>NC_080744.1:53110286-54360286 GCF_020826845.1 Diceros bicornis minor | reverse complement strand
GAAATAAATTTCCTCTTTCAGTTTTAAGGTTTAAGAAGTCAGTCTACCCTAAATTATTTTTGGAACCCCGATACAAAACCATTTAATTACCCTGAGTGTGTGTCTGGGTGGAGCTACTTAACTGGGTCACTGCCTAATTGGCCACTTGAACATAAGCAGTGTGATAGTCCTAGGGCTTTAGAATCGCTATAATTATTTTCCATGGTTCAATATCTCTAAAAAAGAACAACATGTTTTTGCCAAGAGCTTAAAGAATCTTACTGAATTTAAATACTTGAGTGGTACCTTGAGAAAATTAACTTCCCCTTAGTTTACTTATTTTTCATGCTGAGCAGACTTGAAAAGTAGTCTAGGATGCCTCTTTTGGAGACCTTGGAAACTCGGTGCTCCATTCGGCCCCATTGCTGTTGAAGTAGATGGTTGGTCAAATGGGCGCAGAGGAGGAGTGTTCTAAGGAAGAGAGTCATTTCCAGGGTTGTGTAGCATGTCTGGCGGAGGACAGGGTGTGACTTACCTGTTGATGGGTGCCCTGCCAACGGCACAGATGGCCATGTTGTGGGCTGCCAGGAGACTATCAGTGCATCAGATACAGTTGCTGAAGCCACAAGTCCTTGACAGAAAAGTTGAAACAGCTGGCTGTCCAGAAATAGATGTGCCATCATTTGATCTGCTGGATTTAGAGTAATTTGGCAAAAATTAAATGAATCATTTCTTCACTGGCTTGAAAAATTGTCTGTTAGATATGTGAAATTGCCTTAGAACAGAGCATCAGCATCTTAAATAGTCAGAAACCTCAGTTATCATGTTTTCTGTTTATGTAAGACCCCTTCAAGCCAAATGAGGCTTCATTTTGTCTCACATCTGCCTGGGTCTGCCCAGCTGCATCCCTCAGCTGCTTAGGACAGGAAGAGAAGGGGCATTGCTCTCAGTGGGTGTGGCTGAGGGTTAGCCTGGAGGATATAATACATCAGGCCCTTGGCTGGGCTGGAGGGAGAGCACCTGTACTGTGGGTTTCTGCGTGTGTGTATGTCATCTCTTAGGAAATCTGGTAGCACGTTAGGAAGGCTCTCCACCTGTACCCAAGGCCCTACCAAGACTCATTCAGCTGTGACTCATGAGGAAGATTGCCATCTTCTGACTCATGAACACAATGTACAGTTTATAGACCTCCTCCTATCTTCCTCCTGAAAACTCACTTTGGGACACTTTTTTCCATCTTTGGAGAACCAGGAACACTACCAGCAATAGTAATTTGTATCTTTTTCCTTAGGAGACTAGACCTGAAAAAAAAAAATTCTCTGCATGTCTTTATAATTTCGTTCATGTTGGTTAGGAGGGTACAACAGTCTCCTTTGACTTTAATAAATAATAATAATACCCATGTAAGCTTTCCTTTGTAGAATATGGCTTTATCATCATCCACAAAGAAAGTTCTGCTTTTGTGGCCATGACCAGTTTGGACTGTCTAATGGACTGGAACCCATGTCTATAGCTCTGTTATATACTTTGGACTCAGAAATTATAATTCATAGGGCTTCTGTGACTTTATACTGAGTTGAGTGAATTTGAATCAGCCGTCACCACAGAATGTGTTCAAGATACGTTCCCTTTTTCTGACTTGCATATTACTTGTGAGTAAATTGCAGATTTTACACATAAAAGTGCACAGGAATAGATTATGAACTTAGAAATCTGATGGATAGCTGACTACAAGGGAGGTAAGTTCCTTTGGGTGAAGGCATGACATGTATTTAGAAAGTCTGGAATCCATTTCAAATGTTTTCTGGGAAGGTAAGCTAGTCCATTCCCACTGATTAGTTTATCAGATTGCTAAGTAGTCTCCTGGCCAAAACAATATTATTCTACAAAACAAAACCAGAAAGGAATGGGATAAAGTGCAGAAAAGTTTTGATGGGGGCAGAGGGGTTAGGGAAAGATCTGGAGTCCAGGCCATTTTCTAGGGGGAAGTGTGAGTGTGCCAGCCTAGTGGGAAATATATGGCCAGCCCAGGGCAAGGAGGGAAGTGGGGCAGTGTATGGAGAGAGATGGAGAAGTGGAGGAAACAGACAGTTGCAGAAGCTGAAAGCCACCTCCTGCACAGTTTTGCCAAGGATTTCAGCTTTCTCAGTGGTTGCAAACTCAAATGTCTAGGAAGGCCAGGATACAATTTTTGATGGAGGCTGGCCTCTAGAGGGTAAATATGGAACGTATGCCCCATCTAAAGAGGCACCATTACTTAACCATATTGCCAAATTGTCTTCTTTTTTGAGAGAAGCTGGAAATCCAGATTTTTATGGCACACTTGCCAATTTTTAAGTGTTCTGATCATTGCTGAGAATCCAGACAAACACCTGCAGTTCAGCTGTTTGCAGCCGCTGTATTGTAAGTCTCAAAGTGGTGTCCTGTGAACCAAGTGCTTCCTTCCATTCACTCACCAACAGGAAGGTCTCAACTTCAGCCACCTACCACAGTAATGGTGTTAGATTTTTATTGATATATCCATACCTTCCCACTGAGTTTCCCTTAAGAGAGGGAGTTGCCGGGTCTTTTCGGCCCGTGGGATATTAAACGGGAAATCTGCATCCAGCTGCTACAATTCGGAGCTATCTAAACACCAGTGTAGATAGTTCTATGAGTGATGAGGCTGTAAACTGAATGTCTCTTTCTTAACCCTTCCAACTCCCTCCTCCAGTGAAATACCCATCCCTCCCACCCCAATATTGCACGATGGACCTCTTTTATTATTCTTTTCCCAGTTGAATCTCGTGAATTCAAGGTCTGTTTCAGGAGTTATCCTTGGGGCTAGATAATGAGCATTTCGTAAATATGACTTGGAATATGCAACTTTTTCCTCCTGTACTTAGTGTTAATGTCATGAACCTGTGTTAAACTAAGATGAACGAGAGAACATGTAGTCCTTCGCATTTCCTGATGAGGAGAGGACCGAGTCTTATTACTTGGTAAGAACTTGCCAAAGCTCTTTTCATCAGCTTCAAAAGGCAGAAATATTTTGAAACCTCTACACAAGTGCAGGTATTATCAGTTTCATAATGAGATAGATAGAAATTATGTACACTCATGATTTTCCAAATTTGAGTCATCTACTATTTTGTTTTTTCAAAGATGCAGCAACTTGTGTTTTTTTTTAATAATTTTTATTTTTTTTTTATTTTTGTGAGGAAGATCAGCCCTGTGCTAACATCTGCCAATCCTCCTCTTTTTTTGCTGAGGAAGACTGGCCCTGGGCTAACATCCGTGCCCATCTTCCTGCACTTCATATGGGACGCCGCCACAGCATGGCTTGACAAGCGGTGCATTGGTGTGCGCCCGGGATCCGAACTGGTGAACCCTGGGCCATCGCAGCGGAGTGCGCACACTTAACCGCTTGCGCCGCCCGGCCGGCCCCAGCAACGTGTTTTTATCAATATGTGATTAAAATGAGTTTCTTCATGGTGAGTTTTTAATTAATTATTTTTCTTACCTTGCTGGGGCTTAATATTTACAGAGCAAATAAGGGGTTAAAGGTTAAATGCCAAAGGTATTAAAAATAAACATCTCAGCCTTATAAGAACATTCTGTAATAATGGTAAACAAGTTTTTGTTTTTAATTTCAACTTCAGAATTTATTTTGGCAGAGACAAAAGGTTTTTGGGCATCCTAGTGGAGTATTTTTTTACATATCTTTATAACAGCCACATTTGAGGGAAGCAGAACTATAACGGTCGTCCCTATAATAGTGACATTGTCTTTGGCAAGCCATGGAACTTACGCTGTACATCTGAGTGAAGTCAGCCCTCCCTTCTGAGTTGCCGCCATGGGAACAACGTCATTAATAGTGTTCAAAGCACTTTTGAATGGTCATTTAAGAAAATCTATTCTTTTACTTCCTTTATGACCTAAAATGTGTGTGTCCAACCTGATCACCTATCTTACCAGAATTTGCACCAGGTCCCTCTCAACTGTTTCCAGATGTTATGTTCTGCCTCACAGGGGGAAACATTGGCCCTACTGAAGATGTGCAATATCATGTAGAACAGGTTCTGGAGGCCAAAGAGGAGGTGGCCCTTTCCAGGAGTAAGTGTCAGAATGGCTCTGAAGGGGGCCACACAGTCTTGGGTGTTTTGAGTTCTGATGTGTTTGTTAAAAATTCATTCATAGCACTTTATAATCGTTTACTACATTGTAGAAAGTAAAACACACGCTACATTGTAGAAAGCCCAAAAGAGAGCTTAAGGGCTCTATCCTAAATCCTTTTGCCTGACTTCCTGGAGAGATCTAGAAGGGTTAAATGACTTGCAAAATCTCAGAGCTAGGTTTTGGCTGAGCTGGTGCCAGAGTCCAGGTTTTCTGATCCCAATCTAATAAGGCTTTTCCCACCAAACCATGATGGTGGATTAGAGTCTATTTCCTTAGAGTCTAGACATGACCAGGTAGCTTTCTTTCTGAGACTCTTCAAAAAACTCTGCTTGGAGATGGAAAGTTGTTACTTATTTTTGATTCATTACTGTATTGACTTTAAAAGATTATAAGAAAGAAATTTAGAAGAATTTGCCCATAATAACACTACCCTAATGGTAATTATTTTCATGGTTTTGGATTTCCTTCTAATCTCTCCCACACACATATCCTTTTTATGTAGTTGTAATTATGGGGCAAATATACAATTTGTGCTGTGTATTTTCCCACTTACTTTATAAATCTTTTTCCTTGGTAAGCATATTTATCATATTTTGGTGGCGGTATAATACTCCCATGTATCCTGATTACTCAACCTGAGTCATAACTGTACAGAGATTTCTTCTCCAGAGTTGTGTACTGGGGAGAGTTCTGCCCTGTACCCACTAGAACTGCTCCGGTCAGTAATAGGCTGCTCAGCCTCCTGTCGCTCCTGATACATGGAGCCCCCTCTTTGGTATAGAGTCTGGAGCAGGATGGGCAGGCGTCGGGTACACTCCACACTCCCAAGTCCTGGCCCAAAGGTAGGTTCCACCGGTGTTCCCCTTGGATTCTGGCATTGACACTCAAATGTGTGACACCAGTGAGTGCTCAGGCCTCTGGCTCCAACTTGGCAAATATGAGTAGTTCTATCAGAGAACCCAGGTGGTTGGAGATATAGAGCTTTGAACCCCACATGGAGAAGACACAGCAATTGTGAAGGAGGTTAGCATACATGCTTGATATGTAGGAATTCTTACCAAATACGGTGCCAACCACTGGGAAATCAAAGATGAGTTCAGCCCTGCCTCTGCTTATGAGAGGCTCATAGTCTAGCGGAGAAATGATAACAAAGAGTTTTCATATACATCATTTCATTTCCTTGCACCAATGATGGTTTTTGTTGCCATTTTGCAGGTAACAAAGTGTAGTGAGGGAAAGAGGATTGTTCAGGGCCATACAACTGGTATGTAATGAACCAGGTCTGCTAACTTTATGCGCTTTCAAAAGTGATTGAATAAATTATTTTTAAAGTTAAAATTTCAGAGTCTGAGTATCTGTATAACACGTCATCATTTCACACACTCCTGAGGGAAGGCAAAGCTAATAAAAAAATCGTATATTTTAGTTAATTTTACTCAACAGTACCAGGGTGAGCTAATTTAGACCTAAGAGCACTGTCTATTGTGAATAATAAGGGTCTGGGTTTTAATTTTCTTGTTTTGGGACTTTGCATATGATGAAATTTGGGGACTAGATGATATCACACTGGGAGCACGCATAAAAGTAAAAGTCATCCTAGAAAGCCCTCTGATCTCAATTAGGTTAAAAAAACAGAAAATAAGATAACTACAAGAAATTTAGCCCTTTAGCCCTTGTATACATGACAGAAAACAGACAAAAAAATTAGGATATCATATCATTAGTCTCTTAGTAATTTAATTGGTGTGACCAGCATTTCATATTGACAGCAATTCAGCATAATATTATTTGGTAACAGAATGATTTGGACAGTGTCAGTGTCTGATTCTAAGGCATTTTCAAAAATAACAAAAAAATAAGATTTTTAGTGTCCCAAGTAGATGCAGACCTTTGTTACAGGAAATTTTCAATTTGAATGTAGAAACACCTATTAAGCTATTTTAGAGTGTAAATAAAGGCAGCTTCCTCTAAGACAGGAATGCTCTAATGCAG
This sequence comes from Diceros bicornis minor, assembly GCF_020826845.1. NCBI lineage: Eukaryota > Metazoa > Chordata > Mammalia > Perissodactyla > Rhinocerotidae > Diceros > Diceros bicornis. Next base: position 54,354,157 of record NC_080744.1, on the reverse strand, counting down.
AAATATGTCTGCAAAGTGATAGCAATTCTCTGTGTTATTCTCCATAGTTTTAACATGTATTTCCAATTAAGAAGAAAAAATACATAAACCTACAATTCTTCATATAATTTTAGGGGGTTCGTAAACCTCCAAAGCCAGTGCAATATTATCCCAAGAGTTGTAGCCAACATTGTCTTGAGATGAATATTAGGGAGTATGGTCAGTTCTGGACCTACGTCAGGTTATTTTAATGACAGTTGACATATAAATCAGTAGTAAGTCCCATTGAGTGTGTTAGGTAAAGTGTCATTAGAGATTACATCCCAGGATGTTCAGTACATCTTAGCATCTCTTAGTCACCTTTTTTTCACCCTATTGTGTCTGTTAGGGTTTGTTATAACAAACCACCCCAAACTTGGTGGTTTAAATAATAAACATTTATTATTTCTCATGATTTTCTGCAACAGCTGGGCAGTTCTGGGCTGGACTGGCTCATCAGATCCCTGTGGTCAGCTGGTGGCTTGGCTGGGGATGGATGATCTAGGATGGCCTCACTCACGTGTCTGATAGTTGGCACAGTTTCAGTTGGGGCAATGGAGATGACTTGGCTGTATATCTCTTGTCACAACAGGCTAGTCCTGGCTTGTTTGCATAGCAGTGGTCACAAGGTTCCCAAGAACAGTGAAAGAGAAAGCAAGCCCCAGTGCATAAGCGTTTTTTAAACCTCTGCTTACATCATGCTTGCTGTTGTCCCATTGGCCAAAGTGAGTCACACGGCCAAGCCTGGAGTCAGTGTGCGAGAGGCCTACCCAAGGGCTCAGATATAGTTCCCCAGCCTCAACCTTTTCTTTCAGCTTGCCTTGGTTGAGTGATTATGTTGAGGTAGGAATAGATTGAGTGACAGCTTCAGTTTCCCCTGGCCAACCTCTGAACCCCTGCGTATGACAGAAGCCCCCGTGGCTCCTGACACATCCACTGCTGTTTGCCCAAAGCACGAGGAATTGGAACTGCAGTTCTTTTGCATGATGGAGACTCATTATGATTTTTAAATTGCTGTCTTTGTTGGGAAAGAAAGTAAAAGCAGAAGCTAACGACAAGAAAAGTCATTTTCTGTCGGTTAAAGAGAGCTTTGTGAAAATAACAAACATTTTACATGTAAGTCCAAACTGAGACAGCAGTGAATCATGCCAAACCAGCCTGGGCTGGATGGCCTGTTGGACAGAAGGGTGGAATAATACTGTTTGGAACAGGTGGGGACAATACTGCTCGCTGCCTAATTCTGCCTTTTCAGCCAGCACTGAGCTGTCCATGTGGAGAAAGACATTCCTTACACACACAAAAATACTTTTTTGTCTTGGTTGAAAGTCATGTCTTTTGGACTATAAAATGGTTCTCAAAATAACCCCGTGTCAATTCCATATTTTGTGAGCCCCATTCTGTGCTATCTGTGGGCTCCTCAAAAGATGTGAATTGAGTAGGATTAACTTAGCTTTGTGCACAGGTCTCAAAAAAATCCATTAACCTATAGATCTTTCACTTTGACTTGCTCTCTTTCTCCTTTTCTCTTTTTAAATGGAAAATTTAAAACTACACAAAAGGGGAGAAAACTTATCCTCCAATTTCAACAATTGACAACTCATGGGCAATTTTGTTTTCTCTGTTTTGTTAATGTGGTGAATCACATTGATGGATTTGTGGATGTTGAACTATCCTTGCATCCTTGGAGTAAATCCCACTTGATCATGGTGTATGATCCTTTTAATGTATTATTGAATTTGGTTTGTTGAGGATTTTTGCATCTATGTTCATCAGGGATATTGGCCTGTAATTTTCTTGTAGTATCCTTGTCTGGTTTTGGTATCAGGGTAATGCTGGCCTTATAAAATGAGTTTGGAAGTGTTCCCTCCTATTCTATTTTTTGGAAGAATTTGAGAAGGATTGGTATTAATTCTTCTTTAAATCTTTGATTGAATTCACCAGTGAAGCCATCTGATCCTGGACTTTTCTTTGTTGGGAGGTTTCTGATTACTGATTCAATCTCCTTGTTAATAATTGGTCTATTCAGATTTTCTATTTCTGAAAATAGGTTGTATGTTTCTAAGAATTTATCCATTTCTTCTAGGTTGTCTAATTTGTTGGTGCGGAATTGTTCCAATCTTGTTTTCTCTTTTCTCACTTTCCCTTGGTTTATTTTGAAGCAAATCTTAGATATCATATCATTTCATCCTACCTACCTCCATATTACATTAGCTTTTAAATACAGGAAAACTCAGCTCTTGGCACTAACTACTCTTTGGGCTGGAAGAAGGGGTGTGTCTCGGAGAACCACAGCCAGTAGCTTCCCTTTGACTTTCAACAGTAGGGGCTTTGTTTTACAGAACAATGTAGACAGCCCGTCACTGGGTGGACTTCTTAAAGCTTGGCACAGTCTCATCCGCAGGAATATTTGGCAGTGATATCTCAGCATCCATTGTCTTGGTGTGCAGGGCAGGTGTGGCTCTCTACCCTACAGTCCTAGCTCTGTTCAGGCACTACCTTTAGGTATGATGGGTAGAGCCAGTTTGTGGTTATTAGTCTCTTCATTCCTTCTCATCCGTACCCGTATCATGGGGATGGCTGTACAAATAATATTTGTTTCTTTCGACGATCAGATACCTTTAAACGGGGCCGGCCTCGTGGCTTGGCGGTTAAGTGCTTGCGCTCCCCTGCTGGCGGCCCGGGTTCAGATCCCAGGTGCACACCGAGGCACCAGCTTCTCCGACCATGCTGAGGCAGCATCCCACATGCAGCAACTGGAAGGCTGTGCAACTGTGACATACAACTATCTACTGGGGCTTTGGGGGAAAAAAATAAATAAATTAAAAAAAAAAAAGATACCTTTAAACGTAGAATGTCAAGATGAGAAATATCCCGGAGACTACTTGGGGTTGTCTGTGAAATTGTATGCTGAAGTTTGTGTCTGTGTTCATGTGTGCATTTTTTCCTGGGAAGAAGATTCATAAATCCCCAAAGTGGTTCATGGCCTCCACAAATGACCCTCTAAGGTCCAGAGAATTAAGTAGCCTGACCAAAATCAACCCCTGGCAAGTTAATAGAAGAGGTGGCCCTAGAATACAAGTCTCTTGACTCACAATCCAGGGATCTTGGTCCTAAACTTGCTTTAACTGGAAATGTTTGGAAATCAAACATAATAAAGCGTTAGAGAGAAGGGAGGTTGAAAGTGTTAAGTTAAAATCATTTTTTGTAAGATTCCCAGAGATACTAGACCAATATGTTACCATGAGGTAGTGGTGGGTATTATTTATTGACAACTAACTTGATTTTTCATAATAATAATAAAACATAAAAATAGAGTCACAGCATTGGTCTTGTGTTTATTATATTTTTATATTCTCCTGTGATCACAAAGAGAAATACATCCAATACAGACTTCAAATATAAGTCAAGGGCATAAGGTTTTAACTTTATGTAAATAATTGAAAGCTCATTATTTTCCTGGTGAGGATTCATTGTATTAATTATAAAATTAATATTTACTAATGGAGGACACATAAGAAGGAAATTGCTGGACTCCAATAACTGGACTCTGGAGCAGATTTCTGTGCTCTGTTTCTATTATCTAGGACTAGGGCTTGGGGTGTAGAAAAAAAATTGGAACTGGGATAGCCTCTTCCTTCTGCCTCTTCCTTTCCCCTGCCCTCAAGCCCCAACGACACCCTCCATCTATGTAGCTTCCTGTTCTTTCCCCACAAGGCTTTTTCCCTTCTAGATGTCTGCAGGACGGGTGAGGAGGAGGATTGGAGAAGGCAGGAAACATACTCTGCACCTGCTCAGAAGTGAGGACACATAGTTAAGGCTGCCAAAAGAAGAGGGGCTCTCTCCTCCCACCGCAGAGCCCTCTTTCTCCTCCTCGGTTGAACCCTGCTTAGCACCTGTCCAGCAAGTGTGGAGCGCCAATGTGTCAAGAATTGTCTGCTCTACAGAGACAATAAGGCACAGTCATCTTTGTTTGGGGCTATGAATCCGAGTCTTCAGTTTTTGCAGCAGTTGTATTTAAGTGTCAGTTGGCAAAGGTGTATTTTATATACTAGTCCAAATATAAGATGTAGGGAATTGCAAGATTCCACCACCTACTGAGTCCTATGGATTCCACCTCCGAAGCGTGGCTTCAACCTTTTTGCTTTGTCTCTCACCTGGATTGCCTGGCCAAGTTTAACTACTTGCTGTGCCCCTTATAGGTATGGATATTCTCACCTTTGGCTGATGTCTGGCTGCAATCAATTCCTTCCCTTTCCCCATCCCAACAGTCTAATTCTACTTTTAGGCCAGCTCTAATGCCACATTCTTGAGTCTCATAGTTGGAAGTCATCTTGAAAATCCCAGGCTCTTTATCTGCAAAGCTCTTATGAATGTTTATGTGCATTTTAGTTTCCCTTCTGATCAGTTACTTTTCAGGTAGAGTCCTCTCTCATTCTTCTTTGTATCCCACCCCATTTTGTGACCTGTCATACTAGGTATCCAGTTTAAATGTATTGAGGGAAATTTTTAAACGTACTGGGGGGAAAAATGCTTGCATTGCCTTCTGCTGTGTGGGAGTATACATTCTTTCAAACTGCCCCCTAGGTCTTTATCTTGAGTGACAAAAGTAGAGTGCAGAACTGCCAACACTGGGAAGCACTCTTAAAATTCACTCCAATAAACTGCTGCTCTTGGTTACTCTGCTAATGGAATGAATCAGGTAGGAGTGAAGCAGTGAAAGCGCCCTGTGATTCAAATGTCACTGGAGCCTTTGATTTTAGTGGGAATGATGAAGCTGCCTGATCTAGGTGTCACTCCTCGCTTCGTTCAGCATGCCCTTTGAAGAGATGGAATGGTGAGGGCAGAGAGAAGAGGATAAAGATGCATATTAAAAGGGCGCCTGAAAGCCGAGCTGATCATTCACGGAACATTCAGGGAAGGCACGAGAGTCCGTCAGCCCATCATCACACCTTTGTTCACTCATCAGTCAGCTCTAATGTTGAAAGCAGGGCAAACACCCTTCCCCCTGTTGTTTCGGAATCTGTGAAGAAAGATAGTTCTCCCAGAAAATGGAATCTATTGTGTATGTTGCCAGTGATTTTCACAAGTGTGAATGTTTAAGAAATAGGCAAAGATAATAGATGGAAGAAAGGATTGAAAGAATTGAAATGGGATTTTTGTGTGTGTGTGTGTGTGAGGAAGATCAGCCCTGAGCTAACATCCATGCCAATCCTCCTCTTTTTGCTGAGGAAGACTGGCCCTGAGCCAACATCCACCGCCAATCCTCCTCCTTTTTTCTCCCCAAAGCCCCAGTAGATAGTTGTATGTCATAGTTGCACATCCTTCTAGTTGCTGTATGTGGGACGCAGCCTCAGCACGGCCGGAGAAGCCATGCGTCCATGCGCACCCGGGATCCGAACCCGGGCCGCCAGTAGCGAAGCGCGCCCACTTAACCGCTAAGCCATGGGGCCAGCCCCCTGAAATGGGATTTTGAAGCAGACTTTTTATTGCATGTGGTTTTGGAGGACAGGCTGAATTCAGATGTTTAAAATTCACAGGTAATTCAAATACTGGTAAATTCAAACTGTCCTCCTGAAATCTTTGTACTGGAACTCATCAACTAACAAAATGGGCAGATTTTCATTTTTGAGCTTTTTGGAGTATGTTTTCCATGCTCAGCTGCAGGTAGATGGGGTGAGGTATTTGAAGTTCACCAGAGTATGGAAGAAACAGCCTCCAAGGTGAGGCAGGGGGGAATGGGAGAAGTCCAGGTAATTCGTGGGGTCTGGGAAGACTGTATGATCACCAGTTTGAACATTTTGAGTGAGAAATTTTGAGTGGCTTGTAGACCAGGAATGGCCAAGTTGAGACAGGCAAGGTAAATTGGGGCTCTCCTGCCAAGGAGAGGTTTTTAAGTGATATTAATTCATTAAGTATTTGTTTACTGTTCTGTCCTCCCAGACTGTAAACTCCTTAAGGGGACACCACATCACACTCCTTTTTGTATTTCGGTCACCTAGTACAATGTCTGGGGTGTGGTAGAAATCAACGACTTTGCTGAATTGAACCAAACTGTTCCCCACTAGACCAAACGTACGTGGACAGCCGAAAACCTTCCAATGCAACTTGGTTGTAGCAAGGCCGCCTCCAATGAATGAGTGATTGATGAGAGCGGTGGATTAAAGTAGACAGTTAACTAATTGTAAACTGGAAATGTTTTTCCAAGATAAAAATAGCTCCCTCAGATAAAACCAGTAGGGCTTCCTTTTGAGTTTTCTTTTAATAGAACAGGATATTAGCAAGTTCAGCTCAGCTCCTGCAGGCAGACTGCAGAGGAGAGCGGAGTGGGCTGGATTGGCTTCTACATCTGACTCTCATTCCTTTTATTCCAATCCTCCTTCAACGCAGACCAGCAGAGGCTAACTGATTGCCTGAGACCACACAACCAGTCCCAGCTTGTCCCCTTAAGGGGTGGTGCAGCTCTTCCCAGGCAGAAATGGAAACAAAATTCACCAGGCCCCTTAATGAAGAGACGTTCCCAACTCCAAAGGGAACCATTCCAAATCAGGTGTGACCTGTGACCTTGCCCTAGGGCTTTTCTTCACTGTTGCTGGGGAGTGGTTAGGCTGTTTTCAGTGGTATAAAAGATCAATACCAGATTAACACATAGGATAAGAAGATTTTCTTTGTTCAGCTATGCGGCCCTTCAGAATGTAAAACTTCCCCACAAAGTTACTATCTGTTCTGGTTTAAAGAGGAGAATTTATGGCCTTTGCTTTTCTTTAAGCGGACTAACCGCTCACCTGCCCAAGGGGGACCTGGTTTTGCTCTCCTCCACAGGCCAGACTGTCTCCAAGGAGACATGTTAATGGATTAGTTGTTCTGTTTATTCTGCTCCTCAAATTCTCGCATCTTCATTTGCATTGAGAGTAGAACTTTTTTGAGTATCTTGGCATTTCTCTTTGGTTTTGAATGGCTCTTAATGTTTTCTTTTAATGTTTTTTTGAAAAGTTGGTCAACCCTGAGTGATGGGTGTGGCTTTCTCTAAAAAGGAGTTTTTCTGGGTGTGGGATGGAGAAAGTGAGAGGATTTTTTAAAAAAATTATATACACTACGTCTATACTACAACAAACTGTGGATTATTTTGGAGCCTGATATTTATGTGATTATGTTCTCTTGGCTCAAATACTTTAGTTTTGGGGGTTAAAAGATTAATGCATGCAAGGAAATGTTGGTATTTAGCCTGACAAAAACTGCATTTACAGAGCTGTGGTTTGCTTTTCAAAATGTAGAAAAGGTTTGTTTCTTCACCTCTGACAAAGAATTCCAAGTATAAGACTGTTCTGGTTCATGTAGTAAATGCATTTTTATAAGTTCAGTGTAAATGACGCATTTTAGATCAAATAGCTTTATAATGCACCAGGACAGCAATTCTCAATGCAGGGTGGAATCTGACTTTCGGAAAAGGGAAATTAAAGGTAGAAGACGCTTAAGTAGACTGATGTTGGTTAAGTCTAGGTATACTGGCCTCTTTAGAAAAGAAATGCTTTCTTTCCCTGCACCCTGGAGTTTGGGATTTTCAGAGCTGGGAAATCATGTAGTAGAACTTAATGTGATAAATCACTCAGACAAATACAGGATAATGCTAGTTTTGGACATATTTGTAATTATGCAGGGTTATGTGTTGATAAAGAGTTTTCAATGTCTTCAGTTTCTGAGGGTGTTCTGTGCTTTGCATTCTCAGTAATTCCTTCTGGAGACTTTAGCCTTGGGGGGGGGGTGGGATATGCTTCCTTGAATTTAACAGTTTTCCACACCATTGAAGAGAAGAGAATCTGCTATTGGAATGAGCAATTACTGAGGCCCACTCTGTATTGTCCAGCATTTGTACCTCCTTTGAGGTAGGTATTATTTTTCTTGGTTTACAGATGAGGAAGCAATACATGAGTTAGGTAACCTGCTCAAGGTCGCCCATCTGAAAAGTGGCAGAGGACCAATTTAAATTCAGGACAGCCTGGATCTAAGGTCTGCTTTGGAGAGGAGCTGTCTATTCCTAGACACGTACATATTCAAGTTGTGGGTCCCTGGGCTAGCAGCATGGGATGTTACTACAACTGCAAACCTTCAGGCCTCACCCTATACCTACTGATTCTGAATCTGCATTTTAACAAGATCCCCAGGTGATTGCAAAGCACTGGTGCACAGGAACACTGTGGTCCAAGCGAGGTAACTTGACGCCAAACGTGTAGCCAGAGGAATTCTGATGGTTGTGCTCCAGATATCATCTTCCAAGGACAGGGATGCAGCTAAACATCCCTGGCTTTCAGGGATGCAACCAATCGATCGTTTCTAATTATCCTGCTTAAGCAAGAATGACAGGGCAATCAATGCTCAGGAGTGGGACTGAGGGAAAGTTTTCTCCTAGGCAATTCTGGAGTCAGCTGTCCTTAAGTAGATGCACAGGATAGGTGGTTGTAAGCAGTCCATCCAGAATGTCTCCAGGCTGCTGTTGATGCCGAGCTTTCTACCATCACTGATCCCTCGGTGCTTCTGCATTGTTCTTGATAAAATGCTGTGTGTTTGGCAGTTAATAACACCTCACTGGGAGCTAGTCTATTGAATCTTCTCCTTAAAGTGACCAAGAACAGGAGAAGGAAGAAAGAGAGCCAGACTGGAGAATAGCAATAGCATGAAAATAGAGAAGGGCATTGAAAGGAGCCCAACCTCTAGAACATTCCAATCTTGGGGCTGGTGAAAGTATACTTTACCTTCTCCTCCTAACTGGTTTTCCTTTTAGAATTCTGCCAGACATCTAGGCTGGAGACATCAGGGTCCTTGTGTGTCATTCTCCTCCCTTCCAGACTCCTGCTGGTTCCCAAGCCCTGTGAGTATGTCTTCACAGTGCTCTCTCTTCCTTTTTGCACCTGTCATTCTCGTTTGAATCTGCATTATCTCACACTGGGACCATTACAAGAATTTCTTAAGTGATCCTCACTCTCTTCCCTCTGAAATGTAAACAGCACTGCCAGAATCATCTTCCGGGTAATACAGCATTGCACCTGTCACTTTTACTTAAAAACTCTCAGCGCATACTGAGAACAGGCTAAAGCCCAAAATGCGGGACTGTCTCAAATCTATTCCAGACTGCCTCTGTCCAACTCTTATTTTCCAATAGCCCTTCTGGAATATGAAAAACCCATCAGGGCAGCCTGAATGCCTTGTTTCCACTATTCGCTCCTAGCCCAGTGCCTGCACACAATTCGTTCTCCATAAATACTGATTGATTAAATGAATGAATGAATGAGCTGATTCTCATGTCGACATTTTATAGTCTGGCTAGAATATTCTCCTTGATCAGGCCATTTTCCATGACTGCACTTCTCTTCCCTTTCTTGCCATTTATCGGAATCCTCTGAGGCCCAATAAAGGCTCATTTCCTGGAAACCTTTGATTTAGCTCTCTGAGATGATTTCTTCTTTATATCATAGCCCTTGTCATGGAGTTATTTACTTGGTGCTTAATTATGTGTAATCTTGCTTTTCTATCTGTGTATGAGTCAGACTGCCCAGAAAGACTGTAAGCCCCTTGAGGTCAGAAGTGATTTACATTTCTTTATCCTCGGAACTCACCATCTTTCCCTTTGGCCTTGCTGCATTCCTGTGCGCCCTCCTCATTCCGACTCCCTCACAGCTCTTCCACAACACTTGCATTGGATATTATGGTTGCTTGTGGATCAGGCACCTCCTCCCCTCAGGAAGGCATGTGGTCCCTGGGGGCAGGTACTGCGTCATCTGCTTTCTTTGGGTGTCATCTATGGTTGTTGAATGATGGATGCTATAAGCTTTGTCCTTTTGAATTTTGTCTTCCTTTTCCTTCTGCTTGGTTCTTAGAACTCCCATTTCTCCACTTCTGCAAGCATGATCATAGTGGCTAAAAGTTAATGCTCCTGTGACTCAGTGTGCCCTCCAGCGAGGGTGTGCAGGTGAGTCAGGAGCCACCTCAGACGCAGTGGTGGATCTGTTCCGCCCTGAGGAGGAGGCAGGAGCTTGCCTGGTGATCAGGAAAGAGGTTTTTCCCCTCATTGTTTCCTGGAACTGAGTAGAGCAAATTATTTAACTCTCTGTACTTCAATTTCATTTTTTTAAAAAAGGAAGTAAGAATAGTTTACATTCTTTTTCCTAATGGTGCAGCATTGAATGTTAATAAGAACATTATAAAATGCTTTGAATCCAATCATTGAGACATGTAAAGTACCACACTTCCATCACGCCTGACGCTCTGAGGACGTCCCTCCTTTCTGGTTCTCCTGCCCTCCTGTCCCCAGTACAATTACTTTGTTGTTAGTGCCCATTGAGTCAATTCCAACTCCTAGCGACCCTGTGTACAGCAGAGCGGAACCCTGCCCCGTCTTTTTGCACCATCCTCTCACCTGGCGCTGTATCAGGCAATGCTCTGCTGCTATTCATAGTGTTTTCATGGCCAATTTTTTCAGAAGTGGATGGCCAGGTCCTTCTTCCCAGTCTGTGTTAATTTGGAAGCTCTTCTGAAACCTATCCACCATGGGTGACCCTGCGAGTGTTTCAAATACTGGGGGCATAGCTTTTAGTATCACAGTCACATGCAGTCCCCATAGTAGGACAACTGACAGATGGGTGGTGTGGTTCCCTGACAGGGAAGAGAATCCAGGCCACACGGTGAGAGTGCAGCATCCTAACCACTAGCCCACCAAATCTAGTTACTTGGTGGCCAATACAGTTACTACATTATTTTTCAAACTTGTTCAAGTCCTGGTTCACGAAACTTTAGGGAAACCATGCCATTTACTTCTAGTGTTTTAACAGATTGTTTTTGAAAGAGTTACTTGTTACCTGTTAAGGAAATACATCAAAATTGGAATCAATTGAATACAGTTAGAAATGTGTCAAGAAAACAGACACATCTCTGCTTGATCTGCCCAGCTTCAAACTTGCACATCTACTTGTTGGGGGAGGTACAAATGGCAGAAAAGAGAAATCACAGAATGAAATGAATTAGTAATGAATTTGTTGAATTTGGGCAGGGTAGCTTGCCTGTTTGAAAAATTCTTGGCAAAATTTCTCATCACCCTCCTCCCTAGTTGGCTGGGTAATTTAAAGTAGGTTTATTGCATTTGAATTTTCTGAATAGAGTGAGTTCAAGTCACTCTTTTGTATATGGTAGATTGTTCGAAGTGCATTACTGAGAACGGGGAAGGACACCCTTTTCTGCCTTGCTCCTTGGCTGGAGGAAGCACAGCCTTGTCTAGAAGCATGCTAAACACATGATTATATTCATTTTGTACACATGACAAAATCTTCTGTTAGAAAATTATAATTGCAAGTAGAAATAATAAAGAAGTTCTTAGATGTTCATATGAGAAGTTATGGGAGGAAAATAAAATAATTAATTACTAACCAAGATAAGGTTTCTAATGATCCTTTTACCCTCCTCCCCGCACCCTGCCCCAGCCTGGGTACCCACTCTCCATGCCCAAGTCTTGGATAACTTTCTAGATCTAGGCTCAACAAAATCCCGTCCCCTCAAACAAACCTTCCCAGACAGACTCCTTCCTTTTCCGTTATGTCCATGGTACATTATTTGAAATGCTCTTACTTCCTATGTCATTGTCTCTCTTGTGTCAGAATCATCAGGATTCTATGTCTCATTAAGATGCGGAACTCTGGGGCCAGCCCGGTGGCAGCGTAGTGGTTAAGTACCCATGCTCCGCTTTGGTGGCCCCGGGGTTCTTGGGTTTGGATCCCAGGCATGGACCTAGCCAAGCCATGCTGTGGTGGCATCCCATATACAAAATAGAGGAAGAGGGGCACAGATGTTAGCTCAGGGCTAATCTTCCTCAGCAAAAGAGGAAGATTGGGAACAGATGTTAGCTCAGGGCTAATCTTCCTCACCAAAAAAAAAAAAAAAAAAAAGATGTGGAACTCTTGAGACGAGGAAGATGTTTCTGGACATTAGCCAATGGTCTCAATCTAGTTGAGAAGCACTTGTGGAGCTTTTAAAAAATGTCAGTCCCTGGACTCCATCCTAGACCAGTTGAAATCAGAGTCCCTGGGGGTGGGACTCAGACACAGCTGTATTACTTTTCAAAGTTTCCTGGGTGATTCCTAAAAGCAGCCAGGGTTGAGAGCCACTGTTAGTAGATATTTAAGAATTGTTGACTATGCCAAAATTTGGTGCAACATTAAATGCAAACTACTCAGGATGTATTTTTACCATGCTGCAGCAAACCACCGAACTTATGAGGTTTAGGGGGTTTTTTTGGCTGGAGGAGGAGGGAGGGATAGGGGAGAGTATTTGCTTAATACATTTGACTTCTATAAAAAAGAGACTGGTTCCCACGGCGGGACGGCCTGGTGGTGTAGTGGTTAAGTTCATGCGCTCCGCTTCTGCAGCCCAGGGTTCGAAGGTTAGGATCCTGGGCGTGGACCCACACACCGCTTATCAAGCCATGCTGTGGCAGGCATCCCACATATAAAGTAGAGGAAGATGGGCAGGGATGTTAGTCCAAGGCCAATCCTCCTCAGCAAAAAGAGGAGGATTGGCAACAGATGTTAGCTGGGGGCTAACCTTCCTCATCCGGAAAAAAAAAAAAAAAGAGAGAGAGAGAAAGAGAGACTGGTTCCTAGGGGACTTGACAAAAGAGGAACCTTCGTGTGAACAGCACCCAGGGCCATCGGTGATGGCAAGGCTGTAGCAGGCTGGCTAATGCTTGCAACCTGAATCCTTCTGTCCCCTCCCCACTTTGGCTTTGTACCCTAGACCAGAGGACTCCAAAACTGGGTGGAGTATCAATTTACCTGGGTAGGTGACTCAGTAGGTTTGGGATAAGGCTCAGGAATCTCTTTTGCACAAGGATTCCAGGTGATTCCAGTGGGAAATCTAATAGCTGAGAACTAGTGCTCTACAGCTCTGTGGAACTGAAAATGATCTGGTCTTGTATCATAAGCACTGGGTCTTTTTTGTCTTTCCTAAATTGTCTTACTTATTCCCCAAATTGTATAATCATATATATATTTTCTCTAGAACTTTTATGTATCATTGAAGTGTAGCTCCTTATATTGTCTGAAATTTACTTTTCTGGAGTAAGGGACTGCACTGCATAACTTAAATGTCAGGCAAGATTTTAAAAATTCTTCAGAAAGGCCCTTTGATGATTGTGTGAAGGCAGGGAAAGCCCTCCTCCTCTTTGAGCCTTTACACTTTGCCCTGTTCTCCTCCCCTTGTATCTCAACCTTGCACCCCAGGCTTTTGCGCTCACCTCTGCACGTCCTTGGAGCTGAGTTTGGAGCTCTCCTGATTCTGAAGAATTCAACAGTGACCTCTTTTTCCTTTGAAGAAAGATACTTTGTAAGTCCAAGTACATTTATTCCCACTTAACTAATGTAAGTTCCATACACTGAATTCCATTATGCATATTTTTATCCTGGTTGCTATATATTCAAATTGCAACTTTCTCCAGTTGAGGATATTTAGGGGGAAAAAAAATCCCTGGAAGGGAGATGAAAAGGGAAAAATAGATGAATCAAAATCAGGAATGCTTAGGAAGGGAGCCTCAAGTCCCTAGAAGTGCACTTCTCTGTCTGTTGGGAGGGGCTTTGGCCTGGAAGTCAACAGAAGGCTGGACAACTCTGGGTGTCAGGCGAGTGGATTTGAGAGATACCAACTCCACAATACGGAATACATCTTGTCAAAGATTTTCCACCTCAAGTAACCAAGTTACCTTGTATCTCTGGCTCTACTCGGGAACTAGAAGGTCAGTTGAACATTTGGTTAGAGAACCAGGCACAGGGAAACACACATCTCTTATTACACATAAAATCTATATCCGAGCATTATTAATTCAATATCACTTATTAGACTCACTGGAGAGGAGGACCCTGAGAGATTTCAATCTAGCAAGGGATGATAAAGTGGAAGTTAAGAGTTTAGTACCCATTATTGCTAATTCAAGATGTATAAAATATAATTGATGTTTTCTTAATAGGGTATTGTCCCTATTATTTAGTGTCTGTTTAAAAATGCTGGTGAGATATTCGTAGTTTCACTCCTGTTTTTGGTCCTCTTGCATGGTTTTTCCCCTAGCATCCTAAATGTTTAGCGACAGGGGCTTTTGGCAACCTGGTTCCTCCTGCCATTGGGAAGTGGTTACATGTTAGAGAGGGTTGAAACTCTTCTGTGGTCTTTCCCTGGTCGGCAGGCTAGGTGGTCACCAGCTCCATTGCTCCTGAGAGCCCATAGAGACAGTCCTGGGGGGAGCTGAGTATCTGCCTGGGGGGCAGAGTTGGCTCAGTGTTTCATGGAGTGAGCTCAGGGAGAGGTGTTCTGAAACCACAGCGGAGCAATCTTCTGTTTCCCACTTCCCACTTCATAATTCAGCAGACGATGTGCCTGCATGGATTGATCATATAGTCCTCTCCCTGACCAACAGGTTGAAAAGAAATTTTGCTCAGCACAGATCTAGGAGTCAGGAATGTACTGTGTGCCGAGTAAAACATTTCAACTCTTCTTTGAAGCAAAAGGAAAGTTTCCACACTGATTTAGTGTACATGGCTATTGTAAAAAATTCCTGTTAATAAAAACAGAAATTCGGATAGAAATAGAAGAGGCTACCAAATTCCTAAGCCATCTATTAATTTCTTTTTTCAAACTTAATTCCATTTGCTTTGCCTCACAATGCAGTTATTGCTGTGGGGCCACTTTAGTTCCACCTAGTAGCTGAATCTGCAAATATCACAAAGCTTTACTTCCTTCGGTAGGATTTAGTTTGATTAACTGACACTCCTGGGTGACATTTCTCAGTTGAGTAGGAGGAAAAAAAAATGAGGTGAATTTAACCACATTAGCCACCCATCATGGATGGGGCAATGAAGGGAGTGTGTCTAAGTGATTTATTTGCCTTATTACATAAGTGAAGATGTTTCTGAGCTTGGATTTTACCTTGTCCTATAAGAACTTTATGAGCAAGATATTTTAGACTATGGTATTGAGTGTTCTTTTCAGTCTGGTACTGCAGGCTGAGGGTCTATTTTCTGCCAAATGTGAAATAGTAGAGCAGAATAAAACCATGTGCTTCCCATTATAAAAATGTTATCTGATGGATGTTCATGTTTAGAAAAATCATAATCAAACTCACCATTTGTAGATATAGATAACACAGCTCCTTTGGCAAACAAAATTGCTTTCATCATAATTGCTTGCCTTTATGTGTTTTATTTTCATATCTCTAGTAAACTTGATTTGGTTATACTTAACCATTCAGTGGAAATTTGTAGTATGGAGTCTGGTTTGAGTCCTGGCTCTTATAATTTTAGAGCAATTCCCTCAGTTTTCCCATCTGTAAAGTGGAAATGTTCATAATATTCATAATAATAAATCACTTCCTACAGTTGTTGTAAGAATCAAGTCAAATAAATTATCTGGAAGTGTAAATAACTTGATAATTGTAAGGAAGTATTATATAAGCATAGATTTTCTTTAAAACTAAGGGGTCCTCAGGGGTGTGCTATATGAAGTACTAGAGGTACCAGAGAGTTTTCCAGATGGTCCAACATATGTCCAAAATTCAAGTCCTATTAAAAACACGTATTTTAATAATAAAAGACACTTGTCGTGGCATTCTGAGATCTAGATTTAAAGGGACTTCTGTCAACATTCAACAATTTTTTTTTTTTAATCCAGGAAAAAGCTTCAAGATTTTCTCTTGCTTTTGGTATTTACTGGATGTAGTGAGGGAGAGGAGTAGCAAACAGGAGTCACTGCAGGACTGGTCCTTTTGTGTCACCAGAGAGATTCCCACACGACACCACCAGGAGGTTATCACCTGAGGAGGCATCAGATGCGTGTGTGCAAACAGCACTGCACGTATTTTGAATGCCACCTGTAGCATTCCTCTGTGTACATTAGGGCCATGCACTGTTTCAGATGATAAAGGTTCTCTTCCACCATTCGCAAGAGGACTCATTCGAATTTATTAGCTTTTTTCCCCCGTCTTGCCTGCCAAAGTTTATTGGTAAATAAATACTTAGGCTGCTTAGCAGTGGCTGTTCTCTGGGGCGTGGAGTGTAATACAGTTTAAGTGCCGGTCCCTCCTAGCCTCCAAATACCTGGGAAAAACAGGTGCTGGACTTCAAAGAGATCTGGAAGTGAGCCTGGCCAGGCCTCCCCTGCTTTTCCAGCCCTGACCATCATGTGGCAAGTGCATGGGACAACAATGAAAAGCAGCCCTTGATGCAGAACCGACTGGGTTTTTTATTAATTCTTATTCAGCCCAGATCTGTTGATGTAAAAAACATGCTCTCATCATCACTTGCTTCCTTCAAAATCCCTAAAATCTTGTATTCTGATAGTATTTGGTGGATCACATCTCATACTGTAGCAGCCTGTACTTGCCAGTGAAGTGTCTGAAAGTGATTTCAAGTAATTTTAACACTCTTTGATGAACATCCACCTTTCAGTACATACCAAGAATAATACATATATCCACCAAGTTGTGCCAAATCTTGTTCTTTTCTCTTTTTGAATTTTAACATCAAATTTGTACTTTGTTTAATAATAAAAGTATAAAGCCATGAGCTATGCAAGGAATGAATAAAGATTATTCTCAGTAGGCTTGTGTCCACATGAATGCGTTTGCTTTTTTCTTTCGTAGTTTGAGCCATTGTGATGTGAATATTCTCTTTGATAGTCTTTGATTGCATTACATTATTCTTATAAAAGATATTAAAGACTGCTAAATTTTTATACTAATAAATTTGTTAAAACTTTCTCAGCAATATTCACAGCAAGGAGGGATTGGTGGATGTGTTTTTGCAAATAAACTTTCTTTGTCTGCTTAGTAATTTCCTTCCAGGTTTCTGGAAGTGTCACCCATAAATGACACATATGGGTGGATGGAGTAAAATGATGGAGATCTTTATACCAATGTGATAAGTAAATAGTTCTAATAGTCAATGTTAAAGAGTTGGCAGTGTTTCTCAGATTCCCTACTATTTTTGATGCTGCCAGACTGAACAAAAGACCTGGCAGTGAGAATCGAAGGGGCTGCTGATCTCTGCCAAGTGATTTCTGTGTAATCATCTTACGAAGACCTAACAGGCTTTGGAGAATATTTGGATGAAGTTGGTGGCAGTTTTATTGCTTCCCTCCGACTCTGCTTTGGGCCTGTAGCAGTTTCTGCCACTTTGTCACCAGTGGAAAAAAAATGCTCTTATCATAGTGGAAAAAGGTGACCATCAGTAGCATTTTCCTGTATTCATCTCAGAAATCGTCTATAACAGTCATATTTTGAAGAGCAAAGCATTCTGTTGCTGTAGATTGGCTCTGAGACATTGATGACTTATTCTGATTTGAAATTATCCGTCATAAGAATGAGCAGCGTGAACAGAAGCTAGCAGTGGGGTTATGTGGAGGTCTTCTGGGCCCCAACTTTCCTTTTGGTCTTACAGTCCTGCCAGACTCTGGGCCCGAGGGAGGCAGAGGTTCTGTGCTGTTCACCACTTTTTTCTCCAGAATCTGGTTCAGTGCCTGGCGTAGAGTAGGAGCTCAGTTTGTTTAATTAATTAATTAATTAATTGATTGAGTGAATGAAAACCAAGTAGAAAAGGAGATCCTGGGAGCAGCTGCAAGAGGATATTCCCATAATCAATTGCATTTTGTTTGTTTGTTTGGTTGGTTGGTTGGTTTTCAAAGGCCAAGACTATAGGGAAAATCCCACCAGACTCTAGTCTTCATGTGGTTGTTGTTTGTTTACGATGTGGTGGGTGGAATGAAGGTGTCCTTTCCCCATCCTAGCACCACACCTCTTGTGTTGCGTCTTGGGTATCACCAACCCCACTTTGTCCCCTTGTTGCTGCTGTCCTCTGCTACTCAGAGATACCCAGTATTGGTAGACATTTAGATTATTTCCATTTTTGTTAAACACTTCTACTATTTCTGTCGAGCGGATTTTGTGAAGCGGGATGGGCTGCTTCATAGGGTCTATGCATACGACACTCTGAGAAGAACTCCGTAATTGGCTTCCAGAAAGGTTTTGCCTATTTACGTGCTCAACAAGGGCATAAATGAGTGGAGACTTATGAAAATAAAGTAACATTTTGGAATTATTGGAGGATAATTCCAAGTAACTAAAAAGTCACTGCCTGTAAGCTCACAAAAATTTTGAGGACAAGAGATTCTTTATGTTTTAATATCCCGCTCTGCACAGTTAACCGATGAATGTAATTGACCTATTCAGTCAGGCAGTCTCTTACCTTTCATACTCTTCCCTATTACCTGGGCATATTTCCAGGGGGTTTCAGAGGAAGAAAAAGTAGCTCTTTCCTATGAGGATGTGCTAGTTCCAAAGTGTTTACTTAGACACATGGCGGAAGCTCAAAAGGTATTTATTGAACTCACTCCTGTGTTCAGCTCTCAACCTTAAACATTATACCAATAAAGAAAAAAAGGAAGAAAAACTAGAGGCTGAAATCAAGGCGGGAAGAGAGTAGATCTAGAAAAAAGGACACGCCACCAATGGGAAATAGGTCTGGTGTGTGCGGTGGGGAGTAGGTGGCAGCAGGAAGTCTCACAATGTGTAGAAGGTTGGTGAGTGGATGGACTGTATGCGAAAGAAGATAGCGATGAAGTGGATAGTGAAGACAGAAACTTGAAAAGCAAGATGTGGAATTGGAACATATGATTTCAGAATTTAAAAGAAATGTGATATTTCTTAGTAGGTTGTACTTAGGTTGTGTTTACTAAGCAACAACCACCTAGTGAGATTACTAGGTATGGCCAATCCAGGTAAGACCACCAAGTCTTCATGGAAAGGAGGGAAGAATTTGGGACTCATGTCTCTGCCCAGCTCAAATCATTTTTTAGGAGGTACACTGGGGGGAGGGGGAATACTGTTAGGTTTGTCTACTTAGTGGGAAACAACACCTGATTAAAAAATAATGTGGAGCCAGTCTTCACAATCTAATTGGCTGCATCCAGTAGAATGCCAATAAAGTCAATTCCCAGAATATCTTCTGTTCAAGGGTGACGTAAAGGTGACCTAAGTGATGGGGAAGTTTTGTTTATGTGGCTTTAGCATTAGACAGGTCAATGAGAGTTCTGCTGTGGATTTATAGGATGGGGGATACTACAGCTAGAAAAACCTGTAACTACACTGCTGCTGCCAGTCAGGTTAATCTATATTCTAATGGGGATGAATGTCACCTCCCCAGTGACAACCAAAACATAGAAGTCCCGGATCAGGGTGCTCACTCATTCTGGTCTAACTGTGAGTTGTAATTTAGAAATGTTGGGTTTACTTTTAATTTTGAGAAGGTAAATGTGTTAGTAAGAGTGTAAAAAAGCCCAGAATTCGTTTCCATTAAATTGGCTGCATTCTTGGACATTGCAATACTATCATGCACTTTGTGTCCTGAGAAGTAGCGGCAACGAGAAGACTTTGAACTCTTTCCCCGTGACTTTGAGCAGGTGATTGAAGCTCTCAGAGAACACAGTTCCTCATCTGTAAAATGGAAATAATGTCTCCTTCCAGTCACAGGGTTGTCTGAGGTCTCAATGTGGTGAAGGAGGTAAACGCTCAAGTACTGCAAAATTGTGGGGTACTTTGTGCTTTTAAATTAATTTGTACTCTTATGTCAATTTTTATGTAGGGTCTAGATTCTAGATCAAGAGAGCTCTCAGGTTTCATTCTACTTGAATTAGCCCTACTTTATCCTTGCTTTAAAATGAGTCTTTCATTTCCTTTCATCTCTTTTGAACATTACCCCTATCCTTCAGTAATAAAATAGAGCTGCAAGTAGTGAAATCAAGCTGAAATGATAGAACTGTAAAGCTGAAAGTAGCTACAGGAAAAGGGAAAAGCAGTCTAGTTAAAATAACTCTCATCAAAGTGTAAATGACCAACAGGTATCGCTCTAACAGGATTATTTACATTTTTTAGAGATGTGCTACTGACTGTTAACGTAAGTCAATTTCAAATTGTGGAAGATATGAGGTATTGATAATCTGGGACTCAAATTTCTTTCCAGCTCAGTGTTTTTGGGGGTCGGGGAGTGATGCATCTGTATAATTCCCCCTTAAGACACCATTTGGGGCTGATGTTGAAAATCGAATTAATTGCAGTCCATAAAAGAGGGAGTCTGTCCCATGTTTTTACTTGTCATTTGTATATATTGTTCCACCTCCTCTGTCTTATCCTAAAATGTGGGGCAATTACTGGGTTCCAAAGTGTTCCTCCTCTGACATGTTGCTGACCTCTGTTTTCACATATCACCGTTCTTCCCTTAGTTAAAGGGTGTGCTTCTTTTAATTGTAGATTGGAGTTTGAAAAGAAAGGTGGTTGGTGATTTAAAAGACTTGCCACTTCTCCAGGTATTTCGTTCTCTCCATGATGCTTCCACGATATAGTGAGCACAACTGTGGACTGTGCAAGGCTGCTCTCATACCTTTTGGGATTTTCCTCAATTTGTCCTTCTGCATCAGGTCAACAAACTTCTGTAGAGGGCCAACTTGTAAATATTTTAGTGGACCACATGGTCTCTGTTGCAACTCCTCAACTCTGCCATTATACGTGAAGTCAGCCATAGAGAATACATAAATGAATGAGCAGGGTGGTGTTCCAATAAAACTTTATTTACAAAAACAAGCAGTGGGCCAGATTTGGCCTGCAGGCTGTAGTTTGCTGACCCTTGTTTTACATCATTTCCATAAAGATAGGACAGATGCACTTATAATATTAAATAGAATGCATTTAATTAATTTAGGGTGTTAATTTGTAAATACCCTAAAGTTGATTCAAAGATAGATTTTTCAAAGTTTGCTTAGGAGTTTACCTTTGAAAGACTGTGTTATCACAATTTTCAGTTCTTCTTTATACTATGTACCTATGGATTGAATTAGGCTAAGGCCTAGCAACAGACTTTAGAAATATTTACTTTTCTCAAATATTTACTTTTTCTTAAATACTTTCTCAAGTACTGACTTTTCTACACAGTCTACCATTTTTCACATTGCACTGTCATTTTAAATTAATGCCACTGACCCAATGCCAACTATATACCACTCTTAGAGCTGGAAACTGTGTAAGAGGGAGAGCAAGGAAGGACTAGGAGAGGGAAGTTTACCTTAAATGATCCTTAAAGTCAACATCAGATACCTTGAGAAGCCATTGCTGCTTGATTTTTAAGATCTTCAATTACAGTACTTTGATTCTTAACTGTAAAAAATTTCTCCTTCAACCGTTTCAAGCCATGTGGAATATCTATTACTTCTTAGGAATTTACTGTGGTTTTTCATTGATCGCGGCCCCAGACTCTGGAATATGTATTAATTTATTTGGGCAGAGAGTGCAGGAATCCACATGCAGAATAAAGTGAACTTTACACTGAAGCAGAATATTGAAGCTGGGAATGATTAATTCTTAAAAAAATGAGCCATCAGCATTAATAAATATTGAATTCTAAGAAGGCTGTTTTGCAGTTTGCTTTTGAAAGAACTGAGGTAATCTGACTGACTTTCCATTTAAAAGTGAGGAGTTTTTTCCCCATGAACAATATTTGTTTAGAGTCACTGGTAAACTATTAATCTGCGTTCCAACATTTCATGTTTGAAATACCAGGCCCTCTCTGTCCATGGGGGATTTGATCTCACGCTGTAATCAGCAGAGGGTTCTGGGAAGTGGGAATGGCTGTGGTTTGCTCTTTTAAAGACCTTAAGAGAGAATCAAAAAGCCGTGGTTATACAGGAAGCAGGCCCGCCCAGCTTTTGACAGCTGGCAGTTTCCATATCGAGTCAGATGATGCGCGAACTTGGAAGGAACACTAAATTGTGGGAAAGTTTGGGTGGGCTCCCCGCCCCCCTCTGATTTGCAGAGGTCCTAGAAGGTCCTTTAAAGTGTTCCTACAGCTCTTTTGAACAGATGTCAAAATCTGTTTTGGTTTGGAACTACCCCAAATGTTTATATTCTGAGTCTTTGGTCCATGTTCCTCCAACAGTGCACATTTAGGGTCGCTACTGGGGTTTCTAATGAACTGGACTGGTCATAAGATTCTGGGGGGCTTTGGCCCTGGCTCCACACCACTTTCTAGCTGTGGCACATTAGGTAAGTCACTTAACCTCTCTGATTCCCTCACTGAGTGAAGGTTATAACAGTATGTACATTATAGTGTTGTTTGTGGATTAAGAGGAATAACTCATGGGACCTGGCATGAGGTCTCTTCCAGGAGATTGTAAGCTCCATGGAGAAGCTGTGTTCCCAGTCCCTGTAGCAGTGCCTGGCACACAGAAGGAGCTCAAAAGATATTTGTTAAATAAATTAATACGAAGCACTCGGTAAATGTTAGTTATTACCGTCATAATTCATAATATTCTCATACTTGTTACTTACCTTACCCTTAGACTCAAGTTCCATTTTGAGTCGCTCTCATTACCTGCTGTTGATGACAATCTTTTTTTTTTTTTTTTTTTGTGAGGAAGATCAGCCCTGAGCTAACGTCCATGCCAATCTTCCTCTTTTTGCCGAGGAATACTGGCCCTGGGCTAACATCTGTGCCCATCTTCCTCCACTTTATGTGGGACGCTGCCACAGCATGGCCTGACAAGTGGTGCGTCAGTGTGCGTCCGGATCCGAACTCATGCCGCCAGCAGCGGAGTGCGTGCACTTAACCGCTACGCCACCAGGCCAGCCCCAATGACAGTAATCTTTATGAAGTGGCTGTGGTGTCAGCAGACTGCTGAGTTCAAGTCCTGATCTGCCCTGATTAGCTGTGTGCAAAGTTGCTTAATCTCTCTGAGCTAGTTTCCTCGTTTCCACTTCACTCTGGTGAGTTGGGATATTGCCCTTTCATAGTTTAAGTGAGTAGTACTAGATCTCTGCCTTAGTTTTTTTGAGAACGTATGGATATAAACAACCCCGTACCTACTCCTTTCCCCGTTTCTTGGAGTTTCACATCCCCTAACTGCTTAACCCTCCAGGTGCTGTATGCTCCACACCAGGGCCCACTGCAGACTGCCCAGTGTGTGGAGGTCTGGTGAAGTCCTCCGCTAGGGAACAGCCATGCTGAGACGGTTTGTCGCAAGTGGCCAGATTTCCTCCCCACGTTGATCAAAACATCGGGGTTTTGATCAGGCTCATCTCTGAACAGCTGGAATTCTGTGTCCTTTAAGTTTCCATGATTTGCCTTCATAAAATACTACTAATACTACTACTTCATGTTATATGAATTGCAGAGATACCAAAAACAACAACACATCTTGGGATTCAAGGAGGTTGTAAAATGAACTTTCTGATACCCAACCCCCCCCCCCCACCACCACCACCAATACCCCTTTGGTCCAAAGTCTGGTCAATCGCCAACCTGATGCAGATCAGTTTCTTTTCAGAGTTTACAAAGTCTTGACGGTTCGAGTGTGGACATGGATGGAGTTCTTTCCTCCTGCAGAATCTCTCTTCTAGTCCACACTCTGGGAGGCAGCACAGATCCAAGTAGAAACCACTTAACCCAGTGCAAGAAAATGCACTGCTCTGCTCCTACCTCCTGTCTTTGGTTTGAGCAAAGGCCAAATTCCACAAGGCCTTTTAATATCCAGGGATGAACTTTCACTCAGCCTCTGTGCTGATACCTCTGTCACCTGACCCTGTGCCCTCTGGGTGTAGTGCGATGAAATCAGGAACTGTCACCACCACAGCTGCTCTTGCTGGGGCCAGCCCCACCGTCACCTCAGTCCCCCCACCCAGCTCCATCTCGTTCAGAGGTGGGAACCTCTGGTATGCTTTGTCTTCTCCTCCTCTGGCTCCTTTCAGCAAGGGGCGAGCACCCCACACTCCTGCCTGTGCTCTTGGGCCCACTGCCTCGTCTCTCAAGACAGCCCCCATGGTGCTGGGGAGGGAAGGGGGAAGAGGGTGTCCATGTGGCTAACATTCCTTTGCCCCCTGACGGGGCGTCTCAGGCTTGCCCAGGATGTGTCTGGAAATGGCAGCCCAACCTAGCCTTTCCTTGACTTTACTCTTTCTCTCATCCCCCACATCCCAGCCATCAGCACACCTTGTCATTTCTACTTATAAATATACATCGAATCTGACAGGTTTACCTCACTCCATAGCTGCCACTCTAATTCAGTGACCGCCATTTCTCACCTAAAATGGTGCGAGATATTCCTAATCCATCTCTCTGCCTCCACACTTGCCCTCCTGCATTCTCCACAGAGTGGTGCTGTATTTAAAGTAAATAAATGCATATATTTATACAATGGTTACTATGTGCCAGCATGTAAAGTAATATTTAGGACTAGATTTCCGGAAACTGTTTACAAAATCACATAGGTATATGGAGAGGTAAGCAGGCATAGAGTCTGTCAGTGCCCCGTGGTGACCTGGGGCTGCACTTGTAGTGGGTGCTTGGGGACAAGAGGCAAAGTCTTGTCCCCCATAAGGTGGAGGACCAGACCGGAGACTCCTGCATAGAGCTGTGCACTCCATGAAAGAGTCTAGTAGGAAAATACCTTCCCCATAAAGGGAGATGATATCATCACCATGTTCCTTCTCTAGTGAGTCTCACCCAGTAAGGTCCACCCGGGTTCCAGTTCCTCGGGGTGCGTGCAGCTGATTGCCTGATCATGGTGCTCAAGACCTTCCTACTCTCCTCTGAGGGGTTCCCTGACTTAACTGTTTGACAAAAGCTTTTCACATACGTGGAAGGTGGGCAGGATCTTGGCCACTCAGCTAATATCTGAACTGGATGCTTTTGAGTCATTTTCCAGTGTCCTTTCTACTGTATTGACAAAGGGAGGAATTTATGTAGCAATTATGTCATCTTTTTTTTTTTTTTTTTTTTGGTGACGATGATTGGCCTTGAGCTGACATCTGTTGCCCATCCTCCTTTTTTTCCTGAGGAAGACTGTCCCTGAGCTAACATCTGTGCCAATCTCCCTCTATTTTGTATGTGGGACACCACCACAGCATGGCTTGACGAGTAGTGTGTACGTCCGCACCTGGGATCCAAACCCATGAACCCTGGGCCACTGAAGCAAAGCGTGCAAACTTAACCGCTACGCCACCAGGCCGGCCCCATGTCATCTTTAATTAAAGTATAGCTATACAAGTAGCAATGCATATTTTAACACAAAAGGAAGTCCATAGACAAAAACAGAATGATAAAATCATAAAAATGTAAATCTATTGTGTAGGAGTCATTTAGACTCAAAGGATTATTTAAAAACCAAAAGATATCACCAGTAGATGTGACATTGAAAAACATCTTGTGATTTTAGATTGGAAGGTGGGTTCAGGCTGAACACCCAATTCTACTTTGCAATTTTCCGGAGGAAGTGAGAATTATTTGTGTATTGAGAGAAATATATAGCTGTCTGGGTTTTTTTTTCTTTCATGTAAGCACCTGATAATAAAAAAATGCACCTAATAGAAGAGGAACTGAACCTTTGAGTTTGATTAGAGTTTGGTCTCTAAAGTATCCAAGACCATGAAGAATGTGTGGTGACTTTCCTCTTCCTATTACTTTGAAAGTTCCATTTGTTGCCTCTTGTGCTTTGAGAAGATTCTTGATGCCTCCACATTCTGATTTGCTGGACAGCCCTGCTCATAGGTCACAGAGGTCAGAGCTGGAAGAGGCTGTGGAGGTCAATCCATGTCCCCCATTTGACAGGTGAGAAAATCAGGGCCAGATATTGAGAGTTCAGAGACTTTCCTAAGCTAACATGGGGTCACTACAGATGCCGAGAAAACAGACAGCTGCTTCCACGCCCAGCAGCTTTTCCCCGGCCTGGATCCGTTTAAGAAGGAAATGCTGGTTTAGTTTTAATTAATTAAATTAATTTTTTAAAAATAAGGAGGAAGTGCTAGATTTTTAAAAATAACTATTAGTATGCCTTCATGGAAAAAAGCTAACAAAGTGATTGGACATGTACATTTTAGTACTTATTATTTTAAAAGATGTGTTATTGGATTGCACCATCAAACTCAAGAAAATCTCTAGTTGAAATATGTGAATCACCTCAACCAACAGTTTATCGTGGAGCTGTGTGCTGGTCAGCTGATCTCACCCCCTGCTGACTAGGACTCACTGCAGGAATCTAAGGCCTTCAGTCAAGCTGTGCATCATTTCCACAAAATCTCTGGTTGTGTAATTTGGATATATTTTTTTCCTAATAGAAAAGGAAAATTGAATTAGTTTAGATCGTGAGACCTGCTGAAGGGGAAGATGGTTCCCCAGACTAAAGTCATTTCTTTCCAAAAACCTCAGTATGCTAAAAATAAAAACAAATCCAACTGTTATTAAATTTGTAACTTGCAATTGAGATAATCTGGATTCTTCTCAATGCTTCGTTACTCCCTCTTAGAAGTAAGGTCCTTAGGAGTCATTTAACATCTTTAGGACCTAAGACTCTATTTTACTCCTAAAGTTCACCAAACAGTCTGAAGAAGTAGATGCAGCACTTGGGCATTTGTGCAGCCGATATTCTGAGGCTCTGCTGTGTGCTGCTGTCTGTGCACAGTGCTTGGATGGGGACAAACACAGCAGGACACAGCGCTCTCCTACCTGGGCTTCAGGGAGAAGAATGTTCACCTTGAACTTGGGAAGCTCTAGCTCTGTCTGTCAGCATCTCTGAGATGCTTCTTCCCCAGCGTTTCTCACCTTGAACCAGCCCAGATTCTCCAGCATCACAATCGCTCCCCAAAACCTGCCCAGTTCCCAAGACAGCCTGATTTTCTAATGTTATTGTTTTTAATTAAAAAACAAACTATTGTCTTTTATATAACTTGAAATTTAACTGATTTGACCAACACTTGCACTTTTGTGCATTTATAGACATGAGGACGCTGCATAGCAGAGTGAAGTCTGAGTTTGCTAGCAGTTGAGATGTGTACTCTGCCTGGTTGTCCACATAGATATATGTACTTGTCTGACTTTGTGCCATGCTCTTGACCTCAGAAAATCTGGTTCCCTTAACCTTCTCCCAGTTAAGGCTTCTTTTCCTATTTATGATTTGTGGCCAAAGTACGTGCTGCTCTCTGGGACTGAGGGCACATGGAAAGATGCCCCATTCATTCAAATATACAGCTGGGGCAGGATGGGAGATTCCTGCCCCTGCCCCCCTTAGGTCCTGAACCTTGGATATCTCTAGGTTCCATTTTCCTCCTGCTTTTTGAGGCTTCCTCTGTTTCCAGGCAGCCAGCGTGGCTCCTCAAGCTGAAGCAGTCACAGTAGGCACACGGAAGGGTCTTTGTGGCTCCGAACTCAGAACAGCAGAGCTCTGAAAGCTTTAGTAAAAATAGAAGGTGACAGCCCCTCAGATGCTCTTGTGGGCCACCAGATCCCAAGCCTGATGCTTTCCCTTAACCTTTAGGCCCCCGCCCCTCCAGCACGGTGAGGCCCTAGAGCACACACCAAGAAGATGCAATCATCAGACAAGCGCACGCAGCCATTCTCCATATTGTCCTTAATTCTTAAGTCTGAATTTTAATTCTCATGTCAAAATTGTTTCTTTATGTATCATATTCAGAAATTACTATATTTCATCAAAACTAAGACTCCATTAGTTTATTTTTTTTAAGAAACTGATGTTTATTTTCTGTCAACCTTATTTTCATTTTCTTTCGCCACTGATTTTTTTTTTTGTTGAGGAAGATCAGCCCTGAGCTAATGTCTGTTGTCAACCTTCCACCTTTTGCTGAGGAAGATTAGCCCTGAGCTAACATCCGTGCCCATCTTCCTCTATTTTGTTTATGGAAGGCTGCCACAGCATGGCTTGACAAATGGTGCCTAGGTCCATGCCCAGGATCCGAACCCACGAACCCCAGGCTGCCGAAGTGGAGTGTGCGAACTTAACCACTACACCATCGGGCCAGCCCCTGCCATTGATTTTTAAGAAGCACCATTTTTAATGTACTTTTAGGAAAGAAAAATGCTGTTAACTAAATTGAGACATCCATCAATTGTAAGATAAAGTCTGATTTCAGATATGTTAAAATGCAAAAACAAAACAATGTGCTTTCTTTTCCTCCCGATGTGCTCCTTAGAATTGATGAAATCTGGGTCGGGACTCGATTAGATTTCACTTTCCCTCTGACAGAGCTACTTATGTTTTTAAAATAGCCATGTAGGCAAGACAATTTCCTTTCAGCCCATCGTCAGCTCTCTCATCTTCCTTCTTACCTCTGCTAGAAAAGAACTTGACTGTACTCTCGAATGGTCTGGATTGTTTAACCACAAAAAGTTTGGCTTTTAAATCTAAAAATGCTGTGGGTTTCTTTTTTCTTTCAATTTCACTTATCAAAACTAAGAAATAGTTCGTAAGGTCAAAATTGCCAAAGTAATTTGTAGGTATAGATACAGCTTCACTATGACAGTGTCTTAAGTTATAAATTTATTTGACACAAAGGATACATTTTCTCAGTAGAGTCCAGTAACATCATCCAGTAATAAGGGTAACGTTGAGAAGTTACCAGTGAAGGAAAAAAGGCAGGAAGGATTCTCGAGTTAAGAGATACCCATCTTAGTGTTCTTATGTTGGCAGCTTTTGCCTTGTCTAGAAATCCTGCTGACAGTTTCTGACAGTATTCTTGAATATTTCCAGTGATTAAGGACTTATTGTCTCAGAAAGGAGCCTGTTTATTTTTGAACAGCTAAACTTATTAGAAATGTCAGGGCGATTATGTTTCTTTTATTTTTCTTTTTTAAAAGACTGTTATGTAATCCATTTATCTTCTTTTGAAATTAGAGTAAATACAGGTTGCCAGAGAAACTTCATGTTTGAGCTAAAATTAATTTTTTTATGCTATTCATCCATTCCTACTGGTTGTGCTTCTCTAGAATTACCCAGCTATGCAAGTTTTTCTAACCCATTAACCTGTCTTCTGTTTCCTCTGAGACTTACAGGAAATGTCCAGTTCCTATAAGACATGAAGTTAAACAGACCTGGGTTCAAGCTCAGCTCTGCAATTCACTCACCACATGATCTTGGGTAACTTATTCATTTTCCTCATCTTTAAAATGGGGATAAGAAAGAGTTTTGTGAGAATTTAATTAGTTGGCACATGTAATGCCCTTAGAACAGTGCCTAGCAAACAGTAAGTGCTCAATAAAAGTTCGTATTCTTAGTCACCACTCTTGTAGGCTTCTTGTACTACTCTCTGCCTCCCAAACTCAAGTAAAATGAAAACATCTTACTCCTTTTTAACTTCCTAATTTCTGTGAATGGCACCACAAGTTCCAGTCTCATAATTTTAAATCCTGATGTCATTTCTTTTTTTTTGGTTTCAATCTTTGCCTTGACTTCAGTGTCCAGTTATCAGGTCTTCCACCCACCCCTTCCTCTAATTCTCATGACTACTTGTTTTGACAATTATAAAGATCTGCTATCTGATTTCCTTGCCTCCAGCATTTCTAGGACAGTGTGGTGTGAACAGCAAGGACTTTAATGGTAGTCTCACTTGGGTTCAAAATCTGATTCTACCACCTACAGGAATGAATGGGCAAGTTATTGAATCATTTGAAACTTAGTTTCAGTATCAGTAAAATGGGAGTCTGCCTCTTCCAGAGTGATTGTTGGATAAGAGGTAGAATTATAAGGTAATGTCTGAAGAGGTCTGGGCAGTCATTAAAAGCCAGTTACCTTCCCCCTTCCCTCCAGTTCATTCCACATTTGGTGACTACGTGAATTCCTGAAGTCAGCGTTTTAATTAATTGTACCTTGCTTAAAAATCCTGTGACTTCCCATTTCCTTCTAAGGCATGTCTAAATTCTTCAACACACATGTAATATGGAACAAAAGTTCTAGAGCCAGGCTGGGTGTGCTGGAATCCTGGCTCCATGACTTGCTAACAACCTTGGACAAGTTTTGTAACCTCTCTGTGTCAGTTTCCTCATTTGTAGAATGGGAGTGATAATAATAATGCCTACCTCATAGAGGTATCATAAAGATCGAATTAGTTAGCCTACATATAGGTCTTGGAACAGTCCCTGGCTGTAGTTATCCCATGCCCTCCCTAATGTCACACCAGCTTTCTTTCGTGGTACTTCTCTCATTACCCTTCTTTAGTCCTCCTAGGATCCTAACAAACCAGACCATTTGTTCTCGCAAATCTGTCCCTCACTCTGCCTCCCTATCTTTGTGAAGGTCTCTATTGTTGCTCTCTTCCCAAGTTATTTCCTCTGTTGGTTTACCTTGGTGATAGTGAGTTTTGAGTTTGCCCCAAGAATCTTGACTGTCTCCATGACTCACATCAGGTTAAATTCTCTCAGCCTCTCATTCCTGGTTTCTTCGGGGAGGAGAGAGAGAAAGGCAAGTCTTACCAAACATGACTCTTATCAAACTGGTGGAACTGCTTGTTAACCTGTCTCTTTGCCTCATTGGACTGTAAGCTCTATGAGGGCAGGCAAAGTACCTGTCTTGTTCGTCTCCATCTCCCACTCATAGCAAAATGTCTGGCACATAATAGGCACTCGATAAAGATTTATTGAATGGATGGATGGATAGAGCGAGATTGGAAAGTATAATGCCCATTTGGCATTTCCAAATTGCAGACATCAGATGCACTTTCTTCTCTGCCTAGGGAGGAAACCACTCCTAGCAAGAACGCAACTCAATGCTCTAGAATAGTCTTGGGCTACTGAGGTTATTTTTTGGGCTTTGCTTCTGATAAAGCCATGGAAGTTTAGTTATTAGCATTTATGAGTGATCTCTTAATATCAACTTTCACAGGTACTTGGACTGAATCCAGATTTATTTTCCTAGTATAGTTTCCATTTTCAGTCTGCATTATTTGATTTGTATGATATCTTCTTTACATAGCACAGTGCTTTCATAGAAATAATGAAAAAGAATTGCTAATGAACCCAGAAGACCTCACGTAAATCCTCTGCGAAGTCTCTGGGAAGCAGCAGAACCAGTATTCAATCCATACGTGGTGAAATGAATTTTGTCGTTGAAAGAAAAGTTTATATTGGCAAAACGTGATAGAAATAAAGTAGGAAAGACAAATGTGAAAAAACATATGCAATCATTTGGTCTTAATATCAGAATTCTTTCTGGATTTTATTCATTTCCGTTCCATTTCTTTCTCTTCTATCTGTAACACTGCTGGAAAAAGAGAGTACTAACCACAAATTTTTTTGGCAGACTTGAGTATAAGTTAATTAGCATTTTGGCCTCCAGTCTGGAGAGCAGACCCTATTCTCTTTGTAATGGGTGCTGTCAAGGAAGCTTTCAAAGGCAGAGGGGAAAAAATGGCACCCACTTCGCTGTCAAGGATTTTTATGAGGGTCAACTAGCCTTGGCAAGAATTCAGCCCAGAATGACTTGGCTGCAGTGAAGAATGCCACAGCCCTTGTGACAGGTTAGATTTGCCATAAACCTGAATTCACTAAATTCTTAAGATGGTGCGAGATTGTTGTACTCTGGCCCAAGAATTTCTTGTATACTTTTTTCCCTTTTTTTGTAAGTGGAGGTTGGATGGTTTGACAGCAGCCCTCTCTTTGCTCACTCTCTCTTCATGCTGTTCATGCCTCTTCTCAGTATCACCATAAGCCAAATCATCCTAGTACTCGTTGGTCCCCCATGCATCAACACACAAAATATTCTTTGGCATCTGCAAAGCGTTCCAAAAATGTGTCTAAGTAACCATGAGACATGGCTTATTTGTCCTGGGAAAGTCTGATTTAATGTTCAAGTTTTCCCCTGTGTGAGTTTTTATGCTAAGCTTCAAACAGATATTAACATTAATCTTGATCTAAGTGTGCTGGTTTTATTATTTTTATTAACAGCAGCAGTAGCATTAGAGCGTTATTTCCAAAGGCAAAGGATTCCAGGAGCAAGTCAAGGTGATGGATGAACTCATTCAGTCTTCCTAACAGTTCAATGAAGTATTATTATTGTTCTCATCCACATTTTACAAACGAGGGAACTAAGGCACAGAGAGGTTAAGTAACTTGCCAAATATTTTTCTTTGCAGATCAATACTAGACCTTTTTTAAGGTCCCTTCCACCCCTGAGAGATTCAAATTCTTGTTTGAGTGGAGATGAAACATCAGGTCAGAGATATAGCTGAAGTGAGTGAGAGAGAGAGAGAGGCAGGGGTGTGCACTAGTTAAGGTTTTGGGGGCACATGTAACATCCTAGGCCACCTCACAACATCCAAGGAAGTGGAGGGAGGAGCTGGATAGCTTCAAGGGTTCAAGTAAAGGAGACTTTGTATCTTTTCTGCAGATCAGAGCTTGCCAACTGGTGACCCTTTAGCCTCCGTGAGGCCTGGCGATGGATTTTTTGGCTCATACGTTTTAAAAATTTGAGCCAGCATTTAAAAATCAGAAGATTTAACATGAAAATCCAGATTTCCAGCTTCTCTAGAAAACTCGGACCTAGCAACCTTCAGTCCTCCTTTCCCTGTGGGAACCATTGGCAGGAGCCGCATAGTGGCTGCCACCTTCTTTAGACACTCCTCACCAGTCAGCTCAGCTTCCCCGCTGCCTGAGTCATCGGCCCTTTATTATCTGCCTGGACCCTGCAGGCATTTGCCTTGCAACCACTCCTGTAGCGCGGGATCTCTCATCTTTGACACTACGGACATTTTGGGCCAGATAATTCTTTGTTGTGAGGGGCTAGCCTGTGCATTGGAGGATGTTTAGCAGCGTCTCTGGTCTCCACTGTCTGGATGCCCATAGTACCCTCTCCTTAGTGTGACGTCCAAAAATGAATCCAGACATTGCCAGATGTCCCCTGGGGAGGAAGGTCGCCCCAATGAGAACCACTGGGGTAGTGTGATGAGCCTAAGCCACCGACAACTCAGTCTCTAAGCCTGTCTGTTATACATTTCTGGGATTGAGAATCTGATCGGCCTGGTTTGCATCAGGGGTCTTCTCCTGTGGCCAGGTGGCAAGGTGGCATTGACCATCATGACTGCCACCTCCTGCAGAAAGGGAAGCAGGGCAGGCAACCCAAGAGGTATCCATCATAAGAAGAGGGATGCAAAAGATACTATGTGAAAACAAAAGAGCCGAGTCCAGGAGTAACTCTCAGTAGTATAACAATGTTAACTTTCCAGAGGATGTTCTTTGTATCTATCTCCTCATTTTCTTCTCTCCACCATTCTATGAAATAGCCAAGGCACATAATTTGCCTTTCTCATTCAGTAGATGAGAAAACAGAGAGAAGTTAAAATTGCTGCTGAGTGCACATGGCCACTAGACAGAGCAAGGACTGGAACCCAGGCTTTCTGGAGCCCACCCCTGCCCCACTGGCTACCCCTGAAATGGCAGCTGTCTGTAACATACCACCCTGTCTACTCTGGGGAGATTGAGGGAGAAAAGCCAAGCCAGCCATCATCAGACTCAGCCCGGCCCTGAAAACATGAACCACGCAGCACTCATGTTTGCAGAGCAGGTTTAGCTGGCAGGAGGCCACCCTGTCTAACTCCTGCTCCTGTCTGTCTGGGTGTAACCCAGCCATTATGGTCTCTCTCGGGTTTCAAATGCACAGGAACAATTAAGTCATTCTCCTAATTTCATGTGGTACAGAAAGTCCCAAGCCAAAAATACCATCCTTGGTTCCCACTTTTAGACTTCCAGGGAACTTCCCCCTCCTTCCCTCCCTACAATTCACTTTAATTCCTTCTATTTTTCTCTTCTTGAATGCATTGGCCAGACGCAGAGTCCTACTTTACTTAACGAGGAGCTGCAGACCCAACACAAATCAAAATAAACCCAACCTTCATTTGGCAGGAATGGTGAAAGTAGGGAATTGTTGGCAGTCCTCGAATACAGAAGCTTAAAACAAAAGAGTGTGCAGATCTTATCTCTGGTGTGTGGTCATCTGAGAACTGGCCACCGAATGATCACAGAAAGATGATGGTGTGACAAGGGAAGTAGTTGTATCCATACTCCCATTATTTCCGAGTCCTAGGTAACCACAGTTAAATCACTTTCTTTATCTTTAGTATATAAAATTGCTTGTCCCATACGACTGTGACATCAGACCTCTGTTGCTTCCTTAAATAATTAATTTTTCTAGATCTTTCACAGATATATATTAACAGTTATTTCCTGGCAGTCAGACGATTGATTTGGTCTTTGTGCACACACACATACTCACGTGTGTGTACACGGTGTCTCTGCTTTGGTGTTTGGCACAGGTTGCTGGACCGCCATTTAGGTTATATCAGGAACTATGAATTCTGGTAAGAGGTGATGTAAAAAAGTTTCTTCTCTAGGAATAGATATTATAAGCTTATTTATAACATATCTTCTCACTAGAGCAGTGGTTCTTAAAAAACTTTAGCCTGCATGGGAATCACCTAGAGAATTTGTGAAAACACAGATTTCTGGGCCCCATCCCCAGGCCCAGAGCATCTCATTCAGAAGGTCTGGGGTGGGGCCAGGACTTTGCATTTCTAACAAGATTCAAGATGTTCCTGATGTTGCTGGTCTGGGGGCCCCTTTTACCAACTAGATTAATCAAGAATAGTGTTTTAGACACTAGGCTTCCCCAGCAGTAATGATGACCACTCCTTCTGCTTCTGTGCCTTCATTTGTGTTGTCCCTGGAAAGTCCTCCTCTTCTCGTTGGCCAGCTATGTCTACTGCATCTGCCAGGCCCAGCCTCAGTTCCCATTCCTCCACTCTTTCCTGACTGCTCTGGTCCACACAGGTTTCTTCCCTTCTCTGAACTCTTCCAATTTTTAAATTAAGCCCTAGAATTGAATATGCTGTCTTTTATCATATGCACATTGTGTGTTAGTCCTGTCTCTAACTAGATCAAACTAATTTGATTAGTGAACATGACCACGCCTCATATACTCTCCTGTGTGTCCCTACACCGAGCACAGGGCCAAGTGCATTGTAGATAACTCAATAATTTATTGATTGATGAAGACTCAAAGTGAATTCAGAGAGGAAATAGAATGCGGTATATACCACCAACTGGTACTGCCTGATATACCCACCAAATTGTGCTTGCGATATGGTGAACCCCGGTGACTTCTGTGCTCACAGCCACAGATCTTTCTTCCTGGTTCAGCATGGCCCAGACTTTGGTCTTCTAGAGAAGGGACACCATGGGCTTGCTCAGTTTGGTGGACACCCAAGGCCCATTCTCAGGGCTATCGTGGATGGTTGCTGTCACCATGCCTGTTGTGTGCTGTGCTTGAGAAGCAGGGCAGTGTGATGGCTGGAGGTCAGCATGCAAGGAGAGAAGTTGGGGAGTGGGGGGAGATGGTGATTATGCTGGAAAGGTAGGTTGGGCCAGACTGTGAAGGCCTTTCATGACATATTAGGGGCTTGGACTTTGTCCTACAGAAAATGGAGGGTTTTTGAAAAGGAATGACATAATCAAGTTTGTGATTCTGGAGGCCACTGGCTTCTTATGGAGCAGGTACGAAACTAGCAGAGGCAAACTTGTGAAGTAGAGGAGTTCAGATTTGAAGGCTTCTTTTTTGATGGTCAGCTCTTCCCACCTTTCTTTAGATACTGTATTAGTTTCTTAGAGCTGCTGTAACAAATTACCAATAACTGGGTGGCTTAAGACAACAGAAATTTACTCTCTCACAGTTCTGGAGGCTAGAATCCAAAATCAAGGTGTCTGTCAGGAGGGCCATGCTCTCTCTCTGAAGACTCTAGGGGAGAGCCTGTTCCATGCCTTTCTTGGCTTCTGGTGTTGCCGGCCTTCCTTGATTGATAGACATCACTCCAGTCTCTGCCTGCATCATCACATGGCCTTC
This sequence comes from Diceros bicornis minor, assembly GCF_020826845.1. NCBI lineage: Eukaryota > Metazoa > Chordata > Mammalia > Perissodactyla > Rhinocerotidae > Diceros > Diceros bicornis. Next base: position 54,318,406 of record NC_080744.1, on the reverse strand, counting down.
TCCCTGTGTGTCTGTCTCTTCTCTTCTTATAAGGACATCGGTCATATTGGATTAAAGCCCACCTTCATGACCACATCTTAACTTGATTGCGTCTACAAAGGATCTATTTCCAAATGAGGTCACATTCACAAGTACTGGGGTTGAGCATTTCAACACATCTTTTTTGGAGGAGGACACAATTCAACCCATAACAGACACTTACTTTGCTGTGCCTTATTATTTTAGGGCTCAAGGTAGCAATGGGCTTGCTGCTGTACCCCAGCTGGTCAGCTCTCTGGCGTGATGTACTCTTGGGGAAGGTTAGGAAGCTGCCTCCACCTTGAGTAATGCTAGCAGCTCGTTTAAGTAATTATGAAGGGAGGGTCCACAGGACCAAAGCAGCAGGAGGTGGGAAACTGACCAAAAAGACCGGTTAGGGTGCTATTGCAGGCAAGAAATAATGAGACCTCAAGTAAGGCAGTGAGAATAGAGTGGGGGTGGAGTTGAGGAACAGGTCTGAGGTAGAACCAACAGGATTGGATGTAGGGTGGAAGGAATCAAAGGTGATTCTTAGTCTAATGAAAAATGTGTGTGTCTGTGTGTTTGTGTGTGTGTGTAGGTATATTATATCTATCTATATATTATATATGTACATTTATATTTTTTGTGATGATAAACAAGGCCTTATAGGTAAGCTTCTCTTTCTTTGTCTCTCTCCCATTAACTTGAATTATGCTTTATTGTGCTGAAAAAGAGAGTAATAAAGTGGAAATGATATGGAAGAAAGTGAGGAGCAACTTTGGAAATCCATGGGAATAAAGATGTTTGAAAATGAAAAATGGAAAAAAGACACGCATTTTGGGCCACACCTTCTGAGCAGCTTCCTCTAAATGGACGGTCATTGTCTAAAGGAACAGCAGCCACCAGCTTGCTAGGTGGACTTCTGCTGCAGCCCCACAGGCTTTTGTTCAAGTCAGTTCCAGGCCATCGTCCGGCTGAGACTGGCCAACTGGCTGGTCTCCAGGGAACTCAGATGTTCTCAGGGAATATAAGTTGCCGGGTGTTGGCATTATCATCATAATATTCTCTCAGCTGTCAGTATCTTTTGCTTCCATTATCTCATCTGGTTTTCACAATCTTGGAACAATGGAAAATTCCTTGATGGTCAGAAGAACGGAATTCAAGTCCTGCTGTTGTTGTTTTTGTCTGGAGGTGAGTGTTTGGAGAAGACTCTTAATTTCTCAAAGCTCCATTTTCTCATCTGTAATGGACCAACAACACCATTCTTTAGGATTATTGTGAGGATAAACATCAGTTAATGTATATAAAACAGTGGCTCAGAGCTAGTGCGTAATACATACTCCTTCCCTCTCCCCTTCCTCTCCAATCTTCTCTTTCTTCTTTCAGGTTGTCTGACTCTTAGGGCCAGAGCTCTTTCTGCCATTCTATCCCTCTTATTTAAAACATATATAAATAAAATTAAATAATTTATAAACCAATTCCTATAGAGGATTTGTTTTAAACTCATTGGAGTCAATTATAAATTGTATACTCGTCCAAAGGGCTAGATTAGGGGTCTTGGAGTATATGAACAAACCCTGAGGGTCAAGGTGAGAAGAAAGTGTCAGAATTATAATCAGGATTAACACAGATCAAGTTTGAAAGAATCTGGTGCTCCCTCTGACCGCTCCCCTTTCTGGCTGGTCCCAGCTGCCCAGCTGCTGTTATCTACCAGCTGGGGGTCCTGCTTGCTCTCCTTCCAATAGGGAACAACTGCAGAACCTCATCCTCCTGGGACCCAAGGTATTGATGCAGCTGCTGGCAGATCTGGTCAGCTAACCCATGCTCACGTGCTGCCCGAGACGCTGGGAAGCATCCCAGCTGCTCCCCTGGGTGAGGTCCACTTGGACTTGGTTTCACTCTGAAGTTAGAAAGAAGTGGCCTATATTTCCAGCTAAATAAAACTAGAACAATGATCTCGTCAGGCCTGCCTCCTTGACCTTCTGTCTCTGTGCTCTCCTTCACTTCCCTGCCAAGAATGCTTTCCCAGGCCCCCCTCTACCTGCTCACATCTTGTCCCCATATCTCTGACAGGAAGTTCCACTTTAGAGTCCATGCCATAGAAGTATTGGCCCAAGGTGCAAAGATACAGAAACGAGAAAGCTTACTGCAGCGTCGCTCATAACGGGGAAACCAGGAAAAGAACCCAAAGTGCCATCCTCAAGGTTTTTTAGATGCATGGCCCTTGAGCAAGTGACTCACCATCTCAGAACTTCTAGCTCCTTGTTTGTACCATGTAAATCACTAATATCCAGCCTGACTGCAAGGACTGTGAGATGATGGGTATGAAGCACTTTGTAAATTGCAAATGGTTATCCAAATGTAAGGGATATGATGAATCAACGGTGAGAAAAGTCCTTTGAGGCCTTTTACAAATAAAGGCATTCTATGTGTTTAAACTCTTGGCACTCACAAATTTAACATTTGAGAATTTGCCAACCTGGGGAGCAATCCCATAGCAATTTGCAGTCTAGCTGAGGCATATACTTTTGTCCATCCACGAATGTGAATATCTCACATGAGGACGGGAAGTGAACAGATGAAGTAGTAGGTGTTAAAATATGATTGCATTATAGAATCTTTAGAGGCTCATTAAAACAGTCATTTGCTCAGTATCTTTTATGCCCCTATCAATGGGCTCTGTTATATTGGGAAAGGGTAAGATAAAAAGGTGAAAATTAGAAATATACTATGTGATTAGATAAACCATAAAAATACTCATAAAACCGTTAGCGAGCATAGCAATATATAACAACCTTATGAACAGATTCTCACCTGTGTTGTGCATTACCTAGAAGAGATAAGGACTAATGCAAGGCGGAGGGTTCCAGTAGGGAAAGATTTGGGTAAGCCTGGTGCTATCAAAGAACTTCCAGGATTAAATTTAATTTTACCACATTTAAATGGAAAAAATTTCCACCTGAGAATATGCAGCTGCAATTACGAGTGAGTTTTATTGATTGTTACAGTGGTGTGTTAATTTCTCTCTCACTTAGCATTCTGGATGTAGGCAGTGCACTGCATGTGCACAACTAAAAGCCAGAGATTGTGTTACTCAAGGAAAGGGAACATTGACACTGGGGAACAACTTGAAGGTGTTCCCACATTTCAACCTACCGTCTGCCCATGAGCTGATTGTTCAGACGGGGAAAAATCTGAATGGAGGAGGAGACAAGTCCATGCAAGAAGACCTTGACTCACAGCTTATCCATCTGTTAGGGAGTTCCTGGGGCAGTTTAGTGCTGATTGTTTTTTTGGTTTCACCAAGTAAAGGTTTTATTTAAATTAAATTATTATTGAAGGATCTTCTTGACTTTCTGTTAGATATAACGGCTGCTCACAGGAAGTTGTTTGTGAAAGAAAAAAGCAAGTGCTGACAGTCTCTGGTCTGACACAGGTGGGCCTCATGAGGTGTTGTTGGAAGCTGGCCTGGCCCTCACAACTAGGCCACGTTGTCCTCATGCTGGACATCAGCAAGCTCACACAGCACTAGCCTCAGACAAGGTCCCTCTGAAACCATGGCCAAGTGAGACCAAGCAAGGCCACTGTGTAATTTTGTCTAAGCACAGACAAAAACAAGGTTCCTGTACAACCCACAAATACCTACCAAGCATCCTCTCACTCAGCTAATAGGAGTGGCCACTGCTTCTTTACCATTTTACAGTTCTCTCTGTACTCTAGTCAGCTCTCCCTATAGATAAAATTTATTGAGCTAGTCATAGAATGGCCCCACTTTCTGACAGCGCCCAATCTAGAGCAAACACTTGCTTCCTTAGACCTCCCCCAAAACACCCCCAGCCAAAGCCCAAATCCTATAATAGGTTCTACTACTCTCTCACTAGGAGGCCCCACGGTTCCCCATGGCGCACGGTCTCCCTCACTGCAATGAATAATGAACCCAACTTGTGCAACTGCAAGTGTATTCCCGGTAGTCTTCGGCTGGAAGACATCAACATGTTGTATAGTGGAGGGGGTAATACTGTCCTATAAATTCAGAAACTCTGGGTTCATTTGGAGGAGACCTCACTGCAACCTCAGGCCAGTTTCTTTACCTCTAAAAGCTTTGGCTTCTTGATCTATAAATTGAGGATGGTAATATCAACCTCACAAAGTTGTGAAGATTAAATGAAAGAATATATATGAAAGTGCTTTTTAAAATTACAAAGCACTTTACAAAGCTAAGGCATTTAATTTTGATTATGACAGGGAAAATAATGACAAATTCTATTTTTCTAAGATTTGATTTGAGCCGAGGTCAGTGAATAGCTCAATTTAAAGCTTAATTTACATCAGTAAGTAGTTTTACATTCAACTCCCCACTTACCTGTACTTGGGAAGTAAATATGAACAAAGAGCTTGATCCTTGGGCATTTCTACCCAAACCAGGGCAGTTTCAACAGAGCTCTCTTGAAAGGAAAGTTCCGAAAAGAAAATGCATCATTCATTTGCATGGAGAAAACAAAAAAGGCAAAAGTCACATTACGACTTATTTTGTATCATACCTAAGTAATTAGAAGATAACCATTTTTCCTAACACCCGCTGTAAACTTTTTAGTGGGCTTCAGAAGTCTCAAGGAAAATTCTAGAACCAAGACATATTTCAACTGCAGTTATTTCTCAGGATCACTATCACCCCAGTTTTGTGAAGAGATGAGAAGAAGCTACTTGAAGCAGAAGAGTAAGAATCCAGCTCTGCCTTTTGCTTTATATGTGACCTTGGCCAAGCACCTGACCTTCACCTTCCTCATTTAGGAAATGGGAATAGGGATGCCTGCCTTATAACTGCTTCAGGCATCACTCCAATAGGATAATGTGTGTGAAAACTCTTAACTGTGACGTGCCATTTGGTCAGGAAAGGAACCACTGTATTCCTGGTGGTGTCATTTTATTAGGAGAGGGTCCCACACAACTGGTTCAGTATAATGAGCAGCTTTCGAGCACCGACTTGGTGCTAATCACGTGTATGACAATTTGTGCCACTGCATTTCACTGACCACTCTTGTGAGCTATGGAGATGGCCAAATGAAAGGAGATGTTTGTACCTCAGTGCCAGTACTTGCAGACACGACCTCACTGTGGGGTTGCACTGCTTACTCCAAGGGAAAACCTAGAAGGCACTGTTGCCACTTGCTTTTGTATTTCAGATAATGGATTTTATCAAGCTGGCAGCTGATTCTACCAGTCAGATTTAGACTTGATTGGGGTCTGAAATTGAAGGCTGTGTTTGCAACATGGAGCTTACCTGTCAAGCTAGATGGTTTCTGGAAGAACCAGCCAGGGCGACATATTTTCTTTTATGTGGGAATCAGTTAATGTGGTAGGTAGCTTGGAGTGATGCTGAGGGATAGTCTCACCAGACAACAGCTTGAGAGGGTTTCCTTTCCCCACTCTGGAGATGCCCTCGCCGAGCAGACTAAATTCATAGTGCCCTGGTCACAACGTCATTCTCTCTTGGGCAGAAGTGGAGATGCCCTGACCAGCCCTTACCTTCCAACACCATTTTTAGATTTTAAATTGGCAAGAGTCTTTTATTTGCCTTCAATAGCTTACCTTTACATATTCATAGACCTTGTATATTCAGTATATAATGCACTTTACACCTCATTGTTCAGTTGTAAAATTGATCAAACCCTGAAAAGTGACAAGCACTGTGCTACGTGGACTCCGGGAATTCAGAGAAAAGAGAACAGATTTCCCTGCCCACATGGCACGCAGGGTCTAGTCAGAGAATCAGCTGTGTTTACATCTAATTAACATCAAGATGGCATGTCAAACCCAACAGTTGAGATGGGTCCCAGGTACAGCACATTTCTCTCAATGGCTCTGTGACACTCTTCATGGATGAGACCGAGTGGCCTTAAGTGGCTGCTGTGGTCACCCAGCTAAGGTGGCCTGACTTCTAAGTACTGGCCTTTTCCAGCTCAGCACGCTGCCCATCACTCTCTCCCTGTTAGCATTCTTTCATAGCATGTTGCCATATCAAGATGACAGATGAGTTTCTGTTGCTTATGTAGAAATTACATTTGGGGCTGCCTGTTCTCTCCAGGCATTTAGGAAAGTGCCTCAGTTATTTGGGCATGTCCCCAGATCTTACTTTAGTAGCTGACTGGTCTCCCCGTTGGCGTGCTGACTTCTCTTAGCTTCAGGGTGTGCTGTTTCTAACCTTTTCTTGCTTCGCCTTTTCCCACATCTGATGCTCATCCTGCCCAGGACTTTCCTGGGGTTTTAGCCAGATCCCGTATTCTCTCATTACCACCAACAGAGGCTTTACCTCTGCCAGGTGGTGGACAAGTTCACCTTTATTTAGGTGTTCTTGCATTTTTTTGGAAATAGGTTTGAGGATGGGGAAAGTGTATCACAATTAGCATGAGGGCATAAATGAGGAGAAATTAGTAAATTAAATAATGTCTCTGGTTCTCTCTTGATGTTATCAAAATAACTCATTTATATGGCACCAAAAGGTTTACAAAGGCTTTTCCTGTTCTTTATCTTGTTGGTCCGTCACTAACAACCCTGAGAGGTTGGAAACAAGGGTGTGTAAGTGAATCCCCCAGGCCACCCAGCCAGTAAGTGGCAGAAGAGGAAATTTGAGTCTGTTCTTCAGGCTCCCATCCTGAGCCTTTGCTCTCTGCCAGGTACAGCAGAATATGGACTTAGTGCTCATAAAGTTTGCTCAAGTGCTGAGAGTGGTTATCCCTCACTTTATGCCTCCCAGCCTCCAAAGAAGCTTCCCCACTATAAATTATAGCCTTTGAATGGGGTGGGAAGGGTCAGGGTCCCGTGGATAAGTCTGTGACGGGGACGAGTACACCACAAAAGAAGGCTGGCTTTCGGAATTGCAGCAGACTGGGGTAAGGTTTCCTAGGAATGAAGACATTTCTGAGGAAAGAGAAGGTGAACTTTAGTGACTACAAGTTGCCATAATATAAATGGGGAATTTATCTATTTTAAAGTGCTCAGATATGAAAATATACATTCTGATTTGGAGTCCACATTTTCCTCCAAAGTGGATGCTTCCTGGGCTGTGGGTACATTAACTAATGTAGGTCCTTAACTGAGAAGACATTTTTAAAAAATTATTTTATTGAGGTCATATTGGCTTATAACGTTGTGTAAATTTCAGGTGTACATTATTATATATCAGTTTCTTTATAGACTGCATTGTGCTCACCACCAATAGTCTGGTTTTTATCTGTCACCATACATATAAACCCCTTTACCACTTTCACCCCCCACCCCTCACCCCCTTCCCCTCTGGTAACCACTAATCTGTTCTCCTTATCCATGTGTTTGTTTATCTTCCACATATGAGTGAAATCATATGATGTTTGTCTTTCTCCGTCTGGCTTATTTCGCTTAGCATGATACCCTCAACGTCCATCCATGTTGTCACAAATGGGACAATTTTATCTTTTTTTATGGCTGAGTAGTATTCCATTGTGTATATATACCACATCTTCTTTATCCGTTCGTCAGTTATGGGCACTTGGGTTGCTTCCACATCTTGGCTATTGTGAATAATGCTGCAATGAACATAGGGGTGCATAAATCTCTTTGAATTGTTGATTTCATGTTCTCTGGATAAATTACCCAGTAGTGGAATAGCTGGATCATGTGGTATTTCTATTTTCAATTTTTTGAGGAATCTCCATACTGTTTTCCATAGTAGCTGCACCAGTTTGCACTCCCACCAGCAGTGTATGAATGTTCCCTTAAGGAGACATTTTTAACAAATCCTGTGGATTCATAGGCTGTTACCGCTAAAATTAAAAAAAAAAAAAAATGATATAAGCCCTCTCAAACAGTTTGTTATTTCTGTTACTCTTGTTATCATTATAATTTTATCATATGGATATTGCCTTAAAGCTAGTCTATGAGACCTTCAAAAAAGCCTGCCCAAATTCTTCACAACCATACCTCCAACCAAAGAGAGGCATTTTTGGAATGTCTTCTTAAATTAGAACCCTGGAAGATTTATAACTAGAAAGTGGTCACAGGTTTCTAGATTGGTATACCAGCTCATTGTCTTCAACCAGCGTTCAACTGCCTTTTATATCATGTGACCCACTTCCAGATTTCAAAAATTGTGACAGCATCAGTGGTAGATTCACTTCCTCCCCAGCTTAAGGCTAAGAGTGAGGGATGGGTGGGAAGGATGAGTGGCTGAGAATGGTGGTGGAGACTGTTAAATGGTTGGAAACCTTTGGTAGTATCTTTTACCAATAAAGACTTAGGAAAGGGGATGGCCTTCAGCATGGGTAGGCAGAGCCATGGGAACAGGAAAATCCACTCCAACCTCAGCGTTTCTCCAAGGACTGGTCTTGCTGGACCTACTAGTTGGGAAGAGCTGCCCTAGATTGTCTAGAAGAGATTCAAGGGGACCCCAAAGCCCGGGCATTTAACACTTTACTTGATGATAAATTATAAAGTAGCTAACTGGTCTGCAGTAAACAGTTGCTCCAACGCCCTTTCAGCTTCTCAACGGCAACAACGTATATCTGACAAGGATCTTACATTACATTAAAGATTTAAAGATTCCAGTTAGGATACTTAAAACCTCATGCCAGATGGGAGATGGTATCACATACTTCACACCAAATTTCTGAATCTCACAGGTGGGCATTGAGATTTTTTGTAAAAAGTAATGTTTGAGGTGGAAAAAAACCCCAACAATTTTTAGAGAAAATCTAATCAACTTAATTTAAATGGAATAAGCGATTATTAGAGCTGATCATTGTCTGACAGAGCTTGGGCTGGTGTTTCTAAAATGAAATTAACTACAGAGTTCTTTAAATGGGGTCATCAGGTTAGAATTCAGTTGTCAACGAAGATCAATGATTTGTGTCTCAGCTTACCTGGCAGCCAGGGGTAATATTTCCCAATTAGGTGTGAATTGCATTCGAATTCTTTTTCCTAGTAGTTGTCAGCTCATTGAGTATTTTTATACATGAAAGAATTGAATCTTAAGTCAAACAAATTTGTTCTTCACACTGGAGCTACAACTTCAGACTTGATTTTTGTAAACCTTTGTATATTTTTTAAGAAAAAATCATTATATCCCCAGGACCTGGCACAGTACTTAGCACAGTTTTGTTGACTAGATTAAATGGTTGAATCAATGAATGACTGAATAAGTGAAAAACATGGGATGTGGTTCAGGAAAAAGACCACCAGAGTACAGTTGTTATTAGAAGAATGCCATCCCTGAAATTACTATTATTGATGTCAACTCCTGTTTATGTTTATGAATCCTTAGGAATTTGGAAGTACACTACCAATAATTTCTATCTCATTACTCTAGCTAGGAGAGGAAAAACATGAATCTTAAATGTAAACTTTTAACCTGAAAAGTGTAAAACTTTAATTTTTCCAGTGGTGTTTCAGCAGCAGCTATTAAAATCACTAACCTACACATACCTTTCAGAAATGGGCTCCAGGCTTATAAAACATGTGGTTGTGACATTGACAGGGCAACAAGAATCTTTGGTAAGCTCACGGGTCTTCATTTCTGTGATAATTTGTTATAGAGACTCTTTTGGCTTCTTTCCAAGGTTCTGTCCCAACCGCTCTTGTTGTGGAAGTGGCCATCTTATATAATGGTGGCTCTTGTATAAAAAAGTCCTCTGAGGTAATATTTCCACACAACAATTTTTAGCAAAAAGAAAATATTTGATGGTTATCCCAGGGGGTAGCAGATTCCCCTGTGGGAACAAGAATGGCTGGGATCTAAGGTTGGGCATAAAGGTCTTCTTCCTTCTTTGTGGCTCAAGAACAATTGTTGGCAGTCTCTTTGAACTGACTGCTTGGACTCTTTTCACTCACATTGTTCTTTATTCCCAACCCACTTGTCCCCACCTGGCTTTAAGCTCTCTGGTCCAAAAGAACTTCTTTCACGTCCACCTTTTAAGTAGAGACTCGTTCAACAGCACTGTAGCTAGAGAAGAGAGGAGGGACAGGATTGAGGTCGGGATGAAGCTCATAGGCACACTGATGGAGGGAACCAGAGATAAACGTCCCACATGTAATAGCTTTGCATATGGACAGACCGGATTTCCTTGTATACCTCTTTCCACGGTGCTGTCTAGACCATTAAGAATCGTCTTGAGTCATACTTCTGGTTTTCAGTTCAGCTTCTAGGAATGCATTATTTCACACCCTGTGGAGGTGGAACCCACGGTGTCACAGATGAGGAGCACAGCCACCCAGCAACCTCAGTTTATCTGGAACCCAGCAGGTGTGAGGAAACCACCTACCACATCTCTGAGAAGCCCACACAGATGCTCCATAGCCCTTGCCTGTCTGAAACACTCAGCTTCCAAGAGTAATGCATTCTCCCTGAATGCCAAAGAACTGAAGTTTACATTTTAATCCTATCAAAATTGGTTGTCAAAGTTCGATGAGAAACAGGATATTTACATAGTCTCAAAGTGTCTCCCCACAAATTGCTTAGTAGTTATAACAGGAGAAAATAGAAATTATGCAGTGGAGAAATAGGGCAGTACTTAACCAAGTGATAAAAATGAATATCACCAGCAAACATCATGTACCTCCAGACGTGATACCCTGTGAAGGACACAAAATCACTTGACTAGAATTCTGGCCAAAAATGCAAAAGCTGAATCTAATTATGAGGAAACGTCAGACAGACCCAAACTGAGGGAAGTTCTATAAAATAACTGGCCCAAATTCTTTAAAATGTCAACATCATAGAAGACAAAGGAAAGCTGAAGAGCTAGAAATTAAAGGAGACTAAAGAAATATGAAAACTAAATGCAATATGTGATCCTGCACCAGGAAAGAAAAATCTTGTCAAAGGACATTAATTGGGATAATTGATGAAACTGAATATTGACTTGCATAAAAAAAAGCATTGTATCAATGTTACATCTTCCAAAGTTGTTTACTCTGGTTATATAAGAAAATTCCCGTCTTAGGAAATACACACTGAAGTGTTGAGAAATAAAAAAGCATGATATATGCAATCTATTTTCAAATGGTTTAGATAAAAAATCGTATGTATAGAGAGATGGGGGGGTGGGAGGGAGAAGAGAGAGAGAGAAAGAGGAAGCAAATGTGGCAAAATGTTACAAATTGGTAATGAGTATAAGCATTCTTTGTATATTTTTTGTAACTTTCTGCAATGTTGAAATTACTTCAGAATAAAAGATTTAATAAAAAAACCATAGTTTCTTTATCCTACCAGCAAAAACAAACAAAAGGAACAAAAAACCCAGTGGTCTCCTCTACCATGGAATGGGTCAACAGTCAGCTGAAAGGGCGGGAAAGAGATTTCTGCCCCCTTTCTGCCCCTCATCCTTACTCCTAAATCAAATCAGCCCTGGGCAAGTATGGTCGATTCCTGCAGAGACACAACCGGAGGTGCCGACTCTATTTCAAGGGCAGTAGGTCTGGGAACTGCTAGGCGAGATTGTGTTCTCTCCATCTCAACCCCGCAGAGCCAAGAATTCTCTCAGCAACAGTAATGGTGGCCGCAAATTGAGGTCAGTAGGAAAACAGATCTGTTTCGGGTTGTAATGTTGCGCATAATGCGATGAGTGAGCAGAAAAGAATGTACCCCAGTGAAGGGACAGCCTGTGAACTCCGGGTTCGGTTTTGAATATCCTTACGATGCCCAGCATAGAAAACAGGAAACATCAGTTAAAATGGGAAATCACTGTGGGCTGAATTACTGTAATTCCTCATCTTACTTAGAAGTTGGCATGGAGTAGGGCCTTCATCCACAGCCTGACGTCTCCTGCTTTTCTCTGCCTTGATAATTTTGCCCTTTCTCTAGGGTGGTGCATTACCAAGCCTAGAGGCTTTTAGGCTGGAATTGCTACCTTTAAGTATGCTTAGAAATTGTTTTTAAAGAGCTGTTTGTTTTTTCCCTGTCTCTAGGTTAAAAGCAGTCTAGCTCTGCTGCTGGTTCTGGTTCCCTCCTCCTGCCCCCTCTCTATTTCTAAGTAGGCGAGATCTGGCACACAGAGAGACTCACAGCCCAGCTTAATAATAACCCAGCAATAAGTGACATAGCCGTTATCGTGCTAGATGGATAAACAGCGACATTCCCCAAAGCTGATGAGCCCAACCGGAAATTTGCTCTTCAGCCCTCCCCCCGTCTCCATCACTCCTTTGGAGTCCTCTCAAGTATCAAATTTTGGAAATTTTGCCAGCCTGTCCGACCAGTAAAATGGAGATAATTATACCTCCCTGCCTCACCGAGTTGCTTTAGGACTCACATGGGATGATAAAAAGCTAAGTAGCGAGACACTGGAAGCAATATACAAATAAGAGGTGGCATTATTTCTCTTACTGGATGGGGATCTGACTAAAGTAGTTTGGGCCCATCCCCTTTGGAAGAAAGACAGTTTTTCTTTGTGACCTGGGTTGTACCCTCTAATAGGGATTCCATCTTGGCTGCCTGTTTCCTGTCTCCAGTGCCAAGCACTCAGCCTTGCCCTCCTGCCCTTCCTTTGGCCGCCTCTAGTTTTCCTATGTATTGATGAAAGCAGGAGCCTTGTCTGTGTGGTCTGCAAGTGTTACCCTAGCGCCTAGAATAGTGCTTGGCTTCTAGTAGGCACACAACTATGGGAATGAATGAATGAACAGATGGATGGATGAAATACTTGCCATCTTTGGTTTTCTCATCTCCCATTTGCTCCCTGTTCTCCACGATCTCACCCATGTCTATGGCAACAACTTCTGAGTAGCCAGTGGAGGACTCCCACATCGATGTTCCTGGCCTGCTCCTTGCTCCTTCCTCCTAAGCTCCAGAGCTCCAGATGTGAACACCCAATGCCTACATGGAAAAGTTCATTCTGGAAGCAGAATATTTGCTCACTGCAAGTGATGTAACCTCTTTGTCCTAGGGCTTCCTTATCCTTAAAATGGGGATTAATAATAAGGCCGACCGTATACGTTTGGTGGGACAATTAAATGAGTTAATATATGTAAAGAGCTTTGAAGTTACTTGGTACATAGCCCTGATGGAGTTCACTGGACACGGGTTTCATTCTAGCTTAGTGTTCCATCTGGCAAATTGGGGTGACTGCCTTCTGCCTTTTTTTCCACTCTGCTGAATCCTGAACTGTTTTCTCCCAGTGAAGTGCAGACTTATTCTTTGCTTGTGGCATTTGGACCACGCCCCCTTGCTCAGCACCAGAAAAGCGGCTTTCCCAACCCAGCAAACATGATGATGGTTCAAACGGTTCATGAACTGTGAGGTGTCCCCCCTGGGTCTGCAAACTCCCGTTTTCCCACCCCCCCAAGCCCGTGGGAGAGACCCTTCGTGATACTGTACAGGTTCACTTCTCAGGCTCTGGCTCCTAGAAAGTCAGTCCCTTCCTTGGCTACGTGGATGATTGAGGCAGCAGATAGTGGGTTATGTTCAGATAAGAAAAGACCCCTAAATGGGGAGGCCCCGGTTCATTTTGCAGTCTTGTTTGTAACTGCTGTACAGTAATGTCACAGTTTAGTTGCGATTTTCATCACACTGGCCAGGAAACTCATAGTGAAGGTTACTGCAGCAACCTTAACTCTGCTCTGGAAAGTGGATCCCTTACAATGGGGCCTTTCAGAGGCTGGGCCCGAAGCTGGGCAGGGATTCAGTCTATTCAAAACACAATGGGGCAAAACAGAATAGAAAGGAACAGCATGTTGTTGTAGGCCTCCCATTGCCGTCTGTAGCACCTTCTCCATCCTCACACCCAGCTTTAATTTTATTTCTCCTGTAATACACTTTGAATTTCACAGCTCACGTGCCTGCCAGTTGAAGTGCATTTCATGAAAGTTTAAATAATAATAACAATTCTAGAGCAGTGTACAAACTCACAGCCAGAAAGGGCTACAGAAACCACCTTTAAGAAAAGGTGGTACAGACTTTGATTTGGAGACAAGGGAAACACCAGTCGGATATGTTTAAAAATATCCAAACCACTCTTCAAAACTGATAAATTTGCCTTGGAGTCCTGTAAAACAACAACAGATTTTTTTTTTTTTTGAATGGTGAAAATTTTAAATGACAAAAAAATAAACTAAAATAAAATCACCCTTGCCTTTATTCACAGCTCCTCAAAACAAACCCACCCAACCACCAAAATTTACCCACTGATAGGATATGATTGGTTCAGTTACACTTTTTCTAAACTAGAGAATGTTACATAGGTTTTTCAAAGCTGAAGTTAGCCATCTAGCATGTGAGCTGTAGTTATACCAAGCAAAAGAACTGTGGTTTCCTTAGAATGGAAATTGGAGGAAACTTTTTTCATATTTTTTTTTTCCTTTAGAGCATTTATGGTATTTTATTTTATTTATTCACATGGCTGGCCCTGTGATCAAACAACTTTCCTTTGTTGTATATTTAGATCTCTAGGGTTATTTTATGTCCGTCCCTTCTTTAATGTCTCCCGCATGTTTAATTTAAATCATTTGCCTTTTATCTTTCTCAGGATCTCAAGCTATTTCTCTCTTTTCTAACCTTTGTACTCTTCTCGCTCTACTGAATTAAAAAAATACATTGAGATGAGCTCTTCTTCTAAGTGCAAAGCTAGCAGCTACTTCTGTATCTTAAACCCAGCAAACGCCATCAAACAAATGTGAAGCCTTTTGCTTTTGATGCTGATGAAATTGACGCATGGTCACTCCCAGGTATCTGTGGGTGTTGGTTATTTGATCAGTGAGTAATCCTGTGCTTCTGGCCCAGCTCCCAGGAAGAGAAGGGGTCACAGCCAGGGAGGATATTAGAACTGCTGGTGCTACTTTCCTCCTGCTCAGGTCTCGGAGCTCAGGTGGAAAGCGACTTTTGTGCACTGGGGAGCAGAGTGTAGTACAAATCCTTTCAGCTTTGCAACCAGAAACCATGCAAATGTTTTTGCAAATCCACTTGTGGTCTTGCTGGCAGTTTTGGAGCACAGCCCTCTTTGTGAGGTGGTGGTGTAGACATCTATTTTCTATTCACTGTCCTGTCCAAAATCGAGCACACAGTTTGCTACATAACTGAGTGGGCAGACTCTTTTCTACCTAATGCGGAGAGCAGGTCTCCGTGTGTCTCAATTCCTTGCATGAAGTGATTTCTGTTATCACTGCTTTGGGGTCATTTGTGTGTCAACCCCAGCCCCCATGACTTTCGTTCCTGTCCATACTACAAGGAAGACCAGGGTTTCCTACCCGCTCTTGACTGCAGGGCTGAGAGTGGCATGCGGCTTGGCTTTGGAAGCTGTGTAACAAGTTCCTCCAGCGGATCCCTAGCTGGGACTGTTCTGGCAATTGATGTCTATCTTGCCCATTTTGTCTGAGTGAGAATCTCTGTGAGGTTATTTTTAACGTATTTGAGTGTCCTTATTGTGCTAAGAGGCACCTTTGCCGCAAAGGGAAACCATCATCTATTCCCCAAAGAATTTGGAAAGAGAAGCCTGCACTTACTGAAGACCGGGGTGTGGGGCTCTGGCTTTGAAACTGGCTGCAAGGGATACTTTGAAGGAGACGAGACAGAGACCCAGTGGCCTAGGCTGGCCCCAGTGCTCTGGTCTCTACTGAGGCTTCTCATGGCCTCGTTATCTTTACGAGTCAATCATATCAGTGTGCCTAAAATGCCCCTCTGTTTAGAGTGGCAGTCTCCATTCTGGAGCTAAGGTAATCTTTCATCCAACTTGCCACGTGGGACCTAAAAGCACCTTCAGGTGTTGCATGTGAAACCTTGGTATCAGAGTCTCCTTGGAGATATTTCACAGAATGGGGAATCCATTTCTTTTGTCTTCCTCCGTAGCCTCAATGGAAGCTGCTGTGCGCTGCTAAACCCACCAAACCTGGGTACAGATCTGGACTCCATGACTCTCTCTCTCTGGCCATTTTTTTCATCTGTTACATGGGGATCATAGCACCTCCCTGGCTCTACAATTCTTTTGAGACCAAATGAAACAAAGCACCTAACATAGTGTTTGGCACATAGTAGGTGCTCGAGAAAAGCAATGCCCATTCCCTTTTCCCTAAGCGTTGTGGAGCTCACCTCTCCATGACATGGGCTGCCTTTTTGATGCAGTATTATATTTCACAGAATACAATGAGCAATGAGTAGCCATCACCAAAAATTTCTTGGATTTTCTATGGAGTTGTGAGCTGTAAGCTGGTATGACCCACCCATGCCCTGTAATCACATCAGACACGGTTAGCTTGTGTTTTATTTTCAATTTTAGTGATTCCGGCAGAAGAAAGTTACTATTGGAAGGAGCACCATGAATTCTACAGCCAGAGATCTCTGGTTTAATTACAGCTTTCTAATTTCTGCTGGCATTTCCCCCATCTTCTGGAGATTGCCTTTCTGCTTTATCTGCTTGTTTCTGATTTTTAAGCCAATGCTTTGACTGTTATTTTTTTTCCCCATAAACAGAGGCCTCTATCTTAGATAGAAGGCAAGGGGTTCTAGGAAAGGGGTTCCCAAAGTGTGGGGTCTGTGTACCTTTGCATGTAAGATAACCCACTGGAAAGCAAATATGAAAACTTCTGTTTATATTAAAAACTAGGAAGAAAGTAAGCTCTTCAAATATTGAATATCTGGATGGACACCAGTGCTCTCACGCAGTTGGATTGCAGGAGGTCAAGATTCACAAATGATAATGTTTATTATTTGAGAAATATAAAATATTTAAACACCTAGACTCATTTGATTGTTCTTCCCAGAACTTTTGTGGGTGATAAAAATCTTTGCTACGGGTTTGCTCGGGAGGGGCTGGCGGTAGAGAGCTGTGCAGTGCTGGACTGGGGGCTGGAAGACTCAAGTTCTAGTCCTGGTTCTCCTGCTAAGCAGCTGGTACCATGGATGCGTATCACCCCCTGCGCCTTAGATTCCTCATCTTTAAGTAAGAGCTTTGGAGTGATCAGTCCATAGGCAAGGCCCCTTCCTGCTATAACATTTTAGGATTCAGAATGTAAATATAGACGTTTTCTACCCTTCTTTACCCCTCTTCCTTTGTAGTTTGTTTAAACATCTTCACTTTTTTGCTAGAAGGCATCAATTTGTTACTCAAGATGGTCTTTACCGTACTTCTTCATTAGGGCTTCCTTTTTAGCAGCCTGTTAAATCCCTACGTGTCTTCTCTGGCAGCGACTGTCTGTCCTCTACTCTGCTGTAGTAGATCCCTCAGGGGTTCAAATGTCTCTTACATTGTGCGATTATGCATCACTCGAGCATCATGAAACTTTAAAAGTTCCTTATTTCTTTATTGAATCCTGGCTCTGCTATTGTCTTCTTATTAGCCAGATGAGATGACAGTACTGATTCTTTCTTGAAACATCAGATATCCAATCAAAGCATGAATCCTGGCTATGGTGTCCCCAGTTCATCTATTATTATTAACAGCAACTTTACTTAGCACTTAAGGGTTGGCCAGTCAGTGTAATATGAGCTCTCCATCCATTATCTCATTTAATGCCCTCAAAAGCCCCGAATGGTAGATACTGTTATTATCCCCATTTTACAGAAAAAGAAACTGAGGCTTAGAGATTGGAATCCTTGCAATACCACTTTTACTAAATGTCCTTGAAATATTTAACTTCCATAAAAGTCTTTTTAGTTGTAGGGGGACTAAGACCTCTCTATTCAGTTAGAATTCCTTCTTGTCACAGAGGGTCTTCTCTCTCCCTCTGCCCAACCTCTTTTTACCTTCCTTTCTAATTTGTGTATTTTTAAAAATCTATATTTGCTTGCAGTTGAACCTTTAGTAAGGATTTAAATTGATCAAAGGAAGACAAAGTCTACCTGTTGGTGCCCGCCCCAACCCTGAAATAACACAGTAACGATGGTCCTGGATATGCTCACAGTGAGGCTATGCTGATCTCCCAAATTGGTTATATTGCAAATTCGTCCCCATAACTGGCTTACTGAACTGGGGAGGAGGGTGCACAGCAGGTGGGTGGTAAGAGCTCCTTGAAAATTCTGTAGGCAAGGGACACATAAATACAAGATTGTGTCTCTGCTCCTCCTTGCTGCCCAGGCACCCATGCCCATCCCCGCCCATTCGGGGCCCCTGTGCTGACCTTCTGCAGTCCAGGTGTGGCTTCTGAGAGATAAGCTGATAACCTGGGCCTCAGGAGACAGTGCTTGCTTTCCTATCTACCTTAGGGCTTTTAATGGAATTATCAAGTGTATCCGTACATGATTCTTTCCACTCCTTTCTAAATTCCTTCAGCCCAACCCCGTTTTTGTTCCATTCTTGAAGTCCAAGGTGTGGGTCATGAGAAGAAATGGCACAGTGGGTCCTGTGTCCTCCACTAGGTGAAGAAAGGGAGTAAGAGGATGAACCGGGTGTGTTCAGGACATGGAGCCGTCCTGAGCCTGCAGGGCCCTTGGTGACACTGACCCGCAGTGTTGATTTGTGGCTGCTCTGGTGGCTTCTCCCTCTGAGATGTGCCCATGAACCCTCCTCTCTGCCACCGTGTCAGCCCGAGATCTCTCTGGATCTGGTAAACATGTATCATTTATACCCTAAAAGCTCCTGGACCAACACCTTATGGCTCCATTTTGCCCCTAGAGGAAAAAGGCACCTGTGTGCCACAGATCTGGCCAGATCAGGAAAGTAAAGGGTCTAGATGTACCCATGCCACAACCAGGAGCAGGTGTGGAAGGCATTTCTCACTTCTGAACTTCTTTGTTCGGTGTTGGCTAGTGACTGTGGTGCTCAGGGGATGCCCCTCACCCCTGAGCCCAGCTTCTATCCTGGACTCAGTATCTCCATGGCTACTCCATGACAAAGGCTGCCCATGCCCCTGAGACACCCCTGATCACATTCCAGACCCTTCTCCCACTTAGCACATCCTGGAACAGCACTCCTAGGTGGGAGATGACATATCAACACCTTACTGTTTTACCTCCACTTAAAATCCTACTCTTTATACCCCTTTGGTGTTTCCACACTCGCTTTAAAAAAATATAAGTAAGAAAATAATTCCATTAACCTGACAAAGCTTTGTTTTTTAATTGAGTTTTCTCATTCAGATATGCCCACACAGTTCATTTTTCAGAAAAATTAAATAATATTTTTAAAAACCATAAAATGAGTTGATTATCTTGTGCTATCATACCTCCACTGTTTTGCAAGACATAAATAATGCATATTTTGAAATTAATACAGAAAGATGCTATGAAAGATAGTGAGTCCTGGGAGACTGTTTTTAATCAGATTGTTATCAACTCTGCTGAAGTTTGCTAAGTCTTGGCATATTTTTCTTTTTCTCCAGAACAGCATTTAAATTAGGATTTCTTTCTTCCATGGTACAGAGCAATAGTTCATTTTATGTGACAAGGAATTGTTCAATTACCTCCCTGTTTTTATTTCCGTTTCAATCAATAATATGAACAAGAGCCATTGGTGCCGGTATTTCTAGCTGGTCTGCCTGCATTGTTACTTTGGCTTCTTAACTCAATTAAAGAAATTTCCTGAACAGCTACCATTGCTTCAGGGACTATAATTTTCAAACCAACAATTAGGACACATAGTCTGCTAGGATTTTGTTTTATTGGTTTATGAACCCACTAATGCAAGTCTTGTCAGTAAAGATGCAAAACCTAAATCACATTTAGGTATAAACTTAATAGACTGCCTTAATTGTGAAGAATAAAATTCCATGAAATAGATCTTGCCCAAAGTCACAGAGGTACGGCTTGTACTTGAACCCAAGTGTGTTGATTCTGTTAAAAAGCAAAATTCAGCTAAGTCAATTTGAAGATCTAATTGGCTTTATTCAATGATTCATGAATTGGGTAGCATCCTATCTAGCAAATAGAAGGGAGTTCTGAGGAGCTGTACAAAATGGAAGGTTTTTAAAGGCAGAAAGGGGGTGGGACAAGGAAGCCATAAGCAAAAGAAAGGATTATTTCAGGCAAGGTCACCTACCTTTGGGGAAAGGGCAGGGGTCTGTCATGCAGATGACCTCACTGGTGCTGATCAGGTAATTCCAGATTGACCGGGTAAAGGTCACATTCCTGGGAGGGGTTGAAACTGCAATTAGGTTAGATATTAAGTCTTGGTTTGCTGTTGTGGGACTTAGCACATTTGACTCCATTTTGGGCCTGTTTCTTTTTTTAACAATTCTAATCAACTGGTGGGTTAGCAAGAAGAGTCTGTATCCCCAACCTTTGTACTTGAAAACAGGAATGATGACAGGGAGGTCTCTGAAGGGACTGATAAATGCTTTATGTTGTCAAGCTAGCAGAGCCACCACTGAAAAGACAGAGACTGACATCACTGTGACTCTCCATCATTTGTTTGATTAAAATATAAATAGAGGCAGAAGTAAAATGAGCATTTGTCATATAAAAGGATTTCAACCATTTGATTCATTTTATTCTGTAGCTTGAAGTGTCCCCACCCTGTGGTCAAGATTAGCCTGTTTTCCTTCCCTGGAAGGCAGTGGACAGTTAGGAGAAGGAGAATGGTCTTTAGGAGCAACATCTCTTTCCTTTGATCTCCTGGGCTGGGGGCAATAAGAAAGCTATGAAAACTTCTTTCCTCTGTGGGGCGGACTCCAGGCCTAACACCCCCATTGTCCCCACTGATAGCTGCCACAGTGAGATCATCTAGTTCTGAGATGAGCCAAAGCGGCCTGGAATTCATTCACCTGACTAGTACTGATTGAGCACAACCATGTGCCGGGCACTGCCCCGCATGCTGGGGACACAGCAGGGACCAGACATGCTCCCAAGGCCGACCGCATGGCACTGAGCTTTCTCTGACTTGTGCAAGGCCATGTAGAGCCAGACTGCTTGCTCTGTGGGATCCTAGGTGCTGGGCTTTGCCTCAGGTACCCTACATACCAATAATAAAAGTATCTGCTTCCTGGTGTTGTTGGGCGCATGAAAAAGGTTGATACATTGCAAGTAGTAAACATACAATAAAGCAATTACTGTTAACTTCAGAATTGTTGCTGTTTCCAACAGCCACTGGCCTTATTAGGAGAGGCAGTAGGTGTAATGGTTAAGTGCAAAGATTCAAGAGCTGGGAGGCCTGGGTTTGAAGCTCAGCTGTTGGAGCTGGGCAAGTTACTTAACTTCTGTCTGCTCCAGTTTCCTGCCTGGTAAGGTTGTGAGGATTAAATAAATTATCATGTATAAAATGTTTAGAACAGTGCTGGTATGTAATGAGAATTACCTGTTGTGAGAAGAAGAATCCTCTCCCAAAGGGGAGAGAGCCACCGTTCTGGATTTCCTAGAGACGGAGAGGGAAAAGGATAGAACAGTGCTGATCATCCTTGCAGGAACTACTTCCCTAGAGAGAGAGAGTAAACTGTAAGTGCCCAAGAGAGAATTTACTTCTCAGCCTCAAAACAAGCCCTCACCCTGGGGAACCGTTAAAATGTCCCATGTGTGGCCAGGAGGGTTTTCTGAGGGGAGAGGACTAGAGGAGGGGTCTTGGGACCCCTGATGGAAAACTTCAGGGGATTCGGAACACTGGAATACAGAGTAGTTTCTACTTGTGAAAATGAAACCTAGGCTCTCACCTAGTATCTAAAGGGGAATATAGTCTTGCCGTGTGAGATTTTCCACAGCAGAGAAAAATACATCTGGGAAATAGAATAGCAGTCATTTAAATTCCCTATGGCTTGACTTGAAATTGGTGGGAACGGGCCCAATAGAGAATGGCAGCGGGTTTCCACGTGTGGAACATGGCACCAAGACGCACAGTAAGAGTCGTATGTACAGCCCCACGTTGTGTATTTTAAATCGTATCCTTTCATTATGATTTTAACACATATCGAAGAAATAAAACTCACACACCAAACTGGAGATTTTTACGGAGATGATTGTTAGGATTTAGCCAAATTAAAAAGGACAGTTTATAGAAAAATTTGAAGCATAGGACTGGTGGAACTTGGATATACAAAAGTTGTAAAAGTAGTTGAAAATGACTGAGGTTGATGTTGGCCTTTAACAAATCGTTACTTCTCCAGCAAGAACGGGTTCGTTCCGAATCTGTAACCCTAGGGCACCACTTGCAAGTTCCAAAGAACAAGGGGAGAAGAAACTCTTCTATAGAGGGGAAGAGGCAGTTGGAAGGGCTATTGTAAACAAAGAGTCCATTGGAGGAATTTAGGAGTCCCAAAGTGTAGTGGCTTTTCATTGGCTGAGTTGTGAGTCTCTCATTGGCTGAGCTCTTGCTGGGCAAGAAGAGGGTGTCTGCTTCCTTTTGGGCTCTGCCATCGTCACAGGGCATGAGAGCTCCCCCTTTTGGCCTCCCAACTGCATTTTAAATGAGGTTTCTGTTTATTAGTTTTCCCAGGAAACACTGGAGTATAGTGTATGTGAATAAAGGTCAGAACTCATTGTAATCCCTGGGGCGGACATGTCACGTGGTGGGGGAGGGGACGGTGCACCTTCCTGCTTCAAATGGTCTTAATACTGAAGGAAATTTTAGGTTGAGAGAGAGACAAATCCGAATGTGCCTTTACAAATTGAAGAGGAAATTAGCTTGCTTTGCAAACCTGTGGTCTAATGGTGGGCAGCTTGTTATGAGCAGCTTGTCGGCCAGGACACTCACCCTCATCCTGTTTGGGGTGGGGGAGTGGGGCAACAGCTCCGAAAATGTTCACAGCAAAGCCTCTAGAACCGGGCAATCATCACCTCAGCGGTGTAACCACTACACAGTTCCTGAAGTGACATTAATACATGGTACGATGCTTCCAGAATAATTGAAATCTTTAAAATATTTTATATCTTTGATAATATTAAACAATGACTTAATGTTTGTAAAGTGCATAGAGCAGTGTCTGGCCGTAATTCATCAAGCCTAACATGCTACTGATTGTAAGAGAGACATCATTATTTTATTTTTCCGGTTTAAAAAACAAAAACAAAAAAACCGTTGCCAGTTAAGCTGTGATGCAGCATTGATTGTAAGACACATCCAATTTCAGAATGTTAGAATATGAAAAAAATGCATGTTAGAATTCATGGAATATCTTAACTGTTCATTTATAACATCTTTGATTTGAACTGTTCATTTGTATAGAAAATGACCCTTTTGGGAGTGACATTTCAGGCAGAGTAAGTAAAAGAAAGGCTGTTTCTTTTCCCGCTGGGAGGCCCATTGTTATTTAAAGAAGAGTTCACTATAGTTGCAAGCTGGGATTAACAGTAAGAATTGGAGCCCTGGAGTTGACACGGAATAAGATAAAGTATGGAAAAGTGTCATATATATTTTATTTCACTTTACAGAGTACTTTCACATTCCTTATCTTATTTGATCTAATGTTTTTCCACTGAAAACAGCTATATATGTGTGTGTGCACGTTTTATAAATATGTGCTCAGTAGAAAAATAAAACCATACAGAAAGTATACTTAGAGATAAACAACCCCGATATTTTAACAACCATATTTCCATACAGAGATATCATCTTACATAAGTAATATCATATATGCAATTAAAACAAAATTTGGACACCTTACCATCTCTTATTTTTTTACAAACCATTTTTCCCTGCTCCACTCAACTAGTCCAACCAATTAACCAGTGTTGCCAGCCTGATGTGTACCATCCCACTTTGCCCCGTGATCATGTCATCATTTAAAACCAATTCGACCCCTACAGGGATTGGGGGCTGGTGTGATTGATACCGAACCTCTTAATCTCAAGTTCGTGTGCCCGATGCCCAGCAAGGCAAACGCTGAGACGTCGGTGCTTGCAGATGAGAAAGGTTTATTCAAATTGGCCAAAACGAGTAGGTGGGAGCCTGGGCTCGCTCAAATCCACCTGCACTAGAACAGAAAGCAGGGGGGTTTTATAAAACTAAGGGGCTTGGCAGGAGGGACTTCAGGGAAGCAAAGGGGTCGCTCCCAATAAGCCTCTGGGCAATCTCACTTCTGGGCTTCAACAGCTGCTGAGGGCCAGCCATCCTGCCATCCATCTCGTGATTGCAACCTCCCCGAAGGCTTCTCTTTCTCCTGCAAAACAGGCTCACAGATCCTCGAGACCCCTGAGTCACCCCTCAAGTTAAACAGGAAAAATAGCAAATTGGTTTAATATCTACAGTACCCCTCAGATACCTGGCTTCATGATTGTCAGTCTTGTTTGATCTTCACAGTAGCCTTGGAGGCAGTGTAATGTTATGAACATCCTTCTGCTGAACAGGCAGCTAAGAGGCCCCGAGAGGCTCCGAGAGGCTGAGTGATTTGTGGGAGACCCTGTGGTTAAGTAGCACAGGATCTTGGCTGGGAAGGCTGGTTTTTGAGAGCCCATAACTTTTCTGAGATCAAGTTGGTCACAGATACAACCATGTGGCCTGAAACAGTCCCAGTTTATGCCTCTTGTTTCAGCTTTATTATTAACAACACTCTCTTCTGCACTCAAAGTGTCCCAGTTTGGATGATAAGTTGTTTGCTCTAGTCACTTCCGGGAAGGTTGACTTTGGCTAAGAGATCACTGGACCTAGTGATCCTGAGCTACTGGACCTAGTGATCCTGAGCTAGTGTCTACACTTGGCCTTGACAATGGTGTTGGAAGTGAGCTGTGGTGTAGTAGAAAGAGCAAAGAAAAGGCAGTCAGAAATCCGGATGACAAGTCTCAGCCCTGGCCCTTTGTCACAGGGCTTAACTGAGATCATGTGTTTGGAAACGTTACACAAATATTGAACTTTTGGTCAGGTCATATATACTTAGGTGAGTGAAGCTAATGAGCACATCTTCTGTATTCATTGAGCCTCCCCTCTCCCCTACTTTGTGTGCCGATCTCCCAGTGTACTTTCCCATCCCCAGGCCCTCCAAGCAGAGGCAACTTGGTACGTTATCTTTTTTTTTTTTTGGGGGGTGGTGAGGAAGATTGGCTCTGAGCTAACATCTGTTGCCAATCTTCCTCTTTTTGCTTGAGGAAGATTGTCCCTGAGCTAACATCTGTGCCAGTCTTCTTCTGTTTTGTATGTGGGACACCACCACAGCATGGCTTGATGAGTGGTGTATAGGTCGGCACGCGGGATCCAAACCCGCGAACCCCATGCCAACGAACCGGAGCCCGCGAACTTAACCACTATGCCACTGGGACAGCCCTAACTTGGTACGTTATCATCCCAGGCCTCACTTTACCCATTTGTCAAATAGTGACAGAGGGACTGTAATATTACATCTCAAAAGTGTTGTGAGAATTAAATGAGATCACTTAAGGCATTGGCACCTTTTTATGGGTTCAGTAAATCTTAGTTCTAATTACCCCAAGGACTGAGGGGAATGGGGGTATTTGTTGGCTACTGCCTGCCCCGCCCCACCCCACCCCTGGCTCCTTGTAACACTCCTTCCTTGCACTCTGTTCACTGCAGTTCAGCCCCACCCCCGCACGTGTGCTTCAAACATACAGCTTCACATCACCAAAAGAGTGAGGGGTGGGGGTCTAAATTCCATCAAGTTGAAACACATTGCAAGCTGGTTTACTGTGCCTAGCACATATAAAACAAACAAATATTTATGGTTGATTTTTCAAACATTTGCAATGGAAGTGTTTCATTCCAGTTAAATGGCAGAACTGCAAAAGGTAGAATTCCCAGACTGTCGATTGAAAGATGAAAGTCTAACAGAGAGTTCTGTTCCTTTCCTGTTATGATTCACTGGGACAGAAAAATCCCATTCAAAAACAATCTCAGTTCGACGGCAGGCCAGAGCGTTACCCATTGTCCATTGTTCGCAATAAGAATATGGTTTATCTGCCTTTCAGAGTGATACGCTTGCAACATTGGGGGCATTCTAGTCCCAGGTTTTCTGGAAATCAGATCTGCTGTCCTATTGTGCTCATGGACCAGCTAAACGTCACAGGTGTGATAATGTCTTGTCATCCAGACACTGTCTTCCAATCCACCTTTTTTTTTATGTGTGTGAGGAAGATCAGCCCTGCCAATCCTCCTCTTTTTTTTTTTGCTGAGAAAGACTGGCCCTGGGCTAACATCCGTGCCCATCTTCCTCCACTTTATATGGGACGCCACCACAGCATGGGTTGCCAAGAGGTGCGTCGGTGCGCGCCCGAGATCTGAAGCGGTGAACCCCGGACCGCCACAGCGGAGCGTGCGCACTTAACCACTTGCGCCACCAGGCTGGCCCCCAATCCACCTTTCAAACCTGGAAGGGACACAGAGCCCAGGCTTACAATGACGGTCCCAACTTTGGGATGCCCAGTGAGCGCCCAACACCACCCCCAGAAAATGCTCGATTGTATTGGCATCATTATCAACATATCTATTTACTTTTAAATTTTACTAACACATGCATATGGTTAAAAATAAATAAATAAACTGTGCAGAAAAGTTGAAAATGGAAAATAAAAGTTGCCCTTCTCCCAAAACCCCAGGCCTTCTCCCCAATGGAGCCCTGTACATCTTTCAAGAAAACAATTATAGCGTGTCTTTTAAAAAATTTAAACAAATGTAGTCATTCTATACTTAATCCACATATTGATTGCTATTTTCATGAAACTTGTAGATCGTGAAAATTCATGTGTATTGAAGATCTTTCCGTGTCAGCACAGCAGATTCCTTTTGATGACTGTATAGAAGTCCTTTGCAGGGTGTGCCATATTCCAGTCAGTCCCCAAACCATGCGTCCAGCTTTCCCCATTACAGACTTTGCTACAGTGAACAACCTTGTACATATATCTCGGCATACTTGGCATTTATCTTGAGGCAGATTCCTAAAAATACAATTGCTGGATCAAAGAGGGTGTGAATTTTATTTTTATTTTGCTTATAGATTGGTCTGTGTGACTAAAATTTTGATGTCTATTTCCACACTGTTCTCTAAAAATACAGCACAGTGTCCTCTTCTAGAAGAGTATAACAATATTTATGATCACTCTTCCCTCAGGCCCTGCCCAACACTGGGCCTGTTGTATTTACACAGCACATTTAATGGCCTCCCTTTTCTGGGCATCTGAAGGGTGTTTGAAGACTGTAGTTATGCAGTATATGGTCTCCTCCTCTCTCCTGGATGAACCAGAGAAGAAAAATGCTCCCTGAGACGCTAGTGCGAGTGTCTGCAGAGCCGCGGCTGTGGTGGGGCTCTCTCCCTGGGAGTGAAGGTAGGCTTTCAGAGAGAACAGTCCCTGCCTTTGTGCTGACTCACCTTTGCTCTTCCTAGTCCCCACCCTGGCAAACACGCACCAGTTAGTGACACTTCGCCTTTTAAAGTCAGTCAGAGAATCAGTGAGCCAGGTTCTTCCTCGGAGTGAGGGACTCCTGTGTTTGGTGCCACCTCCTAGATGTGAGGAGCAAACCAGGCCATTATGTGGATATGGGCGTACCCTACCTTCTGGAACTTGTGTGTGAATCCATTGCTTTTTAATAAACTGAATCATCGTTAGAAACTAAATGTGCACCCGAGAAAGCCTGCGCTCAATCTTTATCTAATGGGAAACTTCTCCCTCATAATTTGTAATAATTGTCAGGGCGAAGAATAACTTCATCCTCCTCATCATCATCATCTTTATTATTATTATTGTTTCTTAGCTGGCACGTCAGCAGCAACATTCCTTCCTGATGAGTGATGTCTCACTCATCAAGGACTTTTGGGAAATAAAATACCTTGCTGAGTACCCTACTTGTTTAAAATGTTACCATTTTTAGTGGGGAAACAAAAAGGAGTTACCCACCCAAAAAGAAGCCCACAGAAGGGAAGGAAGCTGACTCTTGGTGAAGTGAGAGCCTGGTAAACTGGGTCTTTACCACCTGAAGAAAATGGCCCTCCTCACAGATGGGGAAGGCCCATTGCTGCCCTCCTCCTCCCAGCACACGGGGCAGCCAGTCCTGCCCCTACCCTGCCAGTCAGGGGTGGGAGGAAGAAGCAAACGGGTCAAGGTTTTTTGCCCCAGAACCCTAGTTTATGTTCTCACAATTCTAGGACAGTAGTTTGTGATCTGAAGGCAATGTCTTCATGAAGGCAGTGTCCTCTGCTTCCGAGGACATTGTCTAGGGTTGTAAATGATAACTGTTTCCCACCATGCCCACCACTCGCTGCCTGTTGGCCGCTGTGTTCCAAGGAAGGCCTCTGGAAAAGTCACACTATGATCAAACTCTGTTGTCCCCTAGGGAAAACAGAAAATGTTTTTTCTGTTTCACTGTGGGGAACTTGGAAGCATCCATGTTTGGTTTCCAGCTTCCCTGATGAAGTTCTCACCCTGTGCTAAATGGAACTTCCTAGCCCTGGCCTGGCTTTCATTTACCTGTTGGTGGGTTCTGACCTTGTCCTTGACAATCTGGGCAGGTCAGCTTTCCCCCAAAGTCTCTAATTGCTCCCACCCTTCCCAGCTACCTTCCCTCCCTCCCTTTACCTCATATGAATTGTGTTTTTTTGACGGGGATGGAGGGAGGAGAAAGGCATAGTAAGGGGGCGTCAATAAAGACAGAGAAGTTACTAGAAGACCTTGGGCAATTTACAGTTTTCTCCTCAATAAAATAGAGATAATATTACATAGTATAGGATAATTGTGAAGGCAGAATGAGTTCACATATGTAACTGTAATTGCCTGGGAGAAGGAGGGAGAGAGAGAAGGGAGGGAGTGGGAGAGAGAAAGAGAGATTGATTTGTGACCAAATTGCATATAGGAAATATGTCCATAAAAAATAACTCCAATGTTTTAGTCTTTGATGCTAAGAGAAGGTGGTCATTAACAAAGATTGTATGTCTTTTTAATGATGAATTCAGTTTTGGAGACAGTCTGTCATTCTGTTGCCATCATAAGTGTAACAGAGAGAAATATGCAATGGGGAGACAGTGTGAAACCATCGTGTTTGGATGAGTTCGTAATCATGGCTACTTCAGTTCACATCTTGCCTTTGCTATTACTAGTTGGGAGATCTGTTTCCTTCTACGAAGCATGAGAATGTTAACCCCTCTCTCATAGGGTTGTTTGGAATAGTAAAAGGAGCAACAGCCACAAATCAAATGGCTCATTGCCTTCCTGTGGTAACTGCTCAGTCACTATTGGTTCCTTTATCCTCTGTAGATAGAGGTCTGGAGACCCATAGGTCTCAATACTCTTCAGTATCCAAGGATATTTGGGACCATGAGAATCAATGAACTCCACAAGGAGCCCTGTTATACTGGGGAATACCTGCCATTAGAAGGAGGAGGACACCACCTCTGAGAGGGGACAGACACTAATGTATCACTGTACAGTGAGACAGAGAAAAGACAGTTGGATTGGACGCCAAGACCGACTAGGGTTACCTTGAGAGGGCAGTTTCTGTGGATCAGTACAAACACACACACTAACACAGAGCTCCCCATTTCTTGTCCTTTGCAAAAGTTAAATAACAGCTGATTAATAGCCTTTCTGTTTTGTTCAACTGTGCTTACATTTTTCAAAGGGAAAATAACATTTTTGGCCTCTTTTAAGTAGGTGGATATTTATTGGGGTTAAAAACTAACCAACAAACAAACACACCTACTGGTTAGTCACTCCAGGACCTTAGTTTTCTATGCAGAGTAATATTTGTGGGTGCCCAGAAAGAATAATGAAGCTGGGAAAGGAGGGAGGGCAGAGGAGGGGAGGAGTCACCAGGAATCTTTATCTGGTTGGAAGTAGACCGTGGACTTTTGATTGACGTCCAGTGAGTCATGCTGTGGCCAGTGCTTTTCTCTCTTTCTGCTTTGCCACAAGAGGAAGAAGGAGTGGTGAGATCTGAGGTAATTTTGTGGAACTGATGCTCTGTGTGGTTCTGAGAAGGCCAAATATATCATATAAACAGTCTCCCTCTGCAAGGCAGCATGAGTGGCAAACCTTCCAGAACCCCTTTCTGGAGCTTGAGCCCATGTCACTGGTATGCTTTTCTTATGGTGGCCCCTTCCTGGATGGTTTTTAAAGATTGCTTTTCCCAGAACCTCTTAGAATTTGCTCTTATCAAAGGACTCTTATCTCCTGCAGAGAAAACATTGAACACTTTTTTTAAGTGAGTTTAAAATGGTATCCATCTCGTTTCCTCCCACCTCTCCCTTCTCTTGAAGAGCCTCCTATTACCTTTTCTCATCCTAGTTTTGATGTCTGAGCAGGTGGCCTTTCTAGATACTCTTATTCAGAATTTTTCTCTCCTTTGTCCAAACTCCCCAAAAAAGTGAACTCCCAAGAAGGGGGCAGGAGAGCCGAGTCTCACTCAGTTCGATGCCCACCACACTTGTCCAGTGTGTGACACGTCCAGTGGGATGCATGAAGGGTTTGAAGGGAAGGGAGAATCTTCTGATATCTTGTCATGTAATATTTGCCGTTATTTCATTCGTATTGTTAGCTTTTTTGCTCCAGTGAATGTAGATTATAATGAGTATCCTTCCTTCTCTAGTTTCCTCTGGCAAATTCAAAATATTTTAAATGCACTTCAAACGGCACCTTCTGTAGGAAGTTATTTCTGTCTCTCCCAGGACAAAGGAGTCTCCCCCAACTCTTGGAACACCCATTTTTACATGCATTTACATATTGACTGTTACTGAGGCATGAATCACTTCCACCTATATGTAGATTTCCTCCAGTGAATGGTGAGCTCCCCAAGTGCAGCCACCATGGTGCTCCCCTCTGCCCTAACCCCAGGACTTGGCACATAGCTGAACACACGGGGGATCCCACTGCAGAGATGCCAAGTGAAAGGAAGCCATGCAGTCCATAGGGTGTTCAGAAGCCACCCTTGGTGTTGTGTTGTAAATCCAAGGAGCAGATGAGAGCCACAGCTTCATCTATCCTAGGAGGCCATAGGGCCAGATGAGGCCCTCCTGTCCATACATGTTCTGTGGTCATGTTTAGGCTGGCCTGCCCACTTCCTCGTTAGTATAGCAGTGATCAGTTATTAAAATATAGCTTATCTTTTGCACATGGGAGGCCAATAGTACATTGCCAGTGATAAGTTTATGGAGGCAAAATAATTCAGATGGCTTGAGGAATTATGACAACATGACCTAGCCATTGTGTGGTACATATTCTTTCCGCTTCTGAGTTCCGTCATGTGATTTGCAAAACAAGTCTAGAAAGTTTCTATTTCATTGCTTTTCACTGATAAATTCTACAAAACAATAAGGTTGAAGGAATTATTGGAGACCATTGATCATTTATTGTGTTATACTCTAGACACTGTTCGGCACTTTATATATGTCATTTTATTTAATCATTATAGCAGCTCTGTGAAATGGGTTTTATTTCTCCCATTTACAAATGAGAAAAGAGAAGCTGAAGTGATGCTGTGAGCTTAGATGACCTTTCTCCACTTCACTTAGTCAGTAGGTGGCCAGGCTGAAACTTGAATCTGGGTCTGTTGATAGCAAAATCTTTGTTTGCTCTGCTCATTCTGTTCCATTCGATATGAAGAATATTTGGGAAATTAGTAACTTTTTTTTTTTTTTTTTACTCCAAGAAAAAATAAAGTCTCCTAATAATTGTGTGTTTTGCTTTTGCAGGGAAGCAAAGGTGCCTACCGGTACCACTGGCAGAGCCACAATGTCAAGCACAGTGGCGTGGACGACATGGTCCTGCTCTCCAAGATCACAGAGAACGCCATTGTGGAGAATCTGAAGAAGAGATACATGGACGACTACATTTTTGTATCCTTTATTGGTGTCTTTGGACATTTCTAAGTGAGATGACAATGTCCATGGTAAAACGTGGCTTTATTCCTAGTGTCAGAAGATCCATCTGAAATTCTGAACTGATGTTATATGCTCACGCCATTTTCACCATTTCAGAACGTGGTTTTGTACTTTTTTTGTTCCTTGGTTCAGGCTGTGGGAAGGGCGAAGCTGATACTAAACTATTTTCCTGGCATTTCGCAAAATCAAGGCGTAGCCAATATTTGTCTATTTTAATCGATGGCACTGTACCTTTGACGTTCCCTGGCCACGCACGTGGTATCTAAAACCTCTGCTGTTCCTTGAGAAAAGACCTAGTCTGCAGAGAGTTCTATCGATAGAGGTCCCTAATGCAAAGCAGAGACAGTTAAGTCCAGACTTAAAAGGTTTAAAAAAGCTGGCCTCATGCAAAAAATATGCAATTTTTCCAGTTTTTCTGCATTCTTACATTCATTAATGGAAACATGAGAAGTGAAGATCAACTATTGAAAATGCCTGACATTCTTGAATTGTTCCTTATGTTTCAATTTTAGCTTGCCAGGTGCCATTTTTTATAGGGCTTTTAAAAATCCAGAATGGAAATTTGATTCAAATGTGTGTTGACTTCATTATAAACAAAGAAGTGTGATATTTACTTAAGTTCCTACAGGATTCAGGAGTTTTCTTTGGTGCAACTATGTAAAGATCTTTTAGTGGAATTACTGTAGAGTTGGTCACAGACGTGCAAAGAGCTGTGAAAATCTATAGAGTAGAACCAGAAAGTTTAATTCTGATGCTGTTGGTGACTCCTGAAGCTATGGTGTTATGGATGATCTTTACAGGGGGAGTCTTTGTAACCTTTGTAACATACATTTTAGATTTTAACCCCAAAAGCTTAGTAGGGAGGAATGGTTTTCACATTGCTAGCTTCTGTTCATTATTTACACTGCTCATTTGACTATTAGTTAAAAACACTCATGCTTATGCAACAATACTTTTGCAGAGACTGCCTATGCCATCATTGGTGAAGGCGGAGTTCAACTCACCAGATAATTTATCTAGCAGTACTAATTAATTAACAACATTATTCCAAGGCGCTTAGACCGTTCTGACCAATATTGTGTTGTTTCTTATTTACCGTAGGAAATTTACCAAATATCTAGGGAGTTAAATCCCTAAACCTCTGCTTTTAAGGGTTAACAGATATATTTGGATTTGTTAGCTAGCTACATTATAATAGCATCCTGATCAGGGGTGTACCGCCTGCAGACGAAATCCTGCCCACCGCCCATTTTATAACAAAGGTTTTACTGGAGCACAGCCGTGCTCGTTTGTGTACTTACTGTCTATGGCTGTTTGCATGCTACAGTGGCAAAGTTGAGTAGTTGTAACAGGCCATATGATCAGCAAAGCCTAAAGTAATTACTTTCTGGCCCTTTGCAGAAAAAGGTTGCTGACTCCTGGCTACCGCTGTAAAGCTTCCTTTAATTGTATGGAAGTTACTATATTCAGTTGTAATACAATTTTATTTTATTTGGTTAAAAAATTGAAATATGCTCACTTTATCTGGGCTTATCATCATCAAAACATTTTAATCACTTTTATGTGCAAGACCCATGGCACATGGAGACTGGCAGATGATAGACTAGGCAGAGCTGGATGAAGGATGTGGATCCTCGCTGCCTGGCTTCCAACCTTACTCTGCGTGGGCTTGGTCATCTTACGCAAGTCTTGTGATCTATGTGCCTTGCTTTCCTCACCTGTAAAATGGGAGAGAGAATAAAATCTCCCACGTGAGGCTGTTGTAGGGTTAAATGAAATAATGAATGCAGTATGCGTTAGTTATTATTATCATACACTAAGGCGGGTGTTTAAGTTCCTCCTGTATTTCTGAGTTATGTTCCAAAAATTCAATTGTAAAGTTGCTTAGTGGAAATTTAAATGCATTTTACCATAGAAACTGTTGTAAATGGAGGATTGGTTTATTGACAAGCCCATAAAAGGCTAATTTCCACTGAATGTAGTTGAACAAATTATTTATTGGAATGTTCTTAGAACATGCGCTCAGCTTATTACATTATTTACATAGAAACGTGGTTTTTGAAAGCTGGGTAAGATAAGAAAAAATGATGTCAATGATTATTAGCAGTCAGTCCATCGTCAACCCAGACACCCTCACTTCTGCCTAGGAAGATTGTTTACCCCTAAAACACCAGAAACTCCTTGAGGCTGGGGACTGTTTTTTGTATATCTTCTTTCAAAAAACAAAGTTAAAAAAATCCTTTAAAGCAATATGTGTTCATTTAACATGACTTATAAAATGTAGTCAAGCGGAAAGAACACTAAAATCACCTGGAATCCCACCATATAGGGTTAGTTCCTGTTAATCTCTTGGTGTATATTTTTCAATTTAACCACAAATAGACATGCATATTTATGTGCTTTCCTGCTGTTAATTTTAACAAAAAATGGCATCATCTTGCATCCTGTGTTTCTTAGTTTCTTGCATAATTCTTGGCATGGTGCATTGTATTAAGTGTTCATTGAAAATTTGTTGACTATCAAGACTTGCTTTATATTCAGATAGCAGAATTTTTAATAACTCACATAGAGGGGGTTGATTATGAGCCTTTGAATTAATGCCTTTGAATCAATGACTGACTAATCGTGTGTTCTACCAAGGAAATGAGTTAGCTGACCACTAATGACTTCGTGTTTTAGAAGTCTCTACCCACTCAGTAGATGAGAAGCTTGGCATCAAGGAGCTTTCCGTGAATAGCACAGAGCAGCTTTCAGCTTTGAGGGAGCTTGATGCCTCTGTTGGATGTTTATGAAATATGACCAAGGGTCTAACTGCAAATCTTTTCCTCTGATAAGTGATAAAAGCCTCCTTTATATCAGTTCAATGTTAGGGGGATATTATTATGATACAGTAGCATTATTTTAAATGAAGTTTTTTCCCCCCCTCTCCTAAGCTTAATATAACTATATAACTTAATATAACTATATAACTATAGACTTATAACTATAGACGAGAAGAGATTCGATTTCACATGAAGTTATAAAGTTGCTCATTTTACCTTTTCTACATCTAATACCAGCACTTTGTCTTGTATTGAAGGTCAGCATTTGGAACAATCAGTTGTTACTGCATTCATGGTGAATGCACATTTCTTTGTTCTATGTTAGAAAAAAAAACTACTTAGAAAATGCTAACATTGTGTACCAATAAAAACCTATATTTTTCAGCTATTTATCCTAAGGCAAAGAAGGTTTAATGTACCATCCGTTTTTCCTGAAGGTTGCCACATTCTTACAAAGACATTCTCGAACATATGAGGAAAACATTACAGTGTTCACTTGTATACTTGGCGAGACATCATTTATAGCCACTTGGCTGGTGAAAATAGTTCCTGTGCAAAGCACTCCACGCTCATTTGGTCCAACTTTCTGCAAACTTGTTTTTACTCAAAGACTACACTCGAGTGTGGTTGGCATTTTCAGCCCTTGAATTAGGATTTGAGACTTTTGTACCAGACTGACCGGAGCTCAAGGCCGTTAAGTTGTTCCAAGTGAGGTTTGGCCCTGGGCAGTCAGTTCACGTAGAGGGGGTGAACTTTGGTTTGAACTTTGGTTGATGCTAGAGGCTCAAGTTCCAGCTCAACCGTTCTCTACAGATGTGACTTCAGGCAAGTCTCCGTGCCCCACGTCAGTGATAAATCCAGGGGAGTCCACTAGATCAGTGTGGGCGGTTTTGGGGAATTGACTGGCTAATAACATGTTTTTTAAGGTATCCTACAGTTTTTAATAGGACTCCTGTAACAAAACTAGGTTGGGTGTTTTTTTTTTTTTTTTTCGAGACATAATTGACATATAACATTATATTAGTTTCAGGTATACAATATAATAAAAAAATGTTTTTTAAAAAAAGTAAAACTCTTGGCTTTACCTAATAAGACCATTAAAAAACAAACTTACAGAAGTTGCATTACCATCATATTTTATAAAAGAAAGAATATTTTAACACCAAAAAAGAAGAAAGGAAATAATTTAAGAATAAAGGATACTCCCTTATATTGAATAAATTGAGCTTTATGAAAAATTCAGGGCATTGTTTCTCTTTTTGTCATTCTTGCTGCAGATCAATGAAAACTCATAGATCCACAGGTAAGCATTTGGGAACCAATCAATTAAAGATCTCTTGGGTCTCTCCCGTCTCATATATTCTATTAAATAAGATGACATTTATTATTATTTCTTTTTGGTATCATAGCATTGTATCTCCGTACATTTTGAAAATTAGCCTTGGGCCACACCTTCACAGCCAAAGATTATGTGGGTAGAGACATTGATCGGAACAGCTTTTTCCAGAGGCACACCTGAATTATGTAGGAGGCAGTGGGAGTGAGTATTCGAGTTATCTAGAGAAGTGACACAACCCCGAAGGAGACCTCTGCTCTCAGGGAAGTAGTTGAGGTCTCTGCACACCCAGCCAGGTGGAAAAAAAGGCGGGTAGTTAGGTAAACAATGAGGCCAAACTCTTACCTAAAATAACTAAAATATGTTTGTTTCCTTTAAATTCTGCATTAAATTCTCTTGTCTCAGTTCTTCTGATAGAGGAAAGTTTGTAGCTACTGAGGCAGAGATACGAGCTACATTATCCATTTCAAACCAAACTATTTTTCAGGCATCCTCTCAAATAATATTGGCCTTGAGAGCTCCACTGGGAAATTTAGGGAACTACTCCAGTTTTCCCTCTTCATTCGTTGATTCAGGATTGAATCGTTGGTTCAGGATTGGCCTACAAGAGTCTGAAAGAGGTTTTTCCTCTGAGTGTCTCCTTACCAGGCCCTACCCAGAATTTGTATAGTCTACTTAGTGAAAATCAAGACTTTACAAGTTGTCTCTTCACATAGCAGATTATTAATAGTAAAAAGATGTTGGTTCCTATAGGAGGTCTTCTGCAACCCGATTCACAATTATTTGGTAACCCAGGGCTTGGTGGGTAGGAAGGGACCGGTGGGGAGGTGATATCTTTGGCTCATGTCATCAGGCAGCTCTTTATTCTTTGTGTGCAGTGATCGATTTGTCTAGGACAGGTGGCATTCACAGTATTCCCTTTATAACTAAGGGAAGGAGCACCGTCTTCCATGGAAAGATCATATTTGCCCAAGTTTGTTTTTACCTAGAGATAAACCTAAACCTAAATGTCCTCCTCTTCTGAAATGAGGATGGTCGTAGCAGTGCTGTATTTCTTGAAAATTTAGTTTACTATAAGAATCACTATATTTGTTTACCATGAAAATCAGAATGAGGGCCAAACCTCACTCATTCAGTTTTGATTTGGTCCCCACCATGTGGAAAGGTTACTAAAAAAAATAAACTAAGGGAGATAGAGTTTTGAGTACTCAAAGAATCATAGATTCTAAGTTAGAAGAGACCATAGAGCTCTCTAATGCAACCCCCCTCCACCCTGCATTAGCTCCTGGTGCTGCCAATTTAGGATTGCCAGATAAAATACAGGACATCTGGTTAAATTGAATTTCAGATCAACATCAAATAACTTTTTAGTATAATGATGTCCCAAATATTGCTTGAGGCATACTTATTTGGGACATATATATACTAAAAAAATTGTCATTGCTTATCTGAACTTCAAATTTAACTGGATATTCTGTATTTTATTTGCTAAATCTGGCAACTCGAATAATATTATTAATAACAATACCTGTTAATCTTAGAAAGACATTATAGCTTGTTAATTAAGAATTTGGACTGTAGATCCAGACTGCCTAGATTTGAGTCATAGCCCCGCCACTTACTGGCTTGTGACTTGGAGAAGGTTGGGTTTTTTTGTTTTGTTTTTTTTTTGGTGAGGACGATTGGCCCCAAGCTAACATCTGTTGCCACTCTTCCTCTTTTTGCTTGAGGAAGATTGTCCCTGAGCTGACATCCATGCTAGTCTTCCTCTATTTTGCATATGGGATGCCGCCACAGCATGGCTTGATGAACAGCGTGTAGGTCCGTGCTGGGGATCCGAGCTGGGATCCGAACCCACAAACGCTGCGAACCCCGGGCCGCTAAAGCGGAGCGCGTGAACTTAACCACTACGCCACCGGGCCAGCCCCTGAGCAAGTCTTAAAATTTCTCTATGCCTTAGTTTCCTCATGGTAAAATAGGATTGAAATAGTAGCAAGGTTGTTGATAGGAACTTAGATTAGTACCATGTGAATGTGTATGTGTTCAATCAGTGTTAGTTTTTATTATCACCACTTACTGAGTCTTGACTACAATGTCATGGACATTTCTTATGTGCTTAATAGTTTTAATAATATGTTTATCTATTTTAAATTTTGCCTCAAAAAAAGTTGGCCGCTAATCTATCGTTGGCCTCATCTGACTTTGGCACTTAGAACTGCATTGGCTCCTGGCCCTGCTTCCGTGACTCTTCAGTGTTTTTCAGTTATGCTTCACTGTCTCATTCACATTTTCTCTTAGTGCATGCTCTGCCCCCAGACCAGCACCGTGTACTGGTGTGCTCTTAAAATGACCCCATCTTTTCTACTGCCATTTCATGTGCAGCCCTTTCAAGTCTGAAGATCTTTCTTTTTTCTTTTTTTTTTTTTTTGTGAGGAAGATCAGCCCTGAGCTAACATCTATTGCCAATCCTCCTCCTTTTTTTCCCTCTTTTCTCCCCAAAGCCCCAGTAGATAGTTGTATGTCATAGTTGCACATCGCTCTAGTTGCTGTGTGTGGGACGCCACCTCAGCGTGGCCAGAGAAGCGGTGCGTTGGTGCGTGCCCGGATCCGAACCCGGGCCGCCAGTAGCGGAGCGTGCACACTTAACCACTAAGCCACGGGCCCGCCCCTGAAGATCTTTCTGATCAGTGAAAAAGGAAGCAAAATTGCAACTGAATCATTTCTGCTTTCTCACCTTTGTGTATAAATATTAACTTTTATATGATCCATCGCACACTTAGCTCATTTGTGTTCAATAATAAGGTCAAAGCTGTGTCTCAAAGATGTTAACATGTGACAAAATGTGCATCTTGAAGTATAAGAATTAAGGAAATTGCATCTACTACGTGCCAGGTACTATGCTGAGCATTTTATACTGTTTATTTCATTTAATTCTCATAACAACCCTGTCGAGTAGGTCCTATTTTACCACATCATCCATTAACCACAGCTTCCAGATGTGACTTGCCCAAAGTCAGAGTAGAACTGAGCTTGGGGAACTGGGCATTCTGACTGGACTCCCTGTGCTGCTCATTTGACACCCGGGTCCTAATGTATAGATGTATAATGTATAAATGTCCCCTCGGGGGAGGAGATCTCAGAGCTTTGCATCTTTAACTGCAAAATTTCTAAACATTTTGAAATCGTTGATTAAGAGAAACAATTTTGAGTATGTGTGTGGTTTTGTGTTTTTTGTTGTTGTTGTTTTCTTTTCTTTTTCTTATGATTTTTTTCCTCCATGAGGGCAGGGAGTTTTATCTATTCTATTTTGTTCACTGCTGTATCCCCAGCATCTAGAACAGTGCCTGACATGCTGTAGACACTCAATTCAAACTAATTCATTGTCGAATGAATAAATGGAAATATTTTTTATGTTATAGTAACACTTCATTTATTTAGGCACACTAACATGTTTTCTTTTGAGAAGCCTTCCTGGATTCCCCACGCAGAAATAATACCTTCTCCCCTTAAACTTCATCTATTTGGGTTTGTAATTTTCTTCTCTGAATAGTGTCTTATGGATACAACTCAGTTCTCCTAAGCTTCTAAAGAGCAGGACTGTTCAGTTCATCTTGTATCCCTCTATTTGTTAAATAAGTAAATGAATATGTTTTTAGAGATTTGAAAGTTCCAAGGAAAAAATAATATCATTTGAGAAGAGGAATGGTAACTGCTCTTTTCACTCCTTGGTCATTTCTGTTTTGGTTTGTTTTTTCCTAGCAATGCATGTCACCAGTCTTGAAAGAATGTGCTTCAATTAATTTAAAATAATAATTTCTTTTGTAGCACCTTGGTAATTAAGTTCTTTACTCTTCCTGGAGAGGAACAAAACTTGGGCTAGTTGGTAATTGCTTTTGTCTTTATTTGTAATCTTTTAGAAAACAAGTCCATGAGATTTTCGTTGGGACAGTCATTCTGAATTCTTGATAATTTCTGGTTACTTAATTTGAAAAATGTGTAGCTATGAAGATTAATGATGGACCTTGACT
Source organism: Diceros bicornis minor (assembly GCF_020826845.1). Lineage (NCBI taxonomy): Eukaryota > Metazoa > Chordata > Mammalia > Perissodactyla > Rhinocerotidae > Diceros > Diceros bicornis. Next base: position 54,278,597 of record NC_080744.1, on the reverse strand, counting down.
GGATTTAAATTCAGACATATATAGGATCTGTGTTAATCTCAGTCAACCCTTTCAAGCAGATGCCATATTTTGGGGAAAAGGAAATTGAAATGTACCAAGGAGCGGTAAGTTACATGCTACATAAATTGCTGTAGTCTTTAGGGCTTTTATGATGCATGGGCAGTTTTGCTTGAACTTGGCAATACATTTGCATTTTCTTATTATGAATTATTTATTGGAGAAGCTCAAGTAGATGACATTGTTTGATTTTTAATGATGTGCTGTTCTTTGAAGTACAGCTCAAAAAAGCGTAGGACTATCTAATATTGGAACATTATATACAAAATTAGTTAAATGGGATGTACAGCTTGGGGGATCTTCCTCCTTCTGCATATGCCACAAAATTCTGAGGACAAAAAAATCAGTAATGGATAAAAAATAAATAGGGTGATGGGAACCATTCTCTTCAAATCAGAATCTTAATTAAGCTGTGGCTATGACTGGAACATGAAAAATGAATCTTTTATTACTTCATTTATTAATGTGACTCTGGTCCCTGTTCAAACCCAGCGTCATAGCCATTTCAGTTGTGCGATAAAAATAGAAACTGTAATCCTAATTAATATATTTCATTACGTGGTTCCTCACTTCCCCAGGCCTCCCCATCTCTGCGTCTTTTTCCTTCCCTCTTTCCTCTGCAGCAGAAGCACAAGAGCGTTCATTAATCCTGACCCCTGGAAAACAAACAAAAGAGAGCCCACACAAATTCATCAGCTGAAGTGGAAGGCAATTTACCCAGAGCAAGAGCCCACCCCATTGTTGCCAGATGAATGGTGCTGGTGGCTGGAGCTGAAGGAGGCTGCCACGCGAAAGACCTTTGATAATGCTGCCTTTATGGGAGCCCAGCACAAGGGGAACACTGTCAGCAGAGGCTGGGCCCTGCCCTGGCGCCCTGATCAGCAGGGCCCCAGGGCAGCAGGCGGGGAGCTGGCTTGGCATCCTCAATGACAGCCAAGGCGGGGTGGATGCAAGGGCTGTGCGTTTGTGATGGTTCTTTCCAGTTCTCTGAAAAGCGTTGCTGCATCACTCCCTTTTTAGATCATTCATCTTTTGAAGAGTTCTCTTTAAAGAAATTCCCTAGAACTTTTAAAAAATATATTTGTTTTTGCTGATGGTAACAGAATGTTGTAAATTGGTGTTTACTTAGTGCCAGGTACTATGTTACACTTGCAACAATAATAAAACAGCCCTGGATGCTGGCTGTGTATTACTATCCATCCCCATTTCACAGCTAAGGAAACTGAGGCTCAGAGAGAGGTGAAATACTTGAATCTATTGAGTGTTGGAGCTAGGAACTGAATAGGTCTTAATGACTTTCAGGGGTTTCAGGGGAGGGAAGAATCGGGTAGAGGAAATGCCTGCCCTATAATTCTCATAGGCAGCTGAGAGGTTCGCTGAGACCATAGGTGGGAAACCAATTTGTAAAATACAGAGTCACATGCAAATGTCAAGTATGACTAGTTAAGCAGCTTTGAAGCCTCATTGGACAATGACTTGTCCACACCTTTCCCTCCACCGCCCACAGCTTTCTCTCCACTCCATTTCCTCCATTTTCCATCCTCTTTTCTTTGTTATAATCCTCTATTTCCCTGTGTTCAAAGAGGTATTGAAAATATTCTTGCGTAAGCAGTCTGGGCTAGAAGACGCCCATCTAAGACTATATCCTGAGGTCCCATCATGCAACCCTTTCTGGCTGTAAAGTGAAGGCAGGGATGACATTATTCTGGTCCCTATATAGAGTTATCCAGTTGACCAGTCCCAAGAATAGCCTCGACCCTCTCTGGGCAGTTCCCCTGTGAGCCCCCTGCTCACAACATGTGGGGAACCAGGGAGACAGGATACACTGGATACAGTGCTTAACATGTGTGCAAGCATCAAAGCACCTTCCCATTCCCCTCTTGTCACCCAACTTTGACCTGCCAGAGCTTGCAATGAGTGGCAATTTCTGGGCCAGGCCCCTTTTTCTATAGTAAGTCATTGCTTAATTGGGCTCAAAGCTCAATTAAGTTATGCTTTACCTTTGCATATTACTCTACCTTTCAAATTACTTTCCCATCCACCATCTCAGTTGCCTTGTGAGATTTGTAGCAGGGACATTATTATCCCCACTTTAGAAATGAGGACCAGTGAAGGGAAAGACAGAATCTAAATGTCTTCTCACTCTAGATCTGGCATTCTTTTCACTCTTTTGTTAGATAGCTTTAAATTTAAGGAGTGTTCCCTCTCCAGCTTTACACCACATGAAGTACTTTTCTTTTTGGTAATTTTTGAGGGAATGATGGAGGTGAGGCCAAGAAATTGAAGAAAGCAGAGCTGAAGTCATCCTGGCATAGTGAATTTATTAGTGAATTTATATTTATGCATAGATAAGATATGCATGAGACTCAAATGCAAACCCAGGAGAATATCTTGGTGTGGTAGGATTTTTATTCCGTATTGAGATGAAACAAACTGGTCAAACCAGTTTAACCCTTTAAGGAACCACACCTCCTGACATCTTCTTAGGGAGAATTTTCAGTTTTTCTGCGCATTCATAGATTGTCTCACTTAATTTCCTCTGGGGTCCAACTTGCTATCCTAGAAAAACAATTATGTAGGGATTTAGAATTCTAGTAAAAGTCAGATCCAGGTTTTTAGTAGGCCTCTCTTAAGACCTATTGTCCAAGTGTCTTCAGAAACTTTTAGAAATGGCATGTCATCTGCAGAGGCGTCTTTGGGTGGAAGTGTGTGGTGGTGGAGCATCTGAAGACATCAGTCATGTCTGAAGGCTGAATCACACGTATGCCTACAGAAGAGTCCTTCCAAATTCCATCTTCATTTTGTTAGGTGTAACTCCTCATGACCTAGGCAAGTTCATGAATTCTTGTATTAAGTAACCTTTAAGGTGTAATTATAGGCATTGGAACTATACAGTGGTGGATTCATTTCCAAGGCCAAGAAAAGAAATTCAGTGTGTTGCTCTATCTGACCATGGTTTTGTTTTGTTTTGTTTTTTTGCTTTTCTAGGCACAGTATGAAAACCCACCACATATCTATGCTCTTGCAGATAATATGTACAGAAACATGATCATTGACAGAGAGAACCAGTGTGTCATCATCAGGTATGGGAAAGAGCCTTATTAGGTACAGAGGACGTGAGACAATGCTATAGTTAGGATTCCGCGACGAAGCAATACTTTTGCACTGGCTGCTGATGTCAGAGGCTGGTTAATGTATCTGAGTAGCAAGCAGGCTGTCTGCTTTGTCCTGGTTTATTTTATAACTCCAAATCATAAAAGCTTTGAGCTTCTGTGGGGTTGCTGTTTATACCCCTGTCACTTAAGTTATTACAGCTTTAGGGCACATGCTAGCCAGATCTTTCTCTGATCGTCACCGGGCCCTGAACTGAAATCATAAAACGTCTCTCCTCCCGTTTGATTGTACCATGGCTTTACTCTGGAGATTGTCTCATTGGAGATCGTTTATGTCATAAGTATAATAAGCATGTTTTGCTGTTTTATCAGCTGGAGTCTTTTTCTCTAGGTGTCTATTTTTCCTTTCCTTAATAATTTAGTAGTTCAAGTTTAAACTTTTTTGGTGTACTTCGTCATTTGCTTTTAATTTTCTGAGGGCATTACTGGTAAATGCCAGCATTAGGTGTCTGTCGGTCGCTACATTTCAAAATCCTTTTAACCTGAGTCAGCTCTGAGTCTGTGCTAGGTTAATTCCTTTACAATTTTGTTTACTATTATGAACATTTTCAAACATACAGAAAATATAAGCATACATATTCCTATCGCTTAGAACAGTTAACATTTTGTCATTTGTGTTCATTTTTTTTTAGTTAATTTTTTATCTTAAGAATTTTTGAGAATTTTTTTGTTATGGTTATTTACAAACATACACAAAATTAGAAAGAGTGTTATGATAAGCCCCTGTGTATCTATCATCCAGCTTGTACATTTATTAACATATGGCCAATCCTGTTTTACCTAGTCCTCCCATCCTGCCCCACTTGATTGTTTAAGCAAATCATTTCATTTGTCAGTGATTTAGTATGTACCTCTGAAAGATAATTCTTATCACACCTGAAAAATGAATAACTTTTAAAATATCTAATATTAGCAGTATTCCAATTCCATAACTGTTTTATAAAGTCTTTTATATGGGTTCCAAAGAAGGCTCACACGTTGCTCTTGGTTATTGTCTCTCAAGTCTCTTAATTGTTAACAATTCTCTCTTACTTTTTGTTTTCTTGGCATTTATTTGTTAAAGAAAAGGGTTGTTCGTCCTGCAGAATTTTCTGCAGTCTGGGATTATCTGATTGTATATGTTGACTTTGCACTGTCCCCTATATTTGCTGTAAATTTAGTTAGATCTAAAAGCTTGGTCAGGTTCAGATCAATTTTTTGGCAAAAATGCTTCGTCAGTGATGCTGTGCACTTAATGCCTGTTGGTCTCTCTTTGTGTGATGTTCAGATTGCCAGTGGGTCCATCCATTATAAATTCTCATTTCATAGCCATTGTTTAATTAATGGTTGAAAAATAGTTATTTTCTAATGCTATTATTCCTTCTACGTTTACTAGTTAGAATTCTTTTATTTGGTTACCTTAAAATACAATCTATGTGGAAAAAGTAGATAAAAAGTTTGATTCGTCGTCTTTATTTACCAATTTTCAAAGCAGTAAGTTCATGCCCTGGCAACTACCCAGGGTAATATGTTTTTATTTTAAGTATCATTCCAAACTAGTGGATTTTAAATATCTTATCTGTTTAACTACGTGTCTGTTTTTCTTTTTGGCTCACACGGTCCTGTCTTTAGCCAGTGAGACCCCTTTGTATTGGCTGCTATGTCCCTTTGACGTGACCCCAGTAGTCTTTGATAGTTTCCTTGTTTAAGATGTTCCAGGCTCATCTGCAGAGCCCTGGAATCAACCATTTCACCAAAAGATCTGATTCATTTTAATGGGAAAGGGTATTTAGAAACCACCAATCTAGTCACTAAGAGTGCTCACTGCTGTATGTTGTCCATGCTACTAGTTCTTTTCAGAGGACAAAGGGAAGGAATATGAACTTCTCTAAGAAAAAAAATGAAACGAGTTCATACTGATAACTTACATTTCATTTTTAAGATTATAGGGTTTTTACTTCTTTGATTTTTATATTTGTATCTCATTTCTCTTATTCTGAAAATCTTGGTTCCTGATGACATTATCACAATTATTTACTTTTATACTGTGTGTATAAAAATAAAAATATAAATAAATAAGTATATATATAAATATATATAATGGGGTAAAGCAAATAAGTAATTTTATTAATGCTTTAAAATAACAATACCAGTATATTAGTAGCAATACTGAATTCACTTTAAAATTCTTTGTTCTTTTTGTCCTAGCATGTACAGCCAAAATATTGGGTTTTAAAAGTCATGTAAAACAAACATTTTCTGTGTCATTAACGTGCCAACCTGACCTATAGTTACTTTCATTTATTTCATTTTGGATTTTAGGGATTTAAAATTTTTAACTTTAATTTTGCTTTATAATTACGTAAAACATTTACATGCCCCCAAAGTCACACTATAAATCAAGAACGCTGAAGCATTTCAAGGTAAATGTAGATCTCAAGTATTTTCAGCGTAAATATAGACTCCATGACATTTTACCTCTAAATATTTCCATATTCATCTCTGGAAAGTAAAAATATTTTCTTACTTAGCTCCAGGACCATTATCACAACTAAATAATTAATAATAATTTAATATTATTTAAAAATAAGCAGTCCACATTCAGATTTCTCTAATTGGTGCAAACATGTCCTTTTTTGCCAGTTTTTGTAAATCAAGGAACACTGGTTGCATTTGGGTATGAATCCTTCATTTTTTTTTTGTCCTACCATAGTTCTCCTACTACCACCATTGTTTTTTTCTGACATTGACTTGGTGAAGAGACCAACAGAGTTTTCCCATAGACAACTTTTAGGTTTTTCTAATTGCTTCCTCATGGTCTCATTACTCTTATTCCTTCAACTGGATTTTCTGTAAATTGAAAGTTAGATATAGATGCTTAGTTAGATGCAGGTTAAGCCCCTTTAGAAGGAATATTTGGGTGATGATGAGTTCGGTTGCTTAGGGAAAGAAAGGCTTCTGCTTGACCCCAAGTTGAGGTCGCTGGCCAATAGAGAGGTGGGAGGCATTGTCTTAAGTGGAATTAAATGAGAGAGTACAGGATGAGTTTTCTATATCAGTCCCTTGCCCTTTCTCTTTCCTTCTGGGCCTCTAGTGAGATGAGAAGGAAGGGAATGATCTTGTCACCTGAGCTTCACGAGTCTGGAAGCTGCTTCAGTCTTACCCAGCCCACCTCTCTCCCACTTTCAGATCCCCTCAACCTCTCCCTGCAGGATACTCGTGCACTGAAGCATGACACATGACCACTTCTAGGATCCTTCTTTTCAGCTGTTCAGGTGGCAAAGACTTGAAGGCCCTGCTCCAAGGATTTCTGTTGCGGTAGCTGTGCTGTAATTTAGGAGATGGTAGAACAGGGAGCTGCTTTGACTTCTGACACTAATTAGGCAGAGTTAGGCCAAACTTCACAGGTTAAGGGCACAGTCCTCCACAAGACTGCCCTCACGTCAGACACGGCGGGGGTGTGGGGGGTCTCCAGGCTATCCTCACTTCTGACCAACTAGCTACAAATTCAAGAGTTCCCACTACCCCCTCAGGTTCAGTAATTTATTAGAACAACTCACAGAACTCATGAAAACACTGTTTCTGTGATTACAGTTTTATTATAGTAAAAAGATACAAACCAGAAAAAAGTGGAGATGCATAGCAAGGTCTGAGAGGGGTCCAAATGTGAAGCATCTGGTCGTCCTCTCCCATGGAGTCGTGGACGGTGTTACCTACTTCCAGTAGGATGTGTGAGTTGGCGATAGTATTACCAACCAGGGAGGTTCACCCGAGTCTTTGGTGTCCAGAGTTTTTATTTGGGCTCAGTCACATACTGCCTGCATGGCTGACCTTTAGTCTCCAGTTCCTCCAGAGGTCAGAACTTACATGGTGCTTTCCAAAGTGCCCATCATAAATCATGGTCCAGTTCCCAAAGCCCCCAGGCAAACAGAGACACTCCTGTCAGACAGGATATTCCAGGGCCCTACAGGTTATCTCCCAGTATCTGAGCCCAGCCTCTCTTTGTGTTACTTCTTTACTATCCAAGAGCTGTGGTTCATCTGCTTTGAGAAAGTAGATTTGCTGTCCCTGGCACTCTCACCAATTCTGTGATCCTGGGCAGCAATCCTAACGCTTGTCTGGGCGTCAGTTTCTTCATTTGTGAGTAAACTGATTGATCAGATGACCTCCAAGGTCTCTCCTGGTTTTGGAGCTCTTTCTTGCAAATAATACTAGAGGGAAGAGAAGGCAGAGAAATGCTGTTCTGGGTAGAGAGGCCCAAGTTTGCAGCCACTGACACTGGGAGAGCTGGGTGCTTGATTATCCAGGGCCCGAATAGAATGCTGCCTGCCTGAGTACATTTGTAAACAGAAAACAAACAACACCCATTTTCCCAGGGGCTGGAAGGGAAGCCTGCTTCTTGTGCTAAGGGCTTCTGCCATAGCTGGAAAGACTAGGAATTTTTAGTATCATTTAATTGGGAAATAAAAAATTGATGATGACCTAATCTCTCTGGTGTTCTTTTAGACCTCCACCTCCCGATTTCCCTGGTGTGACCTTGTCTACATGATGAAGTGCACACTCTTTAGAGGGGATAATGCAGCACAGAGAGGCGGTATTATCAGTTTCTTCCCAATCTTACTCATGTTTTCTCAAGAGGTAGATACGGTGACAAGGTGGACTGGCCACTGACTATTTCTGGACTAGAAATCAGTGTAACAAACTGAATTTAAAAAGAAGGAAATCAAGGAAGAAGACAGGCTGCTTTCTCAAGAGGCCTCCATCAAAGCCTTGGTCCTGAGTTTTGCAAACATCTGGACTTGCTTTGTCAAAGTAGCTGAAGTTGAGCAGCCTCAGGTAGACTGATTCTGGCCAAACTCAGAAATGAGTGTGAGTTAGACCCCAGTCATGATTTATAAGGAGAATTCTGCTTGTGGACTGTGCAGTTGATTATTTCCCTGGAACACAGTTCACCAGGGGAGCCAGGTTACCATGAGAGGGTTGAATTTGGAGCAAAGGGATGATTATATTGGCGAATGTCATCAGATCGTGACCTCCACTTCTAGCCGGGGACAGTGAACTAAGGGTGTTGCTCTACTCCTCGGTGGTCTGTTCACTTGGGGAAAACCCCATCTTTCCTGCTGTTTATCTTCCTGTCCAGGCTCCATGTAGGTCAACCCCCTTTTATTACCCTACACTTTCTCCTGCTAGCCCATGCCATCCATTAGGTTAATTAAGTTCTAGTCAGAAATAAACCCCCAGGATTTGCTTTGGATGTTTCCCAAGTCTTTCCCAACAGCCCACTGGCAGACAGGTCAGGGATAGTGGCTGCTATGGATGCTAATTTCATCCACCATACCTTGTGTTCACTAGTTTAATTTTCCAGGGATAAATATTTCCAATTCCTGAGTTGCCTTATTAGCTCGGTGGCTGTAAAGATATCTAGGCTACACATCTAGAGATTCTGTTTCAACTGATTTATCATGGGCCCAGAGCAGCAATATCTTTTTTCACATTCCCCAATTTATTCCAGTTGAAAACCAATGCTAAGCCTTCTGAAATCCTGATTCCCAGTCACCTCCTCTCTTTAGCACCATTAAGTCCAGGCAAGATATGCTTCCTGAGTGGCTGCCCTCTGCTGGGTGCTTTCCATATAGGTTATCTCTTTTCATCCTCACAACCACTCTGGGAGTCGACATTATTGTTTCTTGAGGTTTCATCCAGAAAATGAGGCTTAAGAGAATTATAAGATCCTCAAACTAGTAAACGGCCGAGCCTCTATTTGAACTTAGCCCTGTCTGACATCAAACCTCATACACTTAATCTATACCCTACTGGTAAGTGATAGCTCTCTGTGTCTCAGTGTCCCACATTTCAGTGGATGTGTCAATAGCTACCATATACTATAAGATGAGGTCAGAACATTCAACAAGGGTAGTATCGTGGACTTGAACCCCTAGGATAAAAGTCTCCCCACTAAAAGGATGCTTTTCTTAACCTAATCCGTTGTATGTTGTTGGTCATGATGCTCTCTGCAACCCAGGAAGCTGATGGGTGTGCTTGTCATCAACTGGAGGACAGGCAGTTGACACATAGGTGGATTTAATGAAAGAACACGACCGAATTAATATGTTAATCTCAATTTCTTACCGAGAAGTGAAGACGAATTTATATACTAGATGGCCGTACCTGGGCCATTTCTTTATCTTGATTGACTTGTTGTCCCTGGACATGTGTGAGGGAATTATCGATGGGTATTGATCCCATCCATAATTGGTACATTCCATTAAAGAAGGCTTCATCAACTGAGGAAGCCAGCAGATCAGCTTTACTGGTATCCCTGCTTTTCACCCCAAAGTATGTTCCTTGCAAGCCATGTAGTTTTAAATGTGTGCATTTGTCAAAGGGACCCTAGTATGCTATGTAAAATTATGCATATTTGGCACATGAAAGTAAAATGTGAGTGTATTAGAAAGTTGACCTATATGAAATAATAGAATTCTAATAAACATTAAGTAAACTTAATAAATATTAATTTTGTTTATCATTTCAGGATTTCTAAAGTCTCTCATGGTGTACATGGTTAATATCTGTTTAAGAAGCTATCTCGAAAAGTTTAAATGGATATTTTTTTTGATAAATTTATAAGGAGATACATTTAAATTATTTGAGTTCTTCTCAACTAAAAGTTGGAATCATTCTTTATCAAATGGGCATTACACTATCGTATTATATGAAGACATCAGAAAGAATTCTAATTGTGAGAATTGAGAGAGCCTGTGTCTCCAGTGTAGGCCTTTCTCCTAACCTTGGGGTTCACAAACTACGGCCCCATGCCTGTTTTTGTAAATACAATTTCATTGGAACAAAGCTACACTCATTAGTTTCCATATGGAAACTTTGGCTGCTTCTGTGCTACAACTGCACAGTTGAATTGTAGTGACAGAGACCATATCAGGGCCTTTACAGGAAAAGTTTACCAACTTCTGCGTTAAGCACAAATTATCAGTGTGATAACTACATTTATGTGACATACCAACATTTCAAATTTAACAAGTTCATAATGGTTCTTTCTATTTTACCCCAAAACTTATTCCACCACCAACTCTCTCTTCCAAACATAGTTGCCAGATGAATGCTCCTTAACTATTATATCATTTAGCCAATGTCCCACTTCTGCTAAAATATCTCAGTGGCTCTCCATTGCCCAGTAGAGTCCAAAATCCCTAGCTTGGGACATCTCCAACTCTATTTTCTGCTACTCTAACCAAATTGCTCTACTCTTTTCCTTGGAACGAGTCATGTTCATTTCTCTCTCCAAGTCCTTGCCCAAGTTGCTCTCCCTGTCTAGAATTATTCCCTCCTGCCCAACCCTTTCTCATCTACCTCAACCCAGTGATCTCTCCATCCTCTGAATTACAGTAGCACCTCATATACCCTTCCTTTTCACCACCTACTTAATATTATTATTTTTTAATTAGCATGTTCTCATTTTAAGTAGTTTTTCAATCCTTGATGACTAGAAACTGGTGTTAGGCTTCTTGGTTTCTCTGGTATACACAATAAATGTTTAATGATAATTTTGAAGTTGAAATACTTAAAATAAGCTGTAAGTGCTATTTGCATTTAGAAAATGGGGAGATCAATTTGGACTGAAACAGTAAAGGTGTCACAGAGATGTTGGGACTTGATTTGAGTCTTCCCTATAGGATGTGTGTGATGAAGAAAACGGAAACGGCTTGATAGTCTCTGGGACCCACAATGTGATGGGGAGAAAATGAGGAGGATATCAGTGTGGTTGTTAAAGAAGACTCCCATTGACAAACGGTCCTTGTAAATTACTTGAGGGCCAGAACTGGGTCTTCCACTTGTGTTTCTATATTATAGCCACATAGCATTTGTGCAGTAGTGCAGGATTGGTGATGTGGGGAGAAAAGGTTGACTGGGTGGCATGAACCTTCTTGAATGACAGACTGGGTGGTCTGCAGATAAACCTGTAGGCCTTGGTGATGTCTTACAGGTCTTTGAGCAGGGATGTGATACCACAAAAGGCTGGTTCACAAAATAGTCTATTGGTAGAAAAAAGATTGGATTTTGAGAGACTACAGATATCTAGTGAGGTTATGAGTGCCTGACCGAGTTGGAAAGGCAATGAGGACACTGATGTGTGACATTCAATAAGCATGTGAAGGAATAAAGGAATAGGAAGTGAATGTGGACTCCAGGCGGTGCCAACAGAAAAATGTAACAGCTATAGCTCCATTAATATCCTTGACAATGATGAGCACCTGAAGATGCAGGTAGACACCTGTGAGCCCAGTAAATGAGCAACTCATATCTGCTTAGCTCATTAATCTTCTGTGCTCCAAAATCCAGAATTTGGATTTGTGTTTTAGAATTATATGTGATATCTTTGGATCTATCAGAGATATCTATGCAAATCTGCTTAATAAAATAATCATGGTATGGAAAAAGGGAAAGGAGAACTAGCAAGTTTTTCTTGTATTCTCTATGATGTCTGTGTCACCAGATAAGATCTTGGCAGTGTGGCCAGAGGCATTTCTGAAATCCTTGCCAACTGACCTCCATGGAGACTTACGGGGCCTTGCAGAACGTTTATGTGGCAGTTTTATTGCTGCCATCAAAAGCGAATTCCTATCACTTTGGGCCTGCATCAGCTCTAGCTCTTCTAGCCTATTTAAAAAATGTGATGTCAATTTGAAAGCATCGCGTTTGGCGCAGTTTCTAATTTTTTTGCTTGAAATATTCTGAAGCAGTTGTTTTCTGGAGAGTCGGGCATTCTGTCCTTAATGTGTCCAACACCAGTTTGCAAAGTCTTGTAGGTTGTATCCGGAATACATGCTGAATAAATGTTTTTAAAAGGATAAATAAAGATGTAGGAGATATTTTGAAAGTACTTCAAAAGGATTTGGTGACCCATTGAATGTGAGAATTTTGGTCGAGGAAAAGGAGAGAGTTGTCACTATTGGATCTTGAATTTCTGACCATCTGCTTCAAAAGACATTTGGGATTTGGAATCCCTAATATTTGTAGTAGTAAAGATTAAAGGTGAAACGTTTTAAAAAATCAGTTCACCTCCACTATTTGGCTTGTGTCTCGTCTCTGCTTCAGCCCCGTCAAGTGTCTCTCAGATTCTCAAGCTGTCTTCTTGTCTTTGATGTATTTCAGGAACCTTTTGTTATTAGCATTGGAACTCTTTTCTGTTTCTATTGGTCCACCCAATTTCTTGTTTATCCCAGCATTGGCCTTGGAGGCTCCTGTCCCTCTGGCCTGACTTTGGGAGGCCCTGTCAGCTCATACCGTGACTATGGGGTCTGCATGTGGACTGCTCTCTGGCTATGGGTTTGAAGAGCAGGGGCTCGAATCTACCCTTTTCTCCCAAGCTTCCTGAAGATCTTATCTTCCGGCCTATGTGGTTGTTGAAATTTCTTTATCATCAAAGAATGTTATTCAGGAAGGCTGACTCCTTAGCTAATTAATATATTATCCATAATCATAACAGTAACCCTTTTTTGAGTAGGTGCTTGCTTTGTGTCTCAGCATCTTTTACTTATATCATTTACAACCTGGCAAAATGGAAAACTATTGCCACCTCCCTTTGTGCAGATCAAGAAGCTGAGTCTCAGAGAGGTAATGAAACGTGTTAAACATCTCATATTTGAAATGTGGCAAAACCGTGCTCCAAGCCAGGGCTCCCCTCTTACCCTCTTTCCACTTTTCTCTGCTGCTGGAAGCCAGTAGGTGTCAGGTTATCTGGTTAGTAATCCGTTACCACCCACAGTCATGTGGTATAGTGGAAAGTTCTACACCAGTGGGGTTGAGTCTCAGGGTGGACTCTTTATTCTGTTCTGTCTAAAATGTGTGACCTCTGCAGGCCTCAGTCACTTCATTTGCAAAATAGGGATTAATATCTTAAAGGAATATAAGGAAAGCTGGATAAGGAAATATACATAACATTTTTCTAAACTGTTAAGGAGTGATGTAAAATATCTGCTAGTAACATTAAAAGGGATTTCAGAGCTAATCAGTAGCTGAGCTGGGACTCAAACTTGGTCTTCAGACTAAACATTGCGTTCTTCTGTTGCATCCAGCTGGGCCAAGATGAGCATTGCCATGGGGCCATTTTCTTGGCAGACTGTAGGTGAAAATTTTGTCTGCTTGACGTTACTAATTGATTGGGGAGAAATAACAGCTCTTTGTCTTGTTCACACTTTCCTCATTACGTTAAAGACTGAATTTTTATCATTTACTCAGTCATTTGGCATGCCTGTTTGATTTTGTATTTTATACATTTAGCCATTGCATGGACTTGAGGACTTATGTTTCAGTGTCTTATAGGAGCTGACAGATTACCCTTTTCTCTTCAGCCCTGGAACCCTCAGATGGGCAGCAGAGATGCTTCGCCTCAGACTTATTTCTTTCCCAGATCCAGTATGGCTGCCAGGAAGAGAGTGTGTGAATTGGTCTTTGGAGAAGGCTGTGCAGAACCTTCTTTGATGTGTTTCTCATTCTCAGTCACATCTTGTCTTGTGATCAGAGTGATGCAGGCTATTATTTGTTAGTTCCAGCTGTGTGGAAGATAATAAATGTTTTTGGCAGAAGCCTTACTTAGAGGGGTGTCTATCAGTAAAGACTCGGGAGTAGTTAAAAGTTTGATTATACTATGAACGGTGCTATTCATGGAGTTACTTTGGGAAACACTGTTGATTTTAACTGACTATCTAACCCATGTGAAGATTTTAAATATATACCCTCATCTGAAGCAGTATAGCTCGGGCTCAAGCCAGACTGTCTCGAGTCCTTTCCTAGCAACGCCACTCACTAGCTTTGTGACCCTGAGCAAGTTATTTAGTGTTTCTCATCAAAGAAAGGGGATAAGAATAGTAGCTACCTCACAGGGCTGTTATTCAGAGCAAATGAACAGTCCCTGACGGGCATTAACCACTCAACGGACACACGTTGCGATTATTACATCCACCGTATTTTAGTTTGCTCCTTTCAAATCTCCTTTGGAATTGTTATTTCTCATCTTCTGGTGACTCATTTTTCAGTCACTAATATGTTCATCTTTTATAACTCTAGAATTAGAAAAATATATATATTTTTAAAACTATCCCTGTATTTTTTATCCTTGGGTTATATCTTTTGAAATAAGCATCAAGTTCAATACTAATATGTCTCTACATCAAAAAAGTAGGGTCTATGAGGATAGGTCCTGGTGGGAATTTTCAGAACTTCGTTGTCTTATCAATCTCCCTGCCATGTTGACACAGTTGACCCCCAGCTCCCTCGGCTCCGTGATACAACACCCATCCTCCTGCTTCTCCTCATGCCTCTAACCTTTCCATCTTGTTCTCCATGGGGAGCGTCTGCAGCATGCCCTGAAATTCAGTGGCCCTCATTTCATTTAACATCCTTTGGGCTGCCAGCAACAGAAAATCTAATTCAAACTGGCTTAGAACTTAAGGAAACATTATCTCATGTAACAAAACATGCAGAGGATGTGCAGACCCCAGGGTGGGTTGACTCAGTGGTCCAGTGATGCCATCAAGGACTCAGGTCTTTCTTCCCCTCTGTTTCACAGTCCAGACATCCTGAGATTCGTTCCCCTAGGCAGTTCCAGGTGGCTACCAGTGGCAATCAGAGAGATGTACTTCCTTACATCCAGAGGAGAAACTTCTCTCATTAGTCCTTCCCTTCAGTCTAATTGGGCAACTTTGTTAATATGGACACTTGACAGTTGCTGTGGGGATCAGGTGCAGATGGGCTTAGCTGAGGGTGCGACCAGCTTCCCTGTGCCTCATGTGCCAGGACAGATACCTGAACCAAATCAGGATATTGTCAGGAAAGAGGAGGTTGGAAATAGAGCGTGAGTGGAAACACACAGTGGCCACCATAGTCCCCAAGGTCCCGGCTCAGCCTGTGCTCAATCACACTTTTCCTTGGTAATCTCACTCACTCTCACTGTTTCAACTCTCTTTTACAAGTTGATCACTCGCATCACTGTATCTTCATCCTGAACCTTTCCCTGTGCTTCACGCTCACATTTTCAACTGTCTGCTGACCGTCTCTATCAGCCACCAATCAACAAAATTTAAAGGGGTTGGGTATATTTATATGTGTGTGTGTGTTTCACATGTACACAAGTGAACAAATATTCCATCTACTTCTTCCTTCCCTGTCCTCAGATTTGAGACTTTTCCTATAAGCTCTCTTTTAAACAATTTATTTTGAAGTAATTCAAAATGTACAGAAAAATTGCCAGAATAGTTCAAAGAACTCATATATCTCCTTCACTTACTTTCTTCAACTGGTAGCATTTTACCACGTTTATACTCTCTCCCTCCTTTCCTCCCTCCCACCTCTTTTCCCCTTCCACGTCCACACACACACACACACACACACACTCACACAACTATTGATTTTACCAATGATATTTGTCTTTTTCTGAACCTTTTAAGGTCAAGCTACAGGTGCAATAACTCATCAGCCCTAAACCCTCCAGTGGGTATTTCCTAAAAACAAGATGCTCTCCTAAATAATCAGTTACAATACTCTGAATAAAGACATTGATATTGGTACACCACTACCATCTAACCCACAAGCCCCATTTACATTTTACCAGTTCAGCCCAAAATATCTCTTTCCATTTTGCTCCAGGATCCTATCCAGAAATACATGTCTCTTCAGACTCCTTCATTTTGGAACAGTTCCTCAGACTTTTGCTGTGTTTTCTGCCCTTTACAGTTTTAACGAGTTTAAGCATTCAATTTTGTAGGCTGACCTCAGCATGGGTTTGTCTGATGATTCCTCATGACCAGACTTAGGTCATTCATTGTGGGCAGGAATGCCATAGAAACAATGCCATGCTCTTCCCATCACCTGGTCTGTCCTGTAGGTGTTGGCTGTGTTTCTAAATTCACCACATTTTCTGTATGATGTGTTAGCATTTTGTGGGGACGTATTCTGAGATTATGGCAACATCCTGCTCCTTATCAAACCTCCACCCACCATTGAGGACTCCTGCCCGAATCAATCACCTATGTGACAGTTGCCAAATGGTGACAGTCTATTTCTGTCATTCCTTCTACATTTATTAGTTGGCACTCTACTATAAGGAAGATTTTTCCCTTCTCCTCTCTTTATTGATTGATTGATTGATTTTTATGGCAGTATGGACTTATGGCTTCTTGTTTTATTCAATGGATCATAATCCATTATTATCATTATCTTGATTTGGCCAGTGGGAACCCTTTCGAACTGGCTCCTGTGTGTTTCATATGTCCACATCAGTCGCTGTACATTTCTTTACTTTATGGCACTGCTACATGTTCCAGGCTCAGCTTGTATTTTCCCTGGCCCAGCCCTGGAGTGACCATTTCTCCAAGGAGCCCTGGTTCCTTTTATTGGAGAAGGGTATTTAGAGACCTAGATCTGGTTCTTAGTGTTTATTGATACTGGTGTGTCATTGCTTTTAGACCCTGTCAGTGGACAATGTTAGGAAATGTATATGTACATATATATGTACCATGCACACCATGCACACACACACATTTATTTATAAGTATTTCTATATCTGTGTGTGTGCATACTGATACCTTTAATTCCAACCGTTTGGATTGATACCTTTAATTCCAATCCAACCCCTCAGGGTTCTTTCTTGCTTCTTTGCAAATTTGTTAATACTTTTCCCTGACAATGAGAGTCTTGTTTCCACATTATTTTCTATATATTTATGTATTACTCATCTGTTTATTTATGTGCTCAATCTAATCAATCTCCCAGTGACCAGCCATCTCCTCCATCCATGACCTCAGTGCTCCTCTCACCCCTCATGGCTCTAAGTCCTGGCCCACCAGGCCCCCTAGCCCCAGGCCTCTGGGTGGCCCCTCAAATGCCCTTTGCTGCTCTGCGTCCTTAGTCTCTGGGCTCCTGCCACTACATGATTTCCCAACACTGCCTAAAGTCTTATCTTAGTGATAAGATATTCACCAGCTTCTGAGGCCCAAAACCAAGAAGTCACTCTTGATTCCTTCCTGCCCCTCTTCTGCCATAACCAATCCCTTGCCAAGTTCTACCATTTTTACCACCTAATAGGGCGTAAGTTTACCCCCTTGTCTCTTTTGCCACCGGCACTGCCCTAATGGAGGCCTTCATCTCCCTCACCTGGACCCCGCACACCCTTTTAACCTGACTGCCTCCTTTCAATCCAACCTCCATGCTCCTCGAATGCTCCTCCTTGATGACTGCGGCACTTCCCAATGTGGCCTGGGCACCACTGGGGACACCAAGTGACTGTAGGTGGCACACTGCAGGGTTTACCTCACATTAAAGTATATACAGAGGATGAGCCCATGTTGAGTTTCTTTTTTTTTTAAGATTTTATTTATTTATTTTTTCCCCCCAAAACCCCAGGAGATAGTTGTATGTCGTAGTTGCACATCCTTCTAGTTGCTGTATGTGGGACGCGGCCTCAGCATGGCCGGAGAAGCGGCACGTCGGTGCGCGCCCGGGATCCGAACTGGGGCCGCGAGTAGAGGAGCGCGCACACTTAACTGCTAAGCCACGGAGCTGGCCCTAACCTGACACTGACCAGAACTCTTGGTCCTTCCCCAAACCTGATACCCAAGGCCACTGTCATGAACTTTTCATTGCCCTCCAGCCCCTCTCCTTACCCCTCCTGCTCCCCACTTCACACTCAAGTCCTAGTCAACTGCTGGTAGTTCCTTCCAATCGTACCCCATGGGATTTTTGCCTCCAGCTGTGGCTCAGGCTTCACCCCCACCCCCTGATCCGAGGGCACTTGCACATACACACGTGCATGTGTGCGTGCACACACCTGCGTACCCCCCACTTGGCTAACTTTATCTGTCTTGTTGAGACTTAAATAGTGTGACTTCCTTTAAGAATCTTTTCCTAACACACACTCCAATCAGGGATAGATGCCCCCAGGAGACCCTAAAACTGTACCCACATCTCCTTGGTGTTGTTACAGCGTTTGTGCAGTTGCCTTCCCCAGGAGGCAGGGAGCTCCTCCAGGGCAGGAGCACATCTCATTCCAGCCTCCAGCCTCGAGCTTGGCACGTGGAGGGACTTAGACAATGCAAATGGGTGAACAAATGCACGTGTAAATTTTGTTTTAGATTTTTATTTTTTCTAAAGTGCAAACAAATATAAAGTTGGGAAAGCAATATTTCAATTACATTAACTTGATCAGTTATAAGGAACGACAGCTACTGTGTAAAGAACCAGTAAAGATATTTTGAGACTAGGAAGGGAGAGATAGGAGTAGATTGGTGAATCCTCCAAACGTAGGAATGGTTGACTCTGCTTATCCTATGGGATATCGCCCCGCAAAATATGACTGAAATATTTTTACATTTGCTAGAATAAGTTGAAGTGAATTGAAAACACTACTGATTTTTAAGTGAGAAATAACCTTCAGACTAAGAAAAACAATTATAGTCCTTGAATCCAATTATTATATACTATTGTAAATAGCTTTTTCCCTCCACAACATTCTTTCCATTTCTTTGAAATTTTAGCATATGTTTCCATTTCTATGGCTAATGCACACAGAAATATTACATTATTTCCTATTTGAATTGATATTTCCTATGACGGCTATCTTGACTTTGTTTTCAATTTGCTTGGCTTGTTCCCAGCCAGCTACATAAAAACTAGGAAGTTTGTTAGAAATTCTTATTTCTAGACTCTGTCTTTGGAGACTGGAATTCAGCAGATCATAAGAGGGGCCCAAACGTGGGCATTTTTTAAGTACTCTGAGGATTCTGATAGGCTGCTGGATTTAGAGACCAATGGGGCATTTTTCTAATTTAAGGCACATACACGTCTAGAATATTTTTTCGTCCACTTTAGAAGTCAAGTGAAAGCAATTAAATTAAGAAAGACTGCCCATAACCATAAGCAAAGCAAATTGCTCTAACTGCTGTGAGATGCAAAGCAAATAATTTTGGGTGTGCCATATAATCTCTCTGATACCTTCACATTCTTTTAACTTAGGTTTTAGTTCAGGGGAAGAAACAATATTTTCCCAGACCAACAGGGCCCGTGTAATTATGGTTGTATATACTGTAAACTTCAAGTAATTATGTAACATTCCATTATTGTACCATATTCTGAGCAAATTACCGGCCTCTGATCAATAAAACTTTTAAGTGTCTGTAAACTGAAACCAAGAAAGGAAAATTCTGATCAATATTCAGCCAGATCTAATTATTTTAAATCTTCTGAAAAATATCACAATTACTGAGAATATAGATATCCTATTATTAGACCTGGCATACTTATTTTAATATGTGAGATGAGTTACTTTCCATTATTATTCTTTTCTTTTTCTTCCAACAAAAGAGACAAAGTATTTCATGTCTGATCACACTATTAACCAAAGACACAGTGGGGGAATTGCTATACTTTTATTTCATAATTCAAATAGGATTTGTTGTTTTTTCCTTTCTTCTCTCTCTTTTTTACACACACACAGCTTGCTTTAAGGAATTCTAAATATGAAAATATGTTTACTCATCGTGATAAAGGAAGTCAAATAATAATCTAAAGAAATTAATCGGTGTTGATTATCGTTGTGATGTGTGATCCCACCTTTTCTGGAAATGCTCTTTTAAAAAGCTGAAATCTATAAGTAATTGCCTGTCTCAAAAATGTAAGCATTAAGAGAAATCACATCAAAAGAAAACAAGAATCATCCAATTGCCAGCCCGTCAACAAGTCAGAAATATTTCTTTTTCCTTGTTCCACTTTGGTGGTTGTCCATACATTATTTTTCCGTAGTTGTAATAACGTTGTAGATACATTGTCTTCTGCTTATGTTGCTGCTTAACCTTAGTTGCATTGTCTTTATGTTGCGACATAGTTTTCTACTTATTTTAAATGTCTGTGTAATATTATATTGGTGGTTGTACCGTTGTACTCTTGGACTTTCAATATTCTTGAATGTTCACATTATTTATAACATTATAAAATGGAATTTCATTGTTAACAAAACCTGTGCTTCAAATGAGCAAGAGTGCATGTTTTGACCCTGAATCTAGCATATAAGTCATCTGATTATATGGACCATTTAAACAGATAATTTCCTTATGGAGCTGAAATATTTACTGTACCTACTTGTGCCTGCGAGTAAGCGTGTCCTCTGTAAAGGTGTGATACTTCATCCCAGACTCGTTGGTTTTCTACTTGCCACCGTATCTTTCTTATGAAATTTCAGTTTGGTTTCCCTATTCACGTGACCCATAAGCCGGGAGCCGAGTACTAGGATGGTGAATGAGTTGCATGGGTGGATTCAGACCTTTAGAGGTCCTCAAAGAGTATGGTTCCCTCATTCTTCCCCATAATCTCTCCAACTAAGCATATAATATGTTAGTTCAAGGAAATTCAACAAAGTTCTGAGTTTTGCTATGATGACTACTTTAATCCTTTTTTTTGGTTTTGTTTTGAAATATCAAATTATTTCAAACTTTATTTCAGGTTTCTTTTGGGGGTATGGGATCACCTGGCTTGGTTGTACCTTAAGCAGATGTTTCCTCTTTTCTTAAGTAACTAAGCAATTGATAACGGTTCATTAGGTTGAGTGTTCATAGAAGAACATTTGCTCTGTACCTCAAAATTCCTGGTCACCAATAACCAACAAAAATATTATCTTATGAGCTCATAGCAGCCTGAATTTTTCATACCAAATTCCACCTTTATTTTATATGAGAATTCCCTTAATCTAATTAATTATGTCATGGTAACATGAAGGCTACCAATAGAGAGAGGAGAAATCTGACTGACTTAAGCATGTTTTGAATTGAGATCATCATCAAGTCAAGGGGATTTTGAAGGAAGAACGGGTATTTTGAAGAACAGACTATATGCTGTTAACAAAAGGGTTTCCCCATGGAGTAAGGCCACCAAACGGAAGGTAGTCTTTGTTATTCAGGATGTGATTAATATTGCCTCATCATTTAATTTTAGAACTTCTAAAATAAAGTTGCTTGCATCAGTTCAAGGCACATGGTTTGAAACCTAAGTGCCTACTTTGTTTTTTAATTGCAGAAGTAACATGCGTTTCTAAAAGTTTGGAAAATAATGAACTGAACGAAGTCTCCTATGGTATCTTTTCCTTTACTAAAACCTCTGCTAATATTTTGTGCTAGTTTTAGTCTTTTTTTTTTCTTATGTACCTTTTTCTTTACATTTTGTAACCATGTTTTATGTATAATTTGAATCTGATTTGTTTCACTTAACATTACTTCATATACTTTTTTCCTATGTTTACAATCTTCATGTCAATTGTAATTTTTGTATAGTATTCCAACCTTTTGATATTCCATAATGTTCTAATCGTGTCCCCTATCATCAGGCATTTAGAATGCTTAAATTTTTTATCCTATACACAATGATGATTATCAAGACCCTGGTCTACACACCATGTTAATATTGCTCACACAAGTCGTGGAGGTGACCTGATCCTGCCATGATTTGCCTTTCTCAACCAGTGTTGTGCATTTTTTACTGAATTCCTTCGTGTCTGTTTTCTTTTTTAGTTTTTTGGTTTTTTTTCAGGAGGGACCTCCCTGGTTATGATCCACTTCATGGGTGGGTATTTTTGTCTTTCTTTCCTCAGTGGTGAAAGTGGTGCTGGAAAGACAGTGGCTGCCAAATACATCATGAGTTACATCTCCAGAGTGTCTGGAGGAGGCCCCAAAGTCCAGGTGAGTTGGTGATATGGCCTGTTTTGAGCCTCTGTACTATGTGAAATGTAAGAGGCTCCATTTGCTGTTTAATTTTCTTTATTTATTTTGTTCCCCCAAAGCCCCAGTAGATAGTTGTATGTCATAGTTGCACATCCTTCTAGTTGCTGTATGTGGGACATGGCCTCAGCATGGCCGGAGAAGCGGGCGTGTCGGTGCGCACCCGGGATCCGAACCCGGGCTGCCAGCAGCGGAGTGTGCCCACCTAACCGCTAAGCCACGGGGCTGGCCCTCCATTTGCTGTTTAAAAAATAATTTTTCTTCCACAGAAAAAGACATTGGTTCTATAACCAAGAAACTTGAAATCTGCAAAGAAATAACATGTTATGAAATGGAGATGCCTAATATGTAATGAGCTCCTACAAATCAATAATAAGGTCAGAAATCCAAAAGGAAAATAAACGAAGGGCATGAAAGACAACTCATAGAGAAGGAAATGTAAATGAATCATAAAACATGAAAACGTGCTCACCCTCATGATAATAAGAGAAGTGCAAATTAAAACTACACCGGAAAACTATTTCTTAACTGTCAGAATGACAAAAATTTTGTAATATTTTAAACACTCTGTTGGTAAAAATGTAGGGACATAGTCTCTCTCATACCTTATTGGTAAGAGCATAAACTAGTATACTTTTATGGAGGGCATTTCAGCAAAATCTATCAAATCTACCTGCATACACCCTTTGACTCATCAATTCTGCTTAAGAGAATTTTTCTTTCAGATGTGCTGAAATGTATGCAAAATGATACGTGTATAAAGTTATTTGATGTGGCATTTTTTGGTAATGTAAAAGACTGGAAACAACTTAAATGTTAATCACTTGGCATCTGGTGAATTAATTTATGGTTCAAAATAGAATAGAATATTATACAGCCATAAAAAATGAAACTTCATGTACTGATAGGGAATGATCTCCAAGATACATCATTAATTGCAGGAAGCAAGGTTCAGAACATTGTGTATAATGTGCTGCCATTTGAGAAAAAAAAAGAACATATATCAATGTTTGTTTGGATCTGTATAACATATCTCTAGAAAGATATATGAGAAACTGATAATGATTTCTTCAGGGAGGGAAACTGGGAGACTGGGGGAAGGGCATACTCTCCCTTCATACCCTTTTGAACCTTCTATGTTTTGAATTATGTGAATAAATTTCCAATTCAATCAGTTTAGAAAAATTTTAAAAGACAGAGAGAGAAAGAGAAAGGGAAAAGAGAGAAAGAAAGAAGGAAAGGTTAGAGGGTAAATATTAGGAAAAGGGGATGACCCAGAGAATGAGGACACAGGAGAGATGAAAAGAAAAGGAGGGGAATACAATATGGGCAGAGAAGCAGCACATTCAAGAGGACAGTATGAAGAATGGGGTAGATACAGCTTTATCTGTCTTTAGTTTTACTCATTGTCATAGCAGAATTGGCATCCGCAGAAATGGGTGAAGCCCCTTCCCCAAATAGCAATGGATGATAGGGGTGGGGAGGTGGCATCCACAGAGTGCTGCCCAAATTCACATGCTCATCCCTGGCACAGACTGCTGGGGACTTTTTTTTATTGGAATTCATGATCCAAGGTAGATTTCACTGTAAAGATTAATTTTTTAATCAGAATCATTTAATAAGCAATGTTATTGCCACCGTCGGCTGTAGACTTTAAAAAGACACATCAAAATTCTCTTTATTGTGCTCTGTCTGCTAATTAAATAGTGCTCCATCGTGTCTGGTGGGTCAGAAAGTGTAAGGCAGCCTCCAAAATTCCTTTTGCAGAGTGGAAGATTCTTAGAGTGGCCTCTTTCCCTGAATGAAAGGAAGGTCTAGAGCAGCACTGTTCAGTAGAAAGATGGTGCAAGTTACATACGTAATTTAAAATTTTCAAGTAGCCACATTTAAAAAAAAATAAAAAGAAGCCTATGAAATTAATTTTGAAAATATATTTTGTTTAACTCAACATATCCAAAATGTCATTTCAGTATATAATCAATATAAAAAATTAATGAGATATTTTATGTTCTTTTTCGTACTAAATCTTTGAAACCAGTGTGTATTGTACCTTTACAGCACATGTCAATTGAGTCTAGCCATGTTGCAACTCAACAGCAACGTGTGGCTCATGGCTTCCATATTGGGCAGTGAGTGCAGTTCGAGGCCGTAGGTTGGTGTAGTGCAGTCCACTTGCTTTTTTCCGTTCATGTGATCATACCCTATCCCTAGAAAATTGACATGGAGACAGGAATCCAGGATATGGTTTGTGGGTGGGCTGCTCCTTTACCTTAATTTTCTCTTACTCTTTTCTTTAATATGCTCACCCATTGCCACAAAATCCTGTTGGACATCTTGATTGTTGATGGATGGATGCATGGATACATGCATAAAGATTCTTAGTTAAAAAGTCAATAATTGAAGAAGAGAAGAAACAGGGAAGATCTTTCTTTTTTTGTTCTATCCCTACAAGAAACCGAGTGTTGATAACTGGTGTAGGCAGGTCTGGTGAGCAAACAGATATAAAGGATTAACGAAGATCTGTAAAGTCAAAATTAATTTTACAAAGAAAAGCAAAGTTTATATAAATCCATGAGTTTTTAAAGGCGAGTAGGCAGCTTGGAAGTATGTTTCTAAGCTTTGAAACTGACCCCATGAAAGGACTACCCAGAATTTGTGTTTGGCACCATTGCTAACGACATGTACCCGGTCTGTGAATTCCAGTCCTCATTCCTCTTCTGAATGTTCAGGAGGGTGCCAAAGGAACGCTTTGGCTGTTACGTAGTCAATTAGTAGTTAGTGCCTTTATCTAGTCCTTTTTGCTACAGACCACGACCTAGTGGCCAGACTGCAGACGTTTAATGTTGACTTTTCTCTTCCTGTTTTCCTATGAGGACAATGATACAGAGCTTTTGGCTTGAAATTAGTCAGTAGCAAAAGAGCACAAACCAAAGACTTGTTATTTCTGGAACGAGTTTAACCATAGCATGCGAATAATTAGAAGTACAAGGAGTGACTCACTTATTGAAAGACCTCTCCAACATCAACTCCTATCTGTTGAGCTGTCTTGCTCATGGGGTGTTTTGCACACTTTTCAGTCTGGCACAGAACTGGGGTGTTTGAAAACCAAATTCTTCCCCTCCAGTAGGCCAGGAATTGTTCCATACAATTCAGTGTCAGCCCTTGCTCCTCAAAATGTAGCTCCACGCTGGCAAAACCAGCAGCCCCAGGGAGCTGGTTAGAAATGCAGACTCTTGGGCCCTGCCTCAGACCTACGGAATCCACATCTGCGTTTTAACAAGATCCCCCGGTGATTCATGCACATTAAAGTTTGGGAAGCACAAGACTATGTGTCCACAGACTTGTTTGGGGAGGAAAAACTGTTTAATATCCCTTAAGGTGCCTCTCACTTGCAGTGAAGAGGGTGGAGGTGGGGTGCAATAGGTGGGTAGAAAGGTTGGGTATTGAAGAGGTGGTGACAGTAAATATGATGATCACAACAGCAGGAGATGCCCCTCCTGCCTCACCTTCCCTCCTGCTGTGATTCCCGGCACACCTGGGGTTGCAGGTAAAGCTGCAGCATCCAGCTTGGAAACCCAGGCCGGGAACATTCGTAGATCCTATTTTACTGGCACCCTGGCTCTGGGGAATCCTGCATCAAGTCAAGGGAGTTGGAAGACATGAACACACGAACAGGTTTAGGTCTGTCAAGAGGAAAGAAAATATCCTCCAGAAACCCCAGGGGCACGTGGCTCTGAGGCCTCTCGTCTTACTACGTTCAGAAACCAGGTCCTTTGGAAAAGTTTGGATGTATGTTGTGTGGTAGGTGTTTGCACCCTCCTAATCTCTGGTCTGTTTGCTGTGATAGCATGTCAAGGACATTATTCTGCAGTCCAACCCGCTGCTGGAGGCCTTTGGGAATGCCAAGACCGTCCGGAACAACAACTCCAGCCGATTTGTAAGTCTCTCCCCTATTTCAGAAAATGTCACCTGATTGACGATGTTGCTATTCGTGATTTAAGTCTGATGTCCCCAAGGAAATAGGAGCTTTTCACCTATCATCAGGAGGCTGCCTTCTCAATCTTTTCTTCATTTTCTGTAGCAGTGAGCTGTCAGGCTCCCATTTGCCCTTTGACTTGTTACTTTTGAGCCTCAGGCTATAAATAAGATAATTTTTGAAAACAGTTCTCAACTTGAGTTTCCTTACTAAGAAAAATAAAAATTGATAAAAGCGTCAGCTTTGGTGCTGGAAGAGTTGCTTTGTGCCCTGGAGAAAGACCTTCTTGCCCAGACAAAGAAATGAGTAGACTAGATCCCAGGTCTTGTTGCTTTGCTTTTGCTCCATAGACCTTGGTCTGTGGACATTGGGGGGAGCAGATACTTTGATCTGGCACCTTGGAGAGAACCTTCTTCCTCTCTGTCAGCCAGAGTGAGGTGACTGCCTACCCCACCCCTCATGGCTTTGTGTATTTGTTTTATATCTATTCGTATAACATCATAACATCAAAAGTGACTGGACTTAGCCAGACAGAGTGCCTCCTACTGACCCACCCAAGGTAATGAAAATGTGAGCCGAATGCACTGTCGTGAATGCCCATTCAAACGTTTTTCTGAGTGTCTCCTGAGGGGGCGAATTGGAAGGCTGGCAAGGATGAATGTGAATATATTCCCCTTGACAAAAAGCCATATTTATAAAGAAATGAATATTTGCCTAGTAGCTTTGATTTATGTAGATTTTGCATCTTATATCAACCATAGATTATGTCTGGCAGTAAAGATTCAAGGAGCCATCTGTGAGGCTGATTCTGGACCATTTTAAAATAAATAAGTGGAAATTTTGGAGAAAAACAATTTCTTTTTCACCCTTCTATTTTGAAAGGAAGCTTCTATTTCCAAGAGAATTCTTACTAAGTTCTCATGTGGGAATTAAGTTCCCTGGTGAGTTATATCTGTCAGAATTGCCCTCACTTTCCTTGCTGTTCAATATTATTCAAACTGTTTACTCACTTGTTCATCTCTCATATTTTTCTGCTGAATGCCTGGGTTGTGTTATCTTGAAGAAGTTTCTAGGTAATGAAAGAGGAAAGAAGATGTGAACGAATTTTCCACCAGACCTTTTTTTTCCCTAATTGTCAATCTCGATCTGCCTTGTAAAAATGGACTTGACCAATTTAACTCTCTAGCTACCCATACCCTCCCCTTTGCCTTCCTTAGAGAGCAGAGAAATAATTAAATCAATATTTTCTTGATTTTTCAAATATAAATTATTCTTTATCCTTGGACAAGGAGGATACATTAGTCAGTTTTTGTAAAACAAAACAAAACAAAACTACCCAGCATTTATTATTTTTCTCATTACAAAATTTCGTACAATCCTGATGGAAAGAAAGCAAACAATATGGATGGGCAATTCACACCCACCCACACACACACACACACACACACACACATACACACACACACAGAGTAATGTCTGATGGGGCTTCAAAAGATGTTCTCACTAATAATGAGAGAAATATAAATTAAAACTGTATATCATTTTCTCTCTCTCAGATGGGCAAACATTAAGGATAATGATGATACTGGAGAAAAGACACTGTTGGTTGAAGATGGATACATTCCCCCAGAGACCAATTTGGCACTTTTTATCAAAATTTAAAATGCTCATTGTCTTTGACCCAACAGTACTTTTAGGGTATAATATCTAAGTTCTCTGTTAATAATAACTTATTTAAAAAGATATCCATAATATATTGTTAAATTGGAAAGAAAAACAGGTCCAGAACAATATTTACAATATGGTCCCATTTTTATTTTAAAGTGCACATTATATACAACATAATTCAGGTGTCTGTAAATCAGAGTTTGAATACACTAGTACAGTGATTGGTAGGAGGAGGTAGAAGCAGTATCAGGGTGGGATTTGGGGTAATTTCACTTTTAAAAATGGACATGTAGTATGAATTATAAAAATTCATATATTTCCACTTAGAAATCTTTTCAAGTTTTAGGTAATATGTTATGAAATATTTCAAACACTGTTTAGAAATCATACGATGAACACCGGGGTACCCAGTACTTAGCTTAAGAAGTAAAACATTTTCAAAAGTCGAAGTTTCTATCCATTTAATTATGAAAATGTAACATCCTCTCTTTATACGATTTCCTCTTTCCCTCCAGCCCGCTCTATAACAAAACTAAACTTTTGATCTCTCCTTAGGAATTTTAACTTTTCCATAACAATTTTGAATTATGCATATGCGTTTCTATTACATTAGAGCAGTGATTCTCAACCTTGGCTGCCTATAAAAATCACCCAAGCTTTTTAAAACTGCTCAGGTCTGGGCTCCAGTCCCTAGAGACTCTGACTTACTTGTGTAGGGTGGCACTGGGCATCAGCATTTCTTAAAGGCCTCCAACAGGCAGCCAAGGTTTCGAGCCACTTCTAGAAGGACTTGAGAGTTTGCCATTTAGTACATCTGCCCTTCCTAGATTTGATGTCCTGTTTGGTTTCATTTCCACCCACTGATTGATGGGAATGGAGGGGGGTGGGTACAGGGACGGACACTGAATTATTCCCTCTAGAACATGCCAAAAGGAAAAGGTGGTTAAGGAGGGCCACAGTAGGAAGCACGGGGCACCTTGTTCAGCAGGCTTTTCTCAGGAACTACTGTAATTCAGGCTAGCAGTGGTTTGTGCTCCTTCTCTATGTCTGGTGCTTATGGGTGTTTGTTTTGGGGAGGGGAAGGAGGAGGAGGAGTCATCAGATTAAGACCAATAGACAATCAGAGGGTGGCCTTCTTTTGTAGGCTTTCTGACACCTGGAATCAGCAAGTAACTTAACAGGAACACAGCAGGTACTGGCTGCTGTAGGCAACAGGAAAAACACGCAGTGTGCTTTTCTTGTCATTAATGAGTTTGTGGTTCTAGTCGCAGACTTGCAGCCTGGCAGGATTCAGCCCTGAGATGGATGGATTTCATCCTCATACACATTTTAAAAATATTAAACGTGAATGCAGTTCAGCTGGGCATGCTCTCCAGTTTGACCTTAGGCCACAGCACTCCCTGACGCCCACATTCTCATCTTTTCCTTCATTTAAGTTTACCCTCCTGGACCTTTCTGAGGAGAGAAACTCAATTCTAGTGCGAAAAAAATGTCATTTACTTAACAATCTGGATACCTTTTCCAGCCAAATTCCAGGGTTGTATTCTCCTTTGTTCCTATTAGTAATAATTTAAAAGGAAATATTAACAACAACAATAACAAAAATCCCCACACCCCACAAATAACTGCAAAGAACATTAGTTCTAATCAAGTGTTTTTATTTTGTATAAAAATTTTAGATACTCCAGTGATAAAAGGGATTGGTTTTGCTCAAAGCCGTTAAAATAAGTCTGCCAGAGGGAAAATTTGCTTCCTCTGAAAGAGGCTGGTAGAGTTCACTCTTGTTAGATTAAGAGGACCGTGTGATTTTCTGCTCCATTCTTTACAGCTTCCGGCTTAGCAGGCAAGCACCTTCTAGGGGAATATGGGCAAGGAATATAGCATGTCCTTACTTAGTCAGGCTGGAACGATAGATCCTCTCTCTCCATACAGAATTGTGTGATTGGACAAGAGCATGGGTTATTGTCTGAGGAAAAAGTAAGGAAGTCTAGACCAGAACTGGGAATAATTCAGAACGTATCTCTCATTAATGAATTTCCTGGAATTATACTCTGTATCCAAAGCCTGTTTGGAACATCATGTTTTTGTTCACCAACCATTGAAGGAAATCCCTAACTTTCTTGCAGGGAAAATACTTTGAAATCCAGTTCAGTCCAGGTGGGGAACCAGATGGTGGAAAGATCTCCAACTTCCTTCTGGAAAAATCTAGGGTGGTGATGAGGAACCCTGGCGAGAGGAGTTTTCACATATTTTATCAGGTTTTGCTTTATATTTTTTCTTTCCTACTTCCTTATTCCTTCTCTACATTAAAATTTTTTTTTCTCAGCCCTCAGGTTAGACAATCTAGTCTGGCAAGCCAAGGAGTATTTATTACTATAGTATGTGTAGGTCAATGTGCAAAAGAATTATAAGAATATCCCTACCCACAAGGAGAGTAGGTTCTAGTTGGGGTGAGAAGACAAAAATTTCCCCAAAGTCAAATAATGAAGAAAGTGTTGATGTAACTTTAAAACAAAAATAGAAGTGTTTGACTCTTTGCCAAATAGGAATTCACGTGGGCAGATTTGGCTGGGATAGTAAGGAGAGATATGAAGGAGGTACAGGATAAAGTGGAGGGAGACTGCTCGGGCAAGTCAGGTGGTCTGAATAACACAGTGGAGGTAGGAGCCAGGCCTCAACCAGTTTGCAAGGGCAGAAGTCTCCAAAAGGTGAACTGTTGGATGAAAGACTTGAAATAGGCTTGGGATCTTTAATGCCAGGTCAAAAAGTTTTGATTTAGATGCTCAGAAGCCATGGAGAGTTTGGGCCTAGAGTGTGTGCAAGATACTTTTAAACTGAGTACCAGGCTTCAGCAATCATCTGATTTGACTATCTTTTAAAATATTTTCAAGTATTTAAAAAATATGATACCATAAACAATTTTTTTCATGTATGGGTTTATATGTTAGTATGTTGTATATTGGAGATTCACATTAGATTTTCTTTGAAGAAGGCCTGCAACTGTTTTTTGTTTTAGTTTTGTTTTGTTATAGTTTCAAGATCACTGGATTAGAAGGAAGTTAAACTGCGTTGGTAGCTCACATTCAGTCTTTTCAATTACATGGACATCTTAGATGATGGCAAGTAATTCTTTTGGTTGGTATCCGTTGGTTGGAAGAATACATAAATGACCAAAAGCTTCCATGAATTCAGTAATGCTTTTAATTATATTAATCAAAGCACGATGTACAGATTATTGAAAAATAATTTTGTGTATCACACACATAGTATGTTATTTATTAAGCACTAGTGAGAAGTTCATAATTGTTTCCAAGACCCGTTACAATAAATGCCAGCCCCACCCCCCTCCAGTAGTCCTCTGCCCACAGGTTGGAAAACACCAGAATAGGGGCTGGGCAAGTGATGAGCTCAGGAGAAGACAGAGTTCAAGATTCTGAGGTAAGAGTAATTGTTGAAGCTGTGAAATAGATGAGACTTGTGTAAGTGAGTGTGGAGAGAAAAATAATGTCCATGCAAGACTTGGGGACCTGGAGACTGTCTGTGGGAGGAGGAGACATTTAGGAGCCAGGGAGGTAGTCGCAGGAGTAATGCCAGGATCCTACAGTGTCACCAAACGCAGGGGAAGCTCGGGGAGATGAGCAGCAGGATCAAATGCTCAGAGCTCTTATGGGGAAGGGGTGGGGCAGGGGTCTGGGGACCAAGAAAGGGTTGGATTTAGCTGCTAGAAAGTAGCCACGGGAGTCACTTCATCAGAATGGTGAGGGGAGAAGCCAGAGTGCAGGAGTTAGGTCTTGATGAGGAAGTAGATTCTGCAGCTTGAAGAAATTCACAAGAGTCGACGAAAAGCTTCTAAAGAAGGCAAAGAGCAATGTGCATTTGTAGGTGAGAGAGAGAGTTAGAGAAAGAGGGGTTTGAAGATGCAAGTGAGGGGGGCTAAGTGATGTGGGTAGGAAGAAGACTGAGAAAGAGGTGAGGAAAGTTCTTCTTCAGACAAAAAAAACAGAAGGGGAAAAAGAGGAAGAGAGTGGTACAAGAAGATTTTGAGAAGACCAGGAAGAAAACTAAGGGAACCTGATGGCATGGGATGACTTAGAACTTCTCAGTAATGCAGATGAGTTTCCCTATTTTGGGGGTGTGGAGACAAGAAGACATGAGGAACTTGACCATGATGGAAAAGTGTGGATAGGAGCTGCCTCTATTTTCCTAAATCCTATTGGGTTGGAGCCAGTGGTGTGCTGGAGCTGGTTTGCATGGGCTGTGTGCATCTCTTCTCACTTCCTCCAGTGACATTTTCTTGATAGTTTGAAATCATTCGGGGTGGGAGTATTTACACCATGAAAATCAGCAAACACTACAAATCCATTTCCCCCCCAAGAGTTGATTGTTAAACATTTTCCAGCACACCACTGGTGGGAGCCCTTTGAGATGGTCTTGCTCAGACCTAAGGCAAATGTCAGAGATGGAACAAAGGGCCAAGGGACAGTCAGTGGTCAGGAGGTTTCAGAATGCCAGAGTGTGGGACCTGAGGCTGCTTTTTAGTATGCGCCCAGCAATGAGAAACGTGGAGAGGCCAGCTGCACTTTAAAAAGCCATAAGCAAGTTGAGAGCACTGAAATAATTATAATCTGGCTTGCTTTCCCTCTTCGAAGGGATCTCACCAGTGCGGCACTGCGGTTCTCTTTATTGGACAAGGGAAAATTCTCAGCTCTTGCGGGTCTCATCCGAGTTAAGAACTACAATTGGCATGGACGATTTGGGACTACTGCAAGTAGAGCAGATATTCTGAAGCCCATATTTTGGGAAGGAGGACCACCCATCATTTTAGAAAGCAGAGTTAGAAGGTCCCATCGCCTGAGCTTGGGGCTGGTGGTGGCAGGAACCATGAAGTACATTTGATCGCTTTGAGGGCGTCATCATGTACACCCCACTTTCTCTTGCTCCAGCTCATCGAGGGCGCCTCTGCAGAGCAGAAGCACAGCCTCGGCATCACCAGCATGGACTATTATTACTACCTGAGCCTCTCTGGGTCCTACAAGGTGGATGACATCGACGACAGGCGAGAGTTTCAGGAAACTCTGGTAAGTGGTGGCCCAGGGCCAGGCAGGATCTGCCCTCCAGACAGGGCGTTGCCTATGGTAGAAAGGGCAGTGAAGGTTAACAAAACAAGAGCAGCATGAAATTTCCACCTCACTCTGCTGGAAGCACTCCATTTCCTAAAACACATGTTTAAGCACCCTTAGATAGCCATGTGCCGGGTTGCCTGAGGACCATGTAATGATTTGAGATGAGTAAAAAAAGTGAATTCATCATCACTCCCTGCAGGAGCTCTGATTAATAGGTAAAAACTCCTGTGGGTAGTATATTTGCCATACCTGTTTGCCAATAGCTTACGCAGTTGTTGAGCTGTTTCCTTAGAAAGGAAAGTGATGAGCACTCTTATGATCTTAATCAGGGTTAGAAATTTTAGAACAGCTTCAGTCTTTTCTCTGCCCACTTTCTCTTCGCCCCTGTATTGTATGGGTCAGAGGGCGATCTCTACTCTATGCTCTTCACGTTGTGTGTGTGTTATGGTACAAGATGTGAACCAGGTAGATTATTAAGGGGTCACATCCTCGGGGAAACGACTTAATAAGTCAGTCTAGAACTTTCTGGAGGTGGTCTGGTCACCCAGTTAGCCTCCAAGAACTGTATCACCACTGCCCTTTGAATCAGCTACCAGCGAGGCCCATCCTCAGCCCACATCAGAACTGAGTGGGAGACCCTGAATGGGTTATTAGAAGTGCAGTTGGAGGGGAGCCGACATTTATGCTGGAAAGGGATAAGATGTTCAGACTGTGTCTTGGGTGCCAGGAAAGAAGATGGCATCAAGAGGCCACATGACCTCAAAGGAGCTGGGAGAAAAAAATACAGATAAGGGGCCTGCATTGGCCCCAGAATATAGTTCTCTTAGGATACGGATATCTAAGACTCAGGAATTTCAGCTGCTTTTATTAAATCTGATGGACCTCAGAAAGAAAACTTTTTAAATAGTGCTTTTATTTGATTTCCTGGAGATTTTTAATCAAGATCCTTTTGCAAGCACAATCTGTTTTCAGTCCTCCCAATGAAGTGTGAACAATCTCTGAGTCTACTTGGAGTAGCTGGAAAGGAGGCATGAGTGCCCTTAGAGGGAGACAGAGGGATGGCAACAAGAACACACCAAGGGACCAGGACAGACCTGTTGACTGTGGACAGCTGCTCCATCTCAGTATCTTTCCTCCTGGAGCTGTCTTGTCCTTTTTCCTGGGGGATTGCATGCTGCATTGAAAGACAGAGCTGCCTCTCCAGCACGACTTTGAGACTTGAAGAATGTGTGAGCGTGCATGGATCGGTGATAGTATCTTACCCCTGTAAGATACTATCTATACTTCTAGCCGCCACTGCAAGCTAAGGCACATACAACTGCACAAGCCAACCTAAGCTTTGGCATCTTTCTTACATGCTTATAAGGCTGATGACCAGCTTGTCTGGATAATCTCTTTTCTCTTCCAGCATGCGATGAATGTGATCGGGATCTTCGCAGAGGAGCAAACACTCGTGCTGCAGATAGTGGCGGGCGTCCTCCACCTGGGAAACATCAGCTTCAAAGAAGTTGGCAATTACGCGGCAGTGGAAAGTGAAGAGTGTGAGTAGCTTTGGCACATGGTTGTTGGATGAGGGGAAATGATTGTTTAGTTCCAATCAAAAGTTATCCACCACTTGCCTTTGCTTAGATCTCAACCAGGGTGTTTTGGGAAGATATGAGAAGTCTTCTGTGTCCTGCTGTGGCAGAACAAAATGGCCTTATGAGAGTCTAGGCCTCTTCTCTGCACCTGCCTCTCTCCTCACCATGCCCCACACCGTAGACCATTAATGAAATTATTTCAATTTATCATTAACCTTGGGGAGATCTGGCAGAATTTCATGTCTAGGTTTAAAAATAAAGTGATACTTTAATGAAGATTAGAGTCATAGCTAAATAACTCCTAAGATTTGTCTCCTAATAAAAATCCTTTCTGTAACTGATATTTACAGTCTTCATTCATCTAAAGGTCCTGAAGAACAGGTAACAGGCTATATGTAAATACGGAAAGCTCACAGGTTCACGCGTTGCCCAGTAAATTGGATTAGATTGGATTTCTGAAAACAGAAAAAAAATGGTCATGGACTGTTGTGTTCATATTGCCGATGATCGCCTCTAATGGTCACCTCTGTAGTAGTCAGAGCTTGAAGACCTGAATGATCATTTTTACTCTCTGAGAAGAAATCAGCTCTTTCCTGCAGAGAGATGTTATTGGTTATGTATGCTACAATCTGCCACCACCACCGTGGTGCGTGACTTAGCCTCTGAGGCATCAGAAGACTTTCCAGACTGCTCTCAGAACCCACACATCCTTTAACCACCCAGGAAGACATTTCTTTCTTTCTCAGCATTCTTCAAGGATGATAAATTTAGATGCTTAGTAATAAATAGTATCCCACTCATTGCTGACAATGCAGCGAGGCTATTTCCATTCCAAATAAGGTTCTTTTTTTATATTTTTGTTTTGTGATAAAAGAGGGAAGTTCTGCTAACTTCTGATGTCTATCTAATAAAGAGAAAGATAAATTATGTTTAACAGGGAAGGAAGTAGGGTGGAAAATAATAAATATACAGGGTGCCCATAAAGTCTAGAAATACAACCTAAAAGTAATAGTAATAATAACTATGTTTCTAGACTTTATGTACATTATCCTTCACATTTAACAAATGCACATGTATGTCCAGGAAGGTCATTAACTTTTGCCTTTTAACATTGACAGTTTGGGTTTCTTGGTAGTTTCTATGGAAGTAGACTGGATTTCTCTTGCCTTCTTGGGTATTATAATCCTTTACTGCCTCTTAATGCCAGAGAACAAAGTCGTGACTCTGAGACAGCAAGGGAATTTATTGAATCGATCATCTGTTTATGGATATTAAGATGGTTTCAGATCTTCTGCTATTCTAGTTACTAACATGGATAACCTGGTTTGTGTCATCTTTCTCATATCTGAGTGTATCTGTGGCATAAATTTGTAGAGGGAAGTGCTAGCCTATGTTTTCGTAAAGAAAGAAAACAGCCTTTCTCTAGCTATTACATTGTAGGAAAAAAATGGCAAGATTTGCATCACAACTGGCCTACTGAAGCAAAATAGCCATTAATGACAACATATGTTGTTGCCTGACCTTAGACTAATGGAGCTATAGAAAATCCTGAGTCAAACCTCTATGTTGCTGAGAAGTCAAGCCAACCTCAACTTAGGCACATGTGTACTTGTCATTCTCAATACGGTAAGGTGACGTGCTTTTGGAAACAAGTCTTACCTGAAAGATATTGCATACAAATTAACCTGAAAATTTTCTTGAAGGAGATAAAAATACTTAAATAACAATGGGAGTACAACTGACAATGCCTCTCTTTGCCCCGTTGTTAGTGAATTAGAAAGCACAGACCCTCAGCATCAAAGACACGTAAACTACGTTTACCTTGCCATTTTTTTTTAATGTAAAAATGGAATTTTGTTTTGCTACATTTTTCATTTCTCTGTCTTCCCTATATTTCATTTTAAATGGAAAAATTAAGTCCAACTTTGCTTTACACTTTAATGCAGTAACAGAAATCTATATTCATTATGAAAATGTGCTGAAGCATTGCTTTCCAGCAGGTTCTTTTATGTTCTACATAACTGTTTAGCTATACAGAGTTACATCAGTATTTTTAAATTAATCAATGCCTCCTCCCTACTCTCCCTCCCTCCCCACAGCCTCCAAGCTTCCGTACTGATGCCACACTCGCACACACCCTCGTGGAAATTTACTGCCTGAAGGAAGTCAATGTGAGCAGCCCTATAATTTCAGCACCAGGGCAGCCACTGAAGAAAACTTGAGGCCGTAAAAGCTTGTACTTGAAAAACATGGCATGAATTTTTTTTGAAAGCAAGTACTAGATTTCCTCTCTAGACTTCTTAGCTGTTTCCCTAAGCTGGTGGCCCTGATTCTTGGCCAAATTCCATGCCTTGTTTTCTTGAGTGCCTGTGGTCCTTCACTTGTGCCCTCTTCCACAGAAGAGATACGAGACATGGAAGTATAGCATGTTTCTTTGTCAGAGTCGTCTGTCAGTTTTGTCTCGAGGACCCAAGGACTTAGCTCATATTGTTTTATTTCTTTAGCTGTGTTCCTAAAGATAGTGGCATAATCATTTTTACCAGATATTTTAACTGTGTCCCTATTTTAGCATGGTTAGGGGCTTAGGAGAAGGCCATATTGACAAAACAGACAAATTGGAGCTAATTATTTGTTGTATCAGCTATTCACTGTGTAGTTACCATGAACAATGAGGGGCCCTGGTGAATTTACTATAAACCATTGATAACGTAACCACTTTATCAAGTGAGATATACACGTACCTGGCTGTCTGCCTGGTGATGGTGGCAGTAACTAACATTATAGTTTCCCCTTAGTGAAGATCTCTTATATGTCAGACCCTTTGGTAAATGTCTCTTGATTCTCGCAGCCGCCCTACATGTGTCCAGTCTGATTTATGGGTGTTTTATGTCCTTTCTCTGTGCAAAGATAAGTTTCAGTTTAGTGGAAGACGCATCCAGATTCCTAAACATATGTGTTAACATTAAAACTAAATGAAAGGAAATGGCCACTGGCAAATTAGTGCATTTGATTTTGTTCACATGCCCTTTGTAAAAGGAAGCCTTCTACTAGTCAGAGCATTTTGTGGAACACTCATAAAGATAATAAATACCTTGTTCTGGCATTACACTTTTTCAAAATGCATTCATTGACTTAATCTCATTGGAAGGTATATACTGAGAAATGTCAGCCTGTTACATTCTAACACCATCTGTGAAATTCAAACAGATTTTCCTTTATTGGGAGGCTTGTGATTTTTAAGCATTATCATAAGGTCTTTAATAAAATGCTTTCATGAGAGAATTTTGGTAAAGCTTTATGCAGAAAAAGAGGACTCATATCCAAGTTCAGAATTTTTATTTGTGTCCATAAAAATCTTTCATTCATAATGGGAAAAATCTGAGCGTTCTTTCATGCCCAAGAATGGTGTCATTTATTCACATTAGAGCGTTTTGATCAGAAGTCAAGAAAATCCGTTTATATCACTAGCCCTCCTCTTGGTGAGTTTCACGGCCTGAAACAAGTTGCTGAGCCATGGGAACTTCAGTTTTTCTATCCGAAGACCACAAACTATGCCAACCACGTGTCCTTGGAGTGGGATTGGTGTACGGTGATATGAATAACACCAATCTCCTCTATTTCACTCCATATACTACCCCCAGAGAAATCTGATAACCCTCTCTAAAAGCCATCTAGGCCCCCTTTCACTCCAGCCCAGATGTCTCATACCATTCCAGGACCTCCACCATCAGAATTCGTCCTAACCTTGTAATCATCTGCCTTAGCTTTCAGCTATAGCCAGTGCTGGTCTACTCACTGCACCTCAACCATGTCTCCTGCATTCCTGCCTCCTCACCTTTGAACATTCCTTCCCCTCTGTCTGTCTTCTTTCTTCCTCTGCATCTGTATAAATTCTGTTTATTCTCTTAGGCCACGCCCAAGTCCCACGTCTTCCTCGACCACTCCAGCAAGTAGTAATGTCTTCCTGTTTGGAATTCCTCCAGGACTTTATTGTCTGTCTGTTTCACATATTCAACTTTTAGTAGGCTTCTATATTTGGTGAACTATGTTTGCTTCATCTAGATTGTCTTCTAGATTTCTTAAGTATTTTGTATCCTGTCCTCTCTCTTTAGTAACCTTACACATGGTAAGCACTCAATAAGTATGTGATTGGTTATAGTTATTAGTTTGATGATATCAGGTGCTTCAAGCTCTTTGGGAATGATGCTATGAAAACACTGTACCATATTTGGAGCCAAAAAAATGTTTCTTGATTTAGTTCCTTCCGGACTGTCTTGCTGCAAGCTTGGAAAGATGTCCATTTTAGGCATTTAGCTGTGATCTCAGTAGGGGGAATTGGTTTGCCACCCTTCTTGGGTCACTGATTTGTATTATTGGAAGTCTCAGTCGTCATAGGAATTGACTCATGTAATAGAACAATTGGCAGAAACAAAGTGGATGGATGTGTGTGGGATTGCTGATAAGCACTCTTTACTAGAATGAAAGTTCTTGGGGGCTAATGATGGTGTCTTGTATGTGTACACACACACACACACACACACACACACACACACAGACAAAGTGCCTCCACCTATTTGTGAGATGAATTGTTAAAATTCTGAAAGACAATCATGTTTTATTTTCTCTATAGTTTTGGCTTTTCCTGCGTATCTCCTGGGAATAAACCAGGACCGGTTAAAAGAAAAGCTAACAAGCCGGCAGATGGATAGCAAGTGGGGAGGCAAGTCAGAGTCCATCCATGTGACCCTCAACGTGGAGCAGGCCTGTTACACCAGGGATGCGCTCGCCAAGGCCCTGCACGCCCGGGTCTTTGATTTCTTGGTGGATGTAAGTAAACACAGGTTGACATTGGTGATGCTTCATATTTTAGCTATAAAGAGTAAAACTACTAAAGGCTTTGTTTTCATGTTGTGGCTCATTCTTTATAACCATTACCTTACTCCTCCACTTTTTATCCTCTCACCCTTGGACCGTCAAATCCCACTTTTACTTCTAGAATTGTCCATCAAGACTCTAATATGATAACAGCTTCTTTTGGACAAAATATTTTTTAAAGCCAGGACTATAGACCAGAAAAAGAGGAGACCCATGGTCATGAACCTTTCTTAACTTTTGAGGTTTCCAAACGTCAAAACCATTCTAAAGGTTTAGAATGTTGCATTTGTCATCTATTCCTATGTTACAAATTAACCCAAAAGAATAAGCATTTATTCTCTCACAGTGTCTGTGGGTCAGGTATTTGGAAGTGACTTGGCTTGGTGGTTCTGACTCAGGGATGAGATTGTAGTCAAGATGCTGATTGGAGCTACAGTCCTCTCAAGGCTTGATTAGGGTTGGAGGATCTGGTTCCAAGATGGCGCATTCTATTGGCTGTTGGTGGGACACCTCACCAACAAGGGTTGCCACCCAAGCCTCCCTTGAATATGTTGAAGGCTGCTTGAATATCCTCACAACATGGCAGTTGGTTTCCCCCCTCTTAGTGACCTAAGAGAGAGAGCAAGGAAGAAGCCACAAAGCTTTTAGTGTCCTAATCCTGGACTCAAATATTGCCTCTCTGCCATATTCTATTCATTAGAAGCAAGTCACTAAGTACAGCCCACGGTTAAGGGGAGGAGAATTGGGTTCCACCTTTTGAAGGGAGGAGTATCAAAGACTTTGGATATATTTTAAGACTACCATAGACTTTTTTTTATGATGGCATAATCATGTATATACTTTATATATACATATTTATATATGTATACCATATATAGTTTCAGAAAATTAGTCTTTCAGCAGATTAGAACTGCCAGTGACAGTCTCTTAATCACTGTAGCTTCCAAATGGTAGAATAATAACAGCAAAAACTTATATAGTACTTACTATGTGCCAGATACTGTTCTAAATATTTTAGAAAAAAATAACTCAATTCTTATAACAACCCTGTGACTTAGGTATTATTATCTCTATTTTACAGATAAGCTCTAGAGGCACAGACAGGTTAAGGAACTTACCCAGGGTCACACCACTATTAATGATAAATCTAGGAATTAAACCCAGGTAATTTGGCAGTGCTCCAGCTATTCTATTCCTCTGTCTTTTATATATTCAAGCTAGAAAGAACCCTAGAGGGACGCTAGTCAAGGGACAGTAGCGTGGCCATTAGATCCAAAAAGTCTATATTTGAATCCAGGCAACAACATCTATAAGGCTTAAAGTATGGTTAGGTGTGGTTAGGGTTGAGTGGGGTGGGGCAGGATAGGGTAATCATTTGGTATACTTCTTGTGG
Organism: Diceros bicornis minor; assembly: GCF_020826845.1. Lineage (NCBI taxonomy): Eukaryota > Metazoa > Chordata > Mammalia > Perissodactyla > Rhinocerotidae > Diceros > Diceros bicornis. Next base: position 54,238,000 of record NC_080744.1, on the reverse strand, counting down.
GTATTTTAAGGGTAAGATTGCTTAGGAAGGTCAGGATCATACTAAACATTAGTCATGCTTTTAACTTGTCCAGACCCTTCATTTTACTGACAAGGGAATCTTAGGCCTGCGTATTGGTGGATTTGTCCCAGGCCATTCAGCAAGAGGATGGTGCAGAACTGGGAGTAGAACCCACATCTCTTGTCTCTTCGTTCAGTGCACCTTCCAGTGGTGGACTTCCCACCTTATTTCCTTTCTGTCTTCCCTCAGTTTTTTGTGTGGTGAAAGGGAGTGGGGTGCCCCATGTGAGTGGTACTAATTAGAGCTGACATTTACTAAGCACTGACTGCCTGCCAGGTGCGGGCTGGAGTGCTGTACATCATTACCCATTAGCTCACAAAGATGCTGCGTCATCTTCTCTGCCTGGAAAACACCTCTGGTGCTTCAGAATTCACCCAGGTATCCACCACCTCCAGGAATTTTTCTCCTATTTTCCTCCCTCCCCTGCAGCCCTCACTAACCCCCTCTAACCTACACCTACCCTCCTATCATTAAGTCTGTTCCATTGAATTGCAAGTCTCTTCTCACAGTGATCAAGAACACAGATTTAGGCATCAAACTACTTAAATTTAATCCCATGCCTTGCCTCTTGCCCAGTGCAATCTTAGGGATTATAATGTTAACCACTATCGTTATGAGAGTTAAATGAAACAACACACAGAAAGCACTTAACAAAGCCTGGCACAGGTGGATGTTAAATACATGTAAGCTGCTTTTATTATCATCACTTTAATAATAATTGCTAGTGTTATCATCTGTAGTTGGCTCACTCTCTGTATAAGCTCCTGGAAACAGAGACTGTCTTCTCCTTGACAACCCTGGCATATTATGTTAGGTGATCATTAAATGACTGTTGAACGGGGTCAATGGAAATAACATTTACAGATCTTGTAATATTGGTTCTTTATGTGAAATAGGTTTTACTTCGATCATCCAAGAGGACATTTTCTTCTAATTCTCAAGACATCTGAGAAAAACTAGCTCTGCCAGAAATGGTTTTCCTCATTAAGCAAACATTTTTTTTAGATCCTGGTGGTTTCCCAGAGTACTTGATGTTGCGCTGAGACTTTTTTGAAGCTGCAGTTCACCTGTCTTCTTGTCGTCCTGTGTCCAGCAGGCAGTAGTATGTGCTGTGTATAGTCTTGCTTCCCTTTTCTCCATGCATGTCTATTTTTAATATGAATGAAAAGGAGTTAATTACCGTGCTGTTTACTTTCTCCTAGTCCATCAACAAAGCGATGGAGAAGGACCATGAAGAATACAACATTGGCGTCCTAGACATCTACGGCTTTGAAATATTCCAGGTAAGACCAATTTGAATAATTGGGGTCTGGGGAGGGTGATTCATTTCATCTGGCTTGAAAGAAATAATTTTAGGCAATGAAAAATCCCCACTATGGCTCATTTTTGCCTTTGTGAGTTCTTCATGTACCTTTACCAAATTCGTTTCTCCTGAGTGTAAACTATGCCACTTTCTACTGATGCCTCCAGCATTTCTGTTAAGCGTTTTCACTAAATCACTCAAGAAATGACTTTATAATGAATTTTCAGAAACAAACAGGTAACTTTCTTTCTTTCTTTCTTTCTTTTCAGAAAAATGGCTTTGAACAATTTTGTATCAATTTTGTTAATGAAAAATTACAGCAGATATTTATTGAATTGACATTAAAGGCAGAACAGGTAAGTAGTCCCTTTTCCTTCATCGTGTTCTATTTCTAATTTATTTTGTTTAAAAGGGTCTGGATTTCTCTCTTTTGGTAATAGATTCAGGTTTTAGTTTTGTATTAGGAAAGGTACGTAATAGAGTCAGGCAGAAAAACCACATGCCATTGTGACATTTTAGTTTGTGAAATATAAACACCATCTGCTACATTTTCTTTCTCCTTTAAGTAAATGATGCTGTGAAGTTGGACTTGTGACTGACTGCTTTTGCTACTGTCTGACTCATTGACCAAGTAGAAAATGAAAGCCTAGTTCCAACCCCAATTGTGTATGGCATATACTGTGTTCCTAAGGAAAAATTTGGTTTTCTCAGATTTGCTCTACTCCCAATCTTCCCTGAAAATAAATGTTCTTTAACAAAGCTGGTATTTTAATTCTCACTTAAAGTAACATGTCTTGCTTACACTACCTTCTGAATGTCCAGCATAGGTTCCCTTCTATTCCAGTATCTACTGTTTTTCGATTTCTATTGTTGTTGTAACAAAGTACCACAAACTAGATGGCTTAAAACATCAGAAATTTCTTCTCTTACAGTTCAGGAGGCCAGAATCTGAAATCCAAGTGTTGCTAGGGCCACACTCCTTCCAAAGCCTCTAGGGGAGAATCCTTCCTTACCTTTTGCAGCTTCTGGTGGCTCCTGGCATTCCTTGTCTTATGGCAGCCTCACTCCAGTCTCTGCCTCTGTCTTTACATGGCCTTTTTCTCTCTGTGTCCAAATCTCCCTCTCCTTTGACACCAGTCATTGGATTTAGGGATCCCTCTAAATCCAGGATGATTTCATTTGTGAGATACTTATCTAATTATGTCTACAAAGATCCTGTTTCCAAACCTCACATTTTGAGTTTCTAGGTGGACATGAAATTTTAGGGGACACTATTCTACCCACTACACGTATCAAAGGCTGTTTTGGGGACGTTTAGTCATGGAAATGTTCATGCCTCTGCTTAGGAAACACCGGTGACCAATGTTTTTCACATAAACCTCTGTCCTGGGATTCTAGGCTTCTGCCACCTCAGAGGAGCTAGAGCAAAACAACAAGGGAGAGCGTGGTAGGGACTTAGATAGGAGCAGCTGGATCATATAGGAACTTGGCAGGGCATGGCAAAGACAGGATTTTGTGGTGAGTATGATGGGAAACCACTGGAGAATTGTGAGCAGAGAGAGATACATGATCTGATTTGTGTTTTGTTTTTGAAAAGGACTCTCTGGCTCTATAGACTTAGAGCATGGGGTAAGGCAGGAGAAGGCAAACAAGAGTGGAAATTTAAAAACCAGTTAGGAGACTTCTGCAGGAGACTGGGGAAGAAATGGGGGCATAGACAATGATGGTGTCATGGTGTTAGGTGGTCAGAGTCAGTGTATATTTTAGAGAGTGAGTCAACATGACTTGCTCAAAATAATTAGCAATAAGCTAAGAAAGAAAGAGGAGTCAAGGGTTATTCCTACCTTTGTAGCTTGAATAACAGGGCCAATGGTGAGACTGTTTACTCAAGAGTAAGATTAGAGAGCAGTTGGTTGGAGATGGTGGGGGAATGTAGAATCAGAACTCCGCTGAACATGTTACGTTTGAGGGGCCTATTATACATCCGAGTGGAGATTCCAGTATATGAAATATGAGTCTGGAACTCAGTGGGGAGGTGTAGACTAGAGAAATAAATTCAAGTGTCGTGAGCCAATAGGTGTTATTTAAAGCCATGAGATTGATTGAAGTCCCCTAGACATGGAGGGTTGAAAAAACAAGAAGGCTGGAATATTGAGCCCTAAGGCTCTCCATTATATAAGGATCTGGAAAGAAGAAAGAGCCAGCAAAGGAAGCTGGTGAGGAAGGAGGAGAACCAGGAGAGTATGGTGCTGTTCTCCAAGTTAAATAAGCAATTGGCCCAAATAAAGGGCCATCCCCTTAAGTGCCTAGACGCCAATCTGTACTGATGTCCTATGTTAAATTCAAAGAGATTATTTTGTAATGGGCGTATAGGTTAAAGCATATTAAATTGCCATTTTTGAATATCAAAAACGATTATGTGGTAGCAATTTCCTATGGTTCAAATTACACATAAAAATTACCCAGCAATGAAATGTTCCTTTCCTATCCCTCTTAGAAAGAAAAAATTAAAGTTCCAAGTTTTTGTTGAAGGACATTCAAGTTTTCCTTTCATGGTGATTTTTGTGCCTTTGGTATCCATCTGTGTAGAGCTCCCACTAGTTTTCACTGGGTAATTATGTGAATTCCTGCTTTCGGTTCTGCAGGAAGAATATGTTCAAGAGGGAATCAGATGGACACCCATCGAGTACTTTAATAACAAAATCGTGTGTGACCTCATAGAGAACAAAGTTGTAAGTATCGCTCTGGTGTCTCTTCACTGCTCACAGTTTACATTAAGGGAGTTTTTGTTCTCTCTGTCATTGTTTTGGAATAGGTGACATGGCTACTCTGATTTGCAGAGAATTTTAGCAACTACTTTAATTTTGTGTGTATGTGTATGTGTGAATAGGGCAGTAGGGTTTTATTCTTGCAGTAAATATGAACATGTGTATATGACTAAAATGTCAGTTTACAAGTGGAAGTTGTTATTGAATTCTAAGAGAAGACAGCTATCACTTACGGTTGATAGCGTAGCATATAGAGAGACATAAAATTGGCTCTGCCTTCTAGACTATTTATACAACTTCTAGGACTATAGCCCTAGAACTTATTTAAAAGAAAAAAAAAAGATGAAGGCAGAGATGTCTACAGTACTGTTTTGTTTTTTTATAAAATCCCCAAACTGGACACAGTAAAAACATCTATAGACAATTCAGTCATTAAATAAACTACAGCATATCAGATCAGGGAAATGTAGCCATTAAAATAATGAGTATGAAGACTATGGAAATCATGAGGATTATTTATAAAATAGTGCTGTGCAAAAAAAAGTAATACTCATAGAATGTGTACACTGTGTAGCTGTGTAAACCATGCCTATGGGGGTGACAGGCTGAAAGCGAACATTAAGAAATGAATTAGAGGCAAAGAAAAATGTTTTTATTTTTCTTTTGGGTTTTTAAAATCAGAAATATGAATAGGAGTGAGCAGATAATGATCTGTGTATGACTTTGAATAGAACTTCAGGGAGTTAGTTTTTTTTTTTAGAAAATGAACTTTCCTCCATCGTTAGATCTAAGTGGTAACTCCCATTTGGGATTATTAATTGCCTTCTTGCTCAAAGGGAGAGACTGACTTTCAAGATGGTATCAAGTCTAGGGAGCTGTTTCCTTGCTTAAGAAAAGACCCGATAAGCAGTGTGTGTTTTAGAACAGTCACTGAATTGGGGCTTTCCCTTCTTGGTACCATCAGAACCCTCCTGGGATCATGAGCATCCTGGATGACGTGTGTGCCACGATGCACGCGGTTGGTGAGGGGGCGGATCAGACGCTGCTCCAGAAACTTCAAATGCAGATCGGGAATCATGAGCACTTCAACAGCTGGAACCAAGGCTTCATTATTCACCATTATGCTGGGAAGGTATGGCCGGAGAGCAGGGGTTCAACAGGAAAGGGGAAGTTATCCTTTAATGTCTACCTGTTTTAAGACTTCCGGTCTGTAATCTGTTTTCTCATGAGGCAGCTGATAACAATATCCATATAGTTTCATCTCCCTCACTGTATTTTATTCACTAAACATTTATTCAACAACATGGGACCTATGAAGTATTTGGAGAGGCAAAACAAAAGGTGATATACACTACCCCTCATTTTGTTGGTGGTGGTGGTGAGGAAGATTGGCCCTGAGCTAACATCTGTTCTCAATCTTCCTCTTTTAGCTTGAGGAAGATTGTCCCTGAGCTAACATCTGTGGCAGTCTTCCTCTACGTTATATATGGAATGCTGCCACAGCATGGCTTGATGAGCAGCGTGTAGGTCCACGCCTGGGATCCGAACCTATGAGCCCTGGGCTGCCAAAGCAGAACATGCAAACTTAACCACTATGCTGTTGGCCTGGCCCCTGCATATTTTTTTAAGCATCAATCTCCCTTAATATATAAACATGAATCATGAATATAATATAAGCATGAATAAGCATATTAACTGCTGAAGGAACAGATTTTCGTCTTGCCTCTTGCTGCAATCACAAGCCTGCATTCCTTACCTGCCAACTGAGAGTATAAGTAAGGTCTGAGGGCTCATTTTTGGTATTTGTTCTCATAAAATGCATGAGTATTGGTGCCTATGAGGTACCAGGCTTTGTGTGGCTGCTGGTCATGATATTTGAGGATTTCCTAGCCCTGTGGAAATACGCTGGTCTCATCTTTCATTTCAACTAATCTCTTGTTAACAAGGGTCTCTGAGCATGAGTTATTGGCCAGATTGATCCAACTCTGACACCATTTGTAGGAGAAATTGCAAAGCCTCAGATGACATAGTCCATTGCAATGGACCATGGAGCATAAGGAGTTTTATTTTATTCCATCTTAGCTAAAAATTAGGGAAAGAATTAAGTATATTACTTAGACACCCCTATGGATCCACTGAAGAAGAGGTATGTGTTCATGAGAGCTGGAGTCCTAGTCATAGGTCGTCTGGGCTGTGTAGGCAGCTAGATACCATTCACCAGTATCCACAGGCCATCACCAACTAAATCAGCTAACAAGTTAAGTAAAACATGCACAGCCTTAATGTGCCAGTTCTTGATGAAGTCCCAAATGCTACATCTGGAAATATACACATTCTGGTGAGGATGGCCATGCCAACTTGGATTTTTTTGTTCAATGAAATACTTAAAGGATAAAATTAGATTTCTTTCCATTCTTGGCCAGGTATCTTATGACATGGATGGCTTTTGTGAAAGGAACCGTGATGTGCTTTTTATGGATCTGATCGAGCTTATGCAGAGCAGTGAGCTGTAAGTGTGTTTTGCCTTATATGACATTGGATATTGGCTTGATCGAATTTTCAATATTAAAACAAACTTCTGGCATTTGAGTGGTGAGCATTTTGTTCCTGTGAGCTGTTGGGTCTGGGTTATCATTGGACAATTTGGTTTCTCAAAATAGCTTTTCTTTTCCCAATCATAGTCTCTCCCATGTACCTCTAATACTTCCTGTCCCCAAATTCCAAGTGCTATTTGCATGCCCTTCAGGGCCCCTGGCTTCATCATTTTCAGCACCATTATCAGGGAGAGGTGACCATTCTGGGGTTGGGTTGGAATGGCTGTTTCTGACCATCTAAGAGTGCAACAGTCTGGTTCTGTGATACTTTGTCCTTGGAACATCATCCCAAGAATTTCCCATAGCTATTCAATTTTTAAAAATGGCTAATGGCTTAGCAAGACCCAAGTTAACCTGAGTCGAAGCACTTGGGAAATGGCTCAAGAACTCTGGGAGGGTCAACTCAAGGATTGCCTCAGAGATCCATTTTGATTATCAAGACCCTGTCTGATTATCAGGGTAGAAGCAGTAGGGGCTTCCCCCTTGCAAGCTGCTGGAGCTCAGGACCAGCTCTGCTATGTCCTTTCCATCCCTCTTCCTTGCAAACGTTCCCAAGATCCTGGGTAATGGACATGAGACGTAATTTACATGATCAGGCCTCTACATGCCAGGCAAGTACAATATTGCACAGTCTTCCAGATTTTATAATTTTTAGAGCTGCCTCCAAGTAATAGCTGCCCTTTTAGTCTCTGTTACTTAAACTGTCATAATATCAAGGTTAACTTCTCTAATCAACAGCTGCGAGCCTGATCATTTTCTAAGAAAGGGCTAACTGCTAGGAAAGCAAAACTGAGTTTCCTTTTCAGGCTGTGGTCAGAAGCTGTTCTGCTCCATTTAACTCTCTTCCCCCTCCCCTGCCAGCCCTCTTCCCCCTCCTTCCCCGGCCCTCTTCTCCCCACACCTGCTCTTCTTTGCACTCGTACCCCCTACTTTTGAGACTCTGGATTTCTTTTCATTCAAAACACATAACATCTATTTGTTCTTCTCTTAAAAGGCCAGGTAAGCCACAAGTCCTAGCTTGTGGGTTTTATGACAGTCAGGTACAGACATGCTTTCAGAGACTTTTTTTTTTAATTATTAAAATTATTGCCAAGTTTGATAGCTATTGCTGCTTCCACATAAACTCCTGTCCTATAGACATAGTCTATTGTTTGTTAAACACATTTGCTGCAGAAATCTACAATTGTGTCTGGTCAAGTTAAAAGTAGATTGCTGGGGAGACTTCCCTAGAGAATTCAAGATGCCCGAAAAGCCATTTAGGAGGAATTAAATTTGAGTGTCAGATTGCTAATTTACATGGATCACTTTAGTCAGTCAGTCAGCAAATATTTATTGAGCACCTACTGTGTACAAGGCTATGTTCCAGACACCAGAGGCACTAAGGTGACTAAGACGTTGTCCCTGCCCTGTGCCCTGGCAAGGCAAGCTTGTGAACAAATGCAGCTCAATTAGAACTACTAAGGAAAACATATTCAGCAGGCAAAGCATTCTTGAGTTACTACTGCTCCACTTAAAATTACTCACACTGAAAAGCCCAGTTTGTCAGGGTTTTTGCAGTGGTCAGGGAGGGGGGACAGTGCTAGTGGCATCTAGTGGGCATAGGCCACTGATGGTGGGAAATATTCTACAATGCGTAAGACACCCGACCCTCCCCCAACAAAGAATTACCCAACCTTAAATCCCAAATGTCAATAGTGCCAAGGTTGAGAAACACTGCTTTAGAGCAAAATAATTGATACAAGTCCCTGAGCTCTGGTCTATCTTACTTAACCCAGCAAAGCCATACTGACCCCCCTCTGTGATGTCCTGTTGTTGAGGTGTACCTCAATTCCAGTGAGGGGAAATTCTAAAGACAGAATTTTAAAATTTACTTTTCAAGCTTAGACTCTGAAATACTTGTATCTTAGAATCCTTTCTCTGTGTTTCTGTTGTCTGTTGCTTATTTCCTTGGGATACATCTTGATGGCTTGTGCTTTGAGTCAGATGGCCTTTCTGTAGCCAAGGTTGTGTGCTTCTGGACGGCCCTCGTCTCCGTTCTCTACGGAAGCAGGCTTCATGCTCCAACAGACTTACTGATTGCTAATCCACTCTCTTTCTCCATTTCCAGACCTTTTATAAAGTCTTTATTTCCGGAAAATTTGCAAGCTGACAAGAAAGGGCGCCCAACTACTGCCGGAAGCAAAATAAAGGTTTGTTCTACTTTGGGAAGTGTATAGATTCCTATAAGAGGCAGAGTTTTCTAGGTGTCAGGAAGTATACCCCTGGGCCAGGATGAGGTCAGTGAGATGTAACGCGTTGGTTACAGAAGGTGCCCAGAAGTAATGTTGTTGCTTGCAAAAAGGTTACAAGATGCAGGCTAAATTTGACTTGGCCTTACTGAAACCCCAAATGGATAGTAAGTACCTCACAGCTTAATAGTCAGCAGATGATAATCAGCTACTTTCTAAGAGGAAATGACTTTAAACTGAATCTGGAAGAATTCACATTAAACTATCAGAGAACTTTTATGGTTGAGAGCCACATTTTGGATTTTGATGACCATTTTCCAGGCCAGACCCCAAAACTGGCCAATTATGGAACTTTATGTACCTGAAATTCTACTGGGTCTTATCGGAGCAATTTATGCACTGTCCTCACTGGATCTTGCAGGCCTCTCCTTTCTGCAAATTATAGGCACATCTGGCCCTGTCGTGTCTCAGAGTCAGAAGGAATTCTTACAGTGTTTCTTGGGAGCCCCTCATGGGTAGTGCCCTATGTTATCTGAGCCATTGCGTGACAAAATTCATTGTCCCTATTTGCGCTCTGAATTGAGAGGTTGTATCAAACACACTTAATTGTGTAACTCTTTGAGAAATAGTCACTAAACTATTTTTTAAAAATCATACTAGTTAAAAACATTTTTTAAAGGAATCATACCAGTTAAATACTACCCCAGTTTTATAATCAATGGAATCATCAAGGGATTAACAGGGCTTTGGGTTTCGATGGCTTGTGTTCAAATCCCAGCTCTGGCTCTTACCAGCTATGTGATTGCCAGCAAGTTATCTAAAATCTCAGTGCCTCTTTTGCTTTGTCTGTAAGACAGAGATCTTAGGATCTATCTCAAGGGGGCGCTGTGATGATTAAATTCAATCATCCATCTAAGGCATTTAACACACTGCCTGAAACGTAATGAACACAGAACGTGTATGATCTCCTATTATATTCTGCTCCGTCAGTCCCCTTCCTGTACGCCATGCTTATTTCTCTCTGCTTGACTCGTAGTAGATACTTGTATGTGCATGTGCTGGCTCCCCGCCTAGATTTTCCATTCCCCCTCACTGGCTCTGTGTGTCCAAATCCTACATGTCCTCATAGTTCTCTCTTGGGTAACCCCAGCTTCATGGACACACAGTTGTTACTGTCCATTCTGTCTGCTGGCTCTTTCTTCTCTGAGTGTGTCACATATGGAAGCTTGCCTCCCCAGCCCCTGAGGGCAAGAACACTGGCTGGAATAAAGGAAATGATCATTGAAACCTCACAGCAGCGAGAAGATTCCAGTCTAGAGGAGCCTTCGGGTTTTGTGGAGGAAGTCCGTTGCAAGCAGGATTTGGAGCTGGAGGGTAGAGTCCTCTGGGATTGAGGACGATCATGTTCAAAAAACTAGAGAAATTTAGTAGTCCTGGGACATCTCTGGATTGAGTTCACTGGAGCAGAGTTGAAGGCAGGGAGCAGATGTAGTTCTCACGAGGCCCCATATATTAATGTCTGTGAAGCTTCTGACTCATGTCTTCACTTCAAGCTCCTGGATAAGGATTAGCTCTGGGCTGGAAAATCTAGTCACAAGACTGTCACGTTCAGATCCAAGGGGCCCAGATCATCAAGGTTGCAGTGACTCACTTTCAAGTGGTCTGGATTCTCAGTGGAGCTTATTCCCTATAAAAAGGAGGATGGGGAGGGGCATTTTTCTTCTCCTTGGAAGACTCAAGCCCTTTCTTTCCTTTATATTCTTGTCTAGTTGAATTCTCAAAATACCTACCATCTGGGTATACTCAGAATGTTCAGGATTGCAAGGATTGCCATCCTTGCTATGGGGAGGTCAACCTGAAGTCAGCCAGCTTATCTAGGGGGGAATATACTGTGCATATTCTCACACTCCAATAGTATCCTCCTTGGTGGACTGTGTGACCTATGTCTGTCTGATGCTCTGCCTCCAAATAGGAGTGAAATTCTCCCTGTTTTGTAGATCCCCTCTAAGACATCTCTTAGAGATGCATAGCCATGGCCCAGTCTCTTATACCTTCCATATCCACGGTGTTTTGCAGATATGACATGTCATCTTAACAATATTTGTGAGGTGTAAGCATTTAAAGGGATCCTAAGTTCCTTGGAAGAAAAATTAAATGTATGTTCAATGTAGTTTTAGTGTTGGGTATTTTGTTGTATTCTAATTCTTTAAAATTTAAAACCGATCTAGAGGATTTAATCAACAGAATACTTGTTTGGTGAGAACTCCCATTATCTTGTTTATAAATAAGAGTATTCTTTCTATATTTAATAACGCTTGATGTTGAGGCTTCACAAAATTCTACATTGTTGTGGCAGGAAGGAAGAGACCAGTTTTGAAATTAAAGCCAAAGATTGATGCTATAGGGAAATGGAATCGGGCTCAGAGCTGGCAGAGGGGACTGGACGGCAGCTTTATCTAAGAGCCTGGACTTCTGAAGGAGTGGATATGATGGGAGATGCAGGCACCATGTGGTCATTGGACTGGTTGATGTTTAACATCTATTCCAACCTTTAGATTAAGATACTAGAGGTCTTCTAGTTCAACCTACTTAGTTCACAGATGGGGTAACTGAGGCCCAGAGAAATTTAGTAATTTGTCATGTAGATTGCAAATAGCAGAACCAGGACCCCAACTCAGGCTTGCTAATAATCTGTGTTGAGGGTAGAAGAAGGAGCTTTCGCCCTAAGCCTTTTCTCACTATTCTGTCTGCATATTTTGACTTCGCTTCTGTTGGGCAAGTGCCTTTGGTCGCTTTCTGTCTTAACTCATGGGTTCTTCTTGTCTGGAGTCACGGTACATCCATGGTAAAACCACCTCTGGGACATCTAAAGTTGACCCATAGCTAAATTCAGGATAATTTTGATATTAAGATGCATTCCTATTTGCTGAAATTAATTGTCTCACAACCTAAAAGCTTCTGTCTAATCCTAACTCGCCCAGTTAATTCCCTTGATCTCACACTAACTTATCCCAGCTCTTCCTTAGGAAGGCAGGATAGCATTGTGGTTAAGAAACAGACTTGGCAGCTCATGGACTTGGGTTCAAGCCTCATCTCTGTTGCTTACTAATTGTGTCATCTTGAGCAATACTTTATTTCTTTAAGGCCCCGTTTTCTCCTCTAAAAAACGGGAAAAATGATAACAGTAGTTACCTCTTAGAATTGTGAGGCATAAGTGAGAAAATCCATGTGTCTCGCTCGTGATGCATGTTCAGTAAATGTTACCCAGTACTATTTTGAGCTAGACAGAACTATGTCAAGTGGCACAGAAAGTTAAGTCACACTTGCCCCTGTGTTTTCTTATGCTAAGGTGAAAAGAAGGTATGGTGTTCAACGCTTAGGGCTAAAAGTCTGCCAGGTTATACTTGGAAATTAAAAGTTTTAATTAAATAAAAAATTAAAATAAAAATTAAGAGTTTGGGGACTTTAAAAAAGCTTCATTATAAGCAGTCCCTTTCCAGCTTCACCTTGTGTGTGGCAAAGATCATCAGATTTGTTCTCAAGTACAATCTCCATCAACAAAAAAGATGAGTTGATTTCCTTTTTCCTTATAGGATTTGTTTGGTCCTACGGCCTCTGCAGCTCTGTCCTTGATTCCAAGCATTGCAAAGAATGCTATATTCTACACATCTGAACAGAGAACTTAATTCACCAGTGAACATCTTGCCTTGAATATACCCGAGACTTTTTCTCAAGGGTTTCAGATTTCCCAAACCCATGAAAACAGAAAAGCCCTAATTGAGAAGGGGCTGTCTACTGCAGGCAGATCCCTTCTGCTGACTCTGTAATGGTTTTCTGGCTTTGGAGATCCCTGTTCTATATTTTCCTTTAGAGGTTTTCTCTCTTCATGCTGATTTGCTTGGAAGGAGAGTTTGCCTGTGTGCCCCCTCCTTGGACCCACAGGATGCTCAGCTGTGTGGTGTGGGAATGCTGATGTGGGCTCTGCTCCTGTTTCTTCAAACAACATTTGAGATACTCATGATTTGAAATACATCATAAGCAATTTCAACTTTATTTAACTTTATTTATGGCCTTTTCTGCTTGAACCCAGTTCCATTTTGGGTATCCAATGCGCAGGTAGTGAGAGATAATTTTATATTGAATATTTTAGCTTTGTGAAGGAGGAGGTTACCTGCCACACTGAAAGGGCTCAGAGTCTGCAGGTTTGTAAGAGGACCTGAGGAAGAAGGTGAATGAAATGGCATATAAAAGGTTTACGAATTCTGAGATTTTTATGTGTCTCCTACTCTGTTTGAATTTCCATCATTTTAATAAGAATATTATTCATTGTTGGATTGCCAGGAAAGAGGGTATAGGGAATTTTGATAACTTATGCTTGCAAATAATTTGTGCCCCCCCCAAAAGTTAATGAGAACAATGTATTTGCAAAGACCCTAAATCAATATGAAATTAACTTAATTTGTTAATAACTGGCATGCTTCCTTGTTTCTCATAAAATTAATTGTATATGAAGATTTCCTGGGTTTTTTGGTTTTTTGTTTTATTAATTATACAAAAAAGTCCTAGTTGTTTTCAAAAATCTAATTTCAAACCCATTTATGAGTGTTAAAATCATCATAAAAGTCAGTAGAGCTTTAAGAAAGTATAGTAGACCTGACTTAAACCTAATGAATAAATTGTCATGAAGATTAATTTCTAGCTATATATTTCCACACTGGAGTTTCACAGGTCTCCTTTGAAAGTTGGTCTGCTATAGAGAAAGTCCTATGTTTCTAACTGATGTTATTCTTCTTTTCTAGAAACAAGCCAATGACCTTGTGAGCACCCTGATGAAATGTACACCTCACTACATTCGCTGCATTAAACCAAATGAAACCAAGAAGCCCAGAGACTGGGAGGAAAGCAGGTATGGTGGAGACGGCAGATGGGGAGGTCAAAGCCAGCTAAGGGGGGCCACAGCCCATTTTTCCCTCTGCTCAAGATGGGCCATCCTACGCCAAAGGCAAAAGCAGTTTAAATTGTCTTCAGATGTGTTTCATGTCCTTGTGTCTTAACTTTCTCAGGATGAAGCCTATGTATATTTTTTTCCCTCCTTGTCTTTTCCTAAAATGCTAGCAGTGCCATTCAGTTCAGAATTAGCAATTTACAGTGTTGATCTTGGCTAGTCTAGGGGCAAATGGAAAAAAAAACCTTAATACTGCAGAATCAGGATGGTTTTAAAATTAGTTTGAGGCTCTGTGCAGACATTCTTAGTACACTCAGCTCCTCATTGGCACCCACAGGATGTGGCCTAGAGTGCTTAGCTCGGAGCTGAAGTGAAGGTCTGAAGAGCTGGTTAAAAAGCAATCGGTCATTCACTGTTGCTCGTGAGGATACTGAGGGCATGCTGTAGGTTCTGTAATTCCCCCCGAGGACTGTTGATGAGCGGAGTGACTCTCCCCAGGAAGGAATAAGCCAAACAGAGACACTGTGGCACGTAAGCATGCGGTGAGCCCTGTCCGCCCTGACTTCTGAGGAATCCTACGTCACTATTCCTCCTACAACTGGCATTTAGGGATGTGGCCTACGCAGGATGGAATGGGGGTGTGGAGTCGGAAAATGTTAAGATGATGACTAGGGAATATAGTTTTTATATCCAGCTGAGGGATCCAGACACACATTCCTAAGGGGCCTGATCCCACTGTGCACAGAACATGAGAAGCAGGGCTAGGGAGGGACCTTGTGGGTGACTTGGACTACAGAAAAGAGCCCTGCCATTGTCACCAGATAATCAAGTCCCTGGGTGCGAGCATACCAGAATTACTATCTTTTTTCTTGGTGGATAGACTCTTCTAGTTATCAAGTAACTTAATGAAGGTTAAACTCCAGCGAGAAGACCAGGATTAAAATTCTTAGCTGCTTATTACCTACTCTGAGAGACGTTTGTATGTCCATTTCCCATCCTACCAGCAAGATCCTGTCTAACCCATGGCAGATGGAAGATACTTGATCCTTTAAAGGAAGGAAAAGAGAAATAGTAAGGAAAATGCCCAAGCTCAAACACTCACTATCTGCAAGTCCTTCTTTGTATTTTCACACTTCATGGTGCAGCCTAAGTCTGTTTTCTCACCTTAAGATGCTACTGGGGTGTAACAGCCTTCCATTTAGTCAATCCAAAATATTCTGAATAATCTCATCAATAGATGCATGTTCCTAAATCATCTTTTCTATTGAGTTGCTGAAATTTTTCAATTTAAGTTAATCTAAGATTCTTCTTACAATATTAATAATATTCAGGCTGTGATGAGGAGCTCACTCCTCCTAGGTCATCAGTCCACCTTTGGGTGACTCTTGCTGTTTGCAGGCTCTACAGTCCTTCTCGAAATCAGTGTTACCCTGATCTTACATCTCTAATTTGCCGTAATAATTATTCTCATGACTTTTCCATTTGACAGCTCTTCTGCTAGCTCAAGGCAGTCATCATGTTTCCCTGGAATCTTCTCTTCCACAAGCTCATCGCTCTCAGTTCCTCCAGCAGTTCCTCTGAAGGAACTGGACTTGGAATCTGACTGTTCCCCTCCTTGGTCATTCCGTTGGATATTTTGCCCTCTGCTTTTCTGAAATGTGTCACTCAGTTTCTCCTTTGAGGCCAAGAGGGGAGCAGTATTGTCACCTCTTCCCACCTAAAGATAGAAAATGTCTGTTTTTTGCCTTCCTACACTAGTTCTCAAACTTGAGCATGCATCAGAATATACCCCAGAGGGCTTATGAAAACTCAAGATTGCTGGCCCCATTCCCAGAGTTTCTGATTTAGTGGGTCTGGGGTGGGGCCCAGAATGTGCATTTTTAAGAAGGTCCCCAGTGATGCTAGTGATGATAGTTTGGGCCTCATATTCTCAGAACAGCTGATCTAGAGCAAAGGGCTGGACTGGGGTTTGAAAGAATTGAATCCTGGTCCTGGCCTGTCACTAACTAGTTTGCGTGAGACACTTAATCTCCTCAGTCCTCAGTTTCCTCCTCTCTAAACTAAGAGGGTCAATCCAGAATGGGATCTCCTTCAGTCTGACAGAATGAGCTCTCCCAGATCTGTTCCCCCATGTCTGTCAGCCTGCCTCTCCCTGTCTGTGTGTCACTCCTATACTCACCCCCTCACACGTTCACACACATGCACATCACACTCGCATCTCATGCACGCATACACATACATGTAGAAGGGTGGTGTCATAGGCAACCTCAGAGATAAATCTTAGGAGTCTTGGAAGCAGAGGTGTTGCTGAGGGGTGCTTTAGCCCACCATTTCCCTACTTCAGACTCCGAGCAGCTTCCCTTCCCCAGCCCTTCCCAACAATCTTAAATGAAAACATCTTGCTCGCCCTACAAATGCAATACCTCCCCAGCACACTCTCCCCTACCCCACGTCGGTTGTTTTGCCGTAAGTTTCTCTAACATAGAAATTTTTCAATAGCTGCTGGTTGGAAGTTCCCTAACCCTGATGTTACCTTCTCATAACATCTAAACTGATTCATTGGAATATCATAAAATAGAGAAATTAAGACAGTGGTACATTTATTCAGTAAATCCTCCTAGAATTTCCCCATGGTGTTTTCCTTTTAAAAAAAAAGTCCCTTATTTGAATTGCAGGAAGGAACTTCATAACATACATTCGTGTAAACTGGTTTTAAGAAGTCTAAGGTACTCATTGGTCAAGTGTTGATTTTTATTTCCAGTAGGATCGCTTCCTGGGATTCTCCCCCACCCCCCAATCCCAGTTCAGGTTTATCGTGTGACAGATGGTTTCACTTCCTCCGTGAGTGTGGAGCATCGAGGTCTGTGAAAGGGCAGTGTGCTTTGTTGGCGAGGATTACACGGTCAATTGAAGTTCTTGGTGGACAGGGTTACTCATTCTACAAGTTTATAGGGTGTGGTTTATTTTTCTTTTCCTGTTGAAAATGTGTTTTTGTTTGGCTCTGGCAAAGTTGTCTGCCCTGGATTCTGAATTGCTGCCCTAGCAGAGCTCTCAGGCCATGACCTACTTGCATTAATGGCCGAGGACAGTGGTGGAGAGGACTCCCCCCAAGGAGGGGAGACGGCACAACAGAGGGAACATTGCCACTCTGGCTGGTGTCTGCTCAGGAGGTGATGGCGCTCTAAGTTTCCTTAGAAACTTAGAAACCAACTTGGATCCTTTGAGTACATGAAATTTTAAACATGACAGAATTTGCAAAACTGATTGTCTTGTTGCTAGACTGTCCTGAAAAAATTGTCAGGAAATTTTCTTATAGAAAAAGATGGTGGAAGTTATAATGAATGTAACAATGTTGTAACATGAGGCATAGTGTTTCCTATGTGATTCATGGGAAAGGAACTTTTCTACTTGAATTAATGGGTGATGCATTCCCTGCCTCAAAAGTTTGGGGTGAAGCCAATATCAGTGAAAAGTACTTCAAATGAGCAAATATCTAAAACTGGCAGCTTCACGTGTGTTTTCCGTAGTAGAGAAAAGGCCAGTGGTGAGTTTTGGATTTGGAGGATGGAAGAAAGGAAAATTAGTCATGCGTCACTTCATGACAGGGATACGTTCTGAGAAATGCATCGTTAGGCGATTTTGTCGTTGTACGAACGTCATAGAGTGTACTTACACAATTGAGGGTATAGCCTACTACACACCTAGGCTACATGGTACTAATCTGATGGGACCACCCTTGTGTATGTGGTCCGTCGTTGACTAAAGTGTCATTTTGTGGCACGTGACTGTAATTATTTTCCTGAATCGGATTTCTACCCCTTTAGTTAACCAGATTATGTGTCAAAAATCAGATGTGGATGTTGAATATTAGTTCTTTATACAAAGGTTTTTTTAAAAGTTAATTATCTTGAAGGGGTTGACATTCTGGATGCTGGTTCAAGTAAGACCAGTGGGACTTGAGACTTTTCAAACACCTCTCACTGTCTGACCTCGTCCTTCCCAGGGCTTCTACCTCCTCTTTCAGCTGAATTTCCCGTCTCCTACTGTGCCTCCTGCCTCTCCCTCCTCTACACCTGGTGAATTCAACTCAGCCTTCCAGGGCCAGCACATGTCACTGCTTCTGAGAGTCCTCTCACTACAAAAAATCCATTTCCTTCTCGTCTCCTTGTCCTGATTTACTTATTGTAGCTGTGAATATATGAGAACAATAACAGCTTTATGTTGCTCATGCCAGTAGCTGGCTAAGTGATTTATATGGAATTTACCCAAGTAGGAAGAAAGAAGTAACGTCATCATCCCCATTTTACAGAAGTGGAAACTGAGGCTCAGAGAGGTTACCTAGTGGCAGAGCCAGGGGTGTACTAGCAACCCAGCTCCAGATCCTAGCCCTTGACTGCCGTGCTGTCTGCGAGGTCTTCAGCAGGAACCATAGCACTGGCCTTTTCTGGTATCCCTAGCACCTTGCATAGTATGGTGCATAGTGGCACAGAGTGGGCATCAGCAAGTGCGGGGCTTCATTGGAAATGATGGGTTTCATGAGAGCCTTGCTGGGGAGACAACTCTCAGGAACCTGTGTGAAGCTGGAAGGAGGGTGCTGCTAATTGCCTTTTCAGCACAGCAGATTCCTGAGAGACCGTTCTCTAGAATCCATCATTAGTGCGGTTGACCCCAATTGTACTGAATGGGGAGCTGCCTCCCTGCCACAGCACAGTTCTGACATCCCGTCTTCAAAAGAGAGAGGAGTTTACTTTTTATTTCTCATTTTCCTCAAATATCGTGTTTCCAAGTGTCTGTATTCAAACAGTCTGTGTAATACGCAGCAAAGGCCCCATTTATCTCCCCGGAGTGGAGGATCAGAAGCTAATGCCCAAGATCTGTCACTCGGCTTCTAGGACACTGTGCTTCTCAACAAGGAATGGGTTTTCACAATTTGCATGTCTGTGCACCGGCCCAGACGTCCCAGGCCTACTAAACCAGAATCGCCAAGGTGCGGGGCACAGAGCATGGGGCATTTTCTCTGCTATGAACGTCCCCTGTGTGAAAGCATCATTCTAGTATTACCCTGCATCCATTTTCCAAAATACACTGCTAGTTTTTTACTATTATAAAAACCAACTAAAACTATAATTTACATATATTTTTAGAACATTGTTAACTTAGGTGTTTGAAATTAATGGTTTTATATGCCTTTTGTTACCTTGTATTTGAAAAGCCTAAAAGTATAAGCTCATTAGGTTTAGAATCGCTATTAAACTTAAAGTTGATAACAAAAACAGCTCTAGTGTCACTTAATTCAAAAGTTAAGAGTTCTAGGGGGCCGGCCTGGTGGCAGTGGCATAGTGGTTAAGTTCAACGTGCTCTGCTTCGGCAGCCCAGGTTCGCAGGTTTGGATCCCAGGTGCGGATCCACACAACTCAACAGCCATGCTGTGGAGGCAACCCACATACAAAATAGAGGCAGACTGGCTACAGATGTTAGCTCGGGGCGAATCTTCCTCAGCAAAAAAAAAAAGTTCTTTCCTTTAGTCTTTTGGAAAACTGATATTTTTGTTCATAGTCTGGGTGATAGGTAGTATTTAGCTTTTTGTTCTACTATTTTTCAAAATTATACACATCAAGTCTCTTCTATAATTGCTGTATTTTACATTAAAATATTTTTTTTAATTAATGTTATATAACCTAAGGGTCAGCTCAAACTCTGAACGCTATAAATTGTCGTGTTTTTAATGTGTTTCCCTGCAGCCTGGAATTGAGGGTTTGGGAGGATGGGAGGTAGGAGAGGTGGTGAAAGAATTATCCAGTAATGTCTTGGCTCCATTTTCTCCATTATAGGGTAAAGCACCAAGTGGAATACCTGGGTCTGAAAGAAAACATTCGAGTGAGAAGAGCTGGTTACGCCTATCGGCGCATCTTCCAAAAATTCCTACAGAGGTAATGAACTAGTGACTGTGGATTTTTTGTTTGTTTTAAACAGGTTTAGTGAGATATAGTTCACATGCCATGCAGTTTACCCAGTTAAAGTATACAGTTCATTGGCTTTTAATGTATTCACAGAGTTGTGCATCCATCACCACAACTAATTTTACAACATTTTCATCACTCCAAAAAGAAGTCCCACTTCCCTAGTTGTCAACCCCAATTCTCCCTGCCCTAGGCAGACACTTCTGTGTCTATAGATTTGCCTATGCTGGGCATTGCATATAGATAGAAACATACAATATGTGTCATTTGTGTCTGGCTTCTTTGACTTAGCATAATGTTTTCAGAGGTCATCGATGTTGTATCGTATGCACTCATTCCTGCTCTTTGCCAAATAATATTCCATTGCACCAGTACTCCAATATACCATATTTTACTTGTTCATTCGTCAGTTGATAGACATCAGCTGTTTCCACTTTTTGACTGTTATGAATAACAAATAATGCTGTTATCAACATTCATATACACGTTTTTGTGTGGACATATGTTTTCACTTCTCTTGCGTACATACCTAAAGATGGAATTGCTGGGTCATTTGGTAACTCTGTGTTTAATCTTTTTGATGAACTGCTAGATTGTTTTCCAAAGTGGCTATACCATTTTACATCCCCGCCAGCAGTGTTTGAAGCTTCTAATTTATCTGCATCCTTGTCAACATTTGTTATTATCTGACTTTTTGATTCTAGCCATCCTAGTGGGTATGAAGTGGTATCTCATGGTGGTTTTGATTTGCGTTTCCCTCATGGGAAATAACATTGAGCATCTTTTCATGTGCTTATTGGCCATTAGAGAAATATCTGTTCAAGTCCTTTGCCCATTTTTTAATTGAGTTATTTGTCTTTTTATTATTAAGCTGTAACAGAATTCTTTTTTACCATAATTTATTGTAGAATAAATCAGTAGCCACAAGTATTTGGTCTGTTTAGTGTAACACTTAAGTTCAGAAATTCCTGATAATTGTAACACAGGAAGGACTGAGGTTTAACTTGACTGTGCAAATTAATAGTATGAAGACAATTTAGGAAAATTTAACCTACTTAAGAAAACAAGCATAAAGTATTTAACTTTAAAATTTTGCACAGTCCTGGGGTTGGCCTGGTGGCGCAGTAGTTAAGTGCACGTGCTCCACTGCAGCGGCCCAGGGTTCAGATCCCAGGCATGCACTGGCACACCGCTTGTCAAGCCATGCTGTGGTGGCGTCCCATATAAAGTGGAGGAAGATGGGCACGGATGGTAGCCCAGGGCCAGTCTTCCTCAGTAAAAAGAGGAGGATTGGTGACAGATATTAGCTCAGGGCTAATCTTTCTCATCAAAAAAAAAAAAAAAATTGTACAGTCCATGTACAAATTTAAACTGATTTTTATATTTCCATTAAAGTATCTTTGGCAGGACCTGTACTTAAATTGTTCTTATATTTTGTTGTTTTTGAAAAGGATAAAACTTAGTGTCCTTAAAATATTACAGCATTCTGGGGCTGGCCCCGTGGCATAGTGGTTAAGTGCGTGCGCTCTGCTGCTGGCAGCCCGGGTTTGGATCCTGGGCGCGCACCGACGCACTGCTTGTCAGGCCATGCTGTGGCAGCATCCCATACAAAGTGGAGGAAGATGGGCATGGATGTTAGCCCAGGGCCAGTCTTCCTCAGCAAAATGAGGAGGATTGGCAGATGTTAGCTCAGGGCTGATCTTCCTCACACACACACACACGCACACACACACACACTAAATAAATAAATAAATATTTTTTAAAAAATGTATTACATGATTCTGACTTCTCTAATGATCCTAAATTAATGGAGTTCCACTGTATTTCTTACATCTATTTAATTTCCTTTAAGAAAGAAGGAGGGGCTGGCCCAGTGGGATGGTGGTTAAGTTCAGTGTGCTCTGCTTCAGCGGCCAGGGTTTGGGGGTTCAGATCTCAGACAGAGACTTACATCATGCTTATGAAGCCATGCTGTGGCAGTGACCCACATGCAAAATAGAGGAAGATTGGCACAGATGTTAGCTCAGGGACCATCTTCCTCAAGCAAAAAAAGGAGGATTGGTGACAGATATTAGCTCAGGGCTAATCTTCCTTACCAAAAAAGAAAGAAAAAAGCCATATTTAGCATTTTAATCAGGAAATAATTATGTCTTCCTGGCATATGACACAGGAGCAGGATGTAAGAATTTTTTTTTTAATCCAAATTTTATGTAAGAAAGAAGTAGCAGGCTGAAGAAGAGCTTAATTACTGGTTTTGAAATTCAGGACTTCTGATAAAGCAGTTTTTCCTTTGGGACTGTTGTTGTTTCTTGTGCCAAGAGATTTGGACAGCTGACCTACTGGTCATCAATGTGGGTCATCATATGTGGAAAGTCATTGATGTGGACGGTCAGGAGAGCCTAACAAGAGGGTGGATCATTCCAGACAATTAAGCCTCATTGACTCTGTCCCCACACATTCAAGATTCCTGATAATTTTGGAGGTGGATTAGACTAGGCGTAAAATTTACCCTCATGGCTTTCTGAATTAAAGGGGCCACTGCACCTTTAGTGTAAGCAGAGGCTAATGAAAAGAAGTATTGAGGAAGCTGAGAAAATAATTTTGTAGAGCTCTTACATCACTATAGCAGCATCTTTTGCTGATGAACAACTGAGATGTTAATTATGAAAGACCCTGCTCTTCTTTAAATAATCAGTAACACTAGCTTAGAACAAGATTTCTCAACCTCAGCTATTGACATTTGGGGCTGGATGAGTCTTCGTTGTGGGGGCTGTCCTGTGCGTTGTAGAATGTTTAGCAACTTCCTTGGCCTCTACACTAGAAGCCAGTATTTGCACCCCCCAAGCTGTGACAACCAAAAGTGTATCCAGATGTTGCCTAATGTCCCCTGGGGGGCAAAGCCAGTTGAGAACTGTGGCTTAGATAATCATTAAAGTTTTTGCAAAACTTAATTTCTTTGAAAATACCCTTTTTTAATTAAGAAGAAAAAAATTAAACACAGAATGAAAAGTATTTCCTCCATCTTTCCCTAATTCAGAAAGGCCTGCCCTAGGGGGCCGGCCCCGTGGCTTAGCGGTTAAGTGTGCGCGCTCCACTGCTGGCGGCCCAGGTTCGGATCCCAGGCGCGCACCGACACACCACTTCTCCGGCCATGCTGGGGCCGCGACCCACATACAGCAACTGGAAGGATGTGCAGCTATGACACACAACTATCTACTGGGGCTTTGGGGGGAAAAATAAATAAATAAAATTATAAAAAAAAAAAAAAGAAAGAAAGGCCTGCCCTCAACAATTCCAAAACATTTATAATTTTATCCTTTTTTAGTACTTTTTCTGTACTTAAAAACTCTTTATTTGATGCATACAAATTCTAATTGGCATTTCTATTGGAAACTGATTAGATATTTTGAAAAACCTAACCTTGATTTTTTTTTTGAGAAACCAGTTCTGAAAGACCTCCTTCCTTCCATATTATTTAAAAACAAACAGGGGCCGACCCCGTGGTGTAGCAGTTAGGTGCGTGCGCTCTGCTGCTGGTGGCCCGGGTTCGGATCCCGGGCGCGCACTGACGCACCGCTTGTCGGGCCATGCTGTGTCGGCGTCCCATATAAAGTGGAGGAAGATGGGCACGGATGTTAGCTCAGGGCCGGTCTTCCTCAGCAAAAAGAGGAAGATTGGCATGGACGTTAGCTCAGGGCTGATCTTTCTCAGACACACACAAACACACTAACGAACTAAATAAATAAATGAATGAATGAATGAATAAATAAATAAATAAATAAATTTAAAAACAAACGAACAAACAAACCTAACTTCCATGAGCAATGCTGTGAACTCCACAGCACTGGGGAGAGCAGGAAGTCCTCACTCTCCTCGCAGGAATGTCTCAGGTACGCTGAGCAGGCTGCGTTATTTGTTTGCAGAAGATCCTTAAGTGAGCTGTGACATGACCTCCTCGTTGGCTATAATATCTGGAACTGTCTCAAGTGCCATGCTAGCTCCGTCACTCCAGGCACGGTACTTTCTTCTGTGCCTTACACAGAGTGAACGTTTAGTGAATATCTGTCATGCCCTGTGTTTTGAGAGACTTTCACTGAAATGATTCTATCCATGGATGCTTCCTCTCTTAGCTCTCCTGCTGGTGGCTTTTCCTTTCAGAAGAGACAAATGGGCAGCCCTGTCTGATAAAAAGCAGCCTCTTTTGATGTTGTCATACTTTTGATTTGAGAATACTGGGAGGAGAATAAAAGTAAAAGTTTGGAAGGAAACTTATTTTTCAATAAAAAGTACATATTTAGTCTCCCACTCAAAAACGACTAGAAATTGGGGCCGGCCCCGTGGCGTAGTGGTTAAGTGCGTGCGCTCCGCTGCTGGCGGCCTGGGTTCAGATCCCGGGCGCGCACCGAGACACTGCTTGTCGGGCCATGCTGTGGCAGCGTCCCATATAAAGTGGAGGAAGATGGGCACGGATGTTAGCTCAGGGCTGATCTTCCTCACACACACACAAACACACTAAATAAATAAATTAATTAATTAAAAAAAAATGACTAGAAAGCCATATATGTCAACGGGCAGGGAATATTTCTCTGGAGACAATGCTGTTTTCCATAAGGTATATGAGTCTAGGATCCTGGTCATGCAGAAATGGTCCCGAGTCTGCCACTAGCTGTCTCATCTTGTGATCCCCTGTGAGTAGTTGACCATCTCGTACCTTTATTCTCTCCATGGCTGAAAGAAAAGGCTTTGTTTATAAAGTTGCTTTCTAGGTGTCCACAGAAGAGCTGCCAAGTGAGAAACAGGAAGCAACAACCTGAAGGGAAAGAATATATTAATACCCAGCATGACTATCCACATGTGTGTGTGTTATACACCCCTCCCTGGGCAGGAAGCCCACGGGTCTAAACAGAGCACTGCTTCAGACTCTACCTAGAGCTTAGAAAATAGGAAACAGGGGCTTTTTGTGTGTGTTTATTTCCTCTCTGAAAAATCCCTTATATTTATCAAAACCATCCCTCTTGACTGAGAATTGGAGACTAAAAATCAAAAGATGCCTTCGTTTCCTCACCGGTGGGCCATGTGCTCTTGACGTACATCCTGCACTGCTCTAAGCAGTAAAAGGAAGACCCCTCATTCACCACCTGCCCGATACAACTTTCAGGCTTTTAGAAAATGATAAAAAGCTGTTAAAAGCGGCAGCCACCTTGAGTCTTAGCTTGGGAAAATATCTGCCAATTCTTAGAAAACACCTTTTGAGCTAGGCAGCGTGTGCTCCTTACTGTGGTTGGGAGAAATAAGCCCAAATGTGGATTCTGATTCTTAGGGGGAAAAATGTGATAGAAACATAAGAGATTTGCAAAATTTATCTTGTAGCATCATTTAGAATTCCTCACAAACATAGTTCCATTGACCTTGACCCAGCCCCTCAGAATGGCGGGGTGGGAAAGGGATGCTTGTGAGGAAAGGCCTTCCACGTGCTGGGCCAGAGAGAAGAAAGAATAGGAAGCTTAGGAAGGCATGAGGTGTCGAGAGCATCCTCCTCGCCTCCAGGATCTTTGTATGCTTAATTCCAGGTGCCAGCAGCTAGAGGTCACTGGGGTCAGCTGCATTTCCTCTGAGGAGGACACATGAGACCGATCATCTGAGAGATAACAAGGAGCCTCCCAGTCTAAGGGCAGGAAAGAGAATTCCAGGCAGAGGAAACAGCCAGTGCAAAGGCCTTGAGATGAAATATTGGTGTATTTGACTCTTAAACTGAAAGTGCCTGATGAAATTATCACAGGCACCAATTAGGCGGTGCACCAGTGCCTTGTGCAACCTGTTCCCACCAGAGTATCCTGGAGAAAGACGAGTGTGTGAACTGGGTGTACTTGCTTAGTGGGAGCGTATTGTACTAGGAGTATGTCCTTGTCTCTCTAGTGCGATACAAAAGGAAGTGAGGAGGATGCATCAGGCTTCATGAAAGCAAAGGGGACTACTGCAAGTGGTCCATGGTCAGCGGGCCCTGGAAATGCCAGGCCGTCCATGTGTCTCACCCAGAGCCTCACTATAGAGAAGGGAGAGAGAGTCTCTGCGAACAAGTTCCTCACTATTGAAAAACAAATGAGAACTACAGCATTGTTTTAATAGGGGAAAAATGTGAATTGCAAAGAGCTACCTGTTCGCAGGTAGCTGTTCGCAGATGCACAATAAAGATACTTTAGTTTATAATTTTGATTAGCTCAAGCCAAGCACAACTGTGCTCTTAGAAACTGTCACATTTTCTTTCTCGCCCATACCCTGCGTGAACTTTTCTCCCTCATCTGTTTAGGTTGCCCATTTAGAAGCATGTTCCTACTTTTTCACCAGGTCCCCCAATGGCATCTAGAAAGGTTCTGCCATCAGTCACTTATATGTGGCTTAATTTGTTTCATCGACTTCATTATACCATGAAATGTGTATTCATGGAAGACATTGTATTCATGCTAATATGGCTCAACTAGGCATTTTCATTTTTAAGCTTTTTATCTCTAATTAGGAAATAGGAGGATCCGCTTCTCCAGGAAATTTATGACATAATCAGGCAAGATGTGGATATTTGGGAGGAGCAGATAGAGTTCCCAGAATCACCTTAGTCCCAAGCAGCTGGCCCTAAGGGTAGGATAACACATGGTTCTGTCATCTTAAGGAGCCCTGGGTCCTGAAGGCAGGGCCACTCTTCTCAAGGTTCCCTTGGGTGCCATAAATCAGTCTGACTCTCATAGTGGCTTCTGGGAACAGAAGAGGGCCCTGGCGTCTCCAGAGGCCTGGGGCCCATTTACTGCCTGTGTTCTAGATGTGCCTGCTCATAGGCATGCCCTCCAACTTCTCCCCCACGCTCTCCTTCTCTGATTTCTCCTTCCTTCCTTCCTTCCTTTCTTTTCTTCCTTTCTTCCTTCCACCTCAAGTCTTTGGTACCTTCTGTGTTTGACATCCTGTAATGTACTTCCCTCTCCTCTGTTATGTCAGCCTCTTACATAATTATAATGTTTCTAACATAGACCAGTGTAGTAGACTGTATAATCTTTAAGAGAAATATTTGCATATAAACCAATCCATGGCTTTTATGTAGTGCTGTGATTAAAGAGACAGATGGGAGTTCAAATCCCAAATCCCAGCTCTGACACTTAGCAGCTAAGTAGTCTTGGGCGAGTCTCTATTTGCCTGTGTTTCCCACTCTGCAAAATGGAAACACCAACCTGATCGGGTGGCTGTAAGAATAAAATGACATCCTACGTCTAAAGCACCAAGAACGGCCCCTGATGCAGAGGGAACACCCCGTAAATGTTAGTTATTACCGCTGTGTGCCAGGCGTTGTGTAAGGTGTGCAGGATGAACCCACAGATGTGGCTCTCACTCCTGGAGCTCTTGTCCTCATGGAGGAGGCATAAATTAACGAAATAAGCACAAACGTGAATGTAATTACAAATTATGGTGCGTGCTCTGAAGAAAAAAAGTATTATTTTCTATGAGAGAAAATAGCAGGGGGTCGATTTTTGCCTGAGGAGTCCAGAAAGGTCTCTGGAAGTGTCCCTGAAGGGGAGTCCCTCTGAGTAGGAGCAGCCCTGGGAGGAGTTTGGAGAACAGCACCTGGCAGAGGGAATGGCATGGGCAAAGGCTCTGAGGAGAGAAAAGGGTCAGTGTGTGTGAAGAGGCCCCCCTCCCAGGAGCACAGTGAGCCAAAGGGAGAGGAGAGGCGAGATTGGAGAATTGCCGAGAATAGCCAAGGACCAGATCACCAGGGCCTGGTGACTCGAGATGCACAGAATTCCAAAAATGAAAGTTGATACGTAGTAATAATAACAGCTGCTTATGGGAAGCTTTATAAAATTCTTGGCATTAATTGTTAAGTGCTCAGGGGAAATCAATATTGAGAAAAGACCTTTTGATTTTGCTTGATGAGTGTCATTGGTGACCTCCAGCAATGCTATTTTTAGACAGTGGTGGAAAGGAAAAGCAGATTTTCACCAGGGCGTTAACGTGGAAATGGTGGGATAGAGAAGGAGTAGGAGGCGGCTCCAGAATGGGCCTCCCAGACCAGGGGATTTGTGCAGTCATTGCGGTCCATCCCTAAGCCTGTGAACGGAGGTGAATGTCTCACCAGGACCCCAGCAGCACCGGGTGCCTTTGAGGGGTGGTCTGGTCTTAGTCTGATCCTTCTCTCCTGAATTGTCCTCACAGGTATGCCATTCTGACCAAGGCCACCTGGCCCTTGTGGAGAGGAGATGAGAAACAGGGTGTCCTCCACCTGCTGCAGTCCGTCAACATGGACAGCGACCAGTTCCAGCTCGGGAGGAGCAAAGTGTTCATCAAAGCCCCCGAGTCTGTGAGTGTGCGGCGGCCCCTCCCCTGCAGCACCTCCGCCGGCCCCCTCCCCACAACACGGCTGGCTGCTTTTTCTCATCCTTCAGTTCAGGCCTTAATTGTCATCTCCTCAAAGAAGGCTTCCTTCTGCTCCCAATCTAAGTGTAGGTCGTTCCCCACACGCCTGCTCCCTCATAGCCTTCAGAGCACTTAGCATGTGTAAAGAGATGTCATCAGATAATGGTTTCTTTTCTTACTTACTGTCTCTCTCCCATTCTAGATGACCATCTCCTTGAGGTCAGGGCCTCCTGTCTGTTTTGTATGCCGTTGTGTACTCAGAGACTCGTACAGAGAGTGCTCATAGGAGGTGCCCGTAGGTATTTATAGTGTCCAATTTATAGTGTCTAAGCTAAAAAGGGACTTCTTTGTCCCACAAAGGAGGCTTGGGTAAACCTACACCCTCACCTGAGTGACACCAAACGGGTCATTTACGCACAGGCCCCAGCTTCCTCCTTGAAGGCGGAGCAGAGTCCAGGAGTGAGAATTCCTAGGATTGTACCTTGAAGACCATGAGGGAGTCTGGAAAGGACTTTGAGGAAACGAATAGGTAGGAGGAGAAATCTCTGGTTTTATAGAACACAAATATCAGTAAGGAATTCAAACATATTCATTTTACAATTCACAAACTTAATAGATCTCGACAGATTAATTTATAGGAACTTCTTTGTCTTTCCTGATGAGGGTGCAGATGAGGGTGTTAGCCCAATGAATGTCCATAGGAAGTTCTCAGTTTGAGCAGGAATCCAACACAGCCCCTCAGTTCTGCTGCCCAACTACCTCCGGGGCTATGGGATAAAGACATTACTTGTTAAGTTGGAGAAACTGCTGGAACTAACCAAGGTTTGATGTCATCATTTCTTGAGGTTCCTATAACAATCACAAGACTCCATTTCAAGAGTCTATGGTAAACTTGGCAAAGTTAGTCATCAGATCAAGGGGAAATAATAAGAGAACTTGCAGCGTTGGTAATAACGGAAACACTTAACTTTAGGCAAATCCTGGTCTTGCAATTAGTTTTCTTCTTCTCTAGAATGGGCCCCACAGCTGCTATTCTGCCTGCCTCATAGGATCAGCCTGAGACTCAGAAGTGAATATGGCTGTAACTGAATGGCTTTATGAACCATAAAAATTATTAAATAAATAAGTGGCACGTGTCGATAGAACCCATTTATGAAAAGTTTGTGGTAGCATTTTCTACTTCAAGTTATTTGTAGCTTCACAGCAATTTCATTTCCAAATATAAAATGAAAATGTTGTGTCATACACCATTAAGCAGCCCACAGAACAGTTCCTGTTCTTCCTAAAACGGGCTGGAGTGATTTATCAGTACAATGCAGCTCCTCTGTTGTTTTATACCCGCTTTTAGTTTTTCGACTTGCTAAATTTTCACATATAATTAAAACAGCCTCAATATTTTTCATGCTTTTCTGATTTAGTTGAGCTTTGAGGTTTTACTTCCAAAATTGAGATTTATTTTTGGTTTTTCTTTTCCTTTCTTCCTCCCAATTGCTTTATTACCATCACTTGACTCTCATTCCCCCTGTCTTTTTACACACACACACACACCATCACCACTACTCTCTTCCCTCCCCCATCACTCATCCATCCACATCTAGCCTTGACATTGCAAATACTTTTACAAAAATTGGTTTTTAAAAATCCACCTTGTGATTTTGCCTTGACTTTATAGTAAGTGTGCTGAATATACAAGATAACCCATTTGCTTTAAGAACCCCCATTAGACAACTGACACCAAAGGGTTTGGTTTTGCTTATTTGTTACATGTGTCCATGATTTTTTCTCTCTATCCCTTTTTTTCTTGAACCTCCCTGCTTTCTCACCCCCATAGCTTTTGGAAAGAACCTAAAACCCAGCCAATCTTTGAAATAGTCTATAGGAAGTAGGGAATTGGTTGTCTCTTCATCCTTTCTGAGTCACAAGTGTATTTTCTATAACATTCCCAAAATAGTTCTGGGAAAGAAGAAGAAAACAAGACTTACTCAGAAACCCAACACACAAGATAAGAAACACCAACGAATATTCTTAGAACAGGCAACCACAGGGCTCAGATTTTAAACATTCTGTCTGGTTATTAAACCATGTATTCCCTTTTGCTTTTGGAAATATATTCCTCATGCCAGTTGTATATGGCACTGAAGGCTGTGGAATGAAGTGGTCCCTCCTTTGGGATTTTGAGTTTGAGATGTTGTTTCTGCACAGCTGGGTCTGTGAGAAGGAAAAGTTGAGTGACAGGAGGAGATAGATGGGGCTCCTGAGTATGGACCCAGATAAACAGAGACCACAAATCAGGCCCAGCTGCCTTCAAACCAAATTTGCTTGTTTACTTCTGGAACATTTTTGCAATGGCTATTTATCATCTTTACTTTGGGTTTTTGTTATTTTATTTTATTTTTTCCTAGAGAGTCATGTAAACCACTTCTTAGGTGAGTGATAAAGTTTCCCACTGTTTTACGAGCTGATCAAATGCAGATTTACGGAGAAAGACTTTTATGTCAAAGTGAGGAAGAGCCTGGTAGATCCTGAAAGACACTGTTTCACCTTCTAGCCCCACCCAGTCTTAGTTCCAATTTTCTCATCTGTAAACTGGAGATACAGAAATATGTGCCTCTTGCAGTTGTTGAGGGGTTGCATGAAATAGTGTATGTAAGGCATCTAGAATGATTCCTGACCATGGCGGGCACTTGGTACATTACATCTATTTGCTATCATCTTCATTATTCCGGAGCTTTACTGAGTGGGATGCAACAATTAGTATTAATTGTTAAAATGGCCGGAGTCTCAAGACCTGCTGGTGTCTGATACGGGCCCTTAAACAACAGTCTCAGCCCCTCTTGGTGAATCCAAGTCCTCACTAGCACATCTTAAGTCTAGCTCCAATCCCTGTGGTTATTGTCCTCTGCCCCAGTGACGCCTTGGAGCATTCTATGAGGCAGGAAGTCTATACTTTCATGGAACTGACAGTAAGGCAGTCCTCTTTCCACAGCAGCACAAGCTCTGCTCCTGCAAAAGCTGGAAAATTCTACTAAGAGGCTATATGCAGCAGAAAACAGCCTCCACCGACTCATTTGACCTAGCCACCTAATAATCCTCTTTGGATCCAGGTGGGGAATGAGTGGATAAATGTTGAATCACTCATTTGATTCTCACCGAGATTATGAGCAAGGCAGGGCAGACACCATTAAGGTCCAACTCAATACCCGCAGACCCAGCTATTTTCCATTATGTTTTATGTTAAAAGAAAAAATATATGGATTAAAAAGTTATAGTGATCATAAACAACATGCCCTAGGAATCATTTTTTCACATTTGTTTGAGTTTGAGAAGCTGCTTTCCGTGTATGTCCTTGACTAAACTGAGTGTCCCTGAAATAACCGAAAAAAGTGAAGCTCGGGTCTTGTGAATTGGCTCACATTTGTCTTCTCTACATTCACAGCTATTTCTTCTAGAAGAAATGAGAGAGAGAAAGTATGATGGGTATGCTCGAGTGATACAGAAATCATGGAGGAAATTCGTAGCTCGGAAGAAATACGTCCAAATGAGAGAAGAAGGTATTTGAGTCATTTTTTTTCATGCATTTGACAAATCTCAAGAATAATTTTGAGTTCAGGTGAAGTTACAAGTTCATTTTACTTTGCATATGATGTCGTGTGTTAAAAATTTGGCGTTCATTTAGAGTTTTTCTGTGTGTTTCCACACTATATACCTTCCTCATTTTTCTGAGGGACTGATCCTTCTCCCTTCTCTGCCTTTTTGGGAACTGCAGCCTCAGACCTCCTGTTGAACAAGAAGGAGAGAAGGAGAAACAGTATTAACAGGAACTTCATTGGGGATTACATCGGGATGGAGGAGCACCCGGAACTCCAGCAGTTTGTGGGCAAGAGAGAGAAGATCGATTTTGCAGACACGGTGACCAAGTACGACAGAAGATTCAAGGTACACGCTGACCGCCTGCCTCTGAGAGTCGCCAAAAGGATTCCTTAGGTTTAAAAATAACTCATAATTTTGCTTTTCTTACTACCAAAACAGAGCATGTTCATTGTAGAAAAAATTTAGAAAATACAGATAAGCTAAAAGAAAAATAGCCACCCGTACCCAGAAACAATCACTGTTAACATTTTTTGTGTATCCTTTAGAACTTTTTTTATACAACATCCATTTGTATATTTACTTTAACAAAAATGAGATCTACATTACATGCTGGTTTATGTCCTGGGCTTTTTTTTTTTTTTTCCTAAAATATACCAGGGAGAACTTTCCATATTAATAGATATATCAATATAAATTATTTTGTTTAGCTGCATGGTATTCCATTCAACAGATGCTTCACTATATTTTTAATCAATTTCTCATTTATCCATTTTTAGTGGATTTGTATGTTTGTTTGTTTACTAACTTAAAAAAGCATGCAGTGAGGGGCCTTTCACGCATATCTTTGTGTATTTATCTGCTGATGCTTTTAGAATACATTGATAGGGGCCAGCCCCGTGGCTTAGCGGTTAAGTGCGAGTGCTCCGCTGCAGGCGGCCGGGCTTCGGATCCCGGGCACGCACCGATGCACCGCTTCTCCGGCCATGCTGAGGCCGCGTCCCACATACAGCAACTAGAAGGATGTGCAGCTATGACATACAACTATCTACTGGGGCTTTGGGGGGGAAAATAAATAAATAAATAAAATCTTAAAAAGAATACATTGGTAGGAGTGGAATCGTTGGTCAGAAGATTCAGAATATCAAGCAATATTGCAAAGTGTTCTCACCCATCTTCCTTGAGTGAATGACTAAGCAAGGCTTTCACATTGCCACTGGAGGGACAGCTGATGCTTTTACCTCTTTCCTTAGACATTTTCTCTTTTTTTGCCTGATAATAGTGCTCTAATAGTGAAATCTGAAGCCACGGTAGCTCATGGACCCATGAAGAACTTTTTATTTGTTTGTTTGGTTGGTTGGTTGGTTTTTGGTCAGGAAAAAAAATGAAGTAAATAAGGATTAATTTAATGAGGAAGATGGTGCTCTTTGCTGAAATTAAATCATTCCTTACAGCTGCTCTGGTGGCAGATTTGAATGTGAACATGAGTGATTGGGTCTCTCATTAGTGTTTGGGGATAAAGTGGTCGGTAACCCACATATTCCAAAGTACGTTTATATTAGATTTTTAAGGATTATCATTGAAATGAAAATTGATTGATTTTAAAAAGTAAAAATTTCACGGACTTACAAAACATATATATGCAGACACTTGAAGGATCCCCGTTTGAGAAATGTGCTCTAGTAGGTAACATGGTAGGGACACCATATGTGTTGGTTTGCTGGGACTGTGCCTTGACACCTGCGGTCCTGATACCTCAGGTGGATGCATATGAGTTTGCTATTTTTGTAAGTCAAGAGAGTCAAATATCAGCAACTTCATATATGTCAACCTAATAATCATCAATAATGCCCTCTTTCCCTCTCAAGGGACTTGGCGGGGGGTAGATGATAAATGGAATGGCCATCCCAATGGCAGTGAAATTTTCCTACCCAGGGCAGCATCCCTTCATCTGGTAACAGATGCCATTGTGTGGACAGCTGTCACTTTGACTTGTCTACCCACTTTCTGAAAGCACCTCTCCTTACAGGGCGTAAAGCGAGACCTGCTTCTTACTCCAAAGTGCTTGTACTTAATTGGACGAGAGAAGGTCAAACAGGGCCCCGACAAAGGCCTGGTGAAGGAAGTGCTGAAGCGGAGAATAGAGATGGAGAGGATCTTGTCCGTGTCCCTCAGGTGAGTGGCGAGGGTGTGGAGGGAGGGGAGCCCGATCTCTCCTCAGCATCGCCATCCACTATTCCAAACACAGCCTGGAGAAACGCCCAGCCAGGCTCCCCAGTTGTCAAAATCATGATGCAGAGAACTGAATTTCCTCTTCTTCCGTAGGAAGACATGACCTTCATAGGTCTCAGGGAGTCCTGATATGCCAGGAATGAGGTACCAAGGAAAAGCTGCCTTCTGGTCAGCTCCTCTAACCAAAGGGTACTCAGATTGTTGTTCCCATAAAATTTGAGAAATAAACCTAGGATATAGAACAAACAGAGTATAATTGCTCTTACTGAAGCAGGCCCGAGGGTCCAGAGCCCCGTCTCCCCGAGTCCACCTCACCTACTTTGAAGACCTACCCCATTTCCCCAGCAAAGGCCCAGGCAGAGGTGGCCATTAGGTTATCAATATTGCTTTTTAGTTTGCTGTGATTTCTGACTGTCCTGGAAGGGGAGTTTCTTTAGGGTCCTTTCTGCCTGTTCATGCAAAGGAGGGACTACAGATTGGTCTTCATAATCTGTAAGCCCCGGAGTCATCGCCAAATGCTGCCTCCAACTCCAAGTTCACAGGCGGGAGCCCTTGCTCTTCCTCTCAGCACTCTGGCTTTTGTTGGCAGAGAGACTCCTGCACGGGAAGAGACTTCCCTCAATCCTACCATGCTCAGAACTCCCAGACTAAGTCTTCTCTGCTGAGAGCAAGTCCTCCCAGTCCACGGGAGGCTGAGAAAAGAAGAATAAAGTCCCTTTTGAGCCCAGTATCTTCTTCCTTGAGTTGCCTCCCTGGGCCCTTCTGAGGATACCGCTGCCTTGGCCAGGGCAAACTTCGGGTTGCCATTGTGTTAAAAGTAGCGATGTTCTGGTCGCTTGTGAACCTGTCTTACTGGAATTGGGACACCTCTCTAAACTCTTACTCTGCTCAGAAGACAAAACTGCTGTGCTCAGGAAGAAGCAGGGGTTTTGTGTGCTCAGGCATCTGACCTATCAGGCTGGAAATCCTGGCGACGGTGTGATACTCCAAAGCAGATTTCAAGTTGTGTCCATTTTTGCCTGTGTTACTGTGGTTTCTGATTCTGTCTGTTCCCAATTTTCCTGCATAAAGGGCCAGGCAGTGCAGTGAGGTTAAGTGTTTAAAACTTTCCAACTCAGGATGTGGTAAAACTTCGAAGCAGATGAGTCCGTCAGCAGTCTTCTGCAGCCCCACTGTCAGGTAGGGCTCGGTGCCATTGATTTCAAGGGAAAGCTCTAGACTCGAAGACCTGGTTTTCAGAAGGTCTTCCTGAGCATTTGGCTCCCTGGCTGGGTCACAACCTGAGCTGGCCGGCCTGCTGGCCACACTCTTCCTGGCTAGCTGTGCACTGAGGCTGCCCTTGGTGTTCCAAGGAACACAATTGGAAGCTTCTCTTTTTCTGTTGCATGGGAACCTGCTCTACCTGGGCTAAGCTGGATTAGCTGAACCACGCTGTATACACTTGACTGTTGCTATTGCTGAAAGCCAGGGAATCACAGCTCTAGGGCTCATGTGCTCACTACCTAAGAGTAATTTTTGTTCTATTATTATCGCCCAGGTCTGTCTATAGCCTTCAGACCACTCCTGGAGTACTTGATAATAAATGATCATAATGTACCTACATTTCTATCAGGCACTTTGACACTATCTTGTTGATCAAGTCCTTGAGGCTTATCAAGGTGTGGGATAGTCACAGTCAAATTTTTTCCTTCTGTCTTTTTTTCTTCTCTCACAGCCTCTGAGAATACAGTGTCTTTATAACCAGCTTCTTTTTTCTGCTTCCTCTTCAGCATTCGTTGTCTGGACATTTTCTTCCTTGTGGCCTTTCCTTTTTAGAGGATGTAATAAAATGAGGTACTTAGCCTGAAAGTTGTTCTGGCTCTAGGGGAAAAAAAAGAGCCTGAGTCATCTTAACTTGTGATCTCTGCCTGTCGCAGGTACTGAGCCTCACACTTAGCAAGACTAGTATTGTTCCCTCATTTCCTTTATCCACTGGGTTTAGGCCAGTAATCTAAACCAAGTTAGGAATGCGACCTGATGGGTGATGTGTGTGCAGAATCAAACCCAGAGTGGAAATTGGTTGTGGGACCAGAGCACCAAATGTGTGTGTGTGTTTTCTCAAAATATTTTAATACTGGGATAGAGAAAGATTTTAACAGTTGCCTTGCACTTCAGGAAAAAAAGTTGTAACATCTGTATGTGTTTTGAAGGCTTTATGAGGCTTACTACTTGACTGTTGGCTGGAGTAATCACCTAATGGCTCCTTCTAGTTAAGACTATCAGAGTGTCCTACAAGCTTGATCTTTCAGCCCATCTCTAACTCTGCTAACTACTGTCAAGGCAAAGTGGGCTCACAGCTCCCTGTTCAAACTGACCATATGAAAACAATTATGAGACAATTTGGGAAATGTGACCATGACTAAATATTTGATATGAAGGATTTATTGCTCATTTCTTTTGGTGTGATAATGATATTGTGGCTATTTTTATTTAAAGGGGCTTTATCTTTTAGAGATACACACTGAAGTATTAAAGGATGTAATAATATAATATTTATACTTTGCTCTGAAACAACCTAGTCTGTGTGTGGAAGTGGGGAGACTGGGGGTGTAGATAAATATGATTGTGAAATTTTTTTTTTTTTTTTTTTGTGAGGAGATCAGCTCTGTGCTAACATCTGCCAATCCTCCTCTTTTTTTGCTGAGGAAGACTGGCCCTGGGCTAACATCCGTGCCCATCTTCCTCCACTTTATATGGGATACCGCCACAGAATGGCTTGCCAAGCAGTGCGTTGGTGTGCGCCCCGGGTCCGAACCGGCAAACCCCGGGCTGCCACAACGGAGCGCGCGCACTTAACCGCTTGCGCCACTGGGCCGGCCCCAATATGATTGTGGATTGATATTGTTGAAGCCTCCCGACATGTGGAGGTTCATTCTGCTATTCTACTTTTTTATATTTTTGAAATTTTCCATAATAAAAAGTTTTTTCTAATCCTCCAGTAGACATCATATTTTTAAAAGTCCTTTCCTTTTATGAATGTACTGAAATATGTCTAGTTGAATTATAGTTGAAATTTTAACTTACATGAAAAAAATAAGATAGGGCCTAAAGCTCAGAGAAATATGAAGACTACAGTTGCAAAGGGACTCCAGGATAATTTGAACAGGGAAAATCCTTATCTAAATAAGGATTTAGGATAAATCCTTTATCCTAAATAAGTGAGACCAAAACACTGACGCCTACATTTCTGCCTTCACTGGGGACTTGGTGAGGAAATCAGGAGATGGCACACCAATGTACAGTGAGACATCAGATTTCTGAGGCTTGGGGGATCTGCTGATGGACGACTGAGCATCAGTTTTTGAAGGATCCTTCAAGAGCTACTTCTTGTCTGAATGCTGACTGGGCCTCACTCTTATTTGAAAAACTCGATTCTCAGGAAGGGTGGCCACAAGGTGTCATAGCCTATATTCTTTGCTCTCCTGTTGCAGGCAATGAGATTGGTACTATCAAATCTCATATTTGGGGCTCTCTCTGATGAGGCTTCTCGTTCCCATAGCTGACCACTAGAGGCCTAAGACAACAAGCTACGTGGCTGCCTGTCTGGGTCAGTAGATTTTCCAATACTTGTATGTAATTGAAAAAGCAACCAGTAAGAGGGGGCTTTAGACAGAGGCTCCAGCTCCCTTGGTCACAGCATTTTTGCCTAGAACATTTCATTGCCCGATTGCCCTAAACCTCTGGCAGTAAGCACAGCCTGCTTCACTCCCTGCTCAGCTGACCTGAAGCGTTACTGAAATCTTGACTCGCTGTGGCCTTTGGGCTTTGGGAACCTGGAAGTTGTCAACATTTTTGGACTAACCAGCTACCTTGTGTTCAGCCTTGGGATTCAAAGGTGAATGAGACATAATCACTGCCTCAAGGAGCTCCCTCCATTCTGGAAGGAGGAGCAAACACCTGAGTAAACATGTGCCATAGGGGTTACAAGTGTTCAGAGAGTGATACTGGATAGAGTACAGGATACTCCTGGGACACGAAAGACAGGAGTGAGCCTCTTCACCTGGGGGTCAGGTGAAGCTTCTCCTGGGAGACCTGACACAACACATGTCTGCACTTGCTCAGAGAAATTCAGTAGGACTGGTGCCGCTGGTTCCTCTGAGTGGTAGAATTCCGGGTAAAGTTTATTTTCTTCTTTGTTTATCTCTGTGCTTTCCAGTTTACTAAAAGGAGCATGTATTTCATAATCAGCAAAATTTTTTTTAAAGCTTAAATAAAGGCAGGGCTGTCCTTGGAAACTGCCTTTTCAGCTTTAAAAAAAAACTCCTTTAAGACTTTACTCAGTGTTTTGTAACTAACGTTTTTGCAAAGAAGATATTGGTTAAGGGAACAAAACAAAATTTGCTAGTGTTGTCAGCAATACAACGATAAGCCACAAAGATGAGTGGATAGAAAACAAGTAGAGCCAAACCAAGGACTAGTAAGGATCTTTCGACACAGGGTACTGCGTCAAACATCTGTGAGGAATTGCAGCTTGAGCATATGAATAAGATGGGGTGAAGTCCAAAGATAAGTCTGACTTTTTAGAATAAATAAATGGCAAAGCTTTGTTTCCAGATTTAGGAGCATGGGCTGAAGAGGGGAATGAGCTGAAACTCTGGCCTGGGAGAAGATGCCTTCACTGACTCTTATGCCTGGGTCACTGAAGGCAGGGTTTATTGAATTGGATGGTTGAAGTCAAAGTGTCCAAACACTCTCTTCTCATTTCCAGACTCATGCTGTTAATTAACCTTGAAGTTTTGGCCTGCTTGCTCTTTTTCCTTATGCTCCTAATACATCTAAGCACATTAAACTACTCAGGGTTACTGGTGTTGGGCTCACTTAGCCCTATTGAATAATCACCGTTTCACCTGAAGGACAGCCAGGCAAGCAGACATGTCCAGGCATGTCAAAGAGTGCTTAGAGTCAAGCAACTGAAACAGGAAGGAGTTTCATTCTTCACCCCACACACCAAAAAGTAATGCCTCCCGTTTGACTCTTTCCCATTGCACGTGCTCCCTTCACAATGCAGCAGTCTCCTTACACCTCTGCTAGGATGCTTGGACTTTATTTCATTAAGTCCAAATGACTTGGGAGAGCAGCTTTTATATAAGTGCCTTTTGGAGTTTTGAATTGCTATAATTGAAGTGATTAGCACAATTCCAGAGTTTTCATCTGGCCAGAACCTGGAAGATGATAGTAGCTTTGTGGCCACACCCTCTGAGGTATTATTCTCAACCTTTTGGAAATGATTCCAATTCCTAGTTTGGAAAAGTTTGTTATCAAGGAGGTGTAGTGGAGATTCTGAGCTGTCCTGCAATACCCATTCTCTTCGTTACATATTAACAACTGGCAGCCTAGCCAAGGGCTACATTTCCCAGGCTTCCTTGCAGCTAGGTGTAACCATGTGACATAATACTGGCCAATGGGGTGTGAGCAGAAGTGACTTGTACAACTTCCTGGTCATAGCTTTAATAGGAAGGAGCAGGTGCCTGGCTCTCAGGCGCTATAGAACTGTCATGTTGGCCCTGAATTGCTTTTGCGCGTGCTGTTGAGTGCCAGAGATAAAAACGCTATATTGTTTAAACCACCAGTTGTCAAGGTCTTCATCACAACAGAAAAACCTGTGAGCCAGCTATCACAAGGGTGGGCAAGAAGCATGGCTGTGATGTAGGGATATTTCACAACCAACTCTTGAGGTAATAATAATGACCAAGTGCTCCACCCAAATGGCCATTATTTGTCCAAAAACACCTGTAAAGTATTCTGATTTCACATGCAAGGAGAACTCGTCGGCATACTCGTCTTCAGTAAACAGGCTGTGAAGGGCCAAGCTTCTCTCCCTAGTGCTGGTATCTTGCTGGTAGTTGACTCCATCCCTCCCCTGTGGTTTGTGCATGCTGCCATTCTGAGCCTTGAAATTCCAAATGTGTTGTGGTCCTACCGTTGACCTTTTTTCTCCTGTGGATTACCAAGCTCCTTTCCTGTAGGACAACTGAGGGGCTGAGGTTTCAGGGAGACAGGCCGTGACTATAGCTACTGGCTCTATCGGGTTCAGGTCATTAGCTCCCTGCCTCAGCCCAGAGAGAGAAGGTTCCTGACAAGCCTGGGATCATCCGCCAAGGCTCTCTTTGCCCAAGGAAAACCTCTGGATCCAAGGACTGCCCACCCCAACCTTTCCATGTTCATAGGACTGAACAGAGAGACCACAGGAGTTGCAGTTTAAATGTTTCAAATTCTGCATTTGAAAGAAGCATCCCTGGTCTCAGAGATTCTCTATAGCCCAGTCCTCCATATAACCCACTTGCCTCACCATCTGGCCTTTTCACAGCCACAGTAATCCTACTGGTGCAGCAGTACCAGGAGCCCCGAGAGCAGAGCACAGCTCCTGTGACACAGCTCAGCTCTGGTTACTGAAAGAACCATGTCTTTGCCACATTCTGCACCTGGAGAGATTAAAGTGTTACTTTGATCAATTCATTGAAGCAGCTTCACTTAAATTGTTTTTAATACCTTGAAAAATACTTATCCCTAATCAAACATCATTCTTTAGAGGGTTGTCTTAGACATTTGACAGTGGTGCTTGGAGGTACTTGTAAACGTGTATATTATGAAGACTTTGGGATGGTGGCCTTCTTCAATTGAGCTATACATCCAACAGCTAGGGAATAAAAATTCTCAATTATACGTGTGCTGTAGTTCCACAAAGTCTAGCTGGGCCTGGAGATGGAGCTGTGTCTGATCAACCCCCCACCACAGACCATTTTCTCCAGGACTGGGTTCACCTCAGCCTCTTTCTCCCGTGCTCCCTGCAGCTCCTAACATTCCCTGCCCTCCAGGCATGAGTTTCCCTACAGCCCGACCCTATCCAAACACGCTGTTCCTGCAAAGGCGTGTGCTCTCCCTGTCCCATGAAATTCATTAGCGGGAAGGTGCCGATTGTGCCTGCTCGCTGTTTGTACACCTGTCTTGTGTACTTGTAGGTTGGTGTGGTGGTGCATTCAGCAGCATGTGGCATGCAGTATAAGCGGAGCACTGTATCCCCAAAGGCTCCTTATTAATAAGTGCATATGAAGCCCAGGACATTAGCTTCCCTTTGATAACTGAGCTTACAATTCTTCAAGTAAGGATTTGTTACAATAGCTACAACCATATCGTAAATTCTACTAACTTGGAACTTACGTGGATTTGTTCATTTTCAGCCACATTCTATTCATAACATTCTGGATTTTTATGACCTTAAGAACACAGAAGTTGAATTTGAAAATGGATTTTTTTTTAAGACAGCCTAAATTGTCCTTAAATTTCTGATTTTAAAAGTCACGAGGGGGGCTGGCCTGGTGGCATAGTGGTTAAGTTTGGGCGCTCCACTTCAGCAGCCCAGGGTTCACAGGTTCGGATTCCAGGCGCGGATCTACACACCACTCATCAAGCCATGCTGTGGCGGCGTCCCACATACAAAGTAGAAGATGGGCACAGATGTTAGCTCAGAGCTAATCTTCCTCAGCAAAAAGAGGAAGCTTGGCAACGGATGTTAGCTTAGGACTGATCTTCCTCACCAAAAAAACACCCAAAAAGTAAAAACAAAACAAACAAACAAAAAAAGTCATGTGGGAAGAGTATTTTGATTGTGCTTTTGGTGGGCTATAGACTTCCTTCGAAAGCAGATTTCAGTGATTTTATCACGTAATTCATTGTTGTTGTGTTTTGCTTTAAAGATTATCTCTTACAGAAAGACTATAGAAACCTAGTACTGTCTTAGAGGATAAATAAATGAGCGAAAAAAATAATAGAATAAACAAAAGTGCAACTTTCATTAAGTCTTTCCAATCTCTTTGCAGTACTATGCAGGATGACATTTTTATTCTTCATGAACAAGAGTATGACAGTTTGCTTGAATCTGTCTTCAAAACTGAATTCTTAAGCCTCTTAGCAAAGCGTTTTGAGGAAAAAACTCAGAAGCAACTACCTCTGAAATTTAGCAATACGTAAGTTGGAAAACGGGGCCCAAACATCTGAGGGAAACTAGAGGGGGCCTTGACCTCACCCGTGGGGTCCAGGCTGAGAAGGGGAGAGCCTACGGAGTGGGGCGTGTGGTCTGATGGGCTCCGGTGGCTTCAGTGAAGCCCAGCCTTGGGGGCCTTAGCTTCCCCTGTGGAATCTTAGAGCCTGCAGAGGACAGCCCAGATGGTTGTCACAGGCTTTGAAAAGGTCACTTTCACATTTCTGTGAAATTATTTCTGTGAAATAATCAAATGGTGTGTTTTATCATTTGGACAGAGGTCACCAAAGTGGCAGGGGAAGGCTGATTTTTATACATCACCAGTAAAAGAATATTTTACTTAGCAGAGCAAATAGAAGGGGAGTAAGGCTGGAAGCGGAAGAGATGGGAGTAGGGGCTTAAGTTCCCAAAATTGATGCATAATAAAACCTATTGGTGGCCCATCTGGGGACTTGAGGGGCTGCGATGGCCAACGTCTTGTGTCTCAGGTCACTTTTATTTGCTTTGGCAACATGGTCTCATGAACCAGATATTTCATACTGTTGAGCTTCTAATCTCATATTTGCCAAGTGAGAGTTAGTTAGCTTTTCTTCTTAAATTTCCCTGTCTTTAAAATGGGGTATCCTCCATCCCTTCCTATTCGTGAGAATGAGGCCAAAGTAAAGCCTTAGTTCCATGATGAGGGAAACTTACCATAACTAATGCTGCTGTGGTTGCAGTGAAATAGATACTGGTAGCAGCATGAATTCATTACAGCTTTTCCAAAGAACAATTTGGCCATCAGTACCAGGGGCCATGATTTGTGTCTGGGAATTTGTGATAAAGGAATAACAAAAAAAGGAAGAATTGTGTAGCCAAGCCACTCGATAGAATAATAGGCAGCTACTTAAAATTTTTAGTTTTCTGTCTTGCAACATGAGAAAATATAAGTTAAAAAAGCAGAATGTGGAACTGCATTTTGTAGGCATATAGGCAATATGAAAAATAAAAACTAGCTGGGGAGTTCTGGAGTTGTGAGCGAGCCTCCCTTCTATTTGGATTTTGATTGCTAGTGTTGTCTTTTTCCCTACCTGGGGTGGGGGGATGGTGGAGCAATAGACCTTCATTAAATAATAACCACATTCTATACCAAGGAGACATGGACTATCTTGTGTCTGGCATCTCTCAGTCCTCCACAAACACAAACCCAGGGAAATCAGAGAGAGGCACAATGACACACCACAGCAAGTGTGGCCTGGAAATTGTCCCCTTCCTCTGTCTCCCGGCAGTCCCACCAGCGTCCACCTGACAAGTGACATTGGCACCTGTGATGGGTACCTCCCTCACCAGCTGGTTTCTCACAGGTGCTGGGCCCCAAATGCTTCTGCCTCTGGTCAGTGGGCTCACCCCGCCGCTGAGCCAAACCCACGGATGTCATATCCATCCTCGGGGCCCTGTGCCGGTTTGATGATCTGGGCTTGCCTCGTTTTTACAGCACGTGTGCCCAGCAGCAGAACTCGCTGCTGGGGTCTGTGAGCACCATTGTCTCTCTGCTTCACTCCGACTTGTTAATTCCAACAAATATGCTTGTCGCAGGCTTGAACTCAAGTTGAAAAAGGAGAACTGGGGTCCCTGGAGTGCAGGGGGCTCCCGGCAAGTGCAGTTCCACCAGGGCTTCGGGGACCTGGCCATCCTCAAGCCCAGCAACAAGGTGCTACAGGTCAGCATCGGCCCCGGGCTGCCCAGGAACTCCCGTAAGTGTCCCGGGCCCCGCGGGCGGGGCCACCGCTTGGGCTTCTGGGCTTTCCCTCCCTGCCTGGCCCCCCCCCCGCCCCTGCCGAACTCAACCAACATCAGTGCAAATGGGCGGGTTAAACCTGTCTGAATAAGTTAGCAGTTATGTATAGTATTCCTGGCATTACAACATTAATTGTGTTTAAAACAGATCAGTTTGTTGGCCTCAGATTTCCCAGCCCTTTCCAGTTGGATCTTGTCAACAATACAAACCTTATCCTTTCTGTCAATTTTAAAGAAATTTACCAACTCCCTACATGGTTTCACCACGTTACTGTGCATCACATCTCACATCTCCCACCTTCGCTTTAGCACACTTCATTAGAAGACACACATGCACTAACTCACACCTCAGTCTCACTCCTTTATTGGCCTTTGATTCTTTTTCTATTTATAAATGATATTTTAAAAATTATATTTATAAATCACAGTATAGAGTAATCATATATGCAATGTATTCATATAATATAGATATCTTCATAAAATTTAGTCCCTGTGTATGATCAATGAAGAGTATATAAAATAAACCTTTATGAAATCTGTCTACAAAGGTACACAATGGCATGTACTAGAACTCATTAATACAATAAATATAGACAAATAGCCACCTGGAACATGTTGGTGTATGTCTGTGTGTCAGTGGGTACTTGCAGAAAACAGACAGCACATTTAGGTGGGATTTTTAAAAAGACTTTTAAATAAAAGGATTCTTTACCAAGATGTGGGCAGGGTTAAGGGAACAAAGTGAGGACCCAGGGACAAAGAACAACAGGACACCGTTATTACCCCTAAGCCTGAAGGGGCAGAGAGAGGAAAGAGCTGAGCCGAAAGATGCAGGCAGAATAAGTACCCTGACTTCTCCCTCCTTGGGCACTCCTGTCTCCTGCCAGTGCCTCCCACTGGCCAAACCCAATGGAATGCAGAGGCCTAGCGGCCCAGGTGACCCCAGGGCACAGGGCATGGCAAAGAAGGGCTGAGATAACCAGTAGGATGTGTGTGGCAATGTTCAGTAGGCCCCAAAGTAGAGCATTGTCTCGTATG
Source organism: Diceros bicornis minor (assembly GCF_020826845.1). Lineage (NCBI taxonomy): Eukaryota > Metazoa > Chordata > Mammalia > Perissodactyla > Rhinocerotidae > Diceros > Diceros bicornis. The sequence goes on along the minus strand of NC_080744.1, from coordinate 54,193,094 downwards.
GTGTTTTGTGATGTCCTCGTGAGGGAAGAGGGGCGAGGTCCTGAGGGGATGAGCCTCTCCAGTACACTTCCCCTTGCCCCAGGGCCCGAGACCCAGCTCCTTTGCTGCGTGCTATTCACACCTGTGACTGCCTGCCCTTCTCTATTCTTCAGCTCTTCTCTTTACAGGGAATTCCCTCTGCATCCCTCTTCCAACTGCTTCAATCCTACCCTCCTTCCTCTCCCACTTGAGACCTTACTTATTGTTTCCCTTTCCAACACAGATGTCTCTGCAGAGATCTCATCTGGCTACCAGTGGCCCTGCCATCCCAGCCCTAATTCTGGCCCACAGCGATGTTTCATTTAGCACCAGCTTGCTTTCTAACTCTTCCTGTCTATGTCAAGGGTACAAGTCTGCTCCTATCCATTGTGGTCCCTGTGTTTAACTGGAAGACCATAGAACACAAACTCTGGCATGAAAGGCTCTTGACATAGGCAGATATGCAGTTGGTGCTGACAAGTGCTTCATGCCAGTGACCACGATGTGCAGCTCTTGCCTGTTCAACTTCTGTGCTGTGTTCAGAACATGAGTGCAAACGTTATAATGTCCCCTCTGTCTCTTTTGAACGTCTACAAAAATAGAAACCTTTGTAAGATTATTAATACCTCTTTATAAAACCGTACCTCCATCAACATATCCTCCAGCCCCTCCCATCCAATAGCTACCAGGATAGTACTTCCCTCAAATCTCGCTTCTCCGCTGCAACCAGTCTCCTGCAGATCTGACTGGGTCCTGGATTCCAAGCTTCTCAAAAGTTTTCCATAAGCAAAAAACCATCAGGATCCGTTAAACCAACCACTAGTACTGATTTCAACTTTGTCTTGCTTGTTGATTTCAGGTCCTACCAGAAGGAACACCATTCAAAACAGAGGTTATTCCGGTGGGACGCACAATGCCAACTACCCAATGAGAGCGGCCCCTCCCCCCCCAGGTAAACTAAGCGTGTGCCATAGACTGGGGCACTAATCTGGACCCATAACTCATAAAATGTATTTGGGAAGAAACTTGTTAGCACACATATTCGCCAGCGTGAGCCATTTTAGTGTCAGATGTATTGCTACCAACACAGTGGCCCTGCGTGTGACCCCAGAATTCAGGAAAAGTGTGAGCTAGTGAGACGGAACGGTGGCTAATTTAACGATCTGGATTTCATTACCCAGCAAGATTACTCCCTTAGGAAAGGCTTCCTACATCAGTCAAAGAAAAAGGAATTCCTTGTCCGGGACAACCAGAATGTTGTCAGCTTTTAAGCTGAAGGATGCTGCTTTTATGGAAATGGCAGTTTGCTAGGTATAATCCCCACCACTACCCAGCTCCAGCCAAATACCGTGACGATATTTTGCAACTAAGTAGAAAAATTTTATTCTCCATCAGATGGGATCTAGGTGAACTGCTCCAAAAATAAAGTAATATCTGAGAAAATAAAAAGATTGATACAAAAAATTTTTTAGATCCTGTTTCATTGTTTCTCATTTTTTATGATAAAAATATAGCATGCAGGTCAATAAAATCCAAACGCAAATAAATGTAAAATTTTTTGCCCTTAAAAATCTGTTCGATGTTTGAAGAGTGCTCTCGAAATTCACGAAATGTTTTTTCCATCACTCACAAAATTCAATTAAAAATAACTGCCCCCTGCCCCACCTTGGGGCCAGCCTGGTGGTGTAGTGGTTACGTGTGCACATTCTGCTGCGGTGGCCCGGGGTTCACAGGTTCAGATCCCGGGTGAACACCGATGCACTGCTTGTCAAGCCATGCTGTGGCAGTGTCCCATATAAAGTAGAGGAAGATGGGCACAGATGTTAGCCCAGGGCCAATCTTCCTCAGTAAAAACAAGAGGAGGATTAGCATCGGACATTAGCTCAGGGCTAATCGTCCTCACGAAAAAAGAAAAGAAAAGAAACTTCCCCCAGAATGTTTGCTTTAGTAATTTTAGGATTCTAGGTTTGAAAAGGTCATTTTAGGACCACACAACTCAAATCATCCCAGACAAATGAATCCTATTTGTAGCAGTGTCCAAGATAAGCAGTAAAAAGCCTATCTTTTGTCTCCTGCTCTGGCATCTCATAGTTATGTGCTAAAATATGGACACCTGGGCCTAGCAGTGAGAAACGAATTCTCATCTCTTTTGGAGTCCCCATCCTGCCTGGCCCAACTGTCTTTCCTCCCTCTGCCTTCACCTTTGAAAAAAAATCCAAGCACAGAGGAACCAAAGAGAAACAGTGTAGTATTGTGTTACTACTTATGCTCTGGCCCCTCATGCAGAATCCTGGCCAGACCACCTGGAAAGCTCATTTGCCTCAGCTAAGTTGGCCAAAGTTGTCTCAGACCAAGTACCTGACCTTGGGCACAGCTCCCAACCTGTCTACATGACAGTTTCTTCATCATTAAAAGGAGACAATTGGACCTGAATCCCTTAGATCAGCACTTCTCACTCTGCCTGTGGTGAAAGACCAGAGTCGCTGATTTTGTTTGTTTGTTTTTCTTAATTTTCAATCCATCACAAGCCACATTTTTGTAAGATAAAAATAAAAATTACTAGAAGAATGGAATTTTAAAAGCATACAAAATATAAGCCAAAATTTCTTATTATTAGCTTCAATAGACATGAAATATTTCTGTGAAACTGCTATGAATATTTCTAAATGTTTACTGTTGATTTCTGAACTTATCGCAGGCAAGTGGGTCATGAGCCACGTGGAGGGGGCCATCTCTGGCCCCTTTTTGAGAATCATAGGTCTAGAGCACGTCCTGCTCTGGCATGCCCCTCCCTGTCCTGGGCAACCTTGGAAGCAAGTGGGTCTCACCAAGCTCCTTGTTTCTTTAATGAAGAAATTGACACTCTGAAAGGTCATATATCTTGTTCAAGGTCAACACAGCTATCAGAGGCAGAGCCAAAACTGAATACCTAGTTCCTCTAATAAACTAAGGGTCATCCTGCTGGTACCAAAGAGTTCTCTTAATTTAGTTGGAAGAGGTTTTGTGGTGGGTTCACCCAAGTGTGCTTTGGGGAGTCTTGTTCTCCTTCGCTCTTGCCCAGATCTGTCCGTGGGAGAAGAGTTGAGGGCTTCTTCATACATAGCATGGAATGATAATGCCCTTTTCAGCCAAGGCCCATGGTTTGGAGCCCATCACCATAATCCATTACTTACCAAATAATGTGATCTTGACGGGGAGCAGTTGTTTGGCCAAGAGAGCTTGCTGTATCTGGATTGATCCAACCAGCAGCCACATTTCCCGTGGCTGTGTGGAGTGCTCCCTCTGCCTCCCACAATGGGCTCCTGCAGAGGACACCCAAGACTGACCCCTTGAAAATGGATGTCCAACTGTTTAAACAGCTGTCTGCCAGCCCTCTTGAATGATAACCTCATAATTCTTCTTAGATCCAAAAACGTGCCTGCCAACTAGTTGCAAGCTTACCTTTCCTTGACTGTGGGCTTTGAAACCTTCAACATCTGGTGATTCTAATGTCAAATTCAGCAAATCTGTGTGAGGCTCTACTCTGTTCCAGGCACTCTCTGGGCAGGTTACAATGTATTGGCTCTATTCCTCACAACATTTTAGCAGTTATACCCTCCATTTTTTCAGATGGGGAAACTGAGGCCTAGAGAAGTTAAGTAACACTCTTGGCTAATAGATGGGAGAAATTTGGAGAGCCTTTTAGCAAAGGATCAGAAGATAGAAGTTTTGTTTTCTCCTTTTTTCCTCTCTAGGATACCATCAGAATGGAGTCCTCAAAAATCAGTCTGTGCCACATTCCCAAGCTCCTGGAAACCAGAAGTCAAATCAGAGAAGCCTGTACACCTCCATGGCCCGCCCGCCCTTGCCACGACAACAGTCCACTGGCTCAGACCGAGTATCACAGACGCCGGAGAGCTTGGATTTCCTTAAAGTCCCGGATCAGGGTGCTGCAGGGTAAGAGTCCCACCTCCCGTGGGGGAAGCTGGTGACCCCCATCTCCATCAATCCCACCAAGGCTCAGGGATTTCTTTGGGCCGTCTATGCATGATTCTAAAGTTCAGTTTTCCATCCACATATTGTAATCCAGGAGCCAAGGCTGTCAGGGTCTTGGTTGGCATTCTAAAAGTATGGCTAGGTTGATGGCACACAACTCATTCTCCAGAGAGAGCTTATTCTTTAAGCCCTGAGATTTGATTGCTCTGTGACTTTTTCTGCTCTCTGGCATGGTTGGGAGATAATGAGGCTTTTGATTTATTTCTGTGTCTGCATTTGCATAAACACAACCGCTCAAAGCGTCATTAGAAACATTAAGAATAATGTCCCAGCATTCTATTAGATGTAGATGTTTGTTTATGAAAACAGATCTTAGGAGCTTTAAAATGAGGGCCTCTCTGCCTTTCTAGAACAGAAAATGAAGAGTGGTAAAAGAAATCCAGGCTTTTTAGCCTGAGGAAATGAAGATTCCTGGAACTCTGTGTAGATATTCAAAGAGTTATCAGTGTGGAAAGGAGGCTAACCGTGTCCTCTGGAGTCACAAGGCAGAGAACTGGAGCCGAGACGAGTGAGTGACCTCTGCCAGGAGGTAGATTTTGGCACCAGTAAAAGAAAGAGCATTCTAGTAGCCCAAAGATGAACTGCCCTAGGATGTAAGGAACACCTTGTCCCTGGAAATATTCAGGCACAGATTAGATGGAAATCCTCAGGCAGAAATGTTGTAGAGTAATGTTGTCAAATATCAGATAAAGATGAGAATCCTATTTCAGCCCCTATTACCTATCTAATATTGGACCTGCTACTTACCCTCCCAGAGCTTCATTTTCCTCATCTGTACACTGATGTAATACCACCAAGCTTGCAGCGTTGTTGGGAGGACAAGAAATAATATACATAAAATACCTAGCAGGATACTGGACGTGTCAGAGGCTACTCAGTCAACTGTAGCTTGATGACGATGGTGATGGTGATGATGATGATACAACCATTATCTCATGGTGATTGAATTAGTGACTTTTAAGGAACCTTCCAACTCTGCATGATTCTCAGTGGTGCAGTCGTTCTCTCTGCTGAACCTGATAATGGGCTTGCTCCAGACCGCTCTTCCCCTCCCTCACGCCCACCTCTGTTTTCCATTCTCTCTATATCTCTAGAATGATGAAAAAGTTTCAAATGTGGATGAGGAGACTTGTGTACAAAATAGGGCAGTGGTGGGAGAGAAACAGCAGCTCCTTCCCCTGGGTGGGCAGCCACTCATTCCACTCCATGCCCCATTATGAGATGTTTTTCCTGCCTTGGCAACTTCCTTCTAAAGACCACAAAGCTCTTAGGAAGTTTACCATATTCTCTCTCTTGGTGTTCCTGTTCCCCTGGCAAGTCTTAACTTCATTTGGGCTACAGATATGAAAGCACCTTAGTTTTGTACCGATGGCCATCAGTAGAGTGGATACCACCCTTTATTACACCTGTTCTTCCCTACTTCCCCCGGCTCTTGTGTGAGTAGCTATATCCCACCAGTTCTTACCTGAGTGGCTTGGTCTAAAGCAGTAGTTCTCAAACTTTAATGTGCACCACAATCACCAGGAGAACTTGCTGGTTCACTTCCAGAGTTTCTGATTCAGTCGGTTCAGGGTGGGGCCCAAGAATTTATATTTCTACCAAGTTCTCAGATGATGCCAATGCTGCGGATCCAAGGACCACATTTTGAAAACCACTGGTCTAAAGGCACCTGTTGTCTGACTGATAAAGCCAGGGAAAGTTCCATGTAAAGGTGAATTAGAAGGGTGCTATTGAGACAATGGGATTTTCAGCATACACTGTTCGGATGGACGGACATCCCTAAAATAAACAGCCCTTCCTGGGCCAGTTTGATGTCCCAAAGTAGGCAGGGGATTAAAATTAGTCAACAAAATGCACCAAATCTCTTAGCTCTGTCTGCTAGCTTCCTACTTTCTTTGGTTTTGGCAAGCAAAACCATCTTTCCAGCCTGCTTTGCAAGTTACAGACTTGCACACCAGCCAGCTGGGAGCATCTGTCAGCCAAAAGCAGGCAATTTAGGAACATTGTGTCTTAACCGAGGCTGCTCCGTTCCAGTCCTCAGTTACGTGGTTCCCTATTTAAGTCTTAACACACCGTTTGCCACCTTCAGGCCTAAAGATACATGATGATATCTTGGCAGTGGCTGTGAGGCTGGAAGGAGAGGGCACCTTCAAAACTATCTACCAGGCAGTAAGATTTTCCTGTCTATTGTGTGTAAAACTCTTGGTAGAAACACTGAGTCCAGTAGCTACAAGAATCTCAGCCAGCCTCCTCTGTGTGCACTGAAATCTGCTGTGGTGCAAACATCCCTTAAGAAATCGTACTCTGGTCAAAGGGCTGAGCTTTCTCTTAGTATCTTTTTTTAAAAACACATAAAGGTTAGGGCTGGCCCCGTGGCTTAGCAGTTAAGTGTGCGTGCTCCTCTACTCGCAGCCCCAGTTTGGATCCCGGGCGCGCACCGACCCACCGCTTCTCTGGCCATGCTGAGGTGGCGTCCCACATACAGCAACTAGAAGGATGTGCAACTATGACATACAACTATCTACTGGGGCTTTGGGGGGAAAAAAAGGAGGATTGGCAATAGATGTTAGCTCAGAACCAGTCTTCCTCAGCAAAAAGAGGAGGATTAGCATGGATGTTAGCTCAGGGCTGATCTTCCTCACAAAAAAATAAAATAAAATAAAATAACACATAAAGGTAAAAATTAATTTTTTTTTTTTTTTACTGAGGAAGATTCACCTTGAGCTAACATCTGTGCCAATCTTCCTCTATTTTGTATATGGATCACCACCACAGCATGGCCACCAATGAGTGGTGTAGGTCTGCACCCAGGAACCAAACCTGGGCCACCAAAGCAGAGCACACCCAACTTAACCACTAGGCCAAGAGGCCAGCCCCTAAAATAATTTCTAATGTGTCCAAGAGACCTTGGACATGCATTTCAGGAGCCTCATGGTTACCTACATTTAACAGTTCCTCTCAGCCAAGAAGACCTCAATTGCATTTATTCCACAGGAGGTTGTTGGAGCAAGCAAGGAGTCTGGGGATTGCAAGCTTGTACCTTTCCATAAACACGAAAATTCCTGTAGCCATATTCCTGTCTACATGAAACGATCTATAAAAACAAGATTACCACAGTCTTTCTCTTCTTGGGCTTTCACACCCTCGGGTGTATCTTTCCTTTCCCTCTCCCACCCCCTCAAGGCACTTTTCTTTATAGACATATTTAGCATAAGCAATCATTTCTTTTGGATCATGTAATGTGGATAAAATCAAATGGTGTAATTAGCACTTCAGTTAATTCAGGAAAGTCTTTGTCAGTTTATTTTAGGTTCAGTCAGGTTTTTTTGCGGGGGGAGAGCGTGAAGCCTTCACTAAATTAATGACCATCCCAGCTGGATTCCTCACCCTTGCCTTGCCACGTCTGTGACATGGTGGCTGTTCTTGTTGTCATCGTTGTTATCACTGCCCAAGAAAACTACGAGAGATGCAGGGAGAATCATTATCTTGCAGTCCCTTCGCATACCTTTTGAAAAGTCTGATTCAGGTTAAAGTCAAGCAAGAATCATATCCACAGTTCATTCATCAGCCTTTGCTCTGACTTTATAGGAACACTTGCTTTGCCAATCAAGGGTGCTTTGTATATTCTCTCCTATAACTGAGATGTACGTAATCTACCTCCAGTTCATTACTGGAAGGATTGAAACCCAGACTGGAAATATCTTTTCCGTTGGCCTTTTTAATCCTGTGGTCCGTTTTGTGGGAGGACAACTTCAGGAAATTTCAAGACACGCCAGAGATTAATCCAACTAGACGTTGGAGAAACAGAAAAATATTGAAAGTTCTCAGTGGTAGGGCTTCTGGCCATACCACAAAAGAGGGATCGATAGAAAAATCTAAATGCTGCCTGTATGTCTCTTCACAAGATTCTACTAATGGAGTCATATTTTCAAGGGGCTTGAAATTTCCAACAAGTGTCCAATAGCAATTTCTCAACCCATAATCGACAGGAGCTGCAGCCGTATCCTGGCCCAGGCAGACATGAAGCTTAGGAATTCCTGGCCTCCGTTCCCACATTTCCAGTAATGTTTGTAGATTCAACCTTTTGGAACAGAGCATATTTTAAAGAGCCAATGAAATAAAATGCCATTATTTTCCTTCTTGGAATTTCAAGACATAAATTTCACATCTGCAGAACAAAGAAGTGATATTTGAAAGCTTAATCCCAGCTCGCCTTAGCATAGAGTAGGCACACCCGGTGCCCCAGAGATGTCGGAGCTGCAGAGAAGTTCCCAGAAGGTGGCCTGGTGGTGTGCAAAGAGCACGGGTTTCACAGTTGCAAGGACTGGGTGTGAGTCCCAGTTCATGCGTTTGTTCCTTTGTTGATTCATTCATCGAATATTTACTGGGCCATGTGCATTCTATGTGCCATGTGCTGGGCACATGAATCATTTCACTAGTTACCAGCTGTGCTGCCTCATGTTTGTCACTTAATCTTTCTACACTTTGGTGTCCTCACTTGTATAATAGGGATAATAATCATATAATTTTAAAGCCCTCTCTTCAGAGTTTCTTGAAGATTAAGTAAGGGCTTTGCAAACTATAAAGCACTATGCAACTTGAAAGTTTATTTGCATTTGTTTTATTACTGTTATTCATGTGCTTACAGGGAAGCTTACAGGTCTTACAGGGAAATATTAATATTCTACCAGGATTGAAAAGTGGGTGTCCCCAGGCCCCGTGGCTTTCCTCTCAAGAACTCAAATCTCAGGCCTGCTTAGAGCTCTGGACTCTGTGAGGCTCTAAGCTTCAAGCATTGCTGGCTCGACCAGGGAGAATGGGCAGCCTGGGGAAGCCAAGACAAGGGGACCAGTCAGGGAGACACCTTCCCCCCCCGACACACACACACACAAAATAGCTGTGCTGCTCTCTGGGTTCAGAGCAACAGCAGAACAGAGAGCTGTGAGATCATATTGCAGCAGACACTAGCTGCATTTGGACAGTGTAAACAAAGTCCAAAACTCCTTCTCCCGCCATACCATTCAACAGTCTTCTTCTTGTTAAACATCCTTTGCTCCAATCACCATAACAACGCACATCCCATGGGAAGTGACAGGGATTACCAGGAGAGAGCAGATGAACAAACCCTCACTTTGGAGAGCGTTGTGGTCATTGATGTCATTTGGGGTTTTGCTTTTCTTGTGGGCTTTCAGTGTCTTGTGAGATTGGGCAGCTGTCCACAAGGGTTCAGATGTCGGTCAGCATCCTGATGTCTTGGGGCAAAGGCTCCACTTGGTCTTCCTCAGTCACTGAAACAGAACTTCTCCAGTGCAAGTTTTCACAAAGCAAACTGGATGCAATGTGCTGGACCACTCAGGGAACTTCATACTGTAGGTTATGATGTGATTCATTAAAGGTCTAACGCTCTACTCTGAAAAAAGCCCTGCTGTAAAAGCAAGTTGCTGTAGCTCAGCTTCTACCTGTGTTTGTTTTCTTAGTGGGGAATAGACACAGGAAAATGCTAAGTGTGTACAAATCACGCTGAAATGGGGTTCAAGTAGTAATAGGAAAACTAAATTACGTTGTGCCAAAGTTACATATAATGAAACTGGATTGGATTTGCTTGGTGATGTGGAGTTTTATAATATACTGATATATATAAAGTGAACCTTTATTACTGAAATGGCAACAGGAAAAATAACTTTGTTATCATGAGTCTGAAATTCTTGCTTCAACTCCGATTATCCCGATGAAATACTTGTTTTTATAACACAGTTTTCAATCATGTAAGGTTTATTAGGAATGCAAGTATCATAAAACACCAGAGGTACTAAAATTATCAAAATCCTGTCTATCCATTACAAAACACTTCTAGGCAAAGCACTTTCAGATGAGTGAACTTGAGTTATCCTGGGGGCAGCATGGGGACAGTGGTATGCCGGGGAACAACTGGCTCTCTGGGGTTAGAAGGGCTTGAGTTGTAACATTTGTCAATTACTACTCTCACCATGGCCAATTTCAAGCTACCAGCATGACTACCACTGGTCTCAGAGTTGGGAAGAGATGCACAGTCACACACCATTATGTAGTCTTTCCACCATCCACAAGCGACAGGCATTAATAACTTCAAGAGCATAAATAAAAGTAAGATGTAGTAAAATAATTAGGAAGGGTTGAGTTATGAGTATTTATTGTCTTTACTTTTAATTAAATTTAATCAGCCATAAGTATGGTCGATTTAATTTTAATAATGGTTGTGTTTAGCAACTGACCCACAAAATTCCTGAAAGTGTAACATCCTCTCTCACAGGCTGGACTGAGCCCGTTCCAGCTCCCTGGGCACGAGGGTCTTGTCTGCTATGTAAGGAGGTCTGAGTCTCTTCTTCACTGTGTTGACCAATCGCCCCTTGGCTGCAAGTGGAGGGCTCCAGGCACCTAAAAGACCTCATTAACCAATTTCTGGCAGCTCATAGAAAGTTATTCTCTCCTCCCATTGTCTGTTACACAGGATCGCCACCTAGTGATGCAAAGGAGATTGTCTGGGTTTAAGGCTGAGCCTGTCTGACATAGAGCCGGGAAGACAGCTGTTCTCACTGACTGTTTTCTGTGGTGGTTTCCAGGTCTACAATGTGGAGAATTGTAGAGACAGTGATAGCTGCATCAGCACAGGCTTCCTGTGTTCTGTGGTACATCGGACAGGAGAGATTTTGTTGAGAGCACTCTGTAAAGCTTTCTTAGAACTGTGAAAAGGACCTGGGCCTTGCCTAAACCGCTCTTTTTTACAGATGAAGACATTGATTCCTAAAGAGGTGAAGTGACATACTCAAGTCACGTGCCAGCTGGTGGCAGAGTTGGGCCAGAAACCCAGTGCACTGACCCTTAAGCCAGCGTCCCTTTTCCTGCTGCACACTGTCACTCCATCAGAACGTGCAGGTTGAGGCCACATGGTGTTCCTGGGCCTGGCACCAGGTCCAGGGGCTACAGTGGTGAGCCCAAACAGCCCAGGCCCTGCCCCCGTGGAACCTACTGTCCTAATAGAGAGTCAGCCGAATGGTAACACAAGTCCCTGTACCGCTACCTGGATCCCCTGCTCTGAGCAGGCATAGGCTACCAGAGGATGTGGCAGGGGGTTTGCAACGAGATCCAAAGGCCAAGCAGGAATTAGCAATGCTGGCTGGGGGTTGGGGACAGACCAAGGGACCAGAAAGGTCAGTGTGGCTGGATCTGGGAGCCTATGCATGTGCCATCGTGCCATCCAGTGACAACCAGCAAGAAGCCCAGGAACCTACATCAGTCATTTCACGGGAGTGTCATGAGGTTAGATGAAGCAACGTCGGTGAAAATGCCTAGCACAGCGCCTTGCCCAGAGTGGGCACAGCCAGGGCGAGCTTATCTGTATGTTGTAAGGCTACAGGCAGGGATTCCAGAGGAGAACTCATCTGCTGACACTCACGGGAAGAGCGAGGACGTGCCCAGATGTGAGAACAAGGCAGGAGTGGCTGGCGAGAAGGAGGGCTTTGCTGGAACGGGCTCACTTTGGGAAGATGCTGCCCTTCTGGAATGGGTGTACCCCTTCCTGTCACAGAGGACATTTAAACAGGAAAGAGCCAGACAATGGTGACCTCAGGGTTGCCTAAACAGACCCTCCCCTAGTGCAAAATGCAGAGCTGTTCTCCTCCTCCACCTCAGTCCCCGTCACACACACTCCGCCCCCCAGCAAACAACGCCCCATCTCCTGGATGCTCCCACCTCCCCCGACTGGAGTGCTGTGAACCCCATTCAGCCAAGTGATAAATGACCAGATGGCTTTACATTGCCAGTGTGGTAGCTGTTGTCCAGGGCCTGGGACAATCAAGTCAGCTGTTGCCACAGGAACCCAAATTTCCCAGTAATCCCTGAGGTTTTCCTTTGATGGGTTTTATTTTGACTTATCCTGAGGAAGTAGCGTCTGATGCCCTGGGATTGAAGACCATGCAATGGCTGTGCTCACACAGGTGTGGAAACGTCCTCCCCACCTCCATGCCCTCCCCCCCTTCCCAGTGCTGCTCGCACACAGGCTGGCCGAGGTCACTCTCGGTATCAGCAGTGCACTGCAGAGCCCACAGGGGCCCGGACAACTTCCTTGTTTCTTTTAGAAAGCAGCTTTTTTGAGATATAATTTATATACCATAAAAATCAACCCATTTAGAGTACAATTCACCAGTTTTTAGTACAGTTGCAGAGTTGCACAGCCATCATCATAATCTAATTTTAGAACATTTTCGTCATCCCGGAAAGAAACCTCCTTCCCATTAGCAGTCATTCTCCCAACCCCCAGCCCCAGCCCTAGGCAACCACTGATCTGCTTTCTGTCAATATAGATTAGCCTTTCCTGGACATTTCATAAAAATAGAATCATCTTTCCTTTGTTAAATTTACTCCTAAGTATTATATTCCTTTTTATGTATTGTAAATGGAATTCTTAATTTCATTTTTGCATCGTTCGTTGCTACTGCATAGAAATATAGCTGATCTTTATATATTGATCTTGTATTCTATAATCTTGATGAACTTGTTTCTTAGTTTTGATAGTTTTTTAGTGTATTCCTTAGGATTTTCTATGTGCAAGATGATCTCATCTGCAAATAGAGGTATTTTCCCTTCTTTTCCCATCTGTATGCCTGTTATTGTTCTTGACTGATTGCCCTGGCTGGAGCTTCCAGTGCAGTATGGAGCAAAAGTGGAGAGAGTTGACATCCCTGTTTTGTTCCTGACCGTGGGGGGAAGCATTGTCTTTCATCAGCAAATATGATGTAAGCTAGGAGTGTGTGGATAGGGGGTCCTAACCCCAACCAGGGCTCAGGCGCTTCCTTGAAGGAAGGTAGGTAGGGGCCAGTGTGGCCTGCAGCAGGACGTGAGGCTGGGAGCAAGCAGGGGCCACACCTGGCAGGGACTTTGTAGGCCCCATGAAGGGTTTTGGTCCATTTCCCAAGAGCAGAGAGAAGCTGTTAGAAGGATTTTCAGTGGAAGATGAGGTAAGCTAATAAACTCTGAGCTGGGGGAATGTTCAGGGAGCCCAGAAGGGAAGCAACTGGCAGGAAAGACGTGAAGGAGGAGGAACTGAGAGGGCTTAGTCAAAGCTGGAGGCAGATGGGTGGGTGAGAGGGGCGGGGGTCCACTCCTGGGATGGCCTCAGGGAGGCTAGACCTACCTTTCAGGTGGTCACCCGTCTTTGTCTCCCCACTGAGAGGTCCCCTGCCCGGGGACTGCACCTTAGTCCCAATACTCTTGGGTTCCAGATGCCTCATCAACCTGCACTAATGATAGGTTTTTCCCCTGGACGTAAGAGAGGCCATCTCTCCATCTGGGAGTATTTGGGGAATGTGTGTGTGTGTGTGCATGTGTGTGTATGCGCACATGTGCATGTGTGTCATATATACACGTACCCTCCCAGCCCTACTCCCTGGAACTGCCAGGCTAGAGGCTTTCCTCCCTCCCATGGTGCTGTAATGCACCCTCTCCCCCCATTCCTTGTTGCTGGGAAATCAGGTGACTTCTGGAATCCAGGCTAATGGCTCTTATTAACCAAATGCTGACACATCCCTAATGTATGGGCTGCTTAATTAAAAGCCTGCTCGCCTGGCCAGCTTTCAGAGCAGCAAGCACTTCTCAAGCAGGGAATGGGGATTTCCAATAGACCAGGGAGGAAATGAAGTCACGCTAACCATCTATGAGATGCTTTTCCTCTATAATAAAAGAAAAGTGCTTGGTGGGGGTGGGAAGGTGGGGACGGGGTTGGCCTGAGAAGAATGGAGCCTGAGTAGCCTTGGGGTTTGCTCCTTCCCAAGCAGGGAGCCCCAGGCAGCACCTTAGGAACCCAGCTCCTGCCAGGGACAGTCCTAACACCCAGCTGGCAGCCAGTGCCCCCCCCACCAACCACCCCCTCGTAATCCGACTTGCTCATCAGTGCCCAGTTAACGTCTATTATGACAGGACCTCAGCAAGCACAGAGGGCTCTGGCCTCCTGAGAGCACAATTCAAAACTGGGTGTGCTTTTTCCTTCAAAGACCCTCCCTTTTCCTTCTTCATCCTGCAGGTGTTAACAGACCCGGCCAGACCTAACAGCCAGCCCCGCTGTGTTGAGTTCAGCCCAACCCCTCTTAGAAGAAATCTTAAGTTTCTTTTACAAGCAAATTTCTTCTAGATGCTTTTTATGAATATATTTAATAAATGGTTGCTTCATATATTTTTAAAAATCTCACTAGGGGCCAGCCCCATGGCGTAGTGGGTAAGTTCATGTGCTCCGCTTCGGCGGCCCGGGGTTCACAGGTTCACAGTCCCCTGGGTGGCACTGACGCACTGCTTGTCAAGCCATGCTGTGGCGGCGTCCCATGTTAAGTAGAGGAAGATGGGCACAGATGGTAGCCCAGGGCCAATCTTCCTCACAAAATAAAATAAAATAAAAGCTCTCACTAAGTGAGAACAAGCTATAGTTATATGCCTTTGAGACAGTGTATGGATGGCGGCTGGAGGCAGTACAGTATGTAGGAAGAATACATTCAGAGCTAGAAGCCCTGGATTGGGGTTCTGGTGCTGGAGATATTTTTGATGATCATGACCAAGGGGAGGAGGTGATACTGGCATCCAGGAGGTAGAGGCCAGGGATGTTGCTAAACACCCTACAGTGCCCAGGACAGCCTCCACAATAGAGAATTATCTGCCCAAAATGTCAGTAGCACTGACGTTGAGAAACTGCTCCAGATAAACTCACAAGAACGTTCACAGCAGCATTGTTGTGTAATATAACTGCAGTTATCCCAAATGACCATCGACAGTGGACTAGATGAGTAAGTTGTGACGTACTCATGCAAGGGAATGGTATAAAGTGATGAGAATGAGTGAGCTACAACTACATGCGTCAATAGGGTACATCTCAAAATGGAGCGAGCGATAGTAGAATATACAGTTAATATATCCTTTTATACAGTTAAAAACAGGCAAACTACGGGTATTGTTCAGGGATACTTCTGTGTGTGGTAAAACTACAAAGAAAAGCAGGCTTATTGATACAAAATGCAGGGTAGTGGTTAGTTCTGGGAGGGATTGCAGCTGAAGAGAGGCACCGGCAGGCTTAATGGCACTGGCGAAAGTTCTGTTCCAAAGTTGGAGCAGGGGGGATAGATACGTGACTATCTGTTTTCTCATCATTTAGATGTATAAATATGCTTTATAAACTTTTGTATGAATATGTGTCTTTTCCACGTTTCCTTCTATGCTAGGGACACAATAACAGCAGCTAATGTTTATTAAGACCTAACTATGTGCTTTTGCAGCGACCTTGTCAGGGAGGGGATTTTATTCTCAGAGAAGGTTTAGGGAGTGACATAGCCTTCTAAGGATAGAGCTGGATTTGAACTTGAGCAGGCCAGTGCTGGCCCCATGCTCCAGATGACCACGTGTTGCTGCTGCCTCCTGTCGGGTCCCATCCCTCACCTGCCTCCACTCTCTCCACAGGGTCCGGAGACAAACGACCAGTCGGCCTCCCCCTGCAGGGGGCAGACCCAAACCCCAGCCCAAGCCTAAGCCTCAGGTGCCACAGTGCAAGGCTCTATATGCCTATGATGCTCAGGACACTGACGAGCTCAGCTTCAATGCCAATGACATCATCGATATTATCAAAGAAGGTAAGTACATGGCTGGTTGGCTGGCCAGGACGGCCACCCACAGAGCATGTGGTCACGTTGCTATAAAAACTAGTTTAAACATAAAGAGAATTTATGGGCTTCTCTAACTGAAACTTGCAGAGGTAGGTCAAGCTTCAGGCTCAGTTTGATCAAGACTCCAGCTTCATTTTTTTAATGCTTCTTTCGGCTCTGTGCTTTTCTTTGTATCTGCTCCCTTCTCAGGCTGTTTTCCTCATGGTAGCAAAATGGCCGCATCCGTTCCAGGCCAACAGAGCACACCATGTCAGAAATCTGCTTTATCTCTGAAACTTCTTTTAGCCATTGGAAAAAATTCCTAGGTTTCACTCTGATTGGACCAAATTGGTCATGTGCCCATCCCTGAACCAATCTCTAGCAAGACAAAGGCTGTGTACCCTGAGTGGGTTAGACCTGGCAGGGACTGCCTAGGAAACGGGAGTTAGAGCTATCCCACCCAAACTTCATGGCCTCCTCAGAATGAAGGTAGATGGAATGGAAGCCAGGGAGGCAACCCATAGCATCCACTATAAAAGTGGTCTTGGCTGAATGCTTTATTAATTGGATAGAGAAGATAAGTTAGAACATAATATACATATAATCAAGCATCAGTCCTTATGGAAGCATAAAAAACAAAGGTAACTCCTGACTTAGGATGTTAGAAACAGCACCATGAAGGAAATGGCCTTTGGTGAGGGGTGGGGAGAGAGAGAAGCCGTGGGAGCTAGAAAGAGCGGGTCATTTTAGGAAAAGGAGCTGCCGCTCGACCGCGGTGCAGCATCCCCGAGGCTGTGTCGTGGGGGGTGAGGTGAAGCGGGCAGCGGCCTGCTCAGAGAGGACCCTGGACGTCAGGCTCAAGAGACTTGTGAAGACAGGGCGCAGCCGTCCAAGGTTTGTGAGCAGAGCGAGGACCACCTGAGTGGACAGTGGTCCTTGGCAGGGTTAGCTTTCAGGAAGAAGTCGCCAGGGACAGTTCCAGGAATTGTCCTTTAATAGGTTCCTTCATCACATGGGCTCACTCCTGGGGGGTTTCTGGGCCCCTGGACCAACCTCCTTCTAAACGGCCTCTGGGCATTATTTTTATCTCCTTTAACTGCTAGTTTTCTACAGGTTTTAATATTTTAAGCCATTTAGTATCCTTCTTCAAAAGTGTCAGAATAAAAGTAAGTGTTGAAATAAACTCTTAGTAAACACAAACAGGATTTTTCTCACCAGCTTTGTTAGCAAAAATATTGGAAATGACCTAATATCCAGTAACAGGGATTGGTTAAATAAGCTTTGCTATATCCATTCAGTGAACTTTGATGCAAAAATTATTTTATTAAAGATAATGATGCAAAAGTGCAGTATATTTATTGAAATGGAAAAATGTTCATGGGAAAAGAAAAAGTTTATAGACTGTGGACTATAGTCTCATTTTTGTAAAAATATAAAACGCATATGGCTATATGTGTGTATGTATATATTTTCATATATATATGTTAGAAAATGTTAAAGTGGTCTCAAGTGTTGAATTTTAAGTAAGTATTACTTTCTTTCCATTTCCCAATATTTTCAAATTTTTTTAGAAATAATATGTATTGGGTATAATTAAAACAATTAGAAGTTATCAAAACATGTGATAAGTTATTACTGTAATTTAAACAGTGTGATGTGAGTGCAGGAATAAATATATATTTATGTAAGTGGGATAGAATAGAATCCAGAAACAGAATCATGTGTCTATAGGTATTTAATATATGACAAATGTGGCATTTGAAATCAGGGGAAAAGATAGACAATTACTTTCCATTTTGAAAATAAAATTATCTCTCTACCTCATACACAAAATAAATATCAGATGAATTAAAGATCTAAAAAAACTAAATTATAAAAGTCCTAGAAGGAAACCTAGAATATTGTATTAATCTTTGAATGGGGAAAGTCTTCCTGTGGAAGACATAAACCACACAGGATTTAACCTCATGAAGAGGCTAAATTAAAACCTTCTGTATGGTGAACAGCACCAGGAGCAAAGTTAGATTATAGAAAACAGACTGGGAAAGAACGTTGTGCACATAAATAGCTCCTCCACGTGAATAATAGGACAAACAGTCCTGTCCAGAAGCAGACAAGGGCTCTTGAGGCAACGCCCAGCAGAGCCCCCCTAACCATCAATGAAATGAGAGGTAAAACATCTCGCCTGTGACACCGGCGAAGGGTCAAGTGTGTGCAGTCCACGTTCCCTGTCCAAATCCTTAGAGCTAAATGAGTTCCAGAAATCAGAGATGGGAGCTTTTAGGAAGTCAATAATGGTGTATATATATGTGTCCTATATGATATGATATGATATAACACCCCTTGGGGATCCCAGGGCAACACCCTAGATCAGACTCAGTGTTACTGCTGTGAAACAGGAGCGTTCACATTCTGGGAAGAGGCAGCATGAACAAACTCATGTCACTTCTGGTCAAGTTTTGCCATCAAATGAGTTGCAGAAAACTTAATTTTCAGAACTTTCTGGATTTTGTCATTGCAAATAAAGTGTGGCCTGTAGTATCTGTGGTTAGTCAGGGAAATAGGTACCTTCTTTCATGGTTTACTGCTGGAATAGACTTTGGGGAAGGAAATTTAATAGTACTTATCAAAATTTTTAAATCTCCATGTCAAATGATTACTTCAGATTTATGTTTAACCCTTTCCACCAAGATAAATTCCAAATAAATAAGTATTTAAATGTATAAAATAAACATAAAAAGTCCTAGCAGTAAGTATGGGAGTGTTTTCTTTTTTAATAATATCATGGTGGGAAAGGATTTCTGAAAGTGATAGAAAACCAAGAAGCTATAAAATAATATATCATTTAATTCAACTATTTAAATATTAAAATATCATAAAAAGTTAATAAAAATGGGAGGAGGGATATTTGCAACTCATATGACAAATTCACTTAATATATATAAAGAACTTCTAATCAACTAGATAAAGACCAACATCCAATAGAAAACTAGGCAAATGCTATGAACAGTGGAACATATGGAGCTATAGGAGAGAATATGGAAGCTCTTTATATACTGATAGGAAATGATCTTTAGCATATATTATTAAGGTTAAGAAAAAGTGCAGAACATGTAATATGCATGGTATGCTATCATTTGTGTTCAAAAGGGTAATTTTTATAAATACTTGCTTTTATATACATGAAATATCTCTGGGAGAAAGTACAAGAAGTAGGTAATATTGCTTGCCCTCAAAGAAGGGATCTGGGTGGCTGTGTTCCCTGTTTATCATTTTGTACTTTCGAAAGTACTGTACATATGAGAGTATTACCTATTACAAAAAAACAAATTACGTTTTCTTACAAAGAATAATAGAAGGTCCATATTCTTTGACCCAGAAATCTGTCCTATAGAACTACTTGCACATGGGCATAAAGATAACATGTATGGACGTTTACTGCATAAATAGTGAAAAATTGGGAACAAATGTCCATCAGTAAGGAAATGGTTATATAAATTTTGGTATACGATGCAGCTGTCTAAAAAATGGGATACAGACATGGAAAGATTATATTTACAAGTATTCAAAAGCAAGATGCAGAATAGTAAGATATAGGATGGCCTGTCTGTTTAAAATGAATGCACGTGTGTGTGTTTATAATCACAGAAAAAGGTCTGGAAAAATATATACCAAATTCTTATTGCTGGTGAAGGGTCTGGGATTAAGATGGGAAGTAAGGCTTATGAAGTGGTGCAGACAGGTTCTCCCAGAAGCAGAGACTGAGATGGAGTGGGAAGTGTGAAAGGAGTTGGGGGTGGGGGGCGTAGCTCCTGTGAAGGGAGAGGGGAGGAAGCTGGATTGGGAGCCATCAGACCACAGCGCCACCGGACAATCTGCCAGCCCAGCAGCTGCTCCAGAGCAAGGCCTGCCTGCTGAGGAGGGTGATCTCAACAAGAGCAGTCGGCCTCATCTCAGAGGCTGGGCAGTCCTACAAGGCGGACAGCTGGAGGCTGTCAGCAAGACCTCCCATCTGGGCAGCACATCTGTGTGTCTGCCGTGGGAGAGGGGTTACTTTTTACAACAAACTTTTTCATCTAAAATAAAAGAGAATAGGGCCGGCCCTGTGGCTTAGTGGTTAAGTGCGCACGCTCTGCTGCTGGCGGCCCGGGTTCGGATCCCGGGCGTGCACCAACGCACCGCTTCTCCAGCCATGCTGAGGCCGCATCCCACATACAGCAACTAGAAGGATGTGCAACTATGACATACAACTATCTACTGGGGCTTTGGGGGGAAAACTAAATAAATAAAATCTTTTAAAAAATAAATAAATAAAAGAGAATGAAGAAGGAAAAACAACACAGATGGAGCCAAATCACCTTTGCCCATGTGATGCACCCATGGGAGTGGGATCTGTTTGGCCCGGGGAAGAACAGCCTTCCTCGTCTTCACGTGCACCATCTCTGTCTCCCTGCAGATCCTTCTGGCTGGTGGACGGGTCGACTACGAGGCAAGCAAGGCCTGTTCCCCAACAACTATGTGAGCAAGATCTGAAGCGCACAGAGACTCTGACACACGGGGCGAAGGAGCTCCAGGCACAGACAGGGGAGGGGACATTTGAGGCTCTCCTTCTGATCCATAGCGAGCAATTGCTTCTGCAAGACCTGGAGTTATTCTGGTACCTTCCCAAGGAGGACATTGAAAAGCTGGGTTGGGGACAAGGGAGTGTCACTCCATAAATTATGCAAAAAGGTAGCCTATTCATAGGAACCCAGGAGGGCAAAACCACCACCAAGATTTATTTATTGTATTTAAACCTGGTGAGAGGACAGGGAGGTCCACTCAGACCTTGTTGGCTCTATCAAAACAGTAACCTGCTCACTCACCAGGTCCAGGGAATGGCTGTAGGTGGCCGCTGACAAGTGCCTTTAGTTGAAGAGCACATTTCTTGCATTCCTCTTTTCCTGACCTGACACACACATTCCTCTCTGCCACCTTCCCTCAGGCAGGACCCACTCTCTACAGGCTGGGCTTGGCATGAGTGGGCACTTCCCGCGCAAATGCCAAGGGCGGGCATGGCCCGCTCAGCCCACAGGTGCAGAGGGTGCTGGTTTACACTTTGCCGGGACCATCAGAGCTGCCGGGCTGGGCAGGGGCTGGGGGCTGGGCTGTCAGCCTTGCTTTCTCTGGGTCTTCACTTGGAATGTGGCTGGCCCATGTTGGTTTTGTGTTTCATGCTGTACCTATTACAAGAAGGATCTCTTTTTTTCAAGCTGTACATTTATAAAAACAGATCATATACTGTATATATAAAAATCTTGAGATGGTAGAAACATGTATGAATGTACTAAGTAGTATCCCACTGTACTTATCAATAAGGTAGGTTTTATTACAGAACTCGCACCAGGTACTTACAAATGTGCACTTCTTCTCAGCTATAGAATCAGTGTTACTGCTTTCTAGCTCGGTCCCTGCAAACCCTTCCCAACCCTTTCTCCCTGTAGGTAATTTTCCTCTGTCTCCTCTGTGTCCTTCCCCCTACCTCCTAAATAAATAAAGGAATCAGTGAACCACCTTGTTCTTTTGTGGCATTTGTTCTGGGCTGAATTGTGTCTCCCCCCAAAAAGATGTTGAAGTCCTAACCCCCAATACCTCAGAATATGACCTTATTTGGAAATAGGGTTGTTACAGAGGTAATCAAGTTAAAATGAAATCATTAGGGTGAGCCCTAATCCAATATAACTAGTGTCCTGATAAAAAGGGGAAATTTGGGGGGCCAGCCCCGTGGCCTAGTGGTTAAGTTTAGCACACTCCACTTTGGTGGCCTGGGTTCACGGGTTCGGATCCCCAGTGTGGACCTACACCACTCATCAGCCATGCTGAGGTGGCGACCCACATACAAAATAGAGAAGATTGGCACAGATGTTAGCTCAGGGCTAATCTTCCTCAGCAAAAAAAAAAAAAGGGAGGGAGGAGGAATTTGGATACAGATTGACACACAGAGAGGGACGATGATGTGAAGAGTCAGCCATCTGCAAGCCAAGAAGAGGGACCTGGAACAGATCCTTCCCTCACAGCCCTCAGAAGGAACCAACCCTGCCGACACCTGGATCTCAGACTTCTAGCCTCCACAATTGTATGAATAAATTTCTGTTGTTAAGCCACCCAGTTTGTGGTACTTTGTTAAGGCAGACCTAGCAAACGAACGCAATGTTTATTGCAGTAATCGTGAAACATTGGAAATAATGTAACGTCCATCAGTGAGAGAATAGTTATAGGGGAGACGGCCCTTCTCTACTTCTGCTTCTCCCAGTTGCCACAGCCATCCTTAAGCTACTAGGAAAGCAGCCTCTGACCAGCACACACCTTCTTGTCACTTCAGCACCCCCAAATCCATGGGAAAAAATTATCAGGGGTTACAAAGAAGGAAAAAAATGTATCCGCATTGGGAACAAAGTAAACGATTTAATTCTGTGTTTTACTTCAAGAATAGGGAGCAAACTTCTTTCAGTAACAATAACAAATAATGTTTAAAGTATATTTCACTTCATTTTGTGACCAATTAAGAGAGAGAGGAAAATAAAGCCATAACGTGAAGACATGAGGCAAGGTAATCCTGTTGACACCAAAAGTCTGTATATTTTACAAAGGACGTTGACATTCCTGGACTCCTGTAAGTGGGAGGAAGGAGAGGACCAGACTTCGAACCGAGGAGCATCAGGGACTCTCCATAGCCTCAGTGCACAGGCTGCTATCTCATAGTCAGGAACACCAAGATTACCTTCTGTTGTTACCATACACCCCTGGCTGGCTAAGACAACCTTTTGTTTCTCCTGCTAAAAATCAGTCCTGAGATAAAAGAAACACAACTTTAAAAAAATTTGTTGCTGACTGCCAGGAAACGTCTGGATTAAGCATAGGTTCTGTTTAAAAGGGCTATCTTGAGAATAAATCTTAACTCAAGCTTTGGAGGAACTAAGGTGACCTTGATGGGTAGTGGAAGAAACCGCAATGTGTGAAATTTCTTAAATAAAAGTTTGTTGGTTTTAAATTTTCCCTAATGTTACACATTAAAACAAAAAGAAAAAAACTCACTGGGGCAAAAAAATCAGTCCTGGCTGCTTTTAATTTAATGATTGCCATTTTTAAATTGTGTGTAACTGGGCCCCTTCAGGCTCTAGGTGACAAAACAGGCACTGAGTTCAACATCCCCATAAGCAGCAGGAAGACCCCTCATCCGTGGGGATCACAGAGCAAGCCTGCGTCCCTGTACCCTTGTACCCCACCCAGTGCCAGCTCAAGGAGGTGCTTGACCACTGTTGCTTGAATAGGTGAGAGAATTCATGTTTATAGGTGAAGAAGACTCAAGTCGTTAACCTGGGTTTCCTCTAATCTGGCTCTAGCCAGGCCTGCAGTTTGGTTCACTGTTGAGTTAAACAAATGTGCAATTAGTACATGAGTCACTTAACCTGGGAGAATAAAGAGGATCAAGGGGCCATCCCTGCTTTCTAGAACGTGCCATCCTGTTTGGGATAAGGGGTGTGCATGTGCATATACACCACACATGTGTAGCAGTGGAATGTGCAGTGTGAAGATGTGACAGAGCCCTTCAACCAAAGGTTTAAAGTAACCATGAACCAAGAGAGCAGGCTTGATGGTGGACCCAGGGACAGAGGTGGTCCAACTAGCAGGAGAACAGCAGTTTGGCCTCAGAACCCTGTTTAGACTCTTCAGTATTGTTGAGGACCCCAAGTAGTTCTGCTTTCGTCGGTTATAGCTCTCAGCATCTATCATTTCAGAAATCCAAACTGAGAAAAATGTAAAACACCAACACACATTCCACACACTGCCAAAGTGAGGACATCATCACAAGTCATGTAGCTTCTGGAAGATTCCACCACACACTACTGACAAGCGAGTGTGAAACAAAGCAAATAACATCCTAGTATTATCATGAAAATAGTTTTGACCTCATGGACTTCTTGAAAGGGCCTCAAGAACCCCCAGGGGTCCCTAGGACACCTGAGAACAGCCAGAAGGGGTACGTGCTAATGCATAGGGGATGTAGCAGGGAGAGTAACCGGCTTTCTGGAAACATTATGCAAAAAGGCCCTCTCTTCCACAGTGCTTGGGGAAGCGATGACGCCCACGGAGAGGACAAAGGGGAAGGGCCTTGTTATGAGCTTGCTCCCCACCAATAGGAGTGCACACCACCCACACCCCAACGTGTTGTCCCAGGCCATCTGATCAAACGGGACTCACCGCCATTACCAAGTCCAGCCCCAAGAAGGTGGAAAAGGGGCGAGGAGCACAGCTCCTTTTAAAAAGATTCCTTGCAAAGTGCACACACCATGTCCACTCATACTCTACTGGCGGGAACGTAGTCACATGGCCTCAGCTGCAAGGGGAGCTGGGAGTCTCTGGCTGCAGACAGTTAGTCTCTGCACAGAGAGCAGCTTGCTCAGGGTGCCAGGGAGAGCTTCCTCCTCCTTCAGCCATGGCTCCTTCCAGGCAGAGAGGCTCACAAGAACAAATGAGAGACAACATGGCTGTACCTCCATATAACTTACGATCTCCACTGGTTTGCCACAGAGCAGGGCTTATATAAGCCAAATCCTTCCCCTCCGTGACTCCCTCCATCTCCTCCCCAGACCTCCAAGCAGAGCCGGGCAGACTGAGACTGGCCCTGCCTCTAGCTCTACTTCTTCTACAGGTGGTTTTCTGGGTGGTTTCCCTGGCGGGTGGGGGCGAGTCGTTTCAGGAGTGGAGTGCGCATAGCGCATCTGGTGGAGAGCCCAACCATGTTCCTGGCACCCCTCACTTTTGTGGTCAAGAGTGGGAGCCATTCTGTAATGTTGCCCCTTTCCCTCCTTGTTTTATGTCTCTCCCAAGGCCTAGCTAATCTTCACAGCTCCCCCTGAATTTAGGAACTCACTTTTACTCCTACCAGCTAATCTTGATGTCTTTCTCTCCTACTCTACTGTTCCTGCCCCCTCTAACCAGTATGGCCTAGTCTAAAATCTCCACTTTGCAAATGGGAAGGCTCAGTCCAGTTCACTACCTTGCCCAAAGTCACATAGCGCTTAAGTAGAAGAGTCATCATTTGAACCCTGATGACCCATGGCCCACACTTTTCATCTTTGTCTTCCGCAAATATTAAGGAGTTTGATAGTCAAATTGTCAACCTTTAAACTTCCATTATCTTTCTCTCAAAAATCAAAAACCTAAAAAAAGAAAAAAACTCACAAATAGGACTCGACAGCTGTAAATGTGTAAACTCCTTTGACGACCAAGAGCTGTGTGTGTCTAACATATCTTGGAAAGCCAAGTTGTCTCTTTCCAAGACCATCAACCTCCTTAAAATTATAGCTGCTAACGTTCAAGCACCTCCAGATACCGTGCTAAAGGCTCGACGTACTATATTTAGTACACCACCACTACGAGGTGGACACTCTTATCCCCATCTTACAGACACTGAGGTCACACAGCTGCCAAGTAGACTCAGACCCAAGCAACCCAGCTTCAGGGTCTGTGCTTTTCAAATACTGTGGTTACATCAGCTCATTTCCTAATTTCAGTGTGTTCATGATGTTATCATTTCTACTTTTACAGCTTATCTCACATTTATTATAACACTTTAGTTTGTGTGCCTGCTGTGGCACATAAGGAAGTATCTTAAAGGTCTTTTTTTTATGACATCCTAGAAGTAAGAATTTCCTGAGTCAGGGTATTTAATATTTAACTAAGCAAATACGTAATAAAGAAGCTATAAAATGTCTTTGGAATATGCCTACAAACCATCCTTTCTTGTTGGAGCTTCAGCGCCCCTGGGAAATAACCTTGCTTTGCAGAGCCAGGACGCCTTCCTGTCGTGGTCTCACTTGGTTACCAAGTGACCTCAGTCAGTCTAAGGCTGCCATAAGTGCAAGTTTCACTAACTCGGCAAGGATCTTTATAACATTTTATACTAGGGCTCCAACATATAGATACCCAGTTCCTCTAAATGCTCGAAACTTACTCGTCAGGCAGCCCTGGCCTGCCCAGGGAAAGGGGGTGAGAAGCCAGCCCTAGCTGAGTCAGGTGCTCCTCTGGAGCAGTCACAAGCCATGGCTGAGTCACAGAACCAGGCCCCTGAGGACGTCACTGTCTCACTGCAGGCAGCTATCACCACACTCTAGGTTGGGGATGTGCTGACTTACATGAGTTCACCGCGAAGTTTCTCAGAAAGAAACTTTATGAATCTTACATGAGTTTGTGATGTTTCCCAAATGTATTTGACTCTTTTCTCTCAAAAAACCAATTAACATCTTGTTGAACTAATAGTTTGGGAAGTTGCTGCTATAAGACTTATTTATTTTATGAGGTTTGTTTTTAAGTTAGTGGTTGGAGACAGACAATGCATTCCCTCTTAGAAAACAATGCTAAATGTGATCAAATGCCCACCAAAAAAAAAAAAAGTAACTCATAATGTAGTTGAAACAGCACAACAGGAAAATGCATTCCAAGTGTCAATTTTAACAGGATGTCACAGGCCCATTTTCTACTTCTAGCTGTAGCCCCATAGGACTGCTATTCCTGTTCTCAGCCGTGCCTTTGAGAGAGACATATTATGAGGGTTACTTCTGACAGCTATCGCCCTAGCGGCCAGGTGTTCCTGTATGAGAATTAAAGAATAGTTCTAGAAAGGGAATTGTCAAGGCTATCCTCCCATTTTAAATTTTTGTAATGAATCAATCTTTTTATATTCAGGAAGTTTAGGAATGGGTTAGCATTTACTGAAGCCAAGTTCTAGTTTTTTCCATTTGAGAAAATAGTAGGAAGGGCTTTCCCAAAGCCATAAAGGCAATGATTTACATACTATTCATAAAAGCTCAAAAGGAACTTAGTCAAAGTGAGCTTCTACTGATGTCTTCAGTAGAGAAGTGACAAATAAATACACACAGGATACCTTAAGAAAAATCAATAGTTTTATTCTTCCTCAATATACATTTAGAAAATAGGTCTGAGAAAAGGTTTCATGAAATAGACCAGATGACTATATACAAAGTCAAGCGTTCCAGATCAGCAAGACCAGGTGCACGGACAAAGCACTCCTCCCCGAGGGCCCTGGCAGCCTAGGACCGTCCCATCAGAGGCGAGGCCAGCTCTTGGACGGCCTTTGAGTTCAGCTGAGGAATCGTGCTGATCTTCAGGAGTTTGCTGCTTGCGTACTTGTTCTTGACGGCCTGTAGAAGTCATCTGGGATTAAGCACACATCAGCACCACCCCCCCGCCTTATAACCTTGTTGCTAGTCTAATTTACAAGTATTGAAGGGCCAGACCCACAATCTCCAGATGGTATGAAGATGCCGAATCACCGAAGCCAGCAAGTGCTCTGAGGTCATAATGTGTTGTGCATGACAATTTCCTTCCACGCCTAGTAATGGATTAAGCCCAGCTGGTAGCACAGGTGATGAGGGAACAAATGATTCAAGGTCCAAGGAGCAGGCTTTCTCTCATCAGCCACCAGAGGGGTGAGAGATGGGAGCTGGTTATCATACCTAAGTGCCATCAGCACCTAACAGCTTCCCCAGGACTGGCAGCAATTCTGGCAATAAAAGTGAGTGGCAACCAGTGCTTAGCAGATCCCAGACAATACCCTCAGGACTGAAAACCCATTCCACTTCCCCGGTGTGCTAAATCATGCTGAAACCACATGGAAGGAAGCAAATCAGGTTGCGAGGACCCTCGGTGCAAAAGCCTTGCTCTTTGTCACCAGAGCCTTGGTGAGCTCTGATATTCAGCATCACACAAGCACAGGACAGCACCCAGTCTCCGCTGGGGCCTCCTCTCAGGGGGGCCATAAGGAGACAGACACCAGGCCCCCAGGACGCTTCCTGAATGGGCTTCTTGCCCCTCCTTCTTCGCCGTGCTTGCTAGTCAGGTGCCTTTCAGTCATTCTCCCACAAGATCCTGCACCAAGGCCCTGAAAAATATCACCGGAATACCCAAGCCTTCCACAGCACCATCTGAGGTGGGCCCTTACTGCCCCAGATCACACGCCGACCAGCCTTCCCTGCTTGCTGGGTGCCCCACCCAGGGTGCTGGGACGAGCACGGATCAAGACGTTGAACAGCTGCCTGGCTGACCACATGAGGCCTGGACATAGTTAGCCTAGCTACCTTGTTTTAAAGAAAGTCTGCTCTCAGGGTTTATTAGTATGCTCTACTCTCCTGCTGTATATAAAGAGTTTGTGCTAAAATAGACTCTCACATATGTCAACAACATATTTACATGAAAACACAAACACACACACATACATACGCATACTCTCAATAAACAAAACCCATAATCCAATGCTTCCCACAGCTTAGGAAAGAGGTACTTACAATGAATTTCGTTAAGTTTCCATTTACTTTCACTACATTTTTGGCCATATGCTGCATGACTTCCAACACTTCATTCTCTGTGTATCCAGTGTAATACTGCTGCTTTAAGTTCTGGAATGCAATGCAAAGGGAAGGGGCAAGATGAAGCATCCACTTTTTTAGAAGAGCACACCTCACACACGCTGACCTAACTTAAGTAAAAGCTATACGAGAATATTCTTATCTTCTGGAAATTCAATCACAGCCCTGACCACTACCACGGTAGCAGCAAAGCAGCCAGTAAATGCAGGATGATGTGGCTCTGAGACTAACTGAAGACCGTGTACAGCTCTCAGCTAAAGCAAGCGACAAAGGTCGCGTGTTATTATTTTTTTAAGAAGGTTGCGCAGGGAAGTGGGTACTTCAAGTAGTAAAGCTCCTAGGCTTACCTCTATCCCCACACTGAAAGCGGATGGGAAGGGAGACAGAGTGAAAACACACCCAGCAAAGGAATGCCCCCTGTACAGTAAGGGCAGAGACCTGGGCCCAGCACATCTCACATGTCTCCCCCATCAAAGGCCTGCCCAGCAGTGGCTGGTGGGGAGCTCAAGAGCCCAGACACCCAAATTGTGAGTCAGGGAAAGAGGTTCAGAATTCAGAAATAAACCGGGCCACAGGCAGCCATCTAATCTACCAAATACAAAAGAACTAAGACTACCCCGAACTCTCTTGTTGGGCCCTGTGCAGGTAAGCCCTGGAGAAGAAAAAGCACTCAGAACAGCTTCTATGCCAGCCTCGTGACCTAGCCACCCGGAGAACAAAATTCAAGCAAAAGGCCAGTTGTTGATGGATAATAAGACTTATCATGTATGAAGATATGTAACCTGACTTTATTTCAGTTCTGTGATAAAATTCGAAAAGCTAAGATACATCTCTTTCATAGGCAGAATATAATTGGGAAAATAAACCACAATTTAATATTAATCCTAAAATAGTTCAAAGAAAAAAAGAACTAAGCAGGAGTGAAGCCTGAAATAACACAAAATTTTTAAATCAATTCCCAGAAAACAGGGAGACCTACAGTTAATTGGTTTAGAGCCCAAGGAAGCATGTCTAAGAGCAAAGTAATTTGGCTAAAATGAGCATTGGTACCAGAACCGTGTACCATTCACGGACCAGTGGCCTTTTTGCCTCAAGCTTTTTATTTCAAAAAATTTCAAAGCTACAGAAAAATTGAAAGACTAATATAATGAACATCTGTATATCCTTTGTGTAGATTCATCAATTATTAACATTTTGCTACTTTCTCTGTCTCTCTCTCCTGGTGTCTGCAACTTTCAAATGGTTCAGCAAAAATTGTGTGTGAATATATATACATATTCACAATACATTGACACAGTATTTTTTTTTTTTTTGCTGAGGAGGATTGGCCCTGAACTAACATCTGTTGCCAATCTTCCTCTTTTTACTTGAGAAAGATTCGCCTGGAGCTAACATCTGTGCCAGTCTTCCTCTATTTTGTATGTGGGTCGCCACCACAGCATGGCTGCCGACGAGTGGTGTAGGTCCACACGTGGAAACCAAACCCAGGCTGCTGAAGTGGAGTACGCCAAACTTAACCCCTAGGCCACGGGGCTGGCCCAACACATCACTTCCAAATGTTTCAGAAGTATCACCCAAAAAGGATTTTCCTACCTAGCCACAATACTGTTATCACATAAGAAACACTACCAACAATTCCATAATATCATCTAATATATAGTCAATATTCAAATTTCTCCAATTGTTCCAAAAATATCTTGTATAGATTTTTTTTTAGATCTAGGGTCCAATCAAGGTACATGCAGTACATTTGGTTGTTGTGTCTTTAGTCTTTTTTAATTTAAAACAACTCCCATTTTCTTGGCTTTAAATGATGTTGACGGGCCGGCCCTGTGGCTTGGCGGTTGAGTGTGCACGTGCTCCGCTGCTGGCGGCCAGGGTTCGCATCCCGGGCGCGCACCGACACACCACTTCTCCGGCCATGCTGAGGCCGAGTCCCACATATAGCAGCTAGAAGGATGTGCAGCTATGACATACAACTATCTACCGGGGCTTTTGGGGGAAAAATAAATAAATAAATAAAATTATAAAAAATAAATAAATAAATAAATGATGTTGACTTTTTTGAAGGATTCAGGCCAGTTACTTTTAGAAGGTCCCATATTTTGGATTTATCTGAGTGTTTCCTGATGATTGGATTTGTGTCAAACATTTGGGGCATGAATTCTACATAGGTGATAATGTATACTTCCTACTACACTAGAAGGCAGGTCAAGTCAGGTGGTCCCACCAGTGATCATGTCAAGCTTGATCACTGGGTTAAAGGTAACTGCCAGATCTTTCCATCGCAAAAGCAGTTTTTCTTCAGAATTACTACATATCTGGGGTGGGGGTGATACTTTGAGACCATGTGAATCTTGTTCCCCAAAATTATTTCATCTAATGATATAAGCATCAATTGATGATCCTTGCTTAAATCAATTATTACATTGGGGGTTAAAAATTAGTGGATTTCTAACTCTTACCATTCTTTCTACTTTAATTAGCTAGCATTCTACTGATTAAAAAAAGGAAAAGAAAAGCTTTACTTTTCTTTCCTTTCTCCTTTCCTTTCCTTTTCTTTCTTTCGTATCATTATGGACTCACGGACTTTTTTAATGCATTATAATCTATTACTGTCACTCTTCTTTGTAATGCTACAATTTAGTCAGTAAGAGCTCAAGCCAGTCCCTATGTCCTTTTGATCTTTGAGAATTTGCTTGTTATATGCTACAAATTGATCCAGACTCACCATGTACTGCCCCTGCCACGGCTCTGGAATCAGCAATTTCTCGAAGGAGCCCTAGTTCCTAGTGGGTAATGGTATTGAGTGTCCAAAATGTGCCACTAGGTATATTCATTGCTATTGGGTTGTCATTGTTTCTAGGCCCTTTCATTGTGCATTTACTAATTTTTCCAAAACAGATTTAATATTATAGGGTTTTTCCTTTTGCTTTTAATAGTTAACAATATTTTATCTTTCTTTTTACAGTGGAAATTTTAGTCTTTAGTAACTTGTTTATTTGCTTTCTCCTGCAGTATACATAAATAGTTTCAGAATTACAATAACAGATTAC
Organism: Diceros bicornis minor; assembly: GCF_020826845.1. NCBI lineage: Eukaryota > Metazoa > Chordata > Mammalia > Perissodactyla > Rhinocerotidae > Diceros > Diceros bicornis. The sequence goes on along the minus strand of NC_080744.1, from coordinate 54,161,903 downwards.
TATTAACAAGCAATCTCCTAAGTAAACTTTAAGTCTGTTACGTTTTTTGGTCCTTTGTTTTGTCTAACTTCACATCCCACTAAAGATGCACAGTCACAATGCTGTGTTCAAAAGTTATTTGAATTAACTCTTCCCTCTGTGTTCTTTACCAATTTGATATATAGTGACATTGTTTCTTTCTGCTTAATTCCGTTTTAGGATTTGCATAAAATATTCATATTGTTCAAAAGTCAAAAAAGTCACATTACATTGTATACAGGTTAATAAAAAGTTACAACCAGAAGTCCTGCTCCTATCCTTAACCTTCTACCCTGATACCACTCAACCCCATAGGTATCCATTTTCATTAGTTTCTGGTCTATTCTTCCCGTATTTTTTGAAAAATTAGCAAATACATAAACACACATATATCTACTCTCTCTTATTTCCCTTCTTGCTTACATACAATGTAAACTGTATACACTTGTGTAGAGGAACAGCTCCGCCATGGTGCCCTGGCAATCCTGCACGTATCCACATAGACCAGCAGGCAAAGGCTTGACCCAGAGCTGATCTGTCTTGGCAGAATGCTTTGTGATCCTCCTGGAACATGAGGGGCTGGCAGGTTTGGGAGGGGCTGCCTCTAAGCACCTCCCTCACCTCCCTCTGCCCTGGGAGGCTGTTACGAGACCATTTCTTATCACCTCCCAGGTTCTGATGAGGCTTTTGCTCTGCTGCTCTTGGAGTACAGCTACAGACTATAAAACTGCTTAGTGGCAGTCTAGAATGGGATCGTCCACAAAAGGGTATCCTGTGACTCACATTGCAGTCATCCAGCCCCTTTTGTTTTGCTGTTGTCCTTTTCAGCGTGTGAGACAAGGACCCAGGGAGGTGGCATCTTTGGCTACTTGTATGAATCTACAAGTGGCTCGTTCCATCTTTACTGGCTACATCAGTCAGGCCTTGGCCTTGCTTTGTCTCGTGCGCTTGACAACTTGCTTGCTTCACTTAACAAAATGTCACCGAAATCTTAGCATATCAGTTCCTAGTGGCCTTCCTCATTCTTCACAACTCTAGAATACGTTTGTGTACCGTGGTGTAGTCACCTGGTCTCCAACTGAATCTCTCCAAGCAGCTTTCTTTTAGGCCTCTGGACTTTTAACAATTGCTTCAAGGATAGTGTTGTGAAAATGATAAGGCCTTTCATAGCAAGAGAGCCTAAAATATAACCTAACTAATTTCTTCTTAGACCCAACACTCACCCATTTTCCTTGGCCTAGAACCTTCTGGGACAGGCAGGAAGCAGCCGCTGCCACCATAGAAGGATGATAATGCACCATGTCATAGTCAATGAGAGTCAGCTCCATCAAATATTTGGCTAAAGTGTGCTGTTCAACATCAACCTACAAAAGAACAGCCAGGGACAGTAAGAAGCACAGCTTTATTCCTCTCCTGCAACATTCTGGGTGAAGGCTTAGGAACGGAAACCCACTTAAGTCACTTTTCCTTCCCAGGAATCGCTCTATTCCACTATACGTGACAAACACAGAATGCGAGGTCTTTTCTCTTAAGAACAGATGAGACAAGCATCAGGATTTATCTAAATAATGCTTCCTATAAATTCATAAGCTTTCCTATAATTGGATCAATGTTTCTGGGATGAGGCAAAATAAAGTCTCCTACAGAACCAGAGGCGCTTACCTCCCCAGCTTTCGATGCCCGCCTTAAGAAATGTAGTGGCAAAGGTCGACCCAACTCAAATTTCAGTTCTTTCAAAATCAGAGTTTCCATTTCACGGATTTGGGAACTGGTATAAGCATTGTCTGTGATATAAACGAAGTCTTCAATATTTGGAGAAAACATCTCCTCATACTTGGAAGCCAATAGCAGAGCCGTAATCCCAACCAGTTGAAGCTTCTTACGAGAGACTGGCTGAACCTAATTGAAGAAGAATGTGTCAAAAGTCATACCTAACAAGAGGATCAGGTTCTGGGTAGGAGAAAGAGAGAGAAGCACATGCCATCTCGCCCACACCCCTCTTAAGGGCACAGGAAACCTGAATGTTAGCAGCAGGTACCACCACTGCTCACAGCAGCTGTCTGTTACTGAGTACTCACCATGTGCCAGGCACGGTGCTAAGATTCTAACAATCATCTCATCGGATCCTCACAAAAATCCTAGGCAGTACATATTTTTTTCCCCACTTATAAATAGATGGCCTGACGGGCCGGCCCCCATGGCTTAGCGGTTAAGTGCGCGTGCTCTGCTACTGGTGGCCCGGGTTCCGATCCCGGGGGCGCACCGACGCACCGCTTCTCTGGCCATGCTGAGGCCGTGTCCCACATACAGCAACTAGAATGATGTGCAGCTATGACATACAACTATCTACTGGGGCTTTGGAGAAAAAAAAAAAAAAGGAGGAGGATTGGCAATAGATGTTAGCTCAGAGCCGGTCGTCCTCAGCAAAAAGAGGAGGATTAACATGGATGTTAGCTCAGGGCTGACCTTCCTCACAAAAAAAATAAAAAATAAAAATAAAAATAAATAAATAGATGGCCTGAGAAGAGATTCAAACACCAGCCCAAGACGACTCAGTTGCTGAGTAGAGAAGAATTATGCCTGACACCATCTCCTAGTCACTGCTCCACCCCCATCGTCCTGGCCTGAGTGTCAGGGGCAGCCCCAGCATGGCACTCGACATGGTCTGAATCAAGGTGATGCCAAGCAAAAGGGCAAGAATTCAATGGATGCCCTGGGACAAGGAAGGGGGTGTCTCAAACGTTTCCTTAATCCTCACCAAAGTACACTCATTACTCAGCCTGAAGAATCTTTCAAAGATGCTTTCAGAGTCAGGGAAAACAACTCAGTCTAGGGTATAAGTGTTTCCCAGGTTTTTTTTCCCCCAAAACTGAGACTTTGCTTTTCTTGCTTCAATAATTTTCATTATTGAAAATCTAAATATAGCTGTGCTTTCCTCCCCAATGAGGATTGTATGAGAACCACTGAATCTATGATTACTTAGGATTTTGCAGTATCTTGGGGTCATTATTATAAACACAATTATTACTGTATTGTTTGGGCAGAATTTGTACTTGACCTAAACCTCTACCATAAATGTTGACTTTAAATAAATAAAATCCTTATCTGCAGGGCTACCTTTTGGTAGGTAATACACTAGTGGTTTATGTCTGGCATTTCTTCTAACTGGTCAGTGTTTTTGCATTAGCAGTTGATAAATATTTTGATGATCACCTTTACATCTCAGCTTAGTTTCTTACATTCCTCTTTACTTTAGACCTCACATTCTCAGTACAGTCACCACATCTACTCCCACTCCTTTAAAAACAATTCTGCCTCCTCCCTCTTCTGCAGTGATTCAATACCATAGCTGGCTGGAAACTGTAAAGTTCTCTAGCCAAACTCATTTTTCAGATGAAGAAACATACCAAAGAATACCGAACCATGGAAATTGTACAAGTGGGCCTGGAAAACCAGCATCCAAAGACACACAGGCTTCAGATTGACTCTCAGACCATCTGCTGGTATATTTCCTTTGATTAATGATTGTGGCAATGCAGTTTTCCCCTAAGCATTTTCAGCAGGCTGACCTAACAGGAATGCCCAGCATTAGTCAGCATCACCAGAGGTTTGACACAGTTGGACTACTTCCCTTTCTAGCACCTGAAGTTCTTTGGCTTCTCATAAATTGGCTTTTGGTCTTTTCTTCAGAGGTACCATACCTTGGCACAGCATAAACGCAATGTTCAGTGGGCCACTGGTACAAAGTCCCTGAAGCCACACTTACCTGTAAAAACCGATCCATAATGGCAATGCACATGTACAGAGTTTCCTGCAACAGCCTAAACTTGGAGTGGACTTGCACCAGCCAATCCACCAGGATGGCACGCATACGTCCGTTTATATCTCTTCCATCTAAGAAATGTGGATTTATGGATTGCAGAACCTGTTGGTGGAATTAAAAGTTTAAAAAGCTGACCTCATTTCTGTCCCAGCTGTGAGGTCAATCCCACATTGCTTGTACAACCGAAACACAAAGGCCCACCCACCTCAAGCTGCCGCAGGTACTGGTAGATATCCTTAACGTAGTCGCTGCAAAGCTGAGGGTTCTCCCAATCTTCATTGTCAATATCCTCGATTTTGCAGAGTAGGGCATCAGAGAAAGCTTGGCACAGGTTCTCTTCCTTCATGGAGACATCCTCCAGTGTGGGAGAAGGACCCTACATCAATAAATTAAAGTGCATGTATTACTATCCTAGGAGGAGGCTTAGCCACAAATACATGCAGAGCCAACCGGTTTAAAAGTATCATATGCATTTTGAAATATGTTAAAGCCAAAACAAATAAATTTCAGAGTAAGAGGTGAATAATTCAAGATATAGTAGATGAAGGTTTCAGAGATATACTGTTCTGTTGAACTCTCTAATTTCACTCCACGTGAAAACCTAAGTCCTCACAGGGGCCTTTGGGCCCTGCAGGACCTGGGCCCCTCCCTTCCCTCACTGACCCGACTCTCGCCTCTCTCCCCATGGTGTGCTTCACTCCAGCCTTCTGGTCGGTCCTCCCTCACTGCAAGCAGGCTCCCTCTTCCCGGAATGCTCTTGTCCCTGTATCCACATGGGTAATTCCCTCACCTTCTTCAAGTTTGGCTTACACATTACCTTCTCAATGAGGTCTATCCTGATTCCTATTTAAAATTACCATCTGCTCCTATTCCCCCTACACGTAAGTTTCATCTCTCTTACTGTGTTTTCTCCCCACAGAACCTATAACCTTCTAATAGATTATAGTTTACTTATGTATGACGTGCATTATTCTTTGTCTACCTCTGCTAGAATGAAAGCTCTATAAGCTTACATTTTTTTAAGTTAATTTTGTCCACTAAGGTATCTCCAATACCTGTATCATCCCTGACACATAGTAGGTGCTCAATAAATATCTATTGAGTGAAAGAAACTTAGACACTGGATTCAGAGTTTCCCAGAGCTGACAGTTCATTTCAGCAGTAGCCTCTTCTGCAAGTGTAATGTTTTCTCCCTGTCAACTAATTTATTCTAAATTGAGAAACTGATTGGCAACTGAAAAGCAGAAAAGCATATTCCAACCTATGAGTAAAATAGGAGGAGGAAGCAAAGACTGAGCAAGCATATACTCAGTATTTTATTTTCTTATGCTGACTGGGTGATTATTTATAAAAATCACACAAGTTAAAAATTTATAAAGTCAGTTAAAACAAGTGTTTAATAATGAAGTATAAATAAACCATTAGTGGGGCCGGCCCAGTGGCGCAAGCGGTTAAGTGCACGCGCTCCGCTGCAGCGGCCCGGGGTTCACCGGTTCGGATCCCAGGTGCTCACTGACGCACCGCTTGTCAAGCCATGCTGTGGCAGCATCCCATATAAAGTGGAGGAAGATGGGCACGGATGTTAGCCCAGGGCCAGTCTTCCTCAGCGAAAAAAGAGGAGGATTGGCAGATGTTAGCACAGGGCTGATCTCCTCACAAAAAAATAAATAAATAAACCATTAGTTTTTAAAAGAATGAGAGATACTTCTCAAAGTAAAACCTAACAGGACTGTTAGGCTATAAAGAATATGTATTAAAGTAATAAAATATACAAGAGAAGACTGTATAATAAACAATTTTAATTTACATTAAACTTCAATGATTATAGTTTCCAGTCTTAGAGAAGGATTAAATAATAACAACAACAAAATATACATAGTACTTCAAAACATACCCTTCCTTCTTCATCAAAGGTCTTACAGTGAGGAAGGGCCAGGTGAGTAAGAGGTATGCAGGTATGCATGCCATTTATGCAAGAATTTAAGAACCTCAAGGGGCTAGAAAGAATGAGAGGAGCTACTTGAGGTACCAGGGAGAAACCTAGACAAGGTTACCAGGGAGGGCAGGACCTCAAGGAAAATGAGTAGGCAAAAGGTACACAAGTACAAAGTCCAGGGGGAGCCAAGAAATACAGGCAAGTCTGCGAACTGCACTTTGATTTGGGATGGTGGGAAGTGGCATGTGAGAAGATGGGCTAGAAAGGGGAGCAAGAGCCTGGCTAAGGAGTTTAGATTTTATCCAAAGGTAAGTGAACACACTCAAGGAATTGAGCAAGAGTGACTAGAATCAGACGTGCATTTTAGCAAGCATGTGTAGCTTCAGTGTAAGGTCACCTTTTTCGAGCGTAAGCATCATTGCTCTCCCCGGGAAGGGCAGTCAGCACCAGGAAGCCTGGTTTAAGGGGGCTGAGGTTATCGTCATGTGCTCACGTGCTGCCTTAGCAGCTTGCAGCGTTTACCCGTGTCCACTCAGAAACACACCTGAGTTTAGCCATATCCAAAAGCCACCAGGATGACACAAGGATAATTGCTCTGGCCCTTAATTTAGAATTTCTTGGAGTCCAAAAGGAATGCTTTTAACATAATTTAATTATTCTAAAATCCTTTCTAAGATCCCACTCATCTGTGCAGGTAGTACCCTAAGCCCCGTGGGCCAGCTGTGCAATCCTCTATGCAGTGCCTGTTGCATGCAAAGTTAAAAAACTATATCAGCTAGTTAACATCATAAACTTCTGAATGACAAAAGTGGTCTGAGAATGAACACCTTCAAATTAGATTAATGAATGACATCTGTGGGTTGTCAGAGACAAGTGAATAGCCATATCAGAAACAATAAAGACGTGAGATTTTGCTGAACTTGAAAAGCTCCTGTTTGGTAAGGAGCTGGGTAGAGTTGAGTAAAGGCTCCTGAAGTTCTCCTAGTGCTAACATTTACTGAGTTGGGTCTGTCGAGGGAATAGATGAAGATTAATATGCAAATATATAGGTATTTACACAAGTTGTGGTGAAACACAGAGTTCCTTTATTTACTAAATTTATGATAGATAAACAATGTCAATGAAGCGCAATAAGGAAGGACTTGGAGAAAAATGGTTGATTCCAACCAGCTAGTTCATGATTTGTAGCAGTTAAGTGTGTACTCATGCACACAAAGGCACACACAATTGCAGAAAGGCAAAAATCAGTTACCGTGAGGAGCTTCAGGGAATGCAATGGAACAGAATTTGGGGGGTAAGAAGAGTAGTAAAAATGAACTGACCTTTTATTCTCTGTACTCTATGTATTTCTGCATTGTTTTGCTTTTTTATGACTATGTTTCTTGTGTAATTAGAAATAAAAGGCACTCTTTTTTTTTTTTTAATGTGACAGTTGTGCTTAGTTCTCTTTTATACATAGTTTTTCTATTAGGAAAAGTTAGGCTATAAAACATCCTTATACTTGAATAATGACTATCACTGAATTTAGTGTTTAAATCGAATCTGTAAATCTAAAACCTCATTCGAATTTCCACCTGTGAGGCCCAGGACATCTCCTAAGCTTGCCCCTATCTCTGTCACGGTGATTATAATGCATCCTTTTGCTCCTTCCATCCCTGACTTGATCGGGAGCTACCTGAGGACAGAGAAGGTGATTCATTCCACTTGTTTCCCCAGTGTCGAGCAAACAAGGGGCTAGTAAAAAACTTCTCCTTCCTTTCAAATTGCTCGATGTTTGCCAAAGCCTCATTAGTCAAGAAAAAACACTGTTTTCTCCAATACTGCAGGATAGTAAGCTTCTGTGAATACCTGTTGTAGATACCCTTTCAAGGTCTCAGCCAGGGCCCTCTGCGATTCAGTTGCTTTATCTGCTACAAAGGCAGACATCTGCCCTCCACTTTTGCAAGGAGAGCAGGGATTCGTTTAGAAGTCTGCAAACATCTGCCTTCATGAACACATGGCTTATGTTATAAGCTTTGCAGGGCTTCCTGCTGCTAGAAACCCTGTGCTCAACTGGCATTTCCACACCTCCAGGGATTGGCTTAAAGGAGAAGCCATGACTCTGGAGATAGAGAAGATGATGAAGTAAAGGCCAGAGGGCTGACCAGAGACAGGCAAGCCGAGGGGCTCAGCTGCCAGGAGGTGGGGCTTCCCCTGAATTATGGACGTAGTGGTCTCTTCTGTACTAGGCTGCTCAGAGAAAAGTGTACTTGAATTGGAAATAATTATTGTTCATTAATCCTTGATGTCTTCTAAAACGAGAAGCACTTTTCAACCACAGAAGTGATTTTTATATGAACTGAGCTACGGGACCATAATTCTTTATCTGAAACAACAGTGGCCTCAATTTTGTCAGGAAGCTAGAGAAAAGAGTCAGCCAAGGAGATGTGGAGTAAAGGGAACCCAGAAAGAGTGGAGTTGTGGAGGTCACAGGAAGACATTTCTCTTTTGTTTTGTTCATAAAATTTTTTGGTTGCTTTTTTTTTTTTTAATTTGCCTTTATCTTCTCTGATTTGAACAGTAATATGTACTTATGGTGAAAAGTCTGAAAATTTTAAGGAAGAAAATGAAAATCAATTTTAAGCTCAACATAATACTCAAAAATAACTACCATCAGTATTTTATATATAAATGAACACTTTTAAAAAGAAAATCTATGGTTGCACCACATTATATTGTGTTATAATCTGATTTTTCCACTAATGTGCACTTTGATATCTTTAAATATTCTACTAAAACATGATATTTATGGTTGCATAGTACTTCATTAAATGGATTTAACGGATCTCCTAATATAGAATATTTCTCTGTTATATAAGAGATACTCATTATAGCACTATTTAAAACTCCTCAACTGTTCCTCTGATCATTTTCTTAGGAAAAATTTTAAAAAGAGACTTTCTGGATATGGAGAATAACCATTTGTAATATACTGCCAAATTGCCCTTCTGAAACGTGGGAGGAACCCACTCAAAGAGTCACCCATGAGTTGCTGCACAATGGTCAAGAGATCAGGTCTGAAAGGCTGCTTTGAGTTTGGCATTGAGGAGGTCACTAGAAATCTCCCAGGAGATGCCTATTAAAGGAAGGTCAATGTGACTATTTGTTCTGACCTTGATTCTTGATCTGAACCTTTTTTCTCCTGTCTTATAAACAGCAACATGCTTGCAACCATCACCTGTAAGTAGAAGGCTCACAAGTCTGACCCTCTCCTTCAGATGTTGCTGGCACATTTCCAACTACATTTCCAGGTGGCTGTCTCTCTGTTATCTCAACAAATCTAAAGCCAAAGGAGACACCTTCCCCAAAGCTACCTCCCTCTCCTGACTTTCCTATTTTTTATTAATTTATTCCATAAATGGTTTCTTAAATATTCAAATACTTAAGGGTCTCACTCCTTCACACCAAGCAACATATCCAAAGAGTTCCTTCTAAATACAGGATGATGTCCCTGAAGGGAGTTTTGGTACATCCTAACACATTCGATGTTGTTTCTTAGCACCCGTATAGACACTGGTATATGGGTGAGCAGTTAGGGGAGATCTGGGCTAGTTTAAGCCCTTCATCAGCTCTTGCTCAGACAACTGCAATACCTCCTAATTTATGTCCCTTCCATGGCCACCCTACACTGCTTTCATCACTTCTTGCCGCCTCAAAACTTTTCACAGGTGCCTCACTGCCCAACAAGATAAAATCCAAATTCCAAAGCTTTCAAATCCAACTGCAACCTTCTTCCTAGCTTTTATCTTCTGCTTCCTCACACAAACCTTCTGACCCAATTTAGGCTTGCTGATTCCTGGCCCAAAGGACATGATTATAAGCCTATTTCCACTTTGGTGCCTTGATTCCTGTTGCCGCTTTGTTCTCAAAAAAGGTGCTCTTTTTGGGCCGGCCCCGTGGCTTAGCGGTTAAGTGCGCGTGCTCCGCTGCTGGCGGCCTGGGGTTCGGATCCCGGGCGCGCACCAACGCACCGCTTCTCCGGCCATGCTGAGGCTGCGCCCCACATACAGCAACTAGAAGGATGTGCAGCTGTGACATACAACTATCTACTGGGGCTTTGGGGGAAAAATAAATAAATAAATAAATAAAAAGGTGCTCTTTTCTATCAGCTTCTCCCTATCCTTACAAATCCCACTTATTCCATGAAGTTTCCCCTGACCGCTCCATCCCTCAGTGTTCTCTCCCTCCTTTAGATGTACTTTCTGAAGGACAGCCCTTCCATCTACCCCAGTCATTTGACATTCGGTCATCCATTGCCAGGGCATTCCCTAGGATTACTAATTTAATTTTCAGGTACATACGCCCCTTCTAGATAAGTCTCCTCAAGGCAAAATGTTTCTATCAGCCTTAATATAATTGGATATGTATAGTAAGTGCTCAATATATATATGTCTCAAATATATCCAATGTTTTACTTTGAAAGATTTCAAACATACAATAATATATATATACTTTTCGAGCTAGAAAGAGTGAAGGAGTTGTTGTATTCTCAGCACCTACAACAGTGCCTGTCTCATAGTAATTACAGGAATGTATGTAATCTATGAATGAGAGCATGCATGAACTTGAACATGGTGGAAGGTGAACAGGGCAATGGATCCACTAGCGTTCTAACTCCAGTTGAGCTAACCAGTCACAGAGACTACAATTTATCAACGCAGAATTCTGGCATTACCTTGTTCTTTCATGAGTGTGGGTCTCAGAACTGAGGGCTTCCACAGCCTTCACGGGCAAGTTCATTCTTATAGTGGATTATTTTAATAAAACCTACCAAATTTCACTCTGAGATCACTACATTTATTTGAGAATTAAGCTAATTTTCTTTGATCTTTGTTATTCAAGATCATAACATTATATTTAGGGACCACCACTATAAAGATATGTATGTTCATTTTCTACACTGTTGTTTAAAGGAAAGCTCTAGCTACGAATGTTCTTCAAAAGTTGCAGCGATGATAAAGGCACCCTTGCAGTCCAGCCAAAAACAGGCTATTTCCTTAAGTATGTTTATAAATTCAGAACTTCCTACCTTTGGAGCCAATATTTCCATCTGCACTGGTTTCACAGAAGCAGTAGGTTTCAATTGCTTGTTGGCATTTGTTGCTTTGGTGGGTTGAACAGGTACTTTGGTGTTCTGAGCTTTCTACAAGGAAAAAGAAATGTGAATAGGGCAAGACAGCCGGAGCAGACCCTCAGTGCTATACAAAATCAGCCCAGGGTGCACACCTCCAGTCCTCATGCTTGTTACCTTAGCTACTTGTGTGGCTCTGGTTGTAACTCTATTTCCAATTTCTTCTAAAACTGCCCGCCTGATAGTCACATGACTCTTAGCTTTAGAATTAACACCTGTGTCAATATTCTCCAAATCAGTGGATACCTAAAAAAAAAAAACAAATTAATGAAGAGTTGAGACCATTTACAATACTTTGTTAATCTCAGATGCCCAAATTTAGAATTGATTAGGGAAAGGTGAATATGCTGAGATCTATTTGCCAGAGGGAAAAGGTACATTTTAGGAAGTCTAAAAATGCTGTGATTGATAACATTACTCTAAATTAGGCAAATCACTCATTCACCTTTAAAACCTAAACTAGCTTTGATTCTTACGCCACTCTAGAAATAAGAGGTGCTCCTGTAGACATGATCTTCAGAGATACAGCCCTTTAAAATGAGGTTACCAGAGCATGGACTCTCTTATATTAAGAATACTTAGAAGAGAAACCGTTTTTGTGGGTAAAATAGTTTTACTCTCAAATTCAGAGAAAGTTGGAATTGCATGAATAAAAATCAGTAGTTGACCTTAACTGCTTTAGCAGAATGTGCTTAGAAACAAAACTTGCTAGGAAAAGCAATTCATACAGAAAAGTTTATTTTATTATAAAAGTGATAAACATTTCATGAGAAAAAACCAGCATGTCCTATCCCCAAGAATTGGAGGTCCTAATCCTAAAAAAATCTCCCAACAGGGGGTTTGAATGGACTTACCAGGATAGACAGAAGGGTAGGGAAACTCAAGCCTTCCCTAAATAGAAAGAATTTGACTATGAAAGAACTTTATGGGATAGATTAGAGATAAATTACTTGTCAGTTCCACTTAGATCCGCAAAAGGATAGGAATTAAATACTGAATGTACTCAACTTATTAAGATTCTCAAAAGTCACACCACTCAATTTTTCCAGCAGTAATTGCCAATTTTAATAAGTATTTGAAAGTTTAATTCTTATGCGTTGAAGCCTGGTACTCTAAGTTTAAATCCATCTGGAAGAGAAAATTGGCAGCTTTTAACTAGGCTATAGCCAGGAAGATGGAACTCAGCTGTGTCAGGGGCCCCTCTTTTTCAGCAAAGGAATAGTAGATCCAGGTACAATTCAAGCCCACAAAAAAAGAAAAATCCAAAACACCATTAACACTTTGATTTTTGCAAAGATGAAATAAATGAATTTGGACCCTTGTCTCTCAGTCTGCCATATTGCTCCAAATTATATGCAAAATCTCTATTACATCTGAGTAAAGAAATAAAATTTTTTAAAGGAACAAACCCATACACTAGTGAACTTAGGCTGGAAGACTTCACGTGCAGAAATAAATGGGAAACTCATACAAAGCAGAATGTGAAAAATCTGAAAAACAGCCATGGCTGTTGCCTGATCAAACATTCAGAACACTTTACTGCCTACGAATTTCTTCCAGTCCTTCTCCTCCCCATCCCCACCACGGATCCCTTTGCTGGCAAGGAGTTTGAGAACAGAGGAAGGAAATCCGAAGAACCTGTATTTACATAGGTTACTCGGGGATCGCTCGCTGAGTACTAGGCCCAGTGCTCGGGAGGCTCAATTGACAAACGCCACCTCCGAGGCGCATTCCCACACTACCCCCCGCCCCAACCCCCAGGGCAGGGACGGGCCGGAGAGGGAGCGGGGAACAGAGAGCGGAACTGTGGGGGGGAGAGGCCGGCCAGAGAGGACAGGCCGCAGGCCCCGGGCCGCGGGGGAAGCAGGAAGCCCAGAAGAAAGGGAAAGCAGCGCCGGTTGGGACCGAAAAGCTCTGAGCCAAAGAGAGAGAAGCGAGAGGCGGCTGAAGGGGCTGCGGGGCTGAAGCCCCTGCCGACGTAGGGGGTCGCCAGGCCCACTCACCGTCGGGCGTCGGAGCAGCGCCATGAGGGACGGGGCACGCAAGAGTGCCTCGTCCCTGCGAGGGACGAGGACTGAAGCTGGAGGGCACAAGCTCCCGCGGCGTCGTTAGGTCTGCGCTCCGGGCCCGCACCGCTGGCGATCTTAGCAATGTCGCCTTATTCCAGGATTCAAATACCGCGCCGCACGCGCCCCCATTGGGCGGCCCTACGTACAGCGCGCCTTCCTATTGGCTAATCAGGAGTCATTCCCGCACGATGATTGGCTGAATTTTCCAGACATTTTTGGTTGTCATAACAACCGGTTTTTTCCGCCCACTCACTTTTTTAAAAAATCTCGGCCCCTAAGATAAACAAAATGAAGTGTCTCTCTGGGAAACTGGATGTAGGACGCCTTCTCTGAGTTTTGACAAAGACCTCACGTACGGATGTCTCTTTACGTTTGTGCTGGGTGGGCGGAAGTTGGTTCTAAGGAACACTCTGGAAATGCCGTTTCTGGTCTTTATTCCTCTTCCGGAAATTTCCAGTTGGAGTTTAGGTTCAGTTGGCCTGGGTCTTGGAATAGGAGCTTCTGGATGGCTCAGAGCTGCACTGTGTTATGTGGTTGAGACTCAAACATGGGCTTAAAGGAGTGGGAATTGTGGCGTTTACTCAAAAGCTAAGATTCTCAGGAGAAGCCAAAAAAAAAAAAAAAAGTAAATGCGATTTGTGTGATTCAGGATTCATGTAAGCTCTCTATTGTTTTGCTGGCACCTAGGACGTTGTTTGGCATGTGTTATGGTCGATGCTCAATAAATATTCATTGAATGTTAATGATCCTATGACGTGCAGAAGATTTTAAAATAAGGAAGGTGTGATCTAGCCTTGGGCAGAAGGGTGGGAGGATCAGGTCAAGACAGGAGAAGAGGGAAGGGGAAAGGGGGACCGGCCTGTGGCTTAGCGGTTAAGTGCGCAGGCTCAGCTCCGCTCTGCTGCTGGTGGCCAGGAATCAGATCCCAGGCGCTCACCGAGGTAGGGCTTCTCGGGCCATGCTGAGGCTGCCTCCCACATACAGCAACTAGAAGGATGAGCAACTATGACATACAACTATCTACTCGGGCTTTGGGGGACAAATAAATAAATAAATAAATAAATAAATAAAATTATAAAAAAGAGGAAAGGAAAAGTCCAATGCCGCAGTAAAGGTAGTGGAATGAGTCCCGATAACAGGCTCCACTAGGAATCCGAGCAAGCTTTCCCATCACTCCTATTCTACTCTTTAAAAAATGGTTTACCTCCTGTTACTGGGGTACTAATGAGCCTTAAATGATGTTAAGTGGTCTGGATTAAATTCCTGCCCTTGCCCTTGCGTCTGCCGTTTCTAAACCTGTTTCCTCTTCTGTAAAATAGGAATCATGGCAGCTACTATGTGGCATGGGAAGATGTTAGTGTATCCATCGTCCCATAACTAAAAATTAGGTATCCAATGAAAAAGTCTTGGGAAGGAAAAACAGATGTTTAGTGCACTGGGATTGTGAGTAAAATTATATTTTTGCTTTATTTTTATAATATTGTGGTGTTATCAAAAGCTACAACTACAAAAGTAACAATCCTCACTGACTTGCAGGGCTTTGTAAACAAAAATGTTATGAATGGTAAAGTGCTTTTATTAACTGACTTGACATTGTCAAAATCAAATTTAATCCATGTTAGACAGATTGTATTTTCATTAAAAATGGAAGTAATATTTCTTTTGTCTACTTCACTGCGACTAACCTAGAACCTTATGAATAAACTTTTTGATTCAACCTCTTGTTTAACGCATTGTAGTCCTCCTATATTTTTATTTCCTGTTCCCTCCTGACTTAAGTAATATTTATCAATTACTTTTCCTCTATACAAATTTACATAAACTTTCTCGTTGAATCCTCAAAACAATCCTTATAAAGTAGGTAGTATTATCCCAATTTTTTGGTCATTTTTTTATTAAGGTAAAATTGACATATAACATTAATTTCAGGTGTACAACATAATGATTCAATACTTGTATATACTGCACAATGATCACCACAATAAATCTAGTTAACATCCATCACGTATTATCCCACTTTAACAGATGAAGAAACTAAGGCTCAGAGCAGTTAAATATCTTAGCTGCAATCGTAGTACTTACAAGATTCAGAGCTAAGATTTGTACGCTGGTCAGATTCCAAAGCCTGTGCTCTTTCCACTCTATTTACCATTGTCCACTCTATTTACATTTGGCAAAAAGAATGGGAAAAGTTTGAAACAGTCATCGAAGGAAATCAAATAGAAAATTAACCAAGGATAAATGTCTTGAAGACAAATGGCCTTTACAGTATGGATCAATTCACTTTTTCATTTCTTGGTCAAGTACCGCTTCAAAAAGCTGTGCATACGAACTTCAGTGGATATGGGGTGAAGGGAAAATATTGCAGGCAGAGAGAGCACCCCAAGCAAAAGCACAGACCACCAGTACTGGACTGGCATGATTGGAGACAAGGTGAGTGGCTTGGTTTGGCAGGAGCTATTGGGCTTCAAGGTAGCTGTTGCCTAGTGTCTTCCAACTTCGTGAAAGGGAGTCAGAGACAGAAAGACAGAGACAGAGATCCTGAGACTCCTACACAAATGTTTACATCCTGGAGTGCCAAATGAGAACTCTTCTTTTCTGACATCAAAATCCCCCAGTTTGGGTAGAATCTTGCAGTCTTGACTGTCAGGACTATCCTTCTGAATCACCAAAGATTTGCTTGCTGTTTGTCAGACCCTCCTCACTCCAATTTCTTATTCAGATACCCACCTCCTTCTCCTGGTCTTGGGATTCTTTTTCTCAGATTTCCAGGACCTTCACCCATTGGGAATACTTCACAGTCAGATAGCCACTGTTGATGGAGAACTCAAGAACTTCAAGAGGAAAAAATTGCCCCGGGTCAGGTAGGGCTGGAAACCTCACAGCCCTCCTAGAAGTCCCATAGGCAGGCCACTGGGACCATCTCAACCTCACCCCCGTAAGCTGTTTAATTTAACAAATGCACTAGACTGTAAGCTCCATGAGGGCAGGGGTGTTGGTTTTGTGTACCATTCTATCTCTAGTGCCTAGAACAAACAAGGTGCTTATTTATTGCTGAATTTTTATTAGGATTCATTTGGGTTATGTACTAATGTATCATAGAGGACAAGTCCAAAAGCTCAGCTCGTGTTCATAGTTTCTATATCATTGAAGTATGCTTGTCCACTTCTGCCCTTGGTGACTTTCAGCAGTCATTGTTCCAGATCACAGTGAGGGCATCAAGGGCCTAGTTTAATTTATATATCATTAATTTGTGAATGAGACAGTGGACAAATTACCATTTTCACCAGCTGATTTTTATCAGAACCCAGCTATCTTCCTAATATACTACCATGTTCTCTCCCTCCTAGTTGCTTTTATCCCATTTCTGTTCCCACCCTCACCCATTTCTGCCTACCTCTTTCTGATTTCTTCTTTTCTCTCTTTACCTAGCTAGAATATAATAAAATATATTTGCTCTATTAAAATTAAAATGTCAGTGTGTGCAAGGCACCGCAGAGAACACAGAGAAGAATAAAGTATAAGCTACGCCCTCAAGTTCAAAACAAGGAAGGGGAGAAACATAGGAACAAAAACATTATTAAGAGGCAGAACCTATAAAATCCTGTGCACAATGGAGAAGATTAATTCAAAATGGGGGTAGATGAAGGAAGGCTTACTAGAAAGGGGATGTTTGAGTTGAGCTTTGAAGGAAGGGTTAGATTTTAGCAGGCAGAGATGGCAAAGGCATTCAAGAAGTGGGAACAATGAAAATAAATCTGGGAAAACAAAGTAGTCTAAGGCATTTGGGATGTTAAAGCTGCAACAGATCCAGAAAATGAGGAATCTTGGAAAGTTTTTAACAAGGATAATGACTTGGTCAGAACTTTGCTTTAGAAAGCTGACCCCTGGGGTCAGCATGAAGGATGGATTATGGTGGATTGGAAAGCTGAAGGTTTCCCAGGTGAGGCATAACAAAAATCTGACTTGGATGAGTGTGGAGAATGAAAAAATGGAAACAGGTATGAGTGGCATTTTTGGAGAAATGACAGAACCTTGGCAAATGACTGAATGTGGGTGATGAGGGGAAACAATTGTAAGGTAACTTAAAATTTTTGAGTGCTTAGGTTAAAATTTTCTCTCAAAAGTTACCAAAATTAAGTTACAAATAAAAATAGTAACTTTCATTGCTAATTTCTTTGGGGGAAAAGGCAGTTCAGCCATTTTTCTTACAAAAAGAAAGCCTTTCCCTCTGCCTTGCTTGCATCCACCTTGACCAATAGGTCAACATTATCCTATGAGGGAAAACAGGTAATCTGTTGCTGGCTGGACAGCATGCATGGGTATGTCTCACTCTAGAGCCTATAAGCTCGCTCAGAAGCAGGGAGACCCAGAGAGATGGAAAGAAACACCTTTCTCCTGCCACTCACGTTTAAAAAATGATTCTTTTAAATTTGGACCTCAAGTTTGTGGATTATCCAAGTTTTTTGCGTTTTTTTGTTTTTTTAATCCACTAAATGCATTCTATAAGCAAGGCACTGTGCATACTACTTAGAAGGGAAAAAAAGGCATAAAAACTGAGTCCCGTGCCGGCCCTGTGGCTTAGTGGTTAAGTGCGCGTGCTCCGCTGCTGGTGGCCGGGGTTTGGATCCCCGGCGCGCACCGACGCACCACTTCTCCGGCCATG
Organism: Diceros bicornis minor; assembly: GCF_020826845.1. Classification (NCBI taxonomy): domain Eukaryota; kingdom Metazoa; phylum Chordata; class Mammalia; order Perissodactyla; family Rhinocerotidae; genus Diceros; species Diceros bicornis. The sequence continues at coordinate 54,144,221 of NC_080744.1, read as the reverse complement.
TTGAGGCCGAGTCCCACATACAGCAACTAGAAGGATGTGCAACTATGACATACAACCATCTACTGGGGCTTTGGGGAAAAAAAAGGAGGAGGATTGACAACAGATGTTAGCTCAGAGCCAGTCTTCCTCAGCAAAAAGAGGAGGATTAGCATGGATGTTAGCTCAGGGCTGATCTTCCTCACATACACAAAAAATATATATAGATAAGGTGCATGAAAGCATAACAATATACTTTATTTCTCTTTAGAGAGTGAGTAAAAAGGTAAAAGATCTGTTGAAGATAATAAACCAGTGACTCAAGAGTTTTTAAATGATGTTGTTCAATTATTCATGTATTTCCTGTTCTCTATTACAACAGATAAACATCGTGAGGCACTCTCATTTTTGTATTATATCCTAACCATCTTTGGTGGAATATTGAGGAGCTGCAGAATGTGGAGAATGTCCCAATTGACACAGCAAGTTAACTTTTCAGTAACAGCCCAGTTCTGGGCCAAGCTGTGCCTGTGGGGTGTGCAGGCCTACTTGGATGTGAGAGCCAATCCCACTCTCACATAGATGATAGAGTGAAAACTGTCTCATTCCCCTTCAGATGGCATTCCTTTTCCAATTCGTTCTTATTCCTTCCATTTCCACACCTGTCCTTAGGACACCTGTGCACCCTTAGAAAATACCACCATTCCAAGACCTAACTCATTAGCATGAGTGAAGTCAGGTAATTCAATACTTTTTAATGCTCAGACCACATCCAGAGTAATGATCACTTATAGGTATCATACTCTGAGAAACATTAATAAACTAGAAGTATTTAGAAAATGGTGACAATAATAGCTAAGAGGCTTCACATACAGTTTAAACAAAAACAACAGTACTAAAGATATTTCACTTGGAGAAGACATAAATAAATCAAGATAGCTGTCCTATAATATCTGAGGAGCTAGAATATAGCAAGAAACTAGATTTATCTTTGCATTGCTCTAGAATATAGAATAGGACTCTATGAGGTTATAGGAACATCTACCAAAGGAAAGGAATTAATGATTGTAACTGTTCACAAAAGAAATGTGCTTCTTCAATAAGTAGTGACCTCATCATCACTGGAATAATATAACTAGAGACATGATAATTGCATTATTCACAGTTCTAGATAGATAGATAGATAGATAGATAGACAGACAGACAGAAAAATGTGGAATTGGCTCACACAATTATGGAAACTGACAAGCCCCACAATCTCAGTCTGCAAGCTGGAGACCCAGGAGAGCCAATGGTGTAGTTCCAGTCCAGACTGGTAAGCTAGACACCCAGGAAGAGCCCATGTCTCAGTTTGAGTCCAAAAGCAGGAGAAAAACGATGTCTCATTTAGGAGGCAATCAGGCAGGAGGAATTCTCCCTTACGCATAGGGCTTGGGAAGGGAAGGGCTGATGAGTCTTATTGTTCTATTCAAGCCTCCGATTGGACAAGGCCCGCTCACATTAGGGAGGGCAATCTGCTTTACACAGTCTTGAGATTCAAATGTTAATCTCATCTATAAACACCCCCACAGATAACACCCAGAATAATGTTTGACCAAATGTCTGGGCACTCCATGGTGTAGTTAAATTGACACATAAAGTTAACCATCATAATAATCATTTATCAAGAATATTGCAGAAAGAATTTCTAAATTACACAAAGATATGGCAGTCAAAGGACCAGCCTAGCTATCTCCATCCCATAAATCTTTCTTTCAAATATCAGCATAGGGTTGTGAAAGTTCCTCCACTACTGATGATTATACTTGAGAACATATACCATTTTGTACATATGGCTTCTCCATATGCTAAACTTTGGTTTAAGGGTGGAAAGAAACTAAATGTATTCAGGACGTTGGTACTAGAAATTCTAACAAATCACTGGGGCTTGTTTTACTTTACTGTGGTAGATTAAAGATGGCCACAATTTTTTTGCTGCTGCTTCTATTCACAGGTTTAGTCTATTTCCCCTGCCCATGAATGTGGGCTAGCCTTGTTACTTGTTTTGAGCAACAGAATGTGACAGAAATGACATTGTGCCAGTTCCAGGCCTAGGTCTTAGGTGGCCTGGCAGTTTCTTCTTTCTTGAGCTCTGAGCCACCATGTAAAGAGGTCTAGCTATCCCTCGCTAGAGAGACCATACTGAGAGAGAAATGCCCAGTGAGTCTTCAGCTGTCCCAGCCATCCCAACTAAAGCATCGGACATCTAAGGGTTGTTATAAACCAATGTTACCTTAATAAAAAAAAAAAATTATGCCTTACCTGCAAAAAAAAAAAAAGACATCTAAGGGAGGCCATACTGGACATTCTATCCCAGCAGAGCTCCCAGCTAACTGCAGCTACAAGAGGGAACACTAGTCATACCACACTATGAGATGAGCTGTTCCCACCCAACCCTGCCCATATTATACAATTATGAGCAAATAAATGTTGTGTTTTAAGCCACTAAGATTTGGAATGGTTTGTTACACAACTGGTAACAGATAGACTTAATCTGGGCCATTCTCGATCCTTGCCCCAAATAAGCCTTTTTGTTTGCTGGAATAGTCTTCTGTCTTATTGGTTTCCTATGGTGTCATAGTTCAGGAAACAGAGCACAGTAGCTAGGCTTTATAATTATTTGTAAACTCTGAATTTTCAATAATGTTATTCCTGGAAGATTTTTTGCATGGTAAAATTGAATGCCTGATCCATTTCCAGATGTTTTGGCATTTGGTTGCCTCTTGGGGGCACAGTTTATTTGGTGCTGAACTATGGGTCAGAGGTAACTGACAGCCCCGGGAAGCACTGAAGCCAGTCTGATAGAATTTTTGGCCACAGAAGTCCAGATGTCTGGAGACTGCATCTTGACACAGGGGATAAGAGAGTGACTAACTCTGGTGTTTTAAAAATATGTACACAAATTCTTGCTATATCTTCATTCAAATGGTGGAATCTAACCAACTCCTCTTGAGTATAGGCTGTATTTAGTGACTCTTGCTTCTAATGAAGAGAATGTGGCAGAAGTGAGAGTATAACTTCTGAGAGTGGATAAAAAATGTCCTTGTGGCTTCCTCCTTGCTCTCTCTCTGGGATCATTTGCTCTGGGGAAGCCAGCTACCCGGTCATGAAGACATTTGAGCAGCCCTATGCAGATGCCCACATAACAAGGAAGTGAGGTCTCTTGGCCAACAGCCAATAAGGAACTGAAGCCTCCTATCAACAGCCATGTGAGTGAGCCATCTTGGAAACGGATCATCCAGACCCAGTATAGTCTTCAGATGACTGCAGCCCCGGCTATCCTCTTGATTGTAACCTCATGAGAGATCCAGAACCAGAAGCACCAAGCTAAGCTGCTCCCAAATTCCTGACCCACAGAAACTGAGATGTTTCATGTTTAAGCCACTAAGTTTTAGAATTACAAAGCAGTAGATAACTATTTCACAGAAATAGATAATAGAAAACTTTGGGGAGTGTGTGGCTAACAATGAAGTTCAAGGAACCCAGGTACACCATAACAACTTATTCTCTGAGCAAATACTAATACTATGGTAGTCTAGATAGCAGTCCAATGAAAGGCTCATTCCTTTTTCAAGGCAGGCTGGGATGCAGTGGATGGGAGACTTACCACATCTCTTCCAATTCCCTTGTCAAACACTCTTCTTACAAACGCTCTTGAGAATCTAAAGCTTAAGTTGTTCAAAGCTGCACAATTCAAAGCCCAAGTCTGAAATACCAAAGCCTATATTCTTCTCACAACTCCAAAAAGTCATTTATGTGGCCTATGAATTTGTATAGAATACACAAGAGAGAGAGGAGATTGTCCCCAGCAGGCCCAACCACAAAATTGGTAACATTTACTTTTCCTAGTAAGAAGTAGTTTTTTGGACATAATTTTTAATTCAAGAAAATGATTGAAATCTGTAACTGAGAGAAGATATTTCAACCTTGAAATATCCAATACTGTGACACATGAAGTCTTGAACAAGCAAGAAAATTTACTGTGTTTTCAGATGCTTTGGAAGGTAAGTTAGAAATCAAGATGTATTTTCTACAGAATTAAACTATTCCCATTTGTGAAAAACTAATAATGAAATGTCCACAGAGTTTATATTTTAATTTCAGTGTTACAAATAACATTTTAATCCCCCCCCCCGAACGCCCCAGTAGATAGCTGTATGTCACAGCTGCACATCCTTCCAGTCACTGCATGTGGGACGCGGCCTCAGCATGGCTGGACAAGCAGTGCGTCGGTGCGCGCCCAGGATCCGAACCCGGGCCGCCAGCAGTGGAGCGCGCGCACCCAACCGCCAAGCCACGGGGCCGGCCCACAAATACCATTTTAAAACAGAGCTAGTTTTCTGTATGTCAAATTGATATGGTTCAAATGATGAAGTGTGCTAGCAGCTAAAATAAAGTCACCAGAGTAAGAAAACTCTTTCAAGTATCAGTTTATCGCTTGCATATTAACAACAATAAAAATAAGGATTTGCTGACAAAAGAATTTTAGTTTTAAAGTATTTGGACAGCTATCACTGAATTTTCATTTTGACATAGGATATAGCAGGATATGGAAGATACCAAAACAAAGCACAAAAAGTTAAAATATTAAAAATTATTTTCTTCCTTACTTGGTTCATTACTAATCACATTTTTCTGTAACTAACTGAAGTAGCTTAATAAGCTCCTGCATTAACAATTCAGGTTTATGCCACAAATACTTGCATTAAATAAATTTTAAAGTAATGATGCTTTATCTACATAAAAAAACCCAGTAGCAATTATTAAACAGGTCAACAGGTAGTCATGCATCTAAATCTGATGTAATATTAAAAAATAGAGAAATCTGTACTTCTTGTGTTTTGGGGAATATCAAGAAGATTCATTGTATAGAGTTCTCCCAGTCTTCTACTTCTTCAACCCCTTGGCACGGACCCTGGGTTTTCCAGTGGCAAAGTCCTACATTCATCACAGGCTACTCGAAGACAGGCTACTCACTCTTTTCCCCAGTAAGACAGTGGACATGGGTCACTCACTCTCGCTCTCTCTACCCCCTGCCTTTCTACAACTGCACCTTAATCATCAAGTATTCTTTTTAAAAAAGTTATTTTATATCCAAATTTCTTAACCATAGTCCATTCTCCATCTCTACTCATAGTATGTTGAAGCATGTTGATATTGGCAATTACTGCAGTGTAACATTTACTAATAAAAAACAAGGGCAAGTAGCCATACCTGAATGAATACAAACACCAAATTATGCAAATATCAACTTGAGTGAGATCACTATTTTTGAATTCCAAGATGTTTTATATAAACTGTTTTATAAAAACTAATTATGAAACACAAAGACAACAGAAATATAAGTTATTTATTAATCAATCCACTTACAAAGCAGGTGGCTTAATGCAAGCTTATTGACATCTTCACATATGATCCATGGGAACATGTCTTCCACATACAGACAGTGATGTTACTGACTGATGCATTTGCAATCTGGGGCATATTAAGCATATTTAGACAAATAAAATTAGGCTATCCTGTATATGAAAGTATCTTGATAATATGCATCCTGAAGTGGATTAAAACTTTCTCCAAAGGAGAAATGTTAGTACGTTAACTTAACTTTATATTCTATATTATGCAGTAAATCTTAACTATAGAAATTAAAAATTTTAAATCAGTGATCGACTCTTGGTAATGTATGAAGTGGGAGTCTACAGCCAGAGCAACAGTAGGTTGACAGTATAATTTGTGCCTCACAGTATCTGCAGATTTACTGTTTTCAAGTTTAAAGAGAAATAAAACAAGAGACATGTAGATTCAGCTGACTTTATTTATCTTTAAACTAATAAAAATCCCTTAAAAGAGATCCTGGGACCTTCAGAAGTTCTATGAATGCATAGATACCTGCCAATGACTGCAATTCTAAATCCTGAATGAATGTGTTTACAAAATCAATGTAAGCAGATATCTTCTATACGTGCTTAGCAGAAGACTGAACAAAATTCTACATGTCTTCTTCAATTTCCCTAAAATTTTATTAAATCTGCAAGTATGTACAATCCAGCTAATTGAAATTAATATTTAGTGTTCATCAGAGCTGTTTCACAGCAGCAAAAACTGAATCAGGGAAATAAAGTTCTAAACGATGTAGGAAAAAGATAAATACAATCAGAACAGCAGTCTAAATGTATGATATCAATATTCAACTCTATCTGCATTGTGCTGAAAGGAAAAGGATACACCAAGAAAATTTCTATTGATCACTCTGGTGATGTGAATACCACCTGCATCTGATTGAATATGATTTGTATTCTGTTCCCAGTATTAAGGATGGTATTTAACTCAGAACTCCATATTGTAAATATACAGCAGCCATTTTGTCCTAATTAAGGAATGTCTTAATACACAATATTATTTTCCTAGAGGATCTTTATACATTAAACTAAAGTACATGATTGATTAAATTAAAGGTTAGTAATGGATAAAAAAATTCATAATTCTCAAGACTTGGTACTATGTAAAAAACAAAAAGACCACAAAATCCTACTTACTAAAGCAGCTAATCTTGCCTGCAAGTTTAGGGTCACAAGCCCATAATATGTGCAAAGAAATGCAATACAAAGAACCATGCAAAAATACAGTAAAATGATACAGGAAAAATGTCAAATCTAGAAAAAAAAAGCTTTTATAAATACACCAAAATCAACTGTATACATAAACTGTAGGTCTAGCATTAGTTGTACCATATAGCAGGGCCAGCACTCTAAGTTCAAGGCTTCCAAATCTGCGCAGATAAGTCATGCCATCTTTGGTTGACTGCAGTACCAGGAGGATGGGAATGAGAGGGAGGGCAAGAGTTCTGAAACATGGTGTCAACTTTCACTTGGCAGCTGGGCCTCAATGTCCACTCTGCATATGGGGCACTTCTTATTGGTAATCAACCACTGGTCAACACACACTTGGTGGAAAAGGTGCATACAGGGAAGGCGTCTATTATAGGCAAACAAAACAAAAAGCAAAAATTAATTTTATGACAACTGCATGTGGCATTTATTTTTAAACAAATAATTTTTAACTTTTTAATAACTAATAATTAAACAAATAATTCAGTAGTATTTTTAAGTTACTAAACATCTTTCTCTTCTGTAAAAAAAACATAACAACCCCTCTAATGAGAGTTACACCTATATTAAATGAATTCTCTGGGCACTATGACGTACAAATGACCAAGATAATTAACTGTCACAGCTATGGAACCAAATTATATAAAATCTCAAGAATTTTAAGAACAAATTACACTGGCAATTATTGCAGTTTTGTTTCTATATATGAGCTGCCAATGCCCTGAAGTTGGCAGTATATTCCCTGTTATATATTATTGCAAATACATTTTTTAATATCAGATCATTGCATTTGTGAAGCACTTTAAAAAATATCTCAGGGGGCCGGCCCCATGGCTTAGCAGTTAAGTGCACGCGCTCCGCTACTGGTGGCCCGGGTTCGGATCCCGGGCACGCATCGACGCACCTCTTGTCCAGCCATTCTGAGGCGGCGTACCACATACAGCAACTAGAAGGATGTGCAACTATGACATACAACTATCTACTGGGGCTTTGGGGAGAAAAAGGGAAAAAAAAAAAGGAGGAGGATTGGCAATAGATGTTAGCTCAGCGCTGGTCTGCCTCAGCAAGAGGAGGAGGATTAGCATGGATGTTAGCTCAGGGCTGATCTTCCTCACAAAAAAAAAAAAAAAAAGTCCTTTAATTCTCTCTCAAAAACATTAGAACTCATTGTAAATATAGAGCAGCCATGTCATACTAAGGAATGTCTTAATATGCAATATTATTTTCTATCTAGAGAATCTTTATACATTAAACTTAAGTACATGATTGATTAATGGTTAGTAATATTGTTTTCATGGGAAAATTGTTATACCCACTTAATACTATGCTACTCTTTTAAAAGTAACTTAACAGATGTTTACTTTAGTATACTACACTAAGTTATCAATCAGAAACTGAGAAATAAAGAAAGCTTCTAAGCAATAAAGGGTAATACGAAATCTAAGTGTAACAGTGGGATAAAAGTTACTGACTTGAGTGTCCATTTCTACTTTCATCCACTATTAAGAGTTGTCATACATTTTCATACTTCCTAATATTTTGTAAAAATAGTAGCTAAAAAGAGACGTTCCAATTACTCCTTGAAGAATATTGTCAATACTGTAAAAACAATTATCTACCATATTTATAAATCTTTATTGGAAATACGGTGTTCAAATAACCATATATGTGGTATGGCAGACAACTGTTTTTAATTTTTTTTCTCTCTCAGCCAATTGAAGAAATATGATAATGTTATCCTTATAAATTAGGACAACAAAATTACCATATAGTTCTGTTATATATGTTATAGAACCTGTTTCACATGGGATTATGTTATATTAGAAAAAACAGAATAGGAACAAAACAATTACTTAAGAGATTATAAAAAGAAAATGCCTAAAATTAATATTGGGTTAGCATAATAACATTTTCTAAATCAAAAAGTTGCAAGAAGAGAATAGTACTATAAGTTGAGAGGAAATTTTAGGACAAAATTAATTTATAAAAGATGCTGTAAAACAAACTGCATGGAGCTCATCTGGATCCCTCCTGAGCTTTGAAGAATACATTAATAGAACTGTCTTGGCCACTAGAGCCTCTCAAATTCTCCTTTCTGATTTATAGAAGACAATTTTGACTACAAAATTTCCCTAGCCAAGTCTTGGTGTGGCCCTAAAATAGGTAGCATACTTCCCATCCCCACCCCTTTGTTAGTAATACAAAGACTTGAATCTTTTTATTCTTGTACTCACTATAAGAAGGTAATTCTACAAGTCAGAGAATGGTAACAGGTAATGCCAGGAGTAATCTTTCTTTGGTTTCTTGTCTATTTTCAAATAAAATCTCCCATATAGTTTTGACAATGGATTTTAGATAATGTCTAGTTACCTCACATCTTCACCTTCCTCTAAAATAGACAAACAGATAGTACATTTTTCCTCTGTGTCTTCCTCAGTCCCTTCTTCCCCATCTTGTTTGCAGTGCAGTTTCCTCTGTGAGAACCAATCAGTTGTTACCTTATTAGTAGAGATGACATTATTGAACAACTGAGTAAAGTCTGTGTTTATTTGAAAAACAAAACAAAACCACATATTCACCCACAACTTACTTCCCAGGTACAACTGTCATGAACTAAGGGATGAATTAAGTGACTATCATCAACTAAGTGTTCTTCTAAGACCTTTAAATAATCAGTATCAAAAGCAAAATGTAACAGAAATTCATTAGTTTGAAACTATTAGGATGATGTACAATATAAACTCTATTTTTGCCCTATTAGGAGCATAGCTAAATAAATTTTATTTTACCAAAGAATGTTTCAAATAACATTCAAATAAATTAATGCTAGTTATAATATTTAGCTTAGACAGCTGAAAGGACTTAAATTTAGTGGTAATACATCATTAATACTCTTAGAAAACAGAAGTACAAAGAACAGTAATTTTCACACTTCGTTATTCTCTGCATAGCACAGCACACTGTTATTTGTTGAAAGAAACTTATTTAACATGTCTACTCCAGAACTTCTAGACACAATACTACCTAAGAAATTAAGAGTAGAATATAAGAAATGTAGATCAACTAAATGTCCATCAAAATAAGTGGCTAGAGCCAGCCCTGACAACCTAGTGGTTCAAGTTCAGCACACTCCACTTTGGCAGCCTGGGTTCGTTTTTCGGTCACAGAAACACACCACTCATCTGTCAGTAGCCATGCTGTGGCGGCGGCTCACATAGAAGAACTAGAAGGACTTATGACTAGAATATACAACTATGTCCTGGGGCTTTGGGGCGGGGAAAAAAAGAGAGAGAGGAAGACTGGCAACAGATATTAGCTCAGGGTAAATCTTTCCCAGCAAAAAAAAAAAAAAAAAGTGGCTAGTTAAATCATGGTACTGCCATATGGTGGAATTCTGTATAAGCTATTAAAAAGAATATGGGTGATCTGTGGGTGCTGATACAGAATGAAAAGAAAATGTGAAAAACTGTGTGCATATCATTCTCTTTGTGTTATTTTTAAAAGTGGAAGAAAAAATATATAGATAGGCACATTAGTATAGCTGCATAAAAATATCTGGAAGATTACCTAAGAAAGGCTTAACCATGAGTTTTCTCCTGGGAAGGAAGACTGGGGTCAGCAGGGTAAGAAACATCAGAGAATCTATTTTTATACTTACAATTTTTTTTAACCATACGCATGTACTGTTTTAACAGTAATGTAGTTGCTAGACTCCACAAACTCAAAGAAAGTCCATAATATTAAATTTTATGCATTTCAATAACAATGTAGACATTTCACAGAATAAATTCTTACCTTTTTGTATTTATGTGGATATGTACATCTTTCAATTGTCCCCTGGGATGCTCCACGATTGACATTTCCTAATCTTTCTTCCAAATGAATCAGTTCCTGAAGGTGAAGAACAACTAGTATTAAAGCCAGGATGATTATTTCTTGAATAGCACTGTCAATATTGTAAAAGTAATAAAGTTCCATATTTATAAACCTGCAATATAAATACAGCGTTCAAAAAGCCATATATGGTAAGGCAAATGGTTGTTTATAATTCTCTTCTCAGCCAATTGAAGTGGTATGGCAAAGTTATTGTTACAGATCAGGGCAACATATTATTACCACATGGTACTATGTAAGTCAGTAACTATGTAGGAATGTAGAAGATGAAATCATTATAGTTAAACAGGGAAACAAATCAAATGACTGTTCTAAGTCCCACTGACTCCAACTTCCAAATTGGTAGGAAGAAATAAAACAAAACTTTGTCATATTCAAAGGATTTGTTCCTCCTGAAAATTCAAACAAGAAGATATTTAGCTACAAACTGAATTACTTAGGTTTCTTTTTCTCCAGCAATGTTTCTCTAAAAATTAAGCTTAGTCAAAAGCATTAAGGTTTTTCCCCTCACATTTAATGGTATGGTTCTTTATCTGATATTTATATTGATTTAATAAATTTCTACATTCTTTTATATTAGATATTTTCATTTACTCTTCTTTAAATACTTGGGTAACTTTTGACACTGAGATTAATACTGCTTATAAACCTTTCTGTAATAACCCTCAGAAGCAATAACAGAAATTCAGACATTTTACTGCCTTCTGATCTCCAGCCACTGCAGCAATCCTATACAATTGTGAATAATAATAATACATAAATTTTCTCTGCATTTAAAGATACTGTGGCAAATATCTTCATCAATTTTATTACATACCTCAAAATTGCCCCTGAAAGGACCTCTGAATGATGTTCCATCTAATCCTGATGAAATGTAACGGATGTGAGGATAGCCTGCCATGTCAGGAACCTATTTTAATAGAAGAGATGGGCTAAATCAATTAAGAAGGGCTTGAGTTTTACTGTTAACATTGAATAATTCAGACACTCAACTCTCTCCATTCAGCTATTCACAAAATTCAACTTTAGTAAGTACACATAACTCCAACTAAGCATTCTGTAACAGGGTTAGGTTCCTCTTCAAATATATCTTATATAACAACTCATAAAATATAATCAGAAGAAAAAGAATAGCTGTTCTATGAGATAACATGTTTCTTCTACTTGATTTATTTTGTATAAAAAATCCTACGTAGAAAATACCCAAACTTAAGAATGATGCTTTTAGTAGCCTAAATGTATAAGGAGTAAACTTTTCATAAGATCTTGTCAATTTCAGAGAGCTTTATTAAGAAATAGAAATGCACAAAATTTTCCAACAAACCTTAACTTCAAGATAAAAGTTTTATTTCCTTTCCTCTAACTCCCTAATAGCCAAAGGTACCCTACTCCCTTTTTTGTTTGGTTCTATTAGTGAAAGTTTTAACAGTGTTTTCTAATTTTTTGTTAGGTATAATCAATCCTCATTATTCACAGATCCCTCATTTGTGAATTTGCCTACTTGATAACATTTATTTCTAACTCCAAAATCAATACTTGTGCTCTCACAGTCATTCATGGACATGCACAGAGCAGCAAAAAATTTGAGGTGCTTGACATTTGTGTTCCCAGCTGAGGTTCTGCCTTCTTGTTTCGGTTCTTATAGCATACACAAACTTTTTTTTGCAATCTGTTTGGTGCCATGTTTTTCACATTTTTGTGCTTTTTATTGGTGATTTTGTTCTTTAAGATGGCCCCCAAGCATAATGCTTAAGTGCTGGCTAGTGTTCCTAAGTGCAAGAAAGCTGTGATGTGCCTTATGGGGAAAATACGTGTAGATAAGCCTCATTCAGGCATGAGTTATAGTGTTGTTGGCTGTGAGTTCAATGTTAGTGAATCAATAACATATATCAAATAAGGTGTCTTTAAACAGAAATACACATTAAAACGAGGTTATGTATTAACTGGTTGTTGTGACCAGAGGCTTGCAGTAACCTAACCCTGTGTTTATCTTAGGAAGAATGACTCAGTATTCGCTTTATATGCAGCAACTTTATAGAACATAACTACCATAAATAATAAGAGTTGATTGTATTAAGAAAGAGATTCCAGGATAGAGCACTATTCTTTCATCTTTATAAATAAATCTCCAAAATTATTTTTTAATCAGCTTTCACTGAATCACAACATACTTCTAGGAGGTTTTATAGCTTTAAAAGACAATTCTTATGTAGAAAAGAACTTAAAATAAGCAATAACGTTTAACATTCAAAGAGCCTATTATTTAAATACCTGCAACTTTCCTTATAATCAAGATCAATACTATCCAGCTCTCAGCAGATAACCCAACCTCCTATACATTTCCAAGGAAAATGAAAAATCAGAAAGGAACTCCTGCCCCCCAAATTATTTAAACCTGCATTTACCCTGTAAGCCTCTCTAGTCTCCTTCCTCTAGCTTTTATGGATAAGCTTCCTCTTTCTCCTATGCAAAGTTAATCTTTATCACCTGCTCCCATGTCCTCCTGTTTCTCTACCCTGGGTCATCCCTTAATTAACTACTACCCATCCCTGTCTTCTATATCTTCAAACAAGTCCTCTCTAATGTTGTTCTGTCTTAAACCTAAAAATACCTTCAAGTTTCTCCAAACCCAAGTTATCTCCTTAATCCTGGAATCACTGCCAACCCTATTTCCCACTTTCCCTTCACAGCTGAGCTTATAAAGTAAGTAGTTTATATTGACTGTCTACGTTTTTGCCTTCCTTACTGTAATCTAAGCACCCCATCTCCATCCCTCACCACTACTGAAATCACTCTGACAAAAGCCACCAATAACCACCCCAATGCCAAACACATTCAACATTTTTCAAACTTTATTTTTTTGTGGTAAGAGACTAATAATCATATTATTTTGACATCATTCTAACTTTGTTTCTCCTCAACTTCTCTACCAGTTCTCAGAATCCTTTATTTGAAGTACAGTATTATCATTTAAATACAGTAATATCATTCTCCAAGGTTTTTTCAATCTCTTGTCAGTCTACATATTTTTCCTGGAAATCTAATCCTCTTCCATGCATTCATATATTATGACAGGTATGCGACACATATGTATTATGTATTGACAGATCACGGCATATCTTTAACTCAGATATCAGTTTATGGTTTGGAGGTCCAGACCATACACTTAACTTCCTACTGGACATTTCCACCTTTATACACACAGTTATCTCAGAATTAATATGTCCAAAACCTAACTCACCTAACCCCTTCCCTAAACTCTCATCCAATATTCTCCAACTTAGTGGATGGCACCACTACACACCTAATAACCCAAGCTAGATATCTGGGAGTCATCCTAAATATTACTCAAATGTGTCCCATCATTTTTATGCCAAATGCCATTGCCTTTGTTCAGACATTCATCAACTTTTTTACCTCTTCTATTATAACGCTCTAACTAGTTTCCTTTTTCCCACCCTGAAATCTGTTTTCCACCCTCAACTGAGGAAACGGTCTTTCTAACTACAATTTGATTAAATCACTCTAAAACCATTATGATCAAAACGTCCCCCTTTCAATGGTTCCTGTGTCCCACTTTCTTGGCAGGGCAGCTTTATTTCTTATTGCTGAGTGACCCTCACCCCTAAGACCTAGAAATACCAACTTACTTGAAGTCTCTTGTGCTTATGTTATTTGATAGCTCATTACAAGCTGTAGCCACTGTAAGAGCACCATTCTCAATTCCAAAGCCTGCTTGGAAGTCACATGTAGAATAATGTCTTAGAAACCTTCTCTGTAGTGCCTCTACCTCCACAAGACATAATTACTCCCTTCTCTGTACTATTTTTATAACTAGTATGTATTATGAGTAGCAAACAATAAATTTTGCTGAACTTGTTCTTTAGAACTCAAATTAGTATCAACAAAATCTGAATCTGTTCAAATCAGATACAGAGAATTAGTATAGTCCTTCTGTAGATCAGAAAATAAAGTATGAATGCATCAGAACAGACCCATTACCACTTATGAAAGCACATGTCCTAGTGACAGTGCATCAAGATTGTCATCTTGGTATAGCAGAAAAAACTTTCCCATTTTTTACATTAAGAAGAGTACATTTTACAATGCAAATCCACATACAGATTTTAATATACCTAATACCTTTTTATAGCACAATTTCCATCTAATAATAATTCTCAAATTCTATTAAAACACCTATAACAACTAATACATTAAAAAAATAATTCCATTAAAATATTTAATTTAGAAAAGGAAGAATACTTTTAGAAGGAAAATAAATCAGAATTTTGAAAATTTTCTATTTTACCATTAAAGGAAGAGCTCCTAATTGTAAGTGATGAAGTCGAGGTGGTGCATGGTAATGGGCCAAGTGAGGATGTAATGCTCCAGGTGTATAAGTAGCTGCAGTCACTCCAGCTTCAATTCCCAGTTCCCTGGCAAAGGATGATAATGGTTTAACTTTTAGCCGTCCTTATTACCAACAGAAACAGAAGAGTATAATTAGAAAAACAAATACTTCTATACATTATAAAGCAAGGGTAAACAAAATTTTAGAAAGAGTAAAATTGGTAAATGCCAAATTTTCATTTATTTATTCGTATTTTACATTTTGCCTCAAAAGTCATTGTGTATCAAGATCTCAATGACTGCCTACGGACAACAGATTCAGAAAGAAAATTAATGCAAATCTGCTTCCATCTCTCTAGGAAAGACTACAAGCCTAGCATGATGCAGGCTGGATTTCCCTTAACAAAAGCAGGGATTAGGAGAGGTAAAGCAAATTTAAGGACAAAGGTGGGGGGTGTATAAAGAAGTTATGAAAAGTAGGATCCGTTTAGGGAGTTAACTTTGATAGTAGACACCCCCGAAAACAACAAAAAAGCTCTATTCCTGTTTGACACGGTTCGCTGCCCCAGAATTCAAGCTCCTACTCTTTCCTTTCTAGGTCTCTATACTCGCCCAGAGACGGTGCCTCACAGCTAGGCTGGAATTCAGTTTTCACTACAAAGCATCTCTTCTGGCAGTTTTACCACAAACTGCGGAGCACAGCTTTGAAATAAACAAGATACTGACCAGGCAGATCTCTCTGGAGCCTGTCGAGGATGTGAGGACATAGTCTGAGGCACATGAATATGATGCCCATGACCATAGTTTGGGTGCATCCTATGTGGATGGGGTGGGGGGCGTTCATGTGCCCGCCTGGAAACACAGAACACAAAAAGACCACTGGAAATAATTGAATAATTGGTTATTTCTTAATGTAGAAAAAACAACCTAGTATTAATATTATAAACATCTATAATTAGTCATGAAATTAATTCTATAACAAGTTACAAAAATGTAATATAAAATTATTTAACAATAATAAATCAAGAAACCATAACCTCACAAATTCCCACTGCTCATTATTACAATGTCTCCAATTCAAATATCATCCAAGAAAAAAGGTAATTTTAACATTATCTTGTATACCTTCTCTATAGCAGATATTTTAAATAGAATAAGTAAAATTTTAAAAATTAAATACCCCAGCAAATGCTGCAGGCACAAGTAAGTTATTTTATATAAACATATAAGGCAGGAAAACGGAAACTATTTTATTTTGCTTCCCTTTTGTACTGTAAAACATTCACCCATTTTAATGAACAAAATTTTTAAGAGAAAAAAATTTTAACCTTGTGCATTTTTTCCCAAACACATGCAAGTACATGTTAACACACCTGGGAAACTGATATTAGCTCCATTCATTATTCTGCATCCCAGCTTATTATATTTTCTCTGTCTAGTCTAAGGTAAGTCAAATTTACAAATGTAAACGGTCAGAGTTCTAAACAAATGGCACTTAAAAACAGTTCTAGGGATTCATTTTTAGAGTCTAATTCTTATTTTCTATTAATTTCTAACACATTTATAGATTTTGCATGTTTAATCTTGATGACTTAGAACAAGTAATTTTCTGGATACTAGAAGGTATGAATTTGTTAAATGGGCAACTTTCTATATAAAGGTTGCTATAATAGAATGGCAGCAATAGCCAAAGATTCTGGATATAAGCTTAAATTATATAAGTAAAGGAAAAAGTTACACAAATGCTAGATCATTAATTAGATCAAGAGTTTTGCAAACACATTCTGTAAGGGCCAAATAGTAAACATTGTTGGTCCTAATATTAGGCCATATAGTCTCTGTTGCAACTACTCAACTTAGTCTTTGAAGTGTGAAAGAAACCACAGACAATACAATAATGAACAAGTATAGCTGTTTTCCTATAAAACTTTATTTACAAAAACAGGCAGGCAGAATTAGACCAACAGAGTTTGCTGTCCTGAATTAGAAAATCAGATCCTGAATTTTCAAAAGAAAAAGCTCAATTGTAGTCTTTTCATAAGGTTTGAGAAGACAATATTTTACTATTTAAACTTACAAATAAAGTTAAGACTTTTTTCAATGTCAGTTGTTGAAAATTCTACTAATACTCTTCTTCCCTCTGGTTGGTAAATATAATAAATCAAATCTTTGATAACTTTATATCTTGTTCCTCAAGATCATCAATTTTAACACTAATCTTTACTATGGAATACTGAAGAAACAAACAAAAATTGGTTTGTAAAAATAAATGACCCTGGGTCATATCCTGAAAATGGTTTAATTTCATTAAATAAACTGATATAAACTTGTTTTGTCAACACCTACAACTCAGGATAAGACAGAGGAAGATTCTAGTTAGTAAGGAATTAATTTCCTAGTGAACTGAGGATTTGGTATAGTTATATCACTTCTAAAGATTTTATAGTTTTAAAGACCAATAGAAATAGAAGGAAAAGGAATAAAGTGTGATTATCTTAAAAAACATAAAACATACGTCGGATGCTGCATCATCCTCCTCCTTTGAACTTCCATCCTCTGCATCACTTCATGAGGATGCAGTCTCTGTGCTGGAGGTGCTGTGGCTGGAATATGGTGTGAAATTGGCTGGTGTGTGGGAGGAAGATGCTGAGGGATTGGTGCAGCTGTACTGGCTAAATGAGTTGGGGGTGGGGGTGCCACAGGGTGAGACGTTGCATGAGAAGATATTTGAGAATGGAAAGCATGCACAGGATGAGGAATAACATAATCCACTTGAGGTGGAGGCTGAGTCTGAGGAGGAGGATTTCCATGAGAGTGGGGGCAGGCAGAGGCTTGATGATGAAGTGGTCTTGTCAAAGAAGCATCTGTAGGAAAAACACAGGCACCATGCAGTTGAGCATATATTGCTATTATACATTCCTATAGTAGTTTACAAACATGTTAGCACATATTTAATTTTTATGAATACTTTATCAATGCTTGAGTCTGCTCAATTCTGCTCTGCAACCTGCTTTCTTCTTTTTTTTTAATTTATTTTTTCCCCCCAAAGCCCCAGTAGATAGTTGTATGTCACTGCTGCATATCTTTCTAGTTGTTGTATGTGGGATGTGGCCTCAGCGTGGCCAGAGAAGCGGTGTGTCAGTGTGCGCCCGGGATCCGAACCCGGGCCGCCAGCAGCGGAGCACGCACACCTAACCGCTAAGCCACGGGGCCGGCCCCGCAACCTGCTTTCTTCTTTGAATAATCTTAGACATAATCTCACATCAATACATACAGCTTTACTTCATTCACAGCTTCACAGCATTCTATTATAGGAATGTACCAAAATTCATTAAAGAAATTACCACTGATCAAAATTGGAAGCAACTTAACTGCTGCAATAAACATCTATGTGTATGATTCCTCTTATGCTCACTCTATTTCATGAGTGTGAGTATACATACACACACACACACACATTACTTACACAGTTTTTATAACATAAATTCCTGTAAGTTCTGAGTCTGAGAGAATAATTTAAACTCAGATAACAGTTGACAAAATACCCTTCCCCAAATAATTAATATTTCCATCAACCGTACACGAGTGCCTGATTACCCCTACACTAAATTTTTTAAACGCCAATCTGAGAAAAATCTTGTATTTCTGAATCACTTAAATTTATTCCCAGAATTATCTATTCATATTCTTAGCCTATTGTTCACCTTTTTCTTCTTGATTTATAAGTATTCTTTGTATATACGGAAGCTTCATCATAATAAGGTATAAACATTTTTCCAAATTGTCTTTTGTTAATTTTATCTTGCCATACTCAAGTTTTTTGCTTTTGCGTAGTCAAATGTATAAATTATATATTTATAAATACATATATCTTGTTTTCCTTTATGATTTACTGGTTACAGAGCACTATAGAGAGGAAAGGAACTTGCGAGTCGTTCTGGGCAAAACTGCAAAGATATTCTTTTATTGCTGCTCTTCTCTCTCTCTGCCCCATGCCATTTTCCCTGTGCTACATTAAGAAGATGAAGGGAGCATAGGGCATATCTGCCAGGAACCTGGAAATCAGCCCCTAATAAAGACGATTTCCCCCATTTCTTCCTTCTGAATCTTTATGTTTCAAAGTGACTGTTGAAAGGTCCCTCTGAGGAATACACATCTCTCTTACTTTAAGAGGTGTATCTGCCATATGATTTCACTTATATGTAGAAGATAAACACATGGATAAGGAGAACAGATTAGTGGTTACCAGAGGGGAAGGGGGTAGGAGGGAGGGCAAAAGGGGTAAAGGAGCACATATGCATGATGACAGATAAAAACTAGACTATTGGTGGTAAACATGATGCAGTCTATACAGATACAGACAAATAATAATGTACACCTGAAATTTACACAATGTTATAAACCAATATGACCTCAATAAAATAATTTAAAAAAATGACTGGAATACACACACACACACACACACACACACACACACAAGATGTGCATCTGTTTGAGGTCTAAAAATATGTTTGTCTCCTCCATGGATTTCAGTCTGAATTTCATTTTATTTGGAAGATTTTCTTGGTAGTCTATTTCGGAGCTATGGCCATTCTCTAGTTTCATTACAGGAGGATTTCTTTCAACTTGTAATTCTTTTGATTCATTTAGCAGGGGTGAAAGTTAGGTAACCATGAACTCAATTCAGCCATATTTTCAAAGGAAATCTTGCTAGCATAAATTTTTTTTTTTTTTAAATAGTGATTTTGCTCCAGCACATCATGTTATTTTATTTATTTTTTTTCCCAGAGGAAGATCAGCCCTGAGCTAACATCCATGCCAATCCTTCTCTTTTTGCTGAGGAAGACCGGCTCTGAGCTAACATCTATTGCCAATCCTCCTTTTTCTCCCCAAAGTCCCAGCAGATAGTTGTATGTCATAGTTGCACATCCGTCTAGTTGCTGTATGTGGGACGTGGCCTCAGCATGGCCAGCAAAGCGGTGCGTCGGTGCGCACCCGGAATCCAAACCCGGGCCGCCAGTAGCGGAGCGCGAGCACTTAACTGCTAAGCCACGGGGCCGGCCCTGCTAGCATAAATTTAAAGGAAACTTTCACTAAGCTCAATATAAGTTGTGAGAGAATTTTTTTTTTTGGTGAGGAAGATTAGGCCCGAGCTAACATCTGTGGCCAATCCTCCTCTTTTTGCTGAGGAAAATTGGCCCTGGGCTAACACCCATGCCCATCTTCCTCTACTTTATAGGGGACGCCGCCACAACATGGCTTGACAAGTGGTGCGTCGGTGTGCACCTGGGATCCGAACCTGCGAACCCTGGGCCGCAGAAGTGGATCACACGCACTTAACCACTACGCCACCAGGCCAGCCCCCGTGAGAGAAATTTTTAAACAAATTTTCTAAGAGTTATGTTTTCAAATCAATGCTTTATTCCAAGAAGTCACAAAGCTTAGCACTTCTTGGTCATAAAAAAAGAAGTCACTATATTTTATCATTGTTAACTATCTTTCCTCAAAATCAGAATATTTTTTCTAGTTTCACTTCAAAGTTTTCTATTTCTATAATTATTATGCAAGAAATAATATTCACAAATATTATAAAATTTTAAAGTGTTGCTTCAGAATAATCAATTTAAGTTTAACTCTTCAGTCATCATTTTTTTCAGCCTCAATGAAGTATCATTAACAAATACAATTGTATATATTTAAAGTACACAATATGATAATTTGACATACGTATAATTTGTGAAATGATTTCCCAGTCAGGTTAATTAACACAACCATCACCTCACATAGTTACCACCATTTTTTGTGTGTGTGGTGAGAACTTCAGCCATCATTATAATTCACTGTTATCCAAACAAAACATTGCTAACTACTGTAGAAAGGTGACACAATCTGCATTCCCATACACCATTTCCCTTCCTTTTCTATTTTATGTGTTGCCAGTAACAAAAAAAAAAGCTCTTGATATTGCTTCCTAAAAGTTCCACATGTCACTTTGACCCAGTAATCTCACTCCTAGGAACTTATCCTAGAGATAGACTCAAAAATTACAAACAATTTAAATGTCCACAACAGAGGACTAATTTAACATACAACAGAATATTATAAGGGTATGAAACACAATGAGCTACATTTTTTTTTTGCTTTTTTTTAAAATTTTTTTATTTTTTATTTTTTTAAATTTTTTGTTTATTGCAGTAACATTGGTTTATAACATTGTAAAAATTTCAGGTGTACATCATTGTACTTCTATTTCTGCATGGACTACATCATGTTCACCACCAAAATACTAATTACAACCCATCACCACACACATGTACTGAATTATCCCTTTCACACTCCTCCCTCTCCCCTTCCCCTCTGGTAACCACCAATCCAATCTCTGTCCCTATGTGTTTGTTTATTGTTGTTATTATCTACTACTTAATGAAAGAAATCATACAGTATTTGACCTTCTCCCTCTGACTTATTTCACTTTGCATTATACCATGAGCTACATTTTTATGTACCAATATGGGAAAAATCTAAGATGTATTGTTAAATTAAAAAACAAACAAATCAAAAAGCAAGAGGCAAATAATATGTTTGATATGATCCCATTTTTTTAAAGGAGAGACATATATATATACTTTTGTATGTACAAAGAAAATTCCTGAAAGGTTTTATAATAAGCTTGAAACAGTTGCTACCTCTGAGATATTCAGATAGTGAGATGTGGGGAGAAGGGCTTTTAACTTCTCATTTTATATCATTCTACAGTTTGAATTTCTTAGGATGTACACAAGTTACTTTCATGATAGAAGTAAAACAAGTTTAAGTCTAACACATTTATTTCTCTATTAGGACATTAAAAAAGGAATGGATTCACTAATTAACGGCTTCAGTACATTATTTTTCAAGGGGAGGGGCAGAAAACCACACATTTTGAGTTCCTAACAAAGGAAGATCAGTTAAAGATAAATATCAACAAGTATTACAAAATAGCCTGTACGTCATACCAGTGTTCATATACAGAATTTGCCCATTGGTCAATGCTCTGCAAAAACTAACTCTTGTTTCAAAATCTATTTTCTAATTTACACCTTAAGTTGCATTACTGAAAAGGTAAATGATATACCACCAGGTTTCACTGTACAAATT
Source organism: Diceros bicornis minor (assembly GCF_020826845.1). NCBI lineage: Eukaryota > Metazoa > Chordata > Mammalia > Perissodactyla > Rhinocerotidae > Diceros > Diceros bicornis. Next base: position 54,122,217 of record NC_080744.1, on the reverse strand, counting down.
CTAGGTTGACTCCAGCTATGTCTGTAGGACCCAGATTTAAAAAACTATAGGAGCAGAAGAAGAAATCTAAGGAGATATCAACTGAAATTATCCCTTGCATATAATCAGAACAAAAGCAAATTTCTTTGCCAACGTCCTGATTTACTCCTGGCATGAATTTTCAGTATTTTTTATCAGGCTATTTATTAAGTTTCCATTGGATTATTAGCCTATGATTTAACAAAGTAGTAAACATATGTTACATAGCCTCAGGGTATTTCTCGTTTCTTATGATATCTCATAGATTTCAATTTATTTAGAAAAGTCATGTCTGATTCTATTTTAATTGCCTACATCAAATGTATATAGAAACCTTTTTGCAATTGGCAAAGCTTTCTGTCAAGGAATTCTCTCTCATGCCTCAGTTAAGCTTCAGAATTCTCAGTCAAACTTTACTTTCCTGTGCCTAGAAACAACTACTAACTAAACTTTCACATTTCCTATCACTCCTAAAGGATAAATCTATATTCCTTAAAATTTCCTTTTATAGGAATCAAAGGTGTCATTCAACGTACTTCAATTTCATAGATATTAAAATATAAATGTTAAAATGTAAAAGAGACAAAATACACATTTTATCTTGCTGACGCTTTTAAACAACATCTGCCCTTTTTACCTTAGAAGATTGTTTGGGGGATGTGTGGGGTAAAGGGAGGATGAAATGGGAAAAATTCACCCCACTCTTAGGTCAAAGAAATACTAAAAATTTATGAATTAGGATCATTGAAAGGTTATTTCTTGAAGGAATATACAATGCTTCATTTATATGCCTCTAAGTTCTTTGCCTGTTAAATTTATACTTACAAGGAGGTGGCATATAATGTCGACATGATGAAAGTGAGGCTTGTGGAGGGGGCTGGGGCTGGGGTTGCGCAACCATGCTTGATCCATAACCATCTATTGATAATGGCTGACTCGGGGCAGCAGCAGCAGCCTGATGGCCAAAGATTGCAGCTCGGGAAGAAGAAACAGGGCAGCAGGGGTCAAATGCGGATGTTCCATGAAAACCACCACTTCCATGACTTCTGATACCATTGTTGCTCAGGTCTACTGGCAATGCCTGCTGTATAAAGAGGAACTATATTTTATCTTTTTAAAGTTTGGTAAAAACATTGTTTCATGTTATATTATAAAAGTACTCCTAACGCAATCTAGAAAAATAGAATCTTTGAATTAAAAATTTGAAAATGGTAAAAATTTTAGTGCAAAGTCCTATTGAGCACCCAGAAAATACTATGTGTATCTTGGATTATAAAAACTGTAATGATTATATACTTAAAATCTACAATCAATTTTTATAAATCAAGCACAAGTTCATGCTATGAGGGGAACAAAAGTTAATTAACATATTATTTTAAGGTCTATTTCTCTTCCATTATCTAGATCTTAGAGAGAAAGAAACTTTAAAATCATACTTCCATATTCTCCTTTACTCCAAGATTCTGATTAGTAATTTGGGACTCCTTTGAAAAACATATAATTACATCACTGAAAACATTAAGGTTCTAGGTAAAAACTTGTCTGTCTTGTTTCTAAACTGTATATAGCAAGCATTCAACTGAAACTCTAACAGTGCAACATTATCCAAAATAACAAAGAGCATAAAATTATTCAAGCTAAACCATGAGCTAGCTTTGCTAGCTTTCATAACTTTTTTCACTTGCCAAAAAAACCCAAAAAACAATAAACCATTGATTCTTTTTATTAGGAATACAATTCTAGGGAAAGCCCATCTACTAGGTTGGAAAATAAACCAGAGAGTCTAGATTCTATCTCTACTCATCAGTAATTAAGATTTTTCCCCAAAAGCATTTTGAAAAGTCCTAAGTAAAATACTTTATCTTCTACTCTAGAGCAGATTACAGAAACAGAGTTGCTCTTTGTATTCCTAACTAATTAAATACAAGCCTTTGAGTGTTCAGAATAGCTGTGATTTAAAAAATGTGATTAAAGAAAATAAAGACTTGATGTTATATATGGAATTACATACAGGAATTGTTCAATACTGGAAGCTGAGGGGTTGGAGATGAAGAAAGCTAGGGTAAAGCATTTATTAGAGGCCCAGGTCACCCAGCAGTCCAGTGAGGAACCATAGCAGTTTGTACTTTCAGTGGGCTCCAGGCTCAGGGGATAACAGAAACAAAAGAACTCTGCATGCTAAAAGGGAAACGGGATGACGGTACAGAATAAGTTGTGGGAAGGTGAAAAGGAAGAGCTCCTTCATCTGTATTATACGTCTACAATAAATTAAGTAAATGTCTAGCCTCTTTCTTTTGAGTTGGCAAATACAACATATGTCCTCAATTTGGGTAAATAAGGTTTAAGAACAATATTGTGAGATCGTAAATTTGTATTTATGGTTTAAATCCTTTCCCTATTTTCCTATTTAGGCTAATACTTATGGTTTAAATCCTTTCCCTATTTTCCTATTTAGGCTAAAATTTGGCAAATGGACTGGAGTATCAACATACTATGAAGGTGAGCAAATTTCCTATCTTCTTCTCCAGTCAAGGATTAAGAACACTCCCAGAGAGTGAGTAAAGTAAGGTGAAGGTCCTCCTAGAAGGAATCAAGGGTAAAGTTAAAAGTAAAGAATAAAAAGAAAAGGGGAAAAACTAACAAAGAGAACCCTCTTCTTCACAATTCCAACAGATCATTCAACTCTTATTCTAGAAGGAAAAGGGAAGGTAAGCAAGTTGGGAACAGAAATGTCAAATATTACTCTACACAGATTATACGTAATGCATAACACTAATTAAACTATTCTCTCAAAAGAGAAAGTTACACCCAAAAGAGTAGTAAGGGCTGTAGAGAGTCAAGTGACTACCACAACTTCTCAGTCGTCAGGCCTAATCCTCCCCAGTTTTTCTCTGCCTATCCACACTCTGACACTCAATCATAAGCCATCTACACAATCACAAATCCTCAGATCAGTTTGCTTCTCCCACACCTCAACTTCCTGCTGTGCCCACATAGGTCTCAACTGGAGACTACATGAGGTTATCTGACAAGCATGTAGCTAACTTCAGAGTCCTCCAAATATCAATATAAGTCTCAAACTGTTCATATCTTCAAAACCTCAATCTCTGTTCTCCTTCATACCAATTATCACCACTGAATGCCTGATCATACTGACTTTCCTCAAGTTTTGTGTCCAAATACCTCTACTTAGAGATAGGTGAATAGGTTACATTTATTTTACACTGAGCAAAACTCTAAGAGAGATTCTACCTGTAATTAACTCACTCAGGTTAAAAGAAAATGTTGCATACACAATCGATCTCTCAAGCCCAACTATACTATTTTATTACTTCAACAACAACAATATTTTGTAAACAAAAGGCCCACATTGTGGCAGCTCTTGAATGAATGTGAGACACGTTTGTAGATTCACTTCTTCACCATTTTCCTACTACACTTATAAACCCTCCCCACTTCAGCTCAAATTTCCAGTAAAACAAAATTTTGCTTTTAAGCAGACTTTTCATTCAGTCTACTAAAGTTTTTCTTGATGCTTCCTCATTCCCAAGAGGTAGAACAGATCTAGACGATCAGTAGATGTTAAACTTAGAATTGTTACCAGAACCAAAACATCATCTAAAATTTCTCTAATCATATTTCCTACTAAAACTCTTTCAAATTTCCTCTTGATAACAGCAGCTTGTTTGTTGTTTTTTTAAGGGAACACCCCTCTTTCTTCATTATTTTTCATTTATCATATCCAGAAGAGAGAACCATCACAATTTAAAAAGATGAAACAAGTACTTTAGGAAAGGTCACGGGATACAAAACAGTAGTTGCTCTGAATTTTCTTTTTGACTTTTTTCTAGCATACGTGTCAGTTACAGTTTTACCTTAAAATTATGTTTTGTTTTTTAAAATATGCACTACCCAGGTTTATATCAGAATCATACAGAGATGACACAGCAAAAGCATGTAATACCTGACTTCCTTTACTCCATGTGATCACCAATACTAATTTAACATTATTTGACTTTTCAAGCACTCACTAACAGTATCAACTAATTTATTTAATTATATCTTTTGGCTGACATTTCAATTAGAAAACCTCATCTGCTCCTGAGAAACTATGTCACAGGTTTGCACCTGAGAAGGCTGTTTATTTCTAGATGAGGGGAGACTACAGGAAGGCTCCAGATAGAAGGTAGAAAAAAACTTGGAGAATTTCCCAATTTCTCATGAATTAGGTTGACAGGGCAGTTGTTTGAAATAAAATCCCAAAGGTTCAGATTCACCTGTATTTAACTAAAATACCAAAAATCATTCCAAAATAAAAAATAGTATCACTTTTGATTGTCCACATCCCTGGCCCTCTCAATTAGTTGCAATAATTTAGACCATCAAAAAATGCTATAGACAAATATTTTTGAGAAAAACACAGATCACTAAATTAAGCCACTTTTGCATGGGCAACAAGAATAATGACTTATTTAATATATAAAATTTATTTTTTTTTCCCTCCTGGAGGAACTACAATTTTAAAAAATGAACAAAAAGAAAGAAAGGAAAAGCTCATCAAATTCCACATACCTGGTCATGGTAGCTGGTACCAGAAGCACTATTTGCTCCACAAGGTGCTTGTACTTGTGGAGGTCTTTCCACAGGGCAAGTAGGATCACTAAAGGAGGGAGAAACTGAGACAGCTGGGTGGGGAGTATGATGGTGGTGGTGATGATGTTGAAAATGGTGGCCATGCTGCTGAAAGCAACTTGTATGTGGATGTCCCAACGCATGGTGATTCTGTGATGACCCTCCACATGGCGAGTGCTGGGGACAGCAGGAAGGTAACCTTGGCATTGCAGGAGGGCCAGTTTCGGTTACAGCACTAGATGCAGTTCTCCTTGAGTCATCTTGAAACAAAAGAATTCATACATCAAGTGATCAAATATCACTGTAAAAAACAGGTACTGTATATAAATAATAAAGAATTAATTAAGAAATGTATAGTAAATTCAAATCTCTGTAAATAAGAATGTGACAGTGCCACATTCTTAACATTCATATCATAGAATTTTGGGCAGTGGTGTTCACTGGGATTTTCCTGAAAGCCTAAATGCTTCAGGAGGCTCCTATTTACCATGACATTTAAATATGGCAATAGATCTTCTTTTCCTAGGTCATAACAAATGACTGGTTCTAAATTGCCTTTTAAAATTCTAAAATATCATGTGAGTCCTTCCATCGTATGCAACAAAGCAAAGGTTCTTCTCCTGAGCTCCATGAATCTCTAATACCATAAATCATGTTTACATAATACAGACTACTATGTACTTCTTAAAACCTTATCTTCTTAAGACAGGACCACCCAACTCAGGGCATATCTGGCTAAGTCTCACAAATCTCCAACATCTTCTCCCTTCCTCTGGCCTCTAAACTCAGACCCAGTAGAATATAAGAAATGATAATGTGAATTTAGAAAATTATTTAACCTTTTTCTCACCCATTCAATGGAGCAATAATTGCCTTGCATGGTGTTTGTTAGAAAAGATGATCATCTTCTAGCTTTGAAACATCTGAGTCCTGATGATGCTCTCTGCCACATGCCCAGAGTTATTTTGAAAATATGTTCTTCCATGCCAAAAAAACTGCAAAAGTGCCCCCAGAAGGTCTATCCCAGTGTTTCAAATTCATCTAAAAGACAGCACCCTTTCCTACATATTATGTGGAAACTATATAAAACAGATAAAAATGGAGATAAAATTTTTTACTTAAAAAATAAAAATTAGAAGAGTAGAGAGCCCAGAGCCTTGTCCTTCCCTCCCTGTCACCCTCTCTCCTCCTCAATGTGACTCCTGAGGCATCTCCTCCTGTTCTAGCCTTATTTCTAGAGAAACCAATACCAGGGACACCCTGCTCTCATTTGGTTCACAGTATCTAGCTAATCTCTTCTGGGCCAATGTACCAATAGGAATCTTCTGGTTACTTACAAATAATGCAAAACTGACTAAAACAATAAAGGGAATGTACATGCTCACATAAATGAACCTACGTGGGGTGCTTCAGGCTCTGGTTGATAGGTTTGATTGCAGCAAACCTCTCTATAATTCTCCTGAGTCTGCCCTCCCATACGGGTCCTATCTTGCCTTTGCTGATTCTCTTCTGGGCAAGGTCTGCGATCTAAACCCCACTATGCAGTATCTGTATTCTAAATCTCTGTATATCGGTTTTTTCAAAGCTTCCAGTCTAGCCTATTTGTGCTAATTTCATGAACCATTTTGTAAAGGTTTTTATCCTGGGAACTAATATTCAGGAGTCTGTGAACTGTGATGGAAAAAAATTATAAATTTCTACTAATCTCTAATTACCTCCTGGAATTAGTACTACCTTGTTGGCATCAGTTGAGAGCTTAAATATTACAAGTAATTTGTAACAACAACAACAGAAAAATGAAGATCAACAAGTTGTTTAATTTTAAAACACAAATTACAGCAGATTCAAAGTCAGTTCTATAATTGTCACTTTCATTCATTTGCATTCCAAATGTCTTGAATAACCTGGACAGAGTTATATCTAGCATTACCAGGAAATGACCATGATTAACAGCCTATCTTAGCTATGCTAAATCAAATCAAACACTAAGTAGCTATTTTCTACATGCTGTAATATTTACAGCAATAACTCATTACGACAGTAGCTTTACTTCCTGCAACATTTTCAAGGTTTTATCTCAGCCCCCAGGTCAAAGTGTTATACAAGTGAATGTTATTTACTGTGTGTTACTTCAGAAAAAAAAGAGTGAAAAGCTTTGGGACATCAAATCATTTCAGTGGATGGACTAAATGACCTTCATCTCTGATGCTTTAATTTTAAAAATCCAGTTACCTGAGGATTATGTGTAACTCTAAGACTTAGGAGACGAGTTCGTAACCAGAGCAAGAGATCTACGGACTGCTAGGCTGTGACTGAAGTGATAGATATTACATTTATCTGTTCAGAAAGAACTTGCCCTCTTTGTCTTCAAATATTTCAAATACAAAAATGAGAGTGAGAGAAAAGGAAGCACAATGACTATAATATATTTAAGGCTGAACATACAGTTAAGGGGTCAGATCATTAAACCTGTGGCCTCAAAAAGAAGACTGATCTTACAGCTCTACTTCTTACGGCACAGTTTTGGCTTCCAATTAATATAGTAGTCTATTTTCCTACAGTCCAGAACCTCTTTATTGCTCAAACCGGGTAGCAACCTAAAGTAAAGACAACTGAATCTCTTGTCCAAGAGTTAGTGACCAAAGAAAACTGCCACAAATTAGAGGTGAAATACAAAGATATCTGATTAAGTAAATAAAACACTTCCTTTCTATTAAAATTAGCCCACAGAGTGTCCACCAAAAAAGAGACAATCACAAACTTGCACCAGAGAAATTAACTCCACGACCCAGCGAAATCAAGCTTGTTCAAGAAGTTTCAATGCGATTCTAGGAGGATTACTGAGATGTGCTCGTGCATTTATTCATTCATTTGGCAAGTCCTACACATAATAATGGCACGGTAAAGGGTCTACAAAAGGCACTGGAAAATACAATGGTGAAAATGAAAGTCCTGGCCTTTAAAATAACTTACAATGTTGTCTTTGTTGTTTTATCTCTAGCAACTAGAAACATGCCTACACAATGTAGGTGGCTCAATAAGCACTTGTTAAACTTAAGTTAACCTCACGCACGCAGCTAAGTGCTAAGAAAAGAAAGACTTGATCTTTGGCCCTCAAGGAGCTCATCATCAAGTATAGAGACAATATAAGATATAAATCAATCAGTATTATAACAGAAGCACTGGGTTCTGGTACAGTATAAAGCAATGTTGCCCCCCAGGGAACATCTGGCAACACCTAGGAACACTTTTGGTTGTCACAACTGGAAGGGAGGTGGTGCTATATTTAGAGAGTAGAGGCCAAGAATGCTGCTAAATATCCTACAGTGCACAGGACAGCCGTCTACATGACGAACTGTCCAGCCCAAAGACAATAGTGCAAGGTTGAGAAATCCTGGCACAAAGCAAGAGTACAGGCTCCAAGCCAGACTTCCTAGGTTTGAATTCTTGCTCCACTATCATATACTCTTGGATAAGTTACTTCATCTGTAACATGAGAAGAGTAATAGAATTTGCCTCATAGGTTATTGCAAAAAATCAATGTAGATAAATCATTGACCAATATTATGAGCTCAACAGATGTTAGCTATTATTATCCACTAGAATACTAGCTCTGTTAGGACAGAAAATTTATGTTTTGTTCCCAGTGCCTAGAACAGTGCCTAATACAAAGTATGCAATCAATAATATTTGCTGAATAAACAAATATATAAGATCTCATGTATGCATAAAGCAAGGAACACATGGAGAAGTCAGATACATGATGAGCTGACTGGGTCATGTTGAGTTTGAGGTGACTACAAATGGTCCAGAGAAGATGTCCAATAGGCAGTTGGATATAAAAGTTTAAAACAAGGAGAGGGCTCTGGAAACAAAAAATGGGGAGTCATCAGAGTACTGTTGGCAAGCGAAAACACCTACAATTATGAGATGGGCCTGTCATAAAAGGGATGAGAATAGAGTCCCGAGGGAAAATAAAGATGAAAGAAAATTACTGCCAGATTTTTTATCATGTTTGTTTGTTTTGAAAGGAGTCAGAAGTAAGTTTAAGGTAGGACTTTAAGGTGAAGAAGATCCATTTAGGTGTACACAGACTTAACACAAAAGTACATGTGCCTGTACTAAGGGAATGGAACCAGCAAAGATGCTGAAGACACAGGGAAGATAATTGCTAAAGCAAGGCCAAGGACACAAGAAGGGATAGGAGCAAGAGCACAGAGAAAGGGATCAGAAGGGACAGGAAGGAGTTAAGAGACCAAGAGTTAGGAGGGAAGGAAAGGTATAGGTAGAGAAAATTTTTACAGAGGGGTTGGAAGTTATGCATGTTCATGCTTGAGAACTTTCTCTTTTTTTTTTTTTCATTTATTTCCCCCTGGGAGAATGAAAGTCTTGAGGAGAATGAGAGAATTTTGGAATAGCCACTGAAGAGAAGGAAAGGGAACTGACTTGAGATACACCACACTATGACGACTTATTACCAAAAGCCCAAGATTAGATACCACAAATTCGTGAGGCACCAATCTGTTTGGTTCTATGATTTTTACCAGCCCCATTTAGGAACCTGGATACAAGCAAAGCTAGACGGCTTGGCTGATTCAAGGTTGCAAATACGCAAGAAGATGCGAAGTAAGGACAAGACGTGAAGAAAAGAGGTGACTGACGTTCTATAGAGTCTTGGAAGGAAACAAAGCCAGCAGAACTGAATGCCCCTAATATTGTCTCAATATCTGTATGTGCTTCTATCAGGTTTATACAGAGGAACAATTTGGCCTGGAACAAGGTTCTCCTAGTCTAGAGAAATACAACAAGAGCAAGTCTATCCCAAAGGCAGTCATCAGTACAGTAGAGTATTATCATGAGAAGGCATTCAGGTAGTGAAGTTGCTACCTAAGAGATTAAATGTAAATTCTGAGTGAACAAGGGTCTTAAAAAATAAATAACAAAAGCTTTGAGATCATATTGAAATAAAGTTGAGACTGTGTCACATAAAATCTAGATAAGAATAAGGATACATAGAGCTACCAGGAGAGAGGAGTGAGTGAGAAGAGTTCAAATCTTTGCTTCAAAGATTATTATTGACCTTGAACGTATTTAACTTTCCAGATTTCTTCATTTCTGAAATACGAAGAGTAACGTCAACATCAAAAAAGTTTTTAAGGATTAAATGATAATATATAAAATAACATATAAGACACTTAGTAAAGTACTGGGGAACGAGTATGCACTGACTAAGTGAAATAAAAGAGTCCATTTCATTTCTGCTTACATTTTTTTCAAAGAATGTAGTATTTAAAAGACACCCTTGGGAAATGTTCTTGGATTCTGCCCTCAATTTTCCAGGGAAGGGAAACCTAATCCAGCCAACAAGCAGCTTTCCAATCTGTTCAATGTTAAGTTATATGAATATTATAAGAATTAAATTAGATATTATTAAAAGCAAAAAATGATAGAACACATAAGGTGGTTTCATCATTATGGTGATACAGTCAATCTACGAGCTGCAGGGTCTATGGTGTCCCTGGTAGTAAATAGTTAGCAAGTTTCTATCTCTGTGACATTGTCCAGAAGAGAAAGAAAGCTAGTTTAAGGCACAGTTACACAGCTGATAAGAGAATGAACGAGAGATGATATTGCTAATCGAAACATAAGAAATAATCTGAAATAAGAACTAAAACTATAAAACTCTTAAAAGAAAATATAGGAGTAAATCTTTGTGACTTTGGGTTAGGCAATGGTTTCTTAGATATGACACCAAAAGAACAAACAACAAAAAAACAGAAAATGGACGTGATCAAACTTTTTAAACTCCCACCCCCGTTTTCAATTCTTTTGGGTACATACCTAGGAGTCGAATTGTAGGTCATACGGTTACCTCTAGGTTTAACTTTGTGAGCAAGTGCCACAGTGTTTTCCACAGCGGTTGCACCATTTTACATTCCCACCAGATATTCATAAGGGTTCCAATTTCTCTACATTCTTGTCAACACTGGTTTGTTTCTGATTTCCTGTTCTTTGGTGTTTTTTCTCTCTTTTTTTAAATTATACACACCATGGTGATTTCATTGTGGTTTTGATTTGCATTTTCCTAATAACTAATGATGTTGTTTTCATGTGCTTCTTGGTCATTTGTATATATTCTCTGGAAAAATATCTATGCAAATCCATTGCTCATTTTTAAACTGGGTTGTTTGTCTTTTCACTGTTGACTTGTGTGAGTTCTTTATACTGGATACTACACCCTTATCAAATATATGATTTTCAAATATTTTTCTCCCATTCTGTAGGTCATCTTTTCACTTTCTTGATAATGTCCTTTGAGGTACAAAAGTTTTAAATGTTGATGAAGTCCAATTTACCTATTTTTTCTTTTGATGCTCGTATTTTCGGTGTCACCCATTTAATTCTCCCCAACCTCTTTCAGCTGAGCTATGATACTTTGGTAACATATAGCTCACAAACTATAAAAACTATAAAATCAACAAACTATAAAATCATAGTCTAATTCTAACAGAGACTACTTTGCTGACATACAATGTTTATTTAAGAATACACTCTTTCTAATATAGCTAAAATCTTAAAAACAACAATACTTTTTCTTACATAAGTAATGAAAAAGAGTCCCTCCACCCTCCCTTTTTTTACTTACCTCCTATAGAAGTACCAGTCATACTATTGCTTGTAAGAGTAGCTGAAGTCTCTGACACTGTGGAGGGCTGGCTACTAGTGACAGCTGAAGCAGTATCAGAGGCCTGCTCAGAGGTAGATGGATTTGAATTGTTAATGGAAGCGCTTGTGGTTTGTGATTCCATTCTTGCAGAAGTGGTTGGTACTACAGTAGGTTCTACAATATACAAAATGTTTAGCTAGCATTTCAAAACAAATTAGGTAAAGGTTATATTTTAATCCCAGCTAACATTTTTATGATAATTATTAAAGCAAACTTTAAGAATATGAACTCTCTAATAAGTACAATATATAGTAAAAAAAGCTTTCATAAAGCTAAACTGCAACATTAAAGAGGCATGTTACTAAAAGATGATTACTGCATTTTAAAAAATCCAACACATAAAAAGCATATTCCAATAATTCAGGTGATCAACACAGGTTTTGGGGTAACTACTATGCACGTTTTCTGATCTATCACAAAGAAGAAAAGAGGAAAGGAAAGTAAAAGTCCCTCTGCAATGTTCACACACATTGTCAAGGCTGTCAGAACAGTGTTACAAATTGCACTCTCTCTGGTACAGTATGGATTCTAGAGTCAGACTGCTTGGACAGCAATTTTGATTTCACCACTGACAGTATGATCATGGATAAGTTACTGAACCCACTGTCCATTTCCTCATCTGTAGAACTGGGGAAGTACAGAATTTTCTTCATAGAACTGTTGTTAGGATGAACTGAGATCACACATACAAAGCACTTTGTATGATGTTTTACATATAGTAATGAGGATAGATAAAACTACTACTTGTAAAAAAATTTTTTTCTAAGAGAATAACTACCAAGCATTGAAACACTAACCAGAAAGAATTTTTTTTTTTTTTGAGGAAGATCAGCCCTGAGCTAATATCCATGCCAGTCCTCCTCTTTTTGCTGAGGAAGACCAGCCCTGACCTAACATCTATTGCCAATCCTCCTCCTTTTTTCCCCCTTTTTCACCCCAAAGCCCCAGTAGATAGTTATATGTCATAGTTGCACATCCTTCTAGTTTCTGTATGTGGGATGCCGCCTCAGCATGGCCAGACAAGTGGTGCGCTGGTGTCCGCCTGGGATTCGAACCCCGGCCGCCAGTAGCGGAGCGCACACACTTAACCGCTAGGCCACGGGGCCGGCCCCCCAGAAAGAATTTTAGACACAATTTACAAATCGAGGTTATATCAATTGAAAAATAAGATTAGGAAATCTGAAAACTTCCCTGTAGCTTAATAATATATTACCATTAAGCAACAGTAGGAGTTTCTAGCATATTAAGATATTTCATTTTATCAAATTTTCTTCATAATTGGACATTGTTACTACTCCAACTTACCATCTTCATCAACGGTAAGGTCCACAACTTCTGCTGCATTCTGCCTCAAGGGCTGTATAACAGTAGAAATCCTACTGCGGTTCCGTGGCTCCTGAGGCCGACTTGTATGAGAACTTGAACCCTGGCTCCAATGAGATCTGGAGTGTCCAAGGGTTGAACGAGACCTTAAATGGTATCAATATTAAATTAGTAAATACAAAAAAATGAACAAAGTTTTTAGTTACCCAAGAAATCATAAGCCTTTCCTACAAAATAAGTTGTGAACTTCTTCATGCAAGACTTCTCCAAAGAAATGATGATAACAGAATTAAAATTTATAACTGGCACAATGACTGGCACTCAACAAACATTTGCTGAATGAAATGTTCAGCAAATGTTTACCAACTGACCTAAGAAAATGAAAAACGATATGTTAGACCAATCGTTGGTATAAAATACAGGATTGTCTCAAGAATGCTGTTCTCTTTTCAATGGTTATTTTGAATATTCACCTGGGTTATAATCAATTTATATTTTATGTTAATACCTAAAATTATTCACCATAAAGTAACAAAAATATCAACACTCTACATTTAATAACGCCCACATGATCTTCTAGTCAGTTTAGTCCAGACTGGATTTGCAAAACATGGCTTTGGGAGTCCTAAACCAAGCTAAGCTTCCGGTACTGTCCTAAAAAAGATTCAAGGCACCAGAGAGATTTCCTGGGATGCAGAGAGGTAAGGATAGTTACAGCTAGTTTACTAGTTGGGTAGCCTAGAAACATCCCTTGTTTGAGCTGCTTTATGCTTTTAAAGCATGTAACCGCAAACCTTCAACACCTAACACTTTTATTATCTTTTAATTATGTGTGTGGCACTGTATTGTACTAAATTACTTACAGGTATATAAGGCATTAAAATTTTTTTTTAAGGATTCACTCTAATGTTCTAGACTGAGGGTACAGAGTGATACACAGTCCTAAAGCTCCAGGAGAAAAATAAATCTGTTTTAGAAAGGTGGGACTTATGAAGTTGGTTTTTCTCCTGCCCAAAGTGAATGTAAAACTGCTTATTGTCAGCATGTATGGAAAGGGTGAGCCAAATCCATTAATATGCACGCAGTCATCGGGGGTGTGAGCTCGACCCCTCAGAAAAGCACTCCAAAGTTCAAACTGGGCTGAAAACAGCCTCAGCAATTGTAGAGCCTAAGAATTGAGAAAGAAGTTCAAATTCTAAAATAAAATTCTCAAATAACAGGAGAATAAAGATTAATTCCTGAGACAGTAAAAAAATGACAGCACATCCAGCAAGAATTGTATAGATGGAGGCATGGTAAACAAACATCTCAGGATGAAATGGTTTTGGATGAGGAGAGAGATCACCATTTAAAATTCCTGAGAAATCATGAGTCTGTGATGAGACTGAGTAGTCTGTTATTTCTGGGAAGCTGTTAATAGCTGCAGAAAGTTCCAGTCAACTTTGCAGCACTTTTATGAAAGCTTCATAGGATGTCCCAACTCCAAATATTATGCTAAATGGAGCACCAATAAAAAACTTGATGTATGAGGAACAGTTTCACAGAGGCCTTAGTGGTCCCTGTGATTAGTGGCAACTGCCAAATCCTGACACAAAAGAATCTGAAACACAGATGCATTGTCTTAAAAGAGGAAGGGCCACGAGCCAGTTAAACAGTGACAAAGTTATATCCCAGGTAACAATAAGAAAAATAAATATGGTTCATGAGCACTGTGTGTCCTTTTCAAGATCATTGTCCATTACCATGGTAAATGCATCTGTTTGAACATTAAGCATCTCATGACAAGAAAGATCTCCATTTCACAAGTAGTAATAGGTCCTTAATTTCAGCAATCCTTGTAGCTCATAAAAATTCAGTCAGTGTTGTACCAAGCACTATGCACAGTCACAGGGTAACTGTGGCACATACCACGGAGGATCAATCTCCCTCAGAGTCTGGGAAAATCATTTAAAACTTAAAACAGTGATATATTATATAGTGCTCTCTTGCATGACCTTAGAAGTAGCACTCCAATGAGAAAGTGGCACGTGGAGAAGCACATTCTAGGTACACTTGTAACATGCTTCCAAAATAAGAATCTTTTTTTCCTTTTTTTTTTTTTTTTTTGGTGAGGAAGATTGGCCCTGAGCTAACACCTGTGCCAATCTTCCTCTATTTTGTATGTGGGATGCCACCACAGCATGGCTTAACGAGTGGTGTGTAGGTTTGCACCCAGGATCTAAACCTGCAAACCCTGGGCCGCTGAAGTGGAGTGCATGAACTTAATCACTATGCCACCAAGCTGGCCCTTGGTTTTTTTTTTTGTTTTGATCAATAACACCACAAATTAAAATACAATGAGCAAATGCTTTTCTAAATTCACTCTAACACAAAAATTAAGATTCATCCATAGATTAGTTTGGTGCCTCAAACGGAAGAGAGGAACGCTTTACTTCTCTTACCAATAGATCTAATCATCTAACGCACAACATGAATACAGTGTTAGAGTTTTTCCTTTTTTTGGTCAAAGTAATTCCCAAAAGGGCAATGTCATTTCCAGTTATTTGTCAAAACAAATGAGGATTTTCATTTATCTTTTTAGCACAGGGCTTAGATGAAATTACTGAGAAAAAAAATTTCAGAAAATATGTTTTATACTAGGGTGCCCTAATATAATAGCACAAACCTCATTGCTATCAATGAGATCTTGAAACAAGTAGATGATAACAAATAGTTCAACATCATTATTTTTCTTAATATTATTTTTTTCACTTTTCATATTAGTACCACCCCCAATATTTATGTATTGTTCACATCTAAATTTCAAAGGAATTCATGAATTTTCTGAATCATAAAACAAACTCAATTTTGTAAAACACTAAGTAAAATTACTGTTTATCTAGAGCAATGGCTTTTAACTCTCACTGTACACTTCGGCTGCTTAAAAAAATACTGATCCCTGAGATTCTGGTTCAGCTGGTTTGGGATATGATCCAGGCAACAGTATATCTTTATTTTATAATCTTACCAGGTGAGTCTAAGGCAGCCTGATTTGAAAACCACTAATCTGGTATATGCATACTCAAACTAGGTCTCAAAAAAAACAAAAAAGCAAAAGAATGCAAATATCTGCAGCACAAATATGTTTAAATATTTATATTTAAAACTTCAAATATACAATTAGGAATTAAAATCTTACCGATAGCTTTCTCCAACTGTCACAATCTCCACTTCACTGTCAGTTGAGGTAACATTAATTTCTTCATTGGCAGTGACCTGGGGAGTGGAGGAAGCTTCTATCACCACGACATCTTCATCGATACTTCCTGGAAACAAAAAGAAAAAACATTTAAAAGGCATCTGCCTGTCAGCTAATTGATAAACAAAAATTTTTATTTTGACTTTGAAAACTATGAAATTCATTACAAAAATAAAAATAGTATCTGTCAAAATGAAAGGTGTTTTTGTGTGTGTGTGTGAGGAAGATCAGCCCTGAGCTAACATCCGATGCCAATCCTCCTCTTTCTGCTGAGAAAGACTGGCCCTGGGCTAACATCCATGCCCATCTTGCTCTACTGGGACGCCACCACAGCATGGCTTGACAAGTGGTGCGTCGGTGCGCACCTGGGATCTGACCCTGCGATCCCCGGGCCGCTGCAGGGGAGCGTGCAGACTTCACTGCTGTGCCACCGTGCTGGCCTGGAAAGGTTTTTTGTTTTTAAAAACAGAGTTAAACACACATAGTGAAAACAGTACTTACTCTCTTGATCTGCACATCTTCATGCTTATTTCCTCTTTAACGATCTGTGTGTTCCTTACAAACTTAGTGATTCCCCTATGAATTTGTATGATCTTACATAGAGATACTAACCCTGTAATATCTAAAGGTATTGATTTAGGGTCTTATATAAGATATTCACATTCTATAAGATATTAACCCTTTAATATCTAAAGGTAATACATTTGCTGTATGTTTTCTCCAAGGTTTTCATTTAAAAGATATGACATTCTTTTAAGAAACTCACAGCTTTTTAGTTTTATGCAATGCAGCTGTAATTTTTTTTGTACATGTTTTCTTTCTTTTTTTTTTTTCTGCCAGGAAGATCAGCCCTGAGCTAACATCCGTGCTAATCCTCCTCTTTTTGCTGAGGAAGACCAGCTCTGAGCTAACATCCATTGCCAATCCTCCTCTTTTTTTTGGTCCCCAAAGCCCCAGTAGATAGTTGTACGTCATAGCTGCACATCCTTCTAGTTGCTGTATGTGGGACATGGCCTCAGCATGGCCGGAGAAGCGGTGCATGGGTGCACGCTCGGGATCTGAACCCAGGCCGCCAGTAGCGGAGCATGCGCGCTCCACCGCTAAGCCACGGGGCCAGCCCCTGTACATGTTATTTTCTAAATTATTCTAAGTTTGGAAAGCTCTTTCTTATTTGGAGGATGGAGATCCATTATATTTGGTTCAATGTGTTTGCCTCAATTATTTACTTCATCTAGAACTAATTTTTGTTTACGGCATTAGATAAGATTATAAATAGAATTCAGCTCTGTCTCTCCATGGCTAACTAGCTATCACCAAACCCTTTACTGAAAAATTCTTTCTTTTCCCAAATTAAATTTTAATACCTTCCTTAAATAGTCTTACATTTTAGGTTATATCTTGAAGCCATCTAGTCAACCCCTTTTACAGATTCTTGTGTCAGAGTAGTTGTTTTTCTAAATAGCTTTTCTGAGGTATAACTTTCATACTTTAAAATTCACATTTTGCCTCAAAGAGATATTTGCACACCCATGCTCACAGTCAAGAGTGAAAGCAACCTAGATGTCCATCAATGGATGAACAGATAAACAAAATGAGGTATATGCACACAATGGAATATTATTCAGCCTTGAAAAGGAAGGAAATCTTATCATGTCTTTTAACATGAAGAAACCTTGAGGACATTATGCTAAGCGAAAAAACCCAGTCACATACACAAAAATACCATATGATTCCATTTATGTGAGGTATCTAAGGTAGTCAAATTCAGAGAGATAAAAAGTAGAATGATGGTTACCAGGGCTGTGGGGAGTAGAGGAAAGGAGTATAGGGTTTCAGATCGCAAGAAAAAAAAGTTCTGGAGATCTGTTTGATGACAATGTGAATATACTTAACACCACTAAACCGTACACTTAAAAATGGTTAAGATGGTAAAAAAAAAAAAAAAGTTATGCTCCGTTTCTTCTCTTGCTGTCTTGTTCACAAATCTGGTGCTGAATGTCTTCTTTTTTTAAACATTCCTCTCTCTTCATTACTATCACCTGTCAATGTAAAGGTCAGCCAACATTTTACAAGCTACGTTTGTGATAAGAATTTTCCCATAATAAGAATATTCCGAAAGCTAAAAATTTCATCCATTTTAATTGTACATTTCACTGATTTTAGTAAATTTATAATCATCACTCCCTCCAGTTTTAGAACATCCAACAACCTAAAAAGATCCCACGTGCCATTTCAGTCAATCATCATCCCTCCATGCCCATCCCTATAGCCCTATGACAACTGACCTGCCTTCTGTCATTATGGATTGGTTTGTATTTTTTTTTTAATAATTTTATTTATTTATTTTTTCCCCCAAAGCCCCAGTAGATAGTTGTATGTCATAGTTGCACATCCTTCTAGTTGCTGTATGTGGGACGCAGCCTCAGCATGGCCGGAGAAGCGGTGCATCGGTACGCGCCAGGATCCAAACCCGGGCCGCCAGCAGCGGAGCGCACACACTTAACCGCTAAGCCACGGGGCCAGCCTTGGTTTGTATTTTCAAGAATTCTATATAAATGGAGTCATACCTTATATACACTTTCATGTCTAGCTTCTTTCACTCAGTGTACTTATTTTGAGATTTATTCATGCTGTTGTGTGTATCAATAGGTTCATTCTTTTTTACTGCTGAGTAGTATCCTGTCATATGAATATATCATAATTTGTTTTTCCATTCTTCAGTCGATGGACATCTGGATTTTTCTCACTTTTGGTTGTTATAAATAAAGCTGCTATGAACATTTGTCTATAAGTCTTCGTATATACATATACTTTCATTCTCTTGGGTAAATACTTAGGAACGTCGTTTCTAGGTACTATAGTAAATTTATATTTAACTTTTTAAGGAACTGCCAAATTGCTTTCCTAAGTGGCTGTACAATTTTACATTCCCAACAGGAAAATGAGGGCTCTGGTTTCTCCACATCCTCGCCAATAATTGTTATTGTCTTTTTTATTATAGCTGTTCTAGTGGATACATAGTAGTATTTCATTGTGGTTTTGATTTTCATTTCTATAATAACTAACATTGTGGAGCATTTTTTCAAGTGCTTATTAGCCACTTTGATGAAATGTCTATTCAAATCTTTTGCCCATGTTTAATGTGAACTTTGGTCTTATTGTTGAGTTGTAAGAGTTCTTTATATATTCAGAATACAAGTCTTTTATCAGATATATTATTTACAAATATTTTCTCCCAGTCAGTAACATGTCTTTTCATTTTCTTAATGGTGTCTTTTAAAGCATAAAAGCCTTTAATTTTGATCAAGTCCAAATTAGCAATTTCTTTCATGGGTCATGCTTTTGGTGACATACTTAAGAAATCTCTGCTTAACCAAAGGTCACTGAGAGTTTCTCCTAGAAGCTGTATAGTTTAGCTCTTATATTTTGGTCTATGACCCATTTTGTTAATTTTTGTGTCTGACGTGACGTAAAAGATCTAAATTCACATTTTTTGCATGTGGATCTACAATTGTCCCAAAACCATTTGTTGAAAAGACTAGAATAATTCCATTTTGAAACCTCGCAGATTCAGGCTTTCCTAATTATTCTTCAGGATTATAAAATCAAGGGGAGAGAAAAACTTCTGAGATTTGGACTAGACTGGCATTAAGCAACACTAACGAAGCCCTGACATCTCTATAATATATATTTTTTCATCCAAGAATATATCTTGCCATCTACGATTTCCAGAAAAATCATAGTTTGGTTTGATTATAAATGTGACACTATAAAACTAAATAATTTTCTTCAGAGAGGCCAAATATACTCCTATTAAGATTACTCTTAGACACTTTTTTTGTTGCTCTTATAAATGAGCTCCTTTTCCCACCATATTTTCTACTAGTATGTAGGAATAACATTAATATTGTATATTCATTCTTATCCAACTCCTATGAACTCCTGCTTACCACAATGACAACAAATGGTTCAACTTTCTTGTCACTGTGGAATTTGTGCAGTCTACATTTCTTCACCCAAGGTGCCATTCTTGGCAACCTGGAATTTCATCTCTAATACATCTCTACATCACCAAACATGTGCACTACTTCAAAAGCTGGCCAGTATCTGGAGGAAGTACAAGCCCATGACAAAGATCTACAACATACTCTCTGATAGTCCAAAGAGGAGAACAAAGCAGGCACTGGTAAATCACAGAAGCAATGCAAAATGATCTGATTTGGAAAAAGTTATTTTTTTGAATATTTCATAATATTATATTTATATTTTAGAATATTTGCAAATTATGTCAATTAAATAGAAAAAATTAAGATTTAATAATTCTGAGATGTACAAATTTTTGAAGTAGCTTTTAAGTTCTAAAGATTACATACCTAGACATGATTACATACCTAGACATATTGAGGTAGAGTGTATTTTTAACAGCATATATTTATCTTATAGGCAGAGAAAACAAAATAGCAGCACTCAAGTGGCCATTTAAAATATTCTGGATTCAATTTCCAAATTACTTTTCCAATTCTTGCTTCATAATCATGTACACAACGCAGCTTAAGGTAGGAGCACAAAAAGAACTGTACACTTAAAACTAAAAGCATTATATATATATAAATAAAACGCCATGGATTTTTTTTTAAATGTCTCTTATTTTAACCCACCAACTGGACATTACCATTCTACATGGAGAAAGCTACATCGACATATCAACTTTATTAGTGATCTCTCTCCATGTATGTCTACAAGGAATTTCTTTAAAAGCCTGTAAAAAATAACCTAACGTTATTAAACATCTGTTACACAGTTAAGCAAAGTCAAATATAAATGTAACATTTTGAAGTTCCAATGATAAATGATACAAAGCTGGCTCCATTAATGCATTAAAACTCAATTTATATAATTTTTTATGAACACAGATCGTGTAAATAAAGGTTATATAAATAACTCACTTGGGCACTCATTCTACTGCTTAAACATCATTATATTTCTAAAAAGCACCTTTACAAGCATAACTTGAACATAATACATAAAAATTATGTAACTCAATAATCACACTAGGCAAGATTTTGGCATCTACAATCTAGTGTCTTCTCTAGGATGACAATTATTTAAAACAAAATTTAAAGGAAACATTCCTAAAAATATGAAGCTAACCTTAATACAGCTTAAAAAAAGTCAGGAGAGCGTGTCACTTCTTATTGGGCTAATTTTATTTTTATGCTGTCTTTTACATTTAGAAATACTTACAGGATAAGAAACTTCCGTACAGCTAAGACATTAGAGTGGTGGGACTGCAGGTGATTTTCTTTTAACTACTTCTTTTACAATTACTCATGTTGTCTGTACCTTTTAAAACATCATAAGAAAAATATGTAACAGCCTGGAAAGAATATAGTAGTGTAACAATGGTAACAAAACCAATGGCTTCTCTGACAGAGTTCTTCATGAACTCAATGTCCATTTCTATTCCCTGATAAGAGACCACAGATTCTCTTGGCAGCAACTACAAGCAATGTTAGCCACTGTAATCATCGACTATCCTGGTCCCTCTGTGCCTTAAGTCTGGCATGATGCTAATAATAAGAATAGCTTCCAACTTGTGAACATGTCCCTTTGTGCCATGTACAACATTGTGTATGTCTAGCTCCATTAAGAAACTGAAACTTAGAATGTTTAAATGACTTGTCAAGCAAACAGTAAGCAACACTTGGAATTCAAACCTAATTCCAATTCCAAAGCTCATACTCTTTACATAAACTACATCACAGTGCCATAACTACTCAACATGTCAGTGCTAGTTACTATATCAAAAGCATCTTTCGGCTACCAGTTGCTTTTGCTACTGCTTCTGTCTTCTGCAGTCACAAAGTTACTGAAGTTGTAGCTTCTCTTCTTCGGGACTCTTCTGTTGGGTATCTATCCAACAGAAATGAAAAACACACACACACACATATATATACTATATATATACATACACACACACACAAAGATTTATACCCAAATGTTCAGAAGAGCATTATTCACAATAGCCAAATACTGGTAACAATTCGATCTCTATCATCTGATAAATGGGTAAACAAAATGTGGTATATCCATACAATGGAATATTTTAAAGAAACTAAATAATAAAATAAATAGAAACTAACTACTGATATATGCTACAACATGGATAAACCTCAAAAACATTATGATAAGAAGCCAGACACAAAAGACCACATATTGTATGATCTCATTTCTAAGAAATGTCCAAAAAAAGCAAGTCTATAGAGACAGCAACAGATTAGTGGTTGTGGGGGACTGAGGGTAGGACAGGGATTAACTGCAAACACGCAGGAGAGATCTTTTGGGATTAATGGAAATGTTCTAAAATTGCACTGTGGTGATGGCTGCACAACTCTAAATTTACTAAAAACCACTGAATTGTGGTTAAAATAGATGAATTTTATTCATTAGGTAGGTTAAATTATACCTCAATAAAGCTCTTTTTGTTTTTTTTCAATTATAAAACATTCCCTGCAAGATGCAGAACTGGACTTCAACAAATGAAAAGACACGCCATATTCCGGAATAGGAATATCCAAAACCCTAAAGATGTCAGTTCACCCTAATTTAGCCTACAAATACAACCCCAATAAAAATTCCATCATGTGTCTCCCTACTACCACCATCATCAGATAAACAAGTTGATTATAAGTTCACTTGGGAGAATAAGCAGGCAAGAATAACCAAGAAAATATAAAAGGGTCTATAATTCAAGGTGTACTTCTGGGGCCGGCCCCGTGGCTTAGCGGTTAAGTGCGCGCGCTCTGCTGCTGGTGGCCTGGGTTCGGATTCCAGGCGCGCACCAACGCACTGCTTCTCCGGCCATGCTGAGGCCGCATCCCACATACAGCAACTAGAAGGATGTGCAGCTATGACATACAACTATCTACTGGGGTTTTGGGGGAAAAATAAAATAATAATTAAAATAAAAAATAAATAAAATAAAACAAAATAAATAAAATAAAATAAATAAAATAAAATAAAATAAATAAAATAAAATAAAATAAATAAAATAAAATAAAATAAAATGTGTACCTCTGGTGCATGGACAGACAGACCAATGGAACAGAATGAAAACTCCAGAAATAGATCCAAATGCCTATAGAAATTCAACATATGACAAAGGTGGCATCTCAAGTAAATAGGAAAAAGAAAATTTTTAATGATTTGTTTTGGGCCAACTGAATAGCTGCACGAAAAAAAATGGATCCAGTCTTCATACTGTACATGGGGATAAATATCAAATAGATCCATGCTTTAAATGTATAAAAGAAGTAAACAATACAAGGGCTAGGGGAAAAAATAGGTTAGCTCCCTTATAAACTTGGAGTGGGAAAAATTTTCCTATTTACGATTCAAAACCCAGCAACAGTAAAGATAAAGGTCGAAAAATGTGACTAACCAAAAAATTTTTTAGCAAAAGTACAGCAAAGTCAAAAAACTAATGACAAATTTGGGAAAAATACATTATTATATAGGATTTATATCTCTAATCAATAAAAAGCTTCTAAAAATGGATGGAAGAATGAAGACCAACATCCTGATAGAAAAACAGGCAAAAAGTATGAATACATTGATCACAAAAAACGAAACGTCGGGGCCGGCCCGGTAGCGTAGTGGTTAAGTTCGAGAGCTCCGCTTCAGTGGCCCAGGGTTCACAGGTTCAGATTCCGGGCGTGGACCTATGCACCACTTATCAAGCCATGCTGTGGCAGGCATCCCACATACAAAGTAGGGGAAGATGGGCATGGATGTTAGCCCAGGGCCAATCTTCCTCAGCAAAAAGAGGAGGATTGGCAATAGATGTTAGCTCAGGGCTAATCTTCCTCACCAAAAATTAAAAAAATAAAAATAAAGCAACATAAATGACCTTTAGACATATGAAAAGAATGCAACATTACTCAGAAAAAAAGAAATACAAATTAAAAACATACTGACATACTATCTCTTACCTATCAGATGGACCAAAAAAACTAAAATTTTACAACAAATTTTGTTGGAAAGACTTTGGGAAAAGAGGCACTCTCATATACTGCTGGTAGGCATCCAAAGTGGTTACGATCCCCATAGAGAGAAATTTGGCCTACTGAAAAAATAATATATGCATTTATCTTTGACTCAACAATCCTCTCCTAGAATTCTATCCCAAAGACACAACGGCAAAAAAATATTAAATGACATATACAAAAAGATATTCATTGCAGGGCTATTCATAATAGCAAAAGTCTGCAAACTGCTCATCAATAGGAGACTGGTACAACAAACTGTGGTATGACTACACAATAGAGTACTATGAAGCTGTAAAAAAACAAGAGAGATGAAAAAAATGAATAGAGGAATGAAAGTGTAATATATCCTTTATATCTCATATATATACTTTTATTCTTCTATAATATCTCTATACCCTAACAACTATATATATTGTTGAGTGAAAAAAGCAAAAGACACTTTCTGAGTAAGAGAAGGGGAAGGATAAGAGTATATATACATATTTGCTTATATTTTTGAAGAGAAAAAAAGGGAATAACAAACAAAAACAAAAAACTAATGAAAATGGTTATCTACAGGGGAGAGAAAGATAGGAAGAGGGGGCAGAGGTGGAAAACTAGACCTCCCTGAATATATCTTGTTTAAAAGTTTTGACTTTGAAACCAGGTAAATGTTTTACATAATTAAAAAGCAGGGGCTGGCCCCCTGGCGTAGCAGTTAAGTGCGTGCGCTCTGTTGCTGGCGGCCCAGGTTTGGATCCCGGGTGCGCACTGACACACCGCTTGTCAGGCCATGTTGTGGCGGCGTCCCATACAAAGTGGAGGAAGATGGGCACAGATGTTAGCCCAGGGCCAGTCTTCCTCAGCAAAAAGAGGAGGATTGGCATGGATGTTAGCTCAGGGCTGATCTTCCTCACAAAAAATTAAAAAATAAAAAGCAAAATTAAAACTTTAAACAAATCACTTAAAAAAAAACCAACCCTAGGGCCGGCCCCGTGGCTTATCGGTTAAGTGCGCGCACTCCGCTACTGGTGGCCCAGGTTCGGATCCTGGGCGCGCACCGACGCACTGCTTCTCCAGCCATGCTGAGGCCGCGTCCCACATACAGCAACTAGAAGGATGTGCAACTATGACATACAACTATCTACTGGGGCTTTGGGGGGGAAAAAAAGGAGGAGGATTGGCAATAGATGTTAGCTCAGAGCCAGTCTTCCTCAGCAAAAAGAGGAGGATTAGCATGGATGTTAGCTCAGGGCTGATCTTCCTTACCAAAAAAAAAAAAAAAAAACCCAACCCTAAAACAATCATAAAACAAATGAACCTAAATGCATATTAAATTGGTGGTATAACCACACAGAAAACTGGCCAGGGACAAAAAGGAACCACAAAAAAAAATCTATTACATTCCTTAGACTTACTGTTAGTAATAATTGTAAATAATTTCACTTACATTCATTTATGTGTATGTATTTATAGCATGTATAGGAAAAAGCAAAAAAATAATTGTTAATACTATTAAGAATCAAGATTTTCTTTTTTTTTTTTAACATTCTGAAAACTCGTTCACCTGCTTTATTTCTGCAGAAGGGTAAAGGAAGAAGAGAAAACATTCAATTGAATTTGAGGGGCAGCTAAATTGGAAGCAACATAGCAACAATTATAGGCCTCTGAGGTTCCTCTGATCCAGGAGGGAATGCTGAAACTTCCTTGTTTGGAGATTCAAGAGTTTAATTTTTCCCTAGAGCAAGATCATTCATTTTTGCTGGGATAAAAGAATAAAGAACAAACTCAATAGCACCAAATTGGGTTTATGGAGAAAATAGGGCCAGGCTTCTCCTCCCAAAACTCAAATTTCTACATTAAAATATGTTTATAAATCATAGTTGTTTTTCCTTTTGATTCACTCCTCCTCTTCCCCCTAACAGGAGCCCCAGGAACATGAAGAGCATGTGGATTAAAACCAGGTATACCATCCAGCCACCCCTTCCAAACTGGGATACAATTACTAACGGACTGGCCTAACTCAGCGCTGCCCTCAGGGACAGGAAGCAGAAACTGTGCTCTCAGGGAGAACAGATACTGAGGATGCCACGAGTCAAAGAGTAAAACGCTGTGCGTTGGGTCCAGGATGACTTGCACACCCTGTCCACTGCGTGGTTTCCGACCACTATGGACAGGAGAATTTTGGAAGACCAGTCTTACTCAATGATGGCACATGTCCGTGCTCACACTGATAGTAAACAGGGTGCATATTACTCCTATGACAACTGGAATCAAGACGAAACTGAGGGTGGTGACCTGCAGTAGGCAGCAGTCCTGGTCTGGGTTGGTATTAACATCCTCATACGGAATGGGAGGCTGCAACCCTCCCACACACTTGCTCTTCAATCGAGGGGACTGTTTTTTGAACTTGAAGTTGAATTCCCACATTGGTTCCTGTCTGTTCCCAACAATCTTTCTACACCAGAAAAGTAAGCATTTGGAATTCTTTAATGTGCTGGGCGTGCTTTCTGGAATGGCTGGATTCCTGCAGATTGGAGTAGCAAAGGGCTCATACATATGTAAAGAGATCGGATCTCATACGCCCGGAGACAGCGCAGCTTCTCCATTGACTCTGGTCGCAGGTGCAAAGGCAGAGAGGCATCCAGCGTGTAGTGCCTTCGGTACAACTTGGTCCAAAAGGCAGCTGTGCGAGTGACAGTCCAGGTGTTCTTACAAATCTGGGAAAAATTCAATGTCCTCAGGACAAATACAAACGGCCAGCAAGAGCCAAATATCCATGGGGTTCTCTTCTCCTCCAGCCCCATCCAGGTCTTCTTTGTGCCTCCTGCTTTTCTTTTTTCTGGAGGCAGTTCTCTCATGGATGCTCTCCTCCTGGGCATCCATCTCATCATTGCTATTGATGATGTGACAGGGCTCACCAGCCCCAGAAAGAGCTTCCACAGCAGGAACCTGGGAGGCTTCCAAGCCACAGAGAGATTTTACTTCCTGCTGGACAACATTGGCCACAGCTTTCTTGACCCATACGGACCTCATGACGGCTGGATCCGAGCTGGTGTAGTTGGCCACGGTCACTCGACTGGAGCAGGCATCGTGGGCCCAGAACTTGAGTCGCTTCCCTCTCTTGGGCATGGCACCCACGTCAGGGCGACGCTGGCCTAGCGGGCCGGGACCCCGGGGCCATGTCTCGGGCTGGAGAACTGGTTCTGCGAGCCACCGGACAGCTCCACCTGGCTCTGCAGCCATCCTGCACGGAAGGCCGCAGCTCACGCGAGGACCCAGGCCGGGCTCCACCAAGATTTTTAATGTAAGAGTAAAGATCCAAACATAAAACACAAGCTTACATAAAAACCCTAATACTAAACTTTCAATGGAAATACTCATAAATTAATGAGTTATCCCTTTCTAAAATCTTTACATTCCTAACTTTGTACATTAAAAAAGCCAAAAAGCAATGATAACCCAATAGAGCAATGAAGACCTTAATTCCCAGTCTATAGCCTCTACATATCACTTCTCAAAAAAAGGAAATCAGGAGCAAAGAAATGGTTGTTTCCTGGCTTGGGGCAGGGAATGTAAAGAATGAATCTGGACCATCTTGTTACATCAGAGAGTAAGGAAGTTATCCAAGACTACTGGGGTGGTATCAAAAGTATACAGACCCAACTCGGATGCTCCCACTGGCCAAAGATGAAACTATTTGAATAAAAGTCAAAAAGAATAAAAAGATAGCAACACATCAACTACGCTAAAACCCTCAAGTTCATAACAATACTTGAAAATGAAAAACCTCTTTGTATATTGCTAGAGTACCAATTCATTCTGAAAAGTGGTAAATAAAGGTAAAGAATCAAGGGCGGCCCGGTGGCTTAGCGGTTAAGTGCGTGCGCTCCGCTACTGGTGGCCTGGGTTCGGATCCCAGGCGCGCACCGACGTACCGCTTCTCCAGCCATGCTGAGGCCGCGTCCCACATATAGCAACTAGAAGGACGTGCAACTATGACATACAACTATCTACTGGGGCTTTGGGGGAAAAAAAGGAGGAGGATTGGCAATAGATGTTAGCTCAGAGCCGGTCTTCCTCAGCAAAAAGAGGAGGATTAGCACGGATGTTAGCTCAGGGCTAATCTTCCTCACAAAAAAAAAAAAAAGAATCAAGCATTCATCCTACCTTTCCTGTATGGACTGCATTTCAGAGTAACCAATTAGTTGATGAAGAAAGAATTCTTCCTTAAAGAGGAACCTCAGCTAATAAATGTAAGCAGAATGATAGAATTAGAAGGTGAACATTTTGCAACCCCTAATGAAATAACGGATCTAGGCAAGATCATCAAAGCTGCTAAAAATACTACATGAAATGTTGATGGGGAACTTTATAGTGGAAGGATCAGGATGACACCACATGAACCCTCTAATCAATTTTAACATGTGATGCAACAGAAAGTACACAGCACCACCAAAAAGAGTTACTGAACTGAACCTGAATCAAACCAACCTTTTAGATCTAACTACTAGTTTGCAGGAAATATGCAATATATAAAACAAACTAAATGGTATCATGTCTAGAAATTGTTCTGAATTCTCCAGAAAAAAAAAGTGAGGGATGAGAGATGAAATATGAATGGCAGAATGTTGAAAACTGAAGCTAGATTATGAATATTTGAGAGTTCATTGTATCCTTCTATTTTTATGTGAAAATTTCCTTATAAAAATTAAAAAAAAAAAACTATCAATGCTATTTTTGGAAAAAGAGGAAAAGAAACATTCACAGATTTAGATATAATTCCTGGTATTAGAACTTTACAATTCCAAGAGTTATCTTCTTAAGCAAACCTTTAAAACAGTTAAGTCAATACAGTATGGAGTACACTTGGAAAATATGAATATACAGCTGTTGGATACATTTTTTTTAAAAAGCTATAAATAAAAATATACAGTTATTGGACTAAAAAAAACAAAAAAATGGGGAAATAGGGATTTCCCAGTCCTAATATAAGGTAAAATAGTATCTATAGTTTGGAATAAAATTCTAGCATCACTCATGGAGTCAGCAAGTACTATATCTCACACAAAGTAGATGAGGATGATATGCTCACTGTGTTTGAAAATTGAAAATTGTGTTTGATGACTTAAAAAATGGTTCTATAGCAATTACCAAGTCTCTGGGCCGGCCCCGTGGCTTAGCGGTTAGTGCGCTCGCTCCGCTACTGGCGGCCCGGGTTCGGATCCCGGGCGCGCACTGACACACCGCTTCTCCGGCCACGCTGAGGCCACGTCCCACATACAGCAGCTGGAGGGATGTGCAGCTATGACATGCAGCTATCTGCTGGGGCTTTGGGGGTGGGGGGAAGGAGGAGGATTGGCAATAGATGTTAGCTCAGGGCAGGTCTTCCTCAGCAAGAAGAGGAGGATTAGCATGGATGTTAGCTCAGGGCTGATCTTCCTCCCCAAAAAAAAAAAAAAAAAAAATTACCAAGTCTCTGATGTCTAAGATGCCTGTGTGAATAAACTATTATCAGGAAATATGGGTACCAATAGGCAATATTTCCAAATTAACATTTATTCAATATTTTATATATGCAAATAAATTAGTAATTTAGTTATAAGACATTTGACTAGTTTAACCACAGCCCTAAAAGTGTATATTTCAAGGCAGCCAAAATTTCTTTTTCTCCTCAGTAGGAAAATGGGACTGGCATATTCAGGCTCTCTTATTTGGGGGCATATATGGTATTTACATTTCTTTCAAGTCTGGAGGAGATATAATCTATAGATACTTAATTAATTAAACAGTTAATAAATAAGGAGGTCCTCGTATCCACAACTGGACAGCCCTGTGGTCTAGTGATTAAGATGCAGCACTCTCGCCACTACAGCCCGGGTGTGTTTCCTGGTGAGGGAACCACACTACCCATCTGTCGGTTGTCATACCTTGGTGGCTACGTGCTACTGTGATGCTGAAAAGCTATGCTACCAGTATTTCAAATACCAGCAGGGTCACCCGTAATGGACAAGGTTTAGCAGAGGTTCTAGACTAGGAAGAAGGACCTGGCCACCCACTTATGAAAAAATTGGCCATGAAAATCCTATGAACAGCAGCAGAGCATTGTCTGATATAGCACTGGGAGGTAAGAGAATGGCAAAAAAAACACCAGGCAGGGTTCTGCTCTGCTGTACACAGGGTCGCTAGGACTTGGAATAGACTCGACAACACTAACAACATATCCACAATTAATTGGGAAACCTAAGGCTTTAGCATTATAAAATAAAAGTTTAAGCAGCAGTTCAGTTAAGGCTCACTGAATAGATCATAGAAATATGTCACTAAAATTAACATCTTAAAATTAACGTCTACTCTCAAACTTAGCTTCTATTAATCAGGTTATTTTAAAATATCTGAAGTGTTTGGCAAATATTATCAGGAACAAAACAGGACGTATAAATTCTCAACCTAACTGGGAATAACTCAATGTCTAACAACCCAAGTGACATATCACGTTGGCTTTCCAGGCTGGAATAGAGAGCCCTAATAAATTTAAAAGACAATTAATAATGACGAAGCAAAAGGCAAATATGGATTTCCCAGAAATCTACTGATTACAACAAATGAACTAATGTTTATTATACAATGTAATGTACTAACTTAAATAACTCATTCTTAGGTGATTCAGTAAAACCAGTTATTTATCTACAAGTGTTGTGCCTTAGAGTTTGAAGGTATAACAGCACACTTAACATGTAAAACATTCTGTCAGTTCACTAGAGCAACAGCCAGTAAGTGTTGATGGATAGTGTATGTAAAGTTGTCCCAGTAGCTCCAAAGTAACTAATATCCATACATACAAACCATATAATTAAAGTTTAGTAGATAAATCTAATTAAAACTTGAGATATTCCAACCCTCTCCTAATTTCTAACACACACTAAAAGAGTGGACTTGGAGTCAGAAAGCCAGCATTAAAAATATTTCTAGAAGAAAACTCTATTTCTTAAGAACCTAAGGAAGCCAATTTTTTGACAGCTGAGATTTCTTGATAACAGAGCTAAGCCTCATCAATATTTCAGTTTAACTATTCTGAATATAAATCATCCTAAAATGGCTTTCCAAATGCTTCATCTGTAACATCAGGGTGACAGAACCCACCTCATAAAAGTGTTGGGAGGATTAAATGAGAATACATAGAAAACACAGAACATTACCAGCACAGAGTAAATATCCAACAAATGCTAGGTATTTTTATTATCATGATGACATCAGCCACTGTTGGATGGTAAAGGAACTTGATGCAAACTCCTTGGAGGGCATTCTGGTAACAACAGCTAACAAATTTTTAAGTGTATACCCTCTGATATATACTTTTGGAAATTTTTCCTTAAGATATGCTTGCATAGATGAGCAAAAATGTTTGTACAAAACTGTTCAATGCAGCAAATATTCATCAATAGAAGCTGATTAAATAAATTACAGAATATTCATACAAAGGGAATACTATGCAGCTGTTTAAAAAATGAGATAACTATACACACTGATATTAAAAAAAATCCACATTATTTATTTATGCTTACATATGGTTTCACATTTTCTGAAGGACATAACAAACTGCTAAACTGATTACTTCTGGGTAATAAGACTGGGACCTAAGAAGAGAAAGTAAACTTTTATTTTTTATTTTATACTTTTTTGGTACTTTTAGAATTCCATACCATGTGAATGTTATTCTTAAATCATTATTAAAAAAAAAAAACTAGTTTAAAACAAAACACTGGTCTAGAAACCAGAAAACACCAAGAGTACCTGGTTTCAACTTCTGGATTTGTGTTTCCAGAGACAGACACTTAAGGGTAACGACTGAAAATAATGTAGTTGAAATAATGTAATTCTTCCAAGAAAGATATTAAAAAACCACATGCTACAACAACTATTAAACAAGATTTAAAAATGAATTATAGAGGAGCCGGCCCAGTGGTGTAGTGGTTAGGTTTGCGTGCTTCACTTCAGCAGCCTGAGGTTCACAGGTTCAGATCCCAGGTGCGGACCTACACACCACTCATCAAGCTATGCTGTGGTAGCACTCCACATACAAAAAAAAGAGGAAGATTGGCACAAATGTGAGCTCACGGAAAATCTTCTTCAAGCAAAAAGAGGACGATTGGCAGCAGATGTTAGCTCAGGGCCAATCGTCCTCACCAGAAAAAAACGAATTAAAGAGTTTGCATTTATCTTAAATACATGAGAATATATGAACTCCTTTCTTCCTAGAAACAGACACTGATACTGACTTACATTTACTCTATTCTCAGGTCTCCTACAAATATCAGCTCCTCGGAACTTCTGCTTCACATCATCAAACAACCTGCCTCACTAATTTCCAGCAGAAATTGGGCTCTGCTGCTCCCTCTTTCAAAACTAAAGTCTTCACCTTCTAACCACCTGAGAAAAATGTGAACTATGACAATTAAGCAAGACAATTCCTATTCTCACCTCCCTCATTCTCAAGAGACCTCAGGGAGTGGTTGCTGTAACCTCCTCCCAGCTGTAGGTGATCTCAATGAGCTCTTTTTATAAAAATATTTGGAGAGGTAAAAAAAAATGAACCGAACATGGCTAAGATTAAAATTAAGAACAAAGTTACTGGTTTCAGGGTTCTGGCAAGGAGATAAAAATAGACATGGAAGAGAAAAGGGAGTCTTGGAAAAAGAAGGGATCCATATAAAAAGAGAAAAAGAGGGAGAAATGGCTTATCTGCACAGCAGACTAGCAGGCTCTGTCCTTAACAGGCAGGACATCAGGCAAAGACTGGGAAATCTTTGTGTCAGTATTAGAAACCATGATCTTGGCCTTTTAAAAAGCTCTCCCTATACCCCATTTCCTTTCACTTGCACAAGAAATTACTCTTTTCCCTCAGTTTTGACTTTGCTCCTCAATGCTCACTCCAGCTTCCTTTAAATTACAACAAACTGGGGCCAGCCCTGGCAGCCTAGTGGTTAAGTTTGGTGTGTTCTGCTTCGGCGGCCCAGTTTCAGTTCCCGGGCATGGACCTACACCACTTGTCTGTCAGTGGTCATGCTGTGGAAGCAGCTCACACACAAAATAGAAGACGACTGGCAACAGATATTAGCTCAGGGCAAATCTTCCTCAGCAAAAAATAATAAATAAATAACAACAAACTATAAACATGGTATATATGAAACAGACTTATACTTCAGAGACTGTCTGTACATAAACTTATTCTAGTTAAATATAACTTTTACTGTGGGGGAGGAGAATGTACTCAAGCTAATCCTCTATCAATTCAATTTTAACTGATTAATCACATGCTCTACTGAGCACTGTCAGGACTAAAAGTTAGTGTTCCAGTATTAGAATAAAAATTACCTCTCAGATACTTGAAATTACTTTTCAGTTATAAAGAACACAACAAGGTAACAGTAAACAATAAGAATAGAATACTTAAAGGAAAAACAATATTAAGTAGTCTTTTTTAGTGACTAGAATTGTTCTTACTGTGGTTGAATGTGAAAGAAATCCATCACACAGCTATCTGAAAAAGTATTCATAAAAGTTAAACATACTAAAGAAGGATAATAGGAAAAAAAAAACTACCATAAATCAACAACTCATAAAATATTACCTAATAAGTATTAAATGGCAAAAATAGTTTTTTCTTAAAAAAAAAAAAAAAACCAAAAAAACAAAACTCTGGCTTTATTTTTGTCAAAAAATAGAAAATTTAAAAATTTTCTACTTAAAATTTTAGAAAATTTTAAAATTCATATTTTAGAAGTGGAGTCATGGTTTAATACTACAATTGGTTATTTATATGGCTTAAAAATAGAAGCTAATAGAGCCTCATATTCCCTCTAACTACAACGAAATCACTAAAATATAGAAGAAAATAAGCATGAACACAATGCAATAGCTTCCATGTTTTACTCAACTTAAGAAACATTTTTACCTGAGGGAACAGCTGGATTGTTTTGGTGGTTTTCACTGGTAGAAACAAACAAATCTTCTTCTCCTTCAGTTGATGAGCTGGAAGAGGATTCACTGCTGAGGTCATTCTCACTGGAACTACTAGAACTGGGAAGCAATGCATATTTTCTTCGGGCTAACACTTCTCGTTTTTTCCTCTGCATTAATATCCTCTCTTTTTGTTTCTGTGTCCTCTGTGAGGAATTATTTTTTACAAATCTCTTTCTGCATGGAAGTCTCCTTAATGAACTGCTATGAAAACAAGGTCTTTTCATTAACAATCCTGAAACGGATTCTGTCTCAGTCCGAGGCCACTTTTGGGACCGTGCACTATGAGTTCTACTTTTAGCACTCAAAATTGCCTGGGAATGTCTTACAGAGACTTCTTTATCCTCATCTGAAGTCACAGTATCAGAATCTCCAAAATGCAGACTAGATGAAGGAGAAGAAAGACAATCACTAAAAGAGGAATCATTATCTTCATCACTTGGTGTTTCTAGGTGTTGCCTCAATCCTAATATTCCCTGGTTCTCTTTAACACAATTTTGCATGTACGAAGGGCCAGCCTGCTGGCTTTTGCGTTTTTTCCTCACAACAACACTTTTTTCTTGCTCTTGTTGGTTACCATTCATGTCCTTTTCTTGTTTTTGAGAATCATCACACAAATGAGAGAAGTCATTCCCCACTTTACTATTAATCATCTCAACTCCTGCAGGAAAATTTTTGGCTGCCCCAATGGGCTCTGGATGCAAGAGGATCCCTTTCAGACTCTCCTGTGTCTTTGGTGCATCAGAAGCAATCTCACTCTTCATATCCACTTCTAAGGTATAGAGCTTGTTATATTCAGGAGTCCATTGAGACATGGGAAAGTTTAAGGAAGGCCTAGAAGACACAATCAGATATTAAAATTGTTAATGTGTTTTATTATATTATTTAATTAAAGAGTTCTCAGATTCCACTGAGAACATTCCTGTAATAGGGCAGAACTGCTTTTTCCTCATCAAGATATAAAATGAGTCATTTTACTGTTCTTAGAAAACATTTTTCTCTGATATATCTACCCATATACCCAATTTTTAGAAATACAGTAAAGATCACAGAACATAAGCCTACTTGAAAACTTCTATTAACCAAAAACTGATCTTACTGTATATCTTCCTACGTTTAGCAACATAACATATTTGGTCAAAATCAAACAATTTCTTCTTTATTACAGTAAAAACAGATTAAAGGATTAGAATTGCAAAGACTTTGATCAGTCAACAATGTTTTATCCTGGTATATCACATCTTAAAGTGGTTAATTATATTAAATATTTTCTGTACACCAAATGGTTACTATAAGTATGAATACAGCTTCTCTTTCCCATGGTTCTTTCCTTCACACTACTCTATTCTCTAATGAGAATGTGAACTCACCGATAAGACAGTCAGCACAACTAGTGCATTTCAGAAAGTTTTACATACATACAGAAAGACTCAAGCCAACACTGTGAGTTGCTGAAGATCATTCAGTTAAAGCAGCACAGCAGAACACAAAATTAAACTTCCTACAGCTAATCTAAGTGTATCTAAATCACTCAACATCTGAAATTATGAGCTGCTGAAGAAGGGGACTTGAAATTAAAGCATCTACATCAATGCAATTTACATACAAGAATGTTAATAATGTAAAAGTAGCAAATAACATGACTCAAAATGGAACATATTCATTAGAAAGGAAGTTAATGTTACAAATGAAGAGCTTTACTAGTGCAAAATATGATTAAACAATGTTAACATTTTTAACTTAAATTTTTATTGAAGTATAACACAGACACCCATATTCCAAGTTTATAGCTTGATGAATTCTCACAAAGTGAATACATCTATGTAACCAGTTCCAAGATCAAGAAACATAAGATAAACAGCATCTCAGAAATCCCCTTCCAGTTACTCCACCCACCAAGAGCTGTAACCACTATTCTAACTTCTAACACCATAAATTAGTTCTGTACTTAACATGCACTTTTAAACCACTTCCTTTTAGAAAGAGAAGAAAAAAAGATATTTGGTAGCAATATTTTTTCTTCTCCGCAAATGACAGTTATAGGAATATACAACCTCCCAGGTCTCCCACTTTATTTTAGTATATAACTATTATCAGAACAGATGATGGTAATTTGAAAATGAAACAGCCTATTTCTATACAAAGCTATCAAAACCTCTATCTTCTATTATTTTTATTTATAAGGGCAGGCGATGCTGCATGGGAGATCAGCCATCAAGCCCTATCTGGAGCCATCAAGCCGGATCAGTAGAAAAGGAGGAACACAAAGATGGGTGAATGTACCAGCACAGCAATGAGCAAACTACAAGCAGTAGCCATTCAGACAAGGATCACCATAATTAAATGCAAGAAAACACAAGTTACAATGATAAGGCACAGGTATATGTGATTTAAGATTCAAGGGGAGCCCACTAGGATGGCTATAATAAAAAATACTGATAAAAAGTGTTGGCAAGGATGTAAAGAAACTGGAACCCTCATACATTGCTGGTGGGAACGTAAAATGGTGTAGCCACTTTGGAAAGCAGTTTGGCAGTTCCGCAAAAGATTAAACACAAAGTAACCACATGATCCAACAATTCTACTCCTAAGTACACACCCAACAGAAATGAAAACATACATTCACACAAAAATTTATCCACAAATGTTCACAGCACTGTTAGTCATAATAGCCAAAAAGCGTAAACAATACAAATGTCCATCAACTGATGAATAAATAAATGCATACAATGGATTATAACTCAGTAATCAAAAGAAATAAAGTACTGATTCATGCTACAACATAAGAACGTCAAAAACACTATGCTAAGTAAAAGAAACCAATCACAAAAGACTACATATTGTACAATTCCTTTTGTAAGAAATGTTCAGAATAGGCAACTCTATAGAGATAGAAAGTAGATTAGTGATTACCTAGGGCTGGGGATAATAGGAGGAAAGAGGTGTGATGGCCAAAGAGAACAGGGTTTATTTTCAGTGAACTGAAAATGTTTGAAAATTGCTAGCAGTGATGGCGTTCAACTCTGAATATTCTAAAAACCACTGAATTGTACACTTAAAAAGGCAGAATTGTATGGTATGAGAATTATATCTCCATAAAGCTGTTGTCAAAATATCAAGAGGGAAAGTATCAGGATTTCTGGGCATCAGATAACTATGGACCCCTGTTTTGATCAGCATCAAAAGAGTCACGTCATTTGGAAAGATCTGGGGTTCTTCAAGAAGTCCACGTCTCCCAGGAGTTGTGTTGAGTTGGATCTCTAAGGAAAACAGTCTTTATATGCTGAAGAAAAAAAAATGTTTTACATTCATCCTTAATTACTAAGTCACCCTCTGGCTCTTGGTAATGGAGATCCTGAGAGGCAATGAAAACTTGCCAAAAGGACAGATAAGCGAATTTACAAAGAAGTGATTCATAGCATAGTTTACTAAACTCAATTTCTTTTCCAACAGTTTATGCCCCAAAGCCAAAACAATGAACTCTTTATGGTTAACTCTGCTCTGGTTTTCGGTGAATTTTGTCTGCCTAATTGAAGGGGGGGGGGAAGAAAAGGAGAGAGGTGGTGTATGGTGTTGTGTGTATTTGTACACCAGTAACTGTTCTCTGAGTTATCATGTCATGCAGTCATTAAATGCAAAATTAACATCCCATATTACCTGAGATGTTCCCACCAAGGAAGTACAAATTCACGCTCTATGCTGAACTGAGAAAAAGAAGTGGAGTAAGTTCATAAAAAGAAATAAATGCCAGTACTGCATTCTTTAAAACAGCAACAAAACTAAAACAAAGGATCAATAAAGAATGTTCTGAACTATTTGCTATTTGGTAAAATCATAATTTAGTCTTTCACTTCTGTAAAAATTATTGGCTGATCTAATTTACAAAGGAGGCAAGTATGTACTAGATGTATCTATCTCTTTGGCCACAGTATGAATGGTTTGCTATTATACATTGTTTCAATACTGAAACCATAATAACTAGTCCCTCTTTGTACTGGTTTGATCCAATGATTTTATTGCTACTTCATGATGGCAGCACACCAACTACTGATATTAGTGTAGGATACACCACTAGTAGTAAACCTTGCATGAAAAAGCACAATAACAAAAAATGCTAACTTTCAAAACTAAAAATTAGGGTTAGGATTTGGCAATTTACATTATAAATTAAGCTTAAATGAGCATAAGAGGGCTAAAAACTCATTAAGATTACAATACAACTTTGAGGAACTCTACTTCTAAACTGTAATACGGTTTAGAAACGGTCATTATTATTGGTATGAACCTTCACTACCAATGATAAATATAAGTACTTGTTAAGTTTAAATAAAAATTTGATGATTAACTTTACAGAACTCTAAAGGAACAAGATTTCAAGAGAAATCCATTAGATGATTTTGCATTTTTCTATAAAAGTTTTAGATTATCAGAAAATGAACTAGAAATATGTCCACTGTTCATATTTTTTCATATAATTAAGTGGAAAAAATTAATATTTGCACCACAAGGATATTACTTAGAGCATGTTTTAAACTTTTACTTCTCTTTTACTGATATTTATTTTAAGTTCAAGAATATTAAATCAAGTACCCGACAGAATACTCTCTCCTACTACCTAAATGCTTTGTAACTACCACTACTTATAGCCAGACAGTATGGACAATATGCCTTGTTACATATTCTGAATAGTCAAAATTTCATTAGCAAGAAAGATATTTCCCCCAGTAGGCATTATTCTGGGCTCATAACTATATTAGCAAAGTGCCCAAAATAAATTAAATTCCTTAAAGAGAGATTTCTGCTCTTACATGTAGTAGGAGCACACAATCTAATAATATACTCAATTATGAAAAGGAGGGAGGGAACCTTGATAAATTTATTAGCAAGTAATAATTAACTTGCAGATTGAGACCTGGCAGAAAGAAGAAAATTATACTCAGAATAACTATTGTGAAACTGCCAAGACTTAAACTCAACTTATTTTAGCATGCTAGATGTAAAATAAAAACATGAAAAAAGACCAATGATCAGGCATGCCTACCCTGAATAGGCAACAAAGTTCAGAAGAAAGACTGTTAGCTATTATCAAAAGACTCATTTGAATTCTTGTCGACCAAAGGAATCAAGATGAAATAAATAAATAATTACAGATAATTCACTAAAAGTTCTATAAAAGGCAAGTATAGATACAATGTTATCAGAGCACAGAAGAAAATGGGATAGTGTCTTATTATTTCCTAGAGTCACAGGGTCAGTCTTATGGTTGCATTTAAAAGTCATTGCATTAAGAATGATTTATATGGCGAATGAAGACTGGATTAAGAGACCTAAATCCAAAGGTGTTCACTCTACTCCTTAACCTAAACAGATATCATAGATACAATGACTTGAGAGGAACTGGACATGGGATATCCATGTGAGGCGATTCAGGAACATCCTCCATTCCATGTTGCTCTGGATATTATTGCTCATGGTATTAAAAAGAATGAAGGTATAGTACAATGGAGTTTAGAACCGTCAGACTCTGAAAGTTGCTTTGAGAGGTCTGCCCAGGATCACTATCTCCTCTGAAAGGGTAAAGGGGAACTGAGAAGTATAGATAGCACCATGTTTACATTTAGAGACTTTCACGTGGGCTGACTATATCAGCTAAGGCTTACTCTGTGAATGAAGAGGCTTTGTCCCTCCGTGAGTACAAACTTGACCTCAAATGATTTAGAGGAGAGAACTAGCTGACGGACTAAACCACCAAGAGGAAGATTTCAAGATTAGAAGTCATAAAATATTTTCAAAATATTTTAGGAAGCTAGAGAAAATAAAGGCATTACAATAATAACCAAAAAAAACTACAGCAAATCTAAGAACTATGGGAAAACATTATGGAAAATAAAATGTTCAAAGGATACTGAGTGATAAACAGGAAAGGTGATTTTCCATGTTTAAGTGGGATCACTAACAAAAAGGAGTAAACAGTCAAGCAAAGTTGTCATTCATTTGTGTACTAAAAAGATGTGGGTTCAAGTCTTGACTCTGCCCCTCACGAGCTGTGTAACCTTGGGCAGACTACTTAAACTCTCTAAGACTGTTTCTCGTCTATGAAATTGTAATAATAGTATCTACCTCGTAAAATTGCTTTGAGGGATAAATGAGAGTACCTACTTAGCAGAGTACTTGGTATAACGGCTGTAATTATTAATTCCTTTTCTAGAGGAGCAGTAACATACATAAGGCATATAATGTTTAAGATTTTCCCTTATATCTAGAAATAAACAAAATCCTTAGAGTCAAAGAAGGGCATAAAATCAACAGTTCCTACAGAACCTTAAAGTATAGAAATAAAGGACTAAGTTTCTTTGGCATAAAATCTTATGACAGCAAACAGACTCTCCTCTACTATGGAGGATTAGAGTTTGGGGAGTTGGACGTTTCAGTTTCTTAATTCTACTTTCAAAAAAAGATAAATCTCTCTCAAATAATAGGTTTCTATTACTCAATGAACTTAATGATTTTCTTGTTTGTCTTGTCTAAAGTACTTTAAAATTCCTAAGTATTAGTCATCAAAGAAAAACACGTCTAACATCTATTCAGGTCTCCTATCAGTACAAACTGGGTGGAGTTCAATATATTACAGACACTTTACTGCTCTAGCCATGATTGTGTTATTATCTTGGCCAGTAGCAAAATGGAGGGTGTACCTATCCTGGCAAGCCTAAAGAGTATCTGGGAATCAGTTTCAACTGGTTAGGAAGATAGTACTACAAAGCATAGGGTACACTGCAAAAATGTCTAACATTTCTAGTATGGACACCTGGACTCTGGAATTTACATCGCAACATGAAATATGAGATATAAAGATATTGCTAATTATCTATTACATAAAATATATTCTATCAAGAAAATCTAAAGGAATCAACCAAAAAAGACCTACATGCAAAAAACTATAAAAATTTACAATAGGATGTAAAAGACAATCCTCCTAAGTAGAGACACATCTCATTTCTGGATGAGCAAAGACTCCAAATTGGCTCTGTTACAAATTAAAAGCAAGCCACAATTTTTTTTAAATATAAAACATAAATACCATCACCATGGACATGTTAGACCTTTGAAAACACTGTATTTTTTTGAATAGTCTGAATATAGAAACCTAAAGATTAATTCAAATGTATACTGCTTGGGGCCAGCCCCGTGGCTTAGCGGTTAAGTGCGCGCACTCCGCTGCTGGCGGCCCGGGTTCAGATCCGGGGCGCGCACCGACGCACCGCTTCTCCAGCCACACTGAGGCCGCATCCCACATGCAGCAACTAGAAGGATGTGCAACTATGACATACAACTATCTACTGGGGCTTTGGAGGAAAAATAAATAAATAAAATTAAAATTAAAACCATTTGTGAAGATTAAATAATTTATGTAAAAATATTTTTAAAAAATTTATACTGTTTGCATTTAGTTTCTCATATTTTGTTTACTGGAACTTTCAAATAATCAACATTTAATTAATGTGGCCGGCCCAATGGCGCAGCGGTTAAGTGCGCGAGCTCCACTTCGGCAGCCCAGGGTTCGCAGGTTCGGATCCCGGGCACACGCCAAGGCACTGCTTATCAAGCCATGCTGTGGCAGCGTCCCATATAAAATAGAGGAAGATGGGCATGGATGTTAGCCCGGGGCCAATCTTCCTCAGCAAAAAGAGGAGGATTGGCAACGGATGTTAGCTCACGGCTAGTCTTCCTCACACAAAAAAATTAATAACAATAATAATAACTTTACAGAGTTATATGTACAACTGAGGAGGGTAGAAGTGAATGGTAAAATCTGAACTCGAGTGTTTTTTCCCTTTTTGATCAAGCTTTAATTTTTACAACTAAGATAAATTTAGGGTATTAGCCATAAAATCAACTGCTAAGCAGCCTTTAAAAATGAGGTAGGTTCTGTACAAACTGATAAAGTTCAGATCATTTTTTTAAAAGCAGGTTGCAAATAAGCCTGTTATCAATACGATCCTTTTCTGTAAAACAACTTATATTTATATATGCATGGGGAAAATACAGAAAAATATACACTTAATTTGGGATTGAAATTGTAGGGTGAAGATTTACAGCACTGGCTTGGGAGCTCTCACTTTTTGTGTTACAAATTTCTGTATGGTTTAAATATTTATAAAACAATCATTTGCCACTTTTGAAATAAAAGTACAGGATTTTTTAAAGGAATAAGAAATAATGAGAACAGAATATATTTTATTTTATTTTTCCACTGGACTAGGACACAACTTTGTTAATAGCAGATTACTATACAAATTAAGTATACGCTAGTGTGATTTTTACAGGAATCTTGACTAGGCATAAAATTTCTCCTTAGTGACTAGAAATGACCACCAATCCTGGACACCTTAATGATAGAATAGGGCAGACACTGACAGACAGCATCTGATCCAACGCCATCTGAATGGAGTTGTCAAATCTGAGAGTTGACTATCCTTTTTAGTTACTGATACTAGTCTAAGGTTCTAGGCATGTTGTTTCTGAACTTACCTTTATGAAGAAATTTTAATGCTCAGAAAGTAATCATTTATCATTAAAGCATTTCACAAAATCTTTCATCATCAAAAGTACAGTAATTATTGTTGGGTTAACTGAAAAGTGTCAAAAGAAGTTAAAAAAAAGTGTGCAAGGAAAACAAACCTCCACAATTTTTGTTTTTGATACTTCTTCAAGTAATCAATCTGTCAACTTTCAAAGCTTCAAATTTATAAACTACTCTTAGAGATTACTGTTATTTAAACTTCTGGTTTCCAAAACTGAAATTCAAGCAGCCTCTAGGTTTCCTTGGAGATGGGAACTTTGTGAATTGAGAGTTCTCTCTTTTTTAAAGTGATAGAAGCCAACTTACAGACGATTAATATTTTTATATGTGGAAAGATATCCGCTTTAACATGCCTAATATCTTACCAAAATTTAACAATCTGTAAGAGCTAAATGTAGAATTAAACCATACTGCTAAATAAGATTTCAAATCTTGACAGGAGCACATTTAACATTTTAAACTAATTTTGCCAATAATTTAAAATGACGATCTTTTTCTTATGAATAAGTAGTCACAAATGTTGAATGATGCTAAAGAAGTAAGAAGAAATCAAAATCGAAAATACAAAAATAGAAATTATTGGGGCTTACACAGGCTCTTTGAAGAGAAGAGCCTCAATGAAGCAGCGAGCATATGCTTATGAGAAGCAGGAAACAGTATTTGAAAAAGGTAGGATGGAACTAAATTATGGTGGGCTACAAAAGTCAAGACGAAAAATTTTGACTAATTTGGTATATACCCATTATTCAAATAATTACAGAATAACTACTTCATATGCTGGATCTGTGGGCAGAGATATAAACAAGATATAGGGTCCTATCCTTCAAGAAGCTCATAATTTAGTATGACAGAAAGAATATAAATAACCAAAACATAGACTGCTATAAATAATGATATAAATAAAAGCACTCTATAGGAACACAAAGGAGGAAGCAATTGATATCTCTGGGAAAGACTTCATAGAAAAGGTGACATCCAAGTCAAACCATGAAGGATGTACATGGTGATGGCAAGCAGAGAAAATCTTTCACTTCAAACAATGCTGAAACATGGCAAGAAACGGCAGTGTCCAAATAACGTTTAAGAATGTGGGGGTTATTTTTATTTTATTTT
The DNA here is from genome assembly GCF_020826845.1 of Diceros bicornis minor. Taxonomy (NCBI): domain Eukaryota; kingdom Metazoa; phylum Chordata; class Mammalia; order Perissodactyla; family Rhinocerotidae; genus Diceros; species Diceros bicornis. The sequence goes on along the minus strand of NC_080744.1, from coordinate 54,078,535 downwards.
TTTTTCTTTTTGGTGAGAAAGATCAGCCCTGAGCTAACATCTGTGCCCATCTTCCTCTATTTTGTATGTGGGATGTTTCGATAGCATGGCTCGATGAGAGGTGCATAGGTCTGCCCCCGAGATCCAAACCTGTGAACTCCAGGCCACCAAAGCAGAGCAAACTTAACTACTATGCCACCGGGCTGGCCCCTGTTTTTGTTTTCTTAATGGGAGAGAATAAGATGGAGTGGTGATTTCACCAAGAAGTGAGGAATTACACATCTCTTCTTAACACAATTTAGAAAGATTTAACTGAGAAGCTGCTGACAGGAGTAGGCTGGAAGGAAAGTCACAGACCAGGGAAAAAGTTTTGCAGGGATGGGGGCAAAGGGTGGTTTTAGGGGGTGAAGGGTGAAGTGCAGTATGAGGCAGGACAGGCAAATGTGAGAGTCATTTAAGACAAAGAAGTAAGATATGGAAACAGGAAATGAAAAGCCAATGACAATTCTGAGGCCTCTTGATTGGATATCTGAAAGAAACACAAGTCACTGTCATTCAGTTTTGGCTATTTTTATTTTGAAATAATAGTAAGACAACCAGATGGAAACATGCCTATAATATCAGGTCTGAAAATACAGATTTTACCATTATCAACTTGGAGGAAAATAAAATCACTGGAGTCAATAAATTATCTACTTTCATAAAAGTGAAGTTCTGAATATAGAGAACAAATAGCTAAGAGTATTGGAGGGTATCTACTATAAGCAAGGCAGCAAGAAAAAAACAAAAACAAGAAACCTTAGAAAACAGTTACAAAGTCTGAGAGAGGAGAAAATCTGAGAAGGCAAAGCCCTGGAAGCCATTCTGCCTATTTATTAATCCTCTCCTGACTTTCACATTTTGACTAACCAGCAAGTACTCAGTAAAACACCTCAGTACTGTTCTCACCAGCTGTATGAATCAGTGCTTCCCAACTATTTTTTATGTCATGATACACCTAGAATATTTTATTTGTTGGGCATTTAGGGTAGACAAGGCAGCTCACTACAAGATGCCAGCCCTGGGGCTCCCCCAACTCCAGGACCCTCCCTTGATGCCTTGAGGGCTGAGGGGATCAATATTTCTGCATACCCCAACCCAATCATGGTACACTAGCTGAAAAGCCGTGCTCTAAATTCCTTATCCCTTTCTTCTGTAAACACTCTTCCAAACAATCATTAATTTTACACCCGTCAAACCACTTGCCTTTGCTTTTAGGCCTCTGGTATATTTTTTAATTCATCCTGACCAGTATAGAATATTTTTAATTGAAAGATTTTTTTTAACCTCAACTAGGCCAATAACTATCTGCAATTCTTTCTTATACTTACTTGCCCATTCCTCATAGTAAAGGACCCAAATATTTACTTATTTCCTTATTTCCCTCTACTCTTTCTACATCCTCTCATTTTAAGCAAATGACTAACTCTCTTTCTCCAGAGAAAATGAGACTATTAAGAATAAATTCCAACATCTTCCTTCCCTTTACCTGATCTCTAACTTTTCAATTTATATCAGGACCCACCCCTTATCAAATATGCCATCCTGTATTGGAAAAGATATGTTAGATAAAAGCATCTCTCTACTCAAAGAGGACTTAAAACTGGCAACTTTATGCTGTGAAAGCAGCCCAACTAAAAGCCAGTAGAATCAGTTATCAAGTAGATTAGCATAACTTCATATTCTTTTGTACCTACTCTTCCAACATGGAAGAAAGGAAGGGAGGAAGAGAGGACTAGTTTACCAAATCAAGGGCTACATCCCCAGAGTCGACCAAATTGGAGCCAAAACACTAAAATATGACCTTGAAGCCTTCAACGTTTTCTCAGGGCACTGCTCAACAAGCAAGCTAGGAACCACAAACTGCAGAACACTACAGAATTATGCCATTTTGGAATAAACGCTATTTTTTGCTGGTATCACACTTGGTCTTAAACTTCATACTCCCACTCAAGCAAATATTCATGTTAAAATATGGTATCTTTCATAGTTCAGTTACTTCTAATTCCCTTGCAGAAAATACTCTTCAGGTCTTATCATATTGTTCAAATAACTCCCCTTTTCTGTTTCTGTAAGGCAGTAATAAATATTTCACTACTTTAGAAGTCAGATTTCCAGCAACTTCAACTCTTGGGAACACAGCCTACAGGAAAATGGTTCTCTGAAGGGTCAAAATAACTGTCAGAAAGGCAACACGTAATTCAATACTCAGAGACTATTTTATTTTACATAAAATTCTAATAAGCTTAGTTTTCTGGATTCCAAGCATAACAGACAGAAGACTAGTGTCAGCACCTACTAACAATTAAGAGACAAAAGAACTAAGGCACTTGTCCCAATAACTAAAAAGTCAGCAGTTTGTTTAGATTAAATAACATTATTTATGTGAACAGATTCTGAGGACAACACTGTAATATAGCATTGAATAAAAGCTGACGTTCAGAATCATAGTTCTGAGCCACCCAGAAAACAGACTGTTCTCAGTAAAATAAACATGCATATAGAATGTCTTAAGTATATTTACAATAATATGGTTAATAATTTTTAGTTGCTTACTAGGTTAACATGGTAACATGCCAATTGTGACTAACAATATTATCTCAGTTTTTAATGAAAATGTACAAAATAAAATGAAAATTTCAATAGCACAAAAAACTGCATATAAATTCATAAAAATGGTAAAATAATAAAATTTTAAAATATACATACTTGCAAAATATGAAACTACATTCCTAATTTGGAAAGAGCTTCTTCAAACTGATAAGAAGAAAAATATAGGTAACGTCTATCTTATCTATAATGTTATATTTATTTTTATTCTTTATTTTCTTTTTGAGAAATTTATAAACCAAAATAACCAAATAGGAAAGAAAAAAAAGAGATTCAGGTTTGTTATTTTAAAACTTTGGTCCCTAGTGGGTGCCAATCTTAAAATCTAAGTATAAGTAAAATAAATAAGCTAACTATAAGTAGGAGGACAAAGGCTTAACTCCAGAATTTTTAAAAGATAAGAAATTGGGAAATTCAGAAAACCTTGTGAATATCACTGGCTCTTCCTTCAACTGTTGTGACAAGGACAAACTCTACTGTTCTGACTAAAATCTTTTCTTAGAGCTGCAATTGCTATTTCAAATCAGGTTTTGGAAGAGAATTCAGCAATAAACTCTTTTCTAGACCCAGGTCCATTCGTCTTCTAACATGTTTAATAAAAGTTTCAAGGCAGAAATACATTTAAAAGCTCCAATTTCCATTACTTAGAACCAAACTCCAGCCAAAGCAACTGGAAAGAGACTCCAGTCTCTCTCAGTCTTTACCTGCCCTGACAGTCTACAAATCATCTGTTAAGTGACTTCTATGACTTAAAAAAAGAAGCCAGCATTATGGGAAAAGAGAAGGAAGGCTGGAATAACAGTAGTTATGGCAAAATAATACTAATATTATTGATGTCGATAGCAATGATGATGACGATGATGATAGGAACAGGCTCTAGGAAGTCTGCAATTCCTGTTAGCAGCAGTTCTCAAATATACCTCTTTGTCCATGGCAGGTTTCCTGGTGACACCCTTTCTTTTTGCATCCAAAGAGAGTTCATTTTTTCTGAGGCTCGAAATAAAACAAAGAATCCAATGACTTTTTCCTACTTGCCTGACCCTAAAACAAGCATACATCTCTTCTAACGCTTTCTAACTTAACCTTTCTTTTAAACTTTCTTTTTTTTAAACACTTAGAAGTGCTTTCAAACAGCTGCTTCTTATGACTCCACAGCAGAAGACAGAGTCAAGACACAGATACTACTGAGTACTACGACATAAGGTGTGATGTTAAAACCCCTTCACCATTCATCCAAATAGCCAGGTTCAGACTTGCCAGGCATTTTGCATAGGAACTGAAGAGTCAAGTAACAGGGCACTCGGACCCAGCACCCAGATTCTGATTTTTAAATACCATTAATACCAATCAATAAAGGAACCAGGGCTCCTTGGAGAAATGGCTGATTCTAGGGCTGTGGCAAGGAAAAACCAAGATAAGCCTGGAGCATCTTGCAGCGTCAGAAAGTAAAGAACACAAAAAACAAAAGGATAGGGGCATGTCAAAGGGACGCTGGGGCCAGAGTGAAAAGAGCTCCCAATGGCCAAAGCTAGAACAATTGTAGCAACAAAATAACATAGTACTGGATTCCAGTTCAAAGTATAAAATAAATATCCATTACTCCGTACTGATATAAATAAATGATTGAACAAATAAATAAGTGGGAAAGAAGAGACAAATTTTCCTTACAGAAAAATTCCAAATGATTTATGTAGATACATCCCTTCCAGGAGGTGGAGCTTAACAACTTATCCCTCTTTAGTGATTTGCTTCCAAAGAAAAGACTAAGGGGGAAAGGAGAGCAACTTTACAGTGGAGAAATATGGCAAACATTACATTGGCCAGGTGATCAAAGTTAATATCATCAATCACAGTCATGTTGCTAATAAAGGCACTTCACCTCTGTGGTATTCTTCCCCCAAACCCACAACTCCAGTCAAACCAATGAGAAAAACAGTAGGCAAACTCAAATTGAGGGTTCTACAAAATACCTGATGAGCACGCCTCAAAACCGTTAAGGTCATGAAAAACAAGGAAAGACTAAGAAATTGTAAGACCAGAGGAGATTACATTCAAATAATATCTGGAGTTTAGTTAATAGTAATGTACCTTAGTTGGTACACTAGGTTTCTTAGTTATGACAGATGTACAACAGGTAAGATGTTACAGATGTACAACAGGTAAGATGTTAACAATAGGGGAAACTGGGTGAGGGGTATACGGGAATTCTGTGTACTCTCTCTGCTATCTGTAAATAGCAAATGTAAAACTACTGTAAAATAAAAGCTTTATTTTTAAACAAAAAAAAAAGGGAAGGGGGCACTAGGGTATCATTTGCAAATTTCCCCATCACTAGGAAAGGGAGGAGACAAATGAGTGACGATGGCGCTTACCCTGCTCACTATCCCCTCACTACTGCCAAGAGTATCTACAAAAATCTTACAGTGGACTATTAGGGGAAGGGGGAAGTGGGAATCTAAAGCTGGGACTACCATGGGAAAAGAAAGGGCCTAAAACCATCTGGTTGCTCCACTGCAATAGCAAGGCATGTATCTGTATACACTGGGAAATTATGTATAATTCATGAAATTTCTATAGAGAAATTATTGAATGGTGTCATCTTTCCAAATTACCACTGGGAATTTGGCAAATAAACATATATTTCTTGTGTTAAAATGTTCAGCAATCATGCATTAACAGCCAATATGTACACAAAGCATACATGTCCACAAATGTATCTGTGCGTGTGTGTGCGTGTGTTTTATCAATTTTTTGTGATGTAAAGAGTAAAAGAAAAAAATCTATTATTAAATGAGAACAGCTAGGTACTACTTCAAAGCACTAAAGGCTACAGGGTCTTAATCAGTAAATGCTACAATTACCTAAGTGGGAATTAAGACAAAACACTAGAATTAAGACACTTTTTTTTTTTTTTGGTGAAGAAGATTGGCCCTGAGCTAACATCTGTTGCCAATCTTCCTATTTTTGCTTGAGGAACATTCGCCCTGAGCTAACATCTGTGACAGTCTTCCTCTATTTTGCATGGCTTGACGAGCAGCAGATAGGCCTGCACCTGGGATCCGAACCCACCAACCTCAGGCCACTGAACCGGAGCGCACAAACTTAACCACTATGCCACCGGGCTGGCCCCAAGCCACTTGTTCTTACAGAAGCTAAGAAAACTTCAGTCCCAACTTTGACAACCTTGGTTTAGTGTTGGACTATAAGAAATCACCTTCAGCTAGAACATATGCCAAATCAAAGCATCCATGTGTTATGGACTGAATTGTGTCCTGTCAAAATTCCTATTTTGAAATCCTAACCCATAATACCTCAGAATGTGATTATATATAAGGCCTTTAAAGAGGTAATTAAGGTTAAATGATGTCATATGGGTGGGCCCTAATCCAATCTGACTGGTGTCCCTTATAAAAAGAGGAAATCTGGACACACACAGAGACACAGAGAAAAGACCATGTGAGGATACAACAGGAAGGCAGCCATCTGCAAACCAAGGAGAGAGGCTTCAGGAGAAACCAAATCTGCACACACCTTGTTCTTGGATTGCTGGTCTCCAAAAGTGTGAGAAAATATATTTTTGTTGTTTAAGCCACCCAGTCTGTGCTATTTTGTTATGGTAGCCCTAGCAAACTAATACACATGCAATAAAAATTTCCTGAGTATCTTAAATGTGCTAGACTGTCCCAAATATTGTAAATACAAAGATGAATATGACATAGATCTTAAGAAGTTACAATCTAGAAGTTAGGGGACATATCAGTAGGTAACTGAAATACAGTAAGTGTTATGATAGAGGTATGCACTGAAACAAATTGGAGTAGAACCTAATCCGATTCTGAAAAGGAGAATATATCAGGAAAGGTTTCCAAGAAAGATAAAAGGAAAAAGAATGAAATGAGTAAGAAATGAGACTTCATGACTCTATTTTCCATGACAGAGGTTCTCTGAATGAACCACATATTTAATGATGAAGTAGACCTACAAATATATACAGTCAGTTATCTGAAAGACTGAAAGATAACATATGATCTTCTAACAGACAACATATAATCTTCAAACATACCATTCCACTACAACTATTTATCTAGAATTCTTGTTAGGAAGAAAAGGGGGAAATAAGACGATATCTTGGGATACTTTTCATTATATGAAATACTAGACAAAGGTCTACAGAATTACAAAATTTCCCCCAGAATTTGTTTCAACTTAATAATAGAGGGAGGAATCTACTTTACAAGAACTAAAGCCCTATGTTCTCTCTTAATCTTCAACATTAACACTAAGCTCCCTACCGCTCTCATCAGGTGGCACAGTGCCAACTCCGTTACTCTTCAGTAGGGAGAGAATTATAAGCTATAATACACTTGAAAGTTAAAACAGAATAAAGATCAATCCCAAAACTTGTCTAGAAATGTATAAATAATCAGCAATATTAAACAAGCTGTATAAATTAAAAATTAGCCTACAACATGCATTCCAAAATCTGTTTTTAGCCATGATTTCATGTGAAGGCATAAATGGAATGTTCACCATATTCTCAAATGACACAAAGCTGAAAAAGGATAACATATAAACTGAATGACAAAATCAGGACCTGAAAATAACAGCTTAGAATGATTAACAAAATCACTTAGGGGCTGGCCTCGTGGCATAGTGGTTAAGTTTGGCATGCTCCAATTCAGCAGCCTGGGTTCACAGGTTCAGATCCTGGGCGCAGACCTACTCCGCTCAACAGCCATGCTGTGGCACCGACCCACATATAAAGTTGAGGAAGACTGGCACAGATGTTAGCACAGGGCTAATCTTCCTCAAGCAAAAAAAGAGGAAGATTGGCAACAGATGTTAGCTTAGGGCTAATCTTCCTCAGCAAAAAAAAAACAAAACAAAAAATCACTTAAAAATAAAAACTTTAAATATAAAGTACTAAAACTAAGTTTACCTTATATACAGATAAAGACATAGGGGATGAATTTTTTTTTTTTTAAAGATTTTATTTATTCATTTTTTTCCCCCCAAAGCCCCAGTAGATAGTTGTATGTCATAGGTTCACATCCTTCTAGTTGCTGTACGTGGGACTCGGCCTCGCGTTGGACGGAGAAGTGGTGCCTTGGGGCGTGCCCGGGATCCGAACCCGGGCCGCCAGCATCAGAGCGCGCGCACTTAACCGCTAAGCCACGGAGCCGGCCAGGGGACGAATTTTTAAAAATGTTTTTCACTGAATAATTTGCCCAAAGTCAATAACTGGGTGATATTCAGAGACATTCACTCACCAATGCTCCAAGTTCTAATTTTGGTCTAGTTCTATAAAAAAGTATATGATATAACCATCTTTTTTCAGACTCAAATATCAAAAATTTCTGGTCTGAATTTATAACAAATTTTAAAGACTTTTTAGGGCCAGCTCTGTGGCTTAGCAGTTAAGTGCGCGCGCTCCGCTACTGGCGGCCTGGGTTTGGATCCTGGGCGCGCACCGACGCACCGCTTCTCCGGCCACGCTGAGGCCGCATCCCACATACAGCAACTAGAAGGATGTGCAACTATGACATACAACTATCTACTGGGGCTTTGGGGGGAAAATAAATAAATAAATAAAAATCTTTAAAGACTTTTTAATAAATCATCACCATCTGGTCACTTTTGTAAAAGTAGAATAGAATAAAGAGAGTTCTACTACCATCTTCCCTCACAGATAGTCACCCTCACAAGGATTATTCTCTAGCTATAACCCCAAAATCTGAACAAAGAAATCCCCCCAAAACTAATAAAATGGAAAAGTAAAATGTATGATAATAACAACACAAAGCACATGAGGGGAATAAATAGAACTAGATTGTTTTAAGTTTCTTATATTATACATGAAATAGTCTACTATTCCTGAAGACTGTGAAAAGTTAAAGATGCATTGTGTTAATCCTTTATTTTATAAAAAATAAAACAAGTAAGTATACCTAATAAGCCAATAGGGGAAATAAACTGTAACGCAAAAAAAAAGAAAATAAAAAAACTCAAGACTAAAGGGGGCAAGAGAAGAAAACAAAAAGGAACAGAGAACAGACGGGACAAATAGAAAACAAAAAGCAAGACGACAGATTAAAATTCAACCATATCATAACAGGGTGCTGTTGGCAAAAGGACAGACTGGAGAGTCCAGAAACAGACTCATACATATCATCAAATGATTTTCAGAAAGAGTGCCAAGATAATAGGGAAGGAATAGTCTTTTCAACAAATTGTGGTGGAATAACTGGTGAGACGCGGAAAAAAATCTCAACCCCTACCTCACGCTGGACACAAAAATTAACTCAAAATGGATCACAAACAAATCTAAAAGCTAAAACTATTAAACTTCTAAAAGAACATAGCAGAAAATTTATGTGATCATACCACAGGCAAAGATTTTGTAGAACATAAAAAGCACTATTTTTAAAAAAATTGATAAACTTTATCAAAATGAAAACCTTCTGTTCTTCAGAGATACCATTAAGAAAAAAAAAAGGCAAGCTAGCAAATTAAGACAAAGAAAATTACACATATATATATGTAATTTATATTTTTATATAAAGACACATACACATAACTTGAATCTCGAATATATAGGGCTTACAAACTCTTACATCTTAATAAGACAACCCCTCCCCCCCAAAATAGGCAAACGATTTTTAACATTTCTCAAAACATACACAAATGGCCAATAAGTACAGGAAAAAATGCTCGCTATCTTTAGTCACCAGGGAAATGCAAATTAAAACCACAATGAGCTACAACTGTAAACCCAATAAAAGGCTAAAACTAAAAAGACCAAAACCACCAAATGTTAACAAGGATGTGGCACAACTGGAACTCCACACACAACTCTTTGGCAGTGTCTAATAAAGCTATATATACATTTAACCTATGATCCAGTAATTCCACGCCTAGGTTTGAAAACATAGGTATACAAAAAGATTTCTATGTGAATGTTCACAGTGTTACTCACAATACTCAAAAATTGAGGGAAAGCAAATCTCCAACAAGTGAACGGATATATAGATACAATGGGATACCAAACCGGAACAACAAAGAAGAAACTACTGATACAAGTAACACTACAGATGAATCTCAAAACTGTCCTGCTGAGGGAAAGAAATCAGACACGAAGTATCTATATGATTCCATTTATATGAAGTTCTAGAACAGGCAAATCCAATCTAAGGTGAAAAAAAATCAAAACTGGTTGTGTTCTACAAAGGATAGGGGAAAGGACTGAACAGAAGCCGCCATGAGAGAACTTTCTGAGGTGACAGTAATGTTCTGTTTCTTCATAAGAATTTGGGTTACACAAATGTATACATTTGGCAAAACTTAATGAAGGGTACACTTAAGATTTGTGCATTTCACAAATGCACAAATACAAAGAAAGAACTGTACACAAATATTCAAATCTAGTTAATGATATGGAAGCTGAATTTATTTAGGGGTAAAATGCACTAATGCCTGCAACTTACTTTAAAACGGAAAAAAAAAAAAAAACAACCCACACCAAGACAGTTAGAGGAACAATGGATAGATGGATAGATAGGTGATAAAGCAAAAATAGCAAAATGTTAATTGTAGAATCCAGGTGATGGGGAGATGGGTGTTCACTGTACAATTCATTCAACTTCTACATATGTTTGAAATTTTCACAATAAAATGCTAGAGGGCAAACATTTGATGAGCAAAAGAAGCCAGACACAAAGTATAATAATATATGATACTATTTATATGAAGTTCTAGAACAAACAAAACTAATCCATAACATCAAAAATCAGATCAATGGTTGCCTGAGGCAGGAGATGGGGGTGACTGCTGGCAAAGGAGCAAGAAAGAACTTTCTAGGGTGATGGAATGTCTTATGCCCTGATTGGGGTGTTGGTTACACAGATATATACATTTGCCAAAATTCACTGACTGTAAAATAAAATGTGTCTTATACTGTACATAAATTATACCTGAATTAAATTGATTTTTAAAATATGTTTACTGTAGAAAACATGGAATAGACAGAAAAAGCAGAGAAATTAAATCCCCCTAAATAGACCATCCAAATAAAATATCACCATCCTTCCGTCTCTTGACAAAGGTCACGCCCTCTGGAGATAAAAACACACCTTACTGCTTTCCTTAAAGGCAACACAGAAATACTGGTTAAGTCCCTGAACTTTGGAATTCCTTTCTCAAGTGACTCAAAACCTACTGACTTAAATCCCTTCAACCCCATCATGGCTGTGAGCGTTCAGCAAGTTATTAACTATTCTGAAAAATGGAAATATTTACCTCAAAGAGTTGCTATAAATTTTAAACAAAATAATGTATGCACATGCTTGCTTTTATTATTGTTTTTAAAGTTGAAGACTCAACTAGCTGTTAGAAATCATTCTGGCAAAAAAGTCCACAAGCTTCCCCCCTGAACTTTTCCTTTTTTTTTTTTGGCAGGCCTTCAATTCTCTATGTACACCCACACCCAGCTACCTCTATCTTATTCAAGGGAACCTCAAATTCCTCTTGAAGATCACACCAAAACCCTGAGTTGTTAAAGCCCCAAAGCAAAGGTTGGGGTAACAAAACAAATAAAAATAAAACAGAAATCCACATTAGGAAATACGGCAGCTACCCTGAGAATGTAGAATCTAAGGTGGTGAGCAAAACTGCCCAAGGAAACAATTTCTCCTTGAATGAAGTCCAAAAAGTTCATTTAGACAAAAGTTGTTTTTGCTCTACCTATGTGATTTAGGTCAAAATATGTAACCTGGAGGATATTAATTAAAGAATGAGAACAAGAGTCACAAGAGAAAAAACAGAAAGAAGTACTGACATTGTAATGACTGAAAGTAAAGGCATGCTGAAAATTGGATCAGGGAGAACACTTCTGGATAGAAAGTACACCCATAATGTGAATTCAACTATACAAAGACAAGAAAAAAATTATTTATTTATTTATCCCCGCCCCCACAAAGCCCCAGTAGATAGTTGTATGTCATAGTTGCACATCTTTCTAGTTCCTGTATGTGGGACGTGGCCTCAGCATGGCCAGAGAAGCGGTGCGTTGGTGTGCGTCCGGGATCCGAACCCGGGCCGCCAGTAGCGGAGCGCGCGCACTTAACAGCTAAGCCACGGGGCCGGCCCAGAAAAAAATAATTTAAACCATGCAGATTATGCTTGCTATTCTATTCAATGATTTTCTGCCCAGAATGAACACAAAAAGATAAAATTTTACTATTCTCTAGTTCGTCTCACTTCCCATGTGCCTCTCGATATGAGCATTTGCTGTGCTGTCAGATTCTACTGTTTAAAGCCATTTATTTTTCCCACGACATGGACCATAAACACAACCTACTACTTCATCTGGTGTTTAACAATGAAACGTGATTTGTTCCAATACTGAAGGAAAAACAGGGTGTGTTGGACTTTGAGAGACTGTGTCTATATTTTATATTTTATGGACAACTTTAGGGATTTCCAAAGTTATTCTGACAAATGACTTTTTGTCTTCTTCGGATCTGTGTATTCAGGCAGCAAAGTGAAATCCTTGAGGCAGGAAATAAAAATAGCAAGCTATTAAACAATTCCAGGACACTGGTTTAGGGAAACCAAGGATTTATTATCTTGTATGTTAATGTCAGCCACTTTATTCAAAAACCTTTGTTTTTTTGCTACCAGTCACTACTCAAACTGATAATTAAGAAGATAGTTAAGATACTACTCTGACTCAAAGAATTTCATATTCTAGATAAATATAGTAATCCTAACCCTAATGGGGAACCCCATACATGTAAGTCTAGCCTACACACATTTACTTATATACCTTTTGGGCAATCTTCAGAATTTTGATTTCAGTACACATAAACTGTGAATTCTTCCTGTTAGGGATAATCAGAAAAAGAGGCAACTGAGGATTAGTAAAGACGATGAGAAAGAAAAGAAAAAATACTTTAAATTGAAGTTTGTTCAGGATAAAGGAAAATGACTAAAAAGCAAGTCCAGGCCTTAGAACTGCTATCTGTGAGGGAAAATATTCATTCACACTGGAATAAAATGGATAAATCCAAGAGTCTACAAAGAGAGTTTCAGAAAGATCAACTCAGCTATGGCAAACAGGATAAGTACAAGTCAGGTTATTCAAACTTTTTCTACACCAAGCATCTGGGATCAGACCAGGATCTGGAAATGTCACTCAGGTAATGGAAATTAATTTTACAGTAGCTTATCAATATTTCAGAAGATACAATATCACTGACAATACATTAGCTACCACTTATTTACCCACTGTTTTCACTCAGTAAATTTTGTCTGTGTGTGTGTGAGGAAGATCAGCCCTGAGCTAACATCCATGCTAATCCTCCTCTTGATGCTGAGGAAGACCAGCTCTGAGCTAACATCTATTGCCAATCCTCCTCCTTTTTTCTCCCCAAAGCCCCAGTAGATAGTTGTATGTCATAGTTGCACAGCCTTCTAGTTGCTGTATGTGGGACGCGGCCTCAGCATGGCCGGAGAAGCAGTGCGTCGGCGCGTGTCGGGGATCCGAACCTGGGCCGCCAGTAGCGGAGCCCGCGCACCGCTAAGCCACGGGGCCAGCCCTCATTCAGTAAATATTTATTGAGAGCCTATTATAAGCTGGGTACTGTTCTAGGTACCAGGATCAGCCATGAACAGGATAGAGCAAGTCTTTGCTCTCGTGGAAATTACATGCAAATGAGGACAAACAAGGCACAAGTAGACAAACAATCAAGATCATTTTAGAGAGAAATACGTGCTTTTAAGGAAACAAAACAAATGATAAAGGTTGACCATCAATGGGCTCCTCGATAAGAAGCTCAAGACCTGACTGCTGAGAAGAAACCAGCCACCAGTCAGCCAAGCCACACAATTCTGGAGGAAGAGCATCCTTGGCAGAGGAAACAGTATGGACAGATCATGTGGCAGGGACAAGCCTAACATATGCAAAGAACAGAAAGAAGGGGAGGAGGAGGAAAGGGAGAAGACACATAACGGGATCAGAGGTAGTCAAGGGCCAGGTCAGGTAATGCCTGCAAGGAACTATGTGCCATGTTTTTATTTCATTTTATCCTCACTAAAAACTATTATCTCCAAGGAACTAGGGGCTACAGAAGTGAATTGAAGTGCCTAAGGTCTGACACAAACATCTGGATCTCAATTCTTACATAAATTACTGCTTTGGGTCTCTCTCTAAATTTATAGTTATGAGGGCTTTTACATGTTCACTCACGACTTCAGTTCCCATGACCTTATTTTTACATAAGATTATTACGTTACTCAACCACAATTTCTTCTATTTACCATGAAGATTTTTGGAACTTAGTCTCCACAGTGGGAGAATGCTCAAATTCTGGTAAAATGTAATAACTGCTACAAGATAAGGACCAAATACTATAGGAAAACAGAAAGGAGAGCTATTGATTCAGGAGGAGAAATATCACAAAAGTTACAAGCGGGTCCTTATAAGATTTCTGCAAGTAGAGTAAAAGGATAAGAGCATATCACAGGAATGGCAGGCAGGAAGATGGTTACGAAAATAAAATGGCCAGTTTCATCCAGTACTATACGTAGTTCTTTAAAGAAATGTGTTTCAGGGGCCGGCCCAGTGGCGCAAGAAGTGCACACACTCCACTGCCGCAGCCTGGGGTTCGCAGGTTTAGATCCCGGGCGCGCACTGATGCACCACTTGTCAAGCCATGCTCTGGCAGGGTCCCATATAAAGTAGAGGAAGATGGGCACGGATGTTAGCTCAGGACCAATCTTCCTCAGCAAAAAAAAAAGGAGGTTTGGCACTGGATGTTAGCTCAGGGCTGATCTTTCTCACAAAATAAATAAATAAATAAATGTGTTTCATAGAAAATACAATCAAATTCATGATAAATCATATTCTGTAAATGCTCTGTAATAAAAATCTTATATCACATGATTTTCTTCACTTAATAAGACTACATTGTATTAAAGAACAGTAAAGTGAACCTATTCACTGCACATATGAAAACTGTATTCATTCACATATTTAAATATGATTTTACCACTAAGAGTTGGGAAGACAGCCCAGTTCCATATCAATAATATAACTTGCTCCTGGTAAAACTGTCATATTTATCAAAAGTAGAAGTTCACATTTTGTTTAAACATGGTAAATTATACACATCTTTATCTCAAATTTCCTTGCAATCTGCATTAAATTGACCATAAGAGAAAATTTTATAAAATCCACCAAAAAAAAAAAAAGGAGGTAATAGCAAATAAAAGATATCAACAAAATCCCGTCATCTGACTGACAGAAACTCCAAAAAGAGAACAAGGGAAAAAATGACTAAGAAGTCATCAAAGCTAATACAAGAATATTTCGTAAAACTGAAGAACATAAGCTCTTGCTACCTGTGTCCCCAGAGACTACCATTCCTCCTCATCCACTCCACTCCAGCCACAACAGCTCCTTGGTATTCCTTGAGCAGGCCAAGCACGCTACTGCTATTCAATCTGCCTGGAGTGCTTGTTCCCCAGATAGCCATAAGCCTCTCACTCACTCTCTTTAGGTCTGTGTTCAAATGTTTCCTTATCTTTGAGACCATCCCTGACAGCCTTATATTTAAAAAGCTAACCCCACCCCCATCTTCTTTTTCCAGCTCAGTTATTTCCATAACCTTCATCTGTAAAATTTACTTGTTTTCTCACTAGAGCCGAGTCTGTTTTCATCACTACGAAAACCCAAAGCTTAGAACACATAGTTGGCATTCAATAAATATATGCTGAATTGTTATTTAAAATAATCTAAAATTGTGATACAAATTCGGAAGAGTGAAGGAAGAAGTGAGAACTCCTTTTTCCACAAGCAGTCAAAAGATAATGCTTAAAACTGGTTCATGCTCCAGCTGAAGCAGCAGTTCTCAAACTTTTTGATTTGTGAACCCCTTTACACTCTTAAAAATAAGTGAAAACCCAAAGAGCTTTTATTATGTGCGTTATAGCTACTGATACAATAAAGCCGATAAATGCTTAAAAACTTATTATTTAAAAACAGCAACAGTAAAACCATTACATGCTAATATAAGTAACATTTATGAATATATCTTCCAAAAAAATTAATGAGAACAGCGGCACTGTTATACATTTTTGCATATCTCTTTAATGTCTGCCTTAACAGAAGAAATTTGGACTCTCATATCTGCTTCTGTATTCAATCTAATAAGAAAATCCAGCTTCATATGAATATGTAATTGAAAAAGGGGGGGTATTTTTGTGTGGTTTTCTTTTGTGAGATCAGCCCTGTGCTAACATCTGCCAATCCTCTTTTTTTTTTTTTTTTTTTGGCTGAGGAAGACTGGCCCTGGGCTAACATCCGTGCCCATCTTCCTCCACTTTATATGGGACACCGCCACAGCATGGCTTGCCAAGCAGTGCGTAGGTGCGCGCCTGGGATCCGGACCGGCGAACCTCGGGGTCCCCGCAGCAGAGCGCGTGCACTTAACCGCTTGCGCCACTGGCCTGGCCCCCGGGGGCAGCAGTATTTTTAATAACCTTTTCAGATAAGTGTGGCTATTATTCTCTGATATTATACCAAAACTTAACAAGTGTAATTTTATAACGGTTAGTTGCAATGTGGAATCTGAACCCATGTCAATGAAACTTTTCATACCACTTCATTAAAAATACATTCTTCTATCTTGCGCTTTAGATCTTTCACCCACAACATGATTTTGTAACATCAAGGCACTGGTCATTTGAAAAAAGTGGGTCCACTGAGTTATGTATGTCTTCCAAACACTGACACATTTCATTATACAATAGCAAAAAAAAAAAAAAATCACATTTGTTAATATCACCATCAATTTCATCAGAAAGGTCCTGAGAAGCTGCCAAGCTCATAGCGGCAGATACGTTTTCCAAAATTCTAATTTTTGCTTGAAAGCCTGAATTTTTATCTTGGCAATAAATTCTGTCAGTTGTTTTCCCTGAAGTGACAGGCTCACTTCATTTATTTTTGAGAAAATATATACAAATACCCAAGTTTAAATAACTAGTTGTCATTCTTTCAAGTAAAAATAGTGTTCCATGAAAAAAGCAACTAGTTTGCTAGTTCATCTCACAACTCAATTACACAACTATTTTTCTTCTAGACAAGCACCATACTTTTGGTATGCAGCAGAACTGCCTTGTAACATTCTTCCCATTTTGTCACACGAAATATTAAAAAGACATGTACTCAAGGGTCAAGATTAATAAAATTAACAAGTTTTACTGCTTCATAAAGGACATTGTTAAACGAAACTGGGTTTTGTTTTGGTTTTGTTTTTTACTGTAAATGTGTAGTGATGAAGAATATAATGGCTGTTAGTACAGCTTTTGCCAATGTCTTGATATGCAAGGCAGGGCCAGCAGTTTTACCCATCACTGTGTTTGCACCATCAGTACAAATGTCAACATAGTTAAGTAGCAAAGAACTTAGTATTATTATGAAATAGTTTCAACCTAGCAGACCTTCTCAAACTCTTGAAGAGCCCCTTAAGAGTCCACAGACCACACTCTGAGAACTGCTGCTGTGGAGATACATATAAAATAGTAAGAATTTCTTCAGGGAAAAGAATTGGGTAGTACGAACACAGAGACGGCAAGGAGACTTATTTTTCCCTGTACACCCTTTGTACCTTGTGAATTTGGTACCATTTGTATGTATTATCTTAAAAAATTAAATAATTAAAAAAAAAATACGTGGGCTGGCCCTGTGGCTTAGCGGTTAAGTGCTCGTGCTCTGATTCTGGCGGCCCGGGGTTCGGATCCCGGGCATGCACCGACATACCGCTTCTCCGGCCATGCTGAGGCCGTGTCCCACATACAGCAACTAGAAGGATGTGCAACTACGACATACAACTATCTACTGGGGCTTTGGGGGAAAAATAAATAAATAAAAAATTTTAAAAAATACGTAAACTGATATCAAAAGTGGCTAAGTACACATATAAGCATACTATTTAGACATATAAAGATAAATATCAGAAAGAAAAACTTTTAAGAGCTGAAAGTGTTTCCACTTAGGAAGTGAAACTAAGGGATTAGGAGGGGTGGCATAGGGATCTGCTGTTTTTCATTATAAGCCTTTTGGAACTGACTTTTAAAATCATATACAGATATTAATTGGTTCAAAAATAAAAATCATTCAAAATATTGCCTAGGAAAACACATTAGGTTTGAAAGACAAATAAATAAAGCAAATACCCACAGACAAGGGCAAGAATGGCTGTGAAATCTACCAAGATGTAACAGTAACTGCCTGGAATAATGTGTCTCTGAGTTTCCACTCATATATGAAATATTATTCTATATTATAATTTTAAAATTTCACTTAAAAAGCTAGTTAAAAAGCAACAATTTCCTTCAGACTAGAATGTCTGATGACTTAGTTAACAATTAAGTATATAAAAACCTTAACTTCTTTTTTTAACAGTTAAGTGTTTAAATCTCACACACACACATACAAAGTAACACAAAGTAAAATAACTTTTTATTTTTTCTTCTATTTTGTCTGATCATGATTAAGATCAAATCAGAACTTATTTATCTGAAAAAGAAAATAGAAGAAAATAATTGTTTTACGGTAAATATACTAAATTGCTAAACCTTACATACTTATTTCATAATTGAAATCTTCATAGAAATATAAACCCACTATCAAAATCTAATTTAAATTTAGTTTCTCTGAGGATGTCCTAACCCAGGACAGAAGAGATTATTTCTATATATAAATAGATAACTCAAAAGCAAACTGGATACCCCACTAAAAGGAAACAGGGCTCCTTGGAAAATGACTGATTCCAGGACTGAGATAGGAAAGATACAAGATGAGCTTAGAACATCTGGCTGTGCCAGAACGAAAGGAAATACTCAAAAATATTACGAAGACACAGTAGCCAGAGTGGAGACGCTCCCGTAGGACAAATTTGGGACAGTCTGAGCATCAAAATAAATAAAGGCAGGGGCTGGCCCGGTGGCATAGCAGTTAAGTTCACGTGCTCTGCTTCGGCAGCCTGGGGTTCACAGGTTCAGATCCCAGGCACGGACCTACGCACTGCTTATCAAGCCATGCTGTGGTGGCGTCCCATATAAAGTAGAGGAAGATGGGCACGGATGTTAGCCCAAGGCCAATCTTCCTCAGCAAAAAAGAGGAGGATTGGCAATGGATGTTAGCTCAGGGCTAATCTTCCTCAAAAAAAAAAAAAATTAAATAAATAAAGGCAGTAATGGACTGAATAAAATAGGAAAATCCAATGAATAAAACAGGAAATACATAAGTCCATATTGATAACAGATAAAAGGACGCTTCTTCCTTACAACAGAATGCCTATTGATAAAGTAGAAGAGATGGAGGATTTAGAAAACAACCATTTTGCAACCATTAAGGTAAAGATCAATACAGGCAAAAATCATCAATGGATGCTAAATCCAGGAGGGGAATTTCATGAGGATTCAGAAGATCTGATTAGAAGCAGGATATCTGCATTATCTCAAAGGTATCCCCACAGATTGCTTATTAGGTGCAAGAGAAAAAATAATAACTACACTGTGAAGAAACCAGACAACACTGTGACCAGGTGATTAAAAATTAACATCACCAACGAAGGGCAGACTGATGACACGTGCTTCCATACCATACCCTCAGAAGGACACAAATTCCCTGGATAAGGATGCATAACCTGAGTCTAAGTATGAGAAAACATCAGACAAATCCAAATTGCAGAACATTCTATAAAATATATAGCTTGTATTCTTCAAAAATATCAATGCAATAAAAGACAAAGGCTAAGACACTGTGCCAGAGCAAAGGAGACTAAAGAGATACGACAACTAAATACAATTTGCAATCCTGGAATGGATCCTCTGGGAAAAGTGCTATAAAGGAATAAATGGTATTATTGGAACAAACTGACAAAGCTGGAATAGGGGCTATAGATTAGATAAAGGTATAGTATTATCAATGTTAAATTTCCAGAATTTGGTAAATGTACTGTAATAATGCAAGAGAACACAATACACAGTGAATATTTAGAGACAAATGGGCATGATATACGCAATTTATTCTTAAGTGATTCAGAAAAGAAAGAATGAGAGAGCAAATGTGAGAAAATGTTAAAAATTGGTAAATCTGAGTAAAAGGTATTTAAGAGTTCTCAGTACTATTTTTTAAATTTTTCTGTAAGTTTGAAACTATTTCAAAACAAAAAATGTACTAAAAATAAAGGCAAATTGGGACATCAAAAGGTGGTGAAAACAAGTGATTTATTCTGATGCCCTACAGCACATATTAATAAGGGAAATGACTATAACAGTGACGCAGACTGGCACATAGCCCCATATTGAATTTCTTAAATTTTCAATTCTCTAGAAAAATAAAAATATTTTTTAAGTAACCACAAACATTAAGATGCTGATCCTGTATACCCTCAGGAAAACACAGAAATCTATGATTTCATGTTAACACAGTCCACACTGAGGGATTCTCCCTTCCTCCAGCAAGCTGTAAGCTCCTCACAGGCAGGCCTTAAGGTCCTGCTCTTTGTTGTAACTCAAGCACTGACACAGTGCCTGAAATATAGCACTCGAATTTGTTGAATAAATGCTGAATGTTTAGAAAGGGGAACAAAATACTGCATTTTATCAAAATTGGGACGAAGAAGGAGAAAGACAGCTAAATATGGTATAAATTTTTAAAAATATGAACATTTTCAAACCTCACAAAAACAGAGATTATTAATACACACAGGCCTACCACTCCAACCCAACAATTATCAAGATTATGCCACACTAGCTTCATCTAACTCATCACCCCCCTCCTTTTTTTTTTTGCTCTGAAGTATTTTTTTTTTTTTTTTTTTTTAAAGATTTTATTTATTTATTTTTTCCCCCCAAAGCCCCAGTAGATAGTTGTATGTCGTAGTTGCACATCCTTCTAGTTGCTGTATGTGGGACTTGGCCTCAGGATGGACGGAGAAGTGGTGCCTCGGTGCGCGCCCGGGATCCGAACCCGGGCCACCAGCATCGGAGCGCGCGCACTTAACCACCAAGCCACGGGGCCGGCCCTGAAGTATTTTTAAACAGATACCAGAGATCTTATTTCTCTTCCTCACTCTTCAGTCTCCATCTCTGAAAAATATGGGCATTTTCTTACATAAACATAATGCCATTATCATCTCTAACAAAATTAATGATAATTCCTTGATATAATCTAATATCCATCCACATTCAAATTTCCCCCAAAGTGTTTCAAAAATGACTTCCTACAATTGGTTGGAGTCAGGATTTAAACAAGGTCAACATATTACATTTGGTTGCTACACATAAAACATTTTTAACCTTTCTTTTTACACTATCAGCAATTATGAAAAAGCCTAACAGATAAACAATTAATTTACACTTGTAGATTCTCCAGAATCAAACCCAATCTAATGCATTTGCTGTTCCCCTTGTCTGCAGCCCTCTTTCTCCATATTGTCACTACGGCTGATTCTTTCCAGTTATTGATCGCAAACTATATACTACCTCTAAAAAGAGGCCCTCCCTAACCACTCAGTCCATAGTAGAGCCCCACTTCCCTTCATTCTCCATTATGTGGTGCTATTTTCTTCATGACACTTACCATTACCTAAAACTATTCTGTTTATTTTCTGTTTCCCCCAGTAGAATGTCCACTCTATGAAAGAAGAGTGCCTTCTTCATTGAAGACCAAGAACAATCTAGAGAACGAGACATTCAATAAATACTCACTGAGTGACTAAATAATAACGCAGTACCTCTATTTAAAATGTAAGCTCAGTTTACTATTTGTTTTTAAACATTTATAGCTCACTCCTCATGTAATGGTATAAATCGAGTACCTGTAGAAGCCTGGGCCAGCTGTACCAAGAATCTGTGGGATGCAGGAAAGAAAGAACAGAGGTGTAAGGCATCAAATGCCTTTACTGAACAATGATTAGTTTCTGAAAGAAAAATTATTCAGGATGATTTAAAGAGCATTACCAGAAGTAAAACAAAGTTTCATTTTTCAGGATCATACGAGAGCTATTAAATCATGAGTTAATATCTACAATGGGACAGAAGTATTATCTGGAACAACAAATAGCTTCATCATAGTTTTTTTTCCTAATATATACACAGCACTAAGGAATTTATACTCTCAGTATAGCACTTCCTTCTGGGGATTGGATCATGATGAATACAACAATGAATACCAAAACACCTAACTAAAAATATAAACCATTAAATTTGAGACCTAGAGAAAACTAGAGTTATCTATCCCACAATTCTCATTTAACAATTGAGTGAGATCTGAAGCCCAGGATGGTTATCAATAAAGTCAAAGATCTAATGAATAGCAAGCAATGCTAGACCTAAAATCCAGATCTCCTGTCTCTAGCCCTATACTCTTTCATAAGACAATGTCACACAGAATGTTAACATCAAGTTATAATATACTTTAACTACTATCATTTTTAGTACTGTCCCTTTTTTCTTTTTTTTTTTGTGAGGAAGATCAGCTACGAGCTAACATCCATGCCAATCCTCTTTTTTTTTTTTTTTTTGCTGAGGAAGACTGGCCCTAGGCTAACATCTGTGCCCATCTTCCTCCACTTTATATGGGACGCTGCCACAGCATGGCCTGACAAGCAGTGCATCGCTGCCAGCCCAGGATCCGAACCTGGCCGATCCAAACCCAGCCGCCAGCAGCAGAGCATGTGCACTTAACCACTACGCCAACGGGGCCAGCCCCCCTTTTTTCTTTTTTAACCTACTGAAGTCCTAGCCCACAGAAAGAAAAGTCAAAACAGGGCCACGTATAATTACGCTCCAAGTAAAGCATATTACAGAAACTCTCTTTGACAAAACAATAAAAGAAACTTGTAAAAAACCTAATCGGTTTGATTCAATAGTTTTTTACTCCATATTTTAAATTTTAAAATGAAAATAACTATTTAGGAATATCTGCTGACTATTCCTTTGCTTTAGACGTGTAAATTGCTGTTCTCTTAAACATCAGCATAGCTAGTTTTCAATTATCTGTAGAAATAGAGTATCGAAGTGAAATTTGTCAAGGTGCAACCTCCACTATAATGTCTTTTTCACCAAAATGAAATTATTTTGATTATATCTTTCTTCAAAAACCAACTCTAGTGAAAGAACTAACATGCAAGTGACCAAAAGACACCAATCAAAAGGAAAAAAATGACAGAAGAATCCACACACACAAGACACAGCACCCCTGAGGGGGTAGGAGAGACTCTACTCTTCCTAGTTTTTCCTACAACATTGTTTAGACCAATTCATAAACACCCTCACCAGTTCTTTAGAATACTACTCTGAATCTTAGGCAGCAAACAAATGAGCAGGAGAGAAATGTCATTTGTCCAAGGTTAACTGACAAGAGATGGATAAAAGCAAAATAATTCAAGACTTAAAAAAAAAATTTAGGATTATTTTCAGAATAAAAGGGCTTCTTTCTCATCCTATCTATTTTGTCTCACAAACACAACCAAAGCCCACTGTTTATATGAAAAACCACATGGTTTATATTGACATGAAAATTTTTACTAAAAAACATAGTAAGAAACTATCAAAATGTAGATCTTCACCCTAATAAAGCAAAGTAAAACCAGTATTATAGAACTTCTATGTAATATCGAAACCACATTCTAACACATGAAAGCAATGACACACACAAAAAAAACAAAAAAAGAAAAAGAAACAGAACCTTAGCTTATCTTTTCCACAGTCTGTTCTTTTTGGTTGAAGAGGTCCCTAACACCAGAACACTAAACATAAAATATCAAATGAAATAAAGTTAGGATTAAGTCAGGTTCAAAAGCTGTAAGAACAATCAAATGAAGTCTGTCAGCTGGCATCTCACCACTCGAGAGAGTTCTAAACTCATACTGCACGTAAATCAAGAAACAGGAAAGCATACAATACAATGGAGTCACCCCACACTACAAACATGAACAAACTAAATGAATACCCTACACTTCCTGGTATTTTTTTAAACGTTAAAACTTACACTTGCATTAAGAAGTATCTGTGAAGATCTACTATAACCTATTTAAGAAACTACTGTGACAAACCTCTATCTCTGCAGTATAGAATAGATATTTCCACTACAGCATGGCCACTGACTCTGATAATAAATATATCGATAATAAAAATATCAAGCTCCTTTTAATGACCAACAGGCCAACTCTATACAAAATCTGACGCGCCTATATTTCTGCTGTTCCGCGGACTACGTTTCCTTGAGCCCACAAGAAGGCAACTCCCTAACCGTCAGAGCTGACCCAGCGCCCTCCAACACCCCGGGTGCGGGTTACCTTCATCGCTCCATTGTCAAATCGCGCTCCCACGCCTCAGTCCTCAGCCCCCATCCTCAGACTCCACGGAGAGTCGAAAAAGGGAAAGAAATCCCCCCACCCACACTCCCCTACTGTGGGGTGTGGGTGTGTCCGCAGACAAACGCTTTGCTCAAACACAATTAAATCTGCGGAGACCCAGACCCTAAGTCACTGCGGAACCAGCAATCACCGGCCGGTCGCGGACCCCAGCCTTCCGCGGCCGCAGCCCTTCCTCTTTCTCCCCTCCGGGCCGGCCCCTCCCCCGTTGCGCGCACGCGCGGCCTCCAATCGATCCCCTCCCCCCTGGCCCCCTCACCTTAATCATTAGCCACCCTCTTCCCAGGGTCCGGGAACCACTGGTCCAGGAAGGAAGACACGAGATGTAAGGAGGGAAGAGGATGCGTCGAGAGCCAGTGATCTGCGTCTCAGATCTCGGCCTAACAGGCCCCTATAGTCAAGAGCAGCGTCTGTCACCGCCACCAAAACTGTACGAGCGGCAGCGCCTGGGTCGGCCCAGCTCACAGGGCTTGTGGTCAGAATGCCTAATTTGGTCCTACAGGAACTCCTTCCCCGACGCTGCGGGCCTTTCTATGCTGCGCAGACCGAACACCTCGCCACCGTCGCCGCCACTGCTGCTGCTCTCCTGCCGCCGCCGGCGCTGCCGCCGCCTAACCAATCCCTCCTCTACGGAGCGAGCACGACACTCGGGGCTTTACGACAGTTCGGAAAGCGAGAGCGCAGCAGCCTTCACGCCTCTATTAACATCTGTTTGTTTCTGCGCTTGCTCAGATTCTTGTCTTTCACTGTCCCGCCCCGTCTTCCCCGGACCTCCCCATTTGTACTCGCTGTGTCAGTCTGTGGGCGAAGCCGAGCGGTGTCATGAAGCTCGTTATTTAATTTTCCTTGGTGATTGTGCGTTCCGTAATTAAGCAAAATACTGACTACATTTTGGCTAATTTTTTCGTAACTAAAAATTACAACTAACTACAAAATTATTGACTATACTTAAACGGTACAATTAAACAAAAACAACATGGTTTAGTGTCTTTCACAACAAATGATACCACATCATACTCGCTAGTGACGTAAAGATAATGGTACCTCACTGTTAAGGTGAATTTGCTTAAAGAATCAGATCAAAAGTGGTAATAGATATCTTGGGAACTGACTGTACAATCACATACGCCTTCTTAATTATTTTATAAAAATCAGTAGATAGCAAATGCTTCACTGCGTGCATTAGGAGGATGTAGGTAAAGAGGATGTAGGCTTTAGAATCAGTCAGACAGACTTCCTTTCAAATCCTAGTGATGCCAATTAACAGCTCTCTGATTTATTAGAGCTTTATAAATCTGTTTCCAAAAAAAAGAGAGAAAAGAGATAAAATGTCAGTTACACCTCAATGAGAAAAGAAATAAAATGATATCTAAAACCAAAAAAAAAAATCTCAGTTTCCTCCTCTATAAATTGAGCTATGTTATTTACCTCAAAGGGTTCTTGTGGGATTAAATGATAGTTTATATAATGCTTTGAAGGTCACATATCAATTAAGTGTTTAATAAACATTAATTCCCTCCCTTTGTCATCAACTTAGCTTTCTCAATACCCTTTCTTTTGTGCACTCATGTTCTCCATACTGTTCAGTGAAGAAAATGTTTTAAAAAAATAATAAACCAGGGGCAGGCCCTGTGGCTTAGCGGTTAAGTGCACGCTCCGCTGCTGGCGGCCCGGGGTTCGGATCCAGGAGCGCACCGACGCACGGCTTCTCCGGCCATGCTGAGGCTGTGTCCCACATACAGCAACTAGAAGGATGTACAGCTATGACATACAACTATCTACTAGGGCTTTGGGGGAAAAAAAAATTAAAAAAATAAATAAATAAACCAGAAAAGGTAGCAGATTGTGTGGGGAAACTGGGAGAGCATTGGAGTAGGATTTTTCCTCAATCCTCTTGTTTTCTCACACTAAATATAAAATTCTGCCTAAACTGTATTATCTACTGCCATGGTTTTAACTGTTATCCACTCATGACTTCTCAAAGTCATGTATTTCCAGACTTATATTTCCTATATTTCCAGACCTAACCTGTTTTCTAAAGCACTTGACTTGAGCTCTTCAGTAGACACCAGCCACACGCAGCTGTGGAGCACTTGAAATTTGGCTAGTACAAATCGAGAAGTGCTGTAAGTGAAAAATATACATCCAATTTCAAAGATACAATACAAAAAAATTGTAAAAATCTCAATAATTTTTAATATTGATTGCATATTGAAATAATATTTTGGATGTATTGGGTTAAATCAGTGGTTCTCAAGTGGGGGTGATTTTGCGCCCCCCCTCCACACTCGGGGACATTTAGCAATATCTGGAGACATTTTTTGTTGTCACAACTTGGGGGGGGGACAGTGGCTACTGGCATCTGCTAACAAGACGCCAGGAATGTTGCTGAACATCCTACAATGCACGGAATAGGCCTCCACAACAAAGAATTCCCTGACCCAGAATGTTAATAGTACAGTTGAGAAACCCCAGGCTTAAATAAAATATACTATTAAAATTAATTTCGTGTTTCTTTTGCTTTGTAAAACATGGCTACTAAAAAATTTAAAATTACATTTGTAGTTCACATTATATTTCTATTCGACAGCAATGACTGATCTAGACCCATATGGCTAACCGTTTACTGGATATGTCATTTCCACTTTAATGTCCCACAAGTATCTTTAACTTATATCCAAAATAAATAAATAAATGTAGGTATTTTGTATTTACACCCAGTGCATCTTAGTCTTTTCTGTCTCAGTCAATAGGACCAAGTTATGCAACTAGAAACCTAAAGGTCATCTTTGATTACTCTCTCTTCCTCACTACCTACCTCTAATCAATCAATAAGTCCTTCCAATTCTGCCTCTGAAATATTTCAAATATTAGAAATTGACTCATTCCTCACCATACTCTGCACCAGTCCAGGTCTTTAGTATCTTTAGTAGTCATTTGTTTAACAAACATTTATCAAGTACTTACTATGTGCTAGACATTGTGCTGGGCACTGTGAGTAATAAATACATAATCACTGCCTTACTTGCAGCATTTTACGAGACCTAAAAAGCAAATCCATTATTTACACTATAATGTGGAAAGGATAGGATGGTGTAATAGTGCTCTGAGAACACAAAGATGGAACATTGTCTCAAACCAAGAGGAAGTGATGTTTAAACTAAACTTTGCAATATGAATGAAGACAGTTAAATAAAGCAAATAAAGAGGGCATTCCAGGCAGACAGATCAGCACTTGCTAAGGTACAGAATCCTATACCTGAAACAGATGAAACAAATTCTCTACTAGGATCTACTGAACGTGTCATGTGGGAAAACTATCAAGACATGAGGGAAGAAAAGTAGATAGACATGGATTAAGTAAAGTTGTTTTTGTTAGGATAAGGAGTTTGACCTATTTTATACTTAAAACTATGGGAAGCCATTAATATCAATATCAATCAGATTTGACTATTAGAGACATCATTATATAAGCAGAGTAGAGAGTGGATTGGAGAGGGGCAAGAGCAGAGGGGTGAAGATCAGCTGGAATGACAGGTAAAAAAGTGATGAGGGTGGTGGAAATGAGAATGAGAAGGAAAAGACAGATACAAGAGATAAGAAAATTGAATAAGTGGATACAGGTGGTGAAGGAGACGGAGACTCAGAGGCTTCCAGATTTATGGTAAGTGGTTGAGTGGTGGTACTGTTCAAGAAAGAGACACAGGCTTACAAAACCCAACTTTTTGGGTCTGGGACTTTTGGTGGGGGCAGGATGAGGGAGGAGGTTGAGAGAAAGGAAATGATTACTTCTTTATTGGGCAAGTTAAGTTTGAGGTGTCTAACATTTACCCAAAGTGAAGATTCCAGTAAGCTGTCGGATGCATGGGTCTGGAGCACAGGAGAGAAGTCTGGGCTGAAGATAGAAATTTGGACTCATTAATTTATGTGTGACAGCTGAAGCAGTAATTTTGATGTCACTCAGAGTATACAAGAGATACCTGGGGAAGTCTGATATTTTAAGAGTTGGAGAATAAAAAGAAGTTCCAGAGGATATAGATGGGCCAGAGCAAAGGAAGAAAACCCAAGAGAGACGGGTAACAGACCAAGAAAAAGAGTTTCAATATTGAAGTGGGGGATCAAAGGTATAAAATGCCCATTAGTTTGGCAATAAGGAGATCTGTAAACAAAGCAGTTTCAGCAACTGTCCTACATTTTAGAACATAGGTTCTGAACTGGGGTCGATTTAACCCCCAGGGGTTATTTAACAATGTCCAGAGATAATTTTGGTAGTCACAACTGGGAAGATGTTACTGATATCTAGTGGGTAGAGGCCAGGGATGCTGCTAAACATCCTACAATGCACAGAACAGCCCCCCACAACAAAGAATTATCTGGCTCAAAAATGCCAATAATATTCCAGTTGAGAAGTCCTGGTCTAGAAAAGACTGAACAGTGTAGTTAGAAAAGGACCAGTACTTTTTCATGAAATTGGTAGTAAATGGAAAAACAAAGAAACATTTCTAGCAGGATATGGAGTTAAGAAAAGGGAGATTTGAATCCTGTTTGGTATGCTGAAGTGAAAAGAGCCAGTAGCAAAAGAGAGGTGAAAGATAATGGAAATGAAGGGATGCTCAATGGAGGCAGAGGAAATGGGATTCAAAGCTCAGATGGAAGAATTAGCCTTGGAGAGGAGAAGAGACAGGCCCTTTCACTGAAACAGGTGAGGAGGAGGAGGAAGGGATTGTACAAATGAACTAAAGTTTGTTAGCTTCAGAGGGCAAATTGAGGGCTTGCTGAGTGCATGACCTTGGTTTCTCTGTGAAACACGAGGTAAGGCCATCTACTAAGATACCAGGTTTGGAAATGGCTGGGTGGAGAGTAATTAGAAGAGAGAGAAAAAATTGGAATAGTCACTAACATGATGGCAGAGAGTAGATGGACAACAAATCAAAGGCAGGAAGCCCAGAGCAGAAAAGGGGTGAGACTGAGAAGACAGGTGCCACGAGGTTGTATTTAGGGGAATAATGGTCAATTATAGGGGTAGGAAATATCTCTCACCTGAATTACAAACAATAGTTTCCTGATTTCTATGCTTATGTTCCCACCACTATCACCACACCACTCCCAATTCAACCGTAAACCACCATCAGAGTATGGCAGAAACTGATGGAGACACCAGTTTGCTTAAAATCCTTCGGTCCCTCCATCACCTCCAGGATAAAATCCTAAGTCCTTAGCTTAGCAAATAAAGCTCTTTGAAATCCAGATTCTCCAGTGCCATTTCACACCACACCTGCTCCCTGCCCCTGCTTAGACTTCAGCGGACTTCTCAAACTATAAGAAGTTCTCCAGAAGAGAAATACTGCTTCAAAATCTCCCTGCCTTTACACCTACTATTCCTTCTGTCTCAAAATACCCTCCCTCTCTCTCCCACATCTCCCATCCGTGCTTTATCTGCTTAGCAAACTCTTTTCCATTCCTCAAAGCCCTCTTCCATGAAGCATTTCCTTACTTCTCTCCCCACTCCCACAATAGAGCTAATAATCATGCCCACTTTTGTACTCTCTTCGGTCTTTGTATATACTTCTATTATAAGTATTACAATTATTTATAGACATATCTGTCTTCTCCAAAAAACTAAAATCAAAAAAAATATATAATGTCCTTCTCTCTTTAGTAGAAAAATATTACTCAATAAATATTTATTGAACTTACTGAATAAGGAGATTGGGTTCTCATCTCAATTTTGCCACTAAGAAACCAGAAATCCGTAACTTAATCAAATCACTTGAACTCTTCCAAAAATTAATTTTTCTCATCTGTGGAAAGATCAGGGCTATCCAACATGTAATCCAAACCAAATTCTGCCTGCCTGAAACTGCAGCAAATAAATGTTTACCAAATTAGCCTGTATCCATGAGCCAGCAGTGCCTAACTGGTAGGAACTTGAGGAGCTTGCTCTAAACATGGAAATATTGAGCTGAATTAATGGGTCACCTGCAATAAAGGGGAAAAGGAAAATTTCGACAAATTACCAAAGTCAGAGGAAAAGACTGATACACCCCTATCCATTGCATACTTCACAATTGAGTAAAGTTTGCAAGTAAGAGTAACTGATTTTGTGGTCCATTTTGTGAGCTCTTTGGAAGGAAATGAGCAAAGTTTGGAGATTTAATGCAATGAGGTGGGGAGATTTGGGGAACTTGTTGAAAATATGTACCAAACTATTTCCTCAGATGAAAAGTTTTGGGAAGAATTAAAAGGATCTGAGATGCACAATAGTCAGAACACTTAGTGATTCACAACACTTTACTTTCTTATTGATGTACCAAGATATCACTGGAACTTGAAGGTGAAAGGAAAATATTATAGATTCCACAACATTGCTGGTTTAGTTGAGGCGGTACAGGTCCTCACTAAAATTTTATATATAAAATTTGATTTCAGGTTACAAGATTGCAAACAGAGATGGTGTTGAGTTTGAAGAGTATAATCTTTATCATACATACAGAGAGAGACAGAGACAGAGAAACAGAAAGAGAGAAGAATCATTAGACACAGCATTTATTTCCTACTACTAAACTGTTTTGAAGTCAATGGAATCACAGATTTTGAAAAATTGAGGAACAATTTGGTGGAAGGATAACCTCTAAAGACAGTACAATTTTAATGAGTATTTATCATTAAGTTTCTCCGATTGTCTTTGGAATGCAACATTCAAGATATATTTGAATTGGGCCGGACCCGCAGCGTAGTGGTTAAGTGAGCGCGCTCTGCTGCTGGGGGCCCGGGTTCGGATCCCAGCCGCTTGCCAAGCCATGCTGTGGCCGCATCCCATAAAAGTGGAGGAAGATAGGCACAGATGTTAGCCCAGGGCCAGTCTTCCTCAGCAAAAAGAGAAGGATTGGCATGGATGTTAGCTCAGGGCTGATCTTCCTCACAAAAAGAAAAAAAAAAAGATATATTTGAATTATCAAGCATTAATACTATCTGTGTGGCTCAGTTTCTGAAAGGCTGAGGTAACAAATTATGGACTAACAAGGAGACATAGAATGCCTGGAATTTTGTAGGCAAGCATTTGAAATTTCAAGTATCTTGAAATATTTCTGGCTGTCTGGCCAAAGTCTGGTCATGCTTGAGGCCATCTGGTTCTGTGACAGTATATTTTTAAAATAAAACTGTACAAAAATGAAAGAGAAAGCCATCATCCACCCCTGGTAATATAAGCCTTTACATTACCAGTGTCACAACTGAGGTATCTGGATGGACTGATAATTGTTCTCAGAAACAGTTTAGTCTGTTAATTACCAGTATTTTTATACACTTGGTCAAAGTTGGCCATAGGTTTACAACTGAACTTTTACACTAAGTTGTTTTAACTCTTTTTAGAATGCTTTTGCACTGCTGTTTTTAAAATCCATAATTTATAAAGAGTTCACTTCTGTTAGCAATGTAAAAAATTCACAAGTTTCTGATCATTAAAAAGTTAGGCTGTACAATCTGTGAAGACCCTTAGAGCTCTAACATTTCATGGTTTGCTCAGACCTAACAAGATTTATGTGAACCCAGTGAATATTACAATTTCATGTATGATTTACATACTAGTAAATTATTTGCAAATTCAGAACAGGAAGTAAAGATGTTTCTAGGTACTTGCCTGTTATTTATAGATCGTGTAAAGTTTTCCAAAAACATTATATGTTTCCCTAAACTATATTAGCATTTGTTTAATTGCCTAATATGTATCTTGACTATGATTTTGAGTTACAGGATCATAAACAAAGACTGCTTTATTTAGTTTATAGATTATATAATACAGTTAAAATTCTGTTATATTTGGGGAATATTCAGAATTAAGGATATAGAAGAAGGAAGAAGAGAAAGAAATGAAACTGCCCGTGTAATAAAAGGAAATTTAAAAAATATTTAACAACTTGAATTCGAATTTCTTTAATACTCAGGACTTCTGGTAAGGTTTTAATTATTTTTAACTTTCGATAGAGCATAAGTCACTGTTACACTACTGTTTCTGAAATTTGGAAAGATTATTTAGAGATTTTAGTTTCATACCTTTATTTTGATATTTGCTCAAAATATTTAAGTTTTGAAAATATAAATTTGTCAAAGTTGATGACGACCAAACTCTGAAACCTTACTTATTTGGATTATAAGGATAAATAAGATCTTTCGACTCTGAACCCTTCAAACTAATTTAGGATTGAGTTAAACTAGGAAAGAGTGCCACCTACCGAATGAAAATTACTTAAACATCTGAACATAAAGTTCATTTTTCAGAACATCTAAAGTTCTAGCATTTTTTTCCTCAAAGATGTACATTTAAGAGGATCTTTGGGCCGGCCCCGTGGCTTAGCGGTTAAGTGTGCGCGCTCCGCTGCTGGCGGCCCTGGTTCGGATCCCGGGTGCGCACAGACGCACCGCTTCTCCGGCCATGCTGAGGCCGCGTCCCACACACAGCAACTAGAAGGATGTGCAACTATGACATACAACTATCTACTGGGGCTTTGGGGAAAAAAAGGAGTAGGATTGGCAATAGATGTTAGCTCAGAGCCGGTCTTCCTCAGCAAAAAGAGGAGGATTAGCATGGATGTTAGCTCAGGGCTGGTCTTCCTCACACACACACAAAAAGAAACAGATTGAACTAGTTGAGAACTAGAGCAGCTGGTGTGACAACCCATACCAAATACTTGCTAGCCCCACCTGCCCACACCTGCCTGGCAGTAGGCATGACGCTTTCACCCAGACTTCACATTTAGTTTTTATCCTACATCATTTAAAAATATTTTGTATGTGTGTGTGTGTGTGAGGGAGATCAGCCCTGAGCTAACATCCATGCCAATCCTCCTCTTTTTGCTAGGAAGACCGGCTCTGAGCTAACATCTATTGCCAATCCTCCTCCTTTTTTTTTCCCCCCAAAGCCCCAGTAGATAGGTGTATGTCATAGTTGCACATCCTTCTAGTTGCTGTATGTGGGACGCAGCCTCAGCATGGCCAGAGAAGCGGTGCATCAGTGCACGCCCGGGATCCGAACCCGGGCTGCTAGTGGCGGAGCGCGCGCACTTAACCGCCAAGCCACGGTGCCGGCCCCATTTAAAAATATTTATTGACAACCAAGATATGCCAGATATTTGAGGAAAACCATAACATGAAAGAGACCAAGATAAACATTTTAAAAAATGATGACAGAGAGTAGAGATAATTTAACAGAAGGGGAAAAATATGCTAAACCTCCTAATGTCCTCAGAAATTAAAAAAAAAATGGTACTATATCCTTATAACAGGAAAAGGACGCTACAAAAAAGCAAGAAAGAATGCTTAGAAATTAAAGTTATGATTTCTGCAATTAAAATTCAACAGAAAGGTTGAAAGATAAAAGCAAGAAAATCTTCTAAGATGATAGACAAAAAGGAATATGGAGAAAAAGTAAAAGTTATAGAGGACCAATCCTAGAGGTAAAATATCTAATAGAAGTTCCAGAAAGGGAGAACAAACAATACGGAGAGAAGAAACTATGAAAGAGATAAGAAATTCCCAGAACTGAAGAAGAGCTCTAAAATTCTAAAATCATTTATTCATTCATTTCTTGTTGGACACTCAGGTTGTTTCCACCTTTTGGCTATTGTGGATAATGCTGTTATGAGCATTCATGTACAAATATCTGTTTCAGTCCCTGTTTTCACTCCTCTGGGCGTACACCTTGAGGGTGGAATTGCTGGGCCATATGGTAATTCTATGATCAGCTTTTCGAGGAACCATCAAACTGTTTTCCACAGTGGCTGCACAATTTTACATTCCTATCAGCAATATATGAGTTTCCAATTTCTCTGTATCCTCATCAGCACTTGTTATTATCTGCTTTTTTTTTCATTATAGTCATCCTAGAGGGTGTAAAGTGGCATCTCATTATGGTGACACTCTTTTATTCTCTTAGTGGTTACCTTAGAAAATACCACAGTCATCCTTACTTAAAAAAACCTAATGTGATTACCTTTATTCTCTCCCTGGGGAAGAATCTATAAATGGTTTAACAACATTTACTACATACACACCCCCCACACACATACATATCACTTACGAAATTTTTGTCATGTATGTATTGTAATTCTATGTCACTTACATGCCACAAGACATTAATATTGTTTTTTCACATCCCCTACTTTCACAGCCAATGTGATTTAGACTTATCCTCATAATTATCATTTTCTTTGATTGCCATCGTTTTCTGCATCTGACCTTTCATGCAAGATTTTCTTTCTGCATAATGAACAACTTATAGAATATTCCTTAATGCTTATCTGCTGTTGGCAATATCTTTTGTTTTTCTCAGAAGTGTATTAACTTCGTCTTCAGTATTGAAGTATTTCTAGGGTGGTAGTTTTTTTCTCATGGCACCTTGAAGATATCATTTCACTGTCTTCTGAGGCTCTTGCCGTTGAGATGTCAGTGATGAGTTTAAATGCAGCTTCTTCAAAGTTAATGTCTTTTTTTTCTGGCTGTTTTAAGATTTTTCTCTTTGTCTTGATTTACTAAAGTTTCATTTGTATGTATTTAGTTGAGGATTTATTTTTATTTACTCTGCTTGGGTTTTGTAGGGCTTCTTGAGTAAGTGGATTATCAGCAATCATCTATTCCAAATATTGCCTCAGATCCATTCGTTTTCTTTTTCTTCTGAGACTTCAATGAAACATGTTAGATCCCCTCATCCAATCTGATATATGTCTCTTGCCCTTTATACTGTATTACCTATTTTTTAATTACTCCTTGCTTCATCCTGAATAGTTTCTTCTGAAATTGATTCCAGTCACCTAATTCACTCTTCAGTTGTGACTAATCTACAAATCAAATTTTTTAAATTTGGTATTGTTTTTTCACTTCTGGATTTCTATTTTTTCCCCCATACCTGCTATGTCACTTTTTTTATAGTTTACAGTGCTCTGCTAAAATTTTCAACCTTGATTTTGTTCCTTGAACACAGTAATCATAGTTATTTTACAAAGTTTCTGCCCGATAATTCCAGTTTCTGGAGTCCCTGTGAATCTTTTTCTGCTATTTGTTTCTTCTGCTGGTTCTAACTTATGGCATCTTGTCTCTTTATGTGCCTCTTTATCTTTGTGTTCAGGACATTGTGCTTGAAATTTTATTATAAGAATCATCTGAAATCTGTTATTGATGTTAACTTCCTCCATAAAGGGTTTTTGTTTGTCTCTGTCAGGTGCTCAAGGGGGTCAGCAGTGCAGGACCAAGGCGTGTAGCTTGCTGCACCACCACATGATGTGAAGGAAGACCACAATCCATATGCTTTCTTCCAGAGAACAGGCCATCATGGCCCTAGCCCAAAGCTGGGGCTGGGTCACCATCCTTGGTGAGCACCATCTATCAACCCTTATTCCTTCAGCCCAGACTAAATGTGCAGCTTATTCTCTCATTTGCCTTTTTAGGATTGGCATACATACCTAGAACAAAAGTGCTCCTGAAACTAATACAATGTTATACATCAATCACACTTCAATTTAAAAAAAAAAGGGCCCCTAAATGACTCACCTCTCTGGGCCCAGTCCTCTCCCATATCTTGCCTTGTAATTTCTCATTAAATTATTAACTATTTCATGATTTTAGAAGACATTTATAGTTTATCCAGCTGTTTTAGTTATGTTCAGTGGGAAGGTAGGTACAAATTATCTAGTTTACCATAATTTAAAGCCAAATATCCTGCCTTTAAGGTTTAGTCGTAGGATTCCCTTTTAGTGCTCATTGTACCTCACTCTCTCTCTAAGTAATTTCATATGCTACTTTGCGTATATGCTGATATCTCAAAATTTTCTGTCTTTGCCCAGATCTTTCTTCTGAGCACCATATATGTATATGTTCAATAGCCTATTCTACATCTCCACTTGAGTGTCTCATAGGAACGCAAACCCAAGGTATATATAGAATTGGATTTGCATCTACTTGTCAGTGATTCCAGTCATATACATAATGTATGCAGCTCAATAATGTGTATATTATTTAATTCAATTCCTATATCTTCCAGGTAGATATTATCATCAAAGTTTTAGTTTGTAGAGTATGCCCCCCTTATCCATGGAGGGTGAATTCCGAGACCCGCAATGGATGCCTGAAACCATGGATAGTACCGAACCCTATATATACTGTTTTTTCCTATATGTACATACCTATGATAAAGTTCAATTTATAAATTAGGCACAGTAAGAGATTAACAACAATAACTAATAATAAAATGGAACAATTATAACAATATACTGTAATAAAAGTTACATGAATGTGGTCTCTTTCTTTCAAAATATCTTATTGTTCTGTAATTTCCCTTGTTCTTCTTGTGATGATGTGAGATGATACAACGCCTACATGATGAGATGCAGTGACGTGAATGACCTAGGCATTGTAACGTAGCATCCTGGGCAGCACAGAGTGGGACAGCGTGAGATTTTATCATGCAACTCAGAATGGCACACTATTTAAAACTTATGAATTATTTATTTCTGGAATTTTCCATTTAAAATTTTTGGACTGCAGTTGACCATGGGTAAACCCCCCAAAAGCAAAACTACAGATAAGGGGGGACTACTGTTTTTCTCTGATCCCCAGTGAAACTGAATACTTTTCATTTACTGTCATGCCAGATTTATGGAAAGAGAGTCAGAGAATATAAGTAATTTTCCAAAAGTCAAAATCAGTATTTAAAAAGCCAGGTCTGGATTTTTGCTTCCTTCTATGATGGAATAACAGAGCATCATTGACCTGCCTTAAACAATCAGAAAATCAGACAAGGGCCGGCCCCGTGGTTTAGCGGTTGGGTGTGCGCACTCCGCTGCTGGCGGCCCGGGTTTGGATCCCGGGCGCGCACCACCGCACCGCTTCTCCGGCCATGCTGAGGCGGCGTCCCACATACAGCAACTAGAAGGATGTGCAGCTATGACATACAACTATGCGTTGGGGCTTTGGTGGAAAAATAAATAAAATTAAAAAAAAAAAGAAAATCAGACAAGATATTTGAAACAACAGTTTTCAGATACTAGACAACAAGCAGCACAAGTTAGTGATCCTGAGAGAAGGGAAATAAACAAGGTGAACCCTTCAAGTGCTCCAGCTCACTGCCTTTAGAGAGTTTCCAGGTTGCAACACTGAGAGATGGAACTCAAACACACCCCATTGGTTTTACTGAGTTGAGAGGACAGAGATTCAGGGAGGCCCAGGCAGCTAAAAATTTGTGGGGCAAACAACCAGAGAAGAGGAAGCTGAATAAAGAGAGAGGGGAAGCTCATAAGAATTGCAGAGGGGCTCTTTAAGTCTTTCACTGAGTACTGATCTACACAAGCATATGTGTAAACTACTAAGGATAGGAAAAGAATCGTCAGAATAGTGTATGCAAAACATCTCCAGAAGTCATACACGGCTGTAAATACTTGTGTTTTCCACCAAAATAGAAAGACCTGCAACATGTGAGGGCATAAAGTAGAGACCTTAGAGGGGTATTGCCTCAGTGGTGGGGCAAAATTAGGCCCAAAATAAAGGCTATCTGGATCCATCCTAACAATGCTTAAAGCCAAGCCTCAAAAGGTTCAAATTTATTCCAAGTACCTTAATGGGGTCCCAGAATAAAGCCAAAACAATTAAAGCAAGACAAATAATCCAGCACCCAAGAATGCAGAACTTTCAGTGTTTGGGGTCCAAAAAAGATGGTCAAGAATGCAAAGAGGAAGGAAAATAGGATCCATAACCAGGGGAAAAAATTAATCAGTAAAAACAGATGCAGAAATGACACAGATGATATAATTAATAGACAAGGACACTAAAACAGTTATTATAAATATGCTCCATTTGACCAAGAAGGTAGAAGAAACCATGATCATGATAAAAATATAATAAAATAAAATGGAAGGTAAAAAAAAAAACCACACACACACACACGAAATTTCCATAGATAAAAAATGCAATATCTGAAATATAAAATAGTTTAGATGGGATTACCAGCAGATTAGACACTACCAAATAAAAATGTTAGTAAATTTGATGAAAGTCAATACAAATTATTCAAAATGAAGCACAGAGAGAAAAAAGAATAAAATAAATAAATAAATAGAGCATGAGCGAGTTGCGAGAAAATGTCTAGCAGCCTAAGATATATATAATTGGAGTCCCAGAAGGAACTATGGGGTGGAGGGAGTTCAAGAAGTGGCCAGGAAATTTTCCAAATTTGATGAAAAATATAAACTTACTGATCCAACAAATTCAATGAACCCTCAAACGAATGATATATGAAGAAAAAGAGCACTAAGACAGATAATAATCAAATTACTAAAAACCAATGATTAAATCTTAAAAGCAGGCTGAGAAAAAGACATGACATACAGAAGAAAAAGTACAAGAAATACAGCCCACGTCTCATTAGAAACAATGCAAATCAAATGTAAGTGGGATGGTATCTTAAAAGTACTGAAAGAAAGATTGCCAACCAAGAATTCTATACCTAGCAAAAATATCTCTCTCAAAAAAAAATGTAGAGGGGCTGGCCCTGTGGCGTAGTGGTTAAGTGGTCACACTCAAGCTGCTGGCGGCCCGGGTTTGGATCCCGGGCATGCACTGAGACATCGCTTGTCAGGCCATGCTGTGGCGGCATCCCACATAAAGTGGAGGAAGATGGGCACAGATGCTAGCTCAGGGCCAGTCTTCATCAGCAAAAAAAGAGGAGGATTGGCATGGATGTTAGCTCAGGGCTGATCTTCCTCTCACACACACAAAAAAATGTAGAAAAAATAAAGACTTTTTCAGACTTATGAAAGCTGTGAGAATTTATCATCTTTAAGCCAGCACTATAAGAAATGCTCAAGTAATCCTTCAGGCAGAAGGAAAATGATACAGATAGAAATTTGGGTATACATAAAGATATGAAGGGCACCATATATGGTAAATATGAGGATAAATATAAAAAACTTATTTTATTATTTTTTCTGTCTTTAAAAGATAATTTCCTGTCTAAAGCAATAGTTAGAACAATACATGGTAGGGTTTATTATATATTCAACATAACTGTAGGACAAAGGATGGGAAAGAAAAAGTGGAAGTATGCTGGTATATACTTCTTATTCTGTAGAGTCTTGTACCACATAATGACATTTCAGTCAACAATGGACCACATATACAAGAGTGGTCCCATAAGATTAGTACTATATAGCTTAAGTGTGTAGTAGGCTATTCCATCTAGGTTTGTGTAACTATACTCTGTAATGTTTGCACAACCAAATTCCCTAAGGACACATTTCTCAGAATGTATCCCCATCATTAAGTGATGCATGACTCTATATGCAGTGTTTCAATATTGTTTGAAAGCAGACTGTGATAAGTATTTGTACTATAAGCCCTATATCAACCACTGAAAATAGAAAAATAAAAGGAATAGCTACTAAGCCAATAAAGAAGGCAAAATTTAATTATAAAAAAAATTCTTGACTAATGAAAAGAAGTCATGAAACATGGAAAAAAGGATAAAAAACAGATGGGACAAATAGAAGACAAGATGAGATAAACAGAGAAAAAGACAGTGGATTTAAACCCAATCATATAATAATCACATTCAACTTAAATGTATGTTGTCTAAATATTCCAGTTAAAAGGCAGAGATTGTCAAAATGGATGAAAAAGCAAGACCCAATTAAATGCTGCCTATAAGAAACATACTCTAAATTTAAAGTCATCGATAGGATAAAAGTAAAAGGATGGAATAAGATATACTATGCTAATACTAATGAAAAGAAAGTTGAAATGGCTATATTAGAAAAAGTAGATTTTAGAGAAATAAACAATATCATAGATGAAGTCATTTCATAATGATAAAAGGGTCCAATTTATCCACAGACTATAACAATCTTAAATGTGTGTGTACCTAATAACAGAGACTTGAAGTACATTAAAAAAAACTGATAGAACTTAAATGAGAAATGTACAAATTAACAACTAGTGCTAGAGATTTTAACATTGCTGTTAATAATTGATAGAACAGATTAAAAAATCAGTATGGATATGGAAAACCTGAGGAACAGTATCAAAAACCTTGAACATCCAAGAACAGCATAACACACATTCTTATCAAGTATACATGGTACACTTACCAAGTTATACTATATTTGGAGACATAGAAAAAGTCTTAATAAATTTAGAAGAATTGAATTCATACAAAGTATCTTCTCAACTTAAAGGAAGCAAACTAGAATTAAATAACAAAGATATTTGGAAAATCTCCCCAAATAATTAAAAATTAAACATGACATATAAATAACCAATGGGTCATGGAAGATCACACAAGAAAGTTTTAAATGTTATGAACTGAATGAAAATAGAACTATTCAAAATTCATGGGATTCCATCAAAGCTGTGGAAATTTATAGCATCAAGTTTTTATAATAGAAAAGAAGAAGCTTTAAAATCAGTGAACTAAGCTTCCATCTTAAGAAATTAGAAGAGGTGATCTCAGCATCATGGCAAAGTGAGTTCTCCCTTAAGACTTTCCCCACTAAGATACAACAAAAATGACATTCATATACCAACAGAGGACATTCACACAACACAAAAGACATCTGAGAGACCCATGCAGCCACATGTCTGAAGGTGGAGGTGCTGGACCCCCACAGAGGGAGTGGAAGGAGGTAAGAGGATATCCTCTCCCTCTCCCAATGGCAGGTACCCTGGGCTCTGGACCACATGTGGCTCTGAGAGGACAGCAGGAAAGGGTGGCTCTCTGCAGGAACAGCTTTGCTCTCCAAGATCCCTCACAACCTGTGGCAAAGCCCCACAAAGAGGTGACTAAGCTATTGTGGGGTTGTCTTCATCAAGCCAGCACCCCAGGGGAGCAGATAGCAAGGGCAGAGTGAGAACACCCTCAGGATCACACAGCTGAAAGAAAGCACCATTCCCCAGCTGGTTGTCCAGAGTGCCCATGCATATGATAGAAAAGCAGCAGCTGTGAGTGAGTGAGCCAGGGTCGCGGTGGGCTCAAAATACATAGCTTTTGACCCCTACCCAGTGGTGGCATGTGGAAGCTGCGACCACATACTATCACTACGCAGAGACAAAAATACATGCCATCAAACAGTATGAAAAAATATATTAATACTCCATAGCAGAAGGAAAATGATAAGCACCCAGAAATCAATCCTGAAAGCACAGAAATTTATAACCTAAATGACAGAGAATTCAAAATAGCTATCATAAAAAAACTCAACGAGTTACAAGAAAATACAGATAGTTAAATGAAATCAGGAGCTTCCTCACAAAAGAGATTGAAACTATAAAGAAAAACCAATCAGAAACATTGGAGATGAAAAACAAAATCAATGAGATTAAGAAAAATCTGGACTCCCTGAATAATAGAGCTGATATTATGGAGGAGAGAATCCGCACTCTGGAGGACAGAAATATAGAAATGCTTTAGAGGGAGGAGAGAGAACTAAGACTAAAAGGAAATGAAGAAATTCTCTGAGAAATATCTGACTTAATTAGGAAATGCAACATAAGGATTATAGGTATTCCAGAGGGAGAAGAGAAGGAGAATGGAGCAGAAAGCTATTCAAAGAAATAACAGCTGAGAACTTTCCAAACCTGGGGAGGAGCTGGAAATACAAGTGAAAGAAGCTAATAGAACTCCTAACTACATCAATGGAAAAAGACCTTCTCCAAGCCATATGGAAGTAAAGCTGGCAAAAGTCAATGAAAAAGAAAAAATATTAAGGGCAGCAAGGCAGAAGAAAATAACTTACAAAGGAACCCTTATCAGGCTTTCAGCAGATTTCTCAGCAGAAACCTTACAGGCTAAAGGAGTGGAATGATATACTCAGAATTCTGAAAGACACAAATTTTCAGCCAAGAATAGTCTATCCAGTGAAAATATCCTTCAGATATGATGGAGAAATAAAAACTTTCCCAGATACAAAAAAGCTAAGGGAGTTCATCGCCACAAGACCCCTCCTAAAAGAAATGCTCAAGAAGACCCTCATACCTGAAAATAAAAAGGGGTTATAAAACCTTGAGCAAGGAGATAAATAGGTAGACAAAATCAGAAAATTGCAGCTCTCTATCAGAACAGGTTAGTAAACACTCAATTACAACATTAAAGATAATGGGAAGGATGGGGCCAGCCCAGTTGCATGGTGCTTGGGTTCGTGTACTCTGCTTCGGCGGCCCACGGTTCTCAGGTTCAGATCCCGGGCATGGATCTATGCACCACTCATCAAGCCATGCTGTGGCGGTGTCCCATATACACAATAGAGGAAGATGGGCACAGATGTTAGCTCAGGGCTCATCTTCCTCAGCAAAAAGAGGAAGATTGGCAGTGGCCATTAGCTCAGGGTTGATCTTCCTCATCAAAAAAAAAAAAAAGATAAAGGGAAGGAAAACATGAAAAATAAATATAATCTCATCATTTAAACCACAAGTTCACAACACAAGATGGAATAAGTTGCAACAATAATAACTTAGTAGGGGAAGAGGAAAGGGATAGAATTGGCTTAGTCTAAGGAAATAAGAGGCTATCAGAAAATGGACTGTCTCATCTATAAGATTTTTTATACAAACCTCGTGCTAACCACTAAATAAATAATCAGAACAGAGAAACAAATTATAAATACAGAGAAAACTAACAAAACCATCAGAGAGAACTATCAAACTGAATTGGTAGTCTGAACTACATGGGATGAGAAACAAGGGAAATGCAGGAGCAGCAGAAAATGAGCAATAAAAAGGCA
Organism: Diceros bicornis minor; assembly: GCF_020826845.1. Classification (NCBI taxonomy): domain Eukaryota; kingdom Metazoa; phylum Chordata; class Mammalia; order Perissodactyla; family Rhinocerotidae; genus Diceros; species Diceros bicornis. The sequence continues at coordinate 54,035,706 of NC_080744.1, read as the reverse complement.
GCATTAAGCCCTCATATCACTCTAAATGTAAATGGATTGAATTCTCCAATCAAAAGAAACAGAGTGGTGGGATGGATTAAAAAACAAGACCCAACAATATGTGGCCTCCAGGAAATATATCTCCACTCTAAAGACAAACACAGGCTCAGAGTGAAGGGATGGAAGATGATACTCTAAGATAACGGCAAACAAAAGAAAGCAGGTGTTGCCATACTTATATCAGACAAAGCAGACTTCAAGATAAAACAGGTAACGAGAGACAAAGAGGGGCAGTATATAATGATAAAAGGGACACTCCACCAAGAAGACGTGACACATAAATATATATGCACTCAACACAGGAGCACCCAAGTACACAAAACAAGTATTAACAAACCTAAAAGGAGATATTAACAACAATACAATAATAGTAGGGAACCTTAACACCCTACTTACATCAATGGATAGATCACCCAGACAGAAAGTCAACAAGGAAATAGTGGATTTAAACAAAAAACTGGACCAGATGGACTTAATAGATGTATATAGAGCACTCCACCCAAACACAGCAGAATACACATTCATCTCAAGTACACATGGAACATTCTCAAGGATAGATCATATATTGGGAAACAAGGCAAGACTCAATAAATTTGAGAAGATTAAAATCATATCAAGCATCTTTCCTGAACATAATGCCATGAAACTAGAAATCACCTACAAGAAGAAAGCTGGGAAAGTGACAAATATGTGGAGACTAAACAACATGCTACTGAACAACCAATGGTTCATTGAAGAAATTAAAGGAGAAATCAAAAAATATCTGGAGACATATGAAAATGAAAATACACCATACCAACTCATATGGGATACAGCAAAAGCAGTCCTGAGAGGGAAACTCACAGCAATACAGGCCCAGCTTAACAAACAAGAAAAATCCCAAATAAGCAACCTTAAACTACACCTAACAGAATTAGAAAAAGAAGAACAAACAAAGCTCAAAGTCAGCAGAAGGAGGGAAATAACAAAAATTAGAGCAGAAATAAATGAAATTTAAATAAACAAACCAATAAAAAACAGTAGAAAGGATCAAGGAAACAAAGAGACGGTTCTTTGAGAAGATAAACAAAATTGACAAACTCTTAGCCAGACTCACTAAGAAAAAAAGAGAGAAGGCTCACATAAATAAAATTAGCAATGAAAGAGGAGAAATTACAATGGATACCACAGAAATACAAAAGATTATAAGAGAATACTGTGAAAAATTATGTGCCAACAAATTGGACAATCTAGAAGAAATGGATAAATTCTCAGACTCCCAAAACTGAATCAAGAAGAAATAGAGAATCTGAATAGACTAATCACAAGTAAAGAGATTGAAGCAGTAATAAAAACCTCCCAAAAAATCCAGGGCCAGATGGCTTCTCTGGAGAATTCTACCAAATAGTCAAAGAAGATTTAATACCTATCCTTCTGTCTTGACGTGAATACAGCCATGTTTGGCCGATCCATGAACCTACAGCCACCAGCACACAAAGAAATATAAAGCGGCTTTCTGTGCAGTGGGTACTGGCCCTTCTCCCACAGAGATAGTTGCAATTTGTAAGATTACAGGACTCTTTGGGCGTCATAGCCCAGGACGGACTGGCCATCCGTGCTGAGCTAGGGCGATAACCAAGGAGCTCAACGCACGTACACAACTGATAACCATTTGTACATGAGAACACCAAATGCTTACTCTGGAGATTACTCATACCATATAAGCTGCTGGAAACTGGGGCATGGGGAGAGGTTCGCCTGTGGAGGGGACGCCTCGCCCAGGACCTCTCTTGAATGGTATTCCCGCCTAGCCATGTCAGTTAAAGGGACTCTCCACGGTGTAAGGGCGTGGATGTTGTAAGTACCTGGTCTGATGTTTCTCTCTCGATCCATCTGATGTTTCTCTTTTTTTGATCGATCTGATGTTGTTTCCTCTTTTTATTGACTTATTTGGATGTTATAAGTACCCAGTCTGACGTTTCTTTGGATATAACTACTTCTTGTATTCTCCATATCTATTTGCTAACTTTCACCTTTACCCTTCTCTGTATAATAAAGTGTGCACTCAGTCCATTCTTTTGGGTTGGGAAATTCCTTTTTACATCTCCGATTGAATCCATTGACCCTCTTACAACACCTTCTCAAACTATTCAAAAAAATTGAGGAAGACGGAACACTCCCTAGCACATTCTACAAGGCCAACATCACCCTGATACCAAAGCCAGACAAGGATAACACAAAGAAGGAAAATTACAGGCCAATATCACTGATGAACACAGTTGCTAAAATCCTCAACAAAATATTGGCAAACCGAATACAGTAATGCATTAAAAAGATCATACACCATGATCAAGTGGGATTTATACCAGGGACGCAGAGACAGTTCAACATCCACAAATCATGGGCCGGCCCGTGGCTTAGCGGTTAGGTGCTTGTGCTCCGCTGCTGGCGACCTGGGTTTGGATCCCAGGCGTGCACCAACACACTGCTTCTCCGGCCATGCTGAGGCCGCATCCCACATACAGCAACTAGAAAGATGTGCAGCTATGACATACAACTATCTACTGGGGCTTTGGGGGAAAAAAAATAAATAAACATCCACAAATCAATCGATGTGGTACACCACATAAACAAAATGAGGAATAAAAACCACATGATCATCTCAATAGATGCAGAGAAAGCATTTGACAAGATCCAACATCCATAAAAACTCTCAATAAAATGGATATAGAAGGAAAATACCTCAACATAATAAAGGCCATATATGACAAACCCACAGCCAACATCGTACTCAATGGGGAAAAACTGAAAGCCATCCCACTGAGACCAGGAACAAGATATGGGTGCCCACTCTCACCACTTTTATTCAACATAGTACTGGAGGTTTTGGCCAGAGCAATTAGGCAAGAAAAGATATAAAAAGAATCCAAATAGGCAATGAAGAAGTGAAACTCTTGCTGTTTGCAGATGACATGATTTTATATATAGAAAACACTAAAGAATCCATCAGAAAACTATTAGAAATAATCAACAACTACAGCAAAGATGCAGGGTACAAAATCAACTTACAAAATTTGGTTGCATTTCTATACTCTAATAACGAACTAACAGAAAGAAAACTGAAGAATACAATCCCATTTACAATCACAACAAAAAGAATAAAACATCTAGGAATAAATTTAACAAAGGACATGAAAGACCTATACAATGAAAACTATAAGACATTATTGAAAGAAATCGATAATAACATAAAGAAATGGAAAGATATCCCATGCACATGGATTGGAAGAATAAACATAGTTAAAATGTCCAAGCTACCTAATGCAATGTACAGATTCAGTGCAATCCCAATCAGAATCCCAATGACGTTCTTCACAGAAATGGAAAAAAGAATCCTAAAATTCATATGGGGCAACAAAAGGCCCTGACTAGCTAAAGCAATCCTGAGAAAAAAGAACAAAGCTGGAGGCATCACAATCCCTGACTTCAAAATATACTACAAAGCTATAGTAATCAAAACAGCATGGTACTGGTACAAAAAGAGACACATAGGTCAATGGAACAGAATTGAAAGCCCAGAAATAAAACCACATATCTATGGACAGCTAATCTTCAACAAAGGAGCTAAGAACATGCAATGGAAAAAGGAAAGTCTCTTCAATAAACGGTGTTGGGAAAACTGGACAGTCACAGGTAAAAGAAAGAAAGTAGACGTTATCTTTCGCCGTACAAAAAAATTAACTCAAAATGGATCAAAGACTTGAAGGTAAGACCTGAAACCATAAAACTCCTAGAAGAAAATATAGGCAGTACACTCTTTGACGTTGGTCTTAGAAGGATCTTTTCGAATACTATGCCTACTTGGAGAAGGGAAACAAAAGAAAAAATAAACAAGTGGGACTGCATCAAACTAAAGAGCTTCTGCAAGGCAAAGGAAACTAGGAACAAAACGAAAACACAACCCACCAACTGGGAGAAAATATTTACAAATCATATATCCAACAAGGTTTAATCTCCATAATATATAAAGAACTCACACAACTGAACAACAAAAAAACAAACCACCTGATCAAAAAATGGGCAGAGGATATGAACAGACATTTTTCCAAAGAAGATATACAGATGGCCAATAGGTACATGAAAAGATGTTCAACATCACTAATCATCAGGGAAATACAAGTCAAAACTACACTGAGATACCACCTTATACCCGTTAGAATGGCTATAATCACCAAGACAAAAAATAACAAATGTTGGAAAGTTTGTGGAGAAAAGGGAACCCTCATACGCTGCTGTTGGGAATGTGTCTTGACATGAGTACAGCCATGTTTGGCCGCTCCATTGACCTACAGCCACCAGCACAAAAAGAAATACAAAGCTGCTTTCTGTGTGGTGGGAACTGGCCTTTTCCCGGGAACTGGCCTTTCTCCCACGGAGAGAGTTGCAAGTTATAACATTTCAAGGCTCTTGGAGCGTCGTAGCGCGGGATGGACTGGCCATCTGTGCCGGGCTAGGACGATAACCAAAGAGAACAATGTACGTACACAACTACTGGGCTGGGACGTTAGCCAGGGGGCTCAGTGCACGTACGCCACTGATAACCATTTTGTGCGTGGAAACACTACATGCTTGCTCTGCAAACTCTGTAATTGCTTACTCTGAAAATTACTGATGGTATAAAAACTGCTGGAAACTGAGCCCTGGTGAGAGTTCCACCTGTGGAAGGGACACCTTGCCCAGGACGTGTGATCCTTGCCCAGCCGCGTCGATTGACAGGACTCTCCCGGCAGTGGGGCGTGGATGTTGTGAGTAACTGATTTGATGTGAAGTAATTGATTTGATATGAAGTAATTGATTTGATGTGTTCTCTTTTCGGTCAACCTGGTGTTTCTCTTTCTGGTTGATTTGTGTCATTTCTCTTCAGCCGATGTGGGTGTTTTCCCTTTCCAGTCGGGCTGATGTTTTTTCCCTCTTAATATTTGACCTATTTGGATCTGTTTGCAGACTGTCACCTTTACTGTCCTCTATATAATAAAATATACCTTCAGTCCATTTGTTTGGAGTGGAAAGTGTCTTTTACGTCTCCGATCGAATCCCCAAACCTCTCATAACAGAATGCAAACTAGTGCAGCCACTATGGAAAACAGTATAGAAATTTCTCAAAAAATTAAAAATAGAAATACCATATGACCCAGCTATCCCACTACTGGGTATTTATCCAAAGAACTTGAAATCAACAATTGAAAGAGACTTATGCACCCCTATGTTCATTGCAGCATTATTCACTATAGCCAAGAATTGGAAGCAACCCAAGTGGCCATCGACTGATGACTGGATAAAGATGTGGTATATATATACAATGGAATACTACTCAGCCATAAAAAAAGACAAAATCATCCCATTTGCAACAACATGGATGGACCTGGAGGGTATTATGTTAAGCGAAATAAGCCAGACAGAGAAAGACAAATACCACATGAGTTCACTTATATGTGGAAGATAAACTAACACATGGACAGAGAGAAGAGTTTAGTGATTACCAGTGGGAAGGGGGTTGGGGGGTGAGCATAAGGGGCAAAGGGGCGCATTTATACGGTGAGTGACAAATAACGATGTACAAGTTAAATTTCACAATGTTATAAACTATTATGACCTCAATAAAGTAAAATTAAAAAAAAAGAAGCTTCTCCAAAAAAATAGAAAAAGAAAGAAGTTAGAAGAAGAGAGAATTAAACCCAAAGCAAGCAGAAAGAAGAAAATACAAAAATAAAATAAAATAAGGCACATGGGCACCAGCCAGGGGGCTGTGGGGCTCCCACAAGGCCATAAGGGCTTCTCAGCAGAAGTGGCTCATCCATCTCTTGTGGCAACAAGAACTTGATCAAGAAATTTTCCCGGGGCTGGCCCCGTGGCTTAGCGGTTAAGTGCTCGCACTCCGATGCTGGCGGCCCGGGTTTGGATCCCAGGCGCGCACCGGCGCACCGCTTCTCTGGCCACGCTTTGGGGGAAAAATAAATAAATAAATAAAATTATAAAAAAAAAAAAAGAAATTTTCCTCAGAAACCATTTATGTGAGCAATATGTGTCCAAGGCCAATGAGGCAGGCCTGGTTAAAAGAGAGAGTGGTGCCAAAGTCATTAGAGATCCAGCTGATTAGATTAGTAGGTCTGGGAAGATAATGAAGGGCTTGGAGTGCTGGCATGAAGGATTTGAAGTAGTTCCTGTAACAACAGGCAGCTAACAAAGTTTTTCATGAGATGTTTCTGGAAGAGAACTCTAGGAGCTGTGTGTAGGATGGATTTTAGCGTGTAGGGACCTGGAAGCTGAGAGAGACTGCTGCAGTCACTCAGAGAGGAGGCACTGAGTCTCTGTACTAAGGCAGGCTACACTGCATTCTGCAAGAGCTTTTCAAAATGTGGTCAGGGGCTCATCTGCAACATGGTCTTCTGGAGTGAATGTAACAAGTGTGGTTCCTGAGCCCTACTCCCCACCTGCAGAATCAAAATCTCAGGGGGGCAGGGCTCAGGAATATCTGGGTTTGTAACAAGCACACAAGCTCCACCACCATACATCAAATGAAATTTCAGATGAATTAGTTGAAGTTCAAAAAAAATCAAATCATAAAAGCCCTAGAATAAAATATAGATGATTATGCATCTAAAATTTGGATGTAGGGGGCCGGCCCCATGGCTTAGGGGTTAAGTGCACGCACTCTGCTACTGGCAGCCAGGGTTCGGATCCCGGACATGCACCAACACACCACTTGTCCGGCCATGCTGAGGTGGCGTCCCACATACAGCAACTGGAAGGATGTGCAGCTATCACATGCAACTATCTACTGGGGCTTTGAGGAGAAAAAGGGAAAAAAGGGAGGAGGATTGGCAATAGATGTTAGCTCAGGGCCGGTCTTCCTCAGCAAAAAGAGGAGGATTGGCATGGATGTCAGCTCAGGGATAATCTTCCTCAAAAAAAAAAATAAATAAAAATAAATAAATAATAATAAAATTTGGACGTAGAACGACTTTTTAAACTGAAAAGCAGTAGGAGAAAACCACCACGTAGGTAGATTATACTGCATAAATCTCAAGAACTTCTATATGACAAAAATATAATTAACAAATTAAATCATAAACAACAAACAGAAAAATATATACAAGTATGGCCAAGGGTCATTATCTTATTGTATAAAGAGCCTATATAAACTTATAAGAAAAACACGATGACCCCAATAGAGACCTTGGCAAAGACATGGAAAGATAATTCACAGAAAAATAAATATAACTGGTCAAAAATTGCTTTGTTCTACCTCACTAGTAATAACAGAACAGGAAAAAAAAACATCGAGTTGTCATATTTCTTTAGACTCCTCTTAACTGTGGCAGTTTCTCAAATTTTCCTTGTTTTTGATGATCCTGACAGTTTTGAAGAGTACTGGTTAGAAAAATGTTTTGGTGTCAAGGTCTTTCCTTGGGATCTCACTTTACTTCAAATCATCCAAGTTGGAATTCCTAACGAAGAATATCTCACAGAAAACCAAGCAAGAGGACCATGTGTGTAGGATTCCAAAAAGGAAATCCAACTCCAGTCTCGGGAAGGCGCGGACCCACAGACACAGGAGACCGAGCTTGATGCAAATGCACGAGGTTTTATTAAGCGGAGCTCCGGGTCGACACGTATCTCTCGCAGGAGACAGAGGGGTCGACCCCGAACCTTAAGGGGCAAGCTCTTTTATAGGATTCGGAAGCATAAAGAGGGAAAAGGTTGGCGCGGTCTTACATGATTGGCTAATTTAAAACATTTAAACAGTTACATTTTATGGCGCGAATTGCTATGGCGCGAAGCAATTATCAGGTTACACACACGCGTCCCCATCTGGACCCCCTCCACCCCGACCCTCCCAAACTTATCCCTCTGGAGCACTCTCTTGTTCTCAATTTTCCCCGAACAGTTTAGGGCGAGTCTTCTATGAATAGAGTCAGTCAGGATCGATAAACGTTCCCCCTTATACCAGGAATCCTTAGGGTGTGGAGGTGCCTGTCTCTAAGGTATTAACTTTTAAATTTTTAATATAATTTACTTCCTTCATGTGCACTTAAGGGCCCTAGCTGACCTTCTCCATACAGCACTGACAGATTTGCTGGGCATTTCTGAAGTAAGCCAAGAGATCTATGGCCCAAATATGGAGTTTTCCAATGTCTCTCTTACATTAAACCTCTCAGCCTACTGTGTATATGGAAAGACAACTCTCTTGTCTGAACAGAATGAGCACACAGAAGCCATCTTACAGAAAAGCACTGTACATCTGAGGCATTATTTGATGTTTCACCAGATCCTGAGGAAGGAGCTCCCCGGGGTGTTTCTCCCACATACAAAACTCAGTTCTGAGATTGATAAGTTACTGGCTCTTGCTGATTGTGGACCCCAGATGAAAAATAAGACTTTATACAAAATGACCTAAGGGAACCTACAACAGTTCATCATCATCTGACGCCACGGAATCTGCTGGGTATTCAAGTGTGTGTGGAATCAATCATGAGACACTCAACAAGCAAATAATAGAATACAAAAGGATGAGAAAGTTCTTGGAAGTTTGAACCTAGTGTGGCCAAAACAAGAGTTGAAACGATTGAGTTGATAAAGCTACTGAAAAAGAGAAAGAAGAAACAAAGCTCCTTGTGGGTGATGACATCTCCTCCAAGAATTATCTGTGGATAGGATGAGTAAAAATGAGCCAGACTGTGCTAGTGCACTTTTGGAGGAGCACACACTGGAATATGAATGTGAACTTAAGAAGAGAAATTGGTGGCAGAGAGAGGCGACAAAAAGGAATAAAATGAACTTGTTACAGAATATGAAGAAAGTACGTTTGAGGCATTAGCTCTGCTAATGAACTTCTTTTGAGGAGTTAAACTGATACAGACCAACAGCTACCATAGAAGTCTGTACTATTTTATGTCTATGTATTATGTTCCTACGTTTATACATAATATTAACTCCACTTCGGTAAACAAAAATAAGTTTTTAGTATTTCAGATAGGGAAAAAAAAGAGGAGAAATCAATGAAACAGAAAACAAAAACAATAGAAAAAATCAATGAAATCTAAAGCTGGTTCTATGAGAATATCAGTAATACAGATGAACCACTAACTGGACTGTTTAGGGATTAATAAAAGAGAGAAGAAATAAATTGCCAACATCAGGAATGAGAGAGAGGATATCACTTCAGATCCATACATTGAATTCATTGTTTTAGAACTTCCCCAAAGAAAATTTGAGGTCCAGATGGCTTCACTGGTGAATTTTATAAAATATTTAAGGAATGAATATTACCAATTCCACACAAACTCTTATAGAAAATAGAAGAATGAATGCATCTTAACTCATTCTATGGGGTGAGCATTACCCTAAAACCGAAATCAAAGATGTTAAAAGAAAATTTAGACCAATACCCCTTATGAACAGAGATGTAAAAATCCTTAACAAAATTTTAGTAAATCAAATTCAGTAATATATAAATATGGGTAATACTTCATGACCACGTGTGTTTTATCACAGGAATACACGGTTGATTTAATAATATAAAATCAGTCAATGTAATTCACCATATTATCACACTAAAAAAAAAAAACCAATGTGATTATCTCGATAGATTCAGAAAAAATCATTTGACAAAATTCAACATCCACTCATGATAACTCACAGCAAACTATGAATGGGAAAAAAAAAAACCTTCCTCAATCTAAAAAAAGGTATCTGTAAAAAACCTACAGCTAACATCATACTATCGCCTTTTCCTCTAAAACAAGGAACAAAGGAAGTCAATGTCAATGTTATAGCCTCTGAATCTTCCTTTGGCTTTGCAATTAGAGCCCATGTTTCCCTCCTCTGTATCAATAAAATTATGTTTATAACCTCTATTAGAGCCCTTATCACATTTTACTTAATTAATCCATTTACCCTTCTTCTCTCACTCTACTGTGATCTTCTAAAAGATAAGTCCTTTGTTTTACTCATCTTTTTATGAATGCTTATTAAATAACTCAATTAAGAGTTGTAAAGGATCTTAAGGATCATCTGGTTCAGTCATCTTATTTTCCATTAGAGGAAAGTAAACCTTAGAGAGATCAAGTAACTTGTCCAATATCCCATAGCAAGTTAGTTAGTAGTAACAACCAACTGGGTCTTTTCATCTAAGAGGTACTGTCTCCTTGAACAAATCATTCAGTATATTATAAATGAGAAAATTATAGCTGATAACATTTAAGTTACTTGCCCACAGTCAATATTAAGTGTTAAAGCAAGGAGTACACGAAGATGAGAAGTTTAACATTAAAAATATTTTTGTTGTTGGAGGAAGAATATTTTCCACGGCTTCACTTTTGGTTTGTGTAATAAAAACCTGTCTTAACAATGAGAAAATGAGCTTAAGGATGCAATCTAAATGTCAGAAACTATGACTAAATTTAAGCTAAATTTAAAATGTGAAATATTCACCAATTCCTTTTTACAAGTGCCACTCTAAATGACTCATCTTTTATTATATTTACTTAAGTGTGCAAACATTCCCAACCTATTTTCTAATAGTATTTGTGATAGCTTACATGAACATATGTAATATCAGGGTAGAAACCTAAATGGATTAAGACTTCAGAAAAACAATGAAAAATAAGCAAGGATAGCGAAATTCAGCCAGAGGTAATTATGACACAGAAATACATACCATAGAATCCTGGACAATTTCTAGATGTGAGCCACAAATTTAACCTTAGATTCCTTTCAGCCAAAGCCAATAGGGAAATCGGTTACAAGATTCACAAGTGTCAATAAGGCAATATGTCTCAGAAGAAGCAGAAATTTTCCTTACATTGAAACCTGAAAGAAATATCATCATTAATGGGACACATCATTAATGTGACAGTAAACAACATTCTTATCAGCATCCCTACAATAATTATCATGGTGAGTTTCATGAAGGAGAGGAAGCTTGAGGAGACCTATAAACAGTGAGACCCTTTCATAACTCTTTAAGAAAGAATGTGAGCCCAAATAAAACTAAACATATGAGAGGGAGGCTGATATAGAAGACAAAGTGTGGGTCTGGTAATAAATCCTTTCATAATCTCTTCCTACAAAAATCTTCTGAGAAATTTAGAGCCATCTGCTTTCTCACCCAGTCAAGACAAGAGCTTTGCAAGAGGGTTCTTCTATAGATCAAATCTTCTGCATAACATCCCCTCCTGTCCTGCTGGTATGTATAGCTTATCAGAAATCCAAAGGGTAGGTAAGACAAAGACCATGGATCTTAGAACACTCTACTACTAGTCATAAAGAGACCAGTTGTTGCATGACATAAACAAGCACAACCATTCCAACAGTACCATCTACATGGGGAAACCAGTTATATGTGGGAGGGATTTCTCTAGGTACATCTTGAATAGCCTAGGACAAGGTTTTTTAGAGCATCAACCTTAAAAGAGATGGGAGACATATTAAGCTATGTCACAAATTCATGAGTGTTCACTGTACTCTTTTTCCACTTTTGTCTATGTTTGAAATTTTCCATAATAAAAAACTAAAGAAGGAAAATATAATCATGTTGACAATACTCAAAGAGGTCAGTGAAGAAGTAACATTTATGAAAAATAACAAGAAATCATAAAACAGACAGAAATAAAACAAGAGTAGAGAGATATAAAATGTACGAATTTGAAATTCCAGAAATAGAAAAGTAGTAATAGAAATTTAAAAGAAACCCCAAAACAACCCAATTATAAATGGGCAAAGATTTGAATAGATATTTTACAAAAGAAGATATATGAATGGCTGAAATAAGCATATGGAAAGATGCTCAATATCATTAGTCATTAGGAAAAATGCAAATTAAAGCTACAGTAAGATACCACTTCACATCCAGCAGTATGGCTACAACCAAAAAGACAGACAGTAACAAGTACTGGAAAAGATGTGGAGAAACGGAACCCTCATATATTGCTGACGGGTGTGTAAATGATGTAGCTACTTTGGAAAACTCTGGCAGTTTCTTTTTTTTTAAATTTTTTTTAAGAAAGCCATTTTTAAATTTATCTCGCATCATTGTATTTTTTTAAATTTTATTTATTTTTTCCCCCAAAGCCCCAGCAGATAGTTGTATGTCATAGCTGCACATCCTTCTAGTTGCTGTCTGTGGGACACGGCCTCAGCATAGCCAGAGAAGCGGTGCGTCAGTGCGCGCCTGGGATCCGAACCCGGGCCGCCAGCAGCAGAGCACAAGCACTTAACTGCTAAGCCACGGGGCCGGCCCTGGCAGTTTCTTAAAAATTAAATATAAATTGACAATAAAACCTAGCAATTCCACTCTTAGATATCTAGCCAAGAAAATGAAAACATGTCCACACAAAGACTTGTACATGAATGTTCATAGCAGCATTATTCATAATAGCCAAAAAGTGGAAACAATGCAAATGTCTATCAACTAGTGCAGGGACAAACACAATGTGGTCTATTTATATAATGGAACACTGTCAGCACTAGAAAGGAGCAAACAACTGTTACAGGCTACAAAATGGAATATCAAAGAAGTCAGATGCATAATACATACTGTATAATTCCATTTATATGAAACATCCAGAAAAGGCAAATCAATAGAAACACAAAGTCTATTAGTGGTTGCCCAGGGCAGGAGGTGGGAACAAGGGTTGACCACAAATGGGCATAAAGGATAATTTTGGTGTGATAGAAATTTTCCCAAACTGAATTGTGAGGATGGTCACACAACTTTGTAAATTTACTAAAAATCATTGAATCGTACATTTTTTTTTTTTTTTTTTTGTGAGGAGATCAGCCCTGAGCTAACATCCGCCAATCCTCCTCTTTTTTTTGCTGAGGAAGACGGCCCTGGGCTAACATCGGTGCCTATCTTCCTCCACTTTATATGGGACACCGCCACAGCATGGCTTACCAAGCAGTGCGTCGGTGCGCGCCCGGGATGCGAACCAGCGAACCCCGGGCCGCCGCAGCGGAGCGCGCGCACTTAACCGCTTGCGCCACCGGGCCGGCCCCTGAATCGTACATTTTAAATGGTATCTAAATTTGCTATAGATTGAATGTTTGTATCCCTGTGAAATTCATACATTGAAATCTAATCCTCAATGTGATGGTATTTGGAGGTGGGGTCTTTGAGAGGTGATTAGGTCGTGAGGGTGGAGCCCTCATGCATGGGATTAGTGCCATGACAAAAGAGGCTCCAGAGAGCTCCCTTTAGCCCTCCTGCTCTCACCAGACACTGAATCTGCTGGCACCTTGATCTTGGACTTCTGAGCCTCTTGAATGGTGAGAAATAAGTGTCTTTTGTGTTTTTTTTTTTTAATTTTTATTTATTTATTTATTTTTGTCCCCCAAAGCCCCAGTAGATGGTTGTATGTCATAGTTACACATCCTTCTAGTTGCTGTATGTGGGTCGCGGCCTCAGCATGGCCAGAGAAGCGGTGCATCAGTGCGCGCCCGGGATCCGAACCCGTGCCGCCAGCAGTGGAGCGTGCGCACTTAACTGCTAAGCCACAGGGCCGGCTCGTGTCTTTTGTTTATAAGCCACCCAGTCTATGGTGTTTTTGTTATAGCACCCAAAAGGACTAAGACAAAATTATACCTCAATGAAGCAACCGGTAGTAACAGTTTCTTGTGCATTCTTCCAGATGTAAGTCTATGTATTTATATACATAATAATACATACACTTTTCCCTTGCAAATGATAGCCTACCACTCACACTATTCTCCGGTGTCTAGCTCTGTTTGACTTTTAAAATTGATCTTGTAGATCTTTCCATAGCAGTATATGTACTAGTCCATCATTCTTATTAATATGTGCAGAGTATTCTACTATGTAACAGTACCATTGATGAATTTTTAGGTCATTTCCATCAATTTTCAATTATAAAAAATACTGCAATAAATATCTTGGTACATATGTTATTTCCCATAATTATGTTATTACCTACAAGAATACATTGTTACATATGAGTAGAATTTCTGTGCCGAAGGTTTGTGCATTGCATTTTTGTTTCATATTTTCAAATTAATCTTCATAGAGGTCAGTTTATACTCCAATCAGTAATGCATGGGAACATGCTGACAACACAAAAAGTTAACAAACTGACTTCCATGCCAACCTGAAATATTAAGGAAAAAAGGCACTTCACGAAACTGTTAACTTGTCTCTTAGAAGAACAAAAATTTTGTTTTCACCTGAAACAACCTTATGCCAATATTTTCGATAACTTAGATGAAAGGGATAAATTCCTTGAAAAACATAAATTAACAAAGTTCACTCAAGTAGAAATAAACAATCTGAAAAGCCATATATCTATTGAAGAAATTGATTTTGTACTTAAAAACCTCCCACAAGGAAAATTCCAGATTTAGAGAACTCTGGCTAACATTTAAGGAAGACATGATACTAATTCTATACACACTTTAACAAAAATAGAAGAGAAAGGAACACTTCCCAAATCATTTTATGAGGCCAGCATTACCCTAACACCAAAATCAAATAAAGACATTACAAGAAAAGAAAACTTCATACCACGTAAACACAAAATCAAAAATCCCTAACAAAATATTAACTAATATAATCCAGCAATATTAAAAAGGATAATGTATAACCTAAGGATCAAAAAAAATTTGAAGGAAAAATTTAATTTTCCAATTGGAGTTTATCACAAGAATGAAAGATTGGCTTAACATTCAAAAACAAATCAATATAATTTACCATATCAAAGACTAACAGAGAAAAATTACCCAACTTCAACATCCAATCATGATAACAATTCTCAGTAAACTAGAAATATAGGGAAGTTCCTCAGCTTGATAAAGGGCATTTATGAAAAATCTATAGCTAACATCATACTTAGGTTGAAAGACCAAATGCTTTCCTCTTAACATCTGGAACAATGCAAGGATATGTGCTCTCATCACTTCTACTCATCATTGCTCTGAGGTCCGAGTTAGTGAAATAAGGCAAGAAAAAGAAATGAAAGGCAAATGGATTGGAAAAGAAGAGTTATTGTCTATCTAGAAAAAAAATGTAAAAAATTTGGTAAGTAAGTTTAGGAAAGTATCAGGACACAAGGTCAATATGCCATAATCAATTGTATTCTGTATACTTGTAATGAATAATTGAAAAATGAAATTAAGAAAACCATCAATTTACAATAGCATCAAAAAATATGAACTACTTATGGCTAAATCTAACAAAATATATGCAAAACCTGTATGCTGAAAGCTACAAATGATTGCTGAGAGACAGTAAAGAAGATTGAACTAAATGGAGAGATATACATGTACAGGTTGGGAAGACTCAATATTGTTAAGATGTCAGTTCTCTCCAAATTGATCTATAGAGTCAACCCAATCCTAACTAAAAATCACATAAGACTTTTTTGTAGAAATTGAAAAACTGATTCTCAAAATTTTTTTTAATTTTATTTATTTATTTATTTTCCCTCAAAGCCCCAGTAGATAGTTGTATGTCATAGCTGCACATCCTTCTAGTTGCTGTACGTGGGACGCGGCCTCAGCATGGCCGGAGACGCGGTGTTTCGGTGCGCGCCCGGGATCCGAACCGGGGCCGCCAGCAGCGGAGCATGCGCACTTAACCACTAAGCCACGGGGCCGGCCCTGATTCTCAAATTTATATGGAAATGTAAATGACCTCGAATTGCAAAACAATTTTCAAAAAGGAGAACTAATTTGGGGACTCACATTATCTAATTTCAAGACTTATCATAAGGCTACAATAATCAAGACAGTGTAGCAATCCTGTAAAAACAGACATGTAGCTCAATGGAACACAATAGAGAGTCCAGAAATAGTTCAAGACATATATGTTCAATAGATTTTCAACAACGTTGCCAAGGTAATTTAAGCGGGAAGGAAAGTTTTTTCAAGAAATGGTGATGAGACAATTATACTTTCAAATGCAATAAAAATAATTTTGACTATCTCACATCATATACAAAAATTAATTCAAAATGGATCACAAACTTAAGAGGTAAAACTGTAGTGCTTTTAGAAGAAAACATCAGAGAAAATCTTTGTGACCTTGGGTTAGGCAAATATTTCTTAGACAAGATACAAAAAGCGTGAATCATGAAAAAAATGATAAACTGGACTTGCTCAAAGTTTAAAATTCCTGCTCTTTGAAAGTACTCCTAATAAAAGAACAGTACAAACTAGAGAACAACAGAAAATATTTGAAAGTCACATATCTAAAAAAGGACTTATATGCATACTATTTTTTAAAAAAAACCTTAAACCTCAATAATAAAAAGTCAATCAACCCAATTTTTAAAATGAGCAAAAGATCTGAACAGACACCTCACCACATATATAGATGGCAAATGAGCACATGAAAACATATCCAAAATTATTAGTCATTAGAGCAATGCAAATTAAAATGACAATAAAATAATAGTATATATCCTCTAGAATGGTTAAAATAAAAAAGACAGACCACATTAAGTGCTAATAAGGATTTAGAGCAACTGAAACCCTCATATATTGCTGGTGGGAATGCAAAATGGCATATCTGGAAAACAGTTTGGCAGCTTCTGCTGAAGTTAAATATATAATTACCATGCTACTCACTTCTGGGTATCTAACCCCCCAAAACGAAAACATATGCCCACACAAATACCTGTATATTAAGATTTATACCAGATTTATTCATAATATTCAAAACAACTCAAATGCCCATCAACCCGTTAATGGATAAACGAATTGTGGTACAACTATATAATGGAATACTGCTTAGCCATTGAACAGAAAGAAGTAATAGTATATGCAAGAACATGGATGAATCTCAACAGTATTAAGCTATGTAAAATAAGCCAAAAACAAAAGGCTTCATACTGTATGATTACATTTATACGACAAACTGGAAAAGGCAAAACTATAGTGACAGAAATCAGATCAGTGGTTGCCAGGAACTTGGAATTCACCAATGCTCTCTTCCAGGACTTGCATGATTTCATCTCTTATATTTAAATATCTAATTCATTTGGAATTTATCCTGGTGTTAGAAATGGATTCAAGTTTTTAAAAATCTCAACTTTTTTTGTGTGTGTGTGAGAAAGATTGGCCCTGAGCTAACATCTGCCAATCCTCCTCTTTTTTTTGCTCAGAAGACTAGCCCTGGGCTAATATCCATGCCCATCTTCCTCCACTTTATATGGGACGCCGCCACAGTATGGCCCGACAAGTGGTGTGATGGTGCATGCCCGGGATCCAAACTGGCGAACTCCAAGCTACCACAGTGGAGCATGTGCACTTAACTGCTTGCGCCACAAGGCCAGCCCCTAAAAATCTCAACTTTTAATGAGACATCACTACATGCCTACTACAACAGCTAAAATTAAAAAAAAAAAAAAAAAAGTGACAATACCAAACACTGGAAAGAATGTGGAAAAGCTGGATGTCTCATAAACTACTAGTGGGACTATAAAATGGTAAAGCCACACTGGAAAAGTTTGGCAGTTTATTAAAAAATGAAACATACATACCACATGACTTTTTCTCCTCTAGTTTTAGAAAGCTTTTTTTCTATTAGGGATATTATCCTTTTGTTTTTGACACAGCATTCACACTCCTGGGCATTCGTCGCAGAGAAATGACTTAAGTCCACTCAAAAGCCTATACACAAATGTAAATAGCAGCTTCTTTGTAATAGCCAAAGGTGGAAACAACCAAAAAGTCCTTCAATAAGTGAGTGACTAAACAAACTGTGGTACATTCATACTATGAAATACTAAATAAAACTAAATAAAATAAAACAACAAAAAGGAACAAACTATTGATACCTGCAACAGCTTGGAATTCAAGGGACTCATACCGAGTGAAAAAAAGACAATTTCAATGGGTCATATATTGTATTAGTCCATTTATGTAACATTCTTCAAATAAAAAAACTATAGAGATAGAGAATAGACAAGTGGTTGCTAGAGGTTAGGACTGGTGGGAGTGGGGCAAGAAGTAGGTATGACTATAAAGGAGTAGCACAAAGGAGACATCTGTGGTGATGGAACAGTTCTGTATCTTGATTGCAGTGGTGGTTCCAGGAACCTGCCCGTGTAATAAAATGGCACAGAACTATACACACGCATTGTACCAATATCAATTTCCTGATTTTGATATCGTAGTATAGTTATGTAAGATGTAACCATTTGGAGAAACTGAATGAAGTACACATAGGAACTCTGTACTATTTTGTAACTCTCTTAATGGTATCTTCTGAGGAGTAGAAATTCTTAATTTTAATGTAGTCAAATACATCAGTCTTTTCCTTTGTAGTTAATGCTTTTTGTGTCCTCATAAATAAATTTTCCCTAATCCAAGGTCATGATAATCTTCTCCTAATATTATCTTTGAGGAGAGACAAATCTGAAGGCTGACCCTCAGATCGAGCCTGCTTGCTTGAGTTGGGACATCAGTCTTCCCCTACCCGTGGAATGTGATTTCCACTATTGGCTCCCCTGGTTCTCAGGCCTTCAGACTTGGATTGGAATTATACCACTGGCTTTCTCTGGTATAAAGTCTTGATCCATAGATTCAAGAAGTTCAACAAAGCCCAAGTAGGATACATTTTTAAAAACCACACATGAAGACACATCTCCAGATTGCAAATTGCAGATCTTGGGATTTCTCAGCCTCCATAATTGTGTGAGCCAAGTCCTCACAATAAATGTACATATCATATATTTAAAGGTGACTTATTTAAATAAGTAATTAAAAAAACCAAGAATCATAGGTTAAATGACAAAATTAAAAATCCTGTATGTTAAAAGTTAAAAAATAAAATTTCTCCATTTTATTTTTTCTCTATTACAAAAAAATTACATTGGGGCTGGCCCTGTGGCATAGTGGTTAAGTTTGGGGTGCTCCACTTCAGTGGCCCAGGTTTGTGGGTTCAGATCCCTGGGCACAGACCTACACCACCCACCAGCCATGCTGTGGCAGTGACCCACAAACAAAATAGAGGAAGACTGGCACAAATGTTAGCTCAGGGCTAATCTTTCTCAAGCAAAAAAAAAAAAAAAAAAGAGGAAGATTAGCAACAGATGTTAGCTCAGGGCAAATCTTCCTCAGAAAAACAAAAACAAAAACAAAACAAAACAAAAATTAGATTTATGTATGGGTTTTCCCCCCAATTACCTTGAATAACTTCAAACCTATAAAAAAGTTTAAATAGTATAAAGTGAACAACCTTATGCCTTTCATCTAGATTCCCTAATTGTTAACATTTTGCCACATTTGTTTCCCCAGTTATTAACTTTCTGCTACACTTAACTTAGTAATTGGTAACATATTGCCATATTTTCATTCTCTCCCAACCATTTGAAAGTAAATTGCAGAAAAAAATACTTCATCTCTAAGAACCTCCGCAAGTATCTCCTAAGAACTAGGACATTGTACGTAACCATGATATAACGCTTCAGATATTTAACATTGGTACAATAACACAACCTAATACAGTCAAATTTCTCAATTGTCCATTTAGCAGCTTTTTTGTTCTTTGATCCAGGATCCAAACAACAATCTCACATGAAATTTAGTTATCATGTCTCTTCAGTCATCTTTATTCTAGAACTGCTCTACTACTTTTAGTTTTATGATATTGCTTCTTGAAGAATCCAGAGCAATTATTTTGTAGAATGTCCTACAATTGGACTTGTCTGATTGTTTTCTCTTGATGAGATTCGGATTAAACATTCTTGGCCTTTTGGCAGGTGATGTTGTGTCCTTCTCAAGTGCATCAGATCAGAAGGCACAGATCTCCATTTTAAGATAACTCCTTTATTAGATTTTTTTTAAGACAAAGAAAAACTCATTCACTTTAAATACAACATTAGCTTTTACTTAGTATAACCCCTCTTTACAAGGGTCCACAGAAGGTGGGAGCAGAGTAGCTGAGCAGGAAAGAGGCTGGAATGAGATCTGAGGTTTAGTGCCAATTTGGCCAATAATTAGTTGTGGGTCCCTAGGTAAATTTCTTAAAGTCTTCATCTGTTAAAAAAAGAGAGAGAGAGAGGATTGCGCCAGAGGATTTCTAAAGATACTTTGAATTCTAAAATTCTATGGCTGTGAATCAAGTCGTCGTAGAGACAGAGCTGGATTTGAAATCAGGAGACCAGGATTTGAGCACCAGTTCGGCCACATACCAGCTACGTGAACACGGACAAGCCATTTAATCTCTCTAAGCCTCGAAGAGATTTACTTCACAGAGTTCGGAAGGATTAAGGGGGTTATTGCATGTCAAAGTGCATTATAAACGGTAAAGAACTACTCGAATGTCAGATATTATTTTATAATGTCCAGTGTTTCTCCTTTTGATCTAATTAGCCGATCAGAAAAAACAACCTAAAGTGAGACAGACCTCATCAATTGAAATTTTAAAACCAAGAAATGCCAGTACAGTTAAGTGTACGTCATAGTTTATGGAATTTACAAAATAGTTTTATTCCATAAATGCTTATGTTTTGATGATTAATAATACTGGCTAAAGTTAGGAATGGGTACTCACTTGTACAGGCCAGGCCCCCCTAAGAAGATGGTCATTGTTCTTGGGACCCCAAATTTTGGCGGGGACAAAACAGTGAACACAGTGAATGAGAATGGTAACAAGTACTTATAAACTAATTTCCTCATTCAGTGATCACTTTCGTGCTGAGCCATCAGGTCCGCGGGAGAGGATGGCAAACAGGCCGGTGCAGAGGGGAAGTCGTCCTGTTTTTCAGTGAGCGGGGCAGCCCTAGAATAAACTCAGCCTCCTTGGGCTGAAGGCATGTTTTCCCCCCGAGACAGCTAGTGGGACCTGTCACACAGGCCAGCCGTTTATAGTCTTATAAGCCCTATGCCCCTCTATACTCTTTATATTCTTATAACCGCCCTAGGGTTTCTTTGAGGCCTTCTGAATGGAACTCGGGGAACCTAGTTCATTAGTGCACACTGGCCATATTTTTTCGATATTCAGCAGAACCGATAGTCTTTCCCTGGAAGATGTTCAGATCCGGCGCGCAAAAGCCCCTTGGTTTGGGGTGAGTAACGCGCGAACTAGCTCTGCCGAGCAGTGCTCAGCACACTGTTGTTGCTCGATTCGAGACGTTGCCAGAAAATGGCTAACGAAGCGGCGGGGGAACGCCGGCGCGGCGGACGTTGGTGCGGTTGGACGCGCCTGGCCTCCCAGCCCACGCAAGAGGGTCGCACCGCCCAGCTGGCCGCGGCCCGCTCGGCGGAGCGCGCCGGGAGCCATCCCCCGCGCCAGTGCGCACGCGCGCCCGTCATCCGGGTGCTGGCTGCGGCTGCAGGTTGCGCTGGGGTGGCGGACAGGGGGCGGGGCCAGCGGCTCATTGTGCGCAGCGCTGCGCGGCGCCGCCGGCCGCCGAGGCCTGGGTCGAAGTTGGCGCTACTGCCGCCGCCCTGCAACCCGCTCGCTGCCTCGGCAGCGCGCTGCTCTTCTAAAATGGCTGCCGCTACCGGTGCTGTGGCAGCTTCGGCCGCCTCGGGTCAGGCGGAAGGTAAAAAGATCACCGATCTGCGGGTCATCGATCTCAAGTCCGAGCTGAAGCGGCGGAACTTAGACATCACCGGAGTCAAGACTGTGCTCGTCTCCCGACTCAAGCAGGTGAGGCCCGGGAAGGGGAGCTTAGGCCGCGCCTGGGATTCCCCCCGTCCGCCTCAGCTCCCGGACGCCCGCAGCCTCCGGGCCCGCGGGGCTGCGCGGTGGGGAGGCCCCGGGCAGCGCCCGCGCGCGCGGGGAGGGCGAGGACCCTCCCGCGGCGCCCCTGCCCCCGCGCGCCGGGCCGGGCCTGCCACGGGCCCGCGAGCCGCCCGGGACCGGCCGCCGCGGCCGAGCGCTCCCCTGCCTCCCCCGGGACGTCCCCGCCAGGCTGCGAGGGCTGCGGCCGCCGGCGGGACCTCCCGAGGGCGATCGTGGAGACCCGGGAGGCGCTCGGTCCCCAGCCTTTAGCGATGGTGAGCGCGTGCATTTCTTGGCCTCGGAGGGACTGGTTACTTTGGTGACTTCGGCGAAGTTACCGTTTAATTGTGCCCAACCGTTTCCTCCCCATCTTGGGGGGAAATTGGTAGTAGGAGTTGATGGGTGGGTTAAAGAGAGGGTTTGTTTTCCGTTTTTGCATCAGCGCAATAATCTGCTTTTTCATCCCTGATTATCTTTCTGGTTTATGTGAGTAAGCATTGGAATTGTAGTAGAGGAGAAAGAAGTTTGCCTTACAGAAATTAGGAAAGCTCTTTATAGTTATTTACTTCCGTAGTAGCAACTTTTCTGCAATCGAGAATATGTAGACTTTTGTTCAGTATGATAATACAGTATGTGATATTTAACGATCTCGACTCGGTAGAATTTAAAACTCCATGTGATTTTGATACCTAATGATATTTCCCCCTGAAAATTTCTCTCCCTCGTGTAGTTTAATTGCTCTTTTTTGAAGTCGGTTTATGAAATGACTGGCAATTCTAATGTCTTGAGGCTTGAGGTTTGCTAATTTTTTTTCATTTCGTTTTTATAAAATAAGTTTAGATAGATTGTGTAGCATATTAACTTCTCTTTCTAATGTAGGCTATTGAAGAGGAAGGAGGCGATCCAGATAATATTGAATTAACTGTTGCAACTGATACTCCAAACAAGAAACCAACCAAAGGCAAAGGTTGTTACGAGTTATAAACATATTTTAAAATATATTTTGGTTATATAACTTGCCTCTGCTCTTGTGCCACTTGCCCTGTTTATATAGTGCTACTCTTTGCTATTTCCCTCTGGCACTCTGCCTTCTTGGGTCAAGGAAGAAAAGTTACTGTTGCCAGGTTCTGGGTGACTTGTAGCCCTTAAGATTTGGCTGAAGCTGACCTGAAAGTGAGACCA
Organism: Diceros bicornis minor; assembly: GCF_020826845.1. Lineage (NCBI taxonomy): Eukaryota > Metazoa > Chordata > Mammalia > Perissodactyla > Rhinocerotidae > Diceros > Diceros bicornis. The sequence goes on along the minus strand of NC_080744.1, from coordinate 54,012,758 downwards.
GTTCTTTATTGTTTCCGAAAAAATTACAAAGTCAAGTTTTGTAATGTTTCTTCCTTGGTAGTGTGAAGACGTGAAGGATACAATGCAGTTTAATACCTGTCTACCTTGCCCCACAATTGGCAGAGTATTGATGGAATTCCTACCAAATCTTTCCCCTTGGCTCCTTGCTGTTTTCTCTAGTATATTAAAATTCTATAACCTTGATGTTTAGTATTTTGTTTGACTTGGTGAACTTAATTTGCGTTTATGCCATTATACATTCTAATTTTCAGTGAAATTCCCAAAGACCTCACTCATCATACTAACAAGGTAGGGAAAATCCATGATTAATTAGCTAAAAAAAAGTTTTAAGTTGTAGGGATATATGAAAGATTTTGATCTTATAACTTTTAAACCAGGCCAGAATATATTTCCAGAATATGGTTATTTGAATAGGTAAAAATGGTTTTAAATGGACATTTTGACAATATAAATGGGGCTTAGATATTTTTAAAAGGTTCTGGTAAGTGAAATCTTCACTTGAATAATTAGAAATTTCTTCCTCCCTTCCGTAACGACAGTGGCAGAGGGTGGACATGATGTGGGTATCTGGATCCTGGTACCTACCTACAAGTTCCATGCAGAGTCATGGACAGCTGCAGCGTTTTAAAAATCTAACTTTCCTTACTGTTTTAGGGGATCCAAATGCTACTCTATCTGCTATAGACCAGATTGGCTGCAATTAGAGTAAAATGATTGAGTGGATTAACCTTGAAAAGAAGGGAATATTAAAGTTTGATCTTAATCGATCTGTGTGGGTATCAGGACGAGGCAGATCTTGATGCCATCTCATTATGTGAGTCTTCATTGGTTTGCAAGAGTCCCCTATTTGTGCCTAAGGAAATTGAATAGGGCTAAGAAGCATTTCCTGGGTGGGATGGGAATGGCAGAAATGCAAATAGAGTTTAGAAGAATAACAAAGTTATCTGGTAGATCTGTGGGTTTTAATTTAACTCTGACTCGGTGTATCACTTTGAGAGAGAGATTTGTTTCACTTTGCTAGATACATTTCCCTGTGTTTTGAGAAGCCTCTGCTGACAAACCAGAGGCTATTTCAAAATAAGGAAGCATAAAAAATTCAGAAAAAAGTACATCAGGAATTAACCATGTTTATTATAGTGATTTCTTACAGTGATTTTGATTCATGTCATTTATTTAGCACATTGTGATAGTTTGACAGATGCTATGTATTAATCATAGTCTGAAATTAGTTGAGCTGATATTGATTTTAGAAGTCTTTCTATATATATATTATATATAATCATTATGTTAATTTTTTCTTTTATATGGATTATGAGGATACTTGAACTTTAATTTTTCCATAACTCTGATGTTAAGGTGTCGTGTAGTCTTTAGTTAGAAGTTGTAACATTTAATCATTTGTAGCCGCCTAGTACTGAGTACTTCATGAAACTCATTCTAGGACATGCATGATAAATAGCTCCTGTCTCCTTGAATTCCACATTTATCATTGTTCTGAAAATCCTATGAATTAGAAAGAACATAATGTAAATCCTAAACTGAGAACCTCGTTTGAATTAATTTACCATTAAGATGATTATAAATAAGATTATTTTAAACTAAGAAGTTTAAAAATAATTTTTAGAAATCAAATTTGAATAGGGAAACTTTTTAAAATATCAGTAATTAACAGATTTTTAAAATCAAGGATTCAAAAAATTAAACATTTTAATGTGATGTCAGTTTTTCAGTCTAGTTGCTGAATTACTACATTAAGTTCTTTTTGCAAAATCTTATTTCACTTTACAGTATCTACCTTGAAAATAATCTCATCTTGGTGGTATCATTTTTCCTTCAATGGGTCTGTTTCCTTTTTTTAAAATAAAATTGGAAATTTTATTAGATCATCTGTAAGGTTCTCATAGTTCTGAAATTTAATAATTATATATATCCAGGAGCCAGAAGAAAAATGCTTTCTGTTCAGCTAAAATAGATGTATAAGGAAGGAATAGAAAAGCTCATAGGTCCTCAGTCAGTAGAGATATTTGGTAGCACAGATGATTTGAAAAGGAAAAGAGGGGCCGGCCTGGTGGCGCAAGCGGTTAAGTGCGCGCTCTCCGTCGCGGCGGGGTTCGTTGGTTCGGATCCCGGGCCTGCACGGAAGCACTGCTTGGCAGGCCATGCTATGGCGGCCTCTCATGTAAAGTGGAGGAAGATGGGCACGGATGTTAGTCCAGGGCCAGTCTTCCTCAGCAAAGAAAGAGGAGGATTGGCAGATGTTGGCACAGGGCTGATCTCACCAAAAAAAAAAAAAAAAAGAAAAAAAAGGAAAAGAGCAAAGAAAGGGATTATTTAGGGGCAGTCATGTTAACACCAGCAGGACACATCGTATAGGAGCTCGTCAGGAAAATAAATAATTCTTATGGTAATCTTAATGTAGCAAATAAAAGTGAAGTGATATTAAGAAAGCAAGAGAGAAGCTTCATGGGTCTGGAAAAATTGCTTAGGTGAAATATTAAGCTCATTGTCTTATAATGCAGGGTCACTATTTCTTTAGAATTTTGTGTACGAAAATGATTGTGTTAAAGAGATTAGAGGAAAAGGAATCTTCATTCTTAAGTATATCGTGGAATATTTTTAAAATGCAGTTATTACAAGCAGAAACTTGTAATAAATGTTGATAATGTTATAGTGGGTTCTAATATCTATAATCAACATATTTATAAAATCTGTTTGCATACAGTTAATAGGGTGAAACAGTTTGTAACTTAGATTGGTTCTCCTTTCTAAGTCTTTTTACACTGTTTGCTATGAACTTCTTAATAAGTAACCTAGAAGAAAGCTCCACCAGTGAGATTTACTGTCATATTATTTGGGTGTGTGTTAAGAAAGCAGTTAAACAGGTAGAACTAACTCCTCATTAGCTTGTTTTAGAGGTTATGGATTTAAAGTTTCTTTTGGTTCACCTGACAATGGCGTATAATATTCTTTTGGATTTTCAACCTTTAGAGTCTTCTGTGAACTTCAGCGAAAGCTTTTTATGTGGTTTATCAGTACAGTATTCAGAATTATATATAATGCAGTACTTACTGGTGGTGAAACTCATTTGCAATACATGTAGGGTTAAAAAAACATTCAAACTGCTCTATAAAATCTGATTTTTTCCACCTATGGAGCGTAATTTGGGGTTATAGGTTTATCCAAACATCTAATGCCTAATTTTGTGTGGAAAATACCGCAGACAATATAAACCACATGTTTACTGTGTAAAGCTTTCTAAAATTTTTATGTCAAATGAGAATATGGTAATCAACCACATAAACTGCTTTTAATATAATACACTATCATAATGTACTGTAACTCTTGCCCTTTTTTTAAAACTGCAATATGTTTGGATGTTAAGTAAACTTGAATGAAAATTGTGGCATTGAGAAGGGCTTTGGGGTCAGAACTGTGAGATATTTTGGGGGTACTCACTAGCTAGAAGCTTTGTGAGGGTAAGGACATAGTCTTTTATTCACATTAGTCTCTGTAATGCCTAGCATAGTGCTTGGCACATAATAGAGACTCAGAAAATATTTGTTGAATGACTACTTAGGGCCAGTTGATGGCTTTCTGAGCAACTGCTTTTAAAAATATCTCTCTTGGTGCTTATTTTAATTGGGTATTTCTTTGTAGGAGTCACATATATCAGAGATTAATACTCTTTACTGTCTTCCAAACAGTCTTTCTTTTTAAGGTGCCTTTCTCCACAGCAGTAGTGGCTTCTTCTTAAATCCTGATATGGAAAGTATACTTACTTTTAGAACACGTAAATCATTGCAATATCCTTTTATTCCTCGCCCAGTTGTTGCTGTGTTGGAAAACCTCGTAACTTTTGCTGGAATATTGTCCAGCCTCAGAAGTTGTGTGTGTCGTTTTCATTTCACAAAATCAGACCATTTTACTGCAGCCATTAAAGCCTGCATTTGCCTTTTGCAGTCGTATATAGTGGATTATGTTTATCATCAAAGGACTTTTGTACGTTTTTCAGCTATTTTATTGTATCAAATGTGGTGTATGTCAAGGATCCTGGTGGAGAGAGAGGTACAGTTTTCTAGTACTTTAAGATGGTGTGCTTCTCCCAAGTCAGTAATCTTCTAGTATTCTGAAGTAGGGGCAGAGGACTTCAGACTTTATCTCCCCTTTAATGAACTCATGTAAAATAAAGTGCAAATTGTCCAGGAATTAGAGGAAAAAGGAATCATTATTGTTAGTTGGTGGCATCAGAAATGACTTTAATGAAGAGATTGAACAATTGCCTAGGGTTTAAGAGTAGAATTTACTGATTTACTTAATCAACTATACTATAATTCTCACATATTACAATAAGAGCACCTCAGTATTGTGCAATTCCAGGAGTTAACCTTTCACATCATAAACTCCACAGCCTGAGTTAGCCTTACGTGGCAGTCCTGGTACCCTGAAATAGTAGTTTGCATTATGGCTTACAGTACTGTTTTCCAGATTATAAATGTGAAATGGTTTCATTTTAAAAATTAGATAACCAGAAAAGTACAAAAAAGTGAAAATTGCCCAAAATTCCACCACCCTGGCTTTATCACAGATAATATTTGGCTGATCTAAAGTGTGTACATACATGTGCATGTACACATAGGAGGTTTATGTTTAAGGATTTTTTTTTCCTTTTCAACAACTAAAATAGGTTCACACTATACACAATGTTTGGTTAAAAGTAGGTAGAATTTGGGCCGGCCCTGTGGCTTAGCGGTTGGGTGCTCGCGCTCCGCTACTGGCGGCCCGGTTCGGATCCCGGTTGCGTGCCGACGCACCGCTTCTCCAGCCATGCTGAGGCCGTGTCTCACGTGCAGCAACTAGAAGGATGTGCAGCTATGACATAAAACTATCTACTAGGGCTTTGGGGGGAAAATAAATAAATAAATAAAATTATAAAAAAAAAGTAGACAGAATTTAAGTTTTCTCTGGTCTGGAGATCTGAAAACAATAACCTTCCCCTTAAATTCCTCTCACTCTAACTTTAGTTACACTCAGTCATCTTAGTGGTTCTCAGTCTACTCTACACTACAGTTATTTGAGTTTTTAAAAATACAGATACCAGCCTCCTGCCCCCCAGAAGGTTGGTTTTGGTTGCTCTGTTGGGGACCCAGGCATCAGTATTTTCTCATAGTACCCCAGACGAATCTCATGTGGCTAGAGTTATGAACCATTGACTGCTCTAGACCAGAGCTTGAAACTTTGCATCATTTTCGTTAATCTTTCTTTCTGCCTGTCAGCTTGCAAATTGTTTTATATACTTTACAGTTTTCAAAAAACTTTCCCATTGCTTTATTTGATTGTCACAACGGTGCTGAGGGTTAAGCAGTAGTATTTTCTTTTTACTGACAGAATAGAAAAGTAACCTATTAAGAACTCACTTATATTTTTGCTACCTTTAAAAATCGTGTGTGTGTGTGTGTGTGTGTGTGTTTAGTTTGGTTATCTTTAGATGACAGAGTTAAGAGATTTTTAAAATGTACTTTTGATGTTTTCAGTATTATTATAAAGAGTGTGAATTATCTTTATTGTAGAATTTTAAAAAATAAGAGGGGCTGGCCCCATTGCCTAGTGGTTAAGTTCGCACACTCTGCTTTGATGGCCCGGGGTTCGTGGGTTTGGATCCAGGGCATGGATGTATGCCACTCGTCAGCCATGCTGTAGTGGTGACCCACATACAAAATAGAGGAAGATTGGCAAAAATGTTAGCTCAGGGCGAATCTTCCTCAAGCAAAAAAAAAAAAAAAAAAGAGGAAGGTTGGTAACAGATGTTAGCTCAGAGCAAATCTTCCTCAGGAATAATAATGATAAAATGACCTATTGGATGACTGATGACTGCTATGTTTAAGACAATGTACAAGGCCTTTTAGAAAAATTATTTCATGAGTAAAATATCAGTTTAATAGAAGAGAGGCTAAAACACATGTACAAACAATTAACAGAAGACGTAGTCTATTATTATGTTAAGATACTGCATGCAGTTGGAGAGAGGTTGTGCTGGAAACATTAATTTTTCAGTTAGGCTTATACTCTGAATCTTTCTCCCACTTCTCTAGTAGAAATTTTAAGACTGAACAGTTTCTACATTTCATGGCTTCTCTAAATGTTTAAGGGGAAAAGTTACTCAGCCACAAAGTTTTTTTGCAAAATTACTTTAATATCTACTTAAGTGGATTGTTTTTGTTTTGGAAGTATTTCTGAACTTGGAAAGGAAAATCGCAAACCCTTATAAGGACCAGTTTGCCTTTGGAGGAGAAAACCAATTTACGATCCAGAATCCTTTATTCGTAATTCTGAAATGCAGAAGTTCTGAAAGCTGAAAGTTTTTTCTTAAGCTTGGTGGGAAAAGTGAGGCTGTTTATAATCTTGTTTTATCCCATTTGGTGTGAATATGCATATATTTCATTGCACACATATTTCTGTGATTGCTTGAGAGGCAGTGTTCCAGAAGCCTCTGGGAGGTTTAAATTAATAAATGGTATATACACCATTGTACTCTTTTAAAATCTGAAAATTCTGAATTCTGAAACATGTCTGGCCCCAGTGGTTTCATTAAGGATTTGTGGACCCATACAAATTCATGTTGCATGAATAAAGAGGTGTTTCTAGTGTTGTCTTCCTTGGTGTATACATTTTTACTTTGCCGTTTTACTTTAGACTCTAAAATCATGCAAAGAACATTGCAGTATATTTTATGTAATTTCACAATAGCCATATAGTACTATTATAATAGTTTAGGACTTAAGTTAATTTTGCTTCCATTCTTTGTTTTGTTATTCAGACTATCTTTGTTGCACAATTTATTTTCTAGTTTTGTTCTTCAAAGCATTTATAAAGTGAGGCTTCAGTCTACTTTAAACTTTCAGTTAGTTAGCTCCCTCATCCCTGTCGTGCTGCTTTCCTTTGGACCAGTGCACATTTCTGTGGCGCATGCTAGATTCCTTGAAGGATGAAAGATTAGTTGATTAATTTGCTGTAGGAGCTTTGATAGCACAGGCTTAAATGGGAGATAGGGATATAAATGGTTACTGACTGTACAAAACCATGCCCAAGGTGGTGTTGCTTGTAGGAATTTAAGGAGGATTTGGTTTTTCTTCTAAGTTATTTCTCATCTCTGACATCATAAAAGTTAGGAATCGATAGATGTACTTTGTAGCATCATTAAAGTTGGGAGTTTACAGTCCTTACTGACAGGACGGGGTTGTACCCGATGCTAGTTTGACTGGCATGTCTCTTCTTACCTTTGTCCCAGTGAGGGCCAAATAGAAATCCAGACCTTGTTTACTACTAACATCCAACCTAGGACTTAACTCCGTTATCAGTCAGGAAATATATAATGCTTGAGTATCTGCTCATTGTATAGCATTGTACTAGGTTCTGGGATGAATAATGAACATCATAGCTTTTTAAAATGTGTTAGATTTTATATGGGGGAGGGGTGATGTTTTTTCATAAAAGAAGAAATTACAATGAAGTTTCTAATTCAACATCTGTAAAACAAGCGCGGAGTTACAGATTGTGAAAGCGGTCAAAGCTAGTGTGTAAAATTTCAGTTTCTTAAGTACTGTGTACCTATCGGGTTATTACTACAGTTTCACCACTATATGTTTGAAAATCTTGTCCTCATGGTTTTTGTGTTTACAATTGGATGACACATTAAAGTGATGCAGCTATTAAAAACAGTAAGGGAGGGCAAACATGGGCCTTTTTTGTATGCCTCTGTCTCTTGTTGCCTGTTTGATGTGGGACAAATTACATCATCTCTATGAGTCTCACATTTTTATGTTTTATAGATGTGGCTTTAGAGCCTCTGTTTACATATAAGAACATTTTTTAAACTGGCACATTGTAGTTACTCAAAGATCTAATTGTTTTGTAAGTTTTGAGGAGTGGGAATAGGCCTGGGTTTAAATCGAAGCACTATTTTTACTAGCTTTGTAATCTGATTAACTTTTCAACATCGGTTTCCTCTCTTATAAAATGGGAATAGTAGTTTCAGAATTGTTATGAGGATAAAAATAAATAAGTACATTAATGTATGTAAAGCATTTATCCTAGTGCCTGGACCATGGAAGCCACTTAAGCAGTGGTAGTGACTGCTGGTGGGGTTTTTGTTGCTGTAGTGTAATTAGATTTTCCTTTAAGTAAGCTCACACAAGTGAAATTCACCGTGGAGTGTGCATAGTATATGTAGTTTGGTATTATGCTGAGGGCTGTCATTTCAAAGATAATATCTTTATTTTTTATTTATTTATTTATTTTTATTTATTTAAGGATAATATCTTTAAATTGAGTTAATTAACCACTCCTTACTAGAATAATGTCTTTTAAATAGGTCATAGTAAGATGTAGTGGAAAGAATTTAGGACTGGAATTGAGAAACCTTGGCTTCCAGTTCTGACAGCCATTTGGGCAAGCTATTTAACCTCTCAGGCTCCTTTTCTCTTTTGTAAAATTGTGATTATCTGCCTGTGTACCATACGGTGCTTGGAAAAATCAGTTGAACTTTTTCTTTTTTTTAAGTGCTTTGCAAATTGTAAAGCAGTTTAGAATTGTAAGGAGAAGATAGTATTTGCAAAAGATCTTAAGTATTTCCCCCCAAACGTCGACTCTCTAGACTATGTGGTAGGTGGGCTGGTGGGGAGAATCCTGTATTTTTAAAAGGCTTATTTCTCCCAAAAGATAGCATCTTTAAGGTTTTGTATTATGGAACTTTCTCTCTCTAAATATGATAGAACAATTTAGTGAGTTCTTTTTCACCTGATACTGTTTTGTTTTTCAGGGAAAGAACATCTTTTTTGTTTTTAGTAGATTAATAAACACTTTCTGGTGAACAGGCTTTCTTAGTCCTTGGCCTTGTAGTAACTTCTAATTTATATTTTCCTTAAAATACAAACACCACATTCTAAGTAGGAAGTGAAAGCCACACACGAGCCCTCAGAGACAGGCACAAGCCCTCTGTTACCTCAGTGGGTAAAAGAAAGGTCTCCACTCTTAATCTTGTTTCTCACATACCTGGAAGCACCAGTATCTTGTTTCTCTCTTTATCACTCATTTGAGGAAAGGGTTTTGAACTGGGAGTAGATGAAAGATAGGGGCTGGTGAGGAGACTAGGTTAAGGGAGGTATCCTAACTCTTTTTTTTTTTTTTTTTTTTTTACCATTACCTCACAGCTTAAGCCCTCTATCCTGGGGGTTATGGCAGTTCCTGTGTTAGACCAAGGGAACAGTTGATTAGTAGGCCTCAGGAAAGAACATCCATTCATATTTCAAAATAAGTGAATTAAAAAAAATTTTGTTTTATTACTAAAGTTTCAGCAGCTGTGTTTATTACAGCATTTCTGATATGTTATGGGTTATTAAGTAGGTTTTTGTGGACTAGCCTGAAAACATAAACTTTTAACATTGGCTCTGTGGAAAACTTTTTTTTTTTTTTTTGATGTGGAAAACATTTTTAAAGTTTCAACCACCAATTTGCAAAGTTTTGAAGATGAGGGTTGGTTAGGGGAGGCCTGTAGTCTATTTGGAAGCTAGTAACAGTTTTCGGTCTGAAGTAATTTCTACTTGCCTTAAATCACTTAACTCAGTCATTATGTTCAGTGCCCAGCACTATTTATATTTAGGCCTTTGGAGAAATACAAAATAAGCATAAAAGCAGTCACTGTACTTAAGGAATTTCTTTTCTAAAATGGCGAAGCAAGATGTACTTGAGAGTACAAGGCAATATATAATCAACTGATGGATTGTAAGGTGTAGATTAAAGCGTGAGGATTGTATTTCAGAGGAGGCTTGTTGAAGAGGAGAACTTAGGGAAGGCTTTGTGGGGTATATGAGTCTTGAAAGTAGCTATCAGACGTCTGGTTATGTAAACAGAATAGTGTTGAAAGGTGCTGCTACTTCTGGGAGAATTGAAGATAGAGAACTTTAGTGATGTAAAGAAAAATGTATCATGTACGTCAAGTGAGTTAGATGATGAGTTCATATGTAGGATTAATTATTTGTACAGTTTATTTTAGTGAAACAGCATGACATTGTTAATAAAGCTGTTTGGTTTGGGATAGCTGTGACCAGGTAGTTTATAAGCAGTTGGCCTTAGCTTTGTCAGATGATTTGGGAATGGAGAGTGATACTTCGGGGTAAACGTCTCTGAATGTTTTTTGCTCTTAAAGTAATAAAGGATTGGTTGTTAGCCCATTTTCCTTCTTTCGCAGGTAAAAAGCAGGAAGCAGATGAGTTGAGTGGAGATGCTTCTGTGGAAGATGATGCTTTTGTCAAGGTAAAGTGTTAATTACTCAGGTTAAGATATTTATTTTGAGCTTAGCATTTTGCATGATGAATTCATGCATTTTACTGGAACAGTAGATACTGACGTGTTTGTAGGTAAGATAAAGATAGAGATTTATGTAATATTGTCAATCTCATTAGTTCTCATAGTTGAGAAATATAATAAATAACTTTATCTTTAGTTAAATGAGACATAAAGCTAAAAATAATAATGTTTGTCCAGGCCTTTAAGTAGAAATCTGAGACACAGGGGCCAGAGGAACAGCTAAAGGGCAATTGACGTGTTAGTTCCTGGACAAGGTACTGCGATGAAGGATATTGATAATTTATTTTTCATCTGCCCATTGCATTTAGTTTTTATATGTCATATACAGAACTGAGATTACTATATACAGTCCTTAAAATGGAGAGAGAAAATAGCTGATGTGTTGATACTTGGTAAAAATCAAATTAAGAAATTTGTTTTGCCCTTTAAAGATAAATAAGCTAAGTCTTTTTTGGCTAAGAAATAATGTATTTCAAAACTGACCAACCAGAAAAATAAAGTATGTAATTTTAATTAGGGTTGTGGCAGTTCTATGTGCTAAGTTATTTTTAATCATAGTTAGAGTTTTTTTGTTTTGTTTTCATTTTAAGGAAATGTGATCTGCTACTTACTGATCATTAGGTCTTAAGTAGTGTGGCATTTGCAGGAATTATTTAATGAGCATAGTTCCTCTTAAATTATGTATATTTATATCCCCATATATTCCATTTTCTGTGTATAGTTAGTCTATATTGTCATAAAGTCCCTGGATGTCTGTGTGCTGCACCATGAAGTCAGCTCACGTCCATTCACCCACCCATCTCTCCCTCTGCCTAGCTCTCTACCCTCCCCATATTACACACACATAGCACAGCACCACACACCCCACACTTTGTACCTTGCACTTTGAGGGCAGGCACAGACAGAAAGAAATGTTTGGTTGAGGAGTTAACCCTGAAATCAGATAATTTTAGGAAATATTTGCCCAGGGATCCATTAAAATTGATGATTGCATGCCTGTAATCAGTTTTTGTTTGAGCCTTTAAGAACTCTTCGGTCTCAGTATTCTGTTATCCTTGTGGTGTATCTTCCATTAGGTTTGTTCCTTTGCTTATTTTCTTATTTTCTCTACTTGTCTACACTAGTGAGTGTATAATTAAGCAAAAATTATCCATTAGCTGGAAAAACATTGTGACTTAGGATAAAACCTTCTAATTTTCAAATGTCTAATTTTCTTTTAGCTCTTCAGTTCATGAATATGTTACAGTCATTTGAAATGTTATGAGGAGATATATACTTCTTTTCAGCATAATAGTACTGTCTCTTATATGTACTGCAAAGGATGCCTTTGTGTTGTTATTAAATGAACCTGGTCATAATGTCTAGCAGAACAAAAGAGCTTTTTTAAAAAAATCTATCTAAATATATCTTCAGTTTCTTCTTTTTTTTTTTTTTTTTTCAGTTTCTTCTTTATATTTCTTTTCCACTTGGAAGTATCAGCATATGTGATGCATTTGATAGAAATTAAGTGAATATACTTTCCTTGTCTCCTAGACTTGGAAATTTTGGAATTTATACAGTAGTGGTGGGTAAATGTCACCTATTGCCTAGATATATAAAGAGTATAGGAATTGCTTCCATTTATAAGTGAGGAGACTGGTCAAAGTTGGCACTTCAGATTAGGGGAAGTTCCCTTGGTGACTTCTCTTGATTGTTTTTTTGCATCTGTTCTTCTACCGTCATACAACCAGCTACTCCATTTTCAATCTCCAGTGTTCCCTGACTCATACATGGTGAGGTTGGTCAAGCCTCCTGTCCCAGAGATGCCTTGCTCCCCAAGCACTCCACATTCCCAAACAGTCATATTCCTTCTCTGTGCCCACCTCCTCAGAAATTTTTCTTCTCTCACTGCAGCTCAGCTATGAATGATTAGTAGTCACGCCCCTGCCCTTTTAACCCAGAAACCTTTTCTTAAATCTGCTAGATTTAAGAAATAGGTCAAGGTTATTAAGAATAGATATAGGAATAGGAAAGGAGGAAGGAACGTGCACTGCTTTCACCCCTTCTTTTCTCTGCATTTAATCAAAGAGGAAACTACACAGATGGCTGCTTTTCTTTGTTTCTGCTGAAGTACTATGTATCCATAAACTTTGAAGGGCAAACAGATATTCCTTCACAGAGATTATATTCCCCTGCCTAATTGACATTGTGGCATAGTGATAGAATTCAAAACAAATACACTTAAATTAATTATTTGCATATTTTTCAAGAACAGACATTGGTGTAACAGTTGGGATTCCTTATTATTAATTAGAAGTAGACTTTATGTTATGATATATAAGACTTCCAGGGTCTTTGAAGTTAAATCAAACTTTGACACGTGGAGAAATCAAGTCATTTCTTTGAAGCCATATCTTCTAGGACAGTTCCTAGGATATGGCTTGTTAAATATTAAATAACTGCAACTTGAGAGCATCTCTAGTAGCAATCTAGTTAGTGTGTATTTCAGTGTGAGAGATGTTGGGAACTCAGATGCATGGTTTAATGATGTTGGTATTGGACCCCCTCTATTTTTAAAGACAGTTAATATATAAGGTAAAATGATTGAACTTTGACTTTGGGAATAATGTCAAAATATGGTAAAATTTAAAACATTTAGTGATGTAAATTACCAAAAAAAACGTTTGGTGGATAGCCTACACTACTTTGCGTCTAGTTGTACCAAATTTTCTTACCATTAAAAGGACTGTGAATTGGAGAATCAAGAGGCACATGAACAAGATGGAAATGACGAACTAAAGGACTCTGAAGAATTTGGTGAAAATGAAGAAGAAAATGTGCATTCCAAGGAATTACTTTCTGCAGAAGAGAACAAGAGAGCTCATGAATTAATAGAGGCAGAAGCAATAGAAGATATAGAAAAAGAGGACATCGAAAGTCAGGTCTTTAGCCAGTTTTTTTAAAACATGACACATAAATTAAGTATTAAATAATAAAAAGTATTTTTTTCTAGTTCAATGTGGAAGTCTCAGAATTTTCAAAGAAAAGTATTTTTAAAGTTATTTATACATCACCCATAATCCTGCCACCTAAGAGGACCTTTTTAATTTTTGCTTATTATCTTCCACGTATGTATGTATTTTTCCCTGGTAGTTATTGTGCCATAAATTGCTATTTATTCTATATAATATTTTCACATAACATATCATAATGACTTCACAATCTTTGTGTGTTATACCATAATTTATTAGACTATTTTCTATGTGACTAATAACCACTACTTTAATTTGGGACATTTAAGGTTTAAGTTGTTCTCTACCCCACTAGAATTGAGTGTTTCATTCTGACCATGCCAACATTACCTGGTGGTAGTTTTTTTTTTTTTTCTTTTGCTACTTTAGTAGATATAAAAGATTAATTTGCATTTCTTTGGTTATTATCAAGAGTGGGGAAATTACTTATGAAAGTTTAATTTAAAAGCATATAATTTTACAAATCTTTTCTTTGAATGAAATAGATCATTTGTCCTGCTTTGAAGTATGTTAGTATGTCTTAAGAAAATCAGTGGATTAGGGAGTTAGTACTTGTTAGTATTCATGCTTAGAACACTTTTGTTCTACCTAGCTTAATAAATGAAGGGCTCAAGAAAGAGATTTTTCTAATTATCAATGTGACTAAGTTTTTTATGTTGGCATAAAAAATATAGTCTGAATTATTAAGTAGTGACTTAGTACCCATGGTATCATAGACACTGTACAGAACATGAGGCAAGTGTTAATCGGGTATAGCATAAAAGCATTCTCATGTTACCCAGATATTTTGTAAAGCAAAGCTATTGTATACCCTTTTACTTAGGAAATTGAAGCTCAAGAAGGTGAAGATGATACCTTTCTAACAGCCCAAGTAAGTTTACATTTAGTCCTATGAAATTTAATATTGTGGGTGGAAAGGCTTGGAAATGGAATCTTATTTTGATTTCATAATTCTTTAATTCATAAAACTGCCTTAAATTTAATACTGAGTTATTTATGTGGTATGTACAAAATACTTAAAATTGGCAGCTGAAATTTTTTTTTGCCACAAAGGTAATTGGGAGTTATTATAACAAGGTTTCTACCGTTTTCAGAATAAAAATAAAAACAGTCCATCCTTTCTGTAAAACATAACTAGGTTTTTTTTTGAGAAGTTTACACTCTCCTTGACTTTTTTCTGTCACTTTGGTATAAAATAAATCATTTAAAAGTACTAATATCCTTTTCAAAGCTAAAATTTTGTTAATTTAACACTCCTGGAATGGGAATAATATAAAAAGTATAAAAATCTCTGTTCTAGAAATTTACTTGGGGTGTGTGTGTGTGTGTGTGTGTGTGTGTGTGTGTGTGGAAAATGACTGCTCTTCTGTTGTGTGTTAAATTTTGTTTTTGGTATATGTGATATATACATAGTGGACTTTTTAAAGCATGACTTACAGATGCCATAAACAAACATTTATAACTCAATTTCTGCAGTATTGTTTTTTTAAATTATCCTTCGTCTTTATCTCATATCTGTATTCAAGAACTCCTTGTTCATGTATCCTCTTTGAATATTATACTTTCAAATAGAGATAGGAGTTCCCTCTGTTTACTAGATTTAGAAAAAATAGGGCCGGCCCCGTGGCTTAGCGGTTAAGTGCGCGCACTCCGCTCGCTGCTGGTGGCCTGGGTTCAGATCCCGGGCGTGCACCAACGCACCGCTTCTCCTTCTCCAGCCTTGCTGAGGCCGTGTCCCATAGACAGCAGCTAGAAGGATGTGCAACTGTGACATACAACTATGTACTGGGGCTTTGGGGGAAAAAAAAAAAAGGAGGAGGATTGGCAATAGATGTTAGCTCAGAGCCGGCCTTCCTCAGCAAAAAGAGGAGGATTAGCACGATGTTAGCTCAGGGCCAATGTTCCTCACAAAAAAATAAAAAATAAATAAAAAGAAAAAATAGTGATCAGGTCTCTTATTTTTCTTCTAATATTTACTAGAAGGGTATACAGTGGGGCTCACGTTCATGGACTGCTTAGCTGATTGCCTCTGGTCATGCTTTCTTTCCTGCAGCTCTCTTGCCTTTGAAATCCTGGTGAGCCACAAATGCTGGTGAGGCTATATATTGGCTCTCTGTGTTTATTGTAGTGGGGGAGAAATTGTGTTTCTGAGAGAAATGTTTCTGATAACTTGGAATATTCAGGAAGGAAATGTTAGAACTGTGAACATCTATATAGACTTGTCCCCCATACTGTCCCCAAGTACGTTCATTTCTGAGTGATAAAGTATAGATGAGAAGATTAACTCTCAAACTGGGGGAGTTCTTTTCTAGATTACTAATTTGCAAAAAGGTGGAGTTGAGCTCTTCGTGTTCTTTGGCAACTAGCTTTTTAATTTCCATCAAGGGCCACTCCGACAGGTGTGCAGGTTGTGAGTTGTGTGAAGGCATCATATCTAAGGGTACCCATTCACATAATAGACTATATATTTATTGTAAAAATTTCACAAATAGAAGTGAAGTATTTTAAGGAATGGGTGCCTTTTTCTAATTTTCACAAATTTTTGTGGGCTAGAGATGGCCTTGCTCCCATTCCATCCTGAGAGTGAAAGAACAGTTATTTATTTCTCATCAAGGGGCAGGTTTTGCCTTATGGTATCGAAAGATAGGGAAGTTACATCTTCAGAGACATATTCTTTAAGTAAAATGACCTTTTTTGTCTTTCTAAATAATGTATAGGGGAAAATCTAGAAACATATATAGATGTTTCTGGGTTCCATTGTGATCTATTGCTTCTAAATATGCTGAATGAATCTGTTGTCTCACTATTTGTTTTAAGGAACACTACATAGTAACCATCAGCCAGCTTCAGCTACTGTCTGCTCATGGGGAGTCTTTTCATCTGTATCTCGTCACTTTCCCCTTTCTGCGTTATTTTGAAACAAATTCTAGACATCATATTTTGCTTAAAAACTTTCAGTGTGTATCGCTAAAAGAAAAATCTTTCATTTTTTACACTCACTCCTAATATAAAATTTTTAATATCAAATATACAATTAGTACTCAAATGTTCAGTTGTCTGTAGTTTTTTTGTTTTGACAGGTTTTGTTTGAATCCAGATATAAATAAGATCTATACATTGTGATTGATTGAAATATCTTTTAGGTCTCTTTTAATCTGTAGGTTTTCCTTCCATCTTTTTCCCTCCACTATTTTATTCATTGAGGGAATTGAGTTGTTCATCCTATTGAGCAAGTGTTGGCAAAGTTTCTCTTCAAGTGGCAGGTAGAATATATTTTAGCCGTTGTGGGCCATATAATCTATGTCACAACTATTCAACTCTGCCATTGTACTGTGAAAGCAGCCACTGGTAGTAGGTAAATGAATGATGTGGCTGTTGCAATAAAAATATTTACAAAAGGAGGCATCTAGTGTAGTTTGCCAACCCCTGCTGTAGAGCTTCCAAAGTCTAGATTTTACTGATTACATTCCTGTGAAGTCATTCAACATGTTCCTCTGTTTACTGTATTTCCTGTAAATTGGTAAGTTGGTTATAGAATCTGGAGGCTTGCTATCCAATTCAGGGCACCCTCCTATTCCCCCCAAACACACACAACTACTTGATAGGTAGTGTTGTATTCTTCCATTTGGATACATATAATGTCCGGTTGTATCTTCTTGGTGGTGGTACCAGTTATTGATGAGCCATACCCCATGGATTTGTTAGGGTGGTCAGAGTGATGATATTTCTAATTCTATCATTTCTTTTTTATTTATTACCTGGAATGTTGCTAGAAAGAGAAACTTCTCCTCATTTACTATTTGGTTACCCAATGGTACTGTTTACAAAGGAAAGTCAGGATATGTGTTTGATTCTTTTCCTTTTATTTACCAATTTTCAGAATAATGAGCTGGTTCATTAGCATCTCCAACAGTGACTAATAAGTTTTTTATTTTTCCTTTTTTCTCCCTTAGTTTCATTTTGAACTGATGGATTTAAACATATTTAGTGTATTTCAGTCCATTGTAGTTATTATCCTTATTAATGTTCAAATTGTCCATCTGTAGCTAGTTAGAGCCTCTTCAAGTTGGCTCTTGAGTTCTTTCAGCATAATCCTAGTAGTCTGTGATTGCTTCCTTGCTTTCTGGTGTGTAATGATGTTCCATTTCCTGCTCCAGACCTATAATTAGCTCTTTTTTCCTTTTAGTGGTAAATGGTATTTCAAGACAACAATCTAAGTGGTAGCGGTGTTCATTGCTACTGGGTTGTTCCTGTTTTCTAGGCCTTTTCAATGTAAAGTGCTAGAGAATGTGTATGGTTTCTTTGTTTGTTTTTGTTTTAACTTTTAAGATAAAATAGATTTTGAGTTCATAGGGATACTTCTAAGTTGTTTCCTTTATCTCACACTACACATACAACAGTCTTAGAGTGATAATACCAACACCACCACCAATATGATTACTGAAAATAATTTAAGATGTCTTTCCCCAGTTATATCTGTCCTAAGGATGTACTCCTCTAGGAATGAACAAATTACTGTGTTTTAGACTAGTTCTGCTCTGTATGGTTATATCACCAAAATACGTATTTAGGTTGACTTTCATTTTATTTTCAATATTTAAGTATTGCTTTAAAAAATTTTTAATCTGCAACTTGTGCATCTATAATTATTTCAAAATAAAAAGTTAGAAATTTTAATCTAATTTTATAATTATTTAAAATATTTACATGGTTCCAAAGTCAAAGCTGCAAGACAAGATATATTCAAAAAAGTCCCTTTGACCCATGCGCTTATTGGCAAACTTTTTAAAATTCATGATTTATCCTCCTATTACTTGCTTTAATAAATATAAGCAAGTAGGCAATATATTTGTATAGGGATGTATTTATTTAAAACCAGTCTTCAGGCTTTGATTTGATGCTTAAATATTTAGCTTTTAGGCATTAGCCTCTAGGCTATTTGTCATACTAGACAGAATTTGGTTCAAATTTTACTTCTGTTACTTATAATGTTGTGACTTTGAGCAGGTTCTCTTAGTCAGTGTTTATGTTTATAAAATGAACATTATAATTCCTACCTGCTAGATTGATGTGAGGATTAATCATAGGTCCTGGCACATAGTACGTATGCAATTAGTGATTATTTGTAGAATTGTTTTACTAGCTTGGAGATACTAATTGAGAATTTTCTGGAAAATTTTCTCAAAAATCTTTACATTTGCTAATGCTTTAATTTAAGATTTCCTCTAGTCTCAATCTCTTCAATCATTTATGATCACACCATATATATTCCTTTTTCTATTTCCCTTTGCCCCTAATGTTTCACTAACGTGAAAGTCCTTCCCTTGTTTTGTCATATGAAGTCTGTATACCTCTCAAAGCCCGATTTTTTTCATCTCCTCCATAAAGTTTCCTCTAATAGCGCTTTCTTACGTAGTGCTTTACTGTTTACAGAGAACTGTCTATATCCATTATCTTATTTAATCCAATACATCCTATTTAGGTCGTATGTGATCTCTATTTTATAGGTAATATTCACATAGATAGATGACAGTACCACAGAGTAAAACTGTTTGAGTGGTAAAGACAGAATAAATACTTAGGTCTCACGATGCCAGGTCTGGTATTCTTTTCACTAAATAACTCCACGCTAGTAAATGTTGTTTTTTAAATTGCATTGTACTTACGCAGTACTGCAGTTAAGCCTTTTACAATATGTACAAATGCCACCTAAAAACAGCAGTATCTCACACTACATTTATTTAGTAAATTTACTCCACAAATATTTATTGAGTGCTTATTATGTGCCAGATATTTTATATTTCCCACCATCTTTAGCATATTGCCAGATAGCAGACAGTTAGTGGTTTAGGATTATTTTGAGGGTTTTTAATCAGTCAGGTTGAATACAGTATTTACATACAATTAAGGAGAAAGGAAGCCTTCCAGAAGAGATCTCCTTAGCACATATATGTACATGTATCACAAGATTAACCTAGGGAAACGTAGTAGAATGGATATATAATAAACACTTCGTTAAGTGAAAAATAAGTCCTCAGCTTGTCTTTGTCTCTTACTAGTCACTGTGGCTCCTAGGATGAAACGAAAATGGAGAAAGTTTGTAAATGAGTTTTGGCATTTGACTAATGGTTGTAGATCCCACTGCAAAGATAAATAACATGAGTACCTACCTTACAGAGCATTTGCTTCATTTTCATGTGTAAAATATTATATTTTTTCAAGATAAACTCAAAAAGTAGTTAATTTAAAAGGATGCTTTATGGGCCGGCCCCGTGGCTTAGCGGTTAAGTGCGCATGCTCTGCTGCTGGCGGCCCGGGTTCAGATCCCGGGCGTGCACCGACGCACCGCTTCTCTGGCCATGCTGAGGCCGTGTCCCACATACAGCAACTAGAAGGATATGCAGCTATGACATACAACTATCTACTGGGGCTTTGGGGGAAAAGAATAAAAAAAAAAAAAAAAAAAAGGATGCTTTACATTGTAGTTACTTATTTACTATATTCCTCATTCTGAAAAAAAAGTCTGTTTTCAGTGGAGGAAAATTATTTTCAAATAAGGTACATATCATGTCTATGCAGATATATCATTTAGACAGGAAAATTTCGTGTTGTCTTTCTTGTATTTCCTGGTTTGTTTCCTTATTGCAAGGATTTTTAGCCTTATTTAGGACGTTTGGTTTAACCTTAGTACTGCTATGTTTACTGCACACACTGAACAGTAAACCAACCTGCACTGATGTGTGGCCCAGCTTTTCTACTAATCCTAGTTGTTTTTGTGCTTTACCCCGATTGTAATCGCTTTGTTTTCTAGAAGCTGGGTAAGACTCTTTTTGTAGGGGCATTTAGTCTGTGTGATAAGGCCAGTGTTAGCACTATTCTGAGGAACTAAAGTTATGAAACCCTTCAGAAGACATGTTGAATAATTAGGATTAATATCTAAAAGCTCTTCAGCAAAGTAAGGCAAACCTTCAATTATTTTAGCAGCTAGAAATAACATTTCTAATTGGCAGGAACTACACAGCAGAAAGGATTTTGTTTCTTATGCCACAGTACTTTTTAAATTTTACTCTTTAAAATAGCAAATAATTTGGCCATTTTTTTCTTGAACCTATCAATATTGCATCTCTAGAAGAGTAACTTGGAAGTGGTGTGCTGTTGGCATCACAGATAGATAAAGGAGAGGCAAGTTGCATTCTTGAAGTTCATTTGTTGTGCTTTTAAGTAAAAGTTAAGGTATTCCAGTTTATCCCTCCAAGATAAATTACTAAACTAAAAGAGTTTGGAAGA
This sequence comes from Diceros bicornis minor, assembly GCF_020826845.1. Classification (NCBI taxonomy): domain Eukaryota; kingdom Metazoa; phylum Chordata; class Mammalia; order Perissodactyla; family Rhinocerotidae; genus Diceros; species Diceros bicornis. The sequence goes on along the minus strand of NC_080744.1, from coordinate 53,992,077 downwards.
AAAAGATGTATCTATAATTCCAGCCTAACATCCTTTCTTTGCTGCCACTGCCTACCACTCCATCTAGGTTAAAGCATTTTTCTTTCCTTTCCAAATATTGCAGATTAGAAATGTAATGATTAAAACTCAATTCCAGTACGACAGTTTGTTCCAGGACGACAATTAAGAGATTATTAGAGCACAGTTTAATGGACTTATGTAATAATAGGATTCACATTGCTATCAATCATTAATCTGCTTGTTTTGAACTATTTTTCTTCCTAAGCTTGTGGCTTTGTTGTTTCAATGTTTTTAGTTTCCTTTGTGGTACTTTAGTATGTAAAACAACTGGTCATACCCTAGTTGGGGCACTTGTATGTTAACTTAAAGTTGAAAACTCTTCTAAAATGATTTCTTAAAAGTATGGTTGTTATTTTGAGCATATAGTAAAATATTTGACATTTTTAAGGAATGCATACTTTTACATGAATCTAAAATTGTATTTTAAGATAAATATGCTATTTAAAAATTTTGTTTACAGTTAAATTTTTCTTTAGGTCTTCTTCACTACCAGGGTCTCACTCTAAGGCAGTATTGCTTAAAGTGTAGTCCCTGGACCACAGTATTAGCATCACCTGGAAACTTTATTAGAGATGCACATTCTCAAGCCCCACTCCAGACCTGAATCAGAAACTCTGGGGTTGATTTTCAGCACTCTGTGTTTTAAAAAGCCCTCCAGGGAATTCTGATATACACTCAAAGTTTGAGAACCACTACTCTAAAGCTTTGTATGTGGTAGCTTCACACCACCTTGACTGAAAATGATCTACTTTTACTTAGCTTTTGTGTTGAACTATTGTAAACTAAAACATCCGTTATTTTTTTTCTTTTACTGGGATTATAATGCATATTACTTTGCTTATTTGTTATGATCTTTAATTTTAGGAAAACATTGGTTCTATCTTGGTGTGATTACTTCAGTGATTTTTGCAGTATTTTCTTGGTAGAATAAAGATTTTTCCCTTTGTGATAGTCCTGTTTTCAAGCTAACACATGCTTAATTTTAGATTGGGTGAGGATATCACATATTTTAAAATTAAAATCAATCATATTTTAAAAATGTGTGAGTTGCTTGTTTTGATTACCTATAGCACAAATACCATTTTTAAAGTGGCTGACCACCAGTGTATATGTGACAGCTATGAGTTCATTTTTAACAGCTAAAAAGGAATGAATAATTTGAAACTAATTATTTTGGTAGTCATCCTTCTTACTTCTGAGATGCCTAAGAAGAGACTGTTTTTTGTTTGTGTTTTGTGCTTATTAATATGCAGTCAAGCCTTTGAAAGTGTATGTCTTCAGGTTATACTTTCTGGTACTGTTTTGAATAGTACGCCCTAAGAGTGCCTTTGAACTGAGTCACATAAAATAATTGTCAGTCTTTTTATTGGCAGCTCTTTGATATGAGTAAGGTTCGGGTTATATAAGTTAGTTTTGAAAACTGAAACTAAATAATCCGGTTCATTGTTGATCTAGTCATTGACAGATTTGCCTGTTTTCTTGTCTAAAATCATATATACCAGACATGTGCCACGTTTCTCTAAATGGGCTCTGGTTCTGACTGGAATATCTAATATTTGTTACTGATAGGTATCCCTAATTATTATTAATTTATACTCCAATTTAACTTGACTGATTTTGTACTATTACTAAAATCCAGTTTTAAATGAATTCGTTTTACATTTGATTATTCTTTGAATTTCAGGATGGTGAGGAAGAAGAAAATGAGAAAGGTATGTTTGATGCTAAGCAGAGTTTAAAAATTGCTGACATTGAGAAAAACAGTAAATTATGTAAAAAAAAATTCTTTATTTGAAGTCTTATTTTTGAAATGAGTTCATTTTCAAATTTATCAATTTAGTGAATTAAGTTAGCATCTTGATTTTATTTTTCAATTGGTTTTAATTTTCTTTTTAACACGATATGTTCTAACTTAATAGTACATATCAGTTACTGTAGTGGACAATGCCATTTTTAATTTAACTCAATTTTAATTTTATTTTTAAAATAACTTGTAGCACACGGTAAGTTGATTACATCCTTAAGACTGGCACTGCAGTAACTCATACGTGCTTATTGGAGTCCTAGTATATAACAGATAATTAATTTTACAACTGGTCCTAAAAATAGTGGGTGACCAGGAGACTGACTTCTTGTTTGCTGCTTAGAAAAACTTTCATACAGTCTTCTGACAGTTTTAGTAGTTTAGGAGACCTGTCTTATCCAATACAATTACAGGCACGTCAATAGCAATACATGTGGTCTGTGCAAGGTTATGGAAGAGTTCTTGGACAGAAGTGAAGGGATCCTACCTTGGACTAGGAAGGACGTGGAGCAGGGTTCTGAGCAAGGCAGAATAAAAAGCCTAGAAGCGATGATGAAGTAAAGCTACTGACTGAAAATCTCACATGCCCGAAACCTTTCTATTTTGGGGGAAGGCAAGACATCTTTGAAAATGGTAATTGCGGGACTGACTGGACAGGATGAAGACTGGGAATAACCAATTTCCCGAACGTTGTGGAGCAGGCTACCTTTGGAGCCTTCTGTAGCAGTTTTCCATACGATTCTGGACTACTCAAGAATTGAATAAGAAGAACGAAAAAGATGGGGCCCTGAAATATTTTGAAGACTGATTGATATCCTCAGACTGTGACCTTTCAAGACGTCACCATGGGAATTCTGAAGGTCCCGAGGGTTAAATCCCAAGATGATTCGAACATTGAATAACAAATCTGCACATTTGTCACTATCTCGTGGAGGAAAAAAATCTTCCATATGCCATTAACTTATAACCAGAAATGAAGAGCTGGTTTCCTCAGGATGGAACAATTTCCTCACTTTTGTTGTTTGGTATTTGTATGTAGAGATCATTTTTTCCATGAAGAATGAGTGATCCTGGGTAAAGGATTGTTTATGTTAGTTAATACCCTTGTGTTTTTTTCCTAACCTTCCATCAGTGCTAATAACTGGCTTTATATTTTCTAGGTCCTATTCTAGCTTATGAATATGAAATTGTTTAAACTTCTTGTTTTGCCATATTTATTCCTGTTAAATCCTCTTAGATATAGCAGGTTCTGGTGATGGTACACAAGAAGTATCTAAACCTCTTCCTTCAGAAGGGAACCTAGCTGAGGCTGATCACACAGCTCACGAAGAGATGGAAGCTAATGCGACTGTGAAAGAAGCTGAGGATGACAACATCTCGGTCACAATCCAGGCTGAAGATGCCATCACTCTGGATTTTGATGGTGATGACCTCCTAGAAACAGGTAAAAATGTGAAAATTACAGATTCTGAAGCAAGTAAGCCAAAAGATGAGCAGGACGCCATTGCACAGAGCCCGGAGAAGGAAAGCAAGGATTATGAGATGAATGCGAACCATAAAGATGGTAAGAAGGAAGACTGCGTGAAGGGTGATGCTGTCGAGAAGGAAGCCAGAGAAAGTTCTAAGAAAGCAGAATCTGGAGACAAAGAAAAGGATACTTTGAAGAAAGGGCCCTCGTCTACTGGGGCCTCTGGTCAAGCAAAGAGGTTTGTTTTTCTATGTCAGTTCTTTACGATACTGAATTCCAGCATTCAATAAGATCACTCTACATTAAGGGGGTGGCTTCAAGACCATGTACAGTAATTAGTACTTATGATCCTGCCTATAATATTTTTGACCGTCATAAGTTACTTTAAAAAAAATTTCAAGATCTTCGTATTATGCAGTGTGTCCTACTGATTGCATTGTCGAATTGTCAGCATATATTTGGTTTTTTTTTTGGTTTTTTTTGTTTTTTTTTCAAATTGACAATTTTTTTGTGTTTTATTTTTAAAAATCCTTGTGATGATGGTTAATGAACAACTGTCAGTCCTAAGAACACAAAATGAAGTCAAGTCCCAGTCCTGAAATCTGGAGAAGATGGCCATGAATAGAATTGTCAGAAAATCTAGATCTTCAGGCATCTTGGGGAAAATCAGTGCAAGAATCCTAAGGGAATCATTTGTTCAAATAACCTAATCTAGGCCTTTGGAATTGTTAATTTGTATGAATAGCACTAGTTTGAAATATAGTCAATATCAAGCTGTTCGATTTTTGTGGGTTTTTTTGTTTTTTGTTTTCAATTTTCTTCTGGTGATTTGCTTCTTTAGCTCTTCCAAGGAATCTAAAGACAGCAAGACATCATCCAAAGATGACAAAGGTAATGGATCTTTTCCTATTTATTTCAGTAGTAAATTACATATTTTCATTAAAAAGTAATAATTGCCTGGGGTTTCCCTGGACATTTTGTCCTTAAAAATTGATATACTAAAAATTTTGATGGCCTTTGTCTAAACTATAGAGTTAAATAGATTACAGTAAACTCTTGGTGTATGGAGTTAAATAGATTACAGTAAACTCTTGGTGCAATTGAAGCGTTACTCTTTAATTGCTTAATTTGTAAACTGGTATGTGTATGCTAAAAACCAATTTGGTATGTCTTTTTAACATTGTGTTATAAGCCACTATATTGAATATTAATATAATAGATATTTCATTTTCTTAGATTATAATTTCAGAAGTATTTTATCTTTAGTTGCAGTCATTTGTAACTGCTACATATCACCACAACCTTCTCCCTATTCTGCTAATAGAATGTGTGCTATAAATAATATTTGTGTACAGTTGTGGAATCTAGTATTTAAAAGAAAATACTTTTTTCATTCTTTAAATCAGGGTACACTTCTGTTAACATAGCCAGTATACAGTATTTTAATTCTTCAGAATTTACTTTTTGGGCCGGCCCCGTGGCTTAGCGGTTAAGTGTGCGCGCTCCGCTACTGGCAGCCCGGATTTGGATCCCGGGCGCGCACCGACGCACCGCTTCTCCGGCCGTTCTGAGGCCGTGTCGCACATACAGCAACTAGAAGGTTGTGCAACTATGACATACAACTATCTACTGGGGCTTTGGGGAAAAAAAAAGAGGAGGAGGATTGGCAATAGATGTTAGCTCAGAGCCAGTCTTCCTCAACAAAAAGAGGAGGAGTAGCATGGATGTTAGCTCAGGGCTGATCTTCCTCACCAAAAAAAAAAATAAATAAATAAATAAATAAATAAAAAAGAATTTACTTTTTAATTTGACTTATTTTGGGTTGATGGGAGTCTTATGTAGGAAAGTAGTTTTATTTTAAATTCTTGTAAGCTTAAAGGTGCAATATTTGATTGCTTTGTGTTATTGAGAAGTCTCTGATTATCTCATGGCCACGCACTATAGTTTCGTCTTGTACGTATCCTGTCTACTTGAAAAATATTTCTTGTTTTCTAAAAAATGCATTTTAAGGAAAAATAACACTATTCAGGTACTACAAAGTCCTAAAATGCCTCTTCAGTGCCTAAAAAAGGAGTCTTATGTATACTCTATGGTTTATTTAGTTATTTTGTTGGTATGTTTTAATAGTTGGAAATTTTAGTGATTGATTTAGTAATTGACAATTAATTGCAATACCCATGTCCCTTACAGTTTTGGTTAATGGATAAGGTATAATAAATAAATTTATTAAATATTATCCTTTGAATTTAGAAGCTTAGTAGTCTTGGTTAAATGTTAATGTTTTCCTAGTATTAAAATTTTTTTTTCTGTAATTTGAGAAGTGCCTGGGCCCAAATGTTACTGGTAACGTAAAAAAGAGACACACACTTGTAGTTAACATTCCATAAAATAAAGCCGATCCTTTGAGAAATGAGTTTCTTAAGAATAGAAATGCAGCAAATATTTTAATACTTAAAATATTTGAGTCATGTATGTGCTGTCTCACCATAAGTCTACTCTGATAGTAGTTTTTCAATTAAAACTTGTGGCATGTAATGTTTTTAAAGCATCGACAATTTTACTCTTTTTGCATATAATAACTTGAAGTTAAAAATTATTACTTTTAGTTGCTTATATACAGTCTCTCTTAAAGTGGGTAAGAATTGTTTTCCAAATAAAACCAAACGAATGAAAATTCCCCTTTTATAAAAGCACATTTGAAGAAAAGCACTGAAGAGTGACTGACTAGGCCTATTCTAAGGAATGGCATCTCTATGTATGAAACCATAATTTGTGTATGGAAATTGTACAGAAATGATTCATATAATCATTTACCGATTCTAAAGGATTTTGAGGTCTCTGGTCTTATTCTTGTAATTGATTTGTTTTAGAAGATTGTTTGTTATTAAATCCAGAGGTATCCAGTTGCATGTAATTCCCATTTTCTCTTACTCTTTCTCTAGTAGAGAATGAAGATGAGCTGGTTGGTTAGTCTTTGTTATTAAATATTTAAATTCTTGAAAACAGTTTATCTCTTGCTTTGACTTTTCCCTCTTGCACTCCTAATTTCTCAGGATCTAAAGCCCACAACAGATGTAGGTAATTAAGCAGTCTGAATATTCCTAGATAACTGCTTCCTGGTTGCCTCTATTCAGTGCAGTGGTGGAGTATGAATTATTGACAGCAAAAGTTCATGACACGTAATTGATTTTTTTACCCACTTGGACTTAAAATTCATGCAGTAGGAAGTGTACAAATGTTCAGACTTGTTTCCTTGCTAGTTGTTTCGTCTATTGTGTTTGATTTTAATAATAGCAAATTCATAGGATTTTGATTTAGTAAGGTTGTACTATCAAAATTAAGTGAAAAGATTTTATAATTTTGAGAGAATATGGCCCTAATAATTTCGTTAAAAAAAATTCCAATTGAGATACTTAAACATCTGATATTAAATCTATTCTAGGAAGTACAAGTAGTACTAGTGGTAGCAGTGGAAGCTCGACTAAAAATATCTGGGTTAGTGGACTTTCTTCTAATACCAAAGCTGCTGATTTGAAGAACCTCTTTGGCAAATATGGAAAGGTACATTCTTTTAACCTTTTTGTCCATCTTTCTAGTATTTCTATTTGAAACACGGATTGTATTCAAAACAGTATTATATAAAATATAATTTCTTCTTTCTCTTAGGACTGTTACAGGCATAATTTTTGAGTTTTGTGGTAATGACGAGTTTCATAATATAATCTCACTGAGAGCCCTGGGGATCTTTGTATTAAAAGCTCATATTTTGAGCCCATTTAAGCCAAGGACTGAGTTTTATTCATCACATTCATCATGATTTTTCTAGGACCTAGAATTGCTGAGGCTGATCTGGTCATCTGGAAAATATAGGTAGACTAATATTAGACAATGACATATAGAATTGGGAAAAAAAAAACTGATGTGGTTTGCGTCATGGTACAGATTCCACTACAGTGGTGGAGAAAAATATAAAACTGGTGAAAATATACTTAATCACAAGTTGTGATGTGTACTATGAAGTAAGAGCACATGGTGCTAAGAGAGCAAAAGGACAGGCTGTACTGTGGTTGGTTAATAGGAAAAATTTCTCTGGCATATAAGGGAAACCTAATGGAAGAGAAGAATAGTCCATAATTAAATGAATTGAATATTCAATTAATAGTTGTTGAAATGAATTGCAACTGATCTGTATCCCTTAGAGCGCTCACTACTTTCTACCTTACATTTTAGTTTTCAATATACATCATGTATAATCTACTCCAGTGTAAGCTCTTTAGCTCTTTGTTAGCAGGGACCTTATCTACTATGCATTCTGTGCACATGGTAGGCTTTCAAATATTTATTAAATTAATGACCAATATTGGTAAATAGCCATTAATGAGTGTGAGAAAAATCTATCTTCTTGATTTTAGGAGTTGTTTTTTTTTCTTCTCATTTAATTAGAGAGTTGCCTGAGTGTTAGGGAGGTTTTTCTAGGTGTCAGATACTGAACACTGAGAACAGTAGTCCCATGATCAGCTGTGGTATATTTTTTGTTCTATTTTCAATAATTTATTGTTAGAGAAATAAAAACAATATTTTAATGTTGGTGTTTATTAGGACTAAAGCCATATAAGGATTCCATGCACTTGATAACAAGACTTTGGCTTAAAAATTGAATGGCTGTTGGGGCAAGTCAGCTTCTCCCAGAGTTGAGATAAAAGCTGATAGTTTCCAGCCACCCACACCTTACAACCTCTTGAATTCCCTGTTGACCTCTTCCTGGCATTATGTCTGTGTTCCTCTTTGTTCAGCTCTAGATTGTTCTCTCTCACTTTTCTTCTCACTCACCCATCCTTGTCTCTCTTAACTATTCATTTTATAGTTGAAATTGTCACTTTAATATAGGTATAAATTATAAAAGCACATAGACGGAAAGTGTGTCTTTTTAGGGTGTATTTTTTAGGGTGCTTTTTTACATGTGGCAGATTCTGTATTCGGTTTTGAAAGTTTCTTATAGTGGTCCATTATAGAAAACCGTTAACACTCATCTAGAAACTTTCTAGAAATTTATCCTTTTTTATTTTTTTCTCTAAGAGGTTCGGGGTGGGCCTGTGATAGGGAAATTGTGACCCAAGTCTAATTGAGAAAATTATTTCTTTGCTTTGGTTAGTTGTGCCATTACTTCATTGATGTGACTAATTTTATTTTGGCTATATATTTGAAAAAAATTAAAAGAAAAAACCTAAAAGTAGGTTAAATTGCTTTTTGACACTTTAAATTGTTCCTCTGAATATTTACTAAGTCCTTATAGGGAAGGTGATCACAAGATTATGAAACATAATAATATATATCCTAAATTTATGCTTTATCCTGAATTTATATGTCCTGAATATATCCTTTAATTTGAATAGTCTCAGTTCTGAAGTTTCATCTATTTAGAAATATATGTAGTTGTAAAACTTTCTAAAGTATACTCTCATCTTACAGGTTCTGAGTGCAAAGGTAGTTACAAATGCTCGAAGTCCTGGGGCAAAATGCTATGGCATTGTAACCATGTCTTCAAGCACAGAGGTGTCCAGGTGTATTGCACATCTTCATCGCACTGAACTGCACGGACAACTGATTTCTGTTGAAAAAGTAAGCTTGCCTAACTGTTTATAAAAGGAGGTTGCTTTGAGGGCTAGTAATTCTCAATTTAAAGGTGTTTCACTGGGAGGGAGTAGAATTAAGAATGATTTTTATTTGTATGTATTCATTTTTATTTTTTTACTTCTATGTTTTCCAGATTCACTATCATCAGCATACTTTTTATAATCATGAAAATGTAACTTTAAAACTTACAGATTTTTTTTCTGGTTTAAACCTTTCAGGTTAAAGGTGATCCTTCTAAGAAAGAATTGAAGAAAGAAAATGATGAAAAGAGTAGTTCAAGAGGTTCTGGAGACAAAAAAAATATGAGTGATAGAAGTAGCAAGTAAGGATTTATTCTTTTGATAAGCACATAGACTGTTTTTTTACACTGATGAAGTAGTTCTCATTCTGTTATTTTCTTGTGTGGGGTGGTATGGTCAGGACACAAGCCTCTGTCAAAAAAGAAGAGAAAAGGTCATCTGAGAAATCCGAAAAAAAAGAAAGCAAGGATACTAAGAAAATAGAAGGTAAAGATGAGAAGAATGATAATGGATCAAGTGGCCAAACTTCAGAATCGATTAAAAGAAGTGAAGAAAAGAAGCGAATAAGTATGCTGTGTATCTTTCTTCTCAATCCCTTTCTAATGTATTCTATGACTTAATTTTTACAGTGGAAGGAAAAACTTGACATTACAATCCAGATAAATATTTAAACTTGGTTGTTAGATGTCACTGTGGTAGAAAAGGAGGTCTGATAGGACTAATTGTCTTCTCCTTTTCTACTCTTGGGAAACAGATGTATTCTTCTAGCTAAGCCTGTTTACTATTAAATCTGGGCTGACTTAAAACAGTCGTTGATTTATAGCTCTGTAATTGAGAGCTGTGTGATTGAGAATTGGGATCGTTTGGTATCACTGAAAGTATTTATGTTAGCGGATTGAGCTATTTTTAAAAACTCTTTGCATTTAAGTTCTCATAGAAAAAGTAGGTTTTTTATTTCGTGTATTGGTTTGTGACTATCTATGAATTCAGCATTTTTATATTACATTTACTTGCTTTTTTAATGAAATATTTTTTGGACATTTGTGTGTCTAATTTTTTTTCCTCTTAGGTTCAAAGAGTCCGGGACATATGGTAATACTAGACCAAACTAAAGGAGATCATTGTAGGCCATCAAGAAGAGGAAGATATGAGAAAGTAAGTCTCCGAGAGGGATGTTGTATACTATTCCACCTATTTCCAAAAGAAGATAATTCAGTATCTCTGTAACCATTTTTGCATACTTCCATGCTAAAAAATCTAAGAAAAAGGGAATGTCATTACTTATTTAAGCTTTTTAAATGACCAGCTGAACTTGAAAAACAAAACCCAAAATTATTTTAACTTCTAGTCCTGTTATAATTTTTTTGTATAGATTCATGGAAGAAGCAAGGAAAAGGAGAGAGCTAGCCTAGATAAAAAAAGGGACAAAGACTACAGAAGGAAAGACATCTTGCCTTTTGAAAAGATGAAAGAGCAAAGATTGAGAGAACATTTAGTTCGTTTTGAAAGATTGCGACGAGCGGTGGAACTTCGAAGGTAGGAAAAGAACCTATTTCATACCGGTCTTTAACTGTGGGTACATCTTTAATACTAGTTATAAATCAGATTTCTGGAAATTGTATTCCCACGGAAAGCTATTTGCCACTTTTAAGAAGTGCAGTAAAAGCTAATGATTTCTTAAGTTTGCATAGCATTTTGTAATTTACACAGGACCTTTCTATCTGTTATCTTTATCTCAACAGTTCTGTAAGGGTAGTTATGCCCATTATATAATTGAAAAAAAACAGAGGCCCAGAGAGGCTAAATGACTCTTCCATTGCCACATGGCTAGTGAGTGGCAGAGTCGGGACTCAGACCCAAGTCTTCTGACTCCAAGTCCAATGCTCTTTCCTCTTCTCCAAAGCTGCCGCCATAAAATACATGACTTTAAAGGAAAAATTGATTTTGAGATAAGGTAATCTCAATGTGTAAGCTACAGTGTTCAAATAGTATGTTGACATTTTAGGACAAATTCTCTGTACTTTGGATTAGAGTCCAAGTGAAGGAAGATTTGCCCTATGAACCTTATTGTGTTCAAGCTCTATCCCAAAGCAAGCATTCTCTTTAAAACACAGAACAAAACAAACCGTTCTATTTTCAGTGGCAATATCTCAGCAGTTCATCATGAGTGCCAGTTTGCTTTGTATGTCAATTTGTGGATGATGCCACTTAAAATATTCTTGTGAAAGTATTTTATAATATAAATTTCCAAATGTTAACCTATCTTGTTGAGAGGTCACTTCCCGTGGGATTTCATCTATTCATTCACAAGAGTGTTAGGAACTACCAGAGATACTTTTAGCAACTTGAATAATACTATAATTGCCACACACTTTACTAAAAGGAAAGAATCCGTACATTACTCAGAACCCACTTTCCCTTTTTTTGATCAAGTCCCATTGTGCTGAGCTTCCTGTTTAGATGACAGCAAGTTGGGAGGAGAGTGAGAGTGGGAGCTACTAGAGCAGCGATTCTCAGACCTACCAGACCAACACCCGTTATACAAAAAAAGTTGCAGCACCCTCTTTACTATTCTGAAATGAAATTGATACAAAATATACCTTCGTGTACAAATAATTTCCAAAAAATCAATATAATACCTTAACTCTAATATAAAGGGGAAATAAAAGTAATTTATAATGAAGTGTGTATTCCAGATATGAATGTTTAGGCATGACTCTCTAGAAGACCTAATGACGTAGTCAGATGTTTGCACCCCTCTTTAGGGGTGAGAAGGTGACAGCTACAGATACAGTCTGAAACTGGTGTGTCATATTGGTGAGTCAAATACCAGGAGTGGTGTTGATATTATGACATGATTTCTGAAATGGTGAACAGCTCTTGGTGAAGTTCTCAAGAAAGTGTAATTTTCCCTCTATTTACATGGGTTTGCAGTCCTGGAAATTTTACCATATATAAAACCATGCCAAAGCAAACAAACCAACTAGCATTTGTTAAAAATGAGTTAGGTTCTAGGCTCAGATTCTTTTTTTAAGGTGATTTTGTTTTGTTTTGTTTTAATGACAGGAATGTCCATTATGGCATTTGAAAGGTATTAGGAGTGTTGGACAGTTTTCTGTTTTGCAGGACTATCCTGACTATTCCATGCGTCATAAGATTCTTGGACTTCTTGGTGCCCACTCACTAAATGCTAGTGACAGCTCCATGGTCACTGTGATAATTAAAAATGCCCCTCATTGAGAACCACTGGGTTGCTAGAGGAAGATACACTGATAGGCCAAGTACACTGAGTGCCTTAGAGTGAAGAAATGACAAAAACACTATTAAATATCTAATACAATAACTTAGTTCAGCAAACATCTGAACTACTTCCTGACTCAAAAAAGCATGTTACCTGGAGCCATCTATTATGGGCCAGTAAACACTCCAAAAAAAAACCCTTAAGGGCAACTATTTTAGATGTATAGCATTTGCTGTAATTCAGGTTGATGGGTATGATCCCAAGTCATCAAAATAAGGTATACTTTGTTTAAGGAGATAGAATATATACTAGATACTAGAAATTTTTCTATCAAAAACAATAGAAGTTGTAGTTTTGTAAATTTGTATATTAGTAGAATTAGTAGAATATTTCCTTTTTAAAATGTCAGTCAATTAATGGGCTATTATTATAGTGGGACTTTTATTTAAACAGGAATCATCTAAGAGGCAACTACTCTATAAAATTCGGCCATTCAGTTGACAATCTTAATAAATAAGTGACAGTATTTGGATCTGTTTGAAGTTTTATTTTGAGTTCTCTTTCCAATTATTTTAAAACTACTTAGATTGAGTTGAAATTTAAAATTGCCAACCTCAAGGAAAAATTCAAATTCAAAAGCTATTCTCTTTCACACAGTCCTAGCATAATTTAAGTATTTCTAAATACTGATTTTTGTTAGACGAAGAGAGATTGCAGAAAGAGAGCGTCGAGAGCGCGAACGCATTAGAATAATTCGTGAACGGGAAGAACGGGAACGCTTACAGAGAGAGAGAGAGCGCCTAGAAATTGAAAGGCAAAAACTAGAGAGAGAGAGAATGGAACGCGAACGCTTGGAAAGGGAACGCATTCGTATTGAACAGGTGCAGTCAGAAAATCTTTTCATCTTAAATAACTGACCTTTCTCAAATCCTGTGATTTTTGCCCTAAAATTTGCTTTACTTGTTGTAAAGCTTCTCTAGAATGAGTTCAGCTAATGAACATTTATTAAGTGTCCCTGGAAGATAATAATGAATTAGATACTAGTTAAAAATATGTTTCGTAATGATTTTGTTCTGGCCAATTGGTACTAATAACTCGAGCTCTGCAATATCATGGCAGCCTAATAGTCTGAGCATAGGACTCTGAGTCCAGAGTAGTTGTAATCCAGGCTCTGTCACTATCCCAACCTTAGAAAATCCTAACTATTTCCTTACATGTTACAGTGGGAATGATTTCCCAAGGCTGGAAGGAAATAATGCCTCTCTTTGCAGAATTGCATCCAGGGTTTTAACGCACTTAGTCTCCATACATATGAAGAACTCTAGTTCTAATTCCCTTGAGGTGCTTTTGTTTCAGTCAAATGATTACACTAAATCTGACCCCCCCCCCCCAATTACTTGCCAGCTTGCACCACCCAATCTCTGTTATTTTAATGTGGCAGAACAATAGCTGTAGCCTAGATTACTGATCACTGAAGTCACATTTGTTTATTTATTTGTCCCAGGTGTGTGTTTTGCCTGGTGCTTGCCTATGATGGTTTCTTAATGACAGGATTAAAACAAGGTCGCATATATACTTACCTTATGTTTTCATTTTGCATTGGTTGGTTCTTCCTTCTGTGTTGTCTGAAGGAACGTCGTAAGGAAGCTGAACGTATTGCTCGAGAACGAGAGGAACTGAGAAGGCAACAGCAGCAGCTTCGTTATGAACAAGAAAAAAGGAATTCTTTGAAACGCCCACGTGATGTAGATCATAGGTAGTTACTTGCTTTCTTCTTTAACAGTTAAACTTGCTGTCTTATTCCTTTTAAGCTAAGACGAACTAGAGAATTAGAAAGTACAGGTAGCCATCACTGGAATGAAAGGTCATGGTCAACAGGGATGGGAATGATTGCGGTGCTGGAGTGGACTCAGTGCATTGTCAAGTACAGAGAGTCTGCTCTTCTTCCCTTTTTCCCTTCCTGATGCCAAATGTTTGTCCATTACCACTGGAAATACACGCTCATAGTAGGCTTCAAGGATGGTTCTCGACTCAGACCCATTTTGAAAATTCTTGTAGGGTAATGCAGCTAGTACAAAAATGCAAGTCATAAACTTGGAAGGACTAAAACATAGATTGTGTTGTGTGTTTGCGTTATACTTATTAATAGACTTCAAAAATATGATATAGTCATTTCATTTTCTTAATATAAATTCTGAGGTCTAGTTGACTGTTGAGAAATAGGTGGAATGAATGAATTGTGCTTGAGACTGACTTCTGACCTTTCCACAGTTAAGTGTAACTGAAAAGGTTGTATACTGCTGGTTAGAATTTTATTATAAAATAGTATCAAGTATTATATCTTATTTGTCTTTTCCATTTAATAATTTTAAAACATAATTTTTCAACTATTTTCTCTCCTGTGAAATTCCTCTAACAGTATATGACTTAATGTAATTTATTAATTCATTCTTTGCTAGCTTGTTCTTGTGACAGAATGTTTTGTGTCTTGAGTTCATTAGCCCTCTGTATCCACAGTTCCTAGCATGTGGTATGTATAACTCCAAGTGTTATTTGATTATTGTCAAACTAATTTATATAAATGAGCAACTGTTTCTCTTCAAGGCGAGATGATCCTTACTGGAGCGAGAATAAAAAGTTGTCTCTAGATACAGATGCACGATTCGGCCACGGATCTGACTACTCTCGCCAACAGAATCGATTTAATGACTTTGATCACCGAGAGAGGGGCAGGTTTCCCGAGAGTTCAACAGTACAGTCTTCATCTTTTGAAAGGTAAATAGATGTGTGAAAATTGTTGTGTTTATTCTCTGAGACTTGCTAGTGATAAGTTTAGTTCTCTATTAAAATCTTAATTAAGGAGTACGGGTCAGAACTGAGTGTTCAGAGCAAGTCATATGTTTGATTTTGGTTTTTGTTAATGGAAATGTGATTCAGTATTCAAACTTAGTTTAATAGGCCACCATAACCAGGTTGAGTAGGTTTATCTTCTTAACCTTTAAAACTAAGTGGGAGTGGGGCCGGCCCTGTGGCTTAGCGGTTAACTGCACGCGCTCCATTACTGGCAGCCCGGGTTAAGATCCCGGGCGTGCACCGACGCACCGCTTCTCTGGCCATGCTGAGGCCGCGTCCCACATACAGCAACTAGAAGGTTGTGCAACTATGTCATACAATTATCTACTGGGGCTTTGGGGAAAAAAAGGAGGAGGATTGGCAATAGATGTTAGCTCAGAGCCGATCTTCCTCAGCAAAAAGCGGAGGATGAGCATGGATGTTAGCTCAGGGCTGATCTTCCTCACACACACACACACAAAAAAAAACCCTAAGTGGGAGGACTGTTAGCTCTGGATGTGCCTCACTGTTCAGAATAGTGCAACGTCCTTCAGGTTGGTAGTGACTTGAGTGTTTGATGTAGTTCCTCCTGGACGCTAAAAACCCAACCTTCATGCCAGACATTTAGCTCAACTTAAAAAAATATTATAGTCAATAATTGTGGCTTTTTTGGTGGCTTTACCTTAAATTAATTTTTAAAGAAGGTGTAATTATTGTAGCCTATGCAAATAAAGTTAAGAATAAGGGCAAGTGAGTACTTCTCAGGACTTGTGTTCTTTGTTTTGGATGATCAATAGGCGAGAACGCTTTGTTGGTCAAAGTGAAGGGAAAAAAACGCGTCCCACTGCACGAAGAGAAGATCCAGGTTTTGAAAGGTATCCCAAAAATTTTAGTGATTCCAGAAGAAATGAGCCTCCACCACCAAGAAATGAACTTAGAGAAACAGACAGGCGAGAAGTACGAGGGGAGCGAGACGAGAGGAGAACCGTGATCATCCATGACAGGCCTGATATCACTCACCCGAGACATCCTCGAGAAGCAGGGCCCAATCCATCTAGACCAACCTCCTGGAAAAGTGAAGGAGGCATGTCCTCTGACAAACGGGAATCAAGGTATTTGTGTAGTTTCTGACGCCTAGCTAGTGGTAAATAATACATTTGGATTTAAAAAAAGTTATAATCAAGTTTTGATCGTATGTGTTTTGGGGTTTTGTTTAACAGAGTCGAAAGGCCAGAACGATCTGGGAGAGAAGTATCAGGACACAGTGTGAGAGGGGCTCCCCCTGGGAGTCGCAGTAATGCGTCAGGCTATGGAAGCAGAGAGGGAGACAGAGGCGTGATCACAGACCGTGGGAGTGGAGCACAGGTAAGTGCTTATGAAGGTTTATTGTCAGCTCTTCAGAGATAAAGTTGGAGGACTTACCATTTTGATGTGGCCTAGGTTAGTTAGATATTGGGGAGACTAGTTTCTTGTAAAAGATCTTAATGTTTCTCATGTTTTACTGTCAGTAGTTGAACATCAATAGTCCAAAGAAGTAAGATAGTAGCCTTGAAATTCTTTTTTTGTGTGTGTGTGTGTGAGGAAGATCAGCCCTGAGCTAACATCCATGCCAATCCTCCTCTTTTTGCTGAGGAAGACCGGCTCTGAGCTAACATCTATTGCCAATCCTCCTTTATTTTTGTTCCCCAAAGCCCCAGTAGATAGTTGTGTGTCATAGCTGCACATCCTGCTAGTTGCTGCATGTGGGACGCGGCCTCAGCATGGCCTGACAAGCAGTGCGCGCCCAGGATCCGAACCCAGGCCGCCAGTAGCGGAGCGTGTGCACTTAACCGCTAAGCCACGGGGCCGGCCCCTAGCCTTGAAACTCTTATTCCATTTGTATTAAACTTCCTGCTGAAGTTTGAGAATTATTATATTTGGTAGACGAGCCTTCCTAGTGACGACTTGGGTTTTACTTCCTGTGAAGAAGTTGAGGCTTTCACACTAGGTGGAAAGTCTTTGGCTCCTCTTTGTGTTTCCCTTTCTCCTTTTTTTAATACTCTCCTTTCTCTCCTACTTTATTAAGGAGCTTAAAGTGTAGAACTGAAATAAAACTTACATCTCTGCTTTTTTTTGTTCTTTTATTTCTAAAGGTAGGCGAGTGGAATATTTTATGTTTTTTAATTGCTTTTTACTGTTATGACACTTTATTGACTTGAATATTTTGTAAGTTAATGAACCTGGACAGAGGACAGTGTCTTTATCTCTTAGCAACTCAAAAACCTTTTACCTAATTTGAAAGCATTCTATTGAGGAAATATTGGCATATATGGGTTGACAGTAGTACAGATAGAATATCCTCTTAAATTATATACAAAAAAGAATTCTGAAGTGTGTGTGTGTATCCATCCTTCAATTTGCATTATAGTCTGATGCCCTGTTTTGTATTTGAATACATATTTAGGCTTTTTAGCAACATTTTTTACTAGAAAATTTTTTAATCCCTTGGCATTCTAGGTCATATCAATATATACTTGCCATTTCATCCAGAGCATTTATGAAACAGATTGGGCCTGATGGCATTATGAGCTTTAATGTTTCTAATAAATAGAAATGTTCAGTAGATCAGTTCATTGAGCTATTTACCCTGAACAGAACTTTGAAGACTGGGTGCCTAATCCAGGTAATCTGCCATATTTGGAGTAAAACTTAAGGCAGTCTCGTAGACTAGTCCCTGCATTCAGATATCCTTTTAGAAAAGGTGTCCTGAGGAGGAGATCCTGTTCCTCCCTTGAAAATTCTGTTTTTCACAATGTAGGTCTGTAAGTTGTTCTGCCAGTATTGTTATCTCTGTGGGGTCCCTTCAGCTTTATTTCCTGTGGGCTGAGTGTCATAACTTCTGACTCTCTTTCCTTGGATCCTTAGTTCTGTGGCTTTTGTTTCTTTATGTTCACTACCCTATTTTTCATAGTAATGGATGTAAGACCTTATAAGAGCCATAGCACCAACTAGTACTATATAAAATGAGATGACAACTCCTGTTTCCATGTGCTGTTTGCATGCCGATCAAATACCCCACCTTGATTTGTCTTAAGGTTTTGATCTCTCACTATGCCTTCTTACATATATATAGATCCAGACATTATATATAAATCCAGAAATACCCGAGGGTCAAAAGTACATGGGTGCTAGAAGGTATAGAAATAGAGATTACAGTGCTGAATCATGTCCCCCATACCCTACCCTGAAGCCCGAGTAGCTTCTCAATACGAAATAGATGGAAACCCTTCTCATATGCTGTTGTATTATTCATCCTTTTATCTTCTCAGACATCTTATTAATTTGCTTCTGACATTAAAAGCACACCAGCATAAGTAAATTGGTATGAGGCTGAGAGTGTCATGACTTTTCTTTAATAAACTATTCTTTAGCACTATCCGGAAGAACGACATGTGGTTGAACGCCACGGACGGGACGCAAGTGGACCAAGGAAAGAGTGGCATGGTCCACCTTCTCAAGGGCCTGGCTACCATGATGCAAGGCGAATGGGTGATGGCCGGACAGGAGCAGGCATGATATCCCAACATGCAAGGTAAGTAGTTAATCAGTTAAGCCTTTTCTGCCAGCACACAACCAAACCTTTATCCTTTCCTTAAAGGTCATTATAGTTTCTGAGAGATTGAATTGCAAGTAGTTAACAACCCTAGGTCTGCCCAAACATTTCCCCATATTAACTAAAAATCTCTAGGAGATCATATGCAGGGCAAGTGATGTTAATTTGTTGGTTTATATTCCTCATTGTAAGTTAACTGATTGACCTTCTGGCATAGATACAAGTATGTCAGAATCCGGTAGATAATGAACGTTAACTTCATGTTGGAACCATCTTCTTGTTGACTACCCCTAGGAAGGAAAAAGAAACTGAAAGTATGTTCTGCTTTGTTCCTTTTCAAATAACTCAAGCAAAACTTTTGGACATTTAATCCAAAGAATGTTCCTATGCTAAGAGACAAGCTTTATTTTCTCTTTACACCAACATCCGTTGTGGCCCTTCAGCTGGCAGGTCTTCTGCCTCTCGCTCTCTTCCATGCCCTTCCTGCTTTCCCATTCTCTGTCTTAGAAGAGATACTGGCTTGGCTTAGTAACCCAACTTACTACTATTCTATGGTCACTTCTACCATCAAACTTAAGTGAGTGTTTATTATACTTGTGCCTGTACAGCCTCGTCACTCATTGTGTCTTTGGTTTTTAAGTGTCACCAATGCCTTTTTTCTTGATAAATATAGATTCCTTTATTTTCTTTGTTCTCAGGCTCCTTGGTGGTTAAGCACTATTTCCCACTGTTGCTTTTCCTTTATTTTGAAACACTCCTCTGTTTTCTAATGCACTATAATTTTCTTTCTACCATTTTGATTTCCTTTGCTGGCTCCTTCAAATGGTTGAACTTTAGACACTACACTTTGTTTTTGGCTCTATATTGTGATCTGCATGTAAATGCCTTGCTGTCTCCATAAATTCAAGGTCACAGGCAAACTCATTCCTCTTCCTGCTTCAAACCTTCTCATCCCATTTGTGGCCTCCAGCTTCTTTTAATTTGCCAGTGCCCTACGCCTCTCATTCACCCCGGCTGGAAAAACATGGGCCTCATCTTTTTCCTTCTTCATTCCTACCATAAATTTCTAAGCGTTGTTCAGTTTTTTAAAAAATACTTGTAATAGCTATGCCTTCTTCCTCATTTTGGCTTCTATCTGATCTTCCCAAATTAGTCTTTTTCCTGCTCTGTTATTCACACTATTTCTAAATTTAACTGTTGGAACTGTTTTGTTATACCATTTACTTGCTCCAAAACCACAAGCAGCTTCTCTAGGTCACAGATCTAATCCAGATTCCTCAGCCTGGCATTCAGACCTTTCTGTAATCTGGTTTTATGCTATTGAAATCATTTCACCGTGGGTTTTTATCTCCCAAATTTGTTACAGGGTTTTTTGGGGGGTCTTTTTTCCTGTGTTACTCATTAGTACCTACTATGTTGCATTATACATATAAAAAATTCCACAAATATTTCTTGAATGATGTCCTCTAGCTCAGAGGTTCAAGTTCCTAGTTGATGCTGATGCTGCTGATCTGGGGACCACACTTTGAGAACTACTGCTC
This sequence comes from Diceros bicornis minor, assembly GCF_020826845.1. Taxonomy (NCBI): domain Eukaryota; kingdom Metazoa; phylum Chordata; class Mammalia; order Perissodactyla; family Rhinocerotidae; genus Diceros; species Diceros bicornis. The sequence continues at coordinate 53,971,885 of NC_080744.1, read as the reverse complement.
CATTCCATTCCTGTGTGTCCCATTAAATGGCTTACTAAGAGACGGGGGCTTTGAAACAAGACTGCCCAAGTTCAATTCCTCACTCCACCGTTTATTAGCCCTATGATCTTCAGCAAGTTACTTAACCTCTAGATCTCAGTTTTTTCATCAGTAAAGTGGGCTTAGTAATGATACTACCTCACAGGACTGTTAAACAGAGTAAATTATTTAATATGGGTAACGTCCAAAGAACAATGCCTGGTAAATGGTAAGCACTTTGTAGGTATTAGCTAGAATTATTTGTTCTTTTGTTCTCTGACTTTTTTTTTTCTTTTAAACCTTTTTCAGTAATGCATCCCCAATTAATAGAATTGTACAAATCAGTGGCAATTCCATGCCAAGAGGAAGTGGCTCCGGATTTAAGCCATTTAAGGGTGGACCTCCACGACGATTCTGAAAATTAGCTCTCTGCCATGGTTTCAAGATAATTTATTGAAATCTCCTGTAAACTTTACTTGACTACTTATGAAGAGGACCTCTGACTTGCTTGAGAGTTCTGTCAGACTTTTCCTTTTTTCTCTTTTTTTAAAATTTAACATGATTGCTTTTCTCAATTTTGGAGAAGATGTTTAAATAGTTCTGTTTTAACTTTTAATAGTTTTGTGTATCATTCAACTTTTTTTCTTGCAGCACTGAGACACATTTGCAAAGATTGGAATCAAGACCATTTTAACGCTGTGTGAATATACAGAGTAGTTTGCAGCCGTGTGGTAGTAGTTTAATTTACAGCGTTAGCTCTGTGGTGTCAGGCTCTAGAGTTACTTCTCATCACCAAGCATTTTCAGCCTCCATTTTGAAGGCTGTCTAAGCTTACAAAGTCTGCTGTCTAATTTTTAGAGAATAAGATTGTTCCTTGCATTTCTGAGTATTATGTAACCTATTTTTGCAGAAGGTACTATTACATTAAGTGCATCTGTGTATCCTGGTTTAAAAAAAATGTACTCTTTTTTGAAATAAACCTTCATATTCTGTATAGTTGCTAAAGTGTTGAGAACCTTTTTAATTGTAAAATGAGAACTGATTTTCAGTTGAGTGTAGCAGCACACTTGTTCAGGTTTGCATGGTATGAAACCAAATAGATTCGTGAAACCTTGGCCATGAGGTTTGTACCACTGAGGTTCTTAGGCTGAGTTGTGCAGGTAAGTGCACTTTTAGGTAATCTGCACTGTTTGATGGATAAATTCCATCTCTGGGAATTGTTTGAGTATTAATGTTTCCATGTTCCCAACTATGTTGAGAAGTGGAAAAAAACCCGGGTTCTAGATTGGTGAATCAGTTGGGTTTTGTAAATACTTGTATGTGGGAAGGCATTGTTGTCTCTTTGTGAAAATAAAAATCCACACCCAGAAGTGTGTGTGTCTTTGTTTCCAGCTTTTTAGGTGTTAGTCCTCCATCCCTTTCTGGAGTTAAACCCAGAGTAATTGACTAGGATTACAGCTATAAAGGCAGTCTTTGGTCTTTGTTCCTAGGAAATAAGTCTTACTTTGACTCTTCACCTCAGTAGCTGGACAGCACAATCTGTTGAAGTGTTGGAGACTTAACCACTAATCGTATAGCTTTTTTTTTTCTCTCTTTTTAAGGCATCTTTTCTAGGAAAGCCCTTCAAGGTAACTTGTGAATATCACCTCTTACAGCCTTCCATATTGCTTCATATAAATTAGTGGTGAATAATCCAAATGGTCCAGATTCTTGGTAAATGCAGCAGTCTCTATGCTCAGACAAAGTGAAAGGTGGGAGTAAGGGATTGCTCTGTGTCCACCTTTTGATGTGAGGAGGAGTCTTCGTAGAAGTTCCTGTAAATATTCCTCGGTGGATAGCCTTGTGCCCATGAGGTGGCTCAGACTTCTGAGGGCTGTGGACAGCCACGGTACCCTAGTCTTTGGCTCTTTGGGGAACTGGCACTTTTTGTATTGCTCTGGATTTCATAGTCTTTTCTGCCCTTCCTAGCCCTACAACTGTGGGAGCAGGTGGTATGTGTGGGAGGGTCTCCTTCATTTCCTGGTCCCCTGCACTTTGTAGCATGGCGCAATCGAAGCCTTAGTATGTACTGGAGTGAACTAACTTCAGCTCTGCCGCTCTCTGTGATGCTGGGTCATTATGTCGCTTCCAGTCTGTTTCTTCATTTGCAAAGTGGAGCTGTACTTACCACAAGGGATTACACAGTGGCTCACTTTTGCTAAGCACTTTATATGCTGGGCAATGTGCTAGGCATTTTAAGTGCATTTGCTTGCCTAATACTCAGAAGAATCCTACTAGCCGTAGGTAACGATTCCTGTCCTACCCATTTTTCAGATACGGATCTGAGTAGTAATCTGCTCTTAAAAAATTAGATCTTTGATTTGTTCCAGTCTTTTCTACACTTAGCCTGAAGGGTACAACAGTCCACAGACAGTGTAGGTAATTATTTTTTCCTCAGGTTGCCATGGTATAGCTTTTTCTAGTTGAGAAAATCTGACAGAACCACCTTCTGAAATTTTGGCATTGAGGTTGGGAGTAGCCCTCCAGGTTCAGGGGCACCAGTTAGTAGAGATCTGGCTGGCCGCAGAGTCAGTAGTGAAATCCAAATTTAGAGATTTTTTTTTTTTTTTGTGAGAAGGACTAGCCCTGAGCTAACATCTGATGCTAATCCTCCCCTTTTTTCTTGAGGAAGATTGGCCCTGAGCTAACATCTGTGCCCATCTTCCTCTACTTTATATGGGACGCCGCCACAGCATGGCTTAACAAGCAGTGTGTCCGTGCACGCCTGGGATCCGAACCTTCGAACCCCGGGCCACCGAAGCGGAGGATGCGCACTTAACCACTTGTGCCACCAGGCCGGCCCCCAAATTTAGAGATTTTATAAAGGAAGCTGGGTTCCTCAAAACCAAGAGGAAGGAGGAAAATTTGCTCTTCTCCATATACTTGAGCAATCCAATGTTTCATTATAATGTAGAAGGTTTCAGTGATTTAGGAGCAATAGATAGTGTACAGTGGTTCAAGAAAGAGCCAGTCTTAATAAGCTTGGACAAGACACTGAAGTCAGAAACTACACATGCCAAAAATAATTGTAAAGAAAAAAGCTTCAGAATTACGTAGAAAAAAATTCCAAGCCCTTAAATACATGAAGTAAAGAAAAATTTGGAAACCCTTCTGTCTGTGTTTGTGTCCCTTGCTAGATTGTCACCTAACTCAGTTCCTCCATACTTAAGCCAGTTCCAACAATTAAATACTTTCTGAATCCTTACTGAAAAAATGTCAAATTACTTTGCATTCTCTATAGAGAACCTCATCTAATCCAACCCTTTACCTAAAGATGAATCTTTTCCAATACTTCCAACGAATGCTTTATTAGCATTCCTCTCAAGCACCTCTGATTTAATCTGTTCAGTTACCCCTCACAAACTAATCCTCACAAATGTTCAGTCACTGTCTTCAAGTCAATAAGGCCGCCATACATAAAAGTCTCTTTCCTAAACGACTTAAAATGCATCCGTCAACAAATACTGCTTATTTTTACCTGAAACATTGTTTTCTGAAATCCTTAAGTGCTTCCTACAAGATGAGTTTCTGTCTTTCCCTATTCTCTCTCTGTACTTAAGCCATTCCAGCTGGCCTTAAGGGTCAGGGTTCATAGAGTTAATTCTCGCCTGTCCTGTACCAATCACCTTTATCTCACACCTCCACCACCACACCTCATGTATTTTTCTCTCCTCTGCTTTAAACCTTCTAATATCTCCGCATCTCGCTCGGAATAAATCTAGTCTTTTGAGTGGCCTGCTTCTCTCGCCTCATCTCCTACTACTCTCCTCGCTCGCTTTGTTTCGGTCACATTGGCCTCTTTCTGTTGCTTGAATACAACATCCCATCTCCAGCCTTTCGCACTTGATAGTTCCTTGATCTGCAGCGCTGTTTCCCCAGATATCCACGTCTCCCTTCAGGTCTTTGCTACAATGTCGTTTTCTCCGTGATGCCTTCCCTGATACTTAAAACTGCCGCCCTCTTAGTCCACCCCCGGTATTGCCCCCTCCCTTCCCATCTGACGTATTTACCGTCTGTCTCTTCCTACTCAGATGTACGTGCCAGGAGGGCAGCAAGTTCTGTCTTCTTTTTTCTCGCTGCTATATTCCCAGCACCTGCCACTTAGCCACTCAATAAATACTTGTTGAATACGTAACCATGTGGAGGATTCATAATTTTAATAGAAGGGGCTTAGGGGCAGCAGTCTGGTTGGAATGGGGGCTCTAGGCTGTCTTGAAGTTGCAGTGGTGTAATAAACACACTGTTCTAAGGTTGAATACTTATGGGTAACTTTGAGAATATCTAGTGAAAATTAAGGTGGGAGCTTGAGGAGGCCCAAAGGCCTCTCCCAAGCCACCCCTTGGTGCAGCCACCAGTAAGAAATGGGACTGTTTAGGGACAGGCTTCCCAAACCACCAGACCAGGGGCTTATGCTCCCTGAGAGGAGATGGCTGCCTGAGGCGTGAACGTTAGCCGTGAAGGCATCTTTGCTCCAGCTTCATGCTCGCCAGTCATATATTTTGCCTCCCACTTGGATTTACCAACAGGGTTAGGAAACAAGTGTATGAAATCTGCTCAATAGTTAAATTTTAATCAGTTTGTTAGAGACTAACTAAGCGCATCCAAAGCTCAAGCAATACCCAGTCATTTAGATAGAGACAGTTTTCTTAGTAAGTTTCTAGTGATACTCATCAACATATATTTAATTTACTCATCATACTCTGCCAAGCATTTGGGAGGTGGAGTAGAGGGGAAACAGGTCAGATACTATGACAAGTAAGATACGATGCATCCCTCAAGTATAAAATACAATCATAAGACTAAACATTCGATTCCATAAAATAAGAAAGATCCCTTCTAAAATATCCTAATTTTCCTAAAATTATTATATACCGTTTAGCTTATTTCATGACTTTCACTCTATTCCGTGATTGATCTGCCCTCCTTGGTCTCTCTTGTTCCTAGCTCTCTGGCCTCAGAGAGGCAGCCTGACTGGGTTGGCTTTCCCTTGTCTGCATTTCCTCACTACCACTGAACTACTCTGATAATCCAAATTGGGCAAGACTGTATCACAGGGAAGGCCGTCACTTCTGGGACAACTTGCAGGGTAGGCCAGTCTAAAGACTGGTTTAGGAATATGCAGGAATTAGGGGTTCATGGGCTAATTCTGCCACTTACTAGCTGTGTGCAATTATGGGCAATTTATCTGTAGGTCCAGGATGCTATGATCAACTTGGCTTACCTGACAGAGCTGTTGGAAGGGTTTAATGGGAAAATATGTGTGGAACACTGAACAAATTCTACTCATTTCTCTTCTAGCGAAGTCATGTTATGTATGCTCTCTGATTGTAAGACAAGAGAAAAACTTCAGTTGTAATGGTTGCTGCTTGAATAGAGAACTGAACTGGTACAGCTGCTGACTGGACAAAATCTGAGGTCTAACTGTGTGAGATAAGGCAGTAGTTCTTAAGCCTGGGCTCTGTCCCCAGACACTCATGGGTGGGGCCTAGGCGTGTTTTTCTGCAGGAGTTCCCCCAGAGGATTCATATGTGCTGCCAGGGTTGAGAATCACTGTAGAGATACAGCTCAGATTAAGACCAAACACTCTTTGAAGAGCTGCTGGCAACTTTATGGGTAGCAGAGTTTTCCTTATCATTGCTCCAACACATGTCATTTTAGTTTAAGAAACCCCATCTTTTGCCTGCCAGTGGGCTGAGATGCTCTGATTAATGTAATTTTCTAGTTAACTGATGATTAATAATCTTATATAGTTCAGCCACTCGGGGTGGGGTAAGGGGACCCTTCTGCGTCAGCTCTAGGAACTTGTGTCCAGAGCTTCCAGAACTGTCCTGGTTGAGCTGTGAAATGTCATATTATGTATTATTTAGATAAGCATTACTTTGTTTTCATTCTAATGACTAGAGAGTCACCTTTGAAAATGGTTTAAAAGGGTTATTGCCAGATCCCAAGATGAAGAGACTAGATCAAGAGTTAGAATCTCTGGAGTCTGGTTTTGAGCCTACTAGTTGAAGCATATAATTAACCTTTATGGACCCCAATTTCTTTCTCCATAGGTTTATGACCTTTATGATTCCTACTGTTTAACTTCTATTATAATAAAAATGTAAAGTTCAGGCAACTTTGATCATTCTAACCAATTACAGGAAATTAAAGGGAGAAAAATCTTGTCACACAGTAAGGTAAGTAATATTTCAAGCTTACCGTGTATCAGGCTTGTTAAATGTATTATGAGTATGATTGTCATCACAGAAGTTATTGAGCACTTACCATGTGCTAGGCATTGTACTAGGTAATTTACATGCATTAGTTCATTTGATTCCCACAACAAGCTTATCATTTAGATGTAGGTACCGTTATTATTCCTGTTTTATATGTGTGGAAACTAAGGAACAATTTGTCCAAGATCATAAAGGTAGCAAGTGGTGGGACCAAGATTCAAACTTGCACATACTTACAAGAACATCACTTCAAGTCGTTGTTGGCAGGTATAACCGGTGACATATGTAATATATTTGACACCACAAAGCAAATAATTTCTTATCCCTTACTCTGTATGACAAAATTATTTTCTGTAATAAGCATTTCCTTTATTTGTTCTTTAGTTTTTTGTGTGTGTGCGTGAGAAAGATTAGCCCTGAGCTAACATCCGTTGCCAATCCTCCTCTTTTTGCTGAGGAAGACTGGCCTTGGGCTAACATCCATGCCCATCTTCCTTTACTTTATATGGGACGCCGTCACAGCATGGCTTGACAAGCGGTGCGTTGGTGCGCACCTGGGATCTGAACCTGTGAACCCCGGGCCACCGAAGCAGAGCGCATGAACTTAACCATTACTCCACCGGGCCGGTGTCTGTTCTTTAGTTTTAAAATAAGAGAAAAGAATTTTTGGTTTAAAAGATATTATTACAATTCAGTAAAATATTTTTTGTGTCAACTAAAATTTGCAATTACCAAGGAAAAATATTACACTTTCTAGTTCTCACTCTATTTTTTTTTTTAATTTTTATTTATTTTATTTTTTTTCCCCCAAAGCCCCAGTAGATAGTTGTATGTCATAGTTGCACAGCCTTCTAGTTGCTGTATGTGGGACGTGGCCTCAGCGTGGCCAGAGAAGCGGTGCATCGGTGTGCGCCCGGGATCTGAACCCGGGCCGCCAGCAGCGGAGCGCACGCACTTAACTGCTAAGCCATGGGGCCGGCCCTCTATTTTTAAAGTTTAAATGTAAACATTCCAAGTGGACACATGGAATGACAGAAATGAAGTAACTCAAATTATGGTTTTCAACGTATAGGTCTTGCACATATTTTGCTGAATTTATATCTAAGTAGTATGTTTGATGCTATTATAAATGGAATCTTTAAAATTTCAATTGTTCATTGCTAGTATGTAGAAGTACAATTTAAATTTTTTGAAGTCAAATTTATGAGTAATATCACGCACACATTTTACATGTACAGTTTAATGAATTTTGACAAATGCATACACCCAAGTAACCACTGCCACGATGAAGATGCAGAATATTACCATTGCTAAAACTTTTCCTTGTGCCCTTTCCTGGTCGTCACAGTCCACATCTGTGGCCCCAGGCAACCACTTATTTGCTTTCTAGCACTACAATTTTATGTTTCCTAGAGTTTCATATAAACGGAATCATACAGTAATGTTTTATTTTGTATTTGGCTCCTTTCGTTCAGCGTAATGTTTTTGCAATTCAGCCATGTTGCTTAGTATATCAGTAGTTCCTTCTTTTTGTTGCTATGTAGTATTCCACTGCCTGGGTGTACCACAATTTTTTATGTATTCACCTATTGATGAAAATCTGAGTTATTGACAGTTTTTGGCTATTATGAACAAAACTGGTATGAATATTTTTATACAAGTCTGTGTGTGTACATATGTTTTCATTGCTCTTGAGTAAATATCTAGGAGTGGAAATTGCTGGGATATATATATATATCCTTTTGTTTTTGTTGTTGTTAAGGATTTTTGCGTTGTTTCCATGAGGAATATTAGTCTGTAGTTCTCTTTTCTTGTAATATTTATGGGAGTAATGCTGGCTTCATAAATATAATAGAGAAATGTTCCCTCCTTTGCCTTTTTCTGAAAGAGTTTGTGTGAGATTGGTATTATTTTTTCCTTAAGTGTTTGATAAAATTTACCAGTGAAGCCATCTGGGCATGGAGTTTGGGGAGATACTAAGTTTACAGATTCAATTTCCTAAATAGACATAGGGCTATTAAGATTTTCTATTCTTGAACTAATTTTGGTAATGTGTGTCTTTCAAAAAGTTTACCCATTTTATCTGAGTGATCACATTTATTGGCAGAAAATTATTCATTACATTCCCTGTTGCCCTTCTAATGTCTGTAGGATTTGTAATGATGTCACCTCTTTCATTCTTGATATTGAAAATTTGTGTCTTTTCTCTTTTTCTCTAGATCACTCTGGCTAAAGTAATTTTAGATTTTTTCCCCTCAAAGGACCAGCCTTTGGTTTCATTGATTTTCTTTATCACTTGTCTATTTTCTATTTATTTTTTCCTATTCTTATCTTTTGTTATTTCCTTCTAGTTATTTGGATTTAATTTGCTCTTTTTCTCCCCTAAGGTGTTAGCTTAGATGATTTTTATAGGCCCTTCTTTTCTAATTGCTTTATAAGATTTAAAAATTCTGTTGATGCTGGGACACAATACAATGATACTCTGATAGATGAAAGGCAGAACTCTCTTACAGCTCTGAACAAGAAAAAGCTTACATGCAGTGCCACACAGCGGGTTGCACCCAGGGACAGGGTAACAGCAAATTAGAGCTGTAGGTGGCAGCTTACGTATGGCAAGTGGAGTGAAGTTAGCTAGGTTTCATGGGCTCCCTTGTGGATTGGCTAATTTGAATAATTTCACTAGGGGCATAAGGATGGTCCCTAGTTGTCTGGTACCCAGCCCCAGGGCAGTTAGAATGGGTGCATAGGGCCCAGGAGTATGAGAATCCAATAAGGGAAGTGGTTGGGATGTAGACTTAATCAGCCACCCAAGAAGGGAAACTGACTTCTTAAAATTAGTCAAGATAGCATTTTTAACTTCTGGATATATATCCTACGGAAATGAAGTCTTGATCTCGAAGAGATATCTGCGCTCTTATGTTCATTGCAGTGTTATTCACTATAGCCAAGATATGGAAACAACCTAAATATCTGTTGATGGGTGAATGAATAAAGAAAATGTATATATATATATATATATATATATATATGCGCACAATGGAATATTATTCAGCCTTATAAAAGAAAGAAATCTTACCATTTGGGACAACACGGATGAACCTAAGGACTTTATCCTAAATGAAATAAACCAAACACAGAAAGACAAATACTGCATGATCTCACTTATATGTGGAAACTAAAATAGTTTAATAGAAGCAGAGAGTATAATGGTGGTTGCCAGGGGCAGGAGGAAGGAGGAAATAGGGAGATGAATGAGTTCTGGGGATCTAATGTACAGCATGATGACTATGGTTAACAATACTGTATTGTATACTTGAAATTTGCTAAGAGAGGTCTTAAGCGTTCTCACTACAAAAGAAAGAGGAAGATAGAAAAGATAACTATGTGAGGTGATGGATATGTTAATTAGCTTAATTGTGGTGATCATTTCATATTATGCATATGTTAATAGGATAAGTGTATACAATTTCTTTCTGTCAATTATAACTGAATAAAGCTGAAAAAAATTTTTTTAAATAACGTTTAAGAAATATATCACAATTGACCCCTTGAAATCTTGACATCAGTTTTAAGTTCAGTTATTTGGGGTATTTGAGTGGCATGGATAGTAGAGGAGAATTTTAGAGAGCAGAGCATAAGTTGCCCTGAATAGCACAGAAAACATTTTATTGTGATAGTAAAAGGAAGAAAACAAGTAGAAGTACAAGGAGTCCTTGTAGTCTGGCCCATGACCAAGTTCCCAATTTAATATGGCATTAGCCATGAAAACAGACTTGAAATTTCTGGGGTCTCTAAGAATATCTTGGTGGAGTTGTAAAGTGTATTAAAAGTCTAAGTTATATTTTTCATGACAATCATATCTTGGTGTATTCCTTGGGTGAAGGTGGCAGGTTCTGCAGTTATGTTGTTGGAGGAAATGAACTGATAGTTCAGTAATGTATGTGTAAATGTTAGTGGTATTTGTTTGTAACCAAGTGGAAGGGGTAGTTGTGGTGGCCATGGTTGGAGACGCAGGGTGAGCAGTCAGGTGGCAAGCCAGAGAGGGGAGTAGGAGAATGCTGTGGGGAGTGGGAGGTCCTCTCCCCAGGGAGTCAAGGGGTGGACTGATATGAGGCAGTTGCCACCTGGGGAAAGCAATAATTTCCATTAATTTTTAGAATGGCATACATAGTAATAAGCTCTACAGGATTTCCTGTTAGGCATGGGGGTGTAAGGATGTACATTTTGGCAGAGAGCAAGGAATATAATATACTAGGACCATGGGCTCAGTAAACAGCAAGCTCAGGAAACATAATAGAATCTCTAATATCAAAAGAGGAAAAGCAATGAATGACCCGTGTCTAATTTGTCAGTGCCTTAGGAGAGGCAGCCCATGGGCATTGCTTGGGCAGCGGTCTCAGTGTCTGGGTTGCACTCGTCTCTGATGAAGGGGACAAAGTCATTTCCAATGGTGAGATCTTGGACTGCAGTGACAGTGTCTGAGGTGATGTCATCTCCAGCAGTGAAATCCTAGGCCAGAGCAGTGTCATCTGGGATGTGGGACTGGTGTATCCTTTCCAAGTGGATACCCACTCAGATTGATATGGGTCATGTTTTTGTGACTCTGGCATGATAACAAGACTGAGCTGCTTGTAGAACTTGAAGGCAGTGTTGGGCCTGGGAGCTTGACTTGCAAATATCTTTTAAATCAAGGGACTTTGTGGGTGCACAGCTAGCAAAAGTGATGTCAGCATCCATGATACTGCCAAAATTGGGCCAAAGTGCCAGAACCCAACTGGCGCAGTTAAACCCCAACTGAGGGTGGCCAAATCTAAAAAATCCCAACAGTCTAAGGTTTTGCCCAGATGGGTGATAAGAGTGTTTCTGCAGCAAATGGGTTTTAAATCTTATGGTGTGATTTAGATGCATGTTGCTAATAGGATGTCAGATGGTTTGCCAATCAAAATATCAGTGGCTGAGGTTGTTGGAGCTCCAGCATGAGACTGTAGGTAGGCCCTCCAATTTAGCCGGTTATTGTGGGCCTTTTGTTCTGTGTGTTGGTTTGATTGTTGGCAGGCAAGTTGCCCCCTAGGGCCTTTGGGCTGCAGGGCTTGCATTAGCCACACTCCATGGCATGTGGGCCTCAACGTTTGCCATGCTTGGTTGAAACAATGACTTACGTAGAGGGTTTGTACCTCTGGATTACAAACCAATGAAAGCACCCAGACCAGTAGTAACAAGACCAATAGTAACAAGACTAATAGCCAATGGAATGGTGTGCAGCTGCACTTGACAGACTTTAGTTGCTCGATGTTGATTTTCCTCCAGTATGGATTATTACCAATGAGGGGCTGTCTGGTTTCATCATTACGGGATATGGTATTGCCTTTATTATCTCTGAATGTGGTTTTCATTTACTAAGTGGAATTTTCTATCCCCCTTCTTAGTAGTCCACCCTGTCTGTCGGAATGGCCCTGGACAACTAATTTTCATTTTTTTGAGGAGATTGGAAGGAGACCCCAGAAGAATTATCCACCTTTTTATAATCTGAATATTGAGGAAGGTTTTTTGGGTTGTGGAAGTTCAGGCTTAAATAGGTTCCATATTAGATGGGCAGGTGCCTTGCCTGACAGACAATCTGTGGTTAATGGGTCCCAGAAGACTATGCACCCTTGATCTAGCCTCCTGTCCTTATGGGATAGGTTGGAAATTCATAAAGATACAGGAGACATTATTAAAGGGCCTCATATATAACGAGTCTTCGTATACATAGAGGCAAGACATATCCTCTTTAAAGATAGGAAAGGGCATTGGAAAGTTTTTTTTAAGTTGACGAAAGGTGTGAATTGTTCAAGGAAACTTAAATTAAGTGAGATTAATGCCTGGGGCAAGAGAGACACCCATTTAGGGGTCCATTTGCAGACTAGAGTTTAAAAAGCTGTTTGAAGAGACCATTATGTCTCATTACACTGGCTGTCTGGGACCTATTGGGAAGATAAAAGTTTTGTTGAATGCCTTTTCCAAGAGCCCAGCATCGTGTATTTTTGAGAAGTGAAATGTTTGCCTTGATTACTATCAGTAACATCTAGAACTTTGAAGAGGATAAGGAGCATCTGGTGAGGCCTTGTATTATGGCCTTAGTATATGTAGAGACTCGTAACTTTGATTTATATCTTCTGCAAGGCAAGAGATTCTGAGTTCTTTCCCTTCAGGCGAGGGAACAGTTCTTAGGCCAAGGCCCAAAAGTTTGTAAAAATGTGCCAATGAGGCCATTTGCTGACCAGGACATCTAGTGCTAAGATGACTGCCTGAAGTTTGGCCAATTTTGCTGACCCTTATGTCCCATCCTTTATCAGGGACATCCTGGTTAAGGGATGAAAGCAGCAGCATTGCACTGAGCTCCCTCATGTGTAGTGGTGGCAGTGCTTCTGTGTACTCCATGAGCTCCCATTGCTGTTCTCTCAGTAAATTCCAGTGGCTCCCCAGGTAGCCAAGGGGTCTGGAGGAGGGGTGACATCTGGCAAAGCACTGAGAACAAAGGAGGCCATGTCTCCTGCAGTTGGAATATGCCAGCGGGTCCAGGTTTGGCACCATCCTGCATTCAGGAGGCCTCAGTAGCAGTGCTGAGCTTGTGGGGTGCTGCTTCCATGACCCAAGGCATGATGGGCAGCTGGGTACAAAGGGTCACAGGCTTGGGGTCTGTGACAGCCTCTATTTCCAGGATATCCCAGTATGTGGCCAGCAATTTCTGCTCTAATGGTGTATAGCATGAGGCTGAGAGGAGTAGTTTCTTACATCAGAAGCCTATGGGCAACCTATGACCATCTTAGGTGATCCAGAGACTCCAGGAGGCTTGAGGGGATGTTGTTAGAGCCTCTACAGCAAAGGAGTCTCTAAAGGCGTTAAAGGAAGTGCCTGTTGATTTTAATTTAGACAGATTCTAGGGCCTTTTGTTGGAAGGAGCTCAATTTAATGTGGGCTGATTTGTAACTAGTAACATCAGAGATTAAGTAAAACTTGTAAATGAGGAATATGTTGTCTCCAGGACCCAAAAAGGACTAGAAGGTATTGGACTTGTATGTCCTTAATGAGTGTATCAAATGAATCTCCTCAGAGGAGGTTGTCAACCTGTGCTCCTGGAGAAAGGTGAATGCAGTTAAGATCTTGTCTGCAAAAATTGTGTGTGATGGCAAGCTGTTGAGGTACCCCACGGCTAGCCTAGTAAAACTGTATTGTGTCCCTTAAAAGGGGACACAAAAGTGAAGGAAAACTGCGGCTGAGAGGCTGTGTAAATAGGCAATAAATAGAACATATCAGCCAAATCTATAATAGCTAAATATTAACCAGTTTCTGATTGCATAGCATTAGTAATTTCAATAATATTGGGTATTGGGTATGGGGGCCTTAATGAATGGGACCACACCATTAAGATAGCAGTAATCCACTGCAAGGCATCATTCATTCTTTCTAAGTTTAAGAACAGGCAAAAGTGGGCTGTCAAATGGAGAAGCAGTGGGAATAATCACCCATTCATTAATTAGGTTTTATATAGTAAGTTTCCATCCTTGAAGCCCCTGTTTTAACCCTAATTGGGCCATATTAACTACTTTAACCAGAGGTCCGTGGGGTCCCATTTTGTCAAGCGAATTTGTAAGTGCCCAAGACTTAATTCAGTTTTAATCCGTTACTCATGTGTCAGAGTGTCTATGCTCACCATGGAATATTTTAGGGCAGTGGGTCCTCTGGCTATGGGAAATTGAGGCAAGAGTATAGTTTAAGTGAGGCATACCTATTTTTCCTCTATTTTATATTTAGTTACTCTCCTAAGATTATTAGGGTACCACGTTCAAATTTAGTGAGATCCCCAGGTATAACTGATAACTGTAATTTTAGCCCCAGTATTAAGTCCATAAAGCTTTGCCAGTTGGTGCATTTTAGTAAATGTTAAAGTTAATTCAGAACCTATTTGTTGTAGAGGCACAAGAGCTAATTGGTGCCCTTTTAATCTTTTTGTTATATAAATACTTTTAGTAAATTTTGGATTTTCAATTGGCTCAGATTATAGACCTTTGTTTCAATTTAATAATGTGTATACATTTATTTTATTTCCTTGTCCTGTATCCAGGCTTCTTTTCTTTCTTTCTTCCTTTCCTTTCCTCTGTCCCTCCCACCCTCCCCCTTTTCCCTCCTCCCCTTTCCATTTTGTCACTGAATATACTGGGGGGGAGGTACTTTAGCCTACTCATACTTATACATTTTTTTCCTCCTGAGAGCCTCAAATCAGTATTGTTAGGGGTAGGGACCTCCCTCATGGCAATGGTTGTATGGTTAAGGACCTGGACTTAAGTTAGGTTTGAATTAATCCGTTTGCTGTGCCACAGGGGTACCATGGGTATTTTCCCTTATAACTCTGAGAATTAGGTTTTTCGTTGCAATGCAGCAGAAGCGTGCTGGTTCCACAGCCCGTGGAAACTACTCTGCTACAGATTTGCTTTTTTCCGCGTGGGGGAAGTCGCAGGTTTCAGTTTCTGTCTCTGCCTGATGACTCATAGTACCAACTTTCTAGGCATGTTATGGGAAAAGGGAGGGAGAGGCATGGCCTGCTCCTAGGTGGCTGTCTTGCCTTCCAAGGCTTCCCAGTCTACCTGAGGACTTAGAGTGATAGGATCCTCTCCTTGGGACAACGCACTGAACCCATTGTCTGAAGTGTCAGTCTCTCCGCATTTGTGATGTGGTGGCACTTACTAAGGCCCAAGCACACTGTCCGGGGGTCTTCCATTATTCAAGCAATTGGGTAACCTCGGCAGGTATGCTGGGTGGGGAGAGAGGGGGTGCAGGGATGAGATATTTCTCCCCTAGCCCCTTCCCAGCCCTTCCCAGTTGCTTTAAAATTTTTTTTGTGTGAGGAGATCAGCCCTGTGCTGACATCTGCCAATCCTCCTCTTTTTGCTGAGGAAGACTGGCCCTGGGCTAACATCCGTGCCCATCTTCCTCCACTTTATATGGGATGCTGGCACAGCATGGCTTGCCAAGCGGTGCGTCAGTCCGCGCCCAGGATCCGAACTGGCGAACCCCGGGCTGCTGCAGCGGAGCACGAGCACTTAACCACTTGCGCCACCAGGCCGGCCCCTAAAATTTTTTATTTATCACTGTTTTTCAGCAATTTGATTATGATGTGTATTGGTATGGGTGTTTCCTACTTGTGGTTTGTTGAGATTCTTAGCTCTGTAACTTTTTTTTTTTTTTGCATCAAATTGGGAAATTTTGGCCATTTTTCTTTCTATATTTTTTGTACACTTCCTACTCTTATTAAGAGACTTCATTTAAATATATTTTCTAACTTAATGTTGCCTTATAGGACACTGAACTTCTGTTTATTTTTTCATTCATTTAATCTTTGTGCTTTCACGTTTACCAGTCTTTTTCTTCTGCAGTGTCTAACCCACTGTTAATCTTATCCTGTGAAAATTTTATTTTACGTATATTTTTTTATCTCTAAAGTTCTATTTGGGTTTTTAAAAATACATTTGATTTCTCTCTTCATTATGTTCATATTTGCCTTTAAATACATGACTGTAGTATCTAAGATCCTTGTCTGCTAATTTAACGTATCTTATTATTTCTTTTATTTGAATTTTCTTCTGGCTAGGGATCACATTTTCCTGGTTTTTGGCAAGTCTAATAATTTCTTATTGGATCCTGGACATCATGAATGTTGTATTGTTGAATGTCTGGATTTTGTTGTCTTCCTTCAAAGAGTCTGAAGCATTTAAGTTATTTGTTGATCAGTTTGATAAATTTCAGCCTTGTTTATAGGCTTTGTTATGAGGGATCTTGAGTAGCTTTCGTTCAAGGGGTAGTTCAATTGTAACACTGTGAAGTAGCCTCTTTGTGGTCAACAAGGAATGCCCTAGTTGATCACCCAGAACTCTCTGCTTTGGCTGGTTTAAACTTAAACTTCTTGCCCTGCATAACTCTGGGAACTGTTCAGTTTATAACTGCTATATCTTTTTTTGCTCAACCTCATGAGTCTTATCTTATGCATGTTTGGCCTAATACTAAACAAAGACTGAAGGGGACTTATATGGAGCTCTTTTTCTGCATAGCTCCGTTCTCTCTGGAACTCTGTCCTACAGCTTCTAACTGCTCAGTCTCTCTGAACTCCAGTCTCTGTCTTTTCATGTTCAGCATGCTAGGCTCTGACTGAGTTCCCCTCCCTGCACCACCATTAGGAAAATGCATCCAGGCAAAAAGATGGAGCAATCATAGAGCCTACTTCACTTGTTTCTTTTCTCTCAGGGATAACAATCCTGCACTGTCTGAGGTCCTTTGTTTGAAATAGTCCTTTTATGTATTTTGTCCAGTATTCTAGTCCTGATGGGACAAATGTGACCCTTGTTGCTGCATCTTTTATGTATGTATAGTGACACACAATGAATTGCACATAAACACTTGATAAATTTTGACATATATATATACACACACACACACACAAATATATGTATGTATCTCCAGGAAACCATCACAATAATCAAAATGAAGAACATACCCATCATTCCCAAAAGTTTTCTTATACCCTTTGTAATCCATCTCTATCATCCACTCCCACTCCATCTGCAGACAACCACTAATATACTTTATGTCCGATAGGTTAGTTTGCATTTTCTAGAATTTTATATAAGTAGAATCATAAGTATAGGCTCATTTTTATCTGGCTTCTTTTACTCACCATACTTAGAGATTTATCCATGTTGTTGCTTGTATCAGTAGTTCATTCCTTTATATTGACGAGTAGTACTCCCTTGTAAGGATAAACCACAACATGTTTATGTGTTCATCTGATAATGGACATTCGGGTTACTTTCAGTTGTAGGCTCTTTCAAATGAAGTTACTTTGAATATTTGTGTACAAGTCTTTGTGTGCACATATGCTTTCACTTCTCTTGGGTAAATATCTAAGAGTGGAATAGGTGAGTTTTATGGTAGGTGTCTGTCTAACTTTTTTTTTTATTATTGAGGTCATAATAGTTTATAACATTGTGAAATTTCAGTTGTACAATATTATTTGTCAGTCACCATATATATGTGTCCCTTTACCCCTTATGCCCACTGCCTAACCCCCTTCCCCTCTGGTAACCACTAATCTGTTCTCTTTGTCCATGTGTTTATCTTCCTCATATAAGTGAAATCATGCGGTGTTTGTCTTTCTCTGGCTGGCTTATTTCACTTAACATAATACCCTCAAGGTCCATCCATGTTGTTGCAAATGGGACGATTTTGTCTTTTTTTATGGCTGAGTAGTATTCCATTGTATATATATACCACATCTTTTTTGTTTGTTTTTTTATTGTGAAATTTTTGTTGTATATTATTGTTTGTCAGTCACCATATAAATGCATCCCTCCACCCATTGTGCCCACCCCCCACCCCCTTGCCCCTGGTAACCACCAAATAGTTCTATCTGTCCGTGTGTTGGTTTATCTTCCACATGAGTGAAATCATGCAGTGTTTGTCTTTCTCTTTCTGGCTTATTTTGCTTAACATAATACCCTCCAAGTCCATCTATGTTGTTGCAAATGGGACGATTTTGTCTTTTTTATGGCTGAGTAGTATTCCATTGTATATATATAGCACATCTTCTTTATCCAGTCATCAGTCGAGGGACACTTGGGTTGCCTCCATGTCTTGGCTATAGTGAATAATGCTGTGATGAACATAGGGGTGCATAAGCCTCTTTGAATTGTTGATTTCAGGTTCATTGGGTGGATACCCAGTAGTGGGATAGCTGGATCATAAGGTATTTCTATTTTTAATTTTTTGAGGAATCTCCATACTCTTTTCCATAGAGGCCATGCCAGTTTGCATTCCCACCAGCTACGTATGAGGGTTCCCATTTCTTCACAGCCTCTCCAGCATTTGTTTTTTGCCTTGGTGATTATAGCCATTCTAATAGGTGTAAGGTGATACCTTAGTGTGGTTTTGATTTGCATTTCCCTGATGATTAGTGATGTTGAGCATCTTTTCATGTGCCTATTGGCCATCTGTATATCTTCTTTGGAGAAGTATGCCATATCTTCTTTATGCATCCATCAGTCGATGGGCAGTTGGGTTGCTTCCATGTCTTGGCTATTGTGAATAATGCTGCAATGAACATAGGGGTACATGAGTCTCTTTGAATTGTTGATTTCAAGTTCCTTGGATAAATACCCAGTAGTGCGATAGCTGGGTCGTATGGTATTTCTATTTTTAATTTTCAAAGAAATCTCCATACTGTTTTCCATAGAGGCTGCACCAGTTTGCATTCCCACCAGCAGTGTACGAGGGTTCCCTTTTCTCCACATCCTCTCCAACATTTGTTGTTTTTTCTCTTGGTAATTATACCCATTCTAACAGGTGTAAGGTGATATCTCATTGCAGTTTTGATTTGCATTTCCTGCTTAACTTTTTAAGAAACTGCCAAATTGTTTTCCAAAGTGATTGTATTGTTTTATATTCACACCAGTGGTATAAGGGTTCCAAGTGTTTCACATCTTTACCAACACTTGGTATTATCAATCTTTTTAATTTTAGCCATTCCAGTGGATGTGTACTGGTGTCTCATTATGGTTTTAATTTGCATTTCCCTATGACTAACGATGTTGAGCATCTTTTCATGCACTTATTTGCTATTTGTATATTTTCTTTGATGAAGTGGCTGTTCAAACTTGTGCCAATGTTTTATTTTTTCCTTGTCATTGAGTTGTAAGAGTTCCTTATATATTAATACAAGTCCTTTGTCAATATATGCTTTGAAACTATTTTCTCTCAGTCTTTAGTTTGCCTTTTCATTTTCTTAAGTGTCTTTAGGAGAGCAAAGTTTTAAATTTTGATGAAGTCTAATCATGTTCATTGATGTAAAGATTAAATATTAAAATGTCATCTCTTCCCAAATTGATATATAGATTCAATACAATCCCAATCAAAATTCCATAAAGCTTTTCTTGTAGAAATTGACAGGTTGATTTTAAAATTATATAGAAATGCAATTATATAGGACCTATAATAGTCAAAACCACCTTGAAATAGCAGAAAAAATTCAATTATTCTTGCTACTTGATTTCAAGACTTTTTAGACTGCAACAGAAATCACGACTTTATGCTATTGGCATAAAGGTAGAATGAAATCCAGAAAATAAAAACCTACACATTTATGGTTAGTGATTTTGACAAAGGTATCTATATAATTAAATGGGGAAAGGATAATCTTTTCAATAAATAGGGCTGAAATAATGGAATAGCCATATGCAAAAAATGAATCGATCTTTACCTCACACCATATAGAAATATTACCTTGAAATGGATCATAGACCTAACTGTAAGAACCAAAACCGTGGCTCATCTAGAAGAGGAGCAAATCTTAGTAATCCCACGTTTAAAATTTTGATTGGATACCGGAAATGTAGATGAAAAATTTCAGAACTACAATAAGTGGTTTAAAAAAGAAGAAGGTTATTGGAATATATGAGGTATGTAAACACTTACTGAATTTTTTTGAATGAAATATTTATGAAGGGAAATAAATCTAAAAGGCAGTGATAAATACAAACAGTGCACATTTAATTTGGCCTCCAAATCCTTCTATCTGTAGAATAAACCACCTCTAGAGAAATGCAGTTTTTCAGCTTGAGTGAAACTATTCTTTTGTTAAATCAAAAGCACAGAAAGAGAAGCTTCAGAAATTTTCAGGCCATAACCTTTGACCTTTTAATGAAAGATTCCAGTATCCCATTCCCACCCCAATGGAAAAAAACAACCACATAACACTGATGAAGTGAGGTTTCAAATACTTAGTCCCAGAATCTGATTTTAAAGGATTTCTTGTAGCCTCCCTATGCTGAGATTCTAATTCTGTCAAATGTAGCCTACATCTTAAATACTGATGAACATTCTCTGCATCAAAAGAGTCAAGAATGGCATGCAAATTTGTGAAAGCTGCTATAATTTTGAAGTAAAGAGATGGGCTTTGGAGTTAGACAGGTTTGGTTTTAAAATTCAACACTGCCCCTGGCAGTGACCTTTTACCATTTGCTTAATCTTTCAAGTTTCTGTTTCCTTAACTGTGACAGTATCAATCTCCTAAAATTTCTGTGAGGATTAAGTAAGAATAAGAACATAAACAGTGCAATGTCTGATACATAGTAGTATTGCAATAAATGGAGAATATTGTTGTTATAATAATTATTAGTAACCAGTTAGTTCCCTGTTTTAAGGACTAGGCATTCAGTGGAATGCCAGTATTCAGAGGCAATCCCCTTATCACCACTTCGCTGTTAAAGTGACTTATTTAATAAGGTTGGCAGCCCAAAGAAAAATCTTCAAAAGAATGAAGAGTCCTTTAAAGGCTGTCAGCCTTTGCCTGAGTTGACTCAAGAGTAGCAGAATGTGCCACCCGAAAATATGCCTCTTTGACATAAGTATTATTTTAAGCTGATTATTTTGAGAAACAGCAGACACAAGAGAAGCTCTGAAAACAGAGAAGTTACCCTTTTGTGATGGAAATTTACATTTATAAAGGAAATCTTCCTTTACCAGAAAAAGGATGACTAAATCACAAGAGAATCTTGTGAATCTTGTGGAGAAGGCACCAACTTAAACTTAATCTGCAGAACAAACCTTACCCTTGTTCACCATACTTTTCCTCCCCAGTTATGGGGTTACCTCCCCATAGCTGGTCTCCCCTCAACACTTTCTTTTGTCTTTAGCTGAAATGGTATTTAAGCCTGACTTCTAAGCCACCTCTGAGAGTTACTCATTTTTCCCTATCTTCCACATGTACATGAGGTATACATGTTAATAAATTTGTTTTTCTCTTATTAACCTGTCTTGTGTTACAGGGGCCCCAGCTGAGAAGAGTATAAGAAAAATGATTTTTTCCTCCCCTATATGACCTTGAATTTGTGGAAGGCCCTGACTTTAGCCTGGCTAACTTTCTTGCTCCTATGCTCCTGACTTCTATTACACCCACTTTTTTTTTGTGAGGAACATCGGCATTATAATTGGAGAGGTTTACTTTCATAAGGCTTAAGTAGCTTTCTTAATCTTCTTAAAGTTTTTTCTCATTTAAAGTTCTTGGCTTGGTTAAAAAAAAAAAAAAAAAAAAAGTTGTCCCTAGTCTGTTATTAACAATCTGTTACAATTTATTGTGTTTATTATGTATATGATACTTGATGTGCATTATCTTTAATCGTTAGAACAATTTTAAGAGGTAGAAATTATTCCATTTTAGACATGAGAAAACAGGCTGTGCAGAATTAGCTTGCTCTAAGACTGGAGGGTACAAAAAAGGCTACTAGGCCTGATTTTGAAGATTTCTGCAGGGTTTGAAACGGATGTACTTAAAGAATTGAGAGTCAGAATTTGAGCAGACCTGGCCTAGACGTCTCTGTCCCCTCCCAGATGTGTTTGTGGGCACAGGCTCTGCAGTCAGACTGCTTGGCTTCAAATCTCAGCTCCAACAAAGGAGCAGATGCCTACTTCATAGGATAATGAAAAGTGAGGAAGGAGACCCTGCAAGAAGGGCACAAAACAGGGGAGGAACAATGCTGCTTACTTCAGTTTTGTTTAGGCTGCTGTTACCCACGTGTTCTTCTGTTGCCTCTAGGAGGATGCAGGATGATACCCAGGGAAAATCAGAGGTGGGGGATAAAGGATTAAGGATTTTACTTCCCTCTATCTATATAACTTTTATACTAATGGGGAAAACTAATTCAATAACCCAACTTATTACTTATCTTTTTAAAGGACAGGCAAGCAATAACTACATAATATAGATATTTTATTATTTTTTTTTCTAATTTTTTATTTATTTGTTCCCCCAAAGCCCCAGTAGATAGTTGTATGTCATAGCTGCACATCCTTCTAGTTGCTGTATGTGGGACGTGGCCTCAGCATGGCCGGAGAAGCGGTGAGTTGGTGCGCACCCGGGATCCGAACTCGGGCCGCCAGCAGCGGAGCGCGTGCACTCAACTGCTAAGCCACGGGGCCGGCCCGGAAAATCAGGCTTTATCAAGAGTTGGTCCAAGTATTCTAAGGGTTAATCTTAGGTAAATGTGACTCAATATGTCAATTCCCCATTTCCACACTCATCTTAAATTTGTAAGAGGTAGCTTAATGAGATGAATATATACAGCAAAAAGACTGTTTGGTCTAAATATCAAAGTTTATTGAAATAAAATATAATCTATAATAAAAAATACTAAAGGTGTTATCACTGGTTACAGTTTTAAGTATATTAACAAAAACGCCAACATTTTAATCCAAGAATGACCTATCCTTGTGGTACAATAACAAACATGAAATTAAATGTTGAATAATACTGAATAATTCTGTTAGAAATATATTTTCCCATCTATGTTCAATATGCCTTTTTTAGGAATATCCTCCCAAAGTGAAACTTTTGAAACTTAAGACATAGTTTTAGAATTGAATAGTTTTAGCATAATTAGCTTTTAAAACAACAACTGTCTTTCATAGAAATTCAGTTCAACCCTAAGCTGGGTAGATGCTTTAAGGTGTCTTTATTCAGAAAATGAATTTCAATGCTCTTTCCAATCAATCTCTAGGGTTGCTATTATTCTTAAACTGGAATTTAACCTGGTCATAAAGCAAAACAGATGAATTATTTCAGAAGTAGAAAGGGCATCAAGATGATAGTAAAGGAAAAGAGGAGGAAAAAAAAAGGCACTCATACACAATCTATATATTTAAGTTCTTTGAAAACTCTATTACAGTTGGCCAATTTTGGCCTGGCACAAAGAGATCTATGATATGTCATAGCAACTTCTTGACCCAAATAGTCCAACAGTAAAGTGGAGGAAGAAAATTTGTTTCTTCTTGCTATATTACCATTTTACTTGCTACTCCTCAAAATGTGCCACAATACAATTATTCTGCACAATTCAAGGAAAAAGACTCACATGCACTAACTTTAGGAAATGACTTTCAAGGTACCTCAGAAGTTTCACAAGTGAAGATTATCCCTTTGGGGACTGTTGTGTAGCAATCATACATCAGTCTTCTATCATATTGTCCTACTTGTAATAAGTGGATGTGTGAAAACAACAGTTGTCATTTTATTGAGGAAGATAGCTTTTTAACAAAAACCACTGGAAAATTTTCAAATCCTCATTTTTAAAAATCTGTAAAGCTAAGATATCCTATATACTCTGGAAAAAAATGGTTATTTCATATAACTAAAATGTAAAAAACAACAAAAACCGACGAAACTGAGAGACACACAAGACAGATCTTCAAAGATTAAATGCCAATCTTAGTCTTAAAACACATTCCATTAGTTAGAACGGCTCTGTAGGGTATTTCAGTTATGATGCCCATTTGGACAAGTCACTGATTTGGAAATTTAAATGGGCATATCAGTTTCCTGGCTTCCTGTTTAAAGCCAAAGAAGCCAGGATCACTTTCAGAAGCATTTTGCTTTGTGCATTTTCTAACCTAGGAGGCACCCCTGCCTCTCAAAGCAGGATATTATAGTGAAGATGGATATAAACTTTTTAAAGTTAATGGTGACAAATTAAGTAATATGAAGAAATTCTTAGAATTAATATCAGATGAAATAGAGAGACTTATCGTAGAATAATACAACTTTTTGTTCTTTAAATCTACTGTGGTGGGCCGGCCCTGTGGCTTAGTGGTTAAGTGCGTGCGCTCTGCTGCTGGCGGCCCGGTTCGGATCCCGGGCGCGCACAGACGCACCGCTTCTCTGGCCATGCTGAGGCTGCGTCCCACATACAGCAACTAGAAGGTTGTGCAGCTGTGACATACAACTATGTACTGGGGCTTTGGGGGGGAAAAATAATAATAATAAAATCTTAAAAAAAAAAAAATAAATCTACTGTGGTTATTTAAAACTTAGGCTTTGTATTTCTGCCATGGTACTTCAAGCCTAATCTGGGATGCTACCATGCCCTAAAAATACCTGTTATAGGCAAAGTCTAAATCGCTTCCTTTCTCAGGGCAACAGGATGAAGCTGAACCTGAGGCAATAGTTGAAGACTTTTACCGTTTTTTGAGGTTAATTTTTCTGAGATCAGAAAAGTGAAATTAGAAACTAGAATCCTTCATGTAAAAATATATATGTGTATCACAATTTGTTAAACTCTAATTTCTTAACAGCAGAAACACAGGGATTAAGAGACATGCACGAATTAAAATTTAGATAGATCTTCAAAATAAGTTAAACTTATCAGAGTCTTGCAATTTGTCCCTCAGATTCCATTATCTCTATTTTGAATTTATTTTGTTCAGGAAGCTTTTGATTTTAAATTTTAGTTTGTTTTAAAGTGTCACCCAAGGAGAGTAACCTCAGTTCTTCATATTTTCGCATTAGCTTTAAAGTGTTGGACATAAGTGGGGGAAAAAAAAAAAGACACTAAATTACCAGAGAACCTAAGAACTCTGATTCCGATGAGTTCCTTTACAATTTTCAGTCACTTTCTAAAAGGAAATTAACTGCACATTATCAAATAACATTTTATACTAACAAATAATTTAAATAGCCCTAAAAATGACAGTACTTGAGAGATCTAAAAGAATTCCATCCATGCAAAAAAAGTTTACATATATGTGTTAGTAATCTGATACCATTGTAGTTCGTTCCATGGAGGAAAAGGCAAAGAGAATCTAAATATTTAGATATATGAAAGATATTGGAAAAAAATAGATTTTTAATGATTTTATACTCCCAAAATACTCTTGATTTTGACCTTATAGTCCACAAAAGCAAGTACAGAATACAAAAGCAACTCTACATTTTGGGAAGAGATGATGCCATACTCAAAGACAAGATAATTCTACAAATTTTGACAGCAGCAAAAAAACTGGCTTAAGAAATAGTCATTGGGGAAAAAAGTATGCACATTCAAGAACAAAAGATGTGTAATATTCATGATTATTTAAGTAATACTCTGTGCTCATACTATGCCCTTTATTCAGGAGTGTGGAGCACTAAAAACATGAGCATCCTTTACATATTTAGAGTAAAGTGAGCTATAGAAAGTTTGCCTGGCAAGATAAAAGCCAGGTTTTAGACATAAAATGATTCAGAATTCTACATTTCCAGTTTCTTAAAATTGAAATTATATACTATCTTTAATGCCTCCCAATTATTTCATCAAACATTGGTAAGTTTACAGTTGTAGTTTAAGTTGTATGCCCAGTATCGTGTGACAGGTACAGCCCGTAAGCCTTCCATCATATTTTAACATAACTGGCGCACTGAATAGGAAAGTTAAGTGAAATGTCATCAATTTGCTTTTAGCTGTTTTTTTTTGTGGGTTTTTTTTTGTTTTTTAATTTTAAACAAATGAGATTGTTTGAGGACAGTTCAGGAAATTCTTGCGTTGATTTTTCTCCAGCAAGATTTTACAAATATCTGCTTCATATGCCAACATTAATATAGGGACCACAATAATTCTTTCCTTAAATACTATTTGACTTCTAGTCCTCTTTCCTCTCAAGATCTTCTGTCTCTTGGTGACCTGAGCCAGTGATTCATTGAAAACAAAATGTTAAGGTTTTGTGCAAGTACCAAATGTTGGGTTCAGTCAACTAATCTCTGATACTAACTTGCTTAAGTTAAGATCAAGAAGTATGAGGAAGAATTCAAAACATAATATGGGATAAGTAGTCAAATACTAGAAATGTGAGACAATAAAATAAAATATATTCTAAAACCTAATCCTTAACTTAAATCTATGCCTCATTCAACTACTAACCTTGAAATAGGGAAGAAGTCACTTTACCTAAGCACACTGGACCAGTATATTATAGGAAGCAGCCAAGGCTGGTTTTAGCTGCCTCAAACTGCTTAGTGTGTGTATGTACATATGTTTGTGTATATGCTTAAAATGTTAATTCTTAAATTTGAGGAAAAGTTCCCAGATTCCTTTGGAGAATCTAATAGAGTCATGGATCCTTGCTTTAGAAATACACACACACACACACACAAAATAAGTACTTTTAAGTGTTGATAACCTATTGTAAATCACAGCATTGTTGATTCAGTGGGATTAGACATGAAGAAAAATTTCATACTGTTAATAAAGACTGGTCACTAACCTTAAGGAATAGGCTTTGAAAGTACGAGAAAGTGCAGAGACCATATCCATTCATTCATGTGCCTCTTTTGCTAGCTCTAATGGTAACTGGTTGATGCAAATGTGCCCCTGATCTAGCCTATAAATATTGAAAACAAAAATG
The DNA here is from genome assembly GCF_020826845.1 of Diceros bicornis minor. NCBI lineage: Eukaryota > Metazoa > Chordata > Mammalia > Perissodactyla > Rhinocerotidae > Diceros > Diceros bicornis. The sequence goes on along the minus strand of NC_080744.1, from coordinate 53,945,375 downwards.
TTTAAGTTCTAACTTCTGCTAGTAGTGTACATGTAACAATTTTCAAGTCTTACGAAATGCCGTGAAGGAAAGACTTTAATATACCACTATCAAATTTCAATGTACCCAAACCAGCAATGAAATGTCTGAATATATAATTTGTTGCCTTGAGCAAATATAAGAAAATAAAGACACAATAGCTTTTAATTCTTTATAATCTTCAAGGATAGGAAACCAGTATCTCTGAGAAGTTTGTTTGTTTTAATAGAATTGAACATTTAATTTTTTCCCCACAGTAATCAAAGCAAACATTTTATCATTATTACTCTTGGTATATCAAACTGAATTCCAGGAATGTAAGAAAGTCTGACTTGGAAATATTACATAGAAAAAGGTTGAATTAACAAACACATTACATTTTTTAGTTATTTCTTATAAGTATACATTGACATCTACTTATCTGATAGCAGCACTGCTGGTTTTGAGTGAATTTTTTTTTTTCTTCCAGAGGGAATGCAGAACGGCAGTATTATCTTTGGAACAAATTAAGAAGATAGTAACAAATAACAGAAGAATAACTTCTACACATATATTTTTCAAGGGCAATAAATAGATAAGTATATAATTATGGAAAAATATGCCTCAAATGTACTTTTTAAAATTCCTCAGGATTTATTGTTTTGTTTTTTCTTCTTAAAATATAATGCACTGTCACTACTATTTGCTCTGGGAAAAACAAACCCTGAGGTTTGAGTTTCCTCCTTCAACTAAAAGAGTTGTATCAAGAGTAAACTTGGACTAAGGTCAACTTGTTTGAGCCAACAGAGAATTCTGTAGTGCATTTGATAACTTACCAATGTACGCATATTCTGGATTATTATCAAGAGACACCAAATATTTTGTATTAAGGTTTTATACCCCAAACAGGTTCTCTGATGATTTATCATGCTAGTATAGGGAATTTGAAAGAATAACAAATATATAACATAAAAAGACATGCAATACAGAAGGACATAAAAGACACAGCTTGACCCTGGATTTTTCCCTTAGAATAATTTCTTCCATAAATAAGACTTTACTTTTTACACGTAGACTCATCCTATAACTGGTCTTGGATCACAAAGAATGTTATGGACATAGCTTAAGAAATCTAGACCACATTTTTTGTAGTCTATTGTCACCCTAGACCATAAAAAACATTCTCCAAGTGGATGCTCAGGTTAAATTAAGATGCTCTTAAACAAACAAATTTAGTGAGGCTTAGAATGTAAATCACATAACTACTTGCAGCAGCAATAGTTGTTTCAAAAATGACTAAAACAAACTTTTAAATATAAAGCATATAAAAAGGACTATTAAGTATAGTTTTCCAAACTATATCTAGAAATACAGGAAAATATGTGTTGCCTCATAATAAAGTTCAATAAATATTCTTTCTAAATCCTATAAACACTACAAGATGTTATAGGTTTATTTGGTTCCCATAAGTTAAAAATATCTGATTGCTTTTACATAAATTCCTCCAAATTCTATCTATTCTCAAACAGATTTTTATTAATGCTTTTTTACTAGTCTCAGAGATTATCTATAACTTCCTTTCAGAAATGTGCTTTTTTGTTGGTTTTAATAAGTATACCTAATTTTCTAGCAAATAAACATGATTTAAATTTTAAGGTTCAAGGTAATTCTAGAAAAAGGTAGACATTGAACTATCTGCTTTTCTACATCCCCATATTTACAAAATCTAGTGGCATCCTGTGGTTTCCCCCTCACACTCACTTATCACACTGTCAATAAATAGTAACTGTGGTCCAATTTACCTATATTAAAAGTTTCAAAATTCCTCAACATTTCACAACACTACAAAGTCATTAATATCTGATTTTGATAGGATATAAGCATTAGTGTTATGTAATTTTTTGCTATTGGAAAAGAAATACAAATCTTTATTTTTTCTATCTAAATTAAATCCAAGTTCCACTATCAGTTCTCAAGATAGTATCTAAAATGTACATTCCTAAAGAAAGGTAAAGCTGTTCAAGGGCTGAACTAGTCCAATATACAATTAAGGGTTATTTATTCCTGTTATTTTTTTTTTCTTTTTAAATCCCTATATTAAACCCCTGGTTTCTTGCAAATTAGATCATAATTTAACATTGTAAAAATTAATTTCAGAAACTATTGTGCTAATATTTAGATTTCAGAAAGGAATCAGACAAAATCAATTACCTCCATTCATTGTTAGAACAGAAGATAAAATAGCTTACTAACTGATATGAGTTATAAATGTCACTATGACACAAAATTTGCTGTGATTTGCTTATTTGGCTACAAGTGCAGTATTTTTCATGAATGACAACACAGCATTTCCAACTTGTAACATGAAACTCCAGCTCATAAAGAGTGTACTGTGTGACTTGAAAAAGTCTGATTGTAACTAAGTAACAACCTTTCCCCTGAAAACATGAACAAAATCCATTGGGAAATCAGGCACAGACGGTATTTATCGGTTTTTCTTCCTTTCCTTCTGCGGTTTTGTTTCTCGAGACTATAGATGGTTCCAACGGAATCCAACACTTGTTACAAAATGACACAGCTATTTTTTTCCTTTTCTTTTTCTTTATCTTTTTCTCGAGGTTCCTTTCGTTTACGTTCACTATTCACAGATTGTCTTCCACTTGATGGAGAGGCTTGTGCTGGCTGGCTTTGCTTTAAGAAAAACAAACAGGAAGAAATTACCTCAACTTTTCTAAGGTGCTTTATCATAGTTATCTAGATAGAAAAAGCACAAGAGTGAAAGGAATCATTAATGGAAAAAGAAGCTACTGGTGTATAGACTTGCTATGTTACATTGTATCTGAGTAATTGCCTCTACCATTCTGGATAGATATAATTAATATATTCATTATTCTAAGTAAATGGAATTTCAAAAGATAAATAACGTGTGTAGGATGATATAGCCTGAAGCCTCAAATTCAAGAAACATTTATGTTAAAGTTTAGAAAACATTGAAGAAAGTGACACCATTTGGTTAACTACAATAGTTCTCCAAGACCTCATTAAATACTATACTACACAGATTTTAAAAGGAGAAAAAAAATTCTGAGAACTAAGTGTAGAATAAGTGTATTCTGTGAAATAAGAGAACTTTTTTAGTGAAAAGTTAATCATAACATGGTAGGTTTTAATTTTTAACCTTGGGGTAGTCAATATTTGAGCTAGAAATAGAAATGTTACACTTATTTTAATGGAGACCTCTATAGTTAAAGTTTCATCCAACCTTTAAGGGCATCTTGCTTTCTTGTATACCCAAATCAAAGGAACGGTTCTGGCATGGTACAGTTAAACATAAAAGAAGGAGAATATTTTTTCATGTAATGAAATGCGATTTAACATACAGAAACCCACTTAATAGTCACATTTTCAGTGCTTAAAACATTTAACTGGGAAAAGTGTAAAAGGTGCTAACCTTTGTTGAATACTTAGTATACGTCAGACATTGGGTTCAGTGCTAACACTATTTGTACTTAACCACAAACCTAAGAGTTAAGTATTATCTTCTATTTTACAGATAGAGAAAATGAGGCTAAGAGAGGTAGAGGACGTGGTCCAAAGTGTTGCAACTAGTCAGGGGAGATAGAAGCAGGAAATGCAAATCCACATCTATCTGGCTCTGAGGTCTACATTCTTTCCAGTAGTACTTTATACTGCCCTCTAATTGACAGAAAAGACTTTGTTCAAATTGGTTGATATTCTTTGTAGCTATCAAGAACTTAAAAAATAAATTTGAAAAATCTTGCCATCAGAACCTCAGGAAAAAGAATTTCACTAAATGAGAAATATATTAAGATAATCACAAACTTAGGACAATATCAGAAAACCCAAAGGGTGCTACAATGCTAACGTAATTGAAGAGTCAATACCTAATTTAAAAATTTTTATTTCAGCACAACTTTCTTCATTGCTAAAGTGATCGTTTTATTTAAGAAGCAGAACACTAGCTTTTACCTGGGCCTGTGTAGAAGCAGAAGCAGCAACTGCTGCTGCTTGTTCCTGTTCCTGATAGTATTGAGAAGCCCGCCTATCCTCTTCTTCTTGGAGCTTCTTCGCTAGTTCCAAATCACTGATTCCTTCAGGTATTTGTTCCCAATTGATCTCTTGGCTCTGCTGTTCTTGTTGCAGAGATAATGCCATAAGATAGTCCTAAGAAATTAAATTATAACCATCTTTAGCTATGAGATTTTACCCAAGAACTAATGAGTGTAAATATAGAGGTTATATCTACAAAACTATGAGAATGGCTTTTAAAAAACATACCAGAACTTAAATTAAAAACAAGTTATTTAAGTATTTCTGTTTGGGAGCTATAAACTTATTTCAGTGATGTTGCCATGGTTCTACTATTAACAATCAATATACATCCACATAGTTTTTTCTACATTCACATACAAACTGAAATACATCTCCCAACCCCTGAAACTATTGCAATCTGTTTTCTTTTCCATTTAATGTCATAAAAGTATTGTATAAAAAAAAAGTCATAAGAATTTCCCAAGATTATTTATTAGATATTCTTCCAGGGGCTGGCCCGGTGGCATAGCGGTTAAGTTCGCACTCTGCTTCCGCGGCCCAGGGTTCTCCGGGTCAGATCCTGGGTGCAAACCTACATACCGCTCATCAAGCCATGCTGAGACGGTGTCCCACATAGAGCAACTAGAAGGATGTACAACTATGACAAACAACTGTCTACTGGGGCTTTGGGGAGAAAAAAGGAAAAAAGGAGGAAGATTCACAATAGATGTTAGCTCAGGGCTAACCTTCCTCAAATAAATAAGTAAATAAATAAATATTCTTCCAAAACATGATTTTTAAAGCCAAAACAGTTGTTCATCATACAGTCATATTCAATTACTTAACCACCCCCCCCTTCCTCCTCCCACACACACACCCAGATTATTTCCTATAAGAAAAAGTGATGCATCTTTGGTCAAAAGTTAGATAATATAACTTAATACCCACTTTTATTAAGAATTAGTGATGAATGAAACTTGATTACTCTGTGTACCTCCCCCATCTACCCTCAAAATAAGAGAATTTTAAATAATAATAATTGTTAATTATTAATATTAATAAATAATAATTAAATAAGAGGATATGTAAAAGGTTGTTGCCTGTGAAGACCTTGTACTAACTAGCATGACTATCTTACCAAGAATCTTATCAAGAATTTGTCCTTCAAATTTTTCTCAATTCTTCAAACTCTGCTCTTTGCCAAGTCTCACAGTCTTAAATCCACTCCCTCCTTGCTACTTCCACAGACACTATGATGTGTATATAATCTTAACACCTTACAACTGGACTACTGTGGCAACCAACTGCTTTACCTTTATTCCCTCTGCTCCAATATTTTTTACATATAGTGGTTAGAAAAATCCTGCACATTTCTCTAAGTAATATTTAAAAAACAATGCTCCTGATGCTGAAGGAAAATAAGTATGTTGATTTTATTATGGCTGTTTGTCCAAGGAAAGCCAAGAGTCCTAGAAAGATTAGCATTTGTTTGAATCAAGTATTCTGTGCACTCACAGCTTGCTATTCAAATAACCACTATAAAACTTAACATTAATATTATTTGGTCAATTATCTGCCTCCCCTGCTAGACTGCAGAATGTTTGAGGACGGGACTAAAAGATTTATCTTTGTGTCCCCAAGACCTAGTTATAGTGCCAGGAATACAACTGCTCAGTGAATATTGGCTAAATGAACACAGTCTCTATGCACTTAAATTGTTATCAGCGAAACGTGCCAACTGTTTAAAATAACCATATTTCTACGTCAGTCAGGGAAGAAGTCACATCACTGTTATACTTCTAGTAATAAACACACTTATGGCTCCCAGCCTGCCCACCTATAGCAAGAAAAATCTCATCTGTCTCAGTTCTAAATGAGAATTCTACTCACCAGAGCAGCTCCTGCTGTAAGTGCCTCCTTACCTTGGACTCTAAAGCTTTAGAACACCAACCTACTCTTTACCCAGTGCATGCATCTTCAAGACTCCCTCTTTTCCACTTTTTCTGACTAGCCAAAATAGATTTCCAATATGTACTCGTCTCTTCATCTCTACTACTCAAGGCTAAGACATCATCACCTCTTGCTTGGATTGCTAATCTCTGCTTATACCTGTGTCCTTCCTGTGCATTCTTCACATAGCCGCCTTTTAAAAAGGTAAAGTAGATCATGTCACTTTGATGTTTGACACTTGGCATATCTTCCCTACTATAATTAGAATAAAATTCAAACACTTTACCATGCTCTTCATAGTTAAATATGACCCAGCCATCTGAACCAAAGTGTATAATTAATGTACATATAAAGAGATCACTTACATATTTAGGAAGTGTCAGGAAAATTAAAATAAATTAAAATTTAATAAAATTAAGTATATTAATGAATAAATCTTTTTTTTGTGTGTGTGAGGAAGATCAGCCCTGGGCTAACATTCGTGCCCATGTTCCTCTACTTTATATGGGACGCCACCACAGCATGGCTTGACGAGCGGCACATCAGTGCGTGCCCAGGATCCAAACCTGCGAACCCCGGGCCGCTGAAGCGGAGTGCCCGAACTTAACCGCTATGCCACAGGGCCGGCCCCAGTGAATAAATCTTTAGTTCAAAAGTTTTGGATAACTGAATTCATATTTGAAAGGAAGGGGCTTCTTAAACAATATGAAGAAGACAAAACAAATTTACCTGATCTATCTGATCTTGTTGCCCTCTATATACAGTTTCAGGATCTGAAGGAGGCCTCAGATGAAATTCTGAGTCACAGAAATTTCCATCGCCATCGACATTGTGTAGGCTTTCCCAAACAACTTTTTCTTCAGTGAGAAACCCCTGGTCTGTTACCAACAAATACAGTAGACCCTTAACAAGAAAAACAAAAGAAAAAAGACGGTTAAATTGATCAAAACTAGTTAATATTTAAGAGAAATTTTATAATCTGTATGTTTAAAGCATGTTAATTATTCCCCCTAGTTAGATCTGCACAACATAATAAATAATAGACCAAGTAGATATCTTATTTGCTCACTGAGTTAAATCCACTTGGCTCCGAATATAGTTTATAATTAGTACACTACAGTATAACAAGTAATAGGAGCTCTTGGCGTGCTCAACTAATACATGACTTATAAATAGCCTTTGGGGATTTACAATCTCATTTCACAAACTAGAAAAAGAAAGTTCCTAAAAAACATATCAAGTAACAAATAAGACACAGTCACAATTGATATCACGTTGCCTTTTTTCTTTTTTAAATTAAGCCTATGTGACTAATCCAATCCATACCAATTTTTCCTTTCTCTGCACCATTAGCTACTCTTTCTCGTACACCAACAGTACTTTGCATCTATTTCCATTGTAGCACTGAATCACACTGTACCATGATGGTGTTTTCCTGTCTCTTTCTCCAGACTATATTTTTTAATCTCTGTACCTCTGGGCCTAGTGTAGGGTGCATCATACAGTTGGAGCATAATATTTATTGAATCAATCAATGAACTCATGTTGTATTTACAGTCACTACCACAGAATTTAGCATTGACCTCAAATTTTTCATATGTATTAGTTCTAACTCCAATCATATGTAAAGTGTCCTTATTATACCACATAAGGTTTGTAAGCCATTTTTTTTTCAGATTTGCTAAGGATATGAATTTAATTTACTTGCTCTGAGTTCCCACTGATTGATATAGTATTTATTATTGCACAAGAATACTTTTAATGTTCTCTCTTATCATTCACAATTAATCTTAATAATTAAGAATAAGAAATTCCTTTAAAGAGTTTGGTGGTGGGGGTAGAGAAATTATTGAATAAATTCTGAAGCTTTGAAAAACTAAGTAATTATTATTCTTGAACACTTACTACGTGTCCAGCTCTGAGGGACGCAGCTCTTCCTAAAGTAAAAAGTCTTTCCTGTCTACTACCAGTTACATTTAAGAGTCAGCTGTAGATACTGATTGATTTATATGGTCATTGAAGTTGCTATGGCAACATGAAAAGCATTCATAAAAAACACATTTTGGGGGCCAGCCTGGTGGTGTAGCGGTTAAGTTCGCGCACTCCGCTTTAGCGGCCCAGGTTCGCTGGCCTGGATCCCGGGCGCAGACTGACACACCGCTTATCAAGCCATGCTGTGGCGGCATCCCATATAAAGTAGAGGAAGATGGGCATGGATGTTGGCCTAGGGCCAGTCTTCCTCAGCAAAAGGAGGAGGCTTGGCAATGGATGGTAGCTCAGGGCTAATCTTCCTCACACACAAAAAAGTAAAACATTTGTGTATAAAGTTTAAAGACATTGTTTTCAGCAAAAATTAAGTTCAGGTTCATGCCCTAAAAAAAAAAAAGTCAGGTATGTTCCAGTTAATCAAATATTTGAATGCCTACCATAAGCTCAGCACTATGCTAAGTGCTCGAGGATTCATATCACGGAAAGCAATGATCCCACCTTCCTCTGGTATTAGGTGCTCCTTTTATGTGATTCCATAGAATCCTGCTCTTACCACTGTCATAGCTCTTTATACATTGAATTGTAGTTGTCTGTTTACTTACTTATCTCTCTTAATACATTTCAAGCTCCTTGAGGACCAGAGCCATGTTTTATTCAACTATGCATCCTCATTACCTAACATATTTTTAACACCCAGTTAGGGTCTACCTTGTCCTAGGGTAATTTAAGAGAAAAACTAAAAGTTCTTTCCAGCCAATTTTCCACTGAATAGAGCTGACCCTTCTGTTTATACTTATCATAATACATTTCAACATACCATTATATTATATAATATCTAGGTTTTACAATTTATTTTATGTAGATCATATATTAGATTGGCTGCTTACTAGGAGAGGAACCATAATCATCAATAAGTTTGTTCCAAATGACACTTTAGGATGGGTAAATTCTGGGAGGGTCTCTACTGAAGGCTATTATCATCCATAGCATATGAATATTTATAAGTTTTAACTAAAAGGGTGTCCCTTTCTTGGTATAGCTGATCTGTCTTCTCATAGACCATTAGCCTCAATTTCTTCCTCTTTTAGATCTTGACATTTATCAAAAAAGTCTGTAACTGGTCCACTGTCAACAATGCTGATTATTACTCAACCGTTCTTTTATATAATTGCAGTGTAGAATAGCAAAGTATGTATTAAATGTATAGTACTTAACAGTTTAGGCCCATTTGTTCCTGAGAGTCTGCTATTAAATCACATCAAGAAGATTTCTTGCTATTATACCCCAGCATTTTTGCTATATTACCTAGTCAAAGCTTTCTTTTCTAAGCCTTGAATCTTCCTCCTAATCTCACTCACCAGTCTCTAAAACACTAATCTCATAAAAAATAACTAATACTTGGGGCCAGCCCCGTGGCTTAGCAGTTAAGTGCGCGCACTCCTCTACTGGCGGCCCGGGTTCGGATCCTGGGTGCGCACCGATGCACCGCTTCTCCGGCCATGCTGAGGTGGCGTCCCACATACAGCAACTAGAAGGACGTGCAACTGTGACATACAACTATCTACGGGGGCTTTGGGGAAAAAAAAGGAGGAGGATTGGCAATAGATGTTAGCTCAGAGCCGGTCTTCCTCAGCAAAAAGAGGAGGATTGGCATGGATGTTAGCTCCGGGCTGATTTTCCTCACACACACACAAAAAAACTAATACTGAATGTATATATTAAATTCTTAAATTATTTATTAATGTATAAAATTTATAAATTATTATTTATTATATAAAATGACAAAGAAATGACATCAGATAATTTTTATAATTTTTTAAAAAATAGGCAATTGGATCACAAAAGAAGACTGAATGAAAACCTATTCCATCTAAAATACCCTGATAAATTAGGTCTATATAGAATGTGAGTTACTTATATTAACAAATACATGACAATATCACAATTTGTAAATTGATAAAATAGAAGAAAAGTTATCAAATGTAATACAAAAATAATTAAGTAATTCCAGCCTTTAAATTGTGGAGGAAAGCACTACCTGAATATTTTTAGTTAACTATCTTGGATTCAAATTACTTAACATCTTTGGACCTTAGTTTGTTTTTGTTTTTTTTTTTGAAGAAGATTGGCCCTGAGCTAACATCTGTTGCCAATCTTCCTCTTTTTTCTTTTTTCTCCCGAAAGCCCTCAGTACATAGTTATATATCCTAGTTGTAGGTCCTTCTAGTTCCTTTATGTGGGATGCCGCCTTAGCATGGCTTGATGAGCGGTGAGTAGGTCTGCACCCAGGATCCGAACCAGCGAACCCCGGGCCGCAAAAGCGGAATGCGTGAACTTAACTGCTGCACCACCAGGCCAGCCCCTAGTTTTCTTTTCTTATAAAGTGATATAGAGGCAGTTAGACCAGAGAATTTCTAAGATATTTTATAAATTGAAAAATGAACTTTACTCGTACTTAACAAACATCAATCTCATCCACAAGTAGCTTTCTTATCCACCCAGAGAGGCAGAGGTGTTGACAGTGCGGACGTGAAAGTCCGACTGGAGCTGCTCACAAGCTGAGTGGTCTTGGGCAAGTTACTTAGGGCCTTTAGGCCTGTTCTCTCATCTGTAAAGTGGAGGTAATTAAATGAGATAATGAACGTAAAGTGCTTAGCACAATGCAAGGCATATAGTGCTTAATGAATATAAGATATTATACTCATGAAAATCACCTAAATCTATCTCCGTTTCTGTCTCCTGCCTCCTATTTAAGAGAAAAAGATGACTCTCTCTGTCTGTACTGTGGAATCTATCACTTCTCTTACTCTGTTTCCACATTTCTCTCACCCCTGCCCCCATTTAAAAAAAAATTTTAAAAGAAAAGGACAATTTTTGATGTATCCATAACCTTTTAAAATAACTAAATTGAATGAATTTTTACTTAAACGTAGCCTTCTGTGAAAAAAAAATCCCACTATAGTCTTAGTCAAAGAGGAAAGAGAATGGACACATTTATTTCTTAACTTGGCTTTAGTACTTATCTAGAACTGTATCCCCGTCTAAGCTACTTTTTACTTCTAATCCCTAAATGTGAAGTAAAAAAGCAAAAAACAAAAGCCAACCTCAAAAACCTTGGTTTTGAATATACTCCAGAGAGATGTCAGTAATTGAAAACCAAGAGGCAGTTATGACGTGGATATAAAGGTTGATATGGGGAAGGGATGATCATGAGAGAGTCATGATGGGGAAAGAGCTAATTCAGATCTCATTATACAAACCAAAGATCTAGAAGCTAGGTGATCCAGACAGGTGCCAAGGAATCAGTAGTTTATCTTACTCAAGAGCAAGCAGAAAATATTGGAGAAGTGGAGGAAGATAATAAAAATAAAGTGGAATAATTAGGTCTTGAATATAGAATTACATATAAAAGAATCTAACAGTCATGACCATATGGATAATATGAGAAGTGAAACAGACCTAAAAGGGTCTGTTTCTATGAAAGAGGTAGTTTATTTACAACCCATCTTAATACTTCCAAATTTCCTGCCTGGATAAAAAGTTGTCTCATTACCTAGAACCACAGGAATGACCCGTAAAGCATCTGCTCTCTCACTAGAGTCTCCTCCTGCTGCTTTCAGATCCTAATCCAGTTACGCTGATGAAAAGGACAGATCTTCATAGGGTCACATACTCAATGTGGATTTGCCAAGATGATCTGCCCAGTTTAATTGTATGAGATTAGGTGGAAGTATATGGATGAAGGTAACAAAAGTGATAGCAGAAATTGGGGGTATACGTATCTGTTGCCAATGGACAGATAAGGGATAAAAAGTTTAATCAAAGGTTCATAATAACTCCATATTAAAATGGAGTTACTTCACCAAATGCAATGCATGGTCCTTGATTAAATCCTGGTTTGAACAAACCATCCATAAAACCATTTTGAAGCTACATGGGAAATTTAAATATGGACTGGGTATTAGATTGTGTTAAAAATTCCAGTTAATTTTGTTAGATGCAACAATGGTACTATGATTTGTAAAGAAAAGGTTCTTTAGAGATGCATACTGAAGTGTAAGCAAAAATATAAAAATAGATGAAAACAGTAAAATGTCAAAATTCTTTAAAAAAGTAAGTGATGAGGGGGCTGGCCCAGTGGCATAGTGGTTGGGTTCATGTACTCCGCTTTGGCAGCCCAGGGTTTGTGGGTTCGGATCCCGGGTGTGGACCTGCGCACAGCTCATCAAGCCATGCTGTGGCAGGCGTCCCACATAAAACAAAGGAAGATGGGCACAGATGTTACTTCAGGGACAATCTTCCTCAGCAAAAGGAGGAGGATTGGCAACAGATGTTAGCTTAGGGCTCATCTTCCTCACCAAAAAAAAAAAAAGTAAGTGATGAGTATAATAGGCACATATTAGTCTCATTAATTTTCTGTAAGGATGCAATTTTTCATAATAAAAAGTAAAAAACAGTGTTACTGTTTTGGTTTGGTGGTCACTATAGTAAACTAGGCATTTCCCCTAGTGACTGGCCACCAGGATAGTTGTTTCACTTATCCCTTCTATAAAAATAGTATTACCTTAGTGAAGAATGATGTTTTATTTGCTCTAGGCAATATTTATAAATTTGGACAATATCATCATGTTCATAACACCATCATGTCCCTAAATTCCTCTGCTCTTCTACTCTTTGTTGCACCCACTTAACAAAATCCTAAGTCTAGAATAACAAACTAGCTACCTTCTCCATGTCTACACTCTGATGAATACTCCTGTAGAAAAACCACACAAGTGGCATCTTCGTGTGATAATTACCATCCTCAACACTATGTGGTGATTCTTCTTAATTTCTCTAGTTAGATCTTTCTCCCACAGGCTGTGAAGACTACTTCAAACTCTCCTTCTTCAAATCTGGAACCAAACCTTCCCACCCCTACTCAGTCTCAATAAATGATCTTGCCTTCCACATAATATAGAAAATAGAAGCATTCAAACAGTAACTTTCCCTACTTCCTGCCATCAAATCTATAAATTTACCTGTAGTTGTATTCATAGTCTATTCTTTCCCTCCTTTACAATGAAGAGGTCTCTTTTTAAATCAAGGGTCAATCCCCTTCACCTGGGAAAATTTCTATCCTTTCTCACCTTCTTAGGAACCTTCTAACATCAATTATCTCCTCTCCTGAATCTTCAACCTTTCTCTATCTATTGAGTCCTTCAATATTTAAACATGATCAAGTCTCTCACATAAAAAACAAAAAACTCTCCCTGAATTCCACTCCACTACAGCTATGCGCCATTAGGTCTATGACCCCTCACAGATAAACTGTTTCAAAGAGTTGCCTATAATCTGTTTCTAGTTCCTGACATCTCCCTCATTTCTTAACCAATTCATATTGAGTTTTTTCTGCTGCCACCATTTTCTAAAAGATACCAGTAAAATCCATATCACTATTTTGGACAATTTTCCCCCCAATGTTTCATCTTTCTCATCTTCTCAACAGCATTTAATAACTGAGATCTCCATTCTTCTTGAAACATTTTCTCCCTATTGGCTTACATGATGCTACATTCTTTAGATTTTCCTTTTATTCTTTTCTTTCTCAGTCTCCTTTGCCAGTTCATACTCCTCTAGTTGATCCTTAAATGTTGGCACTCTTCAAATCTCTGTCCTGGACCTTCTTTTTTCCTCTCCTTCCCTATTTTTCTTGTAAATCTCATCCTCTCCCCAAATTATTATTTGTACACAAAAATTATTCCAATCTTGAAACATTTACCCAACATTTCCACTTGGAGGGATGCCTCAGAGGCAGCTCTAACAGTTCCAAGGCTAATTTCATGATATCTTTCTTCTCCTCTTCCAGTGTTCTCTGTTTCAAAAAAGAGCACCACCATTCATCCAGCTGTTCATCCCAGAAATCATTCTTTCCTATTTTTCACATCTTAATCACCAAATCTGGTTGATTATATCTCCTCAATGTCTGTGGAATCTGTCTACTTTCCATTTCTTTACCATCCTAGTCCAAGTCACTATAACCTCTTACTTGGCTTCCTACAATAGTTTCCAAATTAAATCCACATCCACTCTTGCCTCAAAGTCCAAAGCACCTTAATGTTGTACAAGGAGCAGGGAGACATATACCACTAATGATATACTCTTCAGCCATAGAATAAGGTTTACTGAGAAAAATTTAGAAGACAGAGAAACAACAGAATGCACACATTCTCTGAACTATCATTATCTCACAGAAGGGCATACTTAGTCCAGAAACAGACTCATGACACAAAGTGCTCCAGGGGAGCCACCCTCTCCCCAACCACATAGGAGGATTGGGAGTACCTAGCTGACTAGTAAAGAACTTCTTGGTCAGGGATATGGCCTTGACAGAAAAGGAAACATCTAGAGCTCAGTTTTGGGAGGTTGTATAACAACCACTAATGACAGCCTGAGATCTTTTTTCCCATTGAACTATCTCACTCCTGCTGAGCCAAAAAAAAGAGAACAAAAAGAACCACTAGGCCATCAGGACACCAAGGTCTGTTTCTCCTCTTAACTCAAAACTCTACAAGATCTAGTACCTGCTTATTTCTTTAGCCTTACTTCATGTGTCTTATTTTCTAAGCTTCAGCCACACAGGCCTTCTTTTAATTCCTTAAGGAGTTAAGTTTGTTCCCTCAGGGCCTTTGCACACATGTTCCACCTGCTTAGTTAACCCTTTTTTTGCTAACTGATTAAACTCCTAGAAGATTCATTTTTCAGGTCCCTATCTATCTATCTATCTATCTATCTATCTATCTATCTATCTATCTATTTTTTTGAGGAAGATCAGCCCTGAGCTAACATCCATGCTAATCCTCCTCTTTTTGCTGAGGAAGACTGGCTCTGAGCTAACATCTATTGCCAATCCTCCTCCTTTTTTTCCCCAAAGCCCCAGTAGATAGTTGTATGTCATAGTTGCACATCCTTCTAGTTGCTGTATGAGGGACGTGGCCTCAGCATGGCTGGAGAAGCGGTGCGTCGGTGTGCGCCCGGGATCCGAACCCGGGCCGCCAGTAGCGGAGCGTGCGCACTTAACCGCTAAGCCACAGGGCCGGCCCTCAGGTTTCAGTTTAAATGTTACCTTCTCAAGGAAGCCTTTCCTGACATCCCCAACGAGGATATAAGTCCTGATAGAAGCACTCACAGCATGTTGTATGTACGCTTTACAGAGTGTATCTCAATAGAAATAATAACTATTTGTGCAATTATTCAACATCTGTCCCTTCCCAAACTAGGATGTCCTTAAATGGCAGGAGCCATAGCTGCCTTGCTTAGGCTGCAGTCCTAGGACATGGCTGAGGACCTAGACATACATCATGCTCAATAGATATTCGTTAAATGAATGAATGAAGTGTGGACTTGAAAAGATCAGGTAAAGCAAGACAACTTAGCAGTATTTACTATGTAGCAATAATGCTCATTCTGATCTAATCTGGCCTTAGATTTCTAAGGAGTATGGATGACTCTGCGCCCATACTAGCACACATCAAGCTTAAATGTGGGAGCGATACAAATGAACCCTTGCTATAACTAATATGGGAGTAGGAGAGCTAGAGCTTTAGAGTATCTTGTATAAGCAAACAAATCATTATTTTACACTACTTTGTGTAATTCACTGATTAAAGTGTTGAAGGAAATATGAAGACCTGATTCCTGACTTCAATACGCTTACTTTCATTTAGAAAAATAAGAGACATTTACATGGAAAGAAAATGGTAACAAGGTACTCATCAAGAAGAGCGAAGTAAGGCGGATATGGCCCATAACAGCTAGAGGAGGATGGGTAGAGTAGTGATCCCCAGCCTTAGCTGCACAATAAAATCACCTGAGGAGCATTTAAAAAATACTGATGCTCAGATCCCACCTCCAGAGATTCTCATTTAATTGAGTTGGTGGTGAGCTCTGGGCATTGGTGTCTTTTAAAAAGCTCCCCAGAGAGTTCTAATGTATAATCTTGGCTGAGAACCACTAGTTTAATGAGATAAGGAGTGGTTTTACCGAAGAGTTAGTATTTGAAATGCTTCTTAAAGGATAGGTGAAATTGGGGTAGGCAAAAAGGAGTGAAATCTTTTCAAATAGGGACTAAGGAGTAAGAAATGGCAGTAAAGGTGCAGAAATGAGAAAGCATAAAATGTGTATGGGGATGGAGGATTATTAATAAGTAGATAGACCATTATGGCTGAAGCAAAGTGTTGGCATGGGGGACAGTAGAAAATACTTTGCGTTTTTATCCTCTATGCATTGGGTGCTACTGAATATTTTTACCGTGTTATTGACATGATCAGAGAGCAGTATTCTACTACAGAAGTCTAGGTATAAGTTGATAAACTTCTGAAAAGGTGGCAGCTATAAAAATGGAAGGGATATATGAAGAGATAACAAAAGGGATGAATCAGTAAGATTTTTTGGCTGAGCCATAAATGGCATGATAAGAAGAATTTAAAGTCACACTGATAACTTTAATAACAGCAAACACTATCATAAAGACAAATCTTCATTCTTTCTTCTAAACTCCTTTAGCAGTCAAATATAAACTTCCATCATTAGCAGTCATCCTAGTTCTATCTTTAGGGTTTATCCTTTTTTTTGTTAGAAAGAAAATTATAAATACTTTTTAATGCAGTAATCTGTGAAAAACAAGTTGAGACTTAAATAAAAACAAAAAACTGTTTTGAAGTAACACTTAAATTGCTAATCCATTTCATCCTAAAGAAGTCTAAATTTAATTATTAATTTAATAATAATTATTATTTAATAATTATCTTCATAATTTGATAATTAAGGGATATTATGCTAAAAATTTTTTTTTGAAGCATATCATAAGACATCTCTAAATCAAGCTCCTTTAATTTAGAGTAACAATTAAATAGCTGTTTCTATATCATACCTTGTATTTGGTCATGGTGCTAAAATGATTATTCCGAAAGAACACACAAAGTTCTCCTTCCTGAACCGTTGAAGTTAGTTCACATAATCCATGGTATGTCAGTTGAGTGGCTGTGTTATTTAGAAACTGCTCAGCTACAAAGCCTATGGAACCAATGCATAATATTAGATGGAAGAATAATTTCAAAATTAAAAAGTTTTTCTATTTACATTGTGTTCCAAGTATGAAGAAAGGCCAATCAAAATAAGACTTTTCCTACTATAACATGATGGCCCCAAAGTGGAGATTCTTCTCTCTAATTCTGCTATGGAAGACGTGTCTATAGACATCTCCATCCTAAAGAAACAGTTATATGAAATTCTTTTTATCAATAAATGTATTTACTCATACTTCACCTACTTCCAAAAAGGATTTCAGACAGCTTGCAATGAAAGAGACACAACAAAACTAAAACCCATTAAAACAAGATAGCAAGTGCTAGCAAATGAAAAGGTGGGTAGGAGTGAAAGATGTATGTCAACAGCTACTTCCCCAATGGATAGGTGTTTAGAAATTAAAAGTAGCCTTACCAAACTGAGTTGCTTAAGATTTTAAGAAAGATACTAGATAATTCTCAATTCACAAATTGCTCAATTCTTGCCTTGAAACTAAAAGTAGACATTCGACTGAACAGAAAACAGTAGGATAACTGATGCCATTTTTATCCTAATCTCCTCCAACATATACCACTCATTATGTAGAGCTATCAAGTTCAGAAATAGAAATGATCTCTTTTGTTTTCAAAACATAATGAAATATAAAGACATTTTCTGGGGTTTAATTTAAAAGATATATGTACAGTTGATCCTCGTTATTCACGTGGGTTCATATTTGCAAATTTACCTACTATCTAAAATTTATTTATAACTCCAAAATCAATAGTTGTTGTGCTTTCAGGGTCATTCCTGGATATGTGCAAAGTGGCAAAAAATTTGAGTCACCCAACGTGCACATTCCCCACCGAGGTCAAACAAGGCAATGCTCTGCTTTCTTGTTTCAGCTCTCATACTGTAAACAAGTATTCTTTTCATGGTCTTTTTAGTGCTACATTTTTCACATTTTTATGCTTTTTTGGGGTGATTTTTACTGTGTAAAATGGCCCCCGAGCATAATGCTGAAGTGCTGGCTAGCGTTCCTAAGTGCACAAAGGCTGTGATACACCTTACGGAGAAAACATATTTTTGCAGCTTCATTCAGGCATGAGTTATAGTGCCATAGGCCATGAGGTTAATGTCAGTAAATCAATATAGAGACAATATATGTGTCTCTAAACAAAAACACACATAAAACAAGGTTATGTACTGATCAGTTAATGAAAATCTCGTGACCAGAGGCTCACAGGAACCCAATGTTGTGTTTCTCCTAGAAGCAGTGGTTCAGTATTCACTAATTCAGTGTTCACAGCAACTTTATAGAACATAACTGCTAGGAATAATGAGAATCAACTGTATAAATATTTGAAAAGCCTGTATTTCTCTTCTTCCCTTCTTTCTCTTCCTTCTTCCTTTTGCTCCCTTCCTTTAATAAGGAAGAAATGTCTCAGAAGCAATAAGGGGGAAGAGAATGCTCTAAAAAGTTTTATAAGTGAGCAGAGAGGTGCAGATATAGGGAGTAAAGATGAACCTGTGTAAAGAAGCTGACACCTCAACAAGAAATTGAAAATAAAGTTGGTAGAGCCACAGGCAGCTGGATAGTATGGATTTATTCCACTCCCTCTCCATCCCTCCCATAGCACTTCAAGCTGCAAAGTGGTTGTAAAAAGTTACCAATATATCACACTATTCCAAGGAACTGGAGGGGAAGTGCAAAGTTATACAGAAGGCCACAGCCAAAGGAAATTTGTAGCACATTTACAAATTCTTGGGTTTATACATTTAGAAATAAGAGCTCCCCCAACCTTGATTATTATCATTACTTTGCTAAGTACTGTTACCGAGTAGAATGTATGTTATATACTAAAGCACTATTATATAGCATTTAAGAAGTAAGCATCATGCCTGTGCTGAGAATTACCACTGCTGTCCATAATATCCATGTTATTAAACACTTCCTTCGGAAAGATGTTTATAAATGCCCCTCCCACACTTCACTCACACAACATCCTCTCTACAAATCCCTTTCAAAAAGATACAAAAATTCAGTGAAGATATAGCACAACATTACTTTCATGTGTGTGAAATTCAAAACTTCAACACTAGAAAGGTCTTTCTCAGCTACTTCTTTCTATAGAATAGGACATAGGCTCAGAGAGAATAAGTAACTTGCTCAAGGACATAAAACTAGTTATGGCAAAGTGATGACTGAAACCCAGAAGAATTATTGGTATTAAGTTAAAAAATTTAGTGCTGATTATTATAAATGCAAACTGAATTGTATTTCTCCCCAAAACATAAAGCATAGCCTAAGTTAGTGTTATAGAGAACAATGTTTCCTAATTCTTCTACCAACTCTTAAACAGTGATCCTCCTGTGATTTTAGTGGAATATTCAAAAGCCTAATCTAGTTTCAACTTTTCATAACTAATTAAACAAATTTTGGTAAATGATTCTAAGTGTTATAGAGCAGTTTACGCATCTGCATTGCTTCAAATGACAAAGAGTTTATTTGCAACATTTAGATTAAATTTCAATTCTATTGTTATATTGTTATTAATGATACTAAAGGTAAAAATTAATATAATGGTAATAATATTACTGAAAATAAATTTAAATTAAAAATTATTTTCCTGACATTAATGTATTTGAAAATATTTCTTAGTTTCAGAAATTCAATACTAAATTAATTTATCAAATTATTTTTCTCTATTACTGAAAAGTTGTTAGAGAACTTGAAAGTACTGAGTGCCTTAAAGAAGGTGAAGTAAGAAAGAGGGTCACTAAAATTAGGCAAAAAGGAAAAAGAGAGGAAAAAAGAGAAAAGAAGACTTGGCTTATTTTAAAATGTTGGCTAGATGTGGTCCTGCCTGAGGTTTGTGTTGAAATTTAAACTCAGTCAGAACTTAACTTTGTCACTGTGTTAGCTTTACATAAATGATCATATTTTCTTTTTAATTTCATCTACTGTCAAGTTTCAAAAATCAAATACATTATATTAATTTTTTCCTCAAGAGGATGGGGCAAAACAATCTCTACTAATATGACAACTGCCCAGGTTTTCTTTGAAAATATAGAGGCTCATATGATTTGATTCCAGGAATGCAGTAGGGAGCCCAGAACATCTTATTGTGCTAGAAAATAAGAAAGTGCTTAAGAAATGACGAATACATGTCAAAAGAACATGGAATCCAGCTTGAGAGCACCCCACTGGCTATATCTGGGACAATTCTAAACATCAAAAAGAATAAGATAGGGCCGGCCCCGTGGCTTAGCGGTTAAGTGCGCCCGCTCCGCTACTGGTGGCCGGGGTTTGGATCCTGGGCGCGCACCGAGGCACCGCTTCTCCAGCCATGCTGAGGCCGTGTCCCACATGCAGCAGCTGGAGGGAAGTGCAACTGTGACGTACAACTATCTTCTGGGGCTTTGGCGGGGGGCGGGGGGCGGGAAGGAGGAGGATTGGCAATAGATGTTAGCTCAGAGCCGGTCTTCCTCAGCAAAAAGAGGAGGATTAGCATGGATGTTAGCTCAGGGCTGATCTTCCTCACACACACAAAAAAAGAATAAGATAATAATGGATCATAACACGCTGAATAAAAAATAATCTATGAGTCTACACTGATAAAAAATTTTTTTCATAAGGGAGGAAGAGAAGGGACAACTAGTTCTTATAGAAGAATGCCAATAATAAATTTAGGAATAATAGAAATATCATAGCTACCATAGTAATAGTTGATTTAGGCGAGAATCAATGAATGCCAACTCTATTGGGTAAAAAATTATTAGGAAACAGGGTATTTACACAGTTTCAAAGCATAACATCAGAGATTACTTATTAATTACAAAGGGAAGATGGTATCGTTACAACAAAAAAATCTGGAAGATACTACCTTAATCATATTTGCACATCACCAATAATGGGATAATCAGACATCATGTGCCACCTGATTTGATACACTGGGAAAGACACAATGTCATCTATGTAGTATTCCCAGCCAAAATGTATAACCTAAATCTACTCATGAGCAAACAATCAGATGAATCCAAATTGAGGACTATTCTATAAAACAACTATTAAGAAAAGTCAATATCACAGAAGACCAAAAAGAAAAGAAAGAAAAAAAAGTTAGGGATCTGTTCTAGATTACAGGAGATTAAACAAATGACAATTAAATGATCCTTGATTGGAGCCTACATTGAAAAAACTTAAAAGCTATAAGGGGCATTACTGGGACAACTAAGGAATTTTGAATATAAACAGTATATTAGATAATAGTATTATATCAATGATAAATTTCCTGAGATAATTATATTGTGATTATACAGGAGAATTCTTTGTTCTTGGGAGACAAGTGATGAAGCATTAATGGGTAAAGTGCTATGATACCTGCAACTAATTCTTACATAATTTAGGGAAAAGAGTGTGTGAACATAGAAACAAAGCAAAAATTTAATATGTTAATCAGTGAATTTAGGTGAAGCACATATATATATATATATTCATTGTGCTATTCCAACGTTTTTATGGGTTTGAGATTTCTCAAAATAAAAGTGAAAGAAAAAAAAGGAAATCAATATTATTTTTTCAAAAACAATGTGAATTCAAACTATAATCTTCAGTGTTTATGGCACATAATAAAGGCTCAGTAAATATTTGAATAAATGAATATTCTGGAATTATTTATTTAAGCATATTTTTTACCTAGAAACAATTGTTAGAGAAGAAATTATTCCTGAGAAAGCATCTGGAATTAAATGACTAGCTCTAGTAAAGTCTGGCAGCTGGTAGTGTGCTATTTTTTTCCTTGTTGATTTTTGCTGCAATGCTACAACCCATCATTATAACTAGATGCGAAAAGGAATTAACAACCAAAAGAGATAGCAAACAATACGTACTCTATGTACACATAAAAGTTCTGTACTATTACTTCTAAGGTATTGCCATCAAAAGAAAATGCATGTTATCTGAAAGAAGATCTAATTCTATTTGACTGTTAGCTAAATAACATTTCTTTTTCATCAAAAAAGAATGATAGTAAAAGTATTTCTTGTATTCTGCACCTTTTGGAGATGAAACATTTAAACTTTAAAAATAATAAGTAGTTATCTAAGACCAGAGCTTAATACTTTTTAATAAAAAAAGATTAGAAATAAACCACCTTTTGGATATTTTATTGATTCAGAAGGAAAGTTACAGTTGTAGGATAAATAGAAAAAGAAAGGAGACTACTTCAGTTGAACACCATACCTAAGAAAATATGAAGAAAATGATGGAGGAAAGCTAATTACTACTTTATATGTGAAAATGCCCATTGTGGCCTCTTTCCTATATGATTTCTTAGTGCCTTATAGAAGTAACCATTGGGGTTGAATAATTAGTTCAAACAGACTGCATATTTGTAGTTTCTTATAAACAAAAAATTAGTTTAGCTTTTTAATTGTACTGAATATATAATTATTCCTTGATATGGAAATCTGATATGCAGAATTTCACCATTATAAAATTTATATATCAAGGAATTAATCAATT
Source organism: Diceros bicornis minor (assembly GCF_020826845.1). NCBI lineage: Eukaryota > Metazoa > Chordata > Mammalia > Perissodactyla > Rhinocerotidae > Diceros > Diceros bicornis. The sequence goes on along the minus strand of NC_080744.1, from coordinate 53,922,814 downwards.
CCAATATATATTACCTGAAAATTCTATACCACTAAAAAGTATAATTTCTTCCTTGCTTCTACCAAGATGTTCTTCTCAAGTTATCAATACTATATAAATTAGCTATAGTTTTTCGTTATCTTGGGGAATGAACATCAGAGAAATAATAATAGTTGTAACAACAGGTTGAGAAAAAGGAAAAGTGATGAAGGGACTGGTTTTTTTTTTGCTGTTGTTCATTTTGTTAATTAATGAACTAAGTCCTACCCTGTTACATTGCAGCCTGGCTTGGGAAAAATGCTGTTAACAGTGTTTCCTATAGCTTCTCACCCTATAGATCTATTCACCTAAATATCACTTCTTGGCTATCATTCCATCAGTTATCACTAACTGAATCCTATTGTTCCCTTAATTACTATTGAATAGCCTACTGGAAGGTACTGAGCAAGTAGGAATCCACGGATGGAAATTTTCTTTATAGCCTGCTTTTTAGAAATAGATTTATAGTAATGAGAGCTTGGATAAGGAATGGAAAGTTCTAGTGAGTGGAATTTTGTTAACTGAGAGAAAATATTTTTTAACAGCTTTTATTGCTCCTCTTCTCCCTAAAATTTAAACTTTGCTGCCTGAGACTGTAGTGAAAGAGTTGTCATACAAATCAATGATTAATAGCCCTATATATTTATGTGTTTATTGCAAGTAGAAGACTAGGATAAGCCTCAACTAAAATACTTCTTGCTACTTGCCTCTTGCTTAAACATGTTAAACTTCTAGATAATTGAGTAATATAATTAGATGGGTTCTGATTAATCAAGACAGTAAGAGATTCATGTACACATGGTCTTTCATATGTTCTTATATACTCTTATAGTTTTAATTTTTAAGAATGTGATTGTAATCAACTTTTATTATATATCATGTAAAAGAACTGTGTGTCTGAGAGAGAATGATGAAGCTCATCACCCGCTTCTCATGATTTCTCTTTCTATTGTTTATCCTTCAAACAGAAAATAGCAGCCTCAGTATTTGTGCATATTTATGAAAAAGTGAAATGGGTGGTAGGGAAGGTATAACCAAATGCTATGGCTCCTGATAGCGTCCTAGTTTTATATCCGCTCTTTCCTTTATTGACTGGAACACAGCTGAAAATATATGAAACTGCTTATATAATGATGAATTTAGCAATTTTAATCAGCTAAAGATTAGGAAAACTGATGATCAGAGGTAGACTCTGATCCAGAATGGAGCTTTAATATACTACATTGACCTGAAACATACGGCAGAGCTCTACTAAGATGAACACTTGAGTACCATAATACTCTTCTCAGTCAACTTAAGTGTTCAGGATGAGTTATAAAGTTCACCCTGTACACCCCCAAAATAATGCTTTTTTAAAAGAGTAATTATCAGAAACCCCTGGATAATTTTAAAAGAGTAATTATCAGTAACCCTTTGATAACCATGTCAAAGTGACTTTTATTAGAATCCAGACCTGATTTTACAAGTCAAGTGAAAAGGTTTCTAGGAAAAACCTTTCACTGGCAACTTTATAATTACTTCTTTTAATTCCTACAAGTAGCATCACTTGTAGTTTTTAGAAGTCTTATTTAAGACATTTAAAAGATATTAAATTATAAGACAAGTTATTTTGCCAAGAATAAGTCAGGTAGTAGGAGCATTCACCCACCTTCACTAACCAGCTCACTATTGTCTGACTGCTTACAAGAGATGATCTTCTCCACTAGTTGGTTGTAGCTGCAGTTACCAACAGCTTTTACAATGTCATCAATCTAGAAAACAAACGACTGTCTCACTAATCATGATGAGATTAAAAACAATAACAAAGAAACCCATATCACTCTTTAGGGTTTTATTTTAATACAATACTAAATATAAAAGTATTACTTACGAAAAAAGAAAATCAGCACTAAAATCAACACCCAAGAGTTTTCAACTGTTTACAGCTCATTGTAACATATTATGAAAAACATTGCTTAGCTGTATTTCAATTATGAAAAAAAAAATGAAATGGGATTATTACAAGCAATTTTATTTCTTAATGTTGTAAAGATGCATTTAAGTGAATAAAAAGTAAACTATTTCAGGAGGAAAAATAAGAAAATCTCAGTTTTTGGTTTTTTTCTTTTTTTACAAAAAAACAAATGTTTTACATTTAAAGCAAGGCAAATCTAAAGATATTAATTTATGGATTAACAAAGTTTTCCATTTTATTTATTATTGAGTTCTTAGCAAAGTATAGTGGAGATATGAGTGGATATAACATTATTTTCCTGAAGAAACGTTAATGTATCTTAATCAGGGACAGTATTTGCCTCATGATTCCTTTTTTTTTTTTTTTTTTGTGAGGAAGATCAGCCCTGAGCTAACATCTGTTGCCAATCCTCCTCTTTTTTTGCTGAGGAAGACTGGCCCTGGGCTAACATCCGTGCCCGTCTTCCTCTACTTTATGAGAGGCTGCCACAGCATGGCTTGACAAGCAGTGCGTGGGTCTGCACCTGGGATCCAAACCTGCGAACCCCAGGCCACCGAAGCAGAGCGTACGAACTTAACCACTACGCCACCAGGCCAGCCCCTGCCTCATGATTCTTATTTAATCTTTGTCTTTTGAGGTCAGTAGAAAAGAAATTCAAAGTTTTAAGCTACAGGAAAGTAAAATTGGGCATCTCTACTCTCCCTCCATTATATTTTGCTTTGACTATTGAAGAAAAATAGGTTTCTGCTGTCTAAACAACTTATTTTGATTGCCCTCCCATCCCTGAAATATATTTATTTATAAATTATTTACATGTACTACTGTATGAATACAATATATATATAATAAAACAAATACAAATTAATACAATAATATAAAAATAAGAGGGCCAATGCTTTCTTTCTACATCCAAATGATCTTCTTGAATACTTACCCTTTGAATACCACAAGCCTTGACATGTATCTGCACAAGTAATACTCTGGACAGTGGTTCTCAAACTGAAGAGTTTGTTAAAAAGATCTAAAAGAATTCCAGGCTCAAGTTGCTTCTCAGTTTGGCTAAGTTTTCATTCCCCTGTTTCATAGCAAAGTTTGAGAGCAACTGCTCTAGGCTATAATTTATTTTTTTTGTTCCTGCAAAATTCTAGGATGGTAATAGCCTCTTAACCATGCAAATGAGACTGACAGTGGTTAAAAAGATCAGTTAATTGAAAAAGTCAAAGCAGAAAATTGTGGAAAATATTATATACATACTTATTAAACATTTCACGTTAACTTAAAACACATGGATGTATTCACTTGTCAATTTTTTGATGCAAAGCCAAATAAGGCCTTTTCTTTGAAAGCAGATCTTTTGGCTATGATGCTATGTAAACCACACAGAAGAGTATGACCTCTAGTTTTGATTTATTTAAAATGAAAACTTAGACCCTTAAGAAGCAATTTGAGGGCACCAATCCCTTTAGATTTTTATTATTTTTCTTAACACCTCTGTTTATAGCAATTTTCTTTAGTGACTCAACTTCATTAAATCTTTCCAAAGAATCTGAATTTTCAATCCTAAGGAATCCACAAAAATACAACTAGAATAATAAACACAAGATCAATATACAAAGATCAATTGTACTTCTATAGACCAGCAATGAACAGTACAAAGATTTCATGTTTTCATAGGCAGAATCTCTACATTAATATTTCATTCAGTTAATTCATTTAGGTTCCTTTTATGCATTACTATGTACCAGGTGCTGTTAGAGAAACTGCAGACTCATCAGTGAACAAAATAGAACAAAATATTGTTTGTGTTTACTCTAGAATATAAACTTTACTCTAGAATATAAACTTTCACTGGCCATTTGGATATCCGTTTTTGTGAAGTGCCTGTTCAAGTCATTTGCTCCTTTTTTTTACTGGCTTGTCTATCTTTAAAAAAATTATTTGTAGGAGCTCTTTATACCTTCTGGATATTAATCCTTTATTCATTGTATAAGTCACAATCATCTTCTACTCTGTGGCTTGCTTTTACATTGTCTTTGGGATTTCTTTAGACAAACACAAGTTTTCAATTTTAATGTAGCTCTGTGTACCAATGTTCTTCATGGTTAAAGCATTCGTGTCTTGTTTTAGAAATCTTTTCCTATCATTAAGGTTAGAAATATATTCTCGAATTTTTGCAGTTTTATCTTTTATACTTAAACATCAATGCACCTGGAATAGAATTTCATGGTGTGAGTTGGGGGAAACAATTTCATTTTTTTCTAATTGGCTATCTAATTAGAAATTTGAATAGGCTATCTAGCTGGCTATCTAATTAGATATCTAATGCCTATCTAATGATCTTAGCACCTTTCCCCCATTGCTCTGCAGTGCCCTATTTCTTTCTATATATGCATGGTCTTTTTGGCCTCTCTATTTTCTGTCATTGGTCTAATTCTTAATTACAATATTTAAAATATTTCATATCTGGAAGAGCAAGTCCTCCCTACTTGTCCTGCTTCAAGAATATCTTGGCTTCTATTCCCGGCCCTTTGCATTTCCATACATATTGTAGAATCAACTTGTCAAATTCCACGACTACTCTCCACAAATCTGCTGGGATTTTGTTTGGGATTGTATTGAAACTATAATTTATTTTAGAGAAAACTGACATCTTTATAAATTCAGTCTTGAAATCTAAAATCTAAGAACAGAATAAAGACCTACATTTACAGGTCTCTAATTTCTCCCAAATTTAAAATTATCTCCATAGAGGATTTGCATGTCTTTTTGTCAGATTTATTCCTAGGAACTTATGCTATGTAAATGACATATTTTTAAAATTTCATTTTCTGTTTGTCATTTTAAAATCCTTTTCAAACAATTTTAGCTTTGTTAATCTTCTTTATTGTATGTTTACTTTCTATTTTTTTTTTAAAGATTTTATTTATTTATTCTTTTCCCCCCAAAGCCCCAGTAGATTGTCGTACGTCATAGCTGCACATCCTTCTAGTTGCTGTATGTGGGACGCGGCCTCAGCATGGCCAGAGAAGCGGTGCGTCGGTGCGCGCCTGGGATCCGAACCCAGGCCACCAGCAGCGGAGTGTGCGCACTTAACCGCTAAGCCACAGGGCCGGCCCTACTTTCCATTTTAATACTTTCTGCTCTTAAGATGGATATACAGCTCATTAATTTTCAATCTGTTCTTGTTCTTTAATATTTAGGGCTTTAAAAATCCCTCTAAAAATTGTTTTAGCTAAATCTCACAAGTTTTGATATGGATTTAGTTATTGTGCAGTTTAAAATATACTCTAAGTTTCATTATGATTTTTTGACCCAAACAGTCTCTATTGTGTTTCTACTGATTTCTATCTTAATTGCACTGTGGTCAAAGAATATCCTATACTCTGTATGTTTTAAAGCCTTAGAAATTTGTTGAAACTTGCTTTATGGCCAGCATCAGGTCAATTTTTGTAAATTTCATGAGTGTATAAAGAGAATGTATAGTCTGTTTCATAAAAAACAAAGAATGACTGAGGAAAATGTCATGGACATGAGGAGATTAGGAAGATATGGTGATTAAATGCAATGTGATGCCCTGGATTAGATTCTGGAGCAACAAGAAAAAAAACAGTAGTGGAAAAATTGGTGAAACATGAGTGAAGATTGTAATATAGTGAATAGTAATGTACCAATATTAAATTTCTAAATTTTGACACAGGTACCATGGTCATGTAAGATTAGGGGAAACTGGGTAAAGAGTATATGGGAATTCTCTGTAATATCTTTGCAACTTTCTTGTAAATCTGAAATTATTCCAAAATAAAAAAAGTTCATTAAATTTTTTTTAAAGAATATATTTTCATTAGATTTTTTTTCCTGCTTTTATCAATTACAGAGAAAAGTACATTAAAAACTTCCAGGATGGTGATCTATTTTTTCATATAATTCTGTTAAATTTTGCTTTATAGCTTTGAGGTTATGTTATTAGATACATATAAATTTTGTTTTTCATTGTCAAAACCTGACTTTTACTCTTTATGACAGTTCCCATGGGTCCAAGAAATAAACAGTCAATCAGGGTATACTTTCCAGATGTCTCCAGGCATATTCAAATTTAAAACGATTATATCTTCTTGGCAAATTAAACATTCTATCATTAGTAATGCTTTTTGACTTAAAAGTCTATTCTTTCTGACATTACTATAGGTACACCAGCATTCTTTTGATTAGCAATTGTATGGCATCTCTTTTTTCCCTCTTTTTACTTGCAATCTTTCTGTTTAACTTCATACTGTTTTGTATATGTCTCTTATAAACAACAAGTATATATATTTTAATCTAGCCTCAGAATCCATGTCATTTAACTAGAGCATTTAGTCCTATTTATACATACTATAATTATTCATATATTTGAACTTATTAAATCTACCATTCTCTCTGTCCCATCAGTTCAACATTCCATTACCTCTCCTTTCTTCTGTCTTTTTAGATTGATTAATTTTCCCCTCTTCTACAAATCTAGAAATTACTCACTATGTTTTCTATTCCTTTCATGGTTACTCGAAAGGAGTATTATCCAATAGCACATTCTGTAATAATGGAAATATTCTAAATCTGTGTTGCCCAATAAGATATCTGCTGGCCACATGTGACTACTGAGCAACTGAAATGTGTCTAGTGCAATTCAGGAACTAAATTTTTAATTAAATTTAAATTTAAATGGCCAGGGCCGGCCCCGTGGTTTAGCAGTTAAGTGCGCGCACTCTGCTACTGGCGGCCCAGGTTTGGATCCCGGGTGCGCACAGACGCACCGCTTCTCCGGCCATGCTGAGGCTGCGTCCCACATACAGCAACTAGAAGGATGTGCAACTATGACATACAACTATCTACTGGAGCTTTGGGGGAAAAAAAAGGAGGAGGATTGGCAATAGATGTTAGCTCAGAGCCGGTCTTCCTCAGCAAAAAGAGGAGGATTAGCATGGACATTAGCTCAGGGCTGACCTTCCTCACACACACACACAAAAAAATTAAATGGCCACACTTGGCTACCATTTTAAACAGAGAAGCTATAAACTGTAACATCTATCCTTACCATATCAAAGTCAGAAGTTAATACCCTCTTCTTGAACAATTAATTCTAGGCCCTTAGAATACTTTACCCTCCTCCCAACTTATATTATTATTTTTGCATATGCTAATGTTCTTTTTTTAACCCCAAAAGATAATGTTATTATTTGATACAGTCAACAATCATTTATATTTATCCACATATTTATCATGTTATTTTCTCTCCATTCACTCTTCCTTCTATCTGGGATCACTTTTCTTCTTTCCAAAATCCTTGTTTAGAATTTCCAATAAAGGTGGCCTACTGGCAGGAAACTATCTTAATTTAATTAATCTAATAAATAACTTTATTTTGCTCCATTCTTGAAAGACAATTTTTATGGGAACAAGATTATAGGTCAGCATTTGTCCTCTTTCAGCACAGTGAATATCTCATTTCCACTGTCACCTGGCTTCCAATGTTGCTCTTAAAGAGTCAGTTGTCAATTAACAGTGGAGAAATACCTTCTCAGTGGCTGAATTCTGATGCCCACTATCCAGAGAACTGCTGATATTTATTTGCAAGATAATTATTTGCAGAACATATAATTGGAATACAAAGAACTAGCCATTTCTGAGAGATATTTCATACAGGCCTATGGATTTCAAACTTTTGCCTTGTTCTTTTTTCTTTCTCTGCAGCAGAATCCTTCTGTCACGAAACAATAGATAAAAAGCACAGCCCTCAGTCCCTTCCAAGAGTTTGAAAACCACTGTGTAGAACAGAAAAGTCTGATGAACAATCTCTGTTCTATATTACAGTACATTGTTTTCCTTAAGCATATAAATTCAATGGTATACCAGACAATATATAGCTACACATACAGTCAGAGGGATGATCTGAGTGCAATTTTTAAGAACTCAGGCTTAAGTTCCTCAGGTGGTCAGCTCATTCTCCTCAAGAATCTAGGCTACCTGGCATTGTCAGCTTCCAGGATCCAACATGGCTCACCTTGAATGTGTAAAATGCCAGACATGTTTAGATTTTTCAATGACATTATCAGAGACAGAGTGCCAATATAGATACAGATGCCTGCTTACAGTAAGCCATCCTTTCACTGCTCACAATACCAGTTGCTTTTACCAATAGAAAAGGATGAAGAAACACTGCCAAGTCCTTGCTATTGTGATATCTCCTTTCCTGTAGTTAATGCATGTATGCATGCCTGCTTCATTCTATCAGTCAATATTTATTAAGAACCTTCTATGTGCCAGGTGCTGTTCTAAACAATGAGAAATAAGAGCCCAGCCCACATAAAACATACATTCTAGTGGGAGATGTCAGCCAATCAAGTCAAGGAATAAATAAGAATTCCAGATAATGATAGGTGGTAAAGAAAATAGGGTCATGGGAGAGGAAATGAGTGAGGGAAAGCAGGGTGGGTAATTTCAACAAGTTGGTCAGGGAGGGCCTCTCTAACAAGGTGATATTTGACCTAAGGCCTGAATAATGAGACACAAGAAATGTAAAAATCTGGGAGAACAATGCGTTAGAATAATAAAACAGTGTTCCACAGTGGGAAATCAGCTGGTACAAAAGTCCAAGGTAAGAATGGCTCAATGTGTCTGAAGAACAGGTAGGCAGTTAATGTTGCTGGAGGGTAGTAAAAAAGTGGGAGAATTATATGACGTGAAGTTGGATAGACAGGCAAAGTCTAGATCAGCAGCATATCATAATAGCTCTAATCAGAATTTTGCATCTTATTTTAGTTACAGCGGATGCTTTTAAGGAAAGGAGGAGGCCACAGGGGTAAAAGGGAGGGTTTATTTTACAAAGATCACTCTGAATGCCAAGATAATTCAAAGGTGAGAAAGAATAATCTTTCTAACAAATGTTACTAGGACAACTGGACATCCACATGAAAAAGAATAAAATTGGATCTCTTCCTCAAACCATATACAAAAATCAACTCAAAATGGATCATACTCCTAAATGTAAGCACCAAAACTATAAAATACTTAGAAGAAGATATAGGAGTAAACCTTTGTGACCTTGGGTTAGGCAAAGCCTTCTTAGGTAGGACATCGAAAGCATAAGCAACAAAGGGAAAAACAGATAAATTGGACTTCATCAAAATTAAAAACTGTTCTGCTTCAAAAGGTATCATCAAGAAAGTGAAAAGACAACCTATACAATATTTGCAAATCATATATCTGATAAGAGACTTATACCTAGAATTTATAAAGAGCTCTTGCAACTCAATAACAGAGACAAATAGCCCAACTAAAAATGGGCAAGGGATCTGCAGACATTTCTCTAAAGAAGATATTCAAATGGCCAATAAGCACATGAAAAGAAGCTCAACATCATTAGTCATCAGAAAAATGCAAACAAATCCACAATGAGGTATGACTTTACACCTACTAGGATGACTATAATCAAAAAGACAGATAATAACAAGAGTTGGTGAGGATGTAGACTCAATTTTGTAGTTGATCCCTCACTCCTTGAAGTTACAGTCAGAAGTTATGGGCAGATTTAGCAGTCTGGAGGACTGTGCCCTTAACCTCAGAATTTGGATAATTCCAAGTAAAAGCACAAAAATATAAGTACAAGAAAATATAAATCTAGATTACTTTGCCAAATTAATAAATTTTTACTACATTGTGTTTATATAATTTAAAGTCTTCTACTTACCTGAGGGTCCACTAACCACCCATGGTACAAAGGTATATCAAGAAGATCAAATACTATGCATTCTGGTGTATATTCAAACACTCGAACACCAGTGAATTTTACATTGACATCCAAGCCTGTCTGTAGTTTGTGCAAGATTGCCATAGCATCACTCATATTCTGAAAATAGAAAGGGGAAGGGTAAAGATGAGAAAAATCAAGCAACAACAACAAAAAAGATACTTGAAAGCAGGCACATATACTTCTAATTTTCCATTTTATCCAATTTGTTCACCCTTTCAACCAATTTTTTATCATTAAGTACCTATTATGTGTCAGGCACTAATCTGAGTTCTAAAGATATAATAGTGAATAAAATAGAAAAAGTTTCTGATCTCATGTAACTAACATTCTACTATGAGAGGCATAAATATATAATATAATGTCAAGTATTAGTAAGAAAAATTGAGCAGGACAAGGATATACACGGTGACAAGGGTGAGGTACCTATTTTAGACCAGAAAGCCTAAAGACAAAAGTTTCTAGTCAAAGAGGAAGGCCCCTCTCACTTCTAGGAATACATCCAAAAGAACTGAAAGGAGCATCTTGAAGAGATATTTGTATACCCATGTTCACTGCAGCATTATTCACAATAGCCAAGGGGTAGAAGCAGCCCAATGTCCATTGACAGATAAACAGACGAAGAAAATGTGGTATATACATATAATGGAATGTTACCCTTAAAAAAAGAAGGGAATCCTATTACATGATACAACATGGATGAAACTTTAGGACATTATGCTGAGTGAAATAAGCCATCACAAAAGGACAAATACTGTGTGATTCCGCTTATATAAAATATGTATAGTCAAAATCATGGAAACAGAAAGTAGAATAGTGGTTGCCAGGAGCTGGAGGGAGGGAGAGGGGGGAGTTGTTCAATGGGTACAGAGTTTCAGTTTTACAAGACAAACATACTCTAGAGATCTGTTAAACAACAATGTGAATATAACATTACTGAATTATACATTTAAAAATGATTGAGAGTAAATTTTATGTTTTGTTTTTTAACCACAATTAAATGAAAAAGAAAGAAATGAGCTATCAAGCCATGAAAAGACAGGGAGGAAATTTAAATGTATATTACCATGTGAAAGAAGCCAATCTGAAATGGCTACACATTGTATGATTCCAAATGATACTGTGGGAAAGGAAAAACTATGGGGACAGTAAAAGACGAGTAGTTGGCCAGGGGTTAGGAAGAGGCAGGGATGGATAGGCAGAGCACAGAGGAATTTTAGGGCAGTGAAACTATTCTGTATGGTACTATAATGGTGTATACATGTGATTATACATTTGTCAAAACCCACAGAATGTATAATACCAAGAGTGAACCCAGGGGCCGGCCCCGTGGCGTAGAGGTTAAGTGCACGCGCTTCCCTGCTGGCAGCCAGGGTTCGGATCCCGGGCACGCACTGATGCACCGCTTGTCAGGCCATGCTGTGGCGGCGTCCCATATAATGTGGAGGAAGATGGGCACAGATGTTAGCCCAGGGCCAGTCTTCCTCAGCTAAAAGAGGAGGATTGGCGTGGATGTTAGCTCAGGGCTCACCAAAAAAAAAAAAAAAAAAAAGAGTGAACCCTAATGTAAACTACGGGCTTTGGGTGATAATTATGTTTCAATGTAGGTTCATCAATTATAACAAATGTATCACTCTGGTATAGGATGTTGACAGTGGGGGAGGTTGTGTGTGGGGGGGCGAACAAAGGGTATATGAGAAGTCTCTGTACTTTCTACTCAATTTTGCTATGAACTTAAACTGCTTGAAAAGAAAAAAAGCCTCTAAAAATGACACAAATAGTGAGCAAAGCAAAACAGTGAGTCTTGGGAGGCTCTGGAAAAAAAGCATTCCAGACAAAGCAGACACTAGTGCAAAAACTCTGATGCAGAAATGAATTCAATACTGTGTTCATGGAACAACAAGGAGTCCAGCATGGCTGAACAAAATAAACAAAGTGGAATGTGGTGGGAAATGAAGTCTGAGAGAAAGACAGGCTGGATCACAAACACTTTTTAGCCAAATTAAGGAGTCATTCTGTCTGCATCAATTTCCTCAATAAATGAGGTCACATAAGTCTGCAATGAAGACTATTTTAAAACACATTTTTTTCTAAACATTTCAATACATTAAATATGGACATACTTATAGAGGATATATTTGATAAAACAAAGAAAAATCAATATATAAAATTTAATAAAATTCTACTTAATCCCTACTGTTAATCAGACACTGTGCTACATACTGAAGATATAAAATAGAGTGCTACATACTGAAGATATAAAATAGAAGTAGACTATAGCCTACTAGAGGGCTTATAGTAGAAAGGGTGAACATGAAATAAACCCTTTTATATTAAAACTAGGAACTCTCTCTGAAATCTGAAAAAGACGAATTTAGGTCATAAGAACGAAGTTTTGTTTTACCAAATAACTTATAAAATTCCATTCTAAGAGATTGTACAGTCTGAAAACAGAAATTATTCAAATGTTGTAAATGTATGAATGAAGAATTTGTAACAAGATAACATTGTTATATAGTCTTTGGCTTTCATCAGTTTCACCTCTTCCTAATAACTATGTTCCCCCAAAACAATATATTTTCTCAATCTTCCCAAAAGATGAACCCTTGAAAACAATCAGCTCGCATTTTTTTTCCCTTCAGTGTTTAAAAATTTTTCCTAAAGTCATAGCAATGATGAATCTGAGAAAATAGTAACAACAGTGAGTAATTGTAGGATTATAGTTCTACTACTACTAATTTTTTCTTCTAGATTCGTTAAACTCTTGGTTGTCCAATTTTCCTTCAGGGAAGGAAATTTCTGATAGGTCCTGGGCTCATGCTTACACCTTTATATATCTTCTACATTTTTTTTATAGATTATATGGCATTAAAACAACTAAATTGACACCATTTGATAATCTCCATAAAGTTAATAAAACTGATAAAAACTAAATTTATAAACAAAGGGTTGAAAAGGGTATTTCACCGTCTTGTTCCTCAATCCAAATTATGATAATTAATATTATAAAATATAAATCCTAGGGATGGTTGCTTACATCACAAGAAAGGATTACTATTTGTTCCTGTAAGCCAGTATTTAAATTGTTTCTTAGAATTTTTCCTAAAGGTATTTCTAACATGGTGAAATATTTTAAATTTAAATATAAAATATATTTTAAAATAAATATTTGCAGTCATTTAAAAACCTGTCATACACACACATACACACAGTATTTTCTTGTGTTGTCAGGGTATCTATCATTAAGCAAAACTGGAAAAAATACGTTATTTACTTTACAACTTCTGGAAAAGAGGTTTTAATTAGGAAGATTGCAGCTCTCTATTGGTCTTTCTAAAATTTAGGACATTTCTGCTCACATAAAATTATACAAAAAAGAACACTATTACATCACACTTGTGAAACATTCAACATCAGCTTCGACTCAGTCATATCATCAGCTTGGTACATACTACTCTCAGAACTAATGGTAATGTAATCATAATACCTTATCAGTAGTTTTAGAGCTTATTTTAAATGCAAGGTACTTTTGTGTGACATGTTTATAAGAAATGCAAGCGGTTGTTAGATATTGTTTATTTCACCTTTGAAACAAAACTTTACTTTCAATCATTTTCCAAGAATCTAGATCACCTTTTTTTTTTTTTTTTTGTGAGGAAGATCAGCCCTGAGCTAACATCCGTGCTAATCCTCCTCTTAAAGACTAGCTCTGAGGTAACATCTATTGCCAATCCTCCTTTTTTTCCCCCAAAGCCCCAGTAGATAGTTGTATGTCATAGTTGCACATCCTTCTAGTTGCTGTATGTGGGACGTGGTCTCAGCATGGCCGGAGGAGCGATGCGTTGGTGCGCGCCTGGGATCCGAACCCGGGCCGCCAGTAGCGGAGCGCATGCACTTAACTGCTAAGCCACGGGGCCAGCCCTAGATCACTTTAATGGAAGTGGATCCTGAGACTGCAAGACGGACTTGAAACAAACAAAATGCTGATATCATTTGCAAACACTCATCAGTCAAGATTTTCTCAAGACTGTGCAACAGAAGTAAAATGAACTTTGAGGTTGATATGAAACTGCAAATATCATCCATAATTCCTAATTTCAAGTTTTTGTATTAATCAAAATAGTCTCACTGATTTCAATAAGAAATGACATAAATTTGAACAAATGCTATAAATTGAAACTTATCACTTTATACTTACAAAATATCATTTACTGGTTTTATATATTAGAGGTTAGAGTAAGATGTCATTTGAAAAGAGGTTTCTATTGTGAAAAATGTTTGGAAATCATTGCTTTAAGCTACAAATTCCAATAGAATTTAAATGACTTAACATACCAATTTGGCTTTAGCTACAGATTTCCTACCTTACACAGTGATGCAATGCAACATGTTGGCTTTTCGATTCTATTAGAACTAGACTATCTGAACATTCAAATTCAAGAAATTTGCATTACTTAAGCGAGTTTTGCTTCCTTTTTGCCAATTTGATACTGGTAAAAGTATGTAAAAGAGGTTGCTTTGAAAGTAAACATAAAGGTTCCAATGATGTCTGTTTGTCCCTGGCTGATACTTACTTCCACTATAAAAATCTGACTCCTTTGTGCTTTCTATTGTTAAACAAAGGAAGAATACCAAAGAAAATGAAGCTCTGCTTGCTTTCTTCCAGCTCCAATAATTTTGAGCCTAGTGACTCCTCCTATACTACAGAACAGAATCTCTAAAGAACCTGCCAAGACAGGTGGACCCACTGAAACTATGAAACAGCAGATTTTCTCCTAATGACATACCCCAGACATCATTTGCTCAACTTTCTCCTAAATATCATTTAATTATAAAATATAAATAAATGAGGAAAGATGAATCAATGACAAATTCACTTGAAAGTCAAATTTTTGTCTGTGTCTGAGGAACAGTGGCCCTGAGCTAACATCTGTTGAGGAAGACTGGCCCTGAGCTAACATCTGTGCCAATCTTGCTCTATCTTGTACATGGACGCCACCACAGCATGGCTTGATGAGCGGTGCACAGGTCTGCGACCGGGATCTGAAGCCGCAAACACTGGGCTGCCGAATTGGAGTGTGCGAACTTAACCACTATGCCACCGGGCCAGCCCCTTGAAAGTCAATTTTTCAAGGAAAATACCAGGTTATCATTCTACATAGGTCTGTAGAATGATATCTATGTTTCATTCTATAAAGCATCGATGTTCATATAAAACAGATATCAGCAAAGTATGGCCCGTGGGCCAAATTGGGCTGTGAGCTAAGAATGGTTTTTACATTTTTAAAGAATTATAAAAAAAGAAAACAAAGAATATGCTTGCAAAGCCACTGAGAGAGACCAATGAATACATCCATAAGTTAAAAATTATATATTTTAATATAACAAAAATGGTGTCTATTACCTGCTCATAGTTTAAACGTTGAATTTCTGAAATTTCTTTTGGCTTTGCCTCAAGCATGTAATCTCCTGTAAAAAGAAATTGTGAAGTTGCCTTTTTAAAATATTACTTTTTTTCTGATCACAAAGGTAATAGATTTTAATTATAAATTGTACCAATAGGTGACATATAAAATTGACCCCCTGATTCCATTCAGAGAAAATCGATATTAACCGTTTGCTAAAGTCTCACATATTTTTTCAATGTACATACTGTAATCCTTTTGAACTTTCTTTTTCTTGCACTTTACAATATATGTAAGCATCATTCTATGTCACTACAATAAAGCTCTAAAAGGTTGTACCAAGTTTCATTGCTTTCAACAATATAATTATTACCTCCATTACCTTTCCAAAAATGGGTGTTACCAGTCTTCTAAATGTTTGCCATTCTGAGAAGTAAATAAAATTTTTTTGCATTTAAAAAATTGATTATCTTTTTATATATGTATTATTATTTGGTAGCATCTTTTTAATATATGTATGATGTTTAGTATATGTGGCACCTTTCAAACATATGTAGCACCACTTTACTATACATAGTACATTTTTATGTATGTTTTGCCTTTTTTATTATGTATTAACTATATATACTTCTTTTCTTTGAATTGCCTGTCTATACAAGTATCATTTTTTCTTATTGAACTATAAAAGCTCTTTTTCAATTAAAGGAATTAGAACATTTCCTGTGTGGTAAATATTTTTTTCCCATATTGGCTTCTGACCTTACAGTGATATTTTAGCTAATTTTTGCCATACAGAAATATTTAATTTTAACATAGTCAAATTCTTCTATTACAGCTTCTGGGTTGAATGTCATGTTTAGAAAGATCTTCACCTCTTAAGAGTATACAAACATTCACATATGCTTTCTTCATGTAATTTTATGTTTTACATTTGTCGTTTTTAATGTTTAAATCTTTAATTTATGTGGAATTTATTTTGATATAAAACAGTGATATATGGAACCAACTTCTCATCCAGCCTCTTAAATCACTAACAAGTTAATGAAATTGTTTTTAACATAACCTTTATTTTCTAATTCAAAATAATCTTCTAAAGAATGCATCAAGTATTCTCTTAAGCTTTTCAACTCTGATAACAAAAAGAATTCCTATGAACATCAATATATTATTATTTGTGCTTTTAATTAGAATTTCAAGATAGCAAAACCTAACTAGTAATTATTTTATTCTACATAGGTACAAGAACTCTAAAAGCACTAAATTAATTGATTCACAAAAATATATAAGCAAGTCTATTTAACAAATATTTTTGAGTCCTTACTCAAACATGGCACATTGTAGATTTATATGTTGAAGTTTTGATATAGCATTTAACTGAAAACTATCTTTGTTTTAAAGCAAATTCTATGCATTATTTACTCACATAATTGAGAATATAATTGCTGTTCTTGTATCCTATATTTAAGTTCAGTATTTATCGTGATAAAGGACTGTATATGCTTTCCTAACATTTTAGTGGGATCAAGATGCAAAATATTATATAATTCAATAATATTAAAGGACCCTGGATATACTATCATAGATTAAAGCTTAGATACTAAGACTAGAATAATTATTGGGAAAGACTCATATAAGCAACTCCTCTTTTCCTGAGACCAGGAAAAGTCTCCGGACAAGAGAAGAATAGCCTAGCTAAGGTAGGCAGCCTCTTAGATGTACCTCAATGATCCCCATCTCCTGGTATTCACACCTTTGTATAATCCCCCTCCGTTGAGTGTGGATTGGATTTATTGACTCACTTCTAGTGAATAAAATATGACAGAAGTAATGAGATGTCACTTCCAAAATTAGAATACAAAATATTGTGGCTTTTGTCATGGTGCTCCCTCATTTGTTCACTCTGAGGAAAGCCAGCTGCCACGATGTTCTGAGCTGCCTTACAGGGAGTCCCACATGGCAAGGAACTGAAGGAGGCCTCTGGCCACAGTCAGCGAGCAACTGAGGTCCTCAGTCCAACAACTTGTGAGGAACTGAATCCTGCAACAATCACGTGAGTAAGCTTGGAAGCAGATCCTCCTGAGTTGGGCCTGGAGGTGAGATTACAACCCCGGCTGACCCCCTGACTGAAACCTTATGAGAGACCTTAAGCCAGAGTCACTTAGCTAGGCTGCGCCCAGATTCCTGACCTACAGACACTGTGAGATAATAAATGTTCATTGTTTCAAGACACTAAATTGTGAGGTGATACGATATGCAGCAATAGATAGCTAGGTTTTTAGGAAAGTTTGCAATAAAAGAATCAGGTATTTTTAAAAGGCTGAGTTTGAGTTTCTAAGGGAGCATCTTTCAGTTTTAGATATCTAAATAAATCATCTCTTAAGAGTGCTGTTTTGTCTAGTTTATCTAATCTTTATATCTGAAATTGGTCAACAATACTATTTCAGTCAAAAAGTATTTATGGAGAGTCTATTATGCATTTAGTAATGGGTTAAAACAAATATTAAGAAATGTATGTTTCTCTTAAAAACTAATACTTCGGTTGGGCAAAGAACATACAAGAAACAGAGAATAAGATAATGATAAAGTATAACATAGTGTAAAATGTAATAAATGCCTTAAGTACCAAATGATTTTGAAAAGAGATACTGATAAAGCCTGTATCATTAGAAATATCCTTTGGAGGGGGTAGTATCTAAAGAGGATTCAGAAAAATGGGCAGAACTTGGCAAGGCAGTAAGGGAAAAAGCATTCTTTGAGGGAGAAAGAGTGATGGAAAAAGCACATTTAAGAAACATCATGCCCCAGCCCTGTGGCATAGCAGTTAAGTGCGGGCACTCTGCTGCTGGCAGCCTGGGTTCGGATCCCGAGTGTGCACCGGTGCACCGCTTGTCAGGCCATGCTGTGGCAGCGTCCCATATAAAGTAGAGGAAGATGGGCACAGATGTTAGCCCAAGGCCTGTCTTCCTCAGCAAAAAGAGGAGGATTGGCATGGATGTTAGCTCAGGGCTGATCTTCCTCACGAGAAAAAAAAAAAAAAAAGAAACATCATGCCATATGGACAGCTTATAAGAAGGTTTAGATATAAGATTTATGTTGCAAATTTGTGGGAAATATGATTGGATGAGTAAAATTGATCAGATTATAGAAAATCATAAATAATATGTTGATAAATTTGGCTGTTTGTAAAGGATCTTTATGTTTTTAAGTGGGCAAGTGAAGGATGAAATTGATGCTTTAGGAAGATAACACTGTTATGTAGGCTAATTTGGAGGAGAGAGGAAACAATAGAATTTGCAATAAATCATGTTGTGAAGTATCAGTATACAGAGAGAGGAAAGAATTTCAAAGAAAGAATCCATAAGACTTTGCTGCTAGTGGGATATTCCAGATGAACAGAAATCAAGAAATGAAAACCTGATGGCTACACTAGGCCATAAAGTGGAAGAGAGGGTTTGGCAGTAGTTAGCTTATCCCAGGTGAGCATTTGGAAAAGACAAGACATAGTCAACTCCGGGCAAAATTAAAATACTTCAACGCTGACCTCCCTATATAGTATTTATGTTCAAAAGATAAAATAAATGATCTTTGTAAAAATCAGACAACACGGCCATCTCAACAACTATTTTCCTTACTATAATACCATGCTAGTCTCATCATCATACAAACTATTTTGGATGGTTCAAGTCATAGCATACATTCTGGTTTTGTGTTGTGCTTTTCTACATTTCTTCCTACCCATTTTCTGCCTTCCACCTACACTTTTTCCCACCTTATTTTATTAGACCTCCTAGCACTTCCTAGATATCTTAGCTTGTCATGGTCCTTTCTCTATGCCAAAGCCCTCCAACAAGCCATGTCCATATTTGGCCTTCCTCTAATACTCTAGTAACAGAAATTCCCAAATTAAAATTTATTCCTCCTCTAACCTTTGCCAATCAAAATTCTCATTCCCTTGTGGTTCCACAGCTAGGTGCTAGGAAGGCAATTAATGGTTTCTCTTACAATCTTTCTTTTAGTGTTTGCTTATTAACTCAAAAGCATCTCTGGTTCCTCCAGAGAACTGCAGTAATCTCAAGGGAACATTCAAATAGCTTAGAAAATTAAACAATTTGTTCTTGCAGGATTGGCCCCAAATAAAGTTTACTTTCGGTGAGGCAGAGTCTTCAGAATCTCTTTTCTCACATCACTCTTGCTCACTTCTCCCCCACCTCCTATTAGGATCATACTTTCATGCTGTCCCTAGTAGCCGAGTCCTCTCACCTAGGACTTCCATACCTCTTTAGCTACCACAGATCTAGATATTTCTTCATCAATTTTTCTTTTTCCCTATTAAAATCCTCTACCCTACGTCCTGCTTCCTCAGGGCTTTGTTAGCTAACAGATAAATTTAATATACCAAGATGTGCTAATTATTTTCTTTCCAAGAAAAATACCATGTTAATATTTTCATAGTAGAGTACACTTATGCAACCACACTGACGGCATTTTTGACATCTCTAAATAACTTGCCCACAGTACATGCTCAGTAAATATTTGCTAGATAAGAAAAAGAAAAGAAAGAAATAAAAAGATAGGTAGTGGGAATTTCAAATACTATATCAAAAACACTTTTGAGTGGTGGAGGGAGAGGGAGGGATATACTTTCGAGTATATAAGCATTCTTTAAATCACATAAGAAGGTGCCCAGTTGGAGACAGCACATTATTTAACCTCTCTGAGCTTTGGTTTTCTCGTCTGTAAAATGAAGAGGACTTACAGTTTATGATGCTTTTATTTCCACTTCAGTCTTACCCTTTTCTACTATTAACACCTCCACACTTATGCCCTCTGGCTCTGCTCATGGGTCTCTGCCACTATGACTGTATTCTTCAGTTATGGGAACTAACAGCAAAAGAGCTTATTTTGTCTTAGAAGGTAAACAGACAAAGCCATGTAGAGTGGTGGTAATAACCAGCAGGGAGGAGGTTAGGTAAATGGAATCATCCTATAACAGCAGAGAAGAGCAGAGCCAGAATGAAGTTAGAAGCTGTGGAGCGGCAGCACAGTTTAGGTTAACACCATCCAATAGAAATATAATGCAAGCCACAAATGCAAGCCCTTATGTAACTTCAAATTTTCTGGTAGCCACACTAAAAAAAGTAAAAAGAAGGGGCCAGCCTGGTGGTGTCGTGGTTAAGTTCGCATGCTCCACTTTGGTGGCCCGGGGTTCGTGGGTTCAGATCCCAGGCCCAGACCTACGCACTGCTCATCAAGCCATGCTGTAGCGGCATCCCACATACAAAAGAGAGGAAGATGGGGACAGATGTTAGCTTAGGGCCAATCTTCCTCAGCAAAAAGAGGAAGATTGGCAACAGATGTTAGCTCATGGCCAATCTTCCTCACCAAAAAAAAATTAAATAAATAAATAAATAAATAAATAAATAAATAAATAAAGTAAAAAGAAATAGGTAAAATTAATGTTAATGATATATTTTATTTACCCCAGTATATTAAAAATATCATTTCAACATATAATCAATATAAAAAATTACTATTTTATATTCTTTTTTTTGCACTAAGTCTTTCAAATCCATTATATATTTTACACTTACAGAACATCTTTCTTTTTCTTTCTTTTTTTTTTTGGTGAGGAGGATTGGCCCTGAGCTAACATCTGTGCCCATCTTCCTCTATTTTTTGTATTTGGGATGCTGCCACAGCATGGCTTGACGAGCAGCGCGTCAGTCTGCGCCCAGGATCCAAACCCGCAAACCCCAGGCTGCTGAAGCAGAGTGTGTGAACTTAACCACTACACCACCGGGCCAGTCCCAAAACTCCTCAGTTTTAAAACTCATGCTATCACATGATACTACCATTATCCACCCACCTGGTTGCAGTCCTCTACCAACTTCTAGGTCAATTCCCCTCATTCCTAGCTCACTATCTTTCTCCAACACAAATCCTGCCATAATTTTGGTAATTTCAATATTCACAGAGATGATCTGTCTAATACCCTGGCCTTTGTGTTTTTTGACCTCTTCTCCAACAAAAATCTTGTATTCTACCTTATCTCAGAAACTCATTCCCCATGGTCATATGGCTTTGTCATTATCAGGCTCCAAAAATTCTTAAGCTCTGTTAAGGACCTATGATCCATTAATCCCATCACATTTTCCTTCAACATATTTATAACCTCATTTCCTCTTTATGCAACTTAAATTCTATGGTCCATCATTATAATCACTCTACACACACCTTCAATTCTCTAGAGTCTTTCTTCAACATACTCACTTGGCAAAAACCCAGCTCTGGTTAAATCCTGCTCCCCCAGTATTCAGGCCTATACTCATATGGCTGAATGTGACTGGGGAAATCATATCACCATGCTGGCTGGTCTCACTAACCTCAGAGGTAATGCCCAGGAATCATATTGCATCTTCCCATTCACTCTCCCACTCTTCTACACAACTATTTTATACCTTCCCTCTCATCTTCAACAACTCCTCCTTCATCCTCACTCTCAGCTGATGACCTGGTTTCCTATTTCACTGAGAAAATAAAAGCAGTTGAAAGACCCTCTATAAGCTACTACAACCACATCTACTCACCTACCTGCATCTATTTTTAATACATTCTATCTTCCCTCTTATTGCTATGGATGAACTATCTGTACTATCTAAGACTAATTCTTCTATTTGTCTAAAGTACTCTTTACAATTCCTTTTCTCTTTTCCAAAACAGCTTTATTGAGATATAATTCACATACCATACAATTAACCCATTTAAAGTGTACAATTCAATGTTTTTAAAGTATATTAACAGGATTGTGAAATCATCATCATGATCTAACTTTAGAACGTTTTTGTCCCCCCTAAAAGAAATTCTGTACTTTTTAGCAGTCAATCCCTATTCTCCCCCCCTTCCCCCAGTCCTAAGAAATCACTAACCTACTCTTTGTCGCTACACATTTGCCTATTCTGGATATTTCATATAAATGGAATCATACAATATGTGGTCTTTTGTGACTTGTCTTCTTTGACTTAGCATAATGTCTTTAAGGTTTATCCATATTATAGCATGTATCAGTACATTCCTTTTTATGGCTGAATAATATTTCATTGTATGGATATACTACATTTTGTTTATCTACTCATCAGTTGATGTATATTTGGGTTGTTTCCATTTTTTGGCTATTAAAAATAATGCCGCTATGAAAATTTCTGTACAAGTTTCTGTGTGGGCAGGTGTTTTTACTTCTCTTGGGTGAAACTGTAGAGTCATATGGTGATTCAATGTTTAACTTATTAAGGAACTGAAAAACTGTTTTCCAAAGTGGCTGCATTATGTTACATTCCTACTGGCTATGTATGAGGGTTTCCAATTTTCTCTTGCACCCACCCTAGCCAGGTTTTCATTCCATGCACTTGTCAAGGTTATCAATGACCTCCTTATGGCTCAATCACTGGTCAATTTTTTAGTCTTCATCCTGCTTGACCTAGTAGCAGCATTTGATTCAGCTACTCTCTCACTCTTCATTGAAACTCTTCTTCATTTGATTCTAGGAAATCAGTCTCCTATTTTTTTTCTGTTTGGCTGAGTACATCTGTTCTTCCTTCTTCCCCAATTTCTAAGCACCGGCATGTCGCAGACTCAGTCCATTGATCTCTTCCCTTGTCTATCTACATTCTTTCTCTTCATGATCTCACTCAGTCTAACTACCATTTATATATGTGGCCTGCTCCCAAGTGTATATTTACAGGCTAGATCTGCACTGTCCAACACATTAGTCAGTTGCTATACGTGGCTATACAAATTTAAATTAATTAAAATTAAATTTAATATTCAGTTCCTCAGTCATATTAGTTACATTTTGAGAGCTCAAGAGCCACATGTGGCTAGTGGCTACCAAATTGGACAGCAGAGATATAGAACATCTCCATCTCACAGAAAGTTCTATTGTACAGTGCTGATCTAGACCTCTCCTCTGAACTCTAGATTTATATATCCAACTGCCTTCCTGATATCTCTACTTGGATGTCAATAAACATCTCAAAACCAAAATCCTGAGGCTGGCCCAGTGGCGTAGCAGGTAGCAGTTAAGTTCACGCAGTCTCCTTCGGCAGCCCGGGCTTTGGATCCTGGGCGCGGACATACGCACTGCTCATCAAGCCATGCTGAGGTGACGTCCCACATAGAAGAACTAGAAGGATGTACAACTGTGACATACAACTATCTACTGGGGCTTCGGGGAGGGAAAAAAAAAAGGAAAAATGGAAGAAGACAGGCCACAGACGTTAGCTCAGGGCCAATCTCCCTCAAAATAAAAAAAAAAAACCAAAATCCTGACATTCCTCCCAAAACATATTTTTTCCTATTTCAGTTGATGTTAACTCTATCCTTCCAGTTGTTCAAGCCAAAAACCCTGGGGTGACCCTAGACTCCCCTCTCACTCTCACACCATATTCAACTAATAAACAAATTCTGTCAGTTCTATATCCAGAAGCTGACCACATTTTATAATCTCCACTTCTACTACCCTGTTTGAAGACATCACCATCTTTTGCCAGTTACAACAGCTTCCTAACTGATCTCCCTGCTTCTATCCTTACCCCTTTAAGTTCTATTTTCAACATAACAGCCAGAGAATTTTTGTTAAATTAAAAGTCAGATCACATTAGTCCTCTGTTCAAAATCCTCTAATGGCTTCTCAACTCACTCACAGCAAAAGTCAAAGTTGCTATAACAGCCTACAGGGGCCTATATGATCTGACCCCATTACCTCTCTAATCTCATCTCCTACTACTTCCCCTTTGCATACTCTTTGGCAGTCAATTCTGGCTGTTCCTCAAAAGCACCAAACATATTTCAACCTTCCCCATGAAATATAATTTAGAAATCACAAAGTTTAAGAATCACTAAGCTAGACTAAAAGAGGTATAAATAGAAATTCTATTTCCAGATATCTAGGTAGTCAAGCAACCTACCCATAACTATGAGGTTCCCTAGCCAGTGAATGAGATTAAATGATATTACGTACATAAAGAAAAGGATCTTCCAAAAGCTTCAATCTCAATTACTTCACTAAACCTACATCTCACAAAAAAGCAGTTGGCTAGTTGTCTGGAATGGTGTAGACAAACTAATCAGTTGACAAAAATTTTTTTTAATAAAAATTTAATTACTAAAAAACTGTAAGAATATGGATTAAGATTTCCTATTTGGTAATAGCATAAATATATGAATTTTTATTTGCTAAAGTGTATAAGACCACAATGTGATATATACAACTACCTGCTCTGTAAACAAGTGCTACTCAATGCAGCTGGTCTGCAAACTGTGTATTACTGGTCTGTTTTGAAATAAGAAGCTTGAGTAAGAATGCAATTCAATACACTGCTTCCTTCATCAAGAAAACTCTGCTCTGAAAAAATTTCAGATGAACTAAACAATGTGCTTACTAATGTAAATGTTTTACATTCTGGTACAAGCCCCAATCTCACTGCAGACTGGTAACTAACATTTCATAGACTGGCATAGGCCCAGGAATCATACTCTGGGTTGCACCGCTCTAAATCATCTCCTGGGTCTTTAATTCAAGTCTATGTAATATTTTTTAACACTTCCTACATGCGAGGTCAGAGTTTCCATGCCATTTCTCATTCTGCAATTTATTGAAATTAATATGTATCTTGTTGTTTTCTAGATGTCACCCAGTCTCCTTATTTATATTACAGAATTTTAATGCTGGTCAGAAAGAAGGCTTCGAAGAAAGAAAGAAAGAAGGCTTTAACATCCAAGAACAGTAGCATACTGATAAAATTTTTTAATTAAGAGATTCAAATTGTAATTTTAAAATAGATTATATCACAGCACTTCAGAAAGGTGAGATTTGGTAATATATTAGCTTTGAAAACTTTGTTTTATTTTGAAAGAGATAAAAATCATCCACTTTTCAACACTAACCTAAATATTCCATCAGTTGTTCAGCAGTTATGATTTCCATCATCGGTGGAAGTTTCACCTGAAAAACAAAGTATTTTTTCTATAAAATCAAATGATTTAGGTGATTAAAGTGTTTCTTCAGTCAGAAACAAAAGTATGTATGTGCATATATGTATCTACTATATGTATACATTAACACTCACATTATTAAAACCTTTATAACTAATCTTTATAAAATATAACCAAGTTAATCCTATCACCATAAAATTTACGGGGTGATACAAGAGCTCATAGAGACATTGAGAAATCCATTTTCAAAGCCAAAGTACTATGCCTTTCATCACCCACCATGATCGTAATTAGGTACATGCAACAATGTCCTGCATGATACAAAATGTGGTTGAAGGGCAGGAAGAGGAACCAAATGTGTTGTGACAGGTCACCCACGGAGCAGTTTTACTGAAGACCGGCTTGAATACAGCTCAATATTCCATTACTTAGTCTACCTTGGCTATTTTTATCATTGAATGGCTAAAATGAATACAGTATTAAAATATTAGTCATATACTGAAGAATTCACACTGTACAATTTCACTTGCAAAGTTTAAAAACAGGCAAAATTAAACTACATTGTTTAGAGCTGCACACTTGGTGATAAAACTATAAAGAAAAGTAAGGAAATGGATACTATAAAAACCAGGATTATGCTTAGCCCTAGGGGTGAGGAGTTATAGTTGGAAAGGGGCATATAAGAGGCTTCTGGGGTGCTGGCAATGCTCTATTTCTTGACTTGCATGGTAGTTCCACTGATGTTTGCTTTATAACTTGTTAAACTGGACATCTCTGGTTTATACACTTTTCTGTATGTGTTATATTTTACAACGAAAAGGTTAAAAGTAGGTACATACATTATAGTCATATTTAAGTTTATAAAGTTAATTCGGCTGCATAACACTAGTCTAAATTAATTTTTCAAATTAATTGTCATGTTGGTTACACAGATATTACAGCCAATGATTGTAAATATTTTAACTGACCTATTCAAAAGTATGCTTTGTGGTATATTCATAGAATAGGAGAAAAATAAATACTGTAGGATGGAAACTCAAACAAAGTAATATATCAATGATAGGAGAATAGCAACATAACTAAACATTCTTCTGGAATTATTTTTCAGGAATTATTTTCTGTTCAACCAAGGAAATCATTTAAATCAGCAATTTCTCCAACAATTCCCCCAAGTGTTGAAGAAGGTGCTCTGGGTGTTTGTGTTACTACATGTGGTAATCACATGTCACAATTTTTTGTTTGTTTTAATCAACAAATAAGACCTAAAAAAGATCCCTATAAAACAGAACAGTTTGAGACCCTCTGAGAGCATACATGACAGTTGATGCTTATGATTTAGTCATCCAGTGGATTTATCACTCAGTGAAAACCAAGAGATGACATGGAAGTTTTGATCATTACTTGATTCTAAATTATTTTTATTTTCTGTGACACATTTAAAAAAAAATTGTAATAGGCTTCATTATTTTTTTTGAATAGTTTTAGGTTTACAGAAAATTGAGCAGAAAGTACAGAGAGTTTCCATATATGGTGTGTTTTTTAACTGAAATTCATTGGCAAATCATGGTCCCCTGCCTGTTTTTCTAAATAAAGTTTTATTGGAACACAGCCATTCTCATTTGTTTATGTGTTGTCTTGGGCTGCTTTTGCACCACAACAGCAGAGATGAATCTTTGCAACAGGGACCACATGGCCCAGAAAGCCTAAAATATTTACTATCTGGTCCTTTACAGGAAAAGTTTGCTGATTTCTGCTTTAGATAATTTTAACTGTTATTATATAATATTTTATCAAGGTGTTTCAGTACCACTTTTGAAGGTCTGATATTTAACCCAGTAGTTTACATTCACTGTGAACGTTTATACTTTGAAAAACTGTCAGACCAATCTGAAAGTCCCATTTACACTAACAATGTTTCTTAAATAAAATAAGACCTATACATTATTTTATTCCAGACAGATTCACTGCAGAAATATATTCACCAGAAAATTCCATAAGCAAATAGCTTACCTTCTGCTTTGGTTAATGTAGTAGTCCTAATATAAAACTGTCAAAATAAGAAACCAAGGCACTAACAAGTAAATGTATTTGGGAAATACATTCTGCAATCCTAAATTTCTACAAACAGAGGATTTCAGGGTTTAGCCCTGAAATTTCCAAATAACAACAACTGTCTACCATGTCTTGCTTCAAACATTTGAAATAGGAAATGACTACCTCTATACTGATTTTAGAAGTGGGACAACAAATACACAAGTATCTTAACTGACTTATTCACAAGTATATTTAGTGGTATATTCATTTCCTGAATCTTAGCCAATAAAATACTCTGGATGTTCATTAAAACTAGAGACAAAAGAGTATAACAGTGAAGAAATGCCTGCCTCCTACTAATACTTTGGAGCCATCAACAGATCTTAATTTTTTTTTTCTTTTTTTTTTGCAGGGTAAGATCCGCCCTGAGCTGACATCTGTTGCCAATCTTCCTCTTTTTTTTCCTTCTCCCCCAAACCCCAGTGCATGGTTCTATATCCTAGTTGTAAGTCCTTCTAGTTCTTCTATGTGAGCCGCAGCCATAGCACAGAAACTGACAAACAGGTGGTGTGGTTCTGCGACCAGGAAATGAACCCGGGCCACTGAGGCAGAGAGTGCAGAACTTTAACCACTGGACCATCAGAGCTGGCTCTTAATTTTTTTTTAAACCACAAAATGATCTTCCTGAAAGCTTGCTTCTCTTTTTGCTTTCCTCTACCACCATCACCTCAAAGGTTTTGTTAATGATCCTAAGACTTTCACTCCTTTGTCTCTTTAGATTTTATTAAAGAAGAAACAGCTTATGGGATAGCTAGCTAAGAATATAGAATTAAAAACTGTGGCATTCTATCTGAATTTCTTAATTTTAAATGTTACAATTAAAAAAAATGAAGCGTGACCTAGGTTCTCAGGTGGTACTCTTTTAGTAATAATCTATAACATATTGTTTATAAGTAAATGAGTAGTTTAATGTATACAAGGGTACTTGAAAGGTACTCTCTTAAGTAGTTTAAATATTCTTCCTAAAATGTCAGCAAAGCCTCTAAATTAACTATGTGCTAATTTAGACGTATTAACACATAGTGCCAAATTAATAGTGTCTAAATAAAATGAAGCTTTTATTATCTAGGAAAATAAATTTTGTCCTATACTACAAATAAGATTTTATTGTATTAACTAGATTTCCTGAGCAAATTAATAATATAAGCACAGCAAGAATATTTAAATTAACAAAAGAAAATAGCTACTCTAACTCCAACTATTCAACTATAGGGTAAAACCTCAAGAATTCAGCCCAATTATTCTGTAATTCTTAGCCATATGAAGAGTGAAGTGTATTTGAGAATAGACTCAAGCGAGGCCAAAAATTAAAACAAAACTTCTCTTTAAAGTGTTGATAAAATCTTAAACAGGAATATAAAACATGCCAAAAGCGATATGCCAAGATTTTGATACCTATGATTTGATATTCTAAGGGGGGAGAGAAATGCAAGGGACTGAGTAATAACTAAGAAATAAGAAGTAGTTTATATAGGTGATGGTAAGTACAAAAATGACCTGCCAAAGAATATTATTAAACATTTAATTAGAATGTCAATTAATAAGTACTCAAGAAATACACAATTCGAATTCTAATATCTCTTTAATGTTAGGGAGATACTTGAGGAGATAAAAAAATGAATATTTGTCAGTCTCTGCTCTTTAGGAAAGTCAAGAAAAAACTTCTACTAATTGCCATTCAATTTGCATGTTACCTTTAATCCACAACAATACTATGAAGCAGGCATTATTATCTTCATTCAAAGAAGGTAATAAGGCATTAAAAAGTTAATTTGTCCAAAGTAGCAGAGATGGGACGTAAGCTGAGATCTGAGTCCAAAGTCAATTACCCTTTCCATTATACCAGTATTTACAGACTTTTAAAAACAGTAAAATATGGGGCTGGCCTGGCGGCGCAAGCGGTTAAGTGTGCGTGCTCCGCTGGGGCGGCCCAGGGTTCGCCAGTTCGGATCTGGGGTGTGCACCGATGCACTGCTTGGCAAGCCATGCCGTGGCGGCGTCCCATATAAAGTGGAGGAAGATGGGCACAGATATTAGCCCAGGGCCAGTCTTCCTCAGAAAAAAAAAAATAGCAAAATACTTTCAGTGAAATCTTATGTAAAACATCATCTGGAATATATTTTAAACGAAGAATTGACAGAACTTTGTGACCAATGAAAAGTGGAAGATGGAGAGGATGATGGAACTCAGGAGACAATCATTCTTAATTTGTACATGAATTATTTGATTCCGGTGCTGCAGTCTATTTTTGCATTACTTATGATAAAATGGACCAACTAAATAATGCAATTTCTTCTTAGTTCAAATTTCACTAATTTTGAATATGCAGTAAATCATATAGTAGTCACGATTTTTTTAGTTGAAATTATAAAGAAATCACTTTTTTGAAAATATTCAAAGTATTATTAATAGGAATCAAAGGGAAGAAATATAGCTTTTTTTCAAAATAAAGACTGAAAAATCTGGGGCTGGCCCGGTGGCGCAAGCGGTTAAGTGCATGCGCTCTGCTGCAGCGGCCCGGGGTTCGCAGGTTCGGATCCCGGGCGCGCACTGATGCACCGCTTGTCAAGCCATGCTGTGGCAGCGTCCCATATAAAGTGGAGGAAGATGGGCACGGATGTTAGCCCAGGGCCAGTCTTCCTCAGCAAAAATGAGGAGGATTGGCAGATGTTAGCACAGGGCTGATCTTCCTCACCAAAAAAAAAAAAAAGACGAAAAAATCTAAAGATTATTTCAACATGCCTTTAAATTCTAGCTCTGGCAAATAAAATTAGGTATTACAAGCTATTATACATCATGCTTTATATTCTAATTTCTTATATGTACTATTCATTTATCATTAAGAATAATTACTGTAGTTAAAAATACTAAAATTCAGACTTTTCAGTAAATTTATTCATTTATCATTAAGAATAATTACTGTACTTAAAAATACTAAAATTCAGACTTTTCAGTAAATTTAACTGACTTTCTACTTGCCATGAGTATCTCAAATCAGGAAAATTTTATAAGAGACGACCTTCAACTGAGAAAGTCCTATTTGAAACACTTTCACCATCAATTTTTATCATAATTTAGACCCCCATCCTCAGAGTAATACTGGGGCCTATTTAAAAATATTTAAAACTATCAGAAAGTGCAGATACATTCACATATGTTAGACTTTCAAGAATGTCCTATTTTATATGCAATTCAAAGGGTTAGAGCAATGAAGAATGTTGTTACAGTGAAATTTACCAGTAAAAGATTTACTAGTAAAAGAAGACATCTTCAGCTCAAAATTCACTGGACTTATATTTAAGAAGCTCAGCAAGCTTACCATGCTGAAAAAAATCTACCCAAAGAAAAACTGACAGTGAAACTTTTACATTAATTGCTTGAAAGATAGACGGTAATAGGGTAAGACAAGAGACCAGTTAGAAGGTTACTAAAGTAGTCCAGGTGAGAGATGAAGGTGGCCTTCACCATAACTAGGGGTAATAGGGATAGAAGTTACTAGTTATTGAAAATATCTAAGAATGTATTTAATAAACTATGATGGGAAAGGCAAGCTCATTCACCACGGAACCCAAGAAAGGCTCTGAAATTGGAAGGGTCAGATAATTCAGAAGACATGAGATAAAGCATAGGGTGCTGAAAACAGAAGAATTCTATATAAAGAGCAGCTGGTACCAAATCCCCAGGATTGGTTTTAAGGAATCATGAAGTCTATTTCTGCTTCTCTAACTTTATCATTGGCTCTTCCATCCTACTTTGTCTCAGAACTGCTATCTACCAGTCTTACCGGTATCTTGAATTTTAACTTTCCAACCAAATATCCCGCGTAAGAGCTCAGGTTCTGGAGTGGGTGATAATCTTACCTTGGGCAAGTTATTTAAACTTTATGCACCTCAATTTTCTATATATGTAAAACAGGAACAATAGCTACATAAGAATTTCATGATGCGGTTGAGAAGATTAAAAGAGAAAATGCATATAATGCATGTAAAATACTTAGCATAGTATCCAGACAAAAATAATTGAGTACTTACTATTATTCAAAGCCCTATGATTGCTGGTACCACCCGTGTTCAAATGTCCTTCACCTGGGACTCAACACAGACAAGGGTGGATGGGGAATGGGAAGGTTTTCCACTGAAGGACTTCTCATAGCAAGGGGAGAGGAGATATCATCAGCCCTGATCCACTTTATCTCACAAATCCAGAGATACTCCACCAAACCTAATTCTTAGGAGAGACTGGAAATGAAAGCCTCAGAAGTGTCACTTGCATCTGTTGTGTAAACAAAACTCCACCATTGTGTGAAGTGTTAATCTCTTCTTACAGGATCTATATTAAAAAACAGGGTGAGCAGAAGCTAAAATGGAATCATTGGCTCACCATCTGTTTTCCCATTTTTATAAGTAATAAACACATTTGGAAAACCTCAAAAGAGCTTTGTGCCTACTTTAGGAAAAGGGGAATATGAGAAAATTTGTGTGATTGCAATGTTCCTACAAGTCAGGAAATTAAAAACATAAAAGTAAAACCTAGTCAGAATCAAGAAGAGGTGTCTGTGAAAAGGTATGAGAAAAGAAAAGCCATCAAAGGGGCCGGCCCCGTGGCTTAGCGGTTAAGTGCACTCCGCTGCTGGCGGCCCGGGTTTGGATCCCGGGCGCGCACCGACGCACCGCTTCTCCGGCCATGCTGAGGCCGCGTCCCACATGCAGCAACTAGAAGGATGTGCAGCTATGACATACAACAATCTGCTGGGGCTTTGGGGCGAATGAATGAATGAATCAATCAATCAATCAATCAATCAATAAAAGAAAAGCCATCAAGGAAGAAGGGAGAACTAGAGCAAAAACTCATAGCTGGCAAGAGGTTCACCCTTCACGGTGCCTCACTCTGCAGGTGATAATGAGACAGAGGATATGTCCACTTAAACTTTGAATTTTCTGTTAATGGCCTTTTGCTAATTTTGCTATTGAGTTTCCCATATTTTTCTTTCTAATTTATAAGGGCTCTTTGTAAACTAAGAAATTAGCCCTTAGACACATAATCTGACAAAAAGTTCCCTCAGTTTGTGATACGTGTTTGATTTAGTTCCTGGTGGGGTTTTTTTGAGAGGTGGGGACAGCCATCTTTTTGCCTTTTTTTTTTTTTTTACAGAGTCAAATGTATCAATCCTAATTTTACAGTTTCTAGGTATAACGTCTGGAGGAACCAGCTTAAGGTAAAAAACCTTGCTTCAGAACCCTGGCATTCCTACCTTGACTTGGAGTAGGAGATGGTCTCAGCTCCTATTAAGCAAAGAAGGAGAGGGGAAAATAATTTCCTACCCAAAAGGGCTAGAAAGGAGAGGAGATGTGCTTCCAGCATCTTAAATCAGAACAGTACTTTTACTAAAATGATACAGATTAGACATTACAATATTATATGTCCTCTATCACAATGTACAATATAAGTTATATATGTTTTTTTGAGCGTGTGGACCTCAGAACCTATAACATACTTTCTATAAGAAAACAAAAGTATGACAAAACAGGGACTCCCTCTATTATTAAAGTAATACCTTCATCAACATAAAAATACTAAGGCAGAAACTTTAAAATATGTTTTATAATGCAAATAAATTACATGCAAAAGTAGAAAAATAATAGCATAATGAACTTCAAAGTACCATCACTCAACTTGAACATTTATAACATAAGGTCAGTATCATCAGGAACAGAATTTTGTATATCTTCTGACTTGTTAATATTTATAAACACATATAATTAAATGGGTCGCAGCCCTCAAATATACCTATAAATGGCATTGTTTTTGATAGATAAAATGAAAGAGTAAGGAAAAACTATAAAAAAACATGAAATATAGTCTAAAGTAAAGAAGCAAAATGAAAATGTATTCCAAACAACAAAAGACCTCGAATAGCTAAAGGAATCCTGAGAAAAAAGAACAAAGCTGGAGGTATCACACTCCCTAATTTCAAAATATACTACAAAGCTATAGTAACCAAAACAGCATGGTACTGGCACAAAAACAGACACACAGATCAATGGAATAGAATCGAAAGCCCAGAAATAAACCCACACATCTATGGACAGCCAATCTTTGACAAAGGAGCCAAGAACATACAATGGAGAAAAGAAAGTCTCTTCAACAAATGGTGTTGGGAAAACTGGATAGCCACATGCAAAAAAATGAAAGTAGACCCTTACCTTACACCATACACAAAAATTAACTCCAAATGGATTAAAGACTTGAATGTAAGATCTGAAACTATGAAACTTCTAGAAGAAAATATAGGCAGTACGCTCTTCGACATCGGTCTTAGCAACATATTTTCAAGCACCATGTCTGACCGGGCAAGAGAAACAACAGAAAAAATAAACAAATGGGACTACATCAAACTGAAAAGCTTCTGCACAGCAAAGGAAACCATCAACAAAACGAAAAGACAACCTAAAATTGGGAGAAGATATTTGCAAACCATACATCTGATAAGGGCTTAATCTCCAAAATATATAAAGAACTCATGCATCTCAACAACAAAAAAACTAACAACCCAATTAAAAAATGGGCAAAAGACCTGAACAAACATTTCTCCAAAGAAGATATACAGATGGCCAACAGACACATGAAAAGATGTTCAAAATCATTAACTATCAGGGAAATGCAAATCAAAACTACCATGAGATATCACCTCACGCCCGTCAGAACGGCTATAATTAACAAGACAGGAAACAACATGTGTTGGAGAGGATGTGGAGAGAAGGGAACTCTCATACACTGCTGGTGGGAGTGCAAACTGGTGCAGCCACTATGGAAAACAGTATGGAGATTCCTCAAAAAATCAAGGATAGAACTACCATATGATCCAGCTATTCCACTGCTGGGTATTTATTCAAAGAACTTGAAAACACCATTGCATAAAGATACATGCACTCCTGTGTTCATTGCAGCGTTATTCACAATAGCCAAGACTTGGAAGCAACCTAAGTGCCCATCAAGGGACGAATGGATAAAGAAGATGTGGTATATATACACAGTGGAATACTACTCAGCCATAAGAAACGATGAAATCCAGCCATTTGTGACAACATGGATGGACATTTCGGGTATTATGCAAAGCAAAATAAGTCAGAGGGAGAAGGTCAAATACCGTATGATTTCCTTCATTAAGTAGTAGATAATAACAACAAGAAACAAACACATAGAGACAGAGATTGGATTGGTGGTTACCAGAGGGGAAGGGGGGAGGAGGGAGGGCGAAAGGGATAATTTGGCACATGTGTGTGGCGATGGGTTGTGATTGGTATTTGGGTGGTGAACATGATGTAATCTATGCAGAAATACAAGTATAATGATGTACACCTGAAATTTATACGATGTTATAAACCAATGTTGCTGCAATAAATAAAAATTAAAAAAAGAAAATATATTCCAAGACATAAATGTAGGTAAATTTACCTGGTGTCAGTTAAACAGAATTAGAAATTTCAGCTTGAATTAACCTGAATGAATAGATTTCCTTCTTTCTTGGTTTGTTGGATTATCACAGCTCAACTATTTTAGAGATTATGAATGATCACCTACTCTCCATGAAAACTCCAACATTTCCAACTTGGTACTTAGCCTGTTTGATAATTTTAACTGTCATCTCCCATCCAGAACCACGGCACTTACTTCCTTTGAATCACTCAAATCCTCCCGATATGTTCAATTTATTGATTTTTCTCATTACTTCATCCTCCCCCAAAAGAGATGATCAACTGTTTCACTTTCAACTCTAATTCCATTGACGCTCCATGAATTAACCCTTGAAAGCCCAATCCCTGATTACCCTAACCAGCCATTCTTCCTGCTCCTATTTCCAGATATAAGAGAAATACTAGGGAAAAACCAAAAACAAAGTAAAATTGATATACTAAAAGTTTTTAAAGAATACCCCAACTTACCCATTGCCACTTATTACTTTCTACTTATAGCTCAAATTCCTAGGCATAATCTCCAGTGAAATTAGAACTTCTTTAAAATACAATGTACTTTTCTCACAAAACCCACCTCTCAATGCTTTACAACCTCTCTCCTTCTTAATTACTGACAAGTTCAATAGTTATTACCAATGAGGTCAACAGTTATTCTGCCAAAAAGGACGATGAGGCCTCAATTTCCACCTGCTTTTCTATCTTAACATGACTTTGTCTCTGCATCTTCCTTGTCCCATTCCTTCCATTACTTCAGAAAATGAGATTGTTGTTCCTTTCCTCTGTAGAGAATTTTAACACCTAGTCTGAGGAGCCTATATTATCCCGACTTTTCAGTGATCTTGTCCTCACATCTGTCATTTTGGGCAAAGTCTTTCCTACTCCATCTTCCTACTCCATTGATGCTATTGCATTTGACAGTGGTAACTGACCACTTTTTTATTATAGTCTCTCTCCCAGACTACTATCATGATATTGTCCTATTTCTAGTTCTCATTCACATCTCAAATTGTGCCTATAATGGTTTCTTTTACACTCTGTCACCCTTAATGCTTAGCATTCCCCTCCCGCCACCAAGTTTAATCTTTATTCCTCTGTTTTCTCTATGTCTACTGGAGAATGGGGTGGAAGAGGGAGTGGGGAAATACAGGGAGGATGTTTATGCTGGCAATTTGTAGTTTCTCACATATATTGGGATGGAAAAAAGTTGAGAATTATTGCTCACCACTCTCCATGGAGATTCATTTTAGCTACCATACTTATATCTATGCAATAATTGCCCAATTCAATTTTCTCTATAATTTTGACCTCTTTCCTGAGACCCAGCCCTGCTTCTAAAGTCATAATGAACATTTATATTTTTATGTCCCACTATCAGACATTTCCAACCTGACACAACCAAACTTTGACATCAACTTTCCCATCTAAAACACCTTCTCTAGCTTTTGAATGACCCAAGCAATCTGTATTACCCAGATTAGAAAAAGTGGTGTCATCTCCTTCATTTCCTATGTCCTGTTAGTGATCAATTCATCATTTAGGCTGTGACATTATCTTCATCAAAGGGGCAAAGAATTCCCCATCCAAAAGAGCTATTCTCATCAATTCTTCCTGCTACACTCACTACAATCTTACCTCTAGTCTAATCTCAAACAAAAAGACCACTTTTTTTTTTCTGAGGAAGATTCGCCCTGAGCTAACACTTGTTGCCAATCTTCCTCTATTTGGTATGTGAGCCGCCGTCAGAGCATGGCCACTGATAGATGAGTGGTGTAGGTCCTTGCTTGGGAATCGAACTTAGGCTGCCAAAGCAGAGCAGGCAGAACTTAACCACTAGGCCACCGGGGCAGGCCCCAAAAGATCACTTTCATCATGTCGTTCCTCTGTCCAGTAATTTATAATAGCTCCCTAACATCAGCTATATATAAAGTCTAAACACCCTAGTGACGAGTCCTCTGATATCTGACAACTACCTTCATATCCTATTTACTATTTTTCTCTACTACAGCATTTCTCAAACTTTTTGCTCTCAGGACCCTCTACAGTCCTAAAAATTATTGAGGACCCCAAAGAGCTTTTGTCCATGTGGGTTATATCTATCAATAGTTACTATACTGGAAATGAAAACTGAGAAAAATTTCAATCACAAGAATACAAAAGCACACATTTCACTAACTGTCAGAGCAATGATGTCATCACACATCATGCAGCCTGGAAAACTCCACTGACACTTGTGAGAGAATGAGAGTGAAAAAGACAAATAACATCTTAGTATTATTATGAAAACAGTTTTGACCTCTAAAAGCTTTGGCTTACTCTGAGAACACTGCTCTATCCAACCTTACTTCTTTTAATCTGTCTCCCTATCAATCATTGATGATTACTGATGAGTAATTTTTGTGTGCAGAAATAGCCTGGAGGCAGAAAGAAGGCTAAGAACCACAGATTTATAAGATAATCTCCAAATTCATTAGCATGCCCGCTCATTCACAGTCTAACCCAACCTATCAATTTTATTTCCTGGTATTGCCATATCCTTCCCCTCCTCCAACACACTCCAACCAAGGCTGGAGTCCCCAGATAGAACAACCCTTTTCCTGCTTCAGCATCTTTGAATACGTACACTATGCCCTCTGCCTGGAAGACCTTCTCTCGCTCATCCTTCAGACCCAGTTCATACGTTCCCCTGACACATCCCATTCTCAATTACCCTTTCTCTGTAATTCCATAGCACATTTAGAACTTTACACATTGTACTGTAATTATTGTTTATATGTCTGTCTCTCCACTAACAGTGAGCTAAATGAGAGCAGACGTGTATCTTACTCGTCTTTGTATTTCTAGTACTTTACACATACAAGGAAGCCAAATGTTTAATCCTTCACTTGAAGCCATGTCTTTCAAAGAGTCAGCTCAAAGCCCGTCTATGCCCAAATATTCCAGACCACAGTATTTGCTCCTTCCTCTGAACTTCTGGAGTACTATATAGAAACTAAGAAGAGAGAAAAGCCTAAAAGAAATTATTATTCCTTCCTACAAGTCTAACTCCCTAGTCTGACATTCCAGGGCCTTCATCAAGTGGCTCTTGTTCACCTTCACAATTTTATTTCCTATTATCCTCCAACATGAACTTACCACTTCTGTCATCCAATAAACACACACACACACAATATCCATTCTACTCTCATCACTTTTGTTTATACTCTTCCCTCTCCCAGGAATTCCATTTCCCTGTTATTTTAAATTTTACTTTTTCCTTAAAAGCTTGGTTCAAGACCCACAAATTCCATGAAGCTCTCTGGCACCATGCCAGACCAAAGGAAAATTTCCTCTTTTAGGATATCTAATGCATTTCAATCTGTTTCCTATAAGCTAGTATTTACAGTGTATTGTCTTGCATTGTTCTTTAATAATTTCAAGTAAGTCAACGCTGCAACCCCAAATAGCTTGACAGCTCTTCAAGAGCAGACACAGTCTTCACTCAAAACATTTGAGTGCCATTATGTACCAGACATTGGTAAGATTTCTAATCTTATTTCTTTTGTATCAGCCCTTGCTAGTAACAGGAAGACAAAGGCATGTAATAAATACTATTCCCTTTACTTGATTTTATTCCTAACTGGTCAGAATAATCCAGATTTTTTTCTAGGGAACATTGTATCTATAGACACAATTATCAATTTGAAAATAAAATATGTGCTATAAGATGCATCTTCTCAGCATCCTACAACTGCAAGCTTAAATAAGACACCTCATTTACAGGTAACTCACTCCGAGTCTTCAATACACTTACTTTTGAAGGGCTCTTCTCTTTTTTGCTCCTTTACCTTGGATATATCTTATTTTAGTTGTTACAGTTTTAGCTCCCTTAACACATTCTGATGAGTGGTTAGTAATAATGCCAAACTATTTAAGTAGATCCAAAGAAATGAGGCAAGTAAAAATCATGCATAAAATGAAAATACAATCTTTGAAAACCAAGAAGATATGGTAATTGGGTTT
This sequence comes from Diceros bicornis minor, assembly GCF_020826845.1. Taxonomy (NCBI): domain Eukaryota; kingdom Metazoa; phylum Chordata; class Mammalia; order Perissodactyla; family Rhinocerotidae; genus Diceros; species Diceros bicornis. The sequence goes on along the minus strand of NC_080744.1, from coordinate 53,884,096 downwards.
CAGACCAATGCTTTTCCTTAAATGGAATTTGTCTAAGGGGCCACATCTTCCCTATCACCATTTCCTTAAGTATCCACACCCAAATGGAACAAGCACTAGTTGGAAAATAGACTAAACAAAACCATCAAAACTTGCTCCCCGATATTATGGATTCATGGTAACTTCTGAGGATCATTTTCCCAAATTCTTCACTCTTTTGAATATGTGATAAAGTCAGTAAGAAGGAAACAACATAGAAAAATACAGTTTAAAAAATCCTAGGGTTTAGGACGCTCTAAGTGCTAATTGTTTGTAAGTCTATCAACCACCACTGAATGTCGAACGCTCATTTAAACATTACAAGAGAGACCTGAGGTTGTCGGCAATGCTTTCTGATATACATAGAATATTCTTTCAACAAGGGAGTCCCAGAATGAATTTCGCGCAAGAAAAGGGGATTGATGATGAGGAAAGAAAGGAGGAAGCCATCAGTTGACATGCAGCAGCTCCCTCACCTCGTTTTCCCCCTCCCCAAAAGTCTAGGAAATAGAAAGCTGCAGAATGTACCTTCCAGGCCAGAAGCAAAACATTGAGGATGGCCAGCAAAGGGCAGGGTCCATTCTCATTCTGGGTGATGATGGGTGTGTTCTCTTCCTTCCACTGGATCCACTTGATGTGATAGACAGATTGTCCCGGGAAGCGGTCCTTGGAGGCCGCCAGCACCTGAGCTGACTCCCCCTCCTCCTCCTCCTGTCTGCACAGAGGCACGGCCCCGGGCAACACCGCCGCGCCCTCCTCCTCCTCCTCTTCCTCGGGGACCCTGTTCTCAGCTCCCTCCTCACTATTGAACTCGGAGCTACTGGGGAAAGAATGCAGGTTCGAGAACGACTCCAGGGAGTCCATGCTCGGCGATTCCCCCGGAGGGCTCGGGTCGCTGCAACTGCTGCTGAGGCCGCCGGCGCTGCTGGGCTCCTCGGAGCCCACGGCCGCCGACTCTGCCCGGCAGGTGCCGGTGGGTTCCGGGCGGGCACCCGCGTCTCCGGCCGGACCCAACCCATGGCCCGCTCCGGCCTCGGCTGTCTCGGGGGAAGCGGTCACCTTGTGCTGCCCTCCCAGAGGCGCCTTCTGGGCAGCAGGACTCGCCGAATCGCTCTCCTTCAAGTCCAAGCCCGAGAAGGAGCTACGGAGTCCGGGAACCGGAGGCGAGCCGGCGGGAGAAAGCGAGTTCGGGAGGCTCCTCCCGCCGGCCGCCGCCCCCTGCCCATTCCCGCCGTCGCTCTCCGCCGTCCATACTCCAGGACCATCCCCAGCGGCGAGCCGGGTCTCCTGTCGCCCTTCCTGCGGAGAACCTGTCCCTGGCGCTGGCCCGGCGGCCACCCCGTTTTCTAGCGGCTGCAGGCTCTCGGGGCCGCTCTCCATACCCAGCCGCCCGCCCCTCGCTCTAAAGAGACCGCGGCGGGTTCTCCTCAGCCAGCGCCTCAGACGCCATGACAGCGGCACCGGCTGCTACAGCGCCCTTGCGCGGCCTCGGCCAGGCACGTCACCGGGGAGGGCACCGGGAGCGCGCGCGCGCCGCCGCGCTGTGGACCGGCCCTGGGCGTGCCTGCGCGCCGCCGGGTGAGGGCGAACCGCGCAGCCCCGGCCCACGCAGCCCCGCCCCTTCCGCGCGCCCGCCCGCCCGCCCGAGCTCGCGCTCGGAAGGCGGGGCGTGGCGGGCGTGGCCAGGAGGAAAACATTCTCTCACTATGTGGCCGGAAGTTGAACTCTGGGGCAGCCCGACCGCGCGCGGCTTCTTTAAAGGCTAGGCGGGTGGCAGACAGCTTGGTTGTGTCGTTTTAGAGCTGGGTCGTGTGTGGCCCAGCCTTGCGCTCGGGGATGGGGAGGTGGCGGTGGTTGTAGTATTTGGCAAAGAGCTCGTCCTTGAAGGGCTCAGGAGATTTGTTTCCCCAGCTTGTAATATGGAAAATGGAAGGAATTTCTTAGGAGATGCAGATGTTAAAGGCTGGGATCTACTCGAGGTGTTTGGCTGACAACACTGCACAAATTCCAGTCTCCCTCGGTTTTGGCTGAGAAACACTGTGCTCCCCACCAGCTACTGGTGAAAACGTTCGCCCTACATGAGGCGTCAGTGCGGTTGTGGACATTGGCCTGGGCAGCAAAAAAAAGTGGGTAATTTGGGCCAATCATAATAAATTAGCTTGTGTTTGCATTAGCCAAGTCTTTGCGGTTTTGTTAACTTGGCCTCGCTTTGCATGGAGTGGGAAGTGCCTGTTCCTGAAAAAGTGACTTTTCTAATTAGAATTGACTTCTCTTAAGGACGTGCAATTTTCAGAGAGGACGGAGAAGACTGAAAGTTTTTTTGGTGACGAAATGGATTTGGGTCCTATTCTGACCTGTTCCTGACGAGGGCTTTTTTTTTCTTTTTCTTTCTTTTGGTTTTTGTCTTTCAACATTTTCTAGGCTCTGGGGATACAAAAATTGACAAGACAGATCTTTCGTAGTCAGATATGTAAATACCTGATACCTAATAGAATGTAATCTTTTTGTATCTCTTGGTTAGAGAAGGTAGACACAATTACAAACTAGTGTTTCCTTCACTGATTTAACACACTTCTGTACCAAGTACATTGCTGGCTACTGTGTTTGGCACTGGTGATGCCATGGTGAGTAAGAGAAAGGGCTCATACCTTCATGGAGTTTACTATCTAGTGTTTTTTTCTTATTGCTATATTTTTCATACTTGCTTGGAAAGTATGGTTTCCTGAGAATGCAGAAGATGGAGCTCCTTCCACCTTTGTACACTGATACAATATTATGATATTTATCCAACTCTTGGAAAAGAGGAAAATTAGAAAAGATAGTGGAAAGCTTCTTCAGAATGTTGAATTTAGGTGTTTTTTGTAATTTTGGTCTCCATATCAATCCATAAGCAATAAATACTATTGTTCAAATTAGAATTTTGCCCTGAAAAAGGATTGCAAATGTTAACAGATTAAGATATATTCTGCTGGATTAAGCATTTTAGAGTGTTTACGGCCTTTACGTGCAAATGAGAGTGTTACAGATTTCAGGAAATTCAGAATTTAGCATGATGTTTTGATTATAAACAGGAGATTTGTAAAGATGTGTTATATGAATAAATTGAATGTGTGAATCATTTACAGGCCAAACTCCATAGTAGACCCCAAAATCATGAAACACACTTCTCAAATAATGGCCTTTCTCCATTTTTCAAAAACCCTCCTGAGATAAACCTGTACTTGCCCTGGTAGTTGTTATTGGTATATGTTTCAAATGCTCACATGCATAATTTCATTATTTATAAGAGAAAGAAACAGATCAAATTTTTTATATGTTGTCAGCAGTTATATAAGCCAAGATGAACAGCCATGAAAATTTATGTATTTATTTAAGTTTGTGAAAATTTACATAGTTATTTTTCCAAGGGAGGTGGGGAGTGGCATCTAGGGAGAAATGCCAGAAGGTAGTAAACTAAAAAATGTCTCATTCTTGTTTTGCTCTTATGTATTTTTAGCTAAATGTGAGATGAGATATATCATCTTAAAATAAAATGGTTACTATCCAAATTTTTAAAATTATTTTTCAGAGTTACAAATAGAATAGTCTTAAAAGTCATAGTTCATATAAAAACAAAGAAGTTCCCTGCTCTATCCCTCCACACTTTTGAATCTTGGTCTTTGGAAGCTGTCCCATTCAACTCCTAGATATTCTTTAGCTCTTATTCCCATATTTCTGAGTAACATGATTACACTCTGCTTTCTTCACTTAAAAATTGTAGACATTGTTTATTGTTTTATTCCCAGGAAAGATGAGGATTTTCTCTCTTTTCTCTCACACGATTCTTCTTCCTCTTGCTCCAACTTTCCAATTATTTCAAAATTTTTAATTAAATAAAGTACTCGTAGTTTAAAGCCTTAAAGTTATGTAAATATTATTCACCACTAAGTCAGGTATTTTACTATGACTCTGATTATATTTCTTTTCCTGTTAAAGTTTTTGTTTTTCCTGGAATTAACAGTTACTTCATCATTTTATTTGTTTGCTTAACTCTTCACTTAACAGTAACTCAGCCACAAACTTACTGGGATAGTCAACCATATCAAGTTACCTCTCAAACCCATTTTAATCTTGGGTACATCCTTCAGGGAACACTCACTTCTCTTGCTCTGATCTGGACTTGTTTTATAGGCCTGCTGCACAGCTGTTTTCCTAGGATTTCTCTTTCATTGTTGTCTTAGGAATTCCTTCCTCTTCTCTTCCATGTTGATTCCTTTCTTTCTTGGATCTCCTGTCTTCCTCTTTTTTTGATTTGGTGGAACATATTCTTAGTTAACTTCCTAAGAAAGAGTCCATAGGAAGCACATTTTTGTAGTTCGTGAATCTCTGAAAACAAAGATAGACTTTTATTCTATCTTTACATTTTATAGTTTGGCTGGATATAAAATTCACTGTTGGAAATACTTTTTCCTCATTTTGAAGTCATGGATCAATTGTCTTCTAGCTTCCAGGTAATTGTAGTCTGATAGTATCAGACTCCAGAACCTTCGTGTATAACCTGTTTCTTCTCTCTGAAGTTTATTTTATCTTTTTCTTCTTGGTGTTCTGACATTTCAATATTTGATACACCTTTGGGTAGGTCTTGCTTTATTTATTGGGCTGGGTACTTCATGATTACATTCAACGTAAAAACTTATGTTCTTTGGTTCTGGGAAATTTTCTTTTTTCATTTCTTTTATAATTCTTATCTCTTCTCTAATTTTATTTATCTTCTTGTTCTACTTTCTAAGAGATTTCCTCAACTTTATCTTTCAATTCTTTTTAATGCATTGTTTATTGATGCTATCTTATATTTAATTTCCAAGAGTTCTTTCTAGTTTCTTTTTATTGTTTAATGATATCCTGAACTTTCATCTCTTAGAATATTGATCATAATTTTTAATGTATCCTTTATATTTTCAAAGACTATCTGAACCATGTGCTATAAAAAAGTATACTTAGTCAGCATGGAGTTAATCAGAGAGTGGGAGATGGGGGATACAAGCATAAAACGTTTTTACTCTTTGGGAGGGCAAAATCTGTTTTGGGAAATAAGACGTATTTACATGAAATGATCATTGAGAATATAAGTCAGTTAACTAATACTAAATGAGTGGTGCAAAAGATAACCGTGATAAAAATTCAGATGAGGAAAAATCTTTTAATGTGAGATAATTAAGGAAGAATTAAGCTACACTCTCCTAATTAAAATCACAGGCTGATTGTTAGCTCAGGCTAACAATGCAAAAAATATATCTCTAAGTCTCAAAATGGTTATTCTTTTATATGTTTATCCATTTATTTTGCTGAGCAAGATTCGCCCTGAGCTAACATCTGTTGTCAGTCTTCCTCTTTTTGTATGTGAGCCACCACCACTGCATGGCCACTGACAGCCAAGTGGTGGAGGTCCACACCTGGGAACCGAACCTGGGCCGCGGAAGTGGAGCACACCAAACTTAACCACTAGGCTACTGGGGCTGGCCCAAAATAATTATTCTTTTAAAATTCTCTGTTTTTCTTAGTTAGATCATAGCTTTTCTATCTACCATGACAGAAAAGTTGGTGCTATCTTTGACTTTTACCCTAGTTTATTTAGTGGCTACCATCTCATCTATCAAGTCATGCTGATATTATACACTCCTTTCCTCCTTCATTCATCTGTAGCCACCCCCTAGCAGAGTCCTTATCCATTACTACTAGAGTATAGCAGCATTCTAATTATTCCCCAGCCTGTGGTTTTCTCTTCCTCAGCTTATCCTGCATAAACCTATAAGAGCTATAATTCAAATATCTTGCTTTTATTTTGTTGATGGTTCTACTAAAAATAATTTGATGGTTCTTTATTGGTAGCTGAATTAAGATTGGCTCTGAGCAGAAGATCACACAGGTATGGGGCATATATACCTTTACTCCTCTTTGCTTAGTTCTGTACTCAAGATATGGTGATAAATTTCTAAGTTAAAATCAAGGGTTTCCATGTAATTCAAATTGCCCTGGCTCTGGCTCTTGACTGCTTATGAGAAACTCCAGCCTCCTGCAAAGTGCATACCCTATTTAATTATTTTTGAGAGCCCCCATGAGGAGTGCCACACCTGTTCAGAAACAAATCCAATCCTATGATATTCTACCAGGTGCTGCTTCTACTCCATGCTGCTTTACCAGATGCTAGTCTGTCCTGGTGGTGTTAAAGATGCCTGATGGTGAATGGAGGGAAGTGACCTTCTTTTCCCTTTTATTATAGCTCAAATATGCTACACTATTAGTGAAATGGTTCTCTGGATTTTACTTACATAGTCCTTTTTAAAAGTGGGACCTAAATATGGGTCTGGATAGGCTGCATCAGGAATGAATTCAAGGAATATATTCCATCACCTTCAACTCAGAATCCCTATTCCTCTGGTCTTACGCCAATGGTTAAGGTTTTATTATCGGATCAAGTATATTGTGCATTAGGACTTCTCTCCTCAAACATGCTTCTGCCCTGCCAATCCACCAGTGTGCCAGATATCTCTTAACTCTAGTACAGTTGTTCTTGAAGTATGGTTTTTCTATTAGCATATCAACATCACCTGGTAACTTGTTAAAAATGAATATTCTCTAGTTCCACCCCAGATCCACAGAATCAGGAACTCTGGGTGTAGAGTCCAGTAACACAGAGGTCTGTGTTTTAACAAGACCTCTAGGTGATTCTGATACACAATAAAGTTTGAGAATTACTACTCTAGCATTAGGGAAGCCTCCCCTCCCCACTGCTATGGTAAATAAATAAACCTTAGCAAGAGTAAAAGTCTTCTCAATTCACCCTCTATAGCCAATGTTATTTTTCATTCCTGTCCCAGAACTCCACAATCCTCCAAAGTTAGTCTTTTGGCCATTTTTTCTGTATATTCTCCCTGGAGGAGTATGTATATGTGTGTACATATATATGTGTGTGTGTGTGTAGATATACAGATATATATCTATATCTATATATCTCTATATCTCCACCATCAAAGTCATGTCTAAAACTGTATTTTATCATCCTGATCTCAAAATGCTTTTTGTTCTTTTCTTTCCCACATTTTTCCATGTTAATATCAGTCTCTGTCACCCAGGCTTAAAACATTCCAGTAGTTTTGTTTTAGTTTCCTCACACTCAAGGAGTCCTATTTTTAAATTTAAAATGTTTGGGGCTGGCCCCATGGCGTAGCGGTTAAGTGCGCATGCTCCGCTGCTGGTGGCCTGGGTTCAGATCCTGGGCGCACACCCACACACCGCTTGTCAGGCCTTGCTGTGGCGGCGTCCCACATAAAGAGGAGGAAGATAGGCACGGATGTTAGCTCAGGGCCAGTCTTCCTCAGCAAAAAGAGGAGGACTGGCATGGATGTTAGCTCAGGGCTGATCTTCCTCACACACAAAAAAAAATTTTAAATGTTTAATGTCAAAAATAATTAATTTTGTTTTCTTAACATAAAACCAAAACATTCATTTTAGAAAAATCAGAAAACATAGATAAGCAAAAGGAAGAAAATAAAAACACCCCTCATAACACTATGTGGAATGAAGTATCACACTAGTGATACTTCACTGTATGGATATCCTTCCCAAACTTTTCCAGACCTCTGAACACATATATTTTTGTAAACAAAAATTGGACCATGCTGAACACATTTTTTCAGTTATCAGTATATTGTGAACATCCTTATGCGTTAATATACATTCATCTGCAACATTCCTAGTGAATTAAGACTATTCTATCATATGGCTGAACCAGTCCCTGCTTCTTGGGCATTTAGATTGTTTCCACTGTTTAACTATTATGAACTTAACTGCAATAAATGTCCTTGTAGCTGAATCTTTATATATGCACTTATAATTGTATTCTTCAGATAAATTTCCAGAAGTTCAAGTCAGATCAGGATTTGACTCTTCCTTCAATGTTTTGTCCAAGCCTTGCTTTTCATTCTCTCTGGTGCTGTCCTAGGTCAATGAGTGTGTTGGAGTAAACCTGATAATTGATTTCTCTATAGTTTCTTTTCCTTCGAGTACATTGTGTATATTACCAGATTAAACAGTGCTTTCATTATTTCTTTCTAACCTGAAAAACCTTTAAAGGTACTTCCTCTTTTTTTTTTTTAATTTTATTTATTTATTTTTCCCTCAAAGCCCGAGTAGATAGTTGTATGTCATAGTTGCACATCCTTCTAGTTGCTGTATGTGGGACACGGCCTCAGCATGGCCAGAGAAGCGGTGCATCAGTCCACGCCCGGGATCCGAACCCGGGGCCGCCAGCAGCGGAGCGCGCACCCTTAACCGCTAAGCCGCGGGGCCGGCCCTCAAGGTACTTCCTTAATCACTAAATATCATGAATTGGCTTGGCATTCAAAGCTTTTCTTAATCTGTCCTCATTCTATTTAACCAGACTTATCAACTACTAAAGTGTAATAATAACCCTCTTTCTATAAGATTTGGTATGCTCACTGAACTAATTATACCTATCCAAATCATTGCCTCATTTTGTTTCCCTAATTTAAAGTGGCCTCTCTCTTCTCTTAATCCCGGATTACCTTTCAAAGTCTTGTCAGATCATATCCAACTTCCCACCTCCAACTCCTCTGTTCTCACTACACCGTTCAAAATATATTACTGAATTTCCTCAGGTCTAAGGTTCATTTTCTTAATATTTAAAATTTTATAGATTCAGAATTAAACATTTTTTGAACATTAATGCTCTTTTCTTCAAAATCTATTACAATTGAGGATATCTTAGAATCAAGGAAATATATCCTCTTCTCTATTATTTTTATATGTTGACATTGACTTTCCAAGAGAACCTGGTCTTTTATGTCCACTCTATCCTTCATGTTTATGTAGAACAGTGATTGTCAGGCTGCAGTGTGAATCACTCTCATGTGGGAAGCCTGTCAAAATGCATGTTTCTGGGCCGCATCTCTAGGAATTCTGATTCAACAGAATTGGAGAAAAGCCCAGGAATCTGCAGTTTTTTTTTTTTTTTTTTTTTTTTTGTGAGGAGATCGGCCCTGAGCTAACATCCGCCAATCTTCCTCTTTTTTTTTTTTTTTTTTTCAGCTGAGGAAGACGGCCCTGGGCTAACATCGGTGCCCATCTTCCTCCATTTTATATGGGACGCCGCCACAGCATGGCTTACCAAGCAGTGCGTCGGTGCGCGCCCCGGATCGGGACCAGCGAACCCCGGGCCCCCGCAGCGGAGCGCGCGCACTTAACCGCTTGCGCCACCGGGCCGGCCCCGGAATCTGCAGTTTTGACAAGCATCCTAAGTGACTCTGCTGCAGGTATTCCACTGGCCATACATTGAGAAACACTCATCTAGAACAATATCAGATAATAACCACTTGCATTGTTGAGAGGTACAGTTGGCAATGGTGAATATGCGTATAGTAAGAAATATGACTCATTTGGCTTATAATTACAATAATGAACCCCTGTAATTATTTCTTGAATATCTGCAATGTGGTGCTTTGGGGCACAGAAGAGAATATTAAACATAGTCACACGGAAACAACCTAATCTAGTAGAAAGTATGATGAATGGAGACCGCAAGTCCTGGGTCCAGAACCTGGTCCTGCCATTGACTAATTTTACAAGCTTGGGTAGGTCAATTTACTTCTCTTACTTTCGATTTTCACCTTTTGTAAAAGGAAAAAAAAGGCAGGGGAAAAATAGTGCGAATGATTTTGCGATGTGGTTTTGTGAATGAAATGGGAACAGACAGCAAATCATTTCAAATATATTATTGTCTCTGCCCTCAAATTGGTTACAATCTGGTTAGAAATACAAAGCATAAACATTTACAAGTAAAATAAAAATGTGACACCTAAGGCAGTAAATAAGGGCTACTATGAAGTACTTCCCAGAAAGCTAAGAATTAAATAACCAAATCAGTTAGCTGTTTGTTATATTTCCCTTAGAAGACAGGATTCTTTCCACAAGAAGCAAAAGTAAGGCCTGGAAATTGAATCAAAGTCTGAATAAATGTAAAAATGTTGTCTAATCAATTGTATCATTCCTGAAGCAAGCAAATAATAATAATAGAAAGGGAGACGGTGGTCTGCATGGAGTCTAGAGAAGATCTCAAAACATAAGGGTTTGTCACAGTGTGCTTCCCTCACCATCTAGGGTAGAGGTCATCTAACAGGTGGTTGGCCTGGTACCTGTCTGGTACCTGGTACCCTTGATAGATTCTAATGTGGCATAGTAAGTTGGATAGTTGGATGAATTAGCCAGTAAAATCATTCCATTAAGTTCTTCTGCACTGACGCCTTGCTTACTAAGCTACTTTCAATTATGATTTAGCTTCTCAGATGTTGAAGATAAAAAAGAGAATGCATTGACTTGCTAACAAGAATGTCTAACTTGTAAGACAATAAGATGGCATTTGGATCAAAACGTAAGTCCCTTGAGAGTTTAGTTTCTGTGAATTAGTCCTTGTTGGCTGATTAACTCAAGTTGCACTGAGAAAAATCAAGCTTCTGGACTTTCAAGGACAAGAGGTATGTTCTGGACCATGGCAATGATAATAAGCATGGATTCACCTGGTAATTCAAAAGACTAGACTACAAGATTTGGAGTTTAAGATTTCATTTCTGAGAACCAAAACTGTAATTAAGTTAAGTCCTAGCTTGGTAACATAGGGCTTAGCCTAAGTGAGGCTGTTTTTTTTTTTTTTTTTAACGTACTGTATAAGCAGAAAGGAACATGAAAGGGAGAATGTTCAAGATGCTTTGGGGTTCCCAAGGGTAGACTGGTTTGACTGGATGGAGTAGGAGTTTCATTTAAAGGAGAAGAGAAAAAAGGTTGGACAAATGAGTTTGTTTTTGTGGAGTTTTTGGGTTAGAAGCCTGGTCTGCCCCTGTTTCCTCATGTGTGAAGTGGGATATGTCTACTTCACAGCATTGTTGCAAACAGTAAATGGGATCGTGTATGTCAAGTGCTTATCATGGTGCCTGGCACTACTTCAAGAATATTGTCTTAGTAGTCTGGAAATCCCCAAATCAGGAGCAGAACAAATATTTGTTGAATGAATGAGCAATAATTATCATTGTCACCCTGTAAGATTTTTTGGGTGCCCTCTGCTTTGCCTCAAAGCCTCTCTATCTCTGCCCTCTGTAATATCAGGATAATAATATGAGAGTTTTCATAAAGTAACATGATTAATTGCAGATGAGGGATATAAATAATAGATATTTTAGACTAAAATGTGATTGAGATTAGTGGGGCGTCAGGGGTCTAGGAAAACACTTCAAGACTATTTGGAACTTGGTCTGCTTCTTAAAATAGAGATCACCAGCTCAAATCCTGATGGGGATGGTGCAGGCTAGGGTGACATTAGACCAGCCATGTCCAAGGAGGGTAGCCTCTACTCAATTTCAGCCAATTGATGTTTCACAAGAACTTGTCTGCCTAACTTTTCAGTTTTCACAGAAAATCTGGAATCTAGGATTTAACATGAAAGCTCTTAAGTGTTGGATATTGACATATAATTAAGAAAAAATTTTTTTAACTACAAGTCAAACTAAACATGTCTGTGAGTGTAATTTGGTTTATGAACTACCAGGTTGTGACCAGCACTTTAAAGGCCATGTAATACTTGTTAAAAGATAAACTGAGGCTTATTAAAAAATTTAAGTGTTTATCTGAGCAAAAATTGAATTGAATCAGGCAGGAACTAATCTTGCAGATAGAAAGGAGCTCCAAGGAGCTGTACAAAATGAAAGACTTTATAGGCAGAAGGGAGCGGGAACAAGGAAGTTATGCTGAGCAAAAAAAAAAAAAGTGGGTTGGTTATTTATTGCAAGGTCACTTTCCTTTAGGGGATGGCAGAGGTCTATCAGGCAGATGACCTAACTAGTGCTGATCAGGGGTTTGCTGATTGACTGGTTTAAGATTCCATTTCTGGGAGAGCTGAAACTGTAATTAAGTCTCAGTTTGGTGACGTGGGGCTTAGCTTAATTGACTCCATTTTAGGCCTGTTGTCTTGTTTTTTTGTTTTTTATTTTTTTTTAACTGTATAAGCAGAAAGGGAACAGGGGGGACAAAAAGCATGGAAGGGCGAGAGTTTAAGATGCTTTGGGGTTCCCAAGCATAGACCAGTTTGACTAGATGGAGTAAGAGGTTCATTTAAAGGAGAATAGAAAAGAGGTTGGACAAATGAGTTTGTTTTTGTGGAGCACCTTGGATGTTAAAATAAGATATCAGGGTTTTCAGCAGTGAGAGGCCACTCCTAGTTTTTGAATAAATTACTGAAATGGATCTTATTCTAGCATTAAGATTCAATAAACATTTGTTATTTATATATTTGCTTAACTCTCTGAGGCCCCAATTTTAAAAGCCCCATAACGTGTGATTCATTCCTATCTTCAAGAATTAGAGGGCCGGTCCCATGGCTTAGCGGTTAAGTGCGCGTGCTCCGCTGCTGGCTGCCCGGGTTCGGATCCCGGGCCCGCACCGATGCACCGCTTCTCGGGCCATGCTGAGGCCGCGTCCCACGTACAGCAACTAGAAGGATGTGCATCTATGACATACAACTATCTACTGGGGCTTTGGGGGAAAAAAAAAAAAGAATTAGGGAAGATATTAAATAAAAAAATACAATACAGTTTGATAAAGCTATATATTGGAAGTATGTAAATAGCAGATATCAAGTTTTGTCTAATGGTAAGGTTAGTGAAAATTTTACAGAGGAGAAGCCAGAGCCATATTTTAACAATATCTATTCCTTTACATTCGAAAGGACATTGACATTTATTAAATGCCTTCTAAATGCTTTAAGTAATAAACACCATTTTTCACTTTTCTCTTTTCCCCAAAAGTGGATTTTCTCAGTGCTTTTCTTCTCTGATCGCTCTTTTACACAGAAAGCAAAATCCTAACGAAAAAGTTTCTTAAAATGAATTATTGAAGGAATCCTTTGAACCTAGTTTTGTAGACTGTATAGAATAAATGGAAGAGGCATTCCTCATGGAGGGAATAGAATGTGCAAAGATGTCAAAGAGGGAAGTGACGTGTGTGTTTGAGAAGACAATTGAAGTTGAACAGCAGCATATTGTAATGATTAGAGCTCATGCTTCAGAGGCAGAGTTAACTTTGGGTGTTGGCTCTGCCACGTACCAGCTTTGTGACTGTGGGCAACTTATTTCAGTTCTTGAAGCTTCCATTTCCTTACTAACTGCCAGCTACTAATGTTATTCTGATTTTTGCCCTTGCTACTTGTAGAAGACAAAGTAAAAAAAAGAGAGCTGTGAAAGGTGAATCTGGCAAGGAAGGCAATGACCAGATCGTGGAGGCCTTGTATTTTGTCCTGAGGATAAAAGGATATACTTTTAATTTTTTATTTTTTTGTGAGGAAGATCAGCCCTGAGTTAACATCCATGCCAATCCTCCTCTTTTTGCTGAGGAAGACTGGCCCTGGGCTAACATCTGTGCCTATCTTCCTCCACTTTATATGGGACGCTGCCACAGCATGGCCTGACAAATGGTGCATTGGTGTGTGCCTGGGATCCGAACCCGGGCTGCCAGCAGCAGAGCGCATGTACTTAACTGCTACGCCATGGGGCCGGTCCCAGGATATATTTTTTAAAAAGATCACTCTGGCAGTAGTGGGGGCAAGAGGTCAGGGAGTGGGTAATGTGAGATAGGGAGGCCAGAGCTTGGGCTGTGGCAGTAGAGTAGGTGAGGGGATTTCATATGATGGATATTAAAGATGACCTGGTGATCTACTGGAATGGGAGAGGAGTGAAGGAAATTGCATGGATGGTGTTGCCACTAAAGCAAAACAGAGAATTTAGGAGGCAAAAACAATATGAGTAGGTTGATGTAGGGGTTTGTTCAGTTGGAGACATGTTGAATTTGGTGTGGCTGTGTAACTTCAGGGAGGAGTTGGCTAGTAAATGTCAGATCTGTAATTAATAATAACAACACCTAAAATATCATAATGTTTACTATGTGCCTTGCAATATTCTCAGTGTTTTACATCTATTAATTTATTCAAGTCTCACGGCAACCCTCCGAAGTAGGTGTAACTACTCTCCCCATTGTAAAAGTTAGGAAGCTTTGGCACAGGTGCCCTATCTTACTCAAGGTCACAAAGCTGGTAGATGGTGTAACTAGGACATAGGTCTGGGGCTTCCGGCACAGGTGCAGGAAAAGTGCTGACTATGTGCGAGGCAGTGGGGTAGAATTAAGAACAAGACAGACCTAGGCTTTGTTTTCATGGAGTTGATAGCCTAGAGAGTCAGACATTTGGGGGTAGTAAAAAATAATCATGCCAGTGAAGAATGAGAAGATAAGAAAGCCAAGGATAAAGTCCTGAGGAACACCAATATTTAAAGGATAAAGAGAAGAAAAAGCCCCACGGAAGAGATGCAGGAGAAGGCACCGTTAAAAATAAGCAGGAAAATCACGAGAGAGCAAGGTCTTGGAAAACATTGGAGGAGGGAATTTTGCGGAGAGAGTGTTAATATACCAAGAGGGCTAGTGAGATAAAGAGTGAAAGTGTACAGTGGCGTTGATAACTAACAGATCTTTCATGGCCCCAGCAAGAGTAGCCTCTTGGGAACGATGGGGATGGAAGCAAATTGCAGTGGATTGAGGTGAAGTTTGAAAGCAGGACGAGAAGTGACAGAGACTGGAGTGAGATGGGTTAGAAGTCCTGCAGCAGTCTAAGCAAGAGAAAATAACTGTGTGAACTGGAGTGACAGTAGTGGGAAGGATTAAAGGCACAAGAAAGACATTTTTTGGGAAGAATCAATACTTGGTAACTGATTATGAGTAGACAAGGGAAGAAGAGTCTAAGATGATTCCACTCTCTGTCCCAGGTACTGGGAGAGTGATTGTGTCATTATCAGAAATAAGAAGTTAAACATATTGAGTTTGGCATGACAGTGAGACATCCAGCAGGCACTTTATTAGGAGTTGGAAATTTAAAAGGCAATTGTTGAAATGTTTACCAGGATTGGCTTTAAGTTGTGCAACAAGCGTTTTCCTGTTGTATTACTTGTGTTATATACTGTATACGACCATATGCATACTAGCTGAATTTCTCATTCTTAAAACTTGAGGATAACTTGTATTATACTGGTAGTATCAAAGCTGTGTATTGTTGCTAAGGAAAGAATGCTATTAATTACTGCTTTCGAATGGATGTTTGAGTGTTCATGGAAGGACCACGATATTTGTATAGTTTTCCTTAACAAACACCTATATAGCAGTTATTACCTGCCAGGCACTGTTATAATAATTTTTAAAAAGTTAAATAATTTTTTTGTGTGTGTGTGAGGAAGATCAGCCCTGTGCTAACATCTGCCAATCCTCCTCTTTTTTTGCTGAGGAAGACCAGCCCTGGGCTAACATCCATGCCCATCTTCCTCTACTTTATAGGGGACGCCACGACAGCATGGCTTGCCAAGCAGTGCATCAGTGCGTGCCCGGGATTCGAACTGGCTAACCTCGGGCCACCGCAGCGGATCGCGCGCACTTAACCACTTGCGCCACCGGTCCGGCCCCCAAAAGTTAAATAATTTAAATTTAGTCGTCAAAACAATCCCATGGAGGAAAATATTTTATCATTCTCATTTTACAAAATAAATATTGAGGTTAGAAAGGTGAAATAACTTGGCCAAAGCCACACAGCTTATAAATGGTACAGCTGGGAGTCGAACCCAGGCAGTCTCTGATGGTAAAAATGCAGACCTTATATTTCCACATTTCACCTGTTTCCCTTGCATTTGCAAAATACCAAAGATGTAGTAAGTTAAAATTTCAAACAAAATAGTGGTCCAAACTTGTAACATTAGAATACCATTCATTATGATGCTGGTACGTAATGTATTCATGTTTTAAAATAAAAAGAAATACAATCCTAAATGTCATTTTCAGTGATCACCTTGTTAAAGCAAAATATGATTTTAGATTTTTCCCAGTTGAATTTAAAGAGAAAATGCCATTTGCCTCTAACCACTGGAATTAATTATAAAAAATACTGTGCAACACTAAACATACCACAAGGTGGACTAATAGCTAGAAAATCAAAACATCGTTTGTTGACAGCACCACCAAAAGAGAATAGTAACAAGCACAGGTGATCTGCAATGTAACGTTTGCATGTAACTGTTTCCTAAGATGGGATCTTTTAAGAAAGGAGAAAAACCATTCATGAGAGCCAGCTCTGGTGGCCAAGTGGCTAAAGTACGGTGCACTCTGCTTCGGCTGCCGGGGTGGTTCCTGGGTGTGGAACCATACCACTCACCTGTCAGTAGCTGTGCTGTGGCAGCCACTCACATAGAAGAGCTAGAAGGACTTACAACTAGAATATACAACTATATACTGAGGCTTTGGGGAGGAAAAAAATAAGAAAGGAAGATTGGCAACAAATGTTAGCTCAGAGAGAATCTTTCCCAGCAAAAAACAAAACAAGACAAAACCATTCATGAGATTCTGCCATCCTTTAAGAATTCCATTTCATTATAAATGGATGCTATTAATGCTGGTTTTGGAACTTCTGACTGTATTTTTTAGCTTACTAAAGCTGGAGCAAAACTATAATAATTCATTTCTCAAACTGAGAATTAAAGAAGCATACTCTTGGGGCTGGCCCCGTGGCTTAGCGGTTAAGTGCGCACACTCAGCTACTGACAGCCCAGGTTTGGATCCCTGGCGTGCACCGAAACACTGCTTATCTGGCCATGCTGAGGCCGCGTCCCACATACAGCAACTAGAAGGATGTGCAACTATGACGTACAACTATCTACTGGGGCTTTGGGGAGAAAAGGGGGAAAAAAAAAGGAGGAGGATTGGCAATAGATGTTAGCTCAGGGCTGGTCTTCCTCGGCAAAAAAGAGGAGGATTCACGTGGATGTTAGCTCAGGCCTGATCTTCCTCACAAAAAAAAAAAAAAAAGAAGCATACTCTTGGCTTATGTTAATGGTAACAAATTGTAAAAAATATACAGAGTAGGAGCCGGCCCCGTGGCTTAGTGATTAAGTGTGTGCGCTCCACTACTGGCGGCCCGGGTTCAAATCTGGGCACACACCTACGCACCGCTTGTCCGGCCACGCTGAGGCGGTGTCCCACATACAGCAACTAGAAGGATGTGCAACTATGACATACAACTATCTACTGGGGCTTTGGGGAAAAAAATATGAGGAGGACTGACAATAGATGTTAGCTCAGGGCCGGTCTTCCCTAGCAAAAAAGAGGAGGATTGGCATGGATGTTAGCTCAGGGCTGATCTTCCTCACACACACACACACAAAAATATATGTGTGTATATATATATATAAAATATATATAGGTATATATATATACACACACAGAGTAAAAAGAAGTATCGGAATTCCAATTTATTATTAATATTAATACTATTAATCTTTATATTCCCTAATTCGGCCAACTCGAGCAGGATGCCAAATAGATGAAGAATATCTAATTAAATGCCATCAAAAAGTTCTAGTTCATGAAATATGAGTTTTCTTTTTTCTTATTTGCCATATGAATATGTTTTAGAACAAGATGTGGTGATGGTTGCATACCACTGTGAAATTACTAAATGCCACTGAATTATTTACTTTATTTATGTATTTAATTTTAATTTTTTCCCAGCTTTATTGAGATATAATTGACATATAACATTGTGTAAGTTTAAGGTGTACGAAGTGTTGATTTGATACACATATATTGCAAAATAATTACCATAGTAGGGTTAGTTAACCCTTCCATCACCTCACATAATTACCATTTCTTTTTTGTGGTAAGAACATTTAAGATCTACTCTCTTAGTAACTTTCAAGTATATAATATAGTATTATTAACTGTATATAATTACCTAATGTATAGTCACTCTACATTAGATCTATAGAACTTATTCGTCTCGTAACTGGAAGCTTGTACCCTTTGACCAACATCTCCCTATTTCCCCCACCCCCCAGCTCCTGGTAACCACCAGTCTACTCTGTTTCTATCAGTTTGGCTTTTTTAGATCCCACATATAAGCGATCACATGGTATTTGTCTTTCTCTGTCTGGCTTATTTCACTTAGCATAATTTTCTTAGGGTCCATCCATGATGCCGAAAATGGCAGGATTTCCTTCTTTCTCATGGCTGAATAATATTCCATTGTATATATACACCACATTTTCTTTATTCATTCATTCATAGAGGGATACTTAGGTTGTTTCCATATCATGGCTATTGTGAACAATGGTGCAATAAACATGGGAGAGAAGATATCTCTTCGAGATACTGATTTCATTTCCTTTGGATATATACCCAGAAGTAGGATAGCTGAATCATCTGGTAGTTCTATTTTTAATTTTTTGAGGAATCTTCATACTATTTCCCATAGTGGCTGCACCATTTACATTCCCATCCACAGTGCACAAGGGTTCCCTTTTCTCCATATCCTTGCCAACACTTACTATCTCTTGTCATTTTGATGATAGCCATTCTAACAGTGAGGTGATATGTCATTGTGGTTCTGATTTGCGTTTCCCTGATTAGTGGTGTTGAACATCTCTTCATGTACCTGTTGGCCATTCGGATGTCTTCCTTGGAAAAGTGTCTATTCAGTTCCTCAGCACAGTTTTAAATTGGATTGTTTGCTTTTTCGCTATTGAGTTGTAAGAGTTCCTTATATATTTTAGATATTAACCCCTTACCAGGTATATGATTTGCAAATATTCTCATTCCAAAGGTTGCCTTTTCATTTTGTTGATTGTTTCTTTTGCTATGTAGAAGCTTTTTAGTTTGATGTAGTCTCATTTATTTATTTTTGCTTTTGTTGCTTCTGCTTTTGGTGTCATAATCAAAAGATCATTGCCAAGACCAACGTCAAGGACTTTTTTCCTTGTTTTATGGTTTCAGGTCTTATGTTTAACTCTTTAATCCATGGAATACAAGTTTAAAGAACCAAAATGAGTTACTGAGAAACCAAATATGAGCTTCAAAGAAGTTGGGGGAATTCAAGGGTTCTCTTCAGAGATGTAACAGAGGTGTAAAGATATTTTTTGGGTTAGAGATTTAGGACTGTGTGGTTTAGGCTGCACACTTTTAGAAGGGCTAAGGCCTGGTCTGTGACACAAATTTGTAAATATCTCAGAAAAATATGCCTTAGGCAGTGTCTTTTCGTTCTGCTGCTTGAAGGTCTTTACATTTATGTTCTGATAACTAGTGGCTGTCGCCGGTGGGACTTTGCTTTCGTTTACTTGGTAGCTGTCCTGCCCCACGAGAGGCAAAAAAGAAGAAACGAAAACCTCCCTTGCTCAAAGTTAAGAAGTGGAAAGCCTCCCATTAACATCCTTCACTCTCCCATTTTAGCGCAAGGGACAGTCCTCAGCAGCTGTAACAACCAGCCGAGCACAGTCGTCTGGAGATGCGCTCCCATCCGAGGGCGGGACGAGAGGAAACCCCGCCTCCCAAGCCCTATCCCAGCTCTCCGCCGGTGGACAGGAAGCCGCGGCAGGCCTAGCCGTTCGGGAACGGGACACCGCGCGCATGCGCACGCCCCCGGGGCACCTGGGGGAGGGGGAGGGGCGGGAGGAAGGGGTGCGGCTCCGCCGGCCGGTTGGGCGCTCGCGTGTCACGTGGTGACGAAGGAGGCGGAGGTCCCGGGCTCGGGGGAGGGAGGTAGAGAAGAGGGAAGGAGCGAGGGAAGGAAAGCGGGGAAGGGAGGAAGGAAACGAACGAGGGGGAGGGAGGTCCCTGTTTTGGAGGAGCTGGGAGCGTTGCCGGCCCCTGAAGTGGAGCGAGAGGGAGGTGCTTCGCCGTTTCTCCTGCCGGGGGAGGTCCTGGCTTCCCGTGGAGGCTCCGGACCAAACCCCTTCAGCTTCTCCCTCCGGATCGATGTGCTGCTGTTAACCCGTGAGGAGGCGGCGGCCGCGGAAGATGGTGTTGCTGAGAGTGTTAATTCTGCTCCTCTCCTGGGCGGCGGGGCTGGGAGGTGAGGCACGACCCCGAGCGCCCGGGGCGCGGTGACCACGGCGGACCGCGCGGCAGCAGCGGCGGCGCCGCCGGGCCGAGCGGAGCCGAGTCGCGCCGCGCGGCGGGCGCGTCAGTCAGCCCGGCCGGCCGGCGGCGCCACTCGGGCGCGCATCGCTCCCCGCTCCCTATTGTCCCCCGACCGCGTTCCGTGGCGGGCCGAGGAGGCTCCGAGCCTCGGCGAGGCCTTCCCTGCCCCCCACCGCCCCGGCGGCAGAGGCCGGGGAGATCCGGGTCGCCGGGCGAGAGCCGGGGAGCCCAGGCCGGTGGCTCCATCCCTCCAGCCTGCTCGCCGGGCTCCGGGGTGACTGACGCGCAGCCCTCGCTCGGCGCTCTCCCTCCTCGCCCTTCCGCCCCCAGTCCCTGCCCGCTGGCGGATTCCGGAGTCCGCTCGGCTGCGGAGAACCGGCGCGCAGGCTCGTGGGAAGTTGCGATGTGTGCGGCCGGGCTGGTGTATTGTTTTTTACGGGTCGGGGCGATCCAGACCGACTCGGTTCCGCAGAGGGGCTGCCAGTGGAGGAGTAACTGTGGTCTCCTGCTGTCGGAGACGAGAGGCTTCCGCTCTCCATAGTGCCCTGCCTCTGCCCGGGGTTTGCAGAGACATCCCAGGAGTGTGTGTTTATGTTCTGTGGAAACATTCTGTTGCCCAGGGGAAAGGGTTTGGTGGGGAGAAAGGTAAGCACTTTCAGGATGTTCTTTGATCTGTAGGCTGGATTGGGTCTCTTAGAGGGACGGTCCCTGGGTGACCCAACTTGAAGAGTTTTGTTAAACTCTCCGGTGGAGTAGATATACAGTGTAGTTAGTGGATTGTCAAGACAGTGGCAACCCCCGCACCCCGCAAATTGGAGTTAACAGCATATAATTTCTTGATTACTCAGGTTTTGTAGACGATTTTTATTTCCAGTGTATCTTAGGACCAGCTGCATCATTTTGTTGTGTAAGTGCTTTATTTTAGGCAAACTTTTTCAGTTGTCCCAAAGTATGCTTGAAACCTCAAAGTATGTTTAAAAGCTTTAGATTGAAAAATTTTCCGGAATGCTTCGGATGAGTATAGCCTAATTTGATAATTTAGAAAATATCTGAATGTCTCATGTAGTGTATTCTTGCATTCTTTTCTTTGTCACTTTGACTTATGACTGCAGAGCCAAGCATATTTTTGTCCTGTATTCCACTTAGTCCGAGGATGAGACTTTGTAGGTGGACTTCTGTTGTAGTTTCTGGTGTTCAATTTGTTAGATACCATTTTAGATTAAGAGCTTCTGTTAGTTGTTTAGTTTTAAGAAGTATTATGTACTAGAGACCATTTTTAAGGCCTTTTCATTTAACATTTGTATTTCTGTTCTAAATGTGGCTTCCAACAAACCACTTTTCTGGTTGTTTTCACTTGTGATTATAGTCAGGAGTTAGACACTAATTTCTATGAGATAATAAAATGTAAGACAAACACATGGGGTACTTTAGACTACTGATGAGTAGTAGTATGTAAAATGTCCTTTGTTTTTAAAGAATGAAACAGTAGGAATAGAAACTGATGTAGTCTGATGGTTGAAAAAGTAAATTAACAGCATAATATTTGTGGTCTAAGACCCTTGTTACACAAAAGTTTTCTAAATTCAGCACTCTGGAGTCATAAAGAATCATTTGTATTAAACATTGGTTAAAAGGCTGTATACTTTTTGATGTTTGTTTTAAGCAGAACTTTTTCAAAAAGACACTAAGAAATCTTTCATTTTAAAATTAGCATCAAGATTGTAGCTTTTGGGTACATGGAGATATTCGTAATTTTATCATAATATATATTTTCATCTAATCTGGTCAAGTTTGTAAGAAGTTTGTGTGATGATGGTGTGTAGAATAGAATACATTCAAATTGAAAATATTTGTTTTAGCGTATGAGAGAATGAATATGTTTGTGTAGATTAGGAGAGGTTGTAGTGGAAATATGGATTTAACTTTAAAGTATAAATTGTTTTTAGATACTTAAACCCTTTTAGTTGCTTCCCCCTTTCCGATTTGTTATTCACTGTTTTGTATTTTTTCTTGCTCTTAATATGATGGGTGGGAAGCTGGAAAGAGAAAGTGTGTAGAATCATAAAACTTAAACTTGCTTAATGCTGTCCGTTTCTAGCACATGAACCAGCCTGTGTTGTGTTTGTAGGAAGATACCATAAAATTTCTAGAGTTCAGTAAGTGTCTATATAGACATGTACTCAAATATATACATAAAAATGCTTTGCTTTATTATTTGTAACCACATTAGAAATTTATTGGGACTATTCTGATTAAATATAGCCGAAATAATTTTTTTTTTTTAATTTTTTGGTGAGGAAGATTAGCCCTAAGCTAATATCCGTTACCAATCCTCCTCTTTTTCCTGAGGAAGCTGGGCCCTGAGCTAACAGCTATGCCCATCTGCCTCTGTTTTATATGTGGGATGCCTGTCACAGCATGGCTTGATAAGTGGTGCGTAGGTCCGCGCCGAGGATCCGAACCTGTGAACCCTGGGCTGCGAAGCTGAGTCTGCGAACTCAACCACTACGCCACTGGGCTGGCCCCCCAAATAATTTTTGCGTATGTGTGAATACTACTTTTTAACACAATTATGTTGGAGAGTTGATGTTTTTTCTTTCTTGTTTTTAAAATTAATTGATGTGTTTGAGAGGTCAAAAGGTATTTTAGCTGTAGTCGTAAATACAATCTCATAATGTTTTGGTTTGATGTAGTCATACATAAAATGAGCTTTGGAGTAGGCCATGTTTTTTCTATTTAAAAGTCTGGTGTAAATGCTTTGCTTTGTACCAGGCATTCCATAGAAATAAGTTTTCTGGAAGTTTGGCCAAAAGTATTAAAAGTATCAAAGTTTAAGCTTAAACTGTTTCTCTCACTTCTCCCAGCAAGTTAGGGTCTGTGAATTAATAAAAGAGACAGACTTTTTGTCTGTATCTTTAAGGAGCTCTGACTCTTGATCTTTTTAACTTGAGATTGATAATCCAGTTAGCTGTATCGTTTTAAGAAGGCCCATTTCAAGCCATGCCCTACATTACGAGTATCTTCTCTGTAATGTATGGGACCTCTCTGAGTGGCAGAGGTTGAGGGAAATGGGAATGTGAGGCACCTCAGACATTCCCGCTGTCTGGAGCAGAAAGGTAGAGCAGTAGCTGCCCTCTTTAGACTGGGCCTGTGCTCACCAGTCAGTGCAGTTCCCATCACTCCTGCTGGTGTGGGATACACTTGGCCTGCTTAGCTCATTTCACCTGCGTGGGTCCTGTAGGTATGTCATTCGCATCTCTGCCATGGCTTCATCTTGCATAGATGACTCCAACCTTTTAAAAATGTTTTTTTGACTGTGATCTCTTATCTAACTTTTAATATATTTTTTGTAATTCTTTATTTTTTCAGTAGCCTTAAAAATTTGTTAATAAAAACTGTGGCATACACAATACTTTTTATCTAGCATTAGGTTATTAGATATTTTTTAAAATCCCTGTGTTCATAATAGTAACAATTTGAAGGTCTTAAAGAATGGTGGTTATAATTTTTCCAAGTTTCTTTATCTCAGTGAGCAAATAAGAAACCATTTCTTTTTTCTATTGGGATGAGACTCTCAGAAAAAAAATTGGTTGAAGGTCATATAAATAAAAACTGGCTTAGGCTTTTTTCCTTTTAAGAATGAGTTATAAACATAAACTCTGCTTTTGAAATTAAGAAAACGAAATGGAACAATAAATTCAACAATAAGCTACATTTTTCTAACATTGTTGGAAGATGACAGGTTCAGATATGAGAAGGTTGCCGTATAACAAGTCTCTGGGACCAGACTTTGGAAATTTTGGCCATTTTTGATGGAAATTTTTCTAAGATGTATTACGTATTTATTTTGTCCTTAAAATGGGCTGAATTCAATCTTTTCTTAAATGATTGAGGTTTAGTATAAGAACAACTGTTATTCTTCTGGGCTCTAGTGTAGTTTTTGTTTGTATTTTTCCAGAAACAATTGAAATGGGCATTCTGAATTTATTCTAGGTGTTGTGCTTTTTATTCTTGTATCTAGTTTTAACAGTATTTCCAGCTTTTTGGTTAGATTTCCTGGCTTTCTTGCGAACCTTGAGGCTATCACCTTCTAATTAGTTGTTTCTAATATATTTTCTATAGGGAAACTAATCATATTTGACACACTTGTATGTAAACTGGAATAAATAAGTTCTGTCTTCTATTGAGTAAAGTATGTGAGCTTTAGATAGGTGGATTTTTTTTTTTTAGCGTATATGTTTGCTTTGTAGAGTTTAGTGTTGATATTGCCCTCTTCTTACTTTCTGAACAATTGGGATGATATTGTACTGATATGTTTTGCTAGTTAAAGTGAGGCAAGGTAGAACGGAGAGAAGAAACTGAGGAATAACCAGGAAGACACAGCAAATAAAATGGACACTCATTTGATTGCGGATAGATCATTTCCTAGATCTGAATCATGTACTCTGGTTCCAACTAATATACTAGATTATTGGTATTAAACATATCCTGTAACTTGCAATTGTAATATTCTCTACAGGAATGTAAATTGTAAATTAAGAAAAAATATTCTCTGTATTTAAAGCAAAGATTAGGTAAAAGGTAGATGACAGAGGCTCTTGATACTGTGTTTTATTGTTAGTTTGCACTAAGTAGCTGTTGTGTGTTACAGTTTTGGTGACTTTGTGATTTGTATACAGTTAAATTTCTTGTCTGTCTTTGAATTGTATCACATTCTAATGGTTAGAAAAATTTTGCCAAAGTTGGAGGTGTAGTTTTGGGATGGCCTAGCTTAAAATGTAGTCTATGTGGAGTACCAAAAATGGAGTTTGTATGTGTGGAGAGGCTTGAGGGCAGGGCAAGGGCATCATTGGCCATAGCTGCTAACATGAAGTTTCAGAGAGAGGCCTAAGTGGTGACTAATTGGGAAGACAAATTATAGATATGAAAGGCTGTGGACAGAGATACACAGAGTTGTTTTTAACCTGAGCCCCAAGTCGCAGGGCAGACACTCCAAATTGTAGGAATTGATTTGCATTTGGTCTGTTTTCACATGGGCAACTCTATGTGACATGCTTGGGTACAGAGCCCCAGGTTTTTGTTTTTTTCTTTTAAAGGAGGAATTGATTTATTTAATGATTGTTAGTGGTTCTTCCAAGCAACTCTAAAAAGTCTGCTTGTTCTGAATGAAAATCCAACGGTGGTAATTCTAACTAGTTTAGCTGTCAATTTTTATACTAGGAAAAGGAAGCAATGTTAAGGATAAGTGGAAAAACTGTAATAATCCTACCAGTTAGATTCCTATGAGGGCAGTAACATTGCTTTCCAACAGTGTGAAGGCTTTGTCTTAGTACTAGTGGGGACAGTCTTGTCCCAGCTAGGTTGCAGGAAACAGCAGTGCTGAGAATAGTTCTTAGGGAATGTAGACTCCCTTTGATATTGGGTGAATTCATTCTGAAGCTACTACAATTCCAGCTAAACAATGTGAGAACATGTACAGTGAGAACATTGCTGTTGAGTCACCAGAGTTTATTGTATGTCTGGCTAGTAGGAGTTATGAAGCCACAATCTTGAGTGAAAAGAGAAGTAAACACTGAGTTTGTCAGCATAGACAGAAATGCCAAGATATAAAAATATAGTTCCAATTATGTATTACAGTTGCAGTTGAAATGAGGATTTATTAAGCTGGAGGGACATCAACCAGTTGGGAAAAAGCTTTCTGAGATAGAAGGGAGTGACATACAGTCTAGTAAGATGCTTGTAGGCTTACTTGCCTTACTTGGACTGGAGAATCCATGGCAGGAATTAAGGAGAAATGCTCACTGGGCCTTGATAACCAGGAGTCGAATTATTCGTATTCTAGGCCATGAAAATTGTGAGGTAGAGTACTATGGAATGTTGGTTGGTGTCCATGTTGAGGAATTGGGATATGTTATACTAAGGAATAAATTAGCTGCTTGATGAATTGGATGATTGAGTCCTGGATTAGGGTAGTGACTGTAGAAATAAATAGGAATAGAACAGGAAATCACATGAAGAAAAACTGGTAAAACTTAGCTTATGTTTAATGTGAAGCTAACAAAATTTATTGAGGGCTCACTGTTGAATTTAGATCCTAGAGGATGTTGCATTGGAGAGAGTGTGGTTTTATAAAACTTTGAGGACCTCAGTCTTCGAAGTGAAAATGTCTAAGATTTTGTAGCTAGATAAAAGGTTATAGGTTGGGATGTGTGTTAGAGTCTGGGATTTTATCCTACTTTCAAGCTAATTCTTTTGTTGGAAATTGGTTAAAACTTGGCACAGTCCTTCAATAATCTGTGGCTAGTCATTTGGGAAGCACTGCTCCAGATAGTTGGGAGATAGAAGTTTGGTGAATTTGGAATAGAGGGGAGAAATTAGATTTAAAGATGCATTAACAGGTAACTTGTTACTTTACAAGTATATATTTTCTCTCCTTAAGTTGGAATTAGGCTCTTCAGTTCAAGAATATGCTTGATACTCTTGATTATATGTGAATTGTGTACTTCTTATTTCAGAGACAGATTGGGGAAAAGAATGTGACCTTTGCATTTGAGGCAAATGTATGTATTTACGATTTGTGGAGCAGAGTTTTCTTTCCAGTTATCTTTGTTTGCATTGATGATGGCAAGGGATATACGCATACGCATATTTGAACTTTGAACTTTGGATTTATTTTTTAAAAG
The DNA here is from genome assembly GCF_020826845.1 of Diceros bicornis minor. Classification (NCBI taxonomy): domain Eukaryota; kingdom Metazoa; phylum Chordata; class Mammalia; order Perissodactyla; family Rhinocerotidae; genus Diceros; species Diceros bicornis. Next base: position 53,857,358 of record NC_080744.1, on the reverse strand, counting down.
AATACAGATAGACTCCTACACTTATAAATTGAGTGCGATATTAATTTGCTACCTCTTTTCCTTATAATTAAATGGGATAAGTTTGTAAAATTGCTGAGGAAACTGAAGCATGCTATACAAATATTATTAAAATTATGTTGTTTCCAGGCCTACTTTCATTTAGAATCTATTAGTTACAAAATATGGATGGATAAAATGTATTTTTAGAAGTTGAAATACTAGAACATCATTACCAAACATTAGAAAATAGAATTTAAGAAATTCACAATTCCTTCTCCAATTTTATCGCTTTTTAATATTAACAGTTTAATCTTCTAAAATGCCTATTATTATGAGTTTACGTCATAGTTTTTATGCAGTTTTGTATCCTTTAAAAAATTAACATGCAGTTAAAATATATATGCAAAGCAGACATTAAAATATTTATAAGTAGTCTAGAGACAGTTTTGGTTGTCAGAACTGGAGGGATGCTACTGGCATCTAGTGGGTAGAGGCCAGAGATGCTGCTAAACATCTTACAATGCACAAGACAGCCTCCTACAACAAAATTATCTGTGCACAGTGTCAGTAGTGCTGAAGTTGAGAAACTCTGCTCTGGAGGAAATTTGAGTCTTCTCACTTTATTTTTGTTGTTGCTACTCTGATAGCTTGCTATCTTAATTGATTACTCAAATTGGATAAGCTTCCGTATTCCTATTCTGTTCAAGCCTTCTTCTCTCACTGCTCTATGCACTGCAGTTCTGAAAAATTTATCATTTATCTTCCACTATTTGCTATTCTTCTCTTCATCTTCCAGTTTGTGGTTGGGAAGAAAATCTATTCTGTTATTTTATAACAGTGATTAAATGACTGATAGCCTGTGAGGATTATTTAAAAACCAAACCAAACCACTTGCTTGTTAACCCAGAAGAACCATGGATTAGTAGGATTTTAGTTTCTGTGGGGAAAGATATTTTGAGGGACTCAACCAGCAACTTATCCACAAATCTATCTTCAGAATTAGTTCTACTGAGTTTCAACTTTTCACGATTTATTTTCTTCAAAACTTTAAGTCAGAAACCCTCATGTCTTTTTCATAACTCCATTCCCCCCTACCCTTATTATTACCCTTAACACCTCTGGCAGAATTTTTTTTTTTTTTTTTGTGAGGACGCTAAGCTAACATCTGTCACCAATGCTCCTCTTTTTGCTGAGGAAGACTGGCCCTGGGGTAACATCCCTGCCCATCTTCCTCCAACTTATATGGGACACTGCCACAGCATGGCCTGACAAGTGGTTCATTGGTGAGCGCCCAGGATCCGAACCCTGGCCGCCAGCAGTGGAGCGCGCGCACTTAACTGCTATGCCATGGGGCCGGCCCTGGCAGAATTGTTTTATTTGCATGTGCAGCTTTCCTGCAAGGAGGCAGAGGCAGATGGTTTGGGGTATAATATGGGAGAAGGGTGAAAGGTAATTAGAGTGGATTAATGATAAAATGCAGGGTGTGTGTAGATATAGATCAACAGTAGGTAGTGGCTGGAGCCTGTGTGTGTGTGTGTGTGTGTGTGTGTGTGTGTGTGTGTTATTTAGGTAGGTTGAAAGTCACAGTCCCTTACGTGGGTTACTGTCTGTGCTTGTGTCTGCACTTACTTGAAAAGGTATAAAGGCATTTCAGATCTGCGTAGAAATCTGAATTGTGTACACGTTTCCACTTTTGGATTTTTAAGTTGTATTTCATAAGTTAGTAGTAGAAATTTAATACATTCAATAGGTTTAATCATTGATGTTTTGTGCCCTTTGTGATTGATTTAGTTTATGATTTAAAAAAGAGCTACTTATTTTCACTTCTGAGCCAGCTAGCTTTATTATTTTTAATATCTTAGAGACTAGCTTGTCTCAAAAAGTGGTTGTGTTGAAGTGTGCTTATAGTTGTAGACACACCGTCTTATCTTGAACTTTCACTTGTAACTGTTAGGTTTAGATATTTGCTTGTAGGAAAGGATTTGACTGGTTTCTAGTGAATAAATGATACTGTGGCTTAAGTTTGAAGTCACATTGTAGAAGTAGCTTTTCCAAGAGTGCAGTAAAGGCACTTAAGTATATTCCTGAAATATAGGACATGATAGTTCCTGGAAGCCTACCTTTGTCATACAAGAGAACAGTTTTGTTAATAGTATTTAGTGCTTCAAGATCAGAGTGAACACATATCAAATATAAGAGGCATTGGTCAACACAGCGTGTTGCTTCAGACACAGTTGATTGAAGTTCCTTAAGAAAGAAATACACTTTTATGTTGGGGAAAAATGCTCTTGTTACCTAATTTTAAAATTATACACGTGAAAAGTCTGTTGAAAACAACTTGATTACAAGTAATTTTTCTGAGGAATGGAGACGTGCCAGCCTTAGCTTATTCTTACACATCCTCTCATTTATTGTAATTGAGTTTTTCTGTAAATAGGAAGATCTGTAATGTCAGAACATTTTTGCAGATTTTCTTCCTCTATTCTTAAGATTGTAGAATAAACTTTCTTTGATATAGATAGGAAAAAAATTAAGTTTATTTGTTATATGATATTGCTGTCCCACACAAAGATGATGATATTGACCCCCATCCATAAGACATACTCTGATTGTTTTTTTCCCCTGATATTAATGAAATTTTCATTCTGTATTTTTTGCCCTATTTTTGTATTTAATTTAGATTGGAACAGAAGATTGTAGGTTTTGGATTCAGGAGTTGGGAAGGCAGCTTTCGTTTGCAAGCGTTCCTGGGAAGTAAGATGCTACCTACCCATGGAATTTGGAAAAGAATCATAATGGCTAGCATTTATGGGATACTTATTATATGCCAGGCACTGTTCTTAGGGCATTTTGTGTATTAACTCAATCTTCACAACATCTCTATAATATAGGTTCTGTTATTCCATTTTACAAATGAGGGAGCAGGATCAGGGAGGCTAACTTATTCAAAGTCAGAGAGGTCATATAGCTGTTAATTGGGGAAGCCAGGATTTGAATATAGTCAGTCTGGCTTCAGAATTCATGCTCTTGGGCCAGCCCGGCGGTGTAGCGGTTAAGTGTGCATGCTCCACTTCTGCGGCCTGGGCTTCGCAGGTTTGGATCCTGGGCACAGACTGGCGCACCGCTTGTCAAGCCATGCTGTGGCGGCGTCCTGTATAAAGTAGAGGAAGATGGGCACAGATGTTAGCCCAGGGCTAATCTTCCTCACACACACACACAAAAAAGAATAATTCATGCTTTTAAACACTATACTGCCTCTGAGAAACATATTTCATACTTTAAAAGGTATTGTATAGTGAGATTGTTAGATTCTGCCTGTGAACGAAGATTGAATCATTTTACCATCAGAGCATAATTTAGGCTCTTTGTACTTGTAGTATTTGAGCCATTTGACTTTTGGTCAGTGAAGTCCTTTACAAGGTATTTTTTTGTTTTTGATTTTGGACATTAGAAAATGTTTACAGTTAAGGGAGGGAAGCACCTTATAGAACATTTTATGCACAATACCATTTCAGTTTTGTCATAGATAAATTTATATATGTATTTCTTTTTTAAAAGCTTGAGGACAGATACTAAATCTCTGGATGGTGGCATATCGGTTATGTGTTTCTACAGTAATCACTTTTATAATCTGGAAAAAATTTTTCTTTTAAGACAGATTATGTTTAGTAAATACCAGTGTCCTGGTGACTTTGAAAAGTTACAGGAAATAAAAAACTGTTCTCAAATTGTAAAAAGGGAGAGACTTCCTAAGCTCTCCAGTGGCAAGAGACCAAGTTACATTTTTTCTGCTTCTTAGAACCTGCTGGCTGTTTTTCTACCACTCTTGGATGTAGGTGATCTTTTGGTATTACTTTACCTTTTTCCCCAGTTTTTTTTTTTGAAAATTAGTTATCTGTTTTCTCCATCTTATAGGTCCAATCCGGTTATTCTTCTACCAGTTTTACACATAGGCATTTGCTTGATACACTATGTTTAATTTTTCCTAACTTATCTTAAAAACTTTTATAGTTTCTGAAAGGTTGGAAGTATATATAGTCCAATTAACCTTTGTGTAACTTTCACCTAAATTTATTAATGGTTATCTTTTGCCATGTTTGCTTTATCTCTCTAATATATATTCTGTTTTTCTCTGAACCATTTGAAAGTGAGTTGTACCCCTAAATACTTCAAAATACATCTCATAAGATTAAGGACATTGTCTTACAAAACCAAGAAGATTATTTTGTCTTTTTAAGTGTAGGGATGTTCAAATTTCCCATGGAGCTTGTAAATACTAGGCACCATGTGAATTTATTATATGCTTTGTGAAGGCTAGATTTCTGCCAACCTGCAATTAAGGGCCAAAAAGTAAAATGCTGTTGGTATGCTTTTATGTATAGGTAAAATAAAGTAACAGTAGAGACAGGAGGAGACATTGACAGAATAACTACAATGCAGGATGGAGCTATTTTCTCTAGGAACAATGGCACAATAACTATAATAACCTAGAGGTTATCACATCATCATGACCTCTTAAGATAAAGATGTTAATAAGGATGAGCCTGGCTCAAGAAGAAGATGTTAGAGGGAAAAAAATCAATAATGGTTCAAGTGGAAAAGTATTTGGCACGTAGATAAACATCAATTATTTAGAAATTTTCCTTAGTGGAAGCTGTCATTTTCCATTGATGTCAGATTGCTAACATCTTACTGTACTCTTGGTTAAATGTATTTTATTTTCATCATGGTCGGGTAACATCTGTTTCTTCATTGTTAAGGACTTTACATGAGAACATCTTCAGTGAGTATTCTATTCGTTATCAGAAGGGATAAAAGGAGTTATAGACTGCCATCCTTTGAGTTCCTCCTGTTTCCTTCTCTGTTGTTCATCTTGCCCTGCATGGGTAATATATCAGAGTGATGAAAGAAGCTCCAGCTCTGTACTCAGGGACAACAGAACATTTGTTTTTTTTAGTTGTGAGTTGTTTTGTTTTTTGCTTCTAAGTTTGTGGGCTGTGTTTCCTTTCGTGCAAATCTATTTCACGTAAATAAAAGATTTAAGTTAGAGGAAGGAAATAGTCTATTATGGGTCACAAATCACATGTTAATTTAAATGGAAGCAAACCTTTGCAAGTAGTAGTTTCTGTGCCTGTGCTTGCTTATTAGTTGCTTTAAATAACCCCTAATGTGGTGATGACCCCCATATTTGTATCTCTAGCCCAGACTCTCCCTTGAATTCCAGACTCCTGTATCCCAACTATATTTCCAGTTAGATGTCTAGTGGGCATCTCAATCTTAACACGTCCAAAACCAAACCTCTGATTTCCCTCACCCCCAACCTTTTCTCCTGCAGTCTTTCCCATCTCAGTAAGTGGGAGCTCCATTCTTCAGGTGCTCGGGCCAAAAGCTTTGAGTTATCTTTGGTTCCTCTCTTCCTCACACCCTGCATACAGTCCGTCAGCAAATCCTTTCAGCTCCTCCTTCCAAGTATATGCAGATTTTGTCTACTTCCCACAGCTCCACTTCTCCTACCCTGGTTGATACAAGCCAGCATCCTTCTCACTTTAATTACTGTGAAACTGCTAACTGTTCTCCTTGTTCTCTTGTTCTCCCAGTCTCGTCTCAACATAGCAGTGTGATCCTGTTCAAAAGCTATTTCTTTGGTCGAAACCATCCACTGGCAAGTTGTATACTGTAGAATGGATAAAATCTTGAGTTTCGTGTTATATGAATTGTATCTCAATAAATGATAGCAAAACAAATAAATTTTAAAAACCACTTTCAATGGCTTACTATTTTCAGTGAAAGCCAAAGTCCTTATAGTGCCCTGTAAGGCTCTACGTGATGTACATGTATGCTTATCCCCCCAGTGCCTCTACAGTTCTTCCCCCTTGTTCGTTTTTGTTCCACCCACACAGAGCGCTTTAAAAAATACCAAGCTTGCTCCTGTCTCAGGGACTTTGCCCTGTCCAATCCTTGTTTACATGGAACACTTTCCACCCCTGGGTTGCTGTATTATCTACTCTCTTTCTTTTTTATTTTTTAAATAAAAAAATTTTAAATAGTGGTGAAATACACATAACATAAGTTTACCAGCATGACCATTTTTAGTTCTGCAGTTCAGTAGTGTTAAGTACATTCACATTGTTGTGCTTGGCTCTCTTTCTTTTAAGTCTTTGCTCAGATGTTAGTGAGGTCTTCCGATTACCTCAAAAATACTAACCCCTTCCTTGGAACTCTCTATCTGCTCACCCTGCGATAGCGCTCTTATAGCCATCTGAAGTTGTTTGCTTGTTTTATTGTCTGTTTTCCTTCTCTAGAATAAAGCTTCATGAGGTCAGTAGTTTTGTTTTGGCTACTGCTGTATTCCCAGCATCTAAACCAATGCTTAGCATTTAGTAAGTGCCCATTATACATGTGTTGAGTGAATAATGAATGATTACTGAACTAAATAATTTCTCTTTTTGTGAATTAGGTAAGAATTCCAAGTGTTTAAGAGTATGTCTGGAAAAAAAGTCTCTAAAGCTTCTAATTAATCTTTTTACTTTAGTTGACTTTAAAAAGGAATGAAACTACCATTTTTGTTAGTGTATTGGTTTTGCTCATTGAGTATTTTTATATGCCCTGGTAATTAAAAAATTAGGTAGGTTAACAAGTTAGAATTTTCTCTATAAAAACTAAAACTATATATTCCTATTTTTTTAAATGTTATTTTTAAAGCACTTAACAGTTGTCATTCACTACAAATATTAGACTAAAAATGGAAATGTAGAGTGTCTTCATGGTTATCTGATTATACTCAATAAAACTTGTAAACTTTACTATATTATTAAGATGAAACTTTTAAAAACTCATTTTCATTTTGGGGTAAATTTAGAATCACAGAATGTTGGAGCTAGAAGGAGGTTTTATAGTCTTGAGTGGGTCACAATCTCTCTGTCTCATCTTAAGATTAATTATACTTGCCCTATATGTATGGTTTACGAGGGTTAAATGAGATAATATATTCATTAATTGATGAGCCATAATTTACTGAAGTCTTACCTGTTATGTCCTGTTTACTATTCTGAGCCTTTATATATATTAATTCATTTAATCCAAATAATAACGCTATTAGCTACAGCTATTGCTATTTCACCTGTTTTATAGTTGGGGAACTAAGGCACAGAGTAGTAAGTAAGTTGTCCAAGATCACTCAGATAGTAAGTGGTGAAGCTGGGATTCTAACCCATGAAGTTTTAGTTCTAATAAAGATAGTGCTTGCTAAACTGTTGGAACAAAAAGTAGGATATGTTGACCATGTACTGCTGTGGTTATTGAAGAACTTAGTTGCAGCAGGAATATGAGAGTTATAATTCTGTCCAGAAAGTCATGCAAAATGATGATGAAAGCTGCATGGGTAATTGCAGAGACAAACGTCTGAAATGCGCTTATAGCATCAGTAGAAGATTTTTTTTAAACTTAACCTGGTGAATAGATCTATAATAATTTTATTTTTAACAAATTGCATTTTGCGAATGCTAGGCCTGTTGGAAATTCTAATACTTCTTGGATGAGTATCATAGGATCACTTGTTTTCTGACAATTACTTTATGGCTCTCCTGTCAGCAAGGTATAGGCTGCTTTCTTTATAAATACAAATAGAAACAGAAATTTCCCTGTAACATTAAGTAGATTCATTAATTCTTAGAGCAAACATTTATTGAGCACCTATTTTCTGTCTGACTCGGTTCTAGGTACTAAGGGTACCTCACTGAATAAAACAAAGTCATTGTTCTCATGGAACTTACATTCTAGTGTTGGAGGGATATATGTCAATAAAAATAATATGAAGAAAGATAAAGCAGGATATTAGAATAAGAGTGGTTGAGACATATGCTTTTACAAGGGAAGGATCAGAGAAAGCTTATGAAGGAATGTAAGTAGATATCTGAATGAAATGTGGCAGCCAGCCCTGCTTTGGGGAAAATGTTCTGGGCAGAGGAGCAAGAAGGGGACTGATGTGGCTGTAGCACACAGAGTAAGGGGACAATGGTGGAAGATAAGATGAGACAGATATGGGAGTGGAGTAGGGGAATGCAGCCCCTTATAAGGATCATGTTCAGCCTTGTAAGCCATGGTTAGGACTTTGAGCGATTTGGAAACCTTTGGAAGGTCTTGAGCAGAGGAGTGACACGATATGACTTTACTTGTACAGCGTTACTCTAGCTGTTGTGTGAAAAACAGACTGTATGGGGGCAAGAGTGGAAGCAAAGAGGCCAGTTATTTGTCATAGTTTTTGATTGTCTAGAACCTTTTGAACCTTGCTGTGTTTGGCACATTTTCAGCCTTATTAATTCCATCACCCTAATTCACATTCCCAGCCTTTCATTTGCAACTAGGACACAGGCATGTGTCTTCTGAACTAGGCTCCTCTAATCAGAAACCTCACTGGAGACCTGGATTCTGAACTGAGCAGACATGTTGGCTTGCTCAAGTTTTGCTGATAGTGTGCATCTTTCAGATGGTTATGACACACTTTTCCCTAGCTGTTTTAAGGTTGTGTTTCTGGTACAAAAGTGGCATTGGAGAGGTGGGGCAGTGCTGGTGTTTTTCACATGACATTTTTGGGGTAATTATGGTGTATACTGCTGGCTTCTGGGGATACCTGGATAGTCTTGAGGAAAGTAAAAGTGGAGAGAGTTTCCAGTATTATTGTCAAGTAATTGAATATTACTTCAAGTAGGATAATATTGTATGGGAAGTGTGGGGATTGGGTAAGATAATAATGGAGAATGCTTTAGTATTTATGGAAAAATCTATAGGTTCTAGGTCAAGTCCTGTAGGATTTGCATGTTGATTTCCAAGGAACACAAAATCTTGGATTCCTGTTTGTATCTGGTGTCACTTTGCCTGATTCATGATTTCTTTTGGTTCAGCTTGATATTATAGAAGCAATGATATTATTAGTACTAGGGCATGTATATTTATAGATTGATGGAACCTGGGAGAGTGTAGCAAGTAACAAGGATCAGGAATAGAGTAGTTAATTAGGAATTGGAGTAGACAAGTTAGGCAGCTTAGAACTAGGCAATCAGGAAGATCTGTAACGAGGGGAGATCAGATACAAAGGTAAGTAGGTGAGAGGCCAAGCTCTTCAGATAGAATTGAAGAAATGGGTGAATATTTAAGTGCTTCAGTGAGATTTGGTGATAGAGCTGCATTCTGTCCCTACTTTTTGAGCTTTTGACTGTTTGCTGAAGTATAGGAACAAATCTCAGTTGAGTACGTCCACACTCTTGTGTGTGGGAACAGGCAATTTTGTGGTATCTGACTGAGCTGAGTAGTGCAAGGGTCGGAGATTGGCAGGGGCTCCCGTGGAGTACACTGTGCCAAGTTCAATCACTAGCTGTGGAAATCAAGGGTATACATATGTAATTTTTTGGGTGATAAAAAGTACGTTCTTCTTTGGTATTTCATTACATGTTTTTCCACATCTTAGAGGTAGATGTCAGTTTAGGTTTGAAAGGTCCCTGCCATCTGCTGTACTTTGATAATTCTTTTCTTTTCTGTTTTTTGTAGTCACATCAGAAACGTGAATGGTGACTTACTTTGTTTATGATGAGAGTAATAGAATTATTGTAGAAAATCATGAAGTCATTGAAATCAAAAGTACCTCCTTGCTACTGCCTCCTAATTGCTGTGTGACCTTGGGCTTGTTACATATCCCTCAAACCTCAGTTTTCTTTAAAATAGGCTAATAGGTCTTACTCTGTTGGGTGGATTAAATGAAAAAATGTAGAACACTGTAGAGCCTGGCAGATAGCAAGTGCTCAATAAATTTTAGTTATCATTACATCGAATTTATAAACATTGTTTAATTAAACACTTAAGTTTATCTGCTCAGGATTTTTTTTGTATGTAGTAAGCTATCAGCACACATTTTAAAAAGTTGGAATACATTTTTTAAGTAAAATAGATACAAGTAGTTTTGGATTTTTAATTTTCCATTTAAAGATGTGAAATGTGAACCTTTTTTTTTTTTTTAACAAATGTATTTTAGCCAGATTTTCATGTGAATTTTAAAATACTAGATTTCTAAAATGGGAATGGAAAGAAACAACCTTAGCATAATATTATGAATATATTGTGCGATGAAAAACTGAAGATAGTCAGGAACAAAGTAAAAATGCTCTCACTCACTGTTATTCAGTGTGGTTTGGTAGTCCTAGTTAGTGTAGTAAGTTTAAAAAAAAGAGACTTATAAATAGATGAAAAAAGATTTAAACATGAAAAGCAGAATCAACAAAGTGTCAGCAAAAAAAAATAAGGCAATACTATTCTTAGAATTTTGCTTGCAAAATCAAGAGGCTCACAAATCCCCTGCAGAGGCATATGGATCTCAGGTTAGAACTCCTGTTGTAGAGGAAAAAAAGACAGTTATAACGAGTCAACACTAAAGTGCTTAAGTGACTTCCTACAGAGTTGATACCTGTTTTGCAATACTCTGCCTAGTCCACTCTGTTGTTGTTGTATGAAAGCAGTGATAGAAAATATGTAAACAAATGTGCATATAGCTATGTTGAAAAAACAGGTGGCCAGCTGAAATTAGCCTTTGGGTTATAGTTTGCCTACCCCTGTCTTATGTTGTTTGGGAACTTTTTCTAATCAGTACATTACCTGTGACATCAGGTAAGGTATTTCTTGCTTGAAAGGTAGCACCTGTAGTAACTAGCTCTATTAATATATACTGTTAAATGCTTAGATTAAAGCAAGCATGTAGAAAAAGAAGGGTATAGCTGCTGGTAAAAGTCAGGGAATTTCTGTATGCAGAAAAGTTGCAGAGCTTCTCAAACCTGAATGTGCATACAGATCACTTTGGGAATCAAGTAGGTCTGGATAGAGCCTGAGTCGCTTGGAGGACCGGTAGATCTGGGGGGAGCCGAAGCATCTGCATTGCTAACAATTCCCCAGGAGATGCCCATGCAGCTAGTTCCTGAAACACAGTTGAAATAGTAAGGTTCTGTGTGTCAGGAAAGTGCAAAATACTGTACACAGAAAAAGATTTAATTGGATAAAAACTGAAATATGCACAAACACAGATTTCCAGTCTCAGTGGTAATAGTTAATGAATGAGCTTGTTTGAACACATGGTGAGAAGTAGGCCCCCAGATTTTCTTGTAGCTTTTTAGCTTAGATATAGAGTTGGACCTTCAGTACTGCTAAGAAGTTCTTGAAAATAGTCTAGTTGCTTGTTTCTCATCTGATACTAGCAATGTTGATGTTTGGTTTCCCCCAGTGTTCTTTTGGTACTTGTGATCACTGGTTGTCGTTTAATCTTGTATTTCCTCCGTCTCTTACTACTTATGTCCTATTAACAAAAATACAGTTATTTATGAATAATGAATCATTACAAGATGTTAAATAGTTTCTTGGAGGTGAGCAGAATGTTGATTTCATTTACTTTCCTGAAACTGGACAACTTGGAATATTTTGAATTGTCTTTATTTTTGATTCTGGACTTTTTTTTTTAATTTTGAAAAATTTTATAACTTAGGGAAAAGTAAAAGAAAGGCCAAATACCCATATGCCTACCACTTTGACTCAACATTTTTCTTTTAAAAGAAATTTAATTAGCTTTATTAAAGTATAATTTCCATACAATAAAATTCAACAGTTAATTTTGAGACATATATATATAGTCGTATAAGCACTACCATATTCATAATATAGAACATTTACATCAACCCATAAAGGTCTCTTGTGCTCTTTGCAGTCAATTCAAAATACTTTCTGCTTTCTCTTTTGATTTCTTCTTTGACCCATAGGCTATTTAGAAGTGTGTTAAGTTCCTGATATTTGGGATTTTTCCAAATATCTGTTACTGATTTACTTGCACTGTAGCCAGAAAACATACTCTATGATTTCAACTTTTTAAAATGTAAGGAAACATCCTTTATGGCCTAGAATGAAATCTCTCTTGGTGAATATTCCATGTGTCCATGAAAAGAATATGTATTCTGTTGTTGGGTGGAATGTTTTATAAATGTTAATTGGGTCAAGTTATTTGATAGTGTTCAAGTTTTCTGTATCCTTATTTTTGGTCCACTTGCTGAGTGAGGACTGTTATGATTTCCAGCTATAATTATAGATTTGTCTGTTTCTTTCAATCCTGTCAACTTTTTCTTCGTGTATTTTGAAGCTCTGTTATGTCACACATTTTGATGAATTATGAAAAATCCTTCTTTAGCCCCATAATTTTGAAGTTTACTTTGTCTGATAATACTGTAGACACTCCAGCTTTCTTTGGATTAATGTTTTTACTTTAACTTATCTTTATTTTTGTGTATAAAGTGTCTTTTAGCTAGCACGTGTTTACATTTGCCTTTTTTTAATAAGAAAATGACTGTTTCTGTTATTTACTGTTTAGATCATTTACTTTTAAGTAAAAATTATGGATATAGTTGAGTTTAAAACTACCATTTTACTATTTGTTTTCTGTTAGTTTTGTCTGTTCATAGTTCTTTTTTACCCCTCTTTTTCTGCATTCTTTGGGATTAATTTAGTAGTTTAAAAAAATGATTCCATTTTATCTCTGCTGTTGGTTTATGTGATAAACCTGTTTGTTATTTTTTTAGAGGTTGTTCCTAGGGTGTACAATATACATCTATAACATCATTGTGTACTTTCAAATAATATAACACTTCATTTACAGTGTAAGTCCTCTTCCATTTCTCTTCTCCTTCATTGTGCTGGTATTTTCATACATTTTAATTCTGTATGTGTCATAAATGCCACAGTACATTGTGTTTTTTTAAATATAGTCACTTAGCTTTTAAAGAGATTAAAAATGAGAAAAGAAATCTTTTTTATTTTCTCATATATTCATCATTTATGGCACTATTCTTTGTGTCAGATTTCCATCTGATATCATTCCTTCTGCCTGAAAAACTTTCTTTTTTCAGTAACATTTTTGGTTATATAGGTATGTTAGTGATGAATTGTCAGCTTTGCTGTCTGAAAAAGAGTTCATTTCACCTTTTTTTTCTTTCACCTTCATGTGTGAGATATTTTCACTGGGTATAGAATCTTAGCTTGATAATTTTTTTCTTGGAGTACTTTAAACATGTTGCTGCATTATCTTCTGACTTATGTAGAGTTATGCTGTCATTCATACCTTTGTTTTTCTGTACATAATATGTCTTCCTCTCTAACTCCTTTGGTCCTGACGTGCCCACAGCTGATTTTAAGGGCTTTTTGTCACTAGTTTTCAGCCATTAGCCTATGATTTGCCTCTGTGTGGTTTTCTTTTATATTTATTCTGCTTAGGATTTGTTGAGTTTCTTGGATCTGTAGATTTATAGTTACATCTTTTCCTTTTTTCCCCCATCATGTTTGTTTTCCTGTGTGCTCCTTAACATACGGAACATATTTATAATAGCCATTCTAATCTCTTTGTATGCTAATTCCACCATCTCTGTAATTTCTGTTTCTAATGTCTTAACTTTTTTCCCAGTTATGAGAGAAAAATATATTTATGTTTTTCTGGTTCTTTACATGCATAGTAATTTTTGGTTGGATGCAGATCATTCTGATTTTTACTTTTTTTGTGCATTTGATTTTGTCTCTCCTTTAAACATTGTCAGACTTTTTTGGTGTATGGTTAAACTACTTGGAATCAGTCGAGTCCTTTGGAAGATTGCCTTTAAGCTTTGTTAGGGTAGGTCCAGAACAGCCTTTAGTCTATGGCTAATTTTACCCCATGAATTAGGTGGTGTTTTCTGAGGGCTATACCCAATGCTCCATGTGTTATACAGGTCTTTCTTCCCTGGAATGTGGGAATATGAACACTTCCCAGCCCTGAATAAGCTTCAAACATTGTTCCTTATTTTTTTTTTATGGTTTATTCTGGCCTGGGATAGTTTATTCTCTCACATGGTCAGATTAGTACTCAGCCAAACGCTTAAGCAGACCCCTCTTTAGGTCTCAGAGCTCCGTCTCTGTTCAGCTTTCTCTTCTTTGGTACTCTCACCCACAAATTCTAAATGCCTGGTCTCCCTGAACTCAAATATCTGGCTCCTCAATTCAGTGAGACCACCAGACTCTGTTTGGGTTCCACCCTGCACGTTATCCTTGAAACTGCTTCTAGGTAGTAAGTTGGGCTAGTTGTAGATCTCACCTGGTTTGTTTATCCTTTCATGTATTTGGTCCAGTTTTCTAATTGTTTATGGTGGTAGGTTAAATTGAGTCCCTCTTATTCCATTATTGCTGAAAGTGGAAACTGATTTAACCATTTGTGTCCTTATTCTTTTCTGTCTTGCTGGGAATCACTTAGTGAAAATTGTGCATGTCACTTTAACCTTAAGTACTTCAAAATATATCTCCAAAAATTCAGATTATTCTCCTACTATATAACTGTAATGTTGTAATAAAGAAAATTAACAAGAATTCTTTAATATCATATAAGACTGATTCCAATTTGTCTGGGATTGTTTCCAAATAATTTTTGTTTCCTTCTCAATTGAGTTCTTTTCTGTTTTGCTTTTTTTTGTTTCTTTCATTGTTTTTGCTCTAGTATTTTTGGACAATATCATGTTCATGGTTGTGTCACTCTTGTCTGTCCTGTTCTTTTTGTTGTGATATAATGTGGATAACTTCTTTTTTCCTTGTCTCTGAGACCAGTGTATTTTTTCCACTTCAAGTCGTAGTTTGAGTGGCTGAATATTTTGTGTTCTACCCACTTTTCTGCAGTTATAATGATATACAAGCTTTCTGAGAATTCCAGACCTGTATTCTCTCTTGAGATTTTTAAAAAAGTGAATTGTATGACTTCAGAGGGTTGAGGGCAGCATCAGGAGTCCAGTGTGCTGTGTTTTCCCACTTTTTCATTAGAGTATTCTGTTTATTTCTTTGGCTGCCTGTTTGAAAGATTATACCGTTAGGTTATGCCCAGTGTTGTATTTGTACACTGGCTCTCTTGAAAACAAGAAAAAAAATCCTCTGATTTGTAGCCTTTTCTAATTTCAGTGGTGTAAATACTCTCCTCATGGCTGATTTCAAGCTACCAACATAATGTCATTGAACACAGGGTTGGGAAGACATTGGTGCTTCTGAGGCTAGATCAGCCAGCTCCAGCACACAGTGCTTATCTCCTTTTCTTATTTGGTTTCAGTTCTTTAGGATTATTTTGTTTGTTTGTTTTAGTATGGGAAGGTGGGCTCCTTTTTATAGTTGTTTGTTTTGTTTTTGTTTTCATGGTTCCCCCTTGGTTTCATTAAGTATTGGGGGAGAGAAATTACATAATACAGTACCAGTACATTATCTTAACTTCAGTGATTATTTTTTACATTACTAAGATAATATAATAAATATTGAAATTTAAGCATAGTTAACACAGAAACATAGGTGTTACGTAGAAGATGATAATGAAGTAGACTTGATAACTATATGTCCGTGGGTGGCATTTTTAACTTTCCCATTGAAACCCCATGAATCATGTTCTATCTCAGTTATAAAGATTCAGAAAATCATTACTCAGGTCCTTTGTTAGTGCCAGTAAACATTATGTTGCTTTCTCAAAATTCCTTTGTGTGTGGGACAAAGAAAAGATGACTTTGTTTAATAACTCTCCCAGTAGTGTTCCATCCATGCAAATAATTGAGCTTTTATCACCTGTGCTTCACCAGAACAGCAATAGTTACTGTTTTGAGTTATCAGAAGTGGCAAAATACTTTATCTGAACTGTGGCTTGAAAAGTTGATTTGTTTTGGTGCTGAAAAAAGAGTGGAAGCAGTAACTTTGCAAAGCCAAGTTTGTGTTGTGGCTACTCAGTCCACGTGAAAGACATACAATTCAGTAATCCAGTGGAAATCCTACATTTGATATTCAAAATGAAAGAAACTATCCAAAAGTTCTCATACTACAACTTCCCCATTCTTGATTTCTTCTTGATATTTTCTCTTGTGTGGGATATTTTTTTTTGTGTGTGTGAGGAAGATCAGCCCTGAACTAACATCCACGCCAATCCTTCTCTTTTTGCTGAGGAAGACTGGCCCTGGACTAACATCTGTGCCCGTCTTCCTCCACTTTATGTGGGACGCCGCCACAGCATGGGCTGAAAAGCGCTGCATCAGTGCGTGCCCGGGATCGAACCCCGGCCGCCAGCAGCGGAGCACTGGCTCTTAACCGCTATGTCATGGGGCCGGCCCCTGTTGTATGGGATATTTTTTTAAGCCCAGGTATAAACTAAAGAAATATTTTTAAAGAATTTGGAAAATACATTAGTAGGATATTTGATTCCATTTTTTAGTCTTGATTTTTAAAAGTTCCACACTAATGGGCTTTATTATCTCTTATACCTTGGCTTCATTGTATTTTCTTTGCTAGTTGCAAAGATAGTTTTGGATTCTAGTTTTGGACTCCATTCCTGTTACCTCTCTTGAGAGCAGTGCATTCAAGAGTATGATGATGTGACTCAGTAATAGTTTAAATTGAATAGTCCTTTCATGCCAGCCTTTGTGCTAAGCAGTTTACATGCATTTAAGGTAGTCATTGTTGTCTCTATTTTACAGATAGAAAAACCCTGAGATTTTAAAAAAATTAAATAATTACCCAGCTCATGTGATCATGGCTAGGAAGTGTAAGAATTCAAACCGAGTTCTGTCTTTATTCCTGAATTTATGGCCTAAATTTGTGTATATAGGTCTCAAAGGCAAGTGTGGGAGAGAAGGAAACGGAGGAGGAGGAGAGAGAGGAGATGATAATGATGGATGAATAATTTATTGAGCCTTTACTGTCTGATAGGCACTGTGCTGATTGCCACACAAGGCTTAAATCGTTTAATCCATGTGACAACCCTAAGAGAGAAGTATTCTACTTCTCTCCATTTTAAGGATGGGAAACTGAAGCTGAGTTTTCCATTTGATTAGGGAAACAAGCTAATAAATGAAGGTAATGGGATTCAAATTCAAATAATTTTTTTATTCTAGTAAAAAATGCTTATCATAAAATTTATTGTCTTAACCGTTTCTAAGTGTACAATTCAGTAGTGTTGAATATATTTACCTTGCTGTGCAATCAATCTTCAGAACTTAAACCCAGATGATTTAAGAGTTTGTGTCCTTAACCATAGAGTGACTAGCCAGTGACTGCATAAACAGAAAATTCAGTGATGGAACATTTAGGCTTTATGCAATACATTAGGAAACCATTATAGTTTTTTTTTTTTTTTTTAAATTTGGTGTTTTGTTTTAGAAAAGAGGGCAGTTTTCCTTCGGAAGAAATTTTACTTGATTTGTTAAGGAATCACTGTTTTTGACTTCTGCTCAAGCTGGAGATGTAGAAACCGGGACCAGATTTATCCTCCTGCCTGAAAAAGACTAAGAAAACTAGGAAAAACCCAGAGAAACAAAGTTTTTAAGACACTGCTCACCAGGCAGTAAAGCATGGTGATCCCTGAGACGAGAAACAAATGAGGCGAGACTTATGATTGCTCCAGCTTTCCACCTTGAGAGAATTTCCGTCTGTAGTTCTGTGAGAGGAACCTAGGTGGAGGCCAGTGAACTCTCTGAGTTGAGATGGAATGGAGAGTCAAGGGAGACCAAAGCAGCTAGAGTTTGCAGACAGAGTGTCAGAGTGAAGAGCGCTGCAAAGAGAGAGAATCCCTAAGATCTGCAGAGGGTTCTTTTGGAGTGTTTGGCAGTGTACTGATCAGAGCATACATGTGAGGAAACTACCTGAGGTCAGGGAATGAAACAGTGCCCTGTGTCACATAGTGCAGGAAATAGTGCCTATTCTTACCAGCCAGCCTTGAAAAACTCATTATTTGTAGAGTAATGGGTAGAGTACTCAGGTAGGTCTTGCCTCAAGGGTGGGGAATAATTAGCCCTACACTGAGCACTCCTCCAGACCCACCTAACAAATCATAAATGCAAGACCTGAAAGGATCAAACTGTTTCCAAGTAACTTTGTCTTATAACAAAGCCTGAGAATATTTATAAGAATACAAAGTGTCTAGCACCCAGCAAAGTGAAATTCACAATGTCTGGCATTCATTCAGTGAAAGATTAGGAGGCCTGCAATGAAGCAGGGAAACACAATTCATAATGAGAAGAATAAGCAGTCAGTTGGAACCAACCCAGGACTGACACAGGTATTAGAATTAGCAGGCAAGAACATTGTAACTGTATTTCACGTGTTTAAAACAAGTTAAGTAGAGACATAGAAGATATAAAACAGACACAAATCTAATTTCTAGAGATGAAAGCTACAGTGTTTTCAATGGAAAGTACACTGGATGGCATGAACAACAGCTTAGACATTGCATATAATATTAGTGATCTAGAAGACATAGCAATAGAAACTCTTCAAAATGCAACATAAAAAAGAATTTTTAATAAATATGAAAAGACCATCAGTGGGCTGTGGGAAAAGTTTGAGTGACCTACTATACTTGTAATTGGAGTCCTTGGGGTGGTTGGTGGGGATAATAAAAAAAAAATTGAAGAAATAGTAGTTGAAAAACTATAAACCCACAGATCCAAGAAGTTCACTGAAACTAAAGCTCAGGAAATATGAAGAAACCAAAGCACATCATAATCAAATTGCTCAAAGCCAATAATAAAGAGGAAGATCTTAAAAACATCTAGGAAGGGAAAAGACACATTATATTCAGAGGAGCAAAGATAAGGATGACAGATTTCTTGTCAGAAGGCATACAAATGAAAAGATGGTGGAGCAACATTTTTAAAGTATTTAAAGAAAAAAAAAACATAACTCTGTCAGCCTAGAATTCTATGCCCAGTGAAAATATCTTAAAAAAATGAAGACAAAGGGCCAGCCTGGTGGCATAGTGGTTAAGTTCGTGTGCTCTGCTTTGCGACCTAGGGCTCGTGGGTTCGGATCCTGGGTGCAGACCTACACACTGCTCATCAAGCCATGCTGTGGTGGCATCCCATATGCAAAGTAGAGGTTGATTGGCACAGATATTAGCTCAGGGACAGTCTTCCTCAAGCAAAAAGATGAAGATGGGCAACAGATGTTAGCTCAGGGCCAATCTTCCTCACATACACACACAAAAAAGGACAAAGTAAAGACTTTCAGACATACAAAAACTGGAAGAATTCTTCACCAGCAGAAGAAATGTTAGAGGAAGTCATTCAGGTAGAAGGAAAATGATGCCAGACAAAGTCACAGTCATAGAGATTTCAATACCCCTCTTTTTAATAATGGATAGAAAATCGGTAAGGATATAGAAGACTTGAACAATACTGTCAACCAAAGTAACCTGGTTGACATTTATAGAACACCCTACTCAACAAGAGCAGAGATTGACATTTCTAGACACTCATCCATTAACAACACAATACACATTCTTTTCTAGTGCACATGAAACATTTGCAAAGATAAGCCAGATTCTGAGTCATAAAATAAGTCTCAGTGTATATAAAAGGATTGATGTCATACAAAGTATGTTCTCTGGCTATACAGAGAGTTAAATTAGAAGTCAATAACAGAAAGATAACTGAAAAATCTTCAGTATTTGGAAACTAAGTAACAGCCTTCTAAATAGCACACGAATCATGGAAGAAATCAGAAGGGATTTAAAATTAGAAAGTATGTTGAACAGAATGAAAATGGTAACACAACATAGCAGAATCTGTGGGGTGCTGCTAAAGCAGTATTAAGGGGATATTTCTAGCACTAAACACCTGGACTGGAAAAGAAGAAAGGTCTTAAATCGATGGCCTCACCTTGTAAAGCTAAAAAAGAGCAATTAAACTCAAAGTAAGCAAGTGAAAAGAAATAATAAATATCAAAGTGAAAATCAACAAAATAGAAAACAGAAAAACATTCAAGGAAAATCAAAGGAAATAAAAGTTGGTTCTTTGAGAAGATCAATAAAATGGATAAATCTCTGGCTATCCTGATCACGAGCAAAAGAGAGATGACGATATAGATTACCAATATCAAGACTGAGAGAGGTAACATCACTGCAGATTCAAAGGATATAAAAAACACTATAAGGGAACGTTATGAACAACTTTATCTCCTTAACTTCAACAACTTGGATAAAATGAACAAATTCTCAAAAGCTCAGTCAAGAAGTAGGTAACCTGAGTAGCTCTTTATCTTTATATGAAATAGAAATTGTTGTTAATAACCTTTTCATAAGGAAAACTCCAGGCCAAGATGGCTTCACTGGTGAATTCTACCAGACATATAAGGAGGAAATAATACTAATTCTATGTAAATTTGTCCAGAAAATTGAAGAAGAGATAATACTTCCCAACTCATTTTTTTATCTTGATACCAAAACTTGACAAAGACAGTACAAGAAAAGAAAACTGCAGACCAATTGTCTCTCATAAATATACATAACAAAAATTCTAAACAAAATTACAGCAAATGGAATCCAACAATACTGTAAAAGATAATACTCCGTAACCAAGTGGGGTTTATTTCGTAATGCAGGGTTGGTTTAACATTAGAAAATCAGTCAGTTTAGTTTGCCATGTTAGTAAACTAAAAAGATAAAAACGTATTATCATCTTAATTGATGCAGAAAGAGCAGGTGACAAAAGTCAACATCTGTTCCTGATAGTTTTTATCAGCAAGGTATGAATAGAAGAGAACTTCCTCAACCTGATAAAGGATATCTAAGACAGACCTATGACTAACATCCAAACTTTTATGTATGGTTGAAATTCCCATTACAATAAGTTTTAAAAAATTGTTTGTGAGAATAAAGTAGGATTAGTGAGACAGTTGTTTCATACATATTCATAGATATTTGAATAATCACGGAGTTATATTAGAACTAGGATGGGCCTTCAAGGTGATACTAATTCAAACTTTATTTTTTATAGGTCAGTATGGAAATCCTTTAAATAAATACATTAGACATTATGAAGGATTATCTTATGATGTGGATTCATTACACCAAAAACACCAGCGTGCCAAAAGAGCAGTCTCACACGAGGACCAGTTTTTACGTCTAGATTTCCATGCCCATGGAAGGTGAGTAAATTTATTGATGAAGTTATCTTATATTCAATCTAAGTTAAAAGAAGAAAACTATACCCTTCATTTTCCTTCTCTAATGGAAAGGTCCCCATTTGGAAATTCAGCCTATGCTGGAATTTGGTATGTACGTTATAAAGTTTTCTTTTAAAATGGATTGCCCTTTTTATATTGTTAAGAAAACAGTCAGATTTAAATGTTTTAAAGTTTGTAAATCAGATCATTTATTGTATTATTAGAGGATATATCTTTAAAGAAGATTCTATGTTTATAGTTTCCCACTACTTTTTATGTGTTTTATGGTCAGTCTGTCTTCTGGTGCCAACAGTGAAGGTAGCTGGTTGTATGCCATTGAATAAGTCATTTAATTTCTCATTAATTCAATTTTATCCTCTCTAAAATGACAACTTGTAGACAGATTACTTACTGTACTACCCAGTTCTCATACAGAATTGTTAAGGGATAAAGAACAGGGAGCCAAGGGAGAGAGGTAAAAATCACTTTTATTTAGTGCCTGTTGTGTTCCAGGTGCATAGATGCTTTATATGCATTTTTAATTTAATCTTCTAAACACCCAAACAAGGTAAATATTTTTTTTATATCTGAGGAAACTAAGGCTCAGAGTAGTTAAATAACTTCTTTAAAGTTATACAAGACAGATTTGACCCAGACCTGGCTGACTCAGAACTCCATATTTTTTTTCTTTCTGTCTATTAGGGGTACTTAAATACAAAATCCTCAAGTATTGTTTGTCAGACTCTCTACCTTGCCTGCTGTAATTAGTAAATCTCTTCCTTTTGTACTTTTTCTACTGGTGTAACATGGATTTGTTATTTACCTCCTAATAGTTTTCCCAGCTTCCCCTCCATTTATCATCAGAGCTATCCTATGTACTGCTACAAGATGCCTCTTCCTTAAATGCTTCCTTTTTCATGTCAGCTTATTGCTCTAAAGTCTTCAGTTAATGATTGTTAGCTAGATTTCTTTTTTCTTTTTTTCTTTTTCCCCTCCCCAAAGCCCCAGTACATAGTTGTATATTCTAGTTGTAAGTCCTTCTAGTTCTTCTGTGTGAGCCGCCGCCACAGCATGGCAACTGACGGATGAGTGGTGTGGTTCTGCACCCGGGAACCAAACCTGGGGCCCTAAAGCAGAGTGCACTGAACTTTAATCACTAGGCCATCAGGGCTGGCTCCGGATTTCATGAGATGGATTTCATGATTCCCTGTAAATTAGTTCTAGTCTATTATTCTAAACTTTACTCTGCTTCTCAACATTAAGTGTCTGTTTCACCCAGAATGATCTTCTGATTGCTGAATATCCCATGTTCAGTTTGTTCTGTGTCATTTATCTTAAATTCTAACCATCTTTTGATGTACAATTCAATTTCTATTTCTTTGAAGCTTTACCTGTGTCTTCCTCTGAACTTTTAAATTACTTATTTGTACCACTGGCATTTGATTTGTTCTCTCTTCCTTTTCATGCGTGTATTTCTTGTTTCTTTTTCTATAACTGTTTTTTGTTCCTCACAGGTAGGTGCCCTGGCTACTATTCGGCATGTCCATTATTGGCACTTATAGTATAGATGGTGAAGAAAGATTTTAATGGATGAAAAATCACATAATAAGAAATGCTAAGAAACTTAAAGTATTTTGCACATGGAAATAAATGTGTTACTTAAATTAATTTATTTTCCATATTATAAATGGAAAATAATGATCATTGTAGAAAAAAGACTTTCAAGTTATAAAATCTCATACTTTCATTTGAAGGAGGAAAAAAGAGTCATTTCAGGGTCTGTTTGTTCTTCTAGGTACAGATTTTAGTGGCAGCAATTCGTGTAAATTTTTCTGACCCTTAACTTAAATTGCCCATCCTTTATTAGTACCATGAAATAATAAGCAATCATTGAGCCTTCCTAACTTTTTAGTGACCATCTCAAAGTAAATTTAATCTTATATTTCCAATAGGGTGTGATTGCCAAAAGGAAAAGTTGAGAGTCTAGCTGCTTTTGGTTTGGATTCCACATTCCTATTACATCATACAATTTTTATTAGATCTGTCACATAATTCATATTGAGCATATGGCAAAACCAAATCCCTTGCTCCTTTGTTTTTTTGCATGTGTGTGTGAGTGAGTGAGTGAGAGTGAGAGAGTGAGTGTACAAGTACATGCTGTTTTTTAGTCATCTAAAAAATTTTTATTGACTGCTAGTTAGAAGTTACCTAGTTGAGGCTGTGGGTGATAGAAACATAAATCAAACGTAGATCTAATAGGAGCAGCAGGATGTGTGTAAGTCATTGTATAAGAGGAAAATGTGGGGCCAGCCTGGTAGTGTGGTGGTTAAGTTCGCATGCTCCATTTCGGCAGCCTAGGGTTTGCGGGTTCGGATCCTGGGCACGGACTGACGCACCGCTTATCAAGCCATGCTGTGGCAGGTGTCCCACATATAAAGTAGAGGAAGATGGGCACGAATGTTAGCCCAGGGCCAGTCTTCCTCAGCAAAAAGAGGAGGATTGGCAATGGATGTTAGCTCGGGGCTAATCTTCCCCACAAAAAAAAAAAAAAGAGGAAAATGTGATATGGTGCTTTACTATACATATTCAAAGGAGGGAGAACTTACTTCTGGCTGAGGCTCTCAGCAGAGGACCTGGAACCAGGAAATCTCATGCTTGGTCATCTTAGGTACTTTTAACACAAATCTGTTTAATTAACTGTATACATACACTGCATTTTCTAGAATAGATCCAAATTCAGTTATTTTATTTTGTTGTCTCAATAATTATACTTGTGTATTCACAGTGTCTCAGAATTTGTGCCCTAAAGCACAGTCATTGCAACTAGCTTTTTTTTTTTTTTTATAATTTTTATTTATTTATTTTTTTCCCCCAAAGCCCCAGTAGATAGTTATATGTCATAGCTGCACATCCTTCTAATTGCTGTATGTGGGACGCAGCCTCAGCATGGCTGGAGAAGCGGTGCTTCGGTGCGTGCCTGGGATCCGAACCCGGGCTGCCAGCAGCGGAGCGCGTGCACTTAACCGCTAAGCCACAGGGCCGGCCCTCAACTACCTTCTAATATACCTTAGTTAAAAATGTGATGATCTAGTAGTTTTATTTCTCCCTTTCCTTGAAATAGGCCCACAAAATGACCTGTGTGGTGTAATTACAGATTTCCTGCTAAGTGTCTCCTCCTCCACCATATACAAAATGTTAGTTTTGGTATACTACAACCCCTCCTAAACAGATTTGTATCTATATACAAATTATTGGTTATTTGGTTAATAACAATTTGTAGTACAAATGAGAAGAAAAGTGATCATGATAAAGCAGCAGTGTGTTGATTGGAAGACCAAGCTTTATTATGACTATAGTTTTGGGATGACTTTGGGCTAACTTTAGTTAGCTGTAGCCCAGTTTGTACCGTGTGCATTGTGGCTAGACTTGTTATCTATTTTTCATCTTTTAAGAAATATCAAGTAGATTTTGTTTCTCTTGATCATATGGTGGGGCTTAGTCCCCTAGAATCAGATCAGAATACTTTAATAAATTACAGAACAGTAAATACTGTGCAGTTAACTTAGACATACAAAGAGAAATATACGGGAAAAGAGTTCTGCTTAGTTAGACAATTATGTCTTGCATCTCTGGGTACTAGCGCAGCCTCTGTGGGAGGTGTGTGTTTCAGTATTAAAGTCATTTTTCATGCTGCGTGTTTATGCTAAGCAGGTAAACCAGCTTCTTGCAACCTGGCTTCCAAGTTTCCTAAATAAGGAATCATATCCCAAGGTATCACATCCCAAGTTTACAGATGTTAATGTTAAATGAAGAAGTGTTGAGCTTCTTCAAGCCCTAAGTCCATTTTTAAAAATTCCATGAAAAACTACTGCTCTTGAAATAAAGTTTAAAGTTGTTTGAAAATAAAAGTATCATGTGAGCCAGTGCTACAGTTATTGAGGAAAGATAGGTATTTTGAGACACACTTCAGTAATATTCATTACAATATTAAAATATTTTGATAATAGATACTAGGGTAAAAACACCTCTTAGCTTTGCTGAGAAATTAATAATCAGTTTTCTTGACTTCAGAAATTGCCTCACTTGGATAAGTTGTGATAAATGGGATGCCTGAGCTGATGTGCTCCCAGAGCATTGTTTCTTCCTCTAAGCTCACTTAGCAATATGTATGTCGGTTATAACATTTGTCACATTTTATTATAACTTTGTTATAATAAAACAGAGGCATATGTCCTCTGTTCCCAGTGAACTTGAAGGACAGAGCCTGAGTTGTAGTCACCTGTTTTACATAGATGGTGGTCATTTAAGTTATATTGAATCAGTGAATGAATGGATAAAGCATTGTGAAGGGAGTTACAACATTTATAAACATAAAGTGCTGACAGGGAAAGTATGTAACTAATACTTTTGTTTAGGTCTGGCCCTCACCGTAGAGTTTGATCAGAAAAAGTAAAGTATCAGTTGCTTATAGCTCTTTAATTTGATAGATAATAAAGTTCACTAAAATATTAGGAAATAGATTTTCAGCTTATGTATTGTGTAGTCTGGAATATCTCATCCCCTGTAGCAGTTTTTCTTAATCAGTAAGTAGTAGGCAGATTTATCGTATTGTGGGATGCAGGGTTTTTTAAATAATTGTGGAAAATTTGTTCTTTCTCAGTCCTCATGCTCATGTGAAAGTGTGTGATGTACCAGGGACTGTCTGTTGTGATTCCCTTGTCTTATTCTTTGATACTAGTAAATGATATGTCGTATTCTGCCATTCCTGGCTTAACTGTCATGTATTTTAGGCTTATATAATACCAGTATACCACGTTTTCATTAGGAATTTTGCTTATGTGACTTTCATAAAATGCAAATTTTATGTTGTTAAAGTCTTGGTTTTATATAACATGATGGAATATCACCATACTCCTATATTGATTGATCTAGATGAAAATTTAGAATAAATAAATATCTCCTGGATTTATCCAATAGTATTAGTATAGCATGAGAAAAACTTCACTGTAAGTATATAGTAGTGATCCTTATTACAGCTCATAGTGAGATCTAATATTGTATATATATTTTAGTTTATGCCTTTTGTTGGCAGCTGTCGTTGAAGAGAAGCATAAGGGATCATGCCACTGTTCCTTCTTTCTAATAGAACTTCTATAAATTTTCTGAAACATTACTTCATAGTGGTATTTAAAAAAAAAAAGTAGAAAGAATGTCTGAGAACCCAGGTATAATATAGTTTATCTTTTGGTAGGATGTATGGATAGACATATTGAATCACGTTTTTCCTTGTTTTTTATATATGTATTTTTAAACGTTTTCCTTCTTCATATCTTGTTTTTCAAATTATATACTTTTGGGCAGTCGTCTTGTCCTTATTTTCTGGTCTTCTCACTGCCTTGCTAACCGTACTGCCTTTCATAGATTTGGTGGTTCTTGTCTACCAACTTAGCATTTGAGTGGGAAGCCACTTAGTAAAGAAATTTGTGATTTTGTAGGAAAAATAATATATGTATTGAAACAGTCATAAACTGGGTAGAGGAAAGAGTACTGTGGTAATTCAGAGACTGAATGGAGATTCCGTCTAACTTAACATGAGTTATCTAGAGATATCTGAAATCTCTAGGTAACTGTGCTGAAACTGAGCCTCAGTTTCCTCATTAGTAAAACCTTGAATTTTGGACAAGATAATGTTTAGGCCCCTTCGTGCTTTAAAATTCTACAGAATATATTAGTAATACCCAAGTAACTAAATTTAAGAAAGTCAAAACACTTTCTAGTTAGTAATAAACTATTTTTTCTGCCTGTGTGTTTAATTATTTGAGTACATAATAAATCAGAAATTGTTTCTATCTCATATGTGATTTGTATATAGTATAGAAGATACCAAAATTTTTTCTTAAGTGCAATATAATGATTTGGAGAATTTACAAGTTTCTTTTTTCTGATTTTGACAAGATACTTCTTCCTATAGCCTTAATAGTACGTTTACACACAGTTCAAAACAAATGGTCAGACATTTGATTAGAAGTTTTCTTCGTGGTTTGGAACTCAAGTTCTCCTTGCTCCTAAAATATGAAGGTATCGAGAATGTGGCCCAGGCCACCTGTAAAAGGCATCCATGTTCTCTATGATGGATCCTGACTGGAGTTGGGTTAGTCTGGAAGTGTCTTGGGCTTTATCTTTGTCATATGGCGATGAGTAGGGTAGCAGAAACTCAGGGCACTTTTCATTCCACAGACAAACTAGCACTTTGCTTCACTTTGAGAAGCAGAGGTAAGAATCCAGGGAGCACAAATGGATGCCAACTTGTAAAGAAGAGCAAGAGAATAAACTTGAATTGTGTAAAAATGCTATTGTTATGGATGTGGAAAAACAAAAATTTGAAAAATACTAACTTGGCACTTAAATCTCTCCCAACAAAATTTGAGCAAGTTTGAGCAAAAATGCCTTAAGGAAAATGGTGTTTATTTGATACGAACTTTATGTCAGGTATAGTGCCTTTTAGCATATATTATTAGTTTAAATATATTTCACACTGCTCTTTGTCTCACCCATGGATTTTCTAGGATGTGATATTCTTTATTCTTGCCTGATTCCTCTTTACATAGAAATTAAAAGCCTAACAAATCTGTTTTAAAAAAAAATCTGAAGGGACACTGGCTACTTGAATTACTTAGTGAATCATAAGAAAAAGCAAGAGTTGAGTTGTATGCATGTTAATTTTGTATTTAAGAAGCTAAATTGAGAGCTGATGATTACTCTGAGCTTAGTATCTTAGGTGTGATTTTAACATGAAATATATATTTTTTTTTGTGAGGAAGATTAGCTCTGAGCTAACCTCTGTTGCCAATCCTCCTCTTTTTGCTGAGGAAGACTGGCCCTGGGCTAACATCCGTGCCCATCTTCCTCCACTTTATATGGGACGCCGCCACAGATGGCTTGACAAGTGGTGCATCGGTCCGCGCCTGGGATCTGAACCTTGCGAACCTCTGGCCCCCAAAGTGGACCACACGAACTTAACCACTATGCCACCAGGCCAGCCCCTGAAATATCATTTTTATTTTACAAGTTTTTTAAGTACTTTTTTTAAGTACTAAGTAGGCTTTATGTGGGAGAGAGGAGCAAGTTTTAAGAAAAACTTAAACTGAGCTTCCTCTTGCCATTTTGAAAAGGGAATGGAAGTAAGAGTGTAAAAGTGTTTTTCTGACTATTTTTAATTCTTTGGATACATCATTTCCTCTAAAAGTTCATCTAAAACAGGCTTGTATCTAATAGCATATTTAATGTCAGAGTTTTTAGAGTTGGTGGCCTAGACAGTAAATGTCAGAAATTAGGTATATGCCTAGTAGAAAAGCCCAACCATCATTTTCCTCAATTGTAAGTTATATTTCATACTAAAATGTTGCATATATAGTTGGATCTTTTGTGAGATAAGCATTCTAGCTCAGATTTAATTCGGATTTATAGCCAACCTTATTTTTTTCTGTTCTTCAAGTGATTAAGCAGCATGTGAGTTGTGCTGTTTCTTGAAAATGTAGTGAGGATTTTACATGACTAAAAGTTATTTAAATGTTTCTCCTATTTCATTATACCTGAAAAGCTTTTATATAACTGTGTTGAATGGATATGTTGAGTTTTACAATATTATGCTTGTTTGAGTTGTTTTATTAAGCGTCAGTGAAATCTTGTGTAGTAGTGTGATATTTTTAAACTGATAGATATGTTTAAAAATTCTTTAGTAATCACATACACAGTTCCCTTTGAAACAGCTTCTGAACACTGAGATTCCTCACTTGGTTGTATCATAACCTCTTCCCTAACTTGTTAAAGCCTTTCTCTACTTCTTTGGGTTGACAGATATTTGTCACTTGTTTGTAGGGATAAAACTGAGTTGTTAATTTGTGTGTGTCTCTGAAATCTTAAATTATAATCATTTTGCACTAGTTAGGTTCCAAAACAGTCTATGCTGGGAGAATAATGCTGAACCAACAAATCAAATATAAACACAAAATCTAGCATATCAAGAATCTTAGATATGATGATATGGGACAAATAGTTGTGTTATATAGCAGTATTCATTTTTTTTTTTTAATTAAAGAAACCATAAACCACAAATTCGGTTAAATGAAATTTTAATCTCTGGACTGAATGAACAAATATCTTGTGCATTTCCTTTTGTTTAAATTTATTTGAGCTACAAGAGATGTTGCTGTAGTTTTAATATGCCATAATTTACTAAGTCCACTTTCATATTTTAATTTATTTCAACCCTTTCATTGTTTTATATATTTATTAAGCATCTAATATTCCAAGTACTTTAGTAGTCGCTAGTTATAGAGTAACTGAACAAGACAGGTCCTTGCTGTTGTGGAGTTTATGGACTCCTGAGAAAAACAGACACTGGATTAGGAATGGCAGCTGTGAAATTTGTTAAGAAAGGAATATTCAGAATATTGGTATGGGAGCATAGGGGGATGCCATCTTGTCTGGAGGTCGAGGAAGGCTACTCTTAGGAAATGGCATTTAAACTGATCCTGGAAGCATGACTGAAGAAGGAGTTGGTTAGGCAAAGAAGGGGAGGAACTGTTTTCTAGACAGAGGAAACAGCATATGCAAAGATACTGAGATGAGAAGGGGCATGTTAATGGAATTGAAGGAATTTTAGTATGACTAGGCTTAAATTGTGAGGGAGAATGGTTTCAAATGAGGCAGTAGATGTAAGCAGGGATCAGATCTTTGAGAGGTTATGTAAGTCATGGTGACAATTTTTTACTTAGCCATGGGAGCTTTTTAATGATAAATAACTTTTTGAGGTTTTTCAAAAAGTTTAGTGGGCCATGAATGCAGAACAGTTTGGAAGGGAGTAAATCTAAATGCCTTGAGGCTAGTTAAGGAGGCTGTTGCACTTGTCCTTATGGGAGGTGGGAGCCTGGCTAAAGGTGGTACTAGAGGTGATGAAGGAGAATGAATAGATTTGAGAGATATTTTGAAGGTAGAATTTATTGGACTTGATTGATATGTATTGAGATATAAAGAGAAGGAGTCAAGGATGACTGTTTTCTGGTTTGAGCAACTGAGTGGCTCCTGGGTCTGTTTACTGAGATAGGGAATACTGGCGTAGCTATAAGTTTGAGGAGAAATCATAAGTTCGGTTTTGGACATGTTACGTGAGGTTCATGAGGAGGGCCTAGGAGAGAGCCCTGCTAAATGCCAACATTATAAGGTTAGGTGGAGGAGGGAATGCAAAAACTGAAGAGTGGTAAGAAAAGTAGAAGAAAACCTGAGAGCGTGGTATCCTGGAAGCCAAGGGGGAGTGTTTAGTTACTGCTGCTTGCTTTTGTCATGCTGAACATTAGCACTATTCTTAGTCCATGTTACTTATCCTTTGAATTTCTGTAGTTCTGTTTGGTCTACCAGCTCTAATTATACAGAGTAGTCCAGATTTGGACACATCATAGTCACGTATAAGAGTGAGGAACTAACATTTTTTTTTTTGAATTTAATGATTCGTGTTAATGGCCGATATATCTTTGGGCATTTTAGTTACAAGAGCATATTGGGCCAATATCTTTGAGGAACCACCTCTACTGATTCTGTGGTGATTGATTGCAAGGACCCAGTTATCTTCTCAGTATGGCTTGGCTCATTTTTTCTTAAATGTATGAAGTACAGACACATTTTATTTGTCCATAGTGAAACTGTTTTTGACTGTATACATGACTCCCAAAATCTTTTTACATTTCAGTTTCAAAAATAGCTTACTCTCATCTATTGAGCCTTTCACATTGTTTATCTTGGGAAGCTGTGGAGTCACTTTGTCCAACTTAATATTGGATAAAGTTTTTGAGACATGCTCATTCAACTTCACTTGTATGTGTTTAAAGTCCCCAAATAGGAGATTTTACCTGTGCTTTCTGTAAATGTTTAAAAATCTGCTTTATTAAAACCTTTGCTATTTTTTGCTGTTTTTTTCTTTTCTGGTTTTTTGTTTTTTGATATTTATTTATTTTTTTTTTTGTGAGGAAGATCAGCCGTGAGCTAAAATCCATGCTAATCCTCCTCTTTTTGCTGAGGAAGACCGGCTCTGAGCTAACATCTATTGCCAATCCTCCTCCTCTTTTTCCCCAAAGCCCCAGTAGATAGTCGTATGTCATAGTTGCACATCCTTCTAGTTGCTGTATGTGGGACGCGGCCTCAGCATGGCCGGAGAAGCGGTGCATCAGTGCGTGCCCGGGATCTGAACCCTGGGCTGCCAGTAGTGGAGCACACGCACTTAACCGCTAAGCCACGGGGCCGGCCCCCTTCTTTTCTTGTTTTAACAAACTGTGATAGGATGATGGTGGTGTCTTCTCCCTAAGTTCTTGTCACTTCATCATCAACCAGTTATTCATAGTTTATCAGTGTTAAGTCTAGAGTATAAGTTCTCATCGTTGTATTCTTTTTTTTCTGGAAGTCGAGATTGTCAGCAAGACAAATCAAAAAGTTATCAAACACGTTGCTATAGCAGAGCAGCAGTACCTCTGCTTCATCAGAAACTTTAAGTGGGAGGAAGACTGAGGATAAGAAGTGAATATAATACTCACTTAACCACAGGGAAAGAGACCTGGGCTACTTGAGTAGCCACAGTGGGATGGGCGGAGCCTGGGAGTGGAGCTTCTAGGAGGGGTTTGGATCCTCAGGCCTCCCTGGATGTGGAAAAGTAAC
The DNA here is from genome assembly GCF_020826845.1 of Diceros bicornis minor. Taxonomy (NCBI): domain Eukaryota; kingdom Metazoa; phylum Chordata; class Mammalia; order Perissodactyla; family Rhinocerotidae; genus Diceros; species Diceros bicornis. The sequence goes on along the minus strand of NC_080744.1, from coordinate 53,825,657 downwards.
AGGGGCAGGAAAATGTAGATGGAAGTGGAATAATTGAGGAGCATAGGGAGGAAATGATAGGTTTTATCTTTTAAAAGAGAGATCTGAAATGATGGGAATGTATTGTAGAAGGGCCAGTCCCCTTCCCACCCCTCACTTCCCCCAAAAAGGAAATAGGGAATATTGTAGTTTGAAGGCATGTAATCATAGAGATGTTTTAGAGAGCGTTTGTCATGTAAAGAATAACCTGCTAGCTGCCCAGACAAGTCTTCCTTAATTCAGTGGAAGTTTTGGAGTCCCTTCTGAGTGCTAGATTCTATTCTCCTACCTTATCTCCTGCTGTCTTCCCCCTTTTTATATCACTGTAACCCCAGCAGTTTTTCTCCAACACACAATGCATCTGTTTGTGCTCGTTGTTCCTCTGCCTGAAACCCTTCCCCACCTCTACTCCATAACCACATGGCTCTTGTTTCTTCACTTTGTTCAAGTCTCTGCTCAAATGTCAGAGAAAGCTTTTCTACTACCCTTTGTAAAATGGCATTTTTTCTTCTTTCCTCCTACCACTCTGTCCTTTTATCCTGCTTTGTTTTTCATCATAGTGCTTATCACTACAGGACCAACTTCCTTCTTTCCTCCCATCCTCCCTCCCTTTCTCTCCGCTCACTAACCATGTGTGAATGTGAACTGCAGTGTGTTCTGTGAATTGTGTTGTTCATGCCTGTATCCCCTGGCTTAGCACTGTGCTTGCCCTAGTAAGTACTCGGTAAATATTTATGGAATGGAAGAATAGTATACAATTAAGTTCATGGTTCTCATCACTTTCTTTGGATATGCACTGTCAGTTTTATTTCTTTGACCACTTTCTTTTAGATTCCCTCCCATTCACACATTCTTATTTTAGATATAACAATACCATTGATTATGCTTTTTAAGTCAGTCTTTCATTTTTGTCTTTCACTGGGAAGATGTCCTGTATTTTGCCATCCTGCTGCTGCCTGATATAGCCTAAGCAGGGGACTATAGCTTTGTGTGGTAGAAAGATCTTTGGTTGGCTAATTGAAGACTTTGGTTTAGATTCAAGCTCTGATTTTATTTGTGTGATCTTGGTCAAGTCAGCCTTCTCCGATTTGTGAAATTAGAAAATTTAAGTGATCTTTATAATTTTATACATTTGATTTACATTAAATGTCTAAGTAATTGAAGTCTCACTCTACTCTTAAATCCTGTCATTGTTTCAGTGTTTTATATACAGTGGTTTTGCTTGCCAATTTTTTAGTTACATGAGGTCAGAAAGTATTTACAGAAACCTTTTTTCCCTCTCCAATAGATAAGTTTACTTATTTTCGTGTATAAGAGAGATACGCAATCATGTATAACACACGTAATCATGTGTTCTGTTATCATGCCACTATGGCAGATTCTTCCTCTTGGCTCTCCTTTATTTGGGAAAGACTCATACTGATGATCTATTTGTCTTCTTATACAGGATAAAGTTACTCATTTTAGCTCAAGTTTTAGTTTCACTTGTATCTTCCTTGGGGATTCTTGAGGATTCTTGTTTATGTATTTTTGCTTATTTGAGGTAATTTATCTAACTCAGGGCCATTAGTTAAGCCTTGAACTATGTTTTTCAAACTGTAGAGCCCTAGAATTTCTGTGGAGGATGTCTCAGGTACTGTGGGGTGCACATGAGCTGACTCTGCCCTTTCCCCTTCTACCAACCTGTTCTATTTTATCCTTTTTTTTTTTTTTTTAATATTGGCTTCTTTAAAATATTTTGAAAAAAGGACTTTTCTGTTCAAAAGATATACTAGTGGAAGTAAACTAGATATTTGACTCAGTAATATTTGATGTTAATATTAGCAACTTAAAAAATAATTTGGATGGAGACTGTGTCAAGCATCTTCATGAAGAAGGTGAGTGTTAAAAGAGTATCTAGAGATGTCAGGGATACCCTATTAAGTACAGTTTTGTTTCTAGGAATCACTAACCCAGCCTACCATAGATCTGTTCCATTTAGACATGGTAGACCTCTGTTCACAAAGACAATTCTGATCTCTGAGACTGCTGGACTATACTAACATACTTTGAAGAAAGGTTTTTGCTCTCAGGTTTCTTCCCTGTGTTACCAAGGTACTTCATTAGTTGAGGCTTTTTGTCCTAATATGACTTCAGTTCAAGGGCTGCACCCTTTGTCTGTTGCTATTGTCTTCTGAGAATCAGAGCCATACTATGTTTAGCCAAAATAGCAATCACATGGGAAAAGGCAACTTTTTTTCCTATATTCTTATTGTTCTAACTGTTCTAATCTATAGAAAGGTACGTCTATATTTAAGATGTAGAAGATACATAACCTTCCAGAAACTTATAGAATCATATCCTAACATAATTTATTTTGTTGTTCTGTACCAAAGGTGAATTTGGTACCTCTATTATTTGTTTCCTTTAGATGTAGAGTGCTTTTCTAAAGCCTAAGAGAGGAAAACCAGCTATTATTACCACATGTTACAACTGTACATTCAGAGCACTGAGGCTGGAAAATTGGAATCTGGTGTATTTTTTCAATTTGCTGTCATTTGTTAACTGATTTTTCCTTCCTATAATTTCACTCCATTCTTTATAACTTGACTATAATGCCACTGCAGAAGGCCGAAAAATAATTATAATAGAACTACTATAATCAAGATGAGAAACAAAATACTATTGAGCCATAGAATCAGTCTAGTGGATAAATCTAAGGGTAGAAAAACATTCCCAGTGCAAATAATGTTCTTGTTACAGAGCATCTTACTTCCTTGAAGGAAATTTAAAGTTTATCTTTGATGACAGTGTGCTATATTATCATAACAAAAAAGAAAACTGTGAGGCTGGCCCAGTGGCGTAGTGGTTACGTTTTCGCACTCTGCTTCTGTGGTCTGGGATTCGCGAGTTTGGATTCTGGGCGTGGACCTCTGCACCGCTCATCAAGCCATGTTGTGGCAGGCGTCCCACATATACAATAGAGGAAAATGGGCACAGATGTTAGCTCAGGGCCAGTCTTCCTCAGCAAAAAGAGGAAGACTGGCAACTGGTGTTAGCTCAGGGCTAATCTTCCTCACCGAAAAGAAAAAAGGAAAGAACTAAACCTGCTGAAAGAAACATAGTAAAAAGGGACAGAGTTTAGTCTTAATCTTGAAAGTGGCTCAAGCATTAATAATCAAAGAGAATTTCTTATGGTGGTGGTGTACAATTTTCAGTGAAAGTCACATAATGTTCTGTTTTCATTTCTATATCTTATTTGCATTTGTTCAGATTTTTAAAGTGACTTGGTGGTGGAGACTGATAATATTACATTAAGACTACTGCAGTGCTTAGCATATATTAGCTTGACTGTTTTCATCACATGCTTGAGAGGGATTTGTGGTATGGTAGAAAGAATAATATGTAGCAATAATACATAGCAACCAAAATACTGGAGTTCTAGTCCTAATTACAGTCTTGTGACCTTAAGTCATACCCTTTGATAAAAATATTCATCATGCCTCCGTTGCAATGTTTCTGTGAGGGTAAGATGCGGTAATATATGTAAAAGTGCTCTAAAAATCATAAAAGTAAATAAATTTAAGAAGAATGTTATAATCTCATCATTATCCTCACAACACCACTGTCTCAACCAAATCTCTTGGGGCTTTTACTACTAAGAAAGGTACCTCTGGCCACATAATTTTATTTTATACTCCAGCTTTTTGGAATACAGTGATATAAAAAATTTATTTATTTATTTTTATTTTATTTTATTTTTTTAAGAATTCACTTTATTTTTTTTGTGAGGAAGATCAGCCCTGAGCTAACATCCATGCCAATCCTCCTCTTTTTGTTGAGGAAGACTGGCCCTGAGCTAACATCGGTGCTGATCTTCCTCCACCTTATGTGGGATGCCGCCACAGCATGGCCTGACAAGCGGTGCGTCGGTGCGCGCCCAGGATCTGAACCCGGGCCGCCAGCAGCAGAGCGTGCGCACTTAACCGCTACGCCACGGGGCCGGCCTCCCAAAAATTTATTTATTTTTATTGTGGTAAAATAACATATAACTTACTATTTTAACCATTTTTAATTTTGTGAATTAAATGTATAATTCAGTAGCATTAAGTACATTCAGAGTCTTGTGCAACTATCACCACTATCCGTTTCCAGAGCTTTGTCATCTTCCCAAACAGAAACTATGTACCCATTAAACAATAACTCCCCATCCTCCTCTCCCACCCTGGTAACCCCTATTCCACTTTCTGTCTCTATGAATTTGCCTGTTCTAGGTACTTCATGTAAGTGGAATCATACAATTTTTGTCGTTTTTATGTCTGACTGACTTAGCATAATATTTTCAAGGTTCATCCATGTTGTAGCATGTATCAGAATTTTATTGCTTCTCAAGGCTGACTAATCCATTGTATGTGTTTACCACTCATATACATTTTTTTATCCATCTGTTGATGGACATTTGGGTTGTTTCCATCTTTTGGCTATTGTGAATAATGCTGCTGTAAACGTTGGTGTACAAGTATGTGTCTGTTTGAGTCCCTGATTTCAATTCCTTTGGGTATATACCTAGAAGTAGAAATGATGGATCATATGGTAATTCTATGTTTAAATTTGTGAGGAATCACCAAACTGTTTTCCCAGAATACAATAATTTTTATAAGGCAGTGTTCACTGCAGTTTTTCTGACCTTTGGGCCAAAAGTTTAAACAGTTAAAGAATCAGGTTATGTTTTCACATTGATTTTTATTCAGGGCTTGTTGAGAAACTGGGAAGATAGAATGTGGTTAGTCAGCTAATTTTTGTTATTATTTTATAATATGTTCCACAGTAATGTTGCAAAGAATTTGTAATTTATATAAATATTAAAATAGCATAAAGATATGAACTATCAAACAGATGATAGTGGAATTAAAATTAGGGAATTGGAATCCAGTGGCTTAGTTAATGGAATAAATTATGTCCAGCTTCTGATTATTCATTTGTATTTATCTATTTCATAGATTATGGCAGACTTTAATTCAATCTGGCTTCTTTCTACCATTTACCTGCCTCTAGGCTCACCCTCGTTCTGTTCCCTCTTCTGTTGATATATGTTTCAGATGCAAATTAATTTTTATATTAATAAAAGCAGTATATTTTGGAAGTATGATCTAAATTTTATTTTTTTATTTTTTGAGGAAGATTGCCCTGTGCTAACATCTGTTGCCAATCTTCCTCTTTTTCTTTTTCCTCCCCAAAGCCCCAGTACATAGTTGTGTATCATAGTTGTAGGGTTGTTGCTCTTCTGTATGGGATGCCACCTCAGCATGGCTTGATGAGCCGTGACTAGGTCCGCGCCCAGGATCTGAACTGGTGAACCCTGGGCCACCAAAGCAGAGCATGCGAACTTAACTGCTACGCCACCCGGCCAGCCCCTAAATTTTATTTTTGTTTTATTATCTATACTACTACTTTACTCTGTACATGGATAATTAAGGACTGAATTTATATATGGTTTTAGTTCAATTTAAATCAATACTGAGAATAACGTTTTTTATGCATGCGACGATTTTCTTATTATGAAACCAAAGCAGGGTGGGAGGGGGCCTACTTCAAGGGTTCTGAAATTCTCTCTTATAACATCCCTCTAGGGTTGCTGTCTGCTTAGACACTTTAAGTGATGTAAAACTATTTATTTGGGTAGGGAATGTAACATAGATTGTTCCTAAATTGAACTTGTGTCTTTCTGAAGCTTTTACCCATTTTTTTTTTTTGCCATACAGAATGTTATTGCTTTCACTTATAATGATTTTGGGGTACAACAATTTTGATGAAAAATAGTTCCTGAATGATAAATATGTTAAGTCTTTGGACATGTATTGTTTAGTCTGTTTAACAAATATGCTCTTTTAGAAGTAGTATATATGGTAAATTAAAAATATATATAATGATAAATTACTGATTTTTCAAGATATTGTGATCCTTTAAAAAATTATGTATGTATTTACACTCACATTTATGATCAAGAATTTCCTGTCAGTTGGCAGAAGTAATTTTTTGAAATGACAGGATGTGCAACAAGAATTCAGTCAGGATTCCTGTTTGTTTGGGACAGTCTGTTTTAACTTTATGGAGTTCCTGGTTAGAAGATGTGTTTGGCTTTGTTGATTATTCGCTGCAGTGGATTGGAGCCATAAGGCTCTAAGGATGCCTTTCCTAGCTTAAAGTCCTTGTCACAGCACCTGGGAAACCCTGGGAGTTTTTTGGTGAGAATTTTTGGCAAACAGAAAATGAGTACAGCCTCAAAATAAAAGGATGCCAAGATTGACATGAAATTAAGAAAAAGATAAAATAGACAGTATTCAGAAAGGGACACACTTTCTGAAGCTTAAGAGTATACCCTGTTGACCCCTATTCATTTGAAAAATGAATTGAGTTTTTTTCTTTAAAATCAACTTTATTGAAGTATAATTTACATAAAATAAAATATACTCATTTCAAGTGTATAGTCAACTTTATTGAAGTATAATTTACATGCAATAAAATGTACTCATTTCAAGTATATAGTTTTGACAGACGTATACACTTGTGTAACTATCATTCAAATCAAGATAGAGAATGTTTCCATCATAGCAGAAAGTTCCTTCATTCCCCTTTGCTCTTAGTCTCTCTCCACCCCAGACAAAAACTGATCTGCTTTCTGTCACAATAGATAATTTTGCCTATTCTAGAATTACATATATATGGAATTATACTGTGGCTATTCTTTTGTGTCTTCACTAAAGTGCGTACTTTTAGTAGTTTGGTCTTTTTTATTGCTGGATAGTTTGCCGTTGTATGAATAAACCCCAAGTTTTTTTTTTTTTTTTTTCGCTGAGGAAGATTCTTCTTGAGCTAACATCTGTGCCAGTCGTCCTCTATTTTGTATGTGGGTTGCTGTCACAGAATGGCTGCCAACAAGTGGTGTAGGTCCGTGCCCGGGAACCGAACTTGGGCCGCTGAAGCAGAGTGGGCAGAGCTTAACCAATAGGCCATGGGGCCGGCCTCAAGCCACAATATTTTTATCTCTTTACTTGTTGATAGACATTTAGGGTATTTCCAGTTTTTGGCTATCATGAATAAAGCTATGGACATTTATGTCCAATTGTTTGTGTGGATATATGTTTTATGTTTTCATTTCTCTTGGAGTGGAATTGTGGGTCATAGGGTTTTTGTATGTTTAACTTTATAGAAAACTGCTAGTTTTCCAAAGTGATGGCACCATTTTGTACTTCTACCAGCAATATGTTGCAAGTTCCAGTTACTCCACATCCTGTAATATTTGGGGGTCGACTAATTGAAGACTTATGTTCAGATTCCTTGGTAGAAATTGTGTTATGTGCAGACTTTTATGGCGGTTATAAAAGAGACTTGATATACTTTAAAGAGTTTAGTAATGATAGCTAATTTGCTGCCATTTATTGTACATCTCCCATGTGCCAGATACTGTGTTATTGACTTTATATACATTATAATCTCTAATCCTGAAAACAGTTCTACAAGATAGAATGTATCTTCATTTCACAGATGGAAATCCTGGGCTAGTAAATTTTAGGCTTAAGATTTGATTCTAAACCCTAGATTCTTTAATTTTACTTTAATATTTTGGTCTTTCCCTCTTCTTTATAGGGATAGTTAGAATGAGTATGATTTCAGCTAACATAGTCTCTTGGGGTTTTCAAATTGAGCTGAGGAAGGTCCAAAGATAATTAGAAGAATTAGAAGTCCCAGGGAAAAATAAAGGAATTGAAAGATTGTGTGTGTGTGTGTGTCTGGGTGATGTGTGTAAAAGAAAGAGCATGCATCTTTCTTCTGAGAAAAGAGCATGCATCTTCTTCTCTGAGAAGAGACGTTAATATAGATGCAACTTTTCTATGTATATTATCTTATTTGAGTTGTGAAAAGTAGAGGAAAGTGGCAAGGCTGCAGAATTACTAGAGAGGAAAGATAGTAGTGAATAATAGTAATTGTGTCAAGAAGCTTGTTTTTTATCTCCAAGGAACTTAGTTGCTGTTGGAATGATCTTGTCTTATCATGTAGGAATCAGCCTACAGGCATTTATTTTTAAATATATCCTAGACAGTTACTGTTTAATTGTATATAATTTAGAGTTTTATCACAGCTACTAGGTTGAATTTTAGAGCAGAATTTTTATAAGAAAATCTTGGTCAGTATATTTCCCAAAAAGACAAATTGTGTGAAACAGTCCACATTTTGCAGAGTTTTTTATTAAAAAAACTGTTTAAACTTTGGATCTTTTTAATTTTATTTTTCTCTTTCCTATTCCATTTTGCAGACATTTCAATCTACGAATGAAGAGGGACACTTCCCTATTTAGTGATGAATTTAAAGTAGAAACATCAAATAAAATACTTGATTATGATACCTCTCATATATACACTGGACATATTTATGGTAAGTTGAACCTTAAAAGAACCTTGTTCTTTAATTTTTTTCTACGCAAGGAAATATATTTATTTTGATGTATGGGCAGGTATTTCAGAAAAGATGAGGTAAATCCTAAGGAGATTTGAATATATCTTGAAGGGTCTTTGAAGAATGAAGTAATCCTTGAACCTATCTTTACAGTATGTTAAATACTGAATTATACAGTGACTGGCTTCTGAAAGGGTGAATTTTTGACTCAATACTTCCAAACTATTAGATTTTTAAAAAAATTTTAATGATGTCTATACTTTTCTGATCTTCAAAGCCAGAAATTAGCAGTAACTTTGCTGTGTTTTATAAGAAAAGAGGAAGAACCTAAAAGGAAACTGTAAAGATCATCTTAACAGCCATAAATAATGACAAAGTCATTCAGAGGAAAGTCTTCCCAGGGCTGGCCTTCCTCAGAATCTATTTGCTTTTGTTCACAATTCTAACAAATTTCTCTTACTACACCAGATTAAAAAGGTAGTGGGGGAATGGGGGTTGACTTTGACAGCTTAGTAGTGTGGGGAGAACAGAACAATTATAGAAGTCATAAAAAAGCTAAAAAATGCAAGTCTTCTGGAGGTATTAGAGAAGAGCAAAATATCATTGTGTTATTAACTCTGTACATTAATAAATACTCCAAATGATTCTTGGTTATTGAGACAAAGTTAACTGGAAATTTAATTTCATTTCTACATATTAGAGAGATTTCCACTCAAAAATCATAATACTATGAAAAATTAAGTGCTTAAAGAAATGTTTCTTTTTATTATGCCTGGTAAATGAAGCATTTTAATACTTAAAATTTCTCACTTGTAGATTAAACCTAGTTAATAATTTACAAGTGTTTTTGTCCTCTTATAATTATGTGGCCAAAGGAAAGTGTTTTACCATCAGTCTGGATTTTTAATGTCAGACGACAGTTTTCTGTTATTTTCTTGATCATTTATCTTGCTGGGCAAATAACTTGTAGTTTCTGCCCTTTTTTGCTAGGCGGTGGTCAAGAAAAGTATAAGACTAAATGAATTTGCAGATAAAAATGATGTCATTTAAAATGCCAGTGACATGGGCTCTTAGCTTTTAGTCCATGATTAATTCAAAGTCAACTAATTAATGTTAATCTACAACTTAGAAATTGTGAAAAGCCTGATTTTTGTTTTAATGAGAAAATTTAACAAGTAAATTTAACTTTTAAAGCCTTTTCCTCTTACTTCCTGCCTCTTCATATCATTTGCTGTTTGGTGCTCAGCTTTTCTTTGTGACTATATTAAGAGCCAAAAATACCTTCTTTTTCTGTTATTTTCTTTTACTAGAGAAGTATCATTGATGGGACAGGATTCCAAATCTTTGTCCAATATCTTAAAAAGGATTGTTGGTATACTTTTGTTCAAATTGCTACTGAAATGTTTGACACTTTCTTATTTAAAAAATGTATTTATAAAACCTAGAGGTGGTAAGGAAGCCAAAAGGCTCATGCAGAATATATCAGGTGGGAAAGGAACTTTATTTTTCTTATGATAATTAGAGCAAAATTTCAAAAAATACTTTAATCTCTTTATTTTGAAAGTATATGTTTTATCAGTGGATTTGCTTGTGTCTTTCTAAGTTAATTTAAAAATTATTTATTGAATGACTACTGCGTGCATGCCAGGCACTATGCTAGGTGCTGGGAGTATGGTTGTCAGCAAGACAGATGTTCTGTTTTTCATTGTTGTTACTAGTAATTGTATATATTTTAGCTAAGTACTAGTTGCTGTTCACTTCTCAAATTCAGCTTGATATATTTTATGTGAAAATTAATTTCCCCAGTAAATTTGTATTCAGGTTTTTAAAAAATATATAAGAATGGCTTTTTAAAGGAGAATGAATGTAACATTCATGTGCAAATTAAATTTTCAAGAGTTTGTTGCTTTCATCAATAGGTGAAGAAGGAAGTTTTAGCCATGGGTCTGTTATTGATGGAAGATTTGAAGGGTTCATCCGGACTCATGGTGGCACATTTTACGTTGAGCCAGCAGAGAGATATATTAAAGACCGAACTCTGCCATTTCACTCTGTTATTTATCATGAAGATGATATTAGTAAGTACTTAAATTTTATCAAGTAGCCTTTTGCAAAAAGACATAAATAGTTAAAACTATGTGGAGACAAGTGAAGCCTGAGCTGGTTTCTTTCCTAAGCTATTAATCTGACTAGAAAATAGTTTCACAACCAAAGTCTCAATTTAATGAATAATAGATCTATTTGATGAGACAATTTCCTTGTCAATCCATGTCAGTCCTAGTTTGTTCAGAGGATACAACCAATTCTATTTGAACAATGAATCAACCAACTATGGTTGAACTGGAAATCCAATATTCTGATATCAGCCAGTCATTTAATGCTGTAATGCCTTTGTGTGTGTGGCCTACTGAAGCATCATTATCTTCTTATGTAAATTTTAATGTGGATATTTGTGTAATATTTAAGGACTATTTTAGATATTTTTGTAATTTCTAAGTCCTTTGAGTATTTCCTTTTGGAATCTTGAAATAATGACTTGACTTTAGCTTGGTAAGACTCCAGGTTTATCATTATGGATTTTGTCCTCTACCATGGTCTTTATATGGTGGTAATTTGTTGGGAGAGTTCTTTTTCTGTGTTTTAGGAGTAGAAAATGTATTTAGACTTCACTTTTTAGTTCTACCGTTGTCTATATATCATCCATAGTCATCTAATTATGAAAATGCTTTAATGAAATACCACAGGAATTCATTCCCATAATTTTTATGCCTCTTGAGCACTCATATTTTATTTTTGACTGTGATTAGACTAGTCTCTCAATTTTTGCCTATTTTCCTAACTTGATTGCTTCTTCCTGGCTTCATTTTCCTTTCTATAGCCAAAAATTTGTTGTCAGTAATTTAATTCACAGCCCTAGTAATGTGCTAGAAGGCCTTAACCGTTTTGACTTTTTTGCTCCATCAGCACTAACAGTTTCTGTAATTCAGTCTGTCCAACTGCTTGTTATTTCTGATGTTGGATTACTCTAGAAAATAGCATAATTAACCTAGATAGGATACATTTATGATATTAGCTGTTTGCTAAATCATAAATTCATTAATTCTCTTGCCCATATTTGTACTCATCTTTATTTGATTCCTTTTCCAATTTCTCCTCCTGGTATTTCAAAGTCTCCCCAAGCTCCAAGCTGCAGTCTTGCTTCACTGGTTGGAATGTGAATTCCTTTGCCTTCCTCTCTTTCTGGTAACAGAATTATCATCTACTTGATTTGTATGTAACTTTGTAATTTTCTTAGTAATTTAATCTTTTTGCTGGTTTACCTCCCCTATCAGAGTATGTAAATTCTCCAATTGCAGTTTCTGTTGCTTTTACTCCTTTAACATTCTAAATATCATTTATCTCTGGAGCAGGTTCTCCATAGATACGTAATGAAATCTTGCAACATTTTCCCTATGATATTTTCTCAAAATCAACCAAGACCTTTTGGGAAAGGAAGGAGAGGAAGAGAGTAATTTGACAGATATTGAACTCATCTTTTCCTTCCCATCAAATTATAATCAAACTTTTTCCTTTGCTTTACACTTCCTATAAGTACCCTCTAACGTGTTGTTCTGCCTTTCATGATTTCTATTATTCCATCTTCTCTCTCATTTTTCTCCTTCTCTTATCTACCTGTATGTAGTTTAAGCACATTATTCTCTTTTTTCCCACTTTTATTTCTTCCTTGTCATATAATTGCATTTTTCCACTTTGCATCGTAAGTAACTTCCAAATATCTTCCTTTATGTCAACTTTTTTTTCCACTGAAGATGATGAGTTGACTTGGAGGATCAGTGACGTTGGATGCAACTAAATTTTCTATTCCTTTTGGCATTTAACTTTACCATTGATTTCAGCTCTTATTTTTCACTTGTTCAAGTAAATACATTTGTGGTAAGGAGGCCTTTTTACATTCTTTTTATTATATACCAATTGTGGTATGAGAGCTTAACAACAGTAGTGTTTAGAGTGATTTTGCTTGTAATTTTCTCTGGTAAGTGGAAATGTAACAATATGAGGATGAGGGTATGGAAAGGAATTGCCATAAACAGAGTTTTTAATGATTACATATGTAGATAATTACTTGTGAAAAACTATATGAAAATCTGTCAGGTTAATCATGGTTTAAGAAAAGAAAACACTCATGTGTTAACCTTTTAGTTTCTGAATATTTGCTATATTCTAGATTCTACACCAAGGGTTGGCAAACTTTTTCTGTAAAGGGCCAGACAGTAAATATTTTGGGCTTTGTGAGCCATACGAGCTCTGTTGCAGCTACTTAATTCTGCCATTGTAGTACAAAAACAGCCATAGAAAATACGTAAATGAACAAGTGCAGCTATGTTCTAATAAAACTTTTGTTATAGACACTTAAATTTGAATTTTATGTAATTTTTATATGACACAAAATATTATTCCTTTAATTTTTTTCAACCATTTAAAAATATAAAAGCCATCCTTAGCTTGCACGCCAAACAGAAAGACTCAATTATCCTGCAGGCTGTAGTTTGCTTACCCCTCTTCTAGAGGATTGATAGATAAATTTACTTTTAATTGGCCCTCTAACTTCTCTATGTAGAATACCTAAGGTTCTAGTAGTAGTAGTAGTAGTAGTAGTAGTAGTAGTAGTAAGAGTAGTTATTACTGTTTAATGTGTATCTGGTACTATATAAAGTTCTTGCATTATTTCATTTAATCTTCACAATAACGCTATGAGGTGTAGCCACACATATTATCCCCACTTTATAGATAAAGAAACTAAGGCTTAGAAAACTTACGTCACTTGATTGTGGATCTTGGGTTCTTAGCCATGTGCTCTTCTGCTTCACTCAATGGAAGAAAGCTATAAATTCTCACTGCCATTACTCCGAGGATTTCTGGGGCTTTTCTGAAATCTGTAAGCCTCCCTAAAATCACACATTTGCATTTATTGCTGTTTTAAGCCAGATTCTCTCAATATATTTAGTAATGGATGTTTTGTTTTACAACTGATTAAAAATGAGAGGATGTCCCTTTAATTTATATTATTATTTTCATATAATTTGCTTAAGTGCCAATAATTTATTTTCACAACTAAAGTACTACATGATTGTTGAGACCACTGTGTATATGCTTGAGTGTATTTGGTGTCCCTGTATGTGTTATTTTCAACAGAAGCAAATGTTGGGGGAGGCACACCAACTTTGGGAAGGAGTTCTGATGAGAATTTGGCCACCCTCCTCATTAATACTGTTTTTGTAACTGTAGGCATAAATGTATGAAACCAGCAATGAGAATGATATTGCTATTCTGGAGAACCTTAGGGAATGGCTTCTGAGGCTGTACCAGAACACAGAGACAATTTTCAGCGAAAATATTTAATAACTTCTTTAGGTGCTTTGATACCAGTTGGATGTGATGGCTTAAAATTCACGCTTGTTCAATTCTGTACTAAGGTAGTAGAAAGCACTCTCTCCTAGGACATAGAAGTGTGAAGAGTTATGATAAGGTAAGAATGCCATTAGTTCTCTGTCCCTTGGCACAGTTAGTTCTAAAGAAACTGGAAAAAACATTGCCCCATGATCTATACTGTTAATCTTATTAATATGGATATGACTTTTAGGAATGACTGATATATGATTGCTTGGACTCATTAGTTGTGAGTAGTGTACCCTTGCACTCTTTTGTGTCCTGCCTCTCTGAGAGGGCAAAGGTCTAAGTAATTTTTCCATGTAGTACTTTATATAGAAATATTTCATCTCTAATTTAAAAAATATTTTAAATAAATATATGAAGCTACAGAATAAGAGTGTTTGGGTTTACTCTTTTCATTTCAAATTTATTTTCCTGTGTGTGGTATAGGAAAAACCAGAGAGCTTGAATTTGCCTCTGCCTCGTGGTAACAGGGCTCTCCTACTTTCCGCGTGTGTGTTAGCTGTAACTATATTTGTCACTGCTTTCTCTGTGCTTCAATGGGAAGACTCCTTATTTCTTGTTCTGAAAAAATTGAGATTGTTAAACTTTATTTAACCATTTCAAGGTGAAGGCCTCATTCATGTAGAAGCCTCCTCATTTGTGGAAACTTCAGGATATTGCTTCTAAAACCTTAAAAAAATCAATTAGTTCCATATTATGTTTTTGAAGCTGTTGACATAAATGAGTTTTGTCATGGTCAATAAGACTTCCAGCTCTTTTTGTGTCACTATTAGTGGGAGGGAGGGACAGAGAAAAGAAGGAAAAGAGGGAAGGAAGAGTTGAATTGGAAAGTATTGATAATGGTTAACATTGTTCAAATCTGACATCATTAGATTGATAAAGTCATTCTACAGATAACAGGAAATTCTGAGGACTGTCTCGGAAAGTGTTCTAGCCATACTTAAGGTCCAGGCTGGAGCTTGGCATTCTGCTTGTGCATATCAAGTTGTGACAAACTGTGGTAGACAATTGGAAAGATTGAGGAATGGAATGCCCTGATTGTTTGATAGCAGTAGCAGAATGGTTTAAGACTATGATTGGAAAGGCCCCTGACTTCAGAACTCCCACAGCATATACAAGTGTATTGGTTAACCACTCCACTATATGTTTAATTCACATGCTTTATTTGGTGTTGATCTTAAATACCACTCCACTATATGTTTAATTCGCATGCTTTATTTGGCATTGATCTTAAGTACTGAACTTTCTTAAGCACAGTGACAGTGTTTGAAAGAAATGTAAAAATTTAGAAGTATTGTTGACTCTGTCTTTACTTTTTTTCTGAGTTAATCTCTAGGGAAATATAAATTAATTTTTCCAAACAATTCACAGGCACAAATGCAGAAAAGTTAAGAAGGCCATGAGAAATGGTAGCTATTTTAAAAACAATATTTAATTAGAAATACAAGATACTAAATTGGGAACACGTTTTTAAAAAATCAGATAAAAAGAGACAGTGAGGGGCTTAATTCTTTTTGGCAGAATTTGGAGAAAATATGCCCAGCCTTTTCATATTATTCAGTCAGAAACTTTATTTTATTTTATTTATGTAAATAAGACACAAGTTGAGAAAAGACCTTTTCTGATTGGTTACCATATATATGTATGTATGAATTCATTATACAATCTGGATATTACATTAAAGATGTAGTTTTAAATATAGTTTTCAATATACTGTCAAATCAAATGTTTGATGGTTTAGAAAAAAGTTTGTAGACATTTGGTTTTTTAATATGAAGAACGAATTTGCAAGTTTTTAATTAAGATTTCACAACCATGTGCATTTTAAAAATAAAGATTTTCTTTTTGAGTGCATTGTTTTTTCATCATACCTAGTCAGCAAACTTCATGGAAAATAGAGTTGTTTGGAGTAAACCGGAAGATTGATGTAGTGCTGCATTTAATAGAATTCTGTAATTTTTGTATTGCAAAAGACACTAGAATTATTTCAGAACCCTAAGTTTGAAGATGATGGAACCTGAAGCCTAAAGAGTCTTAAATAACTTGTGCAAGATATTTTCATGACGAGGATCTGTCTCCTAGCTTCCACTCCAGCACTTTTTGGATTACCTTCTGAATTAGGAGAGACTAGTTTAAAGACTGGTAAAAGTCAAAGGACTTAATGCCAATAAAGATGATTATGGTGAGGATTAAAAAAGATTAGGAGGAAGTTAAGTTGTCTTTATTTTTGGTGTCGTTGATTTGCTGAAATGTAGCTATGTTTGCTACTGAAAAGGAGCGTAAATTTACATTTTAGGTTCGATTTCTATGAGTGGTAAGTTACAGGAAAACTAAAAGAAATAGCATGTAAGAGTATATTTATGTGTATGTCCTAGGGATAAGTGGAGCTAAAACGCAGTCTTTCATATCTGTTATAGTATAATTCAACGCTTGATGTTTATGCTCCTAACCTTGTGAGTGTGCCTGAGGACATTGGTCCAGGTGTGGTCCTGAGGACTTGGGCTCCCCAAAGAGCTGCTTATAAAGAGGCATTGTGATACCTGATTTATTATAAAAATGTTAAATTCTGTTCATGGTTAGAAATTTGGACATTAGATAATCTCCATAAGCAGTCTTGCTATCTTATATTCAAACACTAGACTAGGAATTCATTGATATGAAGTTTACAGGTATCAGCAAATAGGGAGTCTTAGAATTATGATTTAAAAGTGACTTTGTATATCAACTAGTTAAAGCTGTTTCAGGGTTTAATTCATTTGCTCAGGATCATACAACAAAGTGGTGACAGACATGATAGGGAGGAAGTACAAGAGGTAATGTGTTAGCGAGCTGACACATGGCATATGTATGAGAAACGAGTTAGAAGGAAGATCAGGATGATGCATTAGAATAGCTTTGTGATCTTAGGCACGTAACTTTTTTTTCTGGGTTTCATTTTCTTCATGTATAAAATGTGGGTGTTAGATCAGATCATTAATATCCTTTATCTCTTCTAAAATGTGATGATTCCAAACTGCTTTTCCTCTAAAGCTGGAAATATTTTTGGTTTTGCTGATTAATCAAATGACTGTATAAAATATATATTTTGCATGTGAATTAAGTAGAAGATGGAGTGTGTCTACCACCATTAACATTTTGGTGAATAGCCCTTCAGTTCTTTCTTACATACTATTTTAAATTTCATTTACAATATATTTTAGATTTGTTTCTATGCCACTAAATATAGTTCTCTCTTTTTCTTTTAAATGGTTGCGTAAGGTTCCATTGTTTCATTGATGTATTATTTATCAACTCATCAACTAAATGGACATTTAGATTGATTCTTGTTTTTTACTGTTAAACGTTGCTGCAGTGTACGTTATTGTACATAATTTTTCCCGTCAACATTTGTATGGTTATTTTCTTAAGATTAACTCCTAGAAGTAGTGTTGTCAGACATTTAAATTTTGATATATATTGCCAGATGATTATCTCATAAGGTTGTACAAATTTATACTCTTAAACCTAGAAATTTAATATTGATTTAATAATATATTAATATACAGTCTGTAGGCATATTTCTCCAATTGCTCCACAAAAATATTCCCTTTTTGTAGACAAGATTCAGTCAAGGTTCACACATTGCATTTGGTTGTCACATCTCTCTAGTTGGTATTACTTTTTAAAACAGCTTTATTGAGGAAAAATTAACATACAATAAACTGCTTGTATGTAAAGTATACAATTTGATAATTTTTGACTTATGTGTACATCTGTGAAACTATCACCATAATCAAGATAGTGTATGTATCCATCGCCCCCAAAAGCTTCTCCTACTCAGTGTAATCCTTCTCTCCTTCCCAACCCCTTTTTTCTCAGGCACTAATCTGCAGGTTAGTTTGCATTTTCTAGACTTTTATGTAACTGCAGTTATACGCTATGTACTCTTTTAAAAATATCTAGCTTCTTTAACTTAGCACAATTATTTTGAGATTCATCCATGTTGTGCATATTAATAGTTTATTTCTTTTTATTTATAAGTAGTATTCCATTGTATGGATAACATAGTCGTTTATGCATTTGCCTGTTGATGGACATTTGGGTTGTTTCCAGCTTTGGGTTATTACAAACAAAACTACTATCAAGTTTTTGATATTAACTTGTCAACTATTGGTTGATTAAAGGAGATAAATTTTGAAAAGAGGCAAGGGGATTGAATAAATACTAAAGACTTTTCATATCTTGGTCTAATACCTGAGCTATAGAGAGGGGACATTTTAGAAATTTAAGACGAGCTTTGTGGAAGCAGGAGAGCAGAAGAAACGTTCATCTGTGCTAGCTGTGTATAGATTGTCTCTCCCCCAAACCCCTATTCATCCTTCAAAATACAATTCAGGTATAATCTCCTAGAAGCCTTTTCTGGTCCCTCAGTTCTGAGTGTCCTCTCTTCACTGCTATTTATGCATTGATGCGTCCTCCCTGTGTTTTGAATCCAGCAGTTTACAGGTCATTGGTTATATGATTGACTTTGGAGAAGAGGCATGGAAGGAAAACAGCTGTTGGCTGGATGAGTAAATTAAATTCAACCAATATTTAATAAACCATGGATGAGTACAGGGAGACTAAACACTTCGCAAATTAATATTTAGATGGAATACTTTACATGTCTGACAACTCAGCTAGACTGTAAGTTCTTTGAAGGTGTCTACTCTGTCATTTATTCTTGTATTGCTGATATTTGGTAAATAATAGTTTTTTTCCTCCCATTATTTGTTTTGTAAATAAATTAATGCACTTAAGAATAACATTAACATACAATTACGAAATTTATATGCATACAGGCCCTAATTTTGAACATGCCCTATTTTATGGTCAATCTGTAAAATAATTAGGGATTTAGAACACACTTCCCTGTAGAAACAATTTAAAATGGTAGACAGTTCCTAGTTATTACAAGTAGAATGAAGGCTAAAAGGAGGTTATTGGAGTCAGCACTTTACAGGTCTTTGGTTGATGGATGACCTTTGAAGAGAGGCATGGAAACCAGCTGCTGACTGAAAAATTCAATAAGTGTTTATGGATTTGTAAATGTACAGGAAGGATTAAAACTTTAAAAAAAAAAAAGATCTTCAGGGAGCTTCTCAGTCAATTAATAGAGTCAGAATGTGATCAATGCTGTAATCAAAGTGTCATCAAAGCACTGAGGGTAGTACACACTGAGGGAGCCTTGGGGATTTTTAGGAAGACTTTCCAGGGGAGGAGGTATTTGATTTGAACCTTGAAGTTAAGGGTAGACGTTTGACTGCTAGAGATAAGAATCTGTGATGACAGGAGAAAGGTAGCTATTACTCTGGCTGTAACAATATTTGTTTTTAGCTACCACAGCTCAGGAACTTCAGAAAAGAAAAGAAACTGGCATCTTCTTTGGCCAGAGTCCCCTTTTTTCTCTGTATAGGTGTATAGTTCCAAATCGAATAAATGGAAATAATGGTCACTTTAAATCAGAGTGTTATAAATTTTTATTACGTTTCAGTTACAAGTTTTATAGGTTTAATGATTGATTAATTTATTAATTAACACTGTATTTGAGTGCCTAATGTGTACAAGACGCTTTCCGATACTGTGGGTACAGTGATGAACAGGGCAAAGTTTCTGTCCTAATGCATTTTAGAATCTAGTGATTCTATTTATAATTGATCTGAATAATAGAGCAACATTTCTCCTATTGACCTGATGCCCATGATCTGCTTGGCCCGTAACACTAACCCTTTCTTCTTAAAAGCGAGGAATGGGGAGGGACATGTCTGGCCCAGCTCCCCATCTCTGTTTCTTGGAAGATCAATGTTGTGAGTACAACTGGAAAAGGGGACATCTTCAGCTTCCTGTTCTTCCCAGGGTCAGTCGTACTAGGTCCTTCTTCTCATGCTTTCCCTACCCTCCCCAAACAGAGACTGGATGTGGAAGATGGGAAAGGGGTACAAGAGAGAAAAGGACTCCTATCCACTGGAATTAGAAAGGGGAAGGACATTTGGGTCCACTTTATTCATTCTTCCATTCCTCTGTTAAAAACCAAAATTCAACTGAGTAAATTTTAAAGATATTATTGTTTTTATTCAGCTATTTGTGAATGGGGCAGCATCTCCTCTCACAGATAGAAAGGAGCTCTAAGGAGCTGTACAAAATGAAACACTTTTATAGGCAGAAAGGAGCAGGAACAAGGAAGTTATACAAAGCAAAAAGTAGATTGGTTGTGGCAAAGTCACCTTCCTTTAGGGGACAGCAAGGGTCTATCAGGCAGATTACCTCACTAGTGCTGACCAGGTGATTCCTGATTGACTGGTTTAAGATTCCATTTCTGGGAGAGGCTGAAACTGTAATGAAGTTAAGTCTTGGCTTGGTGATGTGGGACTTAGCAAAAGTGACTCAATTTGGGGCCTAGTTTCTTTTTTTTGTGTGTGAGGAAGATTAGCCTTTAGCTAATGTCTGTTGCCAATCCTTCTCTTTTTTGCTGAGGAAGATTGGCCTTGGGCTAACATCTGTGCCCATCTTCCTCTACTTTATATGGGACACTGCCACAGCATGGCTTGATAAGCTGTGCGTAAGTCCGCGCCCGGGATCTGAACCTGCAAACCTAGTGCTGCCGAAGCGGAGTGCGCCAACTTAACCCCTACACCACCAGGCTGGCCCCGTGTTTTCTTGTTTTTAACACCTCCAAACTCATCATCAATCCTTAAAAAAAAAAAAGCCTGCTCTTCCTTTTACTATCCGTCAGTGAAGCCATTTTGATTTTTGGCAACTTTGGGGATAAATGGCATTCTCATGGGTAAGGACCCCACCCACTTACCCTCTAGATATTAACAAAGCAACTTTTGTGCATTATCTGTCTGTGGAGTCACTGTATTTAAAATTCAATTAATATAGTAAAAGTTGGATTATTTGATTGGATTTGGTGATTTATAGCATGGTATTGGAGGGATTACACCAAGTTTTGACTGTTAGAAAGCCATCTTGTAGCCAAGGCCTTGGACTTTGCAGTCAAATCCCTAACCTGCCAGTCACACAGAGGGAGGGAGCTCTTGCTAGGAGTAGTGAGGGTGCAAAGTTGACTCTAGTTACTATGTAGTGAGAAGTGGGTGTTTTATGCATGGTTCTGTCGGGCAGAGAATCTGAACTGTAAATATTACCCCTTCCTGGAGTGGTTGATGGAGAGTTAACTAGAGCTATTTCCTTTTTGAGGTGGTATCACAATATGTGTATTATTTATATTTGCGCCTCCTACAACAAAACAAAAGCAAGAGGTTGGCATGCAAAGGAACTGGAAGAAAGGCAATAGATTTGAAGCTGGTCTTTGTTTTAAATAGGCTGAATATTCTACACCAATGACTCATTCTTTGTGAAAGAATATGCTGTTTGGCCTTTGCAGGGGAACTACAGTGCATCCTATGATTTAGCATCTCAATGAGGGATTATTCATTAGTTGAACAAAGGCTTTTTCTAGAAATGGGGATTATATTGTCAGTAATTTTAGAAGGAAAATGTCATTGTCCATTTTTATAGTTAATGTGGTGACCAGGGAAAATAGGCTCTTTTAGAAGTTTTGAGAGTATGCAGGAAAAATTTTGTACTTGATCTCCTTTTTTTCTGTTAGGAGAGTTTTGTGCTGACAGAATTTGAAGCATATATAAATACTGTTTTGTTACTTTGGAAATTTTTTTTTTTACCCTAAATATCAAGCTTAAAAAAGAATGTATATCTTAATTTATGATATATAAAATACCATTTACAAAGAAATAAAAGTCTAAGTTTTCTTTTTAAATGTTCTAATTCTTGATATATCTAATGTTTTACAGTTTACTAAATGAATAATAGTTTTCTTGTTTTTCATTCCCCTATACATTTATAAAGAATGATAAGAGAGTTTTAGTATTTTGACAAAAAATTTTAAAGGTCATGGAACAATTATCATTTTCCCTATCGATTATTAGATCACTTTGCTTAGTTTCAGTTTGCATGGCCAGTTTTATTGCCGGTACTCATGTGGCAAAGTGAGGATTGCCTGTAGTTAACTAGGTAAATAGGATTGAGAATGGATTGTGGAAATATAGTATCATTGCCAGGCAGCATAAATGAACTGCTTGAGGTTACAGATTATGATTTTTGAGTGAGAATAGTCATAGTTACCAATTTTTTTCCAGCCTCAGTTTTTTCTCAGCTGCAGGGGTGTAGGTAGAGAGTTGAATTTAAGCAGATTTTGGTTGAGAGTTGGGAGGGGGGTGGCAAGGGACTTAAAGGCAAATGCAATAGAGTAATTATAATAATAATAATAGAATATGGGATTTAAGCTGAATAAGGCGAAGCAAGAGAACATCCAGTGATAGTGAACAAGGTGGTAGCATTCATGGATTGAATAGTTTTAGTGATGTTGAAGGATTGTTGGCACCTAGAGGGAATGTTCTAAAAAGACAAGTTGTGGAATGAAAGTAGGATGCAGAAGTTGAGATTATGAAGGGCTTTTCAGATATCAATAATGACACGTTTAAAAGTATACCATATAAGTGAGAAGTTGAGGTAGGAGAAGACCATCAGAGAAAAAATAATGTGAGTGTATTGGAAGGATCATTGACATGAATGTTGGAATCACTAAGAATTATGTTGGGGTGGTGTTAGAGAGAGTGGCAGTGAGTTAGGAGCTAAAAATAAGGAAATAGAGGGAAGTAGTGACTTGAGAGGCAGCAAATACCTATAATAGGTTGGAGTAGTTGGTGGTCTAGTCTCATGACTATGGAAGCCAGGCCACAATGAGAATAGTCCTGATAGTCCCAAGGCAGAAAGTGGTAGATAGCTGTGTTTAATGAAATGAGGGGCAGGGGAATGTCTTCCCAAGAACAGGAAGAGTTCTGAGGTTCCACCTTGATTCCTGCTGGAGTTCTCCTGATGGAGGTGAGGAATGCTACAGAAGGATTCTCTTGACTCCTGCCAGATGATAGACCACAGGAGATGATTTCCTGAAATGTCTGTCTTGATTACAGCCAAATCCAACCTATGAGGGGTGGGATAGGGGCAGGACAATCTTATTATTGAATCTAGGCCATCATTTCACCCTGGGGAGTGATGGCCTGCTAGATGGTGGCTCTGTTCTTAAGTTTCTGCTGGCTTCCTTTCAACCTCTGCTGATACTAGCCTATAGGCAGTGTGGTATTACACTGGTACTTGGTTGACTTCTGACTGTGGGGGAGTGGCAGAAAGAAATCTCTAATGTCAACTGTATATACAATGGCACAAATATATATGTGTGTGTATATCTGTTTATTTATGTATATAAATATATCAACTTTGTATATTTTATGAAGTAGATTAGATATCCATTAAACAGTACTTGTTTGATTACCTTGATCTTAATGTTCAAATGCCCAGCATCAGTGCCAATGTATTGATGACACAGAGTGTCAGCATATTTAGTATTATCAATATCTGGAAAGGATTTATGTTTTATTGAGATACTATATAATAGGGATTGCTGAGTATGTATAAGAGACATGTATATTTTTCTTTGGCTTTCCTTATCATTACATTAAAGAAAATGATGTTATGGTTGCTTAAGATAGGGATTTTTTTGTCCTGTTCCTGAATTTAGTAAGATGTTCAGTTGAATGCTGTGCACATAAAATTGTTCAAGTGTTTGGAAGCTATAAAATTCTCTCTTCCAGAAATACTTTGTAGTAGCTCTTTTGTGCCTGTGTAGTAGCAGATTCAAAATATATTTGATAGTATGCTTTGAATGAAGGTAAATCTTAATTTCTATCATAATCAGATTATGGTATTTATTATTTCTCAAATTTGAATAAAATCAGGCATATCAACTGACATATATCTTGAAGTATATTAGTTGAACTAAATTTTATATGGAAACAAAAATGTTGTTTTGACATGTTGATTATCTGGTGAACTTATAACTAGATTGCTAATGAACCTCACAGCTTTTTGCTTTCTGAAACTGAAAATCTTGCATTGAGTAAGTCCTCTTTTGAAAAACTATTTGAAAAATGATAATAGCACTTATTTCTCTAAGCATGCAATATATTTAATCTGGGTGTTGTAGAGTCTACGCGCTTCTATCTTTAGTTAAAAGATGGAATTATTACTCTACTGTGAGTATCATTACTGTACTGTGAGTATCAGTTTTCAACTTAACTATATGACTGATTTTTTGGCAAAAGTTGTATCTTGGGATGAGTGAAAACGAGTTATAAATGAAAACATTCAGAAAATGACAGTAAATACACTGCTAAAGAATTTCTGATACGCTAGACCAAGATTATTTTCGTATTGTCTGTGATAGGAAATATTTGCCAAATGCCAGTGGAGAACAGATATAATATGAGTTCTGCTATTCTCCTTGACAAAAGTTTTCACCATGTATTAAGGTAATGCTAACTGCAGTACCAAACAGCCCCCAAATTCAGTGACAAAATGCGCTAAAAGCTCATTTCTTGCTAGTTGAATGTGAATATTCCTCATCAGGCAGCTTTTCTTCAGTAAATGATTCAGGAATCCAGGCTACTTTATTTCGTGCCTATACTATTTTGCTGTTCCCAGGTTGTCACCTACCAGCCATTCAGAAGGGGAGAAGAGCATGGAGGATCCTGGCTAGTGTACTTCCCTATTGCTCACATCCTTCAACTAGAACTCGGTGATATGTCATGCCTAACTTGGAAGGGAGGCTGAGAAATTTAGTCCAGATTTGTACACAGGATAGTGAGGAACCCATTTGGTCAATGATTGCCAAACTGTGCCAAGAGTAAAATTGTTTTTTCAAATAAAATATTTGAGCATTTAAAAACTTTCTTTTTACTGGTTGATTGATATACCATATGAAAGGTTTTTTGGAAGGTAATTGGTAAACAGATTATTCCCCTAGCCCCCATATACTTTTTTTTTTTTAATATTTGGTGATGGTGAGGCATATGGGTTAGGCAGACCAGGTATGGTGGACATTTATTGCAAGTTCATCTGAAAACTGGCTGTAATGATTTAATCACAAGGTTTTTTTTTTTTTGAAAGGTTAAGTTAAATAGTTTTTTATTTGGGAGTGGGGTCATCAGTGTCCATGCTCTTGTGTCTGTATCTATGTCCACATGCGAGAAACAGCAGTTTGGGTATGGGGTTATTAAGATGGTTTGAAGAAACTTCATGATAAAATAGAACTGTATTTTAAAATACCTCTTTTTTAGTGTGTGTTGGGAGATGTGTAATTCAACTGTATAAGAATTTCATCAAATGTTGTTAAATATACGTTTATTTCATTGAGCTTAAATTAGCCTAAGGTAAATGGTAAAATAGATTCTTAAGTATTGTCTTAATAAACAAATTTAAATTAAGGTACCACAAACTGATCCATAAAGAAAAAATAAGAATATAACATACTAATTGAACCACAAGTTGCTTATCACATTGGAAGAGAAATTAAAATAAGCTTTTGAAAATATATCAGTCTCATCCATTTTCTATGGCAAAATATTTTGTATATCAATACTCTGACAGCATTTTTTACTTATCTGCCTAGATGCTGCCAGGGTCAGCAAAAGGAATCCTCATATACATTGTTATCTTGTAAGAAATAGGTAAACCGTTTTTCTTATCCATGATTTAAGAGAAAGCTAGCCAAAGAATCAGGCGACATTTTTAGTTGCTGGAGACTGGGTTATCCCAGTGTTAGGGTAAAATAGCACAAAATGTTTGGATGTATAAATAATATCAAAGTATGAACTTGGCTTTATATAATAATTAAAACAAGTAGCAAAATTCCAAGAGATCTAAAGTTTGTTAACTGAACAAGGAACTTAAGTGTGTGTGTATACTCGTCTATGAATCTGTCTGTACATTTTTTCTCTGTTTATTGAAATGAGTGTTCTTGGCATGGAGGAACTTCTTTATCTAGTGGTCTAGGCAGGCTGGGTTCCGTTAAGAATCTGGGCAAAGTTCTTTAGGGACATTTTTGGGTTAAAATTATAGTGGCAGAAGAAGGCATTGTGGTGGTAATACCCCAAATGTACTAAATGGTGAGAATTGAAAATCTTGACATACTACATTGTAAAACTTTCCAACTCTTGTGGTAGATTCTTATTAAATATATGTTCGATGGTATTGTGTTTTCACTTTCCCAAAGCCAGCCTTTGAAACAGTAAAATAATAAATACATTAGTTTTTTTCTCATTCACCACTTCAGTTGTGTTAGCTTTCCATTTTGAAATCATTTGAACTTGTTCCACCAATATTGCGATCTTTTAGTCCTAATTTTGTTTTGAAAATTTCAGACTTAAAAAACAGTGAAAGAATTGTACAATGAACACGTACATCCTTCCTTCAGATTTGCCATTTTTTAACATTTTGCACCTCTCTCCCAATATGCTTTTTTGGGGAACCGTTTGAAAGTAGGTTGCAGAAACCATGAAACTTCGCTGCTAAATACTTCAGAAGCACACATCTCCTAAGAATATGTACATTTTCCTAAATAACTACAATAGTGTTTCACCCCTAAAAAAATGAACATTAACTCAATAATACCATTTACTTTATAGTCTGTAATAAAATTTCTCCAATTGTCCTAAAAAAATTTGTTTTGCATTTGTTTATTATGTCTCTTTATTGTCTTAATAATTACCAGGTCCCTCACCCCCAGTTCTTGACTTTTTCTGTTTTTTAATGATGTTGCCTTTTTTTCACGACTCTAGGGTAGTGGCTTATAGAATGTTTCACATTATTGGTGTGTCTGATTGTTTACTTGTGATTAAATTCAGTTAACATATTTTGGCTAAAATATTGCGTAGGTGAAGCTGAGTGTTTCTTACTGCATTAAAACAGGAGGCACATAATATCAGGTTGTCCTACTATTGGTAATGCTTAGTTTGATCACTTGGTAAATGAAGTGGTAATCGCAATATAGCTTTAGTGTGAAGGTACCTTTTTCCTTTATAATT
Organism: Diceros bicornis minor; assembly: GCF_020826845.1. Taxonomy (NCBI): domain Eukaryota; kingdom Metazoa; phylum Chordata; class Mammalia; order Perissodactyla; family Rhinocerotidae; genus Diceros; species Diceros bicornis. Next base: position 53,798,796 of record NC_080744.1, on the reverse strand, counting down.
AATAAGCAATCCATGGGGTGTGATACTTATCTCACATCTTTCACCCAGTGGTTTTCGCACCCATTGATGATCCTTGCCTAAATCAATTTATACATGTGAGGTGGTTGTAAAATGGTAACTTTTAAGTCTATCATTTCTTTCATATTTGTTGATTAGAATTTTAAAGCTGTTGCACTCTTGACCTCTGATAAAAACTAATTTAAAGTTTAAATCAGAGCTGTTATATCAGTGTAGGTAGGTTGTCCATAACCCCTAACTCCTACCTGCCAGTTTAGATTTGTATTGTTGTATCTCCAATGAAATAGGTCACTAGTGTCCACTTTAGGTTCTAGGTTTTCTTAAGAAACTACCTGCAATGTTCTAGTTATAATTCTGTGTATTACATCAATAAACTACTTAAGGAATTTTCAGTGCTTCCCCTCTCACCCATGTCTTGGTATTTTATTTTGACAGTTGTCTTAATTATGGTTATTAGATTGAATTATAAAATATGTTTATGAAATAAAGAGGACCTCAACAAGGGAGAAGTATGTGAACTTTGAGAGAGTGGAATAAACTTTTAAATGACTAAACTAAATTGAACAGCTATCTGGAAGTAAAACCAATTCAGTTAAGGATAAATTAATCACTGACTAATTATAAAGGGAAAAAATAAAATAGTTATTGGTTTGTAAAGCATTCACTTGAATTAGACATTGAATAAATTTAAACTCTGTCTGCTTTTACTATGCCATGGAGCATGTTTCTGGGTCACTTTTCCTTGAGGCCAGTTGGTATTCATTGAAGGAATTCAAGCCAAATATAATATTATGTTAGCCTAACTGTAGTTCAGATTGAGGTGGCTTTGTACATTTGCAGCATAGAAATTTAATATGTTTGAGGAAAGTTACAAATTACAAAAAGAAGTAAATTGTAGTATTAAGTTGCTCTATATATCCGAAGTGGGAAAGTTAAACCTAGAATAAAGAATCATTATTGTCCGTTTTTAGAATTCACAAATCATCCGTATGTCAAAAATCTAGAGACCAGCGGTGTTTTATTGGGGGAGAACTTAGGAACCCGCCAGGTTTTACAATTAGACTGCCTAGCATAATGCTTTTTCTATAGGTGCTCAATAAGCATTTATGGTTTTCATTAATTATGGTAGTTAAATTTTCATTTATAAGATAATTTGTAATATCTAAACATGGGAGAGTAATGACATTTCTTCTTTGTGTTTTAGACTATCCTCATAAATATGGTCCACAGGGGGGCTGTGCAGATCATACAGTATTCGAAAGGATGAGGAAGTACCAGATGACTGGTGTAGAGAAAGTAACATGGGTAAGGATTTTAATACTAGCTTGCATTTAAGAAATGGAAATGAACTTGGGCATGTGTTCCTGCATTAAAAACGTACGTTCTAGAATTTCCTAAAGATTTATACCACTGTGGGGAAATATTTATATTAATGTTCAAAGAGGCCAGGTAACTTGCCTATAATAAAGACGTGGTGCTGAGATTTGAATACAAATCTGCATGACTCAAAAAACATTAATTACGTGTCCAAAATATACTCTGTCTTACAAGTGTTATTGTAAAATTTAAAAAATATTCAGTCTGAACTTGTGTTTTGTATAAATGTAAGCATTCATATTAGTATGAAAATTAGAGTGCTAACTTCTCTTAATTTACCTGGGACTTCTCCGGTTTAAAACTGAAAGTCATGTGTCTCGAAGCAAGCCAAGATGGTTAGTCACACTAATAAAAATCACAGTACTTTTGGTATTTTAATTTTAAGATTTTTCATCATTCGACTATTGTTCCTTTATTCTTTTTTTGACCTCCTTTTTCTTTAATCGTAGATGATAGGTTTATGGTTATCCAAAACAAAAATTTAAGATGAAAAAGCAATTATTTTTATGATAAAACATTTATCATGTATTTTGGACATCCTTTCTAAAAGTAGTAGGATGGAGTAATGTTTCTGGAGTTTCTTCAGTCACAAATGCAGGTTTGTGTGTTTCTTGATCTGCAGTATGGCATAAACAGTTCTATATCATATCTATAAGAAACTGATCTTTCAAGTATAAGTGAGATTTTATTCTTGCATTCGTTAAACAATTATGTTTGATCTTCTGCCGTATGTCAGAGACACGTAGGTTCTAGGAATATGTGGAGATTAAGATGAAGGCTTGTCCTCAAAAAGTTTATAGTTTAATTGGAGACACAGAGAAACAAGTGAAGATAGTAAGAAATAGAAGAAGATTAAGCACAGGGTGATACTCTATACATAAGAGGAATAATTAATCTAGCCTGGGAAGTATTTGAGGACAATAATCATAAACTAAAAGAATAAGGAGGAGTTAGGTTGGCCATGAATAAATAGATGGAAAGACAGGAGGAACAGTATATACAAAGGCCAGAGAGAGAGCAAGATGATAAAGAATTTTTACCTCCAGGGTGGGGTGCAAGACTAAAGCGTGGGAAACTAATTAGAAGTTGCTGCAGTTATTCAGTTGAGAAGTGGTAGTGGCTTGAACTAAGGTATCAACAATGTGGATAGTGAGGATGAGACTACAGATTGCCAATGTGGATAGTGAGGATGAGACTACAGATTGCCAATGTGGATAGTGAGGATGAGACTACAGATTGCCAATGTGGATAGTGAGGATGAGACTACAGATTGCCAGATATAATAGAGTTTAACAGGGGCTAGATATAACATTAATATACAAAAGTAGGTTGCATTTTTTTATATCCAGCAGTAGACCACCAGTGATGTAAGGAAAAAGGGAATATCATTTATAAGAGTATCAAAAATATCATGTATCAAAGAATAAATGTAACAAAGAATTATACGATCTATATAAGGAAAATTATAAAACTTTATAAGAAATGTTAAGGAAGATCAATTTTAAATAAATGGAGAGATATGTCATGTTAATGGAAAATGATACCTAGTATCATAAAAATATCAGTTTTCCTCATACTGATTTGTAGATTCAGTGCAATTTCAATACAAATTACAACAAGATTATTTACAGCACTTGATGGGTCTAAAATGTTATACGGAAAAGTAAAGGCTAAGAAGAAGTAGGGCCCAACTAAAGGTGGTGAGCAGGAAAGAGGGATTTACTCTAGAAGATATTAAGACTTATATAGTAATTGAGTGTGTGATATTAGCATAAGGATGAACAAATTGACCAGAGGAATAAAATTGAGGGCTCAGCAACAGATCCAAATATATATGAAACTTTGTTATGTGGTACAGTTGGAATCTCAGATCAGTGAGGAAAAATGAGACCGTTGAATAAATGGAGCCTGAAAAAATGTTTATCCATTTGGAAAAAGATGAACTTGGATCTCCATCTCATACTATATTTAAAGCAAAACAAAACTCCAGATGGATTAAAGTATTAAATGTTTAAAATGAAAACTTTGAAATTCTTCGTAGAAGAAGTCAGTGGATGTGATGGAGTAAATGGTATACAACTAGCTCTCCTGTAAAAAACAACTAAAAAACTGAACAAAGTATGTGAAACAGTTGTTCTCAAACATTGGACAACAGGCAGTGCAGGATTGAGATCCATGAGAGAGGCAAAATAAATCTCTCTGATTTTCCTGACTTTTTGACTGGAGGCAGAATTTCAGGTATGGCACAAGGAAGGGGGTCTCAAGAAGAGCCAGACTGCTGTATAGCAGTCTTATTGAGTTGAAGAGACAGGTCAAAGTTCTGTCTGAAGGCTGAGGTATCTGGACTTATGGGCAGAGTACCTGAGAGGGGAGAGCTACAATGAGAAAAAGCTCCAGATATCTGCAGAAGGGTCACCTTGAGTCTTAGCTGAATACTAAGCTGTGCATGCAGCAGCTACCAGAGAAAGAAAAACTACTGGGGAACTTATTAACTGAACAACTATCAGAAATTATTCTTGGTAGAGATCCCAAGAGTAAAGCCTACTGTAAAGGCTACTAGAGACCTGTCCTAACTAAGCTGGAAAGCCAGACTTCAAAAAGATCAAGGTAATTTTCAAGTAAATTAGCTGCCTGTCAGAACAAAGCTCAATAATAGTTGTTGAAGGGCACAGAATGCAGATATTCAACAATGTAACATTAACAATGTTCAGTGTTCAGAAAACATTACTAGATGACAAGAAGTTGAAAAATGTGATCCATAATCAGGAGAAAAATCACGCAGGTAGAAACAGAACCAGAAATTATAGGCATTAGTACACAAGGACTTTAAAACAACTATTATGAATATGTTCAAAGAATTACAGAAAAACATGAAAACAAAGAGAATAGAAATTATAATAAAGAACCAACTGTAACTTAAAGAACTGAAAAGTACATTTTCTGAATTGAAAAATCTAATGGATAGGCTTAAGAGCAAATTAGTTACTGCAGAAGACAACATGAGTAAACTCGAATAAAGGATAATAAAGCAATAGAAACTATCCAGATCTAAGCGCAGAGAGAAAATAATTGAGTCCAGTGGGGAGGGGATACAGAAAAAATATTTGAAAAATTAATGTCTCCAAAATTTTCAGATATGAAGAAAAATTTTAATCCATGGTCCAAGAAGCTCAATGAGACCCAGGCAGGATAAAGGCAAAGAAAACCATACCAGGGCATATTATAATCAAATTATTGGAAACCACTGAAAATGAGAAAATCATAAAAGCAACCAGAGAAAAGAAACACATTTGTTTACAGGGGAACAAATATAAGAATAACTGCTGACTTGTCATCACACGGTACCTACTTAAGATGTATAGAATGACATCTTCAAAGTGTTAAAAGAAAAACTGTCAAACTAGGATTCTATATTCTGTGAAAATAATTTTCAAAAATGAGGGCAAATTAAAGATCTTTTTTAGACAAACAAAAGCTGAGAGAATGTGTCTCTTGGAGATCTACACTGCGAGAATTGTTAAAGGAAATTCTTCAGGTAGAAAAAAGGATACCAGATGGAAACTCAGATCTATACAAAGAAGTGAAGAGCATAAAATAGTAAATATGTAGGTAAATATAAAGGACTTTTTTCTCATTTAAAAAATTTCTTTGAGATAATTATTTAAATCAAAATAATAACAATGTAAAATGAATTTCTAAATATACAAAGAATCAGAATTTATGACAATAGCACTAAGGATAAGAGGAGGAGGAATGGAAGTATATTATTGTTAAGTTTTTTACACTATACATGAAGTGGTATAATTTTGGCAGGTAGACTGTGCTATGTGAAAGATAGATATTGTAAAGCCTGGTGCAGAGCTCAGCAAACTATGTTTTTGTAAATAAAGTTTTATCAGAACACAACCAGGCCCATTCATAGATGCATTGTCTATGGCTGCTTTTGCACTACATTGGTAGAGTTGAGTAGTTGTAACAGAGACACTGTGGCCTGGAATTCTAAATATTTTCTATGAGCCCTTTTAAGAAGATGTTTGCAGAAATGTCCCCTGCCATGGAGCAACAACTGAAAAAAATAAAGTAGGTATAGTTAACAGGTCAATAAAGGAAATCAAAGTAATTTAAAATACTCAGTCAATCCAAAAGAAGGCAGAAAAAGAGAAAAAAGGAGCAAAGAATAGATGGGACAAATAGAAAATAAATACCAAGATGGTAAGTTTAAATTTAACCATTTCAATGGTTACATTAAATACAAATGGACTAAACACATTAATTTAAAAAGCTGATATGGTCAGAATGATTAAAAAAGGAAGACCAAATCCGTCTAAAAGAAATGTAATTTAAAAGTAAAGACACAGATAGTTTAAGAGGGTGGCAAAGCATGTATACAAGCACTAATCATAAGAATGTTGTAGTGACCATGTTAATATCAAACAATAAATTTCTGTTCACAGAATATTGCTGTAGACAAAGAGGGACATTTCATGATAAAAATGTTACTTTATCAAGGAGAAATAATCCTCAATGTTAGTAGTTCAGTTAATAATAGAGTTATGAAATCTCTTAAGGAAAAATCTGCAAATTATAACTGGAGATCACACTTGTTTCTGAGTAAACAAGTTGATAGAATAGTAGAGCAACTAGGCAGAAAATCAGTATAGATAACAGGACACTCTATCAACCAACCTGACCTAATTGACATTTATAGAATTCTCCACTCAACAATAGTAGAACACACATTTTTTTTTAAGTGCACACAGAACATTTGGTAATGTATGCCAGGCCATAAAACAAGTCTCAGTAAGTTTAAAAGTGTTTAAATTACATAGAATAAATTCTTAGGTCTCAAGGGAATTAAATTAGAAATCAGTAACAAAAAATCTGGAAAATCCCCAAGTATTTTGAAATTAAATCACACACTTTTAAATAATGCAATTCAAAGCCATTTTGAACCAAATGATAACAAAAACACAAAATAATAAAATTTGTGAGATTCAGCTAAAACAGTGCTTATAAGAGAACTGAAAGTTTTAAATCATCATATTAGAAAAGAAGAATGATCTAGAAATCAGTCATATAAACAACTTAAAAAGCTAGATGAGACTTGCAAATTAAACCCTAAGTAAGAAGAAGGAATAAAGCAACAGGTAAGAGTAAATATCAATGAAGTAAAAACAAGAGGAGGAAAATCAATAGAAAATATTAATATAATTGATAAACTTCTAGCTAGTCTGATCAAGAAGTAAAGACAAAACAAAAATTAACAATATCAAGAATGAAAGGGGATATTCCTACAGGTAGTAGTAAGTGCATATTTTGAACACATTGAGCCAGTAAATTCATCAACCAATTTAATGGGGAAATTCCTTTAAAGACATAAATTAAGAAAAACAAGCAAAAATAGAATGATGCGTGAATGAAAGTAAATTGATACTTAATAATTTTCCATCAAGGAAGTCTTCAAGCCCAGATATAGTTTCACTGTCGAAGTCTAAATATTTAAAAAAGAAATAGTACCAATCTTACACAAAATCCTTAACACATTTTATCAGGCTAACATTACCTTGGTACTCACACCAGACAAAGACATTACAAGAAAACTAAACCACCAGCCAATATCCCACATGAGTATAGATGCAAAATTTCTCCAACAGAATATTAGCAATTCCAACTCAGCAATATATAAAAAAAGATACTTCATGGTAAAATGGAGTTTATACCAGAAATGTAAGGTTGATTAACATTAGAAAAATCAATCAATATAATCTGCCATATTAACAGAGGAGAAAACTCCTATGGTGAATCTCAATAGATTAGTAAAAAAGCATTTGTCGATTTTCAACACTCAACACTTGGAAAACTAAAAATAGAAGGAAACTTCCTCAGACTGATAAGGGCTTCTACAAAAAACTTACAGCTAACGTCACACTTAACAGTGAGAGACTAAATTCTTTTCTACTGAGACCAGGAACAGACAAAGGATGCCATTCTCACTTTTGTTCAGCACTGTACTTAGAGTCTAGTCAGCATAATAAGACAAGAAAAAGAAATGAAAGGCGTATAGATTGTAAAGGAAGTAGTTAAACTGTGTTTATTTGTAGGTGATGTGAGAATATGCTTGGAAAATCCTAAGGAATCCAGGAAAAGTTACAAAATTAATAGATAAATTTACCAAGGACATAGGATACAAAGTTGGTATACAAAAATCAGTTGTATTCTATATACTAGCATTGAACATTTAGAAAATGAAATTTTTAAAGAATCATCTAAAAATAGCATCAAGTATAAAATACTTAGAATAAATTTAACAAAATATGTATGACATTTACGTGAAAACTGTAAAACATTGCCAAGAAAAATTAAGTATCTAAATAAATAGAGAAATATGACAAATTTACTCTGTTCCTTGTTTGGAAGACCCAATGTTAATATGTCAGTTCTCCCCAGATTGATTTGTAGATTCACTGCAATCTCTATCAAAAATCCCAGGCCGGCCGCATGGCTTAGCGGTTAAGTGCGCACGCTCCGCTGCTGGCGGCCCAGGTTCAGATGCCGGGTGCGCACCGACACGCCGCTTCTCCGGCCATGCTGAGGCCGTGTCCCCCATACAGCAACTAGAAGGATGTGCAGCTATGACATACAACTATCTACTGGGGCTTTTGGGGGAAAAATAAATAAATAAAATTATAAAAAAAAAAAATCCCAGTGAAGATTTATCTAGTAATTGACAAACTGATTCTAAAAGTTATAACTGAGGGGCTGGCCCCCTGGCTTAGCGGTTAAGTGTGCGTGCTGCGCTGCTGGCAGCCCGGGTTCGGATCCCGGGCGCGCACCGATGCACTGCTTCTCCGGCCATGCTGAGGCCGAATCCCACATACAGCAACTAGAAGGACGGGCAGCTATGACAGACAACTATCTACTGGGGCTTTGGGGGAAAAATAAATAAATAAAATTATAAAAGTTATAACTGAAATGTAAAGGACCTAGAATAGCTGAAATAATTTTCAAAAAAGAACAAAGCTAGAGGATTTATACTACCTAATTTTAAGACTTACTATAAAGCTACAGTAGTCAAGATAGTGTTGACCTAAGGACGGACATATAGATCAATGGAACAGAATAGAGAGTCCATGTAGTAGTTGATTTTTGTGAAAGTCCCAAGATAATTTAAAGGAGGAAAAAGCAGTCTGACAAATGGTACTAGAATGATTGGATATCCATATGAAAAAAAATTGAACCTCAGCTTATACACTTATACTTTATACAAAACTTAACTCAAAATGCTTAATAAATCTACATGCTTAAAGCTAAAACTTACTTCTAGAAAAAAACATAGAAATTTTTATGAGCTTGGGATACTAGTAGTTTCTTAGGACACAAAAGTACCCTACAAAAAAAATTTATAAACTGGGCTTTGTTGAAATTAAAAACTTCTCAAAAAACACAGTTATGAAAATGTAAAAAGAAGCCACAGACTGTGAGAAAATGTCAACAATACATCTATCTGACAAAAGCCTTCTCCAGAATATACAAAAAACTCTTATAACTCAATTAAAAAAAAATGTACAAACTTCATTTGAAAAATGGGCAAAGCATTTGAAAAGATACTTGACGAAAGAAGATATTTAAACATATTTTGGATTTTGAGGTAGAAAAACACTTTGAATAAGGCATAAATTCTTTGGCTATAAAAATTGATATATTTCACTAAATGAAGATTAAGAATAAAAGACACCTTAAAGTGAAGACAGTTGTAAACATTGAGACAATATTCACAATACATAAAATTGACAAAGAATTGTTTTCAAGAAATAGAGATGTAGTCCTTTTCCTGTTTAGAATAACTAATAAAAATCAACCTGACCTCAAAATAGAAATATTTAAAATATATATGTGTTTATGTTTATACATGTGTCTGCATGTGTGTGTTTGTATATTTGTTTGAAGGCATTGGTGGGATAAAAAGGCTGTGAAGAGATATGGGGCCAGTTCTTAGGAAAAAAAGAAGACACGTAGAAAGGTGAGCCTGGCATTTGGGGCTGCCTTTTCTCCAGCTATACCTTCTAGTACCTGAGGAAGTAGCTGAGAGAGACTGAGACCTGAGACTTCTTCAAATTCTTGAGGCTAAGGCTAAAAATACTCTTGAGGGCCTTCTCATATGGCTTTAGGTTGAGACCTCAAGGGCTACTCCCTAGGAATAAGAGTGGATCAGAAAGTGTCCTACCTCCCCTCACGGGGATTAAAGTTTTATCTCACGTTTTCTTAATCTCTGATTGGATTAAGGTAATCCAGGATTACTAGTACACCAAGCCTAACTGCTTGCCAGAAGCAAAAATGTATCTTCGCTTGAGAAAGATATCATCACCTGAAGCCTCAAAATATATCCATGGTTTTCCATATACATTGCCTGGCACTCAGTTCAAAATAATCAGCATATGAACAAACAAGACAACATGATGGAAGAACAAGAGGGAAAAACTGTTATTTATCTAACTTCAGTGATACAAGGATAAATGACACAGAGTATATACCCTCAAATAGATTATTGTCTGGCTGGGGTGTCAGACATGTAGATAACGTAAAAGTATCTGAATAATGAAATGATCAGACACAGACACAGATACAGACTTTAACATGTTCAAATATAGGCATACCTTGTCTATTACACTTTGCTTTGTTGTGTTTGAGAGATAATACATTTTTTACAAAAAGATTACGATTTGCTGAAGGATCAGATAATGGTTAGCATTTTTTAGTAATAAAGTATTTTTTAATTAAGGTATGTACATTTATACATAATGCTATCGCACACTTAATAGACTACAGTGTAGTGTAAACATAACTTATATGCACTGGGAAACCAAAAAATTGGTGTGGTTCGCTTCATTGCGATGGTCTGGAACCAAACCCATAATATCTCTGAGGTATGCCTATACATAAAGATGAAATTTAAAATTTCAAGAAAAAATTGAAAGTGAACAAAAGAACCTAATGGAAATCCTAGAGTTGAAAAATACAACAATAGAAATAAAAAATTTGATGGATTTAGATCTGGATGGTATGTCATAAGAAAATAGAATGAGCCACTAAGAAACAAAAGGATAGTAAATACAGAAAAGAGCCTAAGGGATACGTTAAAAAGGGCTAACATGTGTATTTGATATTTCAGAAGGAGAAAAAATGAGAGTGAAATAGGGACAGATAATGGCTGAGAATTTTCCAAATATGAGAGAGGATATCAAACAATAAATTCAGTCAGCATTGCAATTAGAGCAGAATCGATGCTTTACAATGAAAATAACACCCTAGCACATTATTAGAAAAGTTTAAAAACCAAAAGATATGCTCTTAAAAGCAACCGATGAAAAAAATCCAGTCACCTTCAAAGAAGCAACAGTGAAAATGACAGCTCATTTCTCATTGGAAACAGTTGAAACCAGAAGACAATGGAATGTGCTGAAACAGCGTAACAGCCATCCTAGAATGATGTACTCAGTGAAAATAGATAAAAGTAAAATGAAGACAGTAACTAAGAGAACAGTCAAACATGGAGTTGTCAAGGGAGAAGGAAAGTATAAAATGTGAGTGTAAATTTGGAATTGTGGCTTAAATTTTAATTAATTTAATTTGAATTCTCTGTTACTGTGTCATCAGAATTCACTTAAAATGGTGCTTTTAGATGTCAACAAATGTTTAAGTGCTTGGATTCAACAGCAGTGGTAATTCTTTAAACAAGTACTTACTGAATGTCTACTGTTTGCCTGCCAAGTCTGTTAGGTGATAGTGATATAATGAGAAGCAAACACAAAGATAGTATTTTTTTCTAGAACTCATATTCTTGTGGTTGAAGTAATGGTGGTGGGCTGGGGACAGAAATTAAACAAATAACCACACAATAAACTGTAAAGTTGCGCTGTGTAAGAGACATGGGTACATGGTTCTGTGAGGTATTGTGGATGAATTGACCTTTGCTAAGTCTGAAGGAAGAAGTTAGCTAGATCAGGAGAGGAAGCTTCAGCATGTGCAAATACTGTGGCAGGAGACAGACTGTGTGTCGGAGGATTGGAAAGAAGGCCTGTGTAGCTGTAGCACAGAGAGCTGGAGTTGGGTGATATAGTAGGATCTCTCTGTGAAGTAGTATGGAATGTGAAGAAACTGGACAGGTAAGTAGAGTATGCAGTGCTGATTTGGTAGCACATATAAAGGATTTAGGACTTTATCCTTAGGCCAATAGGAAGTCACTAAAATATATTATGCAGATGGGTAATGTTTTCAAATTTGCATTTTGAAAAGATTACAGTATAGAGAATAGATTGAAGGCCAGTAGTGGATATGGATAGATTACATCACTCTTATTGCAGTACTCTAGGTAATAAGTGATGGTAGCTTGGGCTAACGTGATGGAGCCAGAGATAATGGGCAGATTCCCTAGGTATTTAGGAGATAAATTTGACAGGGCTGGGTGATAGATTGAGTATTAGAGGTAAGATAAAAGAAGATATCAAAATATTATAAACTACTATAAGACTTGCTTTATGTTTAAATGATTACATATTAAAAGGTGTGTTTTGAAAACGTTTAAAAGTGAAAGAATTGCTTAAATAAATAATAAGTCATCTATACAGTAGAATGTTATGAGACTGAAAGTGATGTTTATGAAGAATTTTTAATGGTGTGGGGAAATACCTATGGTGTTATATAATAAAGCAGAATATAAAGTTGTTTATAATGTGTATTCTTAGCTCTATAAAGTTGTAATAGTGAAGCATGCTAATGATCAGAAATGACTCTCTTTTTGACATAGACACCTCAAGAAGGACATGCTGTTAATGGTCCAGAACTCCTGAGGAAAAAACGTACAACTTCAGCTGAAAAAAATACTTGTCAGCTTTATATTCAGACTGATCATCTGTTCTTTAAATATTATGGAACACGAGAAGCTGTGATTGCCCAGGTATTTATATTTTTACTACTATTTTAGGAGTTCTCATATTGTTTCATTATACCTGTATTTTCCTCTAAAAATTAAAGTTAGCGTGTATCTCATTTTGGAAAAATAAAGAGTATTTTCAATTTTGTGATAAAATATGTATAATAAATACACAGATAGCTGAAAGACCAGTTAAGATATTTTAGAGAGAGGTGTAAGATAATGATTTTGTGAAGGAGAAGATGACACTGGTGCTCTCGTTGAAAAGAGGGCTGAATTTTCATTTGTGGTCTTAAAGGAGGGAAGGATAGAGGAATCCTTCCAACAAGAAGTATTTAATTTCTATTCTGTAGTCCCATTGTACTTAGTACTTTCTAAGTTACATTATTATTTGCATTTGTGTCTTCTCAACCCTTACTAAAGTATAAATTTTTTGGAGATACCCTTCAAAATATCCTTCATGTTGAAGGTACCCAGTGAGAGTTTGATGAATGCATTCTGACTCCATGGATTTGAGACTGAGAGGATGGAAGTACCCCTAGTATAAATGGTGAGCTCATTTTGGTGGTAGTGATGAGCTTAATTTTAGACATGTTTAAAATTTAGGTGGTCATTCCCTTAGGATAATGAAAATGTAGAACTGGAAGGAGAGATTAGTCTTGAGCTTTCTACGTGCAATTTAAGGGTGCAAAAGAGATTGTTCAAATAAGGGGAGAGAATGAAAAGGAGCGAATGAAATCAAAAGGGAAGAAATTGAAACATAATATCTGTATATAGTGAATAGAATGAGAAAGAGAAGTTATGGGCTAAAACATAATAGTTACAGAAGTAGGAGATTAAGTAGGATTAGCCAAGGAAGAAACAAAGTTTCAAAACAAAATGGATAGCTAATAGTGTCATATTGGAGAGATATCAAAGAGAATGACTGCAATGTGTTAATTAACTAGATGGGAGGAATCTTTTCACAATATATACGTATATCAAATCATCATTATGTACACTTTAAATATCTTACAATTTTGTCAATTATACCTCCAGAATGCAGGAAAAAAAGAGAATGACTACAAAAGGTAGTTGATTTTTAGTTACTAGAAGACTATTGAGCTTTAAGCAAGCTCTCAATTGAATTGTGAGGGTGAAAACATTGAGAATAGTAAGGAATGTATTGGCAGAAGCAGTGAGGGTTTTAAGAAACGTGAAAAATAGAAAAAAATATGGTGGCTGAGAACTAATATGGAGTATTTGGAGGTGAAAGGGAGATAGGGAATACATGAGAAGTTGGTAGGGAGAGAAAAATGGTCCACTAGAGAAGCAATGTAAAATATAAGAGAAAGAAGAATTGATGTGAAACAATATTCTTAAAGATCAGTAAGGACCGGGGTTAGGAATAAAGAAAAGTTACCCTTTAAGGAGGAGTCACGCTTTGAGGAAGATAGAAATGAATAAAGATAGAAACATTTGAAGGTAAAGACAGGAAAGTCAAGGAGCTGGCCCGGTGGCGCAAGCGGTTAAGTGCGCACGCTCTGCTGCGGCGGCCCGGGGTTCACCGGTTCAGATCCCAGGCGCGCACCGACGCACCGCTTGTCAAGGCATACTGTGGCGGCATCCCATATAAAGTGGAGGAAGATGGGCACGGATGTTAGCCCAGGGCCAGTCTTCTTCAGCAAAAAAAGAGGAGGATTGGCAGATGTTAGCTCAGGGTTGATCTTCCTCCCAAAAAAAAGACAGACAGAAGACAGAAAAGTCAAGATGAATTCTCATTAAAGTAGGCAGTATAATCATCTGTGGAGAAATGTTTGAACATTTCCGTTCATATTCCATTGGGAACAGAGTAGAAGCTGAGAATTGGATAAGGAATTGCTAGGCCAGGCTGAAGTTAGACAGCATGGATTTATAATGGACCTTATCAGCACTGTTATGACTTTTCTTTATCAACGTTTGGCAACCTGGGCTACTTTTGAAATTATTGTTGTTAATGCTTCTATTTGACTATCTTATGTTTGTATAATTTCTTTGAAAATAGTTTTAAAAGTATATATACATGTTTTCACATAAACGGTAGCAAGAGTGGTTTTTGTACATGAAGACAAGAGGGTTGTATACAGGGTGATATTTAGAAGTCAGGGAGTTTAGTTGGGAGTCAGCTAGATAAAGAATCTTTTTGTGCTCTATCACCGTGTTTATCTCTTCCTAGAATTTAGCAAAATCTGAATGTATCTTATTTATATGTGTATTACTTCCTCCCTCCCCCTCTAGAATAAATCTCTGTAAATTTATAAGGAACTTTTCTATTTTGTTCACCACTATATCTCCACACCTAAAACACTGCCTAGTATATAGTAAGCGGTGAACAAAAGTTACAGAATGTGTAGTAGTGCAGCAATAGAAATACTAATTATCCTAGGCATAAGGAAACAGCATGTGAAAAGGCATGGAGGTGTGACATTGTAGAATGGATTGAGGAAACAGTTTTATGTGGCTAAAGCAAGAGCGCATGTTTGTTTTTGGCTAGAGAAGAGTCTGGAAAAGGCACAGAATCTCCCATCTCAGCTCCAGCTCACTAATCTTTGTCATCGTTTCATCCAATATATGATGTAAACATTTTAAAATTTGAATGTGGTAGAACATTGAATAATTATTGATTTGGGTAATGGAATTCACAATCTTTTTCACATTTCAACATTTTCTCTAAAATGTTTTTCTTTTTTAAATCGATAGATATCCAGTCATGTTAAAGCGATTGATACAATTTACCAGACTACAGACTTCTCCGGAATCCGTAACATCAGTTTTATGGTGAAACGCATAAGAGTAAGGATTTGAATAGTTAAGAACATTAAAAAAGAGAAACAATAAGGACTGTGTTTACAAAAAGAAAAATGCTTGCTTTGTACTTCATCTTTATGCATTAAATAGTTTAAATTAAATTGTATTTACTGATGCCATTTATCTTTACTCTTGGCTTCTACACACACACACTCAGAGGGGATACCTGGGTTTATGATTTAAGAATGAAATCTATAGGGCTTTAATCTGGACTGCAAAAGAGATACAGTACTGTTTTCTATCTATCTGATTAACATGCCAATTATTGAGCCCTAACTTCTCAAAAACTGTAGATACAAAACCTGACATTTTTTTTGAAGTAGTATTCCCCAGTTTCTTAAGATTTGCTTTGTGCAGTATATTTCAGAGTGTGTCCAGTTTGGTGCTCCAGGGGAGGGAAGGATAGATAACAGCAGTTAAATAAAATTGCAAGTTGGAAAAACACTTAATACTGTATACCCTCTTTTTGAAAATTCACAGTGCACACTAACATATCTCAAGTTAGTCCTTCAGGGAAGAAACCCATACTTATCTAAACTAATTTGACCATGAAACCTTTCTGCATTAACATTAACTGAGACTCCAAATAATTGCAGGACACGTTTTGAGAAATGCTGATCCAGAGCCACTGATTATTGGTTTTAATGTTATAAATTGTAAATATTCAGTCACTAACAAAATTGGGCTAATTGTTTCAAAAATTTTCTAAATATGAATTCTTTTGATGTGTGTAGCTTTTAAGAATCTGAGTTTATAAACTAGATGAACAATCTGAGTTTTAAAAAATAATCATCTTATAAAAGTATTTGCTGCAAGGTTTCTTTATATTTGTGCTCTTATTTTTTTAAAAATATGGTTGACTGGATTATAATTTTAGTACATACATGTAATATATTGAATAACATAGCTGAAGGTGGTCCTTACTTTTAGAAGTAGTACGATTAAATTTTTTTTTGAGGAAGATCAGCCCTGAGCTAACATCCACGCCAATCCTCCTCTTTTTGCTGAGGAAGACCGGCTCTGAGCTCACATCTATTGCCAATCCTCCTCCTTTTTTTTCCCTTTTTCTCCCCAAAGTCCCAGTAGATAGTTGTACGTCATAGTTGCACATCCTGCTAGTTGCTGTATGTGGGATGCGGCCTCAGCATGGCCGGACAAGTGGTGCGTCGGTGCGCACCCGGATCCGAACCCGGGCCGCCAGTAGCGGAGTGTGCGCGCTTAACCGCTAAGCCACGGGGCCGGCCCCCCCAATTAAATATTAAATTGGATTGTTTTAAGGTGAAATATGGTTTGTAGATACACAGTATAAGAACTGTTCGTAATCAGTTGCTTTCATGTATTTTGAGAGGAATAAAAACCTTTAAATGAATAAGTAAAAGTGATAAGTGCAATAAGTAGTATTGCTGTTTAGTAGGCAGAGCAATAAAATGCAAAGTAGTGCAAAGCAGAGAACACTTGGACAAATTTTAGTGAAGCACATTTTTTTGAGTAAAATAATTTGCATTATGAAGAAATGCATGTATATAAATGCGTAATGTGGGAATTGGTTGTTTTCAGGCCTGTAAGTCAGATTGAAACTTAAGTCTCAGTCTCATCTGTTGAAGATTGTCTGTGACCCATTAGATAATTTGAAATTTATATTAGTATTATATTAAATTATATTAGTGATATTAGTATTATATTAGTAAATATTATCTCATTTTTAATATAGCTAACTAAAATTTAGATGCAATTTTTATTTGTAGCCAATATTACAGAAGTATCAGGGAATTCCACTTCTTTGTTTAGTGGGAAAAAGCTGTCTACAGCATGTCTCTAAGCATGGGCTATTTAAAATATATAGTGTGCTTGTTTTTGGATTTTTTATGTGTTAAATGACTATAACTGATTGTTTTTGGTTAATTGTTAGTGGATAAACCAGATGTTCTGAAATCTGTAGTTAGGCATTTGCCGTCAGTGGTATTTTTGCCCTCCTGCTTCTACACCCCTTGGTCTTACTGAAGGTTATGGATCCTAAAAAGACCAGTAGTTCTCATTTTATCAACTGTTTTATCCTCCCCTTACTACCGACATTTTAATAGACTGAGTTTTGCCTTCTGAAAAATGTTTGCTTTCATCCATATCCCTTTTTATTCTCTATCAGCAGTCTTGTATGTAATCCTCTGACTTACTTGGGGAAATTAAAATTGTTCTGGGACAGGCAGGGGTCTCTGAAAGGATGCAGCGTTAATAAATGGAAGCTTTGTTTAGTAGAAGTTTGGTATCAGAACTGATTATTATTCAGATTGTGAAGGAGGAACCTGCACCAGGAGTATAGTAGCTAAGTGTCAAACATTCTGGAAGAACTCAGCTTGAAATAGTAAGAGAAACAAATTGGCAGTAAAAAAAAAAAAAAAAAACAAGTTCTTGCCCACATTCAGGGAAAAAAATTGGACTTGCAGTTAGTTGGGCTTGACTCATACAACTCTCGAAGCATGGAGAGCCAAGAAAATGATTTGTTTGCTGAATTGGCAGTCTAGGGTTCGATATTTATTTTATGTTCTAATAATTAGCTAAAATATATGGTTTTATATCCTTATACTTGTCACCATATGTAGGAGATTAGCACTAAAAGAGACTTGCTCAGGTGATTAAATTTGAGAATGTCTACTTTCCTTTATTAGAAGTTTTGAAAGCAGAACTTGTTTTTCCATCCCAAGTGTTCAGTGTTCAGGAATCTGGTGAATACTTGCTCAGAAATTTAACATATTCAGTTTTAATTCCCCTACCCTGCCTTTCTTTTTTCCTTTCTTTGTTTCTTTTTGGCTTCAATGATGAGCTTGGGAGGTGGGCAGTGGGAACAACCTTAGAAGCCTTGAGTTTCCCATGGGCCCCAAGCACATTTTCCAGGCAGATTCAGAAGGAGGTGAGCAGAGACTTACACTAAGCCTCTGCTAACATTAACTGCTTATTTAAATCATTGTTTTGGATTTTAGATCAACACAACTGCTGATGAGAAGGACCCTACAAATCCCTTCCGATTTCCAAATATTGGTGTGGAGAAGTTTCTGGAATTGAATTCTGAGCAGAATCATGATGACTACTGTTTGGCCTATGTCTTCACAGACCGAGATTTTGATGATGGTGTTCTTGGTCTGGCTTGGGTTGGAGCACCTTCAGGTAGTTTATCTATGTCTTGATTTAATACTTGAAACAAAAAGCAATTTTCAGGGCAGATTGAATTTTACAAAGTTTAGGAGAGTGATACCTGTACAATATCTTAATTTACACACCTTGAGTTAGGCAAGATTCGTAGGTATAATGTAAATGGAAAAATAGATGAAGCAGCTTTTTATTTTGAAATGAGTACTAACAGGGAGATATCCTGACATTTAATACATTCAGTAGCTGAAATAAATAATTTTATGGGAAAAAGTGGTACTTACTTTTGAAACCAAAAGCAGAATATTAATTTTTTTCACAAAAGTTAATATTTTTAATTAATTATTTTTATCGTTTTTGAAAAAGAGGGTCTTAGAGTCAAAAGGAGAAAACTATGTTCTTGCTTCTATTCTGCAGCGAGATAAAGAGCAGAGAAACTCTGGTCAGGAGCAGCAGGTAGAAGGAAAAGAAAGCCTGCCTTTATTATTATTTTATTTCTAGTCTTTATTTTAACAAAAGAGAAGTGTTGCTTGAAAACAGATTTAGGCAGGAGGCCCCAGTACCCACAGCTCCACGGGCCTCCCCACCTGGGCCCACACTTTGCTGGGTCTCTGCTTTAGCCATGAAAGCTGCTGTCATTGAGAAAGCTGGGGTAGGATAATGCTCTTCCCCTTGCAGTGGGGGTGAGGTCTGTGATTTACAGTATAGTAAGTTCAGTAGCCTAGTTTAGAGAAATACAAATTTATTAACTGAAAGACGAGTAGAAAGAATCCCAGACTCTCTGAATATAAATTTTGCCATATAGTGTTTGATCAGAAGTCTATCATCTTCTGAGCTATGTCCAGCAATTTCTCTTTCTTCTGATGTATCATTTCTATCTTTTTAAAAGAGTCAACTTCTGCCTTATCCAGGGTAAGATGGGCTTTTCCATTCCGTATCTTTTAGTTTATTCTTCGATTTGTTGTGCATATTTT
Organism: Diceros bicornis minor; assembly: GCF_020826845.1. Taxonomy (NCBI): domain Eukaryota; kingdom Metazoa; phylum Chordata; class Mammalia; order Perissodactyla; family Rhinocerotidae; genus Diceros; species Diceros bicornis. The sequence goes on along the minus strand of NC_080744.1, from coordinate 53,779,530 downwards.
AACATCTTTAGTACTGTATTTTTGCTTTTATATTTCTTGCTCTTTTTTTTTTAAGCCAGCAATGAATATCCTTTTTATGATTTCCAAAGCTGCTTTTGTTTTTCGTCCATGTTTTAAAGTGTATTCAATTTCATGTCATTAAGCTACAAGTTTATGTCATGGGCTGCATATGTCGTAGTGGAGTATTTTTGGTATGATAATCTGTGTTGGTTTTGTGTTACTTGCATTGTCAGCAGATTGTACAACTCACTCTTTCCTATGATATGTCACATGTTTTATAACTTCTATATTCTGCAATTTCTTTTCCCCTCCTTGAATAGTTAGTTGGATGATTTTATCACAAAGTTTATGATCTCTTCTCATTATTCCTTAGTAAGTACTGTATAAACTCAGGGATTCATTTGATTTTTCTTTGTTAAGAAAATATAATAATACCATTAATATAGTGGTTCTCAAAGTGTGCTCCATGGGCTAGCGGCATCAGCATCACCTAGGAACTTGTTAGAAATGTAAATTCATGGGCCCCACCTAGGTCTACTAAATCAGAAACTCCAGGTGTGGAGCCCAACAATCTTTGGTTGAAGAAGCCCTCCAGGTGAATCTGATGCACACTGAAGTTTGAGAACCACCATATTAATATTTTTGTCTCTAAAGAAGATCATTCACAAAATGTCTCCTAGGCAAATGATTGGATGATTTCAAACTAAAATCTTCCTGCCATTTTGCGTTTTCAACTCTGACTATTGTTCATTAAGAAGATAAGGCTCCTGGGGCCGGCCTGATGGTGTAGTAGTTAAGTTCGCTCGTTCCACTTAGGTGGCGTGGGGTTTGCAGGTTCGGATCCCGGGTGCAGACCTACATACTGGTCATCAAGCCATGCTGTGGCGGTGTCCCACATACAAAATAGAGGAAGATGGGCACAGATGTTAGCTCAGGGACAATCTTCCTCAACCAAAAAGAGGAGGATTGGCGACAGATGTTAGCTCAGGGCTAATCTTCCTCACCAAACAAACAAACAAAAAGAAGGTAATGCTCCTGAAGGAGCTTGGTCAGCTTTTCCTAAGTCTTCAGATAGCCTCATGTCTATAGTTGCAGCTACTTTTTTTTTTAATAGACTATTTTTAGAAGAGTTTTAGATTTACAAAAAAATTGAGCAGATCAGATAGTATAAAGAGTTTCCATACCCCCTCTCCCCCGGTTTCCTATATTATTAATAGTTTACATTAGTATGGTACATTTGTTACAAACCAATATTGATACATTATTGGTAACTAAAGTTAGTCCATAGTTTATTCAGATTTCTTTAGTTTTTATCTAAGATCCTTTTTCTGTTCCAGGATCTCATCCAGGATACCACATTACATTTAGTTGTCATGTTTATTTAGTTTCCTCTTGGCTATGATGGTTTCTCAGGCTTTTCGTGTTTTTGATAATCTTGACAATTTTGAGGAGTACTGGTCAGGTATATTGTAGGATGCCCCTCTGTTGCAATCTGTCTGATGTTTTTCTCATGATTAGACTGGTGTTACGGGTTTTGGGGACAATTAGTTTTTTTTGTGAGGAAGATTAGCCCTGAGCTAACATCCATTGCCAATCCTCCTCTTTTTGCTGAGGAAGATAGGCCCTGGGCTAACATCTGTACCCATCTTCCTCTACTTTATATGGGACGCCGCCATAGCATGGCTTAATGAGCAGCGTGTAGGTCTGTGCCCAGGATCCAAACCTGCGAACCCTGGGCTGCTGAAGCGGGACACACGAACTTAACCACTATACCACCGGACCGGCCCCAGGCTTTGGGGACAGTTAGTTTTTGTGTCTAGTTGTTTATGATATTTGGACCACCATTTGTGATGCTGCTTGTTTTACTGAAGCAGCGGTAGGCAGAGTTCTGGATTGAAATTGGTGGGAATCGTTACTTGTATTTTTGTTGTTGGGTTCTTCATCTGGTGCCCTCTTCCTTTATTCTGTGTTAAACCAGCAACTCCCACTCTTAGAAGCCTTTTTCTACAAGTTTCTGGGGAGGGGCTAGGCAGGGACAGCAGAATAAGGGCTAGAGTGGGAAAGAGAAGAATCTTTGTTCCTTGGACCCAATGTTTTCTGGTGTAAAGTACCTGCCTTGACATGACAGCTTTCTTTTTCACCTCCCTTTGCCCTCAGACTACCTGGACTGAGTTTTATATTTGACTTACTTTTTATTTTTTTATAGGGAACTTTGTATATTTGGTCTTATTGATTATTTCAGTACCCTTAAGAGGTGTAGGTATTATTACCTCAATTTTACAGATGAGGAAACTTGGGTTCAGAGACTTTGTGACCAACCCAGTATCACTCAGAACCTAGAATCTGGACCTTTTGACTCCAGGTTGAGTGCATTTGGTAGTATTTCCTAGGTATAGAAGTCCCCCTTTATTCACGAGGGATACGTTCTAAGACCCCCAGTGGATGCCTGAAACTGCAGATAGTACCGAACCTTCTATATACTATGTTTTTTCCTACATGTACATACCTGTGATAAAGCTTAATTTGTAAATTAGGCATAGTAAGAGATTAAGAACAATAATAACAAAATAGAACAATTATAACAATATACTGTAATAAAAGTTATCATAGATCTTAGCGATCTCAGCATACGATTTTTTTTCTTTCCTTATTAAGTCAAGAACTTGCACCTTTTCACTTAAAGGAAGCACTTTATGGCTTTTCTTTGGCATATCCAAATGGCCAGCATCACTACTCTTGCACTTTGGGGTCATTATTAGGTAAAATAAGGGTTACTTGAACACAAGCACTGCAGTACTGCGATAGTTGATCTGATAACCCAGACAGCTAGTATGGTGGGTAGTTTGTGTGGATACTCTGGACAAAAGAATGATTCACGTCCTGGGCAGGACGGAGTAAGTTTTCATCATGCTACTCAGAATGTCATGCACTTTAAAACTTAGAATTGCATATTCTAATAATAATAGCAGAATTGCTAGTCCAAGAATAATTCCTGGAATTGCTTATTTCTGGGATTTTCCATTTAATATTTCGGACCCCGGTTGACCACGGGTAACGTGTTGACTGCGGAAAGCGAAACTGCAGATAAGGGGGGACTACTGCGTTATATACTGTAACATCCTAGCTTTCTCTTTCTAAGACATTTCTAATAAGAAGTTGAAATGTTTCCTGCATCTTAGTAGAGGTTTTATATTGTTAGAATCTATTTCCTTCTTTCTTAAGAGAAAGGAGTTATAAAATAATACTACTCTATAGTATTTAGGCATCATTTTTGGTAATTGTCATGGCATAATGGGAAGATCACTGGATTGGGAGCTAGGAGATTTTGTTCTTGTCTGTCTGTCTCTAAATTCAGGTAAATCATTTTGCTTCAACTTGTTTACTTTTCATCATAATTTCTTCTGTCTTTGCCCTTCCTTTGAGACTTCACATTTTTACCTATGGGTAGATCTTAGTAATGCTTGCTGTTATGTTGTTTTTTTTTAAATAGCATTTCATAGCGGATCTGTTCAACTTGTGATCTGTTACTGTTTCTTAATCTTTTTTTTTCATTTTTATTTGGCCTCATTAATTTTGATTCTGTTGGTATTATTTAGCTTAATTTCATTTAATTCTGCAGATACTTCACTATTCAAATATATTATAGTGGAAAAGATTTTGTTGTGATATTGTTATGTTAATTTTCACAGAATAGTTACTCAAATTATTAGCTGTAGTTCTCTTCACTGACTTGGTTAAGCTGGGAAAAGCAATGAGGGTTGAAACATTTAAATAGTAGTTTTCTCGTCTTTAAGTCTTTCTTACACTATTTTTAATTGGTTCTTATTTAATTCCATATTGTAGTTGGGTGCTGCCTTGCATTTCCTTAATGAAAACAGCACCTCTTGCCCCAAATCCATAATAAGTAGTAACAGCTAGCAAACTGGGCTGATTTGGAGGCTCTCATTTAAAATTATACAGGGCCTAGAAGAGAGCCAAAAAAAGAAATCTGGTCTCCAAAACAAAGTCAGTTTTGAATATGAATCCGGAAAGATTACTCTAAACTTTTCTTTATATAAGCACAGTTCTCTGTTAAGCAGATGGCCTCTTATTTAGAGACTGGAACATTGGTTCCTTAACAAAGTAAATTCTTTATATTAGATAATCCCTTTGTTCTACTTCATTTGCTACATGCTTCCAACATGCCTTTTGAGGAGCCTTTTTCGTTTTTTATTAAGGTACTTTCTGCTCATATATTATCCATCTGAATGTTATCAGTTAGCCTAATGAAGATAGTCTCAGTTCGACCAGGTCACTGAATAAGGCTAGCTCTGGAATTCATCTCCATAGTTAATCCTGAACCATTCTATATTCCTCTGACCATTTGTGAAGAACATTTTTTGAGACGTTTCATTTGGTAGAGATGTTTGTTTTTCTTGGTTTAGAAATTTTAGTTTGATTTTACATATTAGGATTTGAGGGTATACAGAGCTCAACATGGGGTTCTCAAGATAACCCACAGAGCCTATCAAATTCTTAACCTGTTTTTTGTAAGTCTAATTACGAGGCTAGGAGAATTACATCATTAGAATATTGCAACAGGACATTTAATATTGGCATTTTGTACAGGTCTGGATTGTCCCTTACAGAATGTTTAACATCTCTGGTCCCTACCCATTACATGTGAGTACTGCTCCCGAGACATGAAAGACAAAGAAGTGCTATGAGACATCTTCTAATAACCTGTCTGGGAGTGAGACTACAGTCTGGTTAAGAATTACTGCTCAGATTAATATTGTATGGTCAGCATGCTACAATTAAGTTTTAGGTGTTTAGGCCTGCTCACATCAAACCTGTATTTATGGACTCTGTCAAGGTATTATATAACCCTTGTAGGTTTTCTAATTTTTTTTTTTTGGTGTGGGGGGGAAGTGTTTATTTTAAAGTTTAGGACTGATATTTTGTGACTTGAGCTCTCAGACTACCCTGTATTCTGTGACTTGAGCTCTCAGACTATCCTGTAGATAGAAAAATATCTTTATACTTCTTTGTTGGTCTTTGAGTCATCTATCCATCAGTAATTGCTTTTGACTTGAATTAAAAACATTTTACTTTTCTCATTGTTATTCACATTTATGTTTTTCAATGATGACTTTATGTAGCAAAATCTTAAATTTATAATATAAAGCACCTACTGAACTTGATTTATGATTTGGTTGTATGTATATATGATATCACTAATTGAGTTTCTGGCATATCAAAACTAGTTGCAGTGTTTTAAAAAAATTAAACCATAACTTTTAAAATTAGATATAGTATTTTATTTTTTCCTATATAATTGAGTTATTCCAACATATGCTATTAGTGTGTAATAAATATTAAACTTTCCTATAAGCAATAGTCATTAAAACCAAAAGCAGTTGTTTAGGAAGTTAAACAAGATATGAATTACAAAGACTATATTTCAGAAGAATACACTCAAATTTATGTATGAACCTCCTTTAAACTAGATAAACCTTAAAAATGCAGAAAAGTCTATTATTAGAGTTTTTAATATATGCTATTTACTTTTTTTTTTTTTTTTTAACTGATAAAGATTTGCAGTGTGGAGTCTTCTATGCTTAATTCAAGTTTGACAGTACTGCATTGGACCAATTTCCATATGACAAATCTTCACTAAGGCAGGATATTAATTTATTGTTTGTTTAAAACTGTAATATTTAGACTATAATTATTACATACAGAGTGCTTATTCATATCTTTTCTAGAAATAATGATCCAGTCTTTAGGACTCATCTCCAAAAGTAGAAGTAGCTTAAGAAAATATATTAAATATTCATAAATCATTTGCCCTTCTTTCTATTGTTTTCTGTGTAGAAAAGGTAGTAAGTTTTGAATATCATAAAGGTCCTCAGTCCTTTGCTGGTTAAAATCTACATATGGCTCAGTCTTTCAGTTTATTTTTCTGTGAATCACCTTATCATTTCAGCTTCCTAAATCGTATTGTAACAGTAATTCAGACTTATGTTTTGTTGCCATTCATTTTCTAATATTAAAAGGACCAGGGAAGCCATTGTAGTGTCATGCTATTTTTGCAGATCTATTTTGAATTGCCTTCTATTATATGCTTTATCAGGGATTATAAATATTAGATTTTTTTAATGGTTTAATAACTTGGTTATAACTTTGTACTTAGAAAGTTAATTTGAAATAATTTGATCAGTTATCAGAATATCCTAATCCATTTTATGGTATTTTAATAAAAAATCAAATAGAGAAAGCTTTTAAATGTGATTGTAAACTAAACAACTTCTCACTAAAAGTCTTTAATAGAGTTATTAAAAGAACTGTGGTCTTCTTAGTACAATGTACATAAAGACATGGACTGGCCAGTCAGTTTCTGATTTTCCTGTTATATATATATTTTTCTCAGGTCTTATATTAACTGCCTTTAGCACTTTCATTTTGGTATTAAGCTCTAGTCTAAAGTTCAGAAACTATTACTGAATAGGTGAATTATAAAATGGTTTAATATAAGTAGAATTATGGGTTTTCTTTTAAAATTTGAAAGTATTCTCAAGACATTGGAAAATCATAATTCAATTTTTTGAACTTATTTTGAAAGAATTTTCAAACCTGTTGAAAAGTTGCAAGAATACTGCAGTGAAGTCCTGATAGATTAATCAGTTAACATTTTGCCACAGTTGCTCTCTCCCTTCCTACTGTCTCTCCTTCCTTCCCTCCTCTGCTTTTTTTTTACCCACTTGGCATAATTCTTTTCCCTTTTTTCCCCCAGCTTTATCAAGGTATAATTGACAAATAAAGTTGTAAGATATTTAAGGTGTACAATGTGATGATTTGATATTCCTATACATTGTGAAAGGATTCCCTCCGTCGAGTTAACTAACACATCCATCACCTCACCTGTCTACCTTTTTCTTTTCTTTTTTTGGTGAAAATGTTTAAGTTCTACTATCTTAGGAAATTTCACTTATACAATACAATGTTATCAACAATAGTCATCATATTATACATTAGATCCTCAGACCTTATTCATCTTTTAACTGAAAATTTGTACCCTTTTGCCAATCTTTCCCTATTCCACCCCCCCCCCCCCAGCCCCTGGCAACCACTACTTTTTTACTTTTGTTAAAATATATTGTGTGTTGCCTCACAGGATAGTGAATCATATACTGCTGTGGGTCACTGCTATTATTTGTAGAAGTGACTTTCTCAGAATCTACCTGAGAATATTTTGTTCAACTTTCATTTAAGTAAAGTATAAATTTTGTTTTTAAAAGATGAAAAGGTATAGGCTTTGGCTCAGTGTAAATACTGAGATATTCACATTTAACAGAAACTTAAATATTTGTTTTGCTAAATTAATGGTAGCAAAAATTTGGGGACATTTTATTATGAAGAGGAACATTTTATAAGGGCTTTGTACTCAATCCTGAGAATTTCTTTATGTGTGCCATTAAAACTTGTATTTGAAATGACTTCTTAATCTTGGATCAAAGAAACTTTTGAGTGTTTGATATAGGTGGGTACCTATTGTATTTTGGACTCAAAATATAAAATGTTTTAATATAGCATATATTAGAAAGTTATTTTTTGGAAAAATAGGTGCTAATTTAGCCATCTTTTGTTCTGAATTAGGAAGCTCTGGAGGAATATGTGAAAAAAGTAAACTCTATTCAGATGGTAAGAAGAAGTCCTTAAACACTGGAATTATTACTGTTCAGAACTATGGGTCTCATGTACCCCCCAAAGTCTCTCATATTACTTTTGCTCATGAAGTTGGACATAACTTTGGTTCTCCAGTAAGTATTGCCTAATTATTAGATTTCTAAAGTTATTGACCTAACTTTTATGTCAAGTGATTTTTTTTGTTTACAATGAAAACAAGTAAATATGAATGTTTAGCATTTATATATCAGAATACAGTAATATACTTGACCATACCGAAAGGGAGAAAGAATATTTGTGATAAAAATAAGAAAAGTAAGTATAACAATGCCAGCATTCTGTGAAGGCAAGATTTTGTCTGTTTCATTCACTTCTATGTCTCCTGGCCCTAGAACAGTGCCTGGTATATGATTCATTCAAATATTTATTGAATGAGAATCACTTTTCGTTGTTTAAAGTACATTTTGAATGTTAGCAAATTGTGCAGTGGTTTTTTTTTTGCTTAGTCTCTGTTAAAGCATTATTGGAGTCTACTAGATTTGTCTTTCTCTACTGTTGAGTGAGATTGATCTTTTAAAATGTTTAGTATGAAAAATTTTCAACATACAAAGAAGTAGAGAAAAATAGTACAACAAACTTTCATATGCCCATGATCCAGAACAAAGTCTGCAAACTTTTTCTGTCTAGGGCCTGCTAGTATATATTCTAGGCTTTGGGGATAGCATTTGGTCTCTGTTGCATATTTTTCTTTGTTGTTTTTACAATCCTTTAAACATGGAAAAACCATTCTTAGCTTAGGCCATATAAAAACAGGCTGTGGGCTACAGTTTGCCAACCTCTGTTTCAGATTCAATGATTATCAAGATTTTGCCACATCTCTTTTCTGTATTTTTTTCTTTTTCTTTGTAAGATGTTAGAAGCAAATTCATTCATCCTTACATATTTCAGTATGCATCTCTAAAAAAATAGACATTTTCTTACATAACCACAGTGTGGTTATAATACCTGACAAAATTAACAATTTTTTGGTATCAGTAAATACCCGGTCTATTATGTTGATTTTCAAGTGACCTAAAGATTACACACAGAAATACAAAATACTGAAAAATATTCTGTTTGTGATTTTGGGAAGGCTTATTAAAATAACAGGTTTGGGGAATTTTCATTTAAAAATATATGTAAATTCATTTTATTTGTACCTTATTTTACAAATGGAAAATTTTATGAGTTTAGAAAAAGATTATATACTTGTAGCTTAAAACCCTCAAATACACTTCTCTAATTTTCCCCCAGTTTGTAAAGTATGTGTCATCTCACTAAATTGCAAGTCTTTACTAAGTTCCAATCAGAAATTGATAGATTGTTATCAATACTCTTGGATAAAGTATTTAAAAATGTGTTTAATCTCTCTACCTCTTGACTGCTTTTGTGATATGTTCTTAAAAGAGTAATTTTAATTTTACAGACGAGCAGAGAACTGTTGTTCATGGTTAATTTGCATTTTCAAGGGCAGTTAAGTGTCCTCTCTTCTCTCCTTGTGCTCTTGATTCCAACCCTTACCAGGGGAATTGTAGTACCCTTCCAACTACTCTTCTGTCCTTTAGTCTAGGGCCTCTCAAATTTTAATGTGCATACAAATTACTGAACATCTTAAAATACAGATTCTGCTTCAGTGGATCTTTGGTTGGGCCCAGGTTTCTGCATTTCTAAGACACTCCCAGGTGATGCTGCTGCTGGTCTGCAGACCACACTTGGAGTGGGGAAATCTAGTATATTGTCTTTTCACTTCCCATCTCATCTGTTTCCTACTCAATTGCCAGAAAGGTGTTTTTACTACATTAATAATATATTACTTATTGTTTAATAGATAAATTGGTTCACACCCTTTGCCTACCTTGCTGTCTTTTCCTATCATACCAGACTACTTTTAATGATTCTGCCATGTTCAATCACACCCCATACTTTGTGCATGTTGTTCACACTACCATACATGTATATATAGTAGGTGCTTAGTAAATATTTATTAAGTAATTTGATAGAAGGATCAGCCAGAACCGTAAACTCCTGAGCCTGTCTCCCTTGACATCTTTATGTGAAATCTGTCTTTAGCTCTTGTGTTATACATCTGTACTATGTCCCTGTTACTTTCTCTCTGAGTGATTCACACTATTCCTTATATTTATCTTATCTCAAATATTTATTGCACACCTATTGTTAACCACTTTATAAGCTTTGTTGTGGGAAGCTGTAATCATAAATAAGACATTTCTGTCTCTCAATGTGGAAATTTTAATATACCCACTCTTACCAGATTAATATTTGGTATAGTTTTGATTGTTCTGATCATGTCACTTCTGTTTACAACCTTATTTCTAGTACCTGCTGATATTACCGATACAGTTTCCTTATCTTAGCATTTAGGGTTTTTCATAAATTGGGTCCAAGTATATTTCCAGTGTTATCTCCCCTCTCCTGTCAAATTAAGTACTGTCTAGTCCTTTAAAAACTTTCCGTGTGCCAAGAAGTCAATTCCTTCCCATCTCTGCCTATTGAAATCTTGATCGTGTTGTTATAGAATGTAAATTAATATGACTTGACAGGCAGTTTGGCATTGTATCAGGACCCTTAAAATGTCTGACCTTTTAACTCAGTAACTCTACCTCTGGGAATCTAACTAAAAGAAATAAATACAGAATCTGTTGAAGATTTATGTACATTTCAAGATATCCATTGCAGTTTTATTTGTAATAGCAAAAAATTTTAAATAGCCTAAATGGCCCCACAATAGGAGAGTATCACAGAATGCTCCGCAGTCATTTAAAAATCAGGTTTTTCAGTGCTCACCCTATACTGTTAAGCTGAAAGAAACCATGTATATAACTGTACACGTGGTATAGTCCAAATTTTTGTTAAAATACGATATAACTAGATACAAGTCAGGTAGGAAATAGACCTATATGTTAATAGTAGTTATTATGGGTGTTAGATTATGATTGAATTTTTAGCCATTTTTTTTCTAAATTTTCTAGAAGAGTATGTATTGTTTTTATAGTCAGAAAGGAGTTTTTCTTGTCAAATTAAGTTAGTTTCTTTGTGAAACCATTCTCTTTATTTGAACTCTGACAGCACTTTTTGGGGTGCAGTAAAGATGACCTTTCTATTCTATTTTATGTTTTATTTGTGTGCTCGTTTTATTCCCTTTTGTGAGGATGATAAGTAGCTGGCATGCTTGTTTATAACCTGTTCCTCCTTCCATGGTCATTAGTGGTGATCCATTACAATATGCGCTGGGCTAGTAAAATAATAATTTCTTAGTAATATCTGTCATGGATTTATGGGGCAGAGAGTCAGACTAGGCAGGGATATCAAAATTTGCTATCCCTTTTAAAAAGAATGTAAGTCCTTTGAGGGCTAGGGACAGTGCTTTAACTCATCTTTATATTTTTATATTGTATTTTAGTTCCTCCTTGTATAGTATTGGACACACACTAATACTTATTGAATTGAAAGGTGCTAAGATATTCTGTGATGACATCAAGAGTTATACAGTATTGGGATTTTTTTTTTCTGTTTCTGAAATTCTAATGCTGAGAATAATTCTAGTGTCATACATTATCAGGAACCAAATTGAATTCTATAGAGTGAAAACATGAAGCAAGAAAATATTGGAGAATAGTAAAGAGTTGTTAAATGCTGATTCTAGGTTCAGGAGAAAGGCAAGATGTATCTGGAAGAATAAAAATAAAAGTATCACATTTTTAATAGTTGTTTCAGATTGGGGAGAAGAAAATGAAGGTAACTTAGATGGGTTTTGAGAAGAAATGGAATGCCCAGGGCGTTCCTTTTCTTTCTGGAGGGTAGCATTGTTGAGTATTCAAAACAATAATTTAATTAAATAGAACTATTGCTCTAGGACCAGTGTTTTTCACCCTTTCTGACAAGTTCTGAATTGTTGTTTGAGGAGTATTGTGAAGTTTGTTTTTAAATGCATATCCCCTGACGGTGGGGGTGCTCCTCTGATCTGGTAGTGTTCTATTTCTTGATTTTGGTGCTGGTCACAGGAGTGTATTTACTTTGAGAAAATTCATGGAGCTATGGTTTGGTACTTTTCTGTATGTATCTGATAATTCAGTAATATTTACCAACACCAAAAAGTATTTCTGTGCATATATACTTGTATGTCTCCTGTTTTATTCTGCAGAGCAATGTTGTGGTTTTATCTCTTGGCTTTTCTTAATTTTCATTTAAAAATAGATCATTGTGTTTCTATCCCTCGTCAGCATTTACCTATTTGTCTTTTTTTTTTTTTTTTTGAGGAAGATCAGCCCTGTGCTAACATCTGCCAATCCTCCTCTTTTTTTTGCTGAGGAAGACTGGCCCTGGGCTAACATCTGTGCCCATCTTCCTCCACTTTATATGGGATGCCGCCACAGCGTGGCTTGACAAGCAGTGCGTCGGTGTGCGCCCAGGATGCGAACCGGTGAACCCCGGGCCACTGCAGTGGAGAGCGCGCACTTAACTGCTTGCCCGGGCGGGCCCCTACCTATCTGTCTTATGTACTAGTTAATAAGTCAACTCTCTCAGATGTCTATCATGTATTTACTTAGCCCCATGCCGTTCTCTTTTGTTTCTTGTCTTTTCCCACCTCTGTCTTCTCTGAACTAGCCATAACGTGTAATTTAGCATGTATTTTAAAGAATATTTAGTAGTTTTAAAGTAGTTTATATTCTTGTTACTAGTTTTAAAAGTAGGTGAGCTTATGACAGTTTGTCCTCCATTCTACTCCCTACTTACAAAGCTATAAATTGTTGTGGTTAGACCTTCACTGGTTTTTCCTTCCCTTCTAAGACAGTGGCCCCTAAAAGAGCAAATTGTTTTCCTTCTCACATCTAAAACAATTGTAAGATCTTTTCTAAAGGAGAGTCCACAGGCTTCCATTGTTGTTCTGATGAGAAATTACATTTAATCAGATGACCTGAAAACCTTATTTTACTTTCTGTTTATGTAACTCTGTATTCTGTTTGACAGCATGATTCTGGAACAGAGTGCACTCCAGGAGAATCTAAGAATTTAGGACAAAAAGAAAATGGCAATTACATCATGTATGCAAGAGCAACATCTGGGGACAAACTTAACAACAACAAGTTCTCCCTCTGTAGTATTAGAAATATAAGCCAAGTGCTTGAGAAGAAGAGAAACAACTGTTTTGTTGGTATGTATATTTTCCAAACATTGTATTATGAATATTTTCAAACTTGAAAGAATTATGTAATAAACACCTATGTACCCACCACTTGTACTTTATAATTGTTAATACTTTGCTGTATTTGCTTTATCACGCATTTATCAATCTATCCATCCCTCAGTCCATATTTTTTTGTTACATTTTAAAGTGGATTGTAGATATCAGTATACTTCACCCCTAAACTCTTTAGCCTACATATCATTAACTAGAGTTCAATATTGTTTGTGGTTCTTTTTTTTTTGGCGAGGAAGATTGGCTCTGAGCTAACGTCCATTGCCAATCCTCTTTTTGCTTGAGGAAGATTGTCCCTTAACTAACATCTGTGCCCATCTTCCTCTGTTTTCTATATGGAATGTCACTACAGCATGGCTTGGAGTGGTGCGTAGGTCCGTGCCCAGGATTCTGAACCTGCGAACCCTGGGCTGCCGAAGTGGAGCATGCAAATTTAACCACTACACCACTGGGCTGGCCCCCTTTTTTTTGTTTTTTTACATAAGTGAAATGCACAGATCTTAAGTCCACCATTTGATGAGCTTTGACAAATGCATTTACCAGTATAACCTAGCACTTGTCAAAATATAAAACATTTCTATCATTCTAGAAAGTTCTTTCATTTCCCTTCCCAATCAGTCTCTGTCCCCAGCACACCCTGAGAGGCAACCACTATTCTGATTTATTTCACCATAAATAAATTTTGCTTGTTTTACTTCATATAAATGGAGTCATATAGTTTGTATGTACCCTTTTGTGGAAGATTGCTTTCACTCAGCATAATATTTTGAGATTCATCATTAATATTTTGTTCCATTTTATTGCTGAATAGTATTGCATTGTATGAATATATCACAGTTTGCTCATCCACTCTCCTGTTGATGAACATGTGGTCTTTTCACGTTTGGGCTAATATGAATAAAGCTGCTATGAAATTCTTTTTTTTTTCTTATTATGGTAAGATACATATAACATAAAATTTGTATTTAAACTAATTTTAAGTGTACAATTAGGGGCATTGAGTACATTCACAGTGTTGTGCAACCATTACCACTATCCATTTCTAAACTTTCTTCATCACTCCAAATAGAAATTCTGTAACCAATAAGCAATAATTCCTGCTCCCCTCACTCCCCAGCCCCTGGTAACCTCTAATTTATTTTCTGTCTCTATGAATTTGCTTATCCTGGGTCCCTCATATAAGTGGAATCATACAATATTTGTCCTTTTGTGTCTGGCTTATTTCACTTAATATTTTCAAGATTCCTCCAAGTTATAGCGTGTATCAGAATGTCATTCTTGGGCCGGCCCCATGGCTTAGCGGTTAAGTGCGCGTGCTCCGCTGCTGGCGACCCAGGTTCGGATTCCGGGTGCGCACCGATGCACCACTTGTCTGGCCATGCTGAGGCCGCGTCCCACATACAGCAACTAGAAGGACGTGCAGCTATGACATACAACTATCTACTGGGGCTTTGGGGGGAAAAAAAAATTTGAAGAATGTCATTCTTTTTTATGACCAGATAATATTCCATTGTATGAATAGGCCGCATTTTATTTATCTATTCATCTGTTATGCCTCTCTTGTGGCATTTTGTGTATTGTAAATATTTTACCTTGTATTATGTTTTTTTGGGGTTCTTGTCCTATTTCACAAGATTATAAGTTACTTGAGGACAAGCACCACGGCCTGCTCATCTTGCGCATAAAGAACACTCAAAGATGGGTTAAGCGTATGACTGCACAGGAGAAAGAATTGAGGAAGATTTCCAGATAAGCATAGCCTTTTGGGTTTTTTTAGCTGGATTTTTTTTTAATTGAGATATAATTGATATAACGTTATGGCCTTTTGTTTGTAATTGAAATTTTTATAGAGATAATTTAGATTCACATGAAGTTGTAAGAAATAATGGAGATTCCATGTACCCTTCACCCATTTCCCCCAATGGTAAATCTTGCAAAATTTGTATGGTACGATATCACACCCAGGATATTGACGTTGATACAATCCACAGATCTTATTGCAATTTTCCCAGTTTTTCTTGTTCTCATTTCTCTGTGTGTGTGTTTAGTTCTATACACTTTTATCACGTGTATGTTTATGTATCCACCACCACAGTCAAGATACAGAACATTTCCATCATCACAAGAAACCCTCAGTGTTGCCCTTTTATAACTACATCCACCTGCCTCTTGCTGTCCTCTCACCTGCCCCACTAAACCGTTCTCCATTTCTAAAATTTTGTCACTTCAAAAATGTTATGTAAATGGAATCATACAATATGTAACCTTTTGGGATTGGCTTTTTTCACTCAGCATAATTCCCTGGAGATTCATCCAAATTCTTGCCTATGTTTATAGTTTGTTCCTTTTTACTGCTGAGTAGTATCCCATGGTATATATGTACCACAGTTTAACCATTCACTTGTTCAAGGACATCTGGGGTATTTTTAGCTTTTGGCTATTATGAATAAAGCAGCTATAAACATTCATGTACAGGTTTTTTATGTGAACATAAGTTTTTATTTCTCTGGGATGAATGCCCCCAAGTCCAATTGCTGGATCATATAGTAATTAATTATGTTTTTTTTCTTTGTGAGGAGATCAGCCCTGTGCTAATATCTGCCAGTTTTCCTCTTTTTTTGCTGAGGAAGACTGGCCCTGGGCTAACATCCATGCCTATCTTCCTCCACTTTATATGGGATGCTGCCACAGCATGGCTTGCCAAGCAGTGCGTTGGTACGTGCCCGGGATCTGAACCAGCAAACCCTGGGCTGCAGCAGCGGAGCACGCACTTAACCACTTGTGCCACCGGGCCGGCCCCTAATTATGTTTTATATTTATATGAAACTGCCAAACAGTTTTCCAGAGTGGCTGTACTATGTTATATTCCCACCAGCAGTGTATGAGTGATCTAATTTCTCTGCATCCTTGCCAGCTTTTGTTATTTTTGTTTTATCCTTTCTGATAGATGTTTAGTGATATTGTGATTTTAATTTGTATTTTTCTGATGACTAATGATGTTGAACATCTTTTCATTTGCTTATTTGCCATCTGTGTATCTTCTTTGGTGAAATTTCTGTGTTTCTTGGTCGTTTCTAATTGTATTTTTTTTTTCTGTTGAGTTTTAAGAGTTCTTTATATAGTCTAGATACTAGTCATTTGTTGGATATATGTTCTCCCACTCTGTAGCTTATCTTTTCATCCTTCACAGAGTCTTTCCCAGAGCAAAAGTTAAATTTTGATGAGGTCCAAATTATTAATTTTTACTTTTATTTATTGGCGTTTTCTTTTAAAGCCACCTTTTTCTTTTAAAAGGCAAATTAAAATTACATTGATGTTATCATTTTTGTTATTGTTATTATCAGTGGTAGTTTTTCTAAAGTTTCTTAACATAGAACTGCTAAATAGATTCTTCATTTGTACATAGAGTTTTCACGATAAACTTTCTGATTGAGGTTGACTTTTAAAAATGAGCATATTGCTTTGTAGATATCATGGGAAGGGTATTTATTTCTTAAGTTATAATGAAATATGTACCTATTATAACTTTTGCATTTAAACAGCACTTTTTCTGTGTGTTGAAGCTGTTAGCAAATAGCTGATTTGAAGTAATGTTTCTGTATGAAATGAAAATTAATATGTAGTAAATATTGCATCAAAGGTTTTTTGCCTTTATCATTTTTCCTTTTTTCCTAAATTACATGTCACATGAATTATAAAATGATTATTACTAGACTTTAGAAAAATCATTATTATTTACTTAGTATATATGTACATGTACATGCTTCTAGTTTTAGAGAGCAAAAGAGATGGTATAAAATGAAAGAGAGGGATGGGAGCTTCAGTTACCTCTAAGATTTCTTTTAATATTTGATATGGTTAAGTATAAAAATGATCTTTCTGAATATTTAGCTAATCTTTCTAGAATATTTTTGATTCAGATGTGCTTCATGTTGGGTTCCTGTGCTTGAGATGTATTCCCTTCTGTTTACTCAGTTCTCAGTTTGAAGCCTGTACTACAACTATTTTCCTCATTGATTTGGTGTAGCAGAAAGAAAAGAGCACCAGATTTTAGATCTAGGAGACCTAGGTTTTGTCTGTATATTGCCCATACTGGGGCAAATGGTTTCTAGCAAGTCATAAACTCTCTGGAAGTTAGTTTTCTTTTCTATAAAATGAAGGCATTTGATTCTTATCATTTCCCTGCAGATGCTAAAGTTCTGTAATTTTGTGATCTTAAAAAGAGTAGCCTTACTGTTTTAATTTTAAACTCCATTGGCAAAAATCAAAGAACTTTAAAAGAGAGCCCCAAATCTTTTCTAAAATTATTCACTATGCTTAGACCAGACACTCTAACCTTAGTGAACTAAGATTTGACCCAATACTGTTAGGCTTTGTGGGACTACAAAAGATATAAATAATACATGGTTCTTCCCTTGAGGAGCTTGGTCTAGCTGAAGAGCAAAATTAGTGTATATTTAAAAAAAATTACTTATTGACTAGGATACATAAGCCAAATAGAATGTGGGAAATTCCATAGGGAAAAAGGACCCAATTTCTTTAACAAATAAGTAGTGTAAAAATAAAATTAGAGGAGGGAATCTATTATGTATTAAAAGAACTTAAGACACACATCAACCAAAAGCAACCATGGGAAGAGGGGTTGGGGAACCTTGTGTTGGACTCACTTCAGATAAACCAATTGTGAAGAGATAGTTAAGGAGAATTGAACATGGATTGGCTATTAAGCATATTGTTAATTTTTTTAGGTGTGATGATAGTATTATGGTTAGATTTAAAAAAGAAAAAAGTCCTTATCGCTTAGATTCATCCTGGAGTATTTACAAAAACAAATGAATATGTTCAGTGGAGTTGTTCACAGCATGTGGTTGATAGTTGTTAAAGCTAAGTGATTGGTGCATGGGAGTTCATTGTACTTATTCTTTTACTACTTCTATGTATGTTTGAAATTCCCTGTCTAACAAAAAAATTTTAATTTTTTTCTGGTTGATGAAGCACTAACTTAATTTCTATGTGTGTAATATAAATATGCAATCATTGTTCAATAAAGCTCAGTGTGGCATGGCCTCAATAGAATATTACCAGTTCTAGAAGGGACCTTAGAAGGGACCATCAGGTCAAATCCCCTCACTATACAGAGTAAGAAATTGAGGCCCCCCAAAAGGAAAGTGATTTGCCCAAGCCCACATTGCTAGTTACTGACTGAGCTAGAATTAGGTCTCCTAATTTCCAGATTCTTAGTTTGTTCTACTTTTCATATTCATCAAAATTTTCCTTTCTCCCTTTGTTATGAGGCTCATTTTAAATAAAATGAAAGTGTGCATACAAGGCTTACTTTGTCTTGTTCATTTCCTTCAGAATCTGGCCAACCTATTTGCGGCAATGGAATGGTAGAGCAAGGTGAAGAATGTGATTGTGGCTATAGCGATCAGTGTAAAGATGAGTGCTGCTATGATGCAAACCAGCCAGAGGGGAAAAAGTGCAAGCTGAAGCCTGGAAAACAGTGCAGGTGCCTTGCTAATTTCAGTAATGTGAATGTTCCATAAAGTCACCTGAAGGCAGTTATGACAAATTTAAAACTGAGATTAAGAGATGCGGATGGTTTTGAAATTTTGACTTTGTTGTTGTTTGGTTTTATTTATTTTTCTGGAGTAGGATTGGTTAGTGCACTGTTGTTGGCAGAGTGAACTAGTTGTAATTGTAATTTATGTGGTGGGTGTTAAAAAAGGATGCTCAATAAAATACATATTATTTGGTTCCTAGCTTTAAAAATGTGACTACCATCCATATTTTTAGATTCTTAACGTTAAATATTTATGTAATATGGATTCCGAACTCTTATAACTTAGTGTCATATAATTATTTCACTTGTCAAATTACTTCAATAGTGATAGATATAAGCAATAGAATATTGTTTGTGTAGTACTTTTTAAATGGCTGGCCTATGTATCCTAGTTTGATTTTAACATATAGATGTGAGAAAAATTGATAAATTGACTAATGTATGATGTAACTATGAAAAACACTGATAAATTGTCTAATATTAAATCTATTTTCCATTATAGCCTTTCACTAAAGGCAAATAGAATAAGAATGCTGAATGTAGTATGCCTTGATTATAAAAATAAGACGCTTAATCACTTTCTACACTTATTGGAATGGGGCTGAAATTTAGTATCCTCTTATTCCAATATATGAAGTTGTATACCAGTAACATACTTACTATTGAAAAGATGAGGTTTATGATTTAAAAATTAGGACCATATCTATGTATATAGGGAATAGTCTAGTGATTTTCTTTAATCACTTAATGTTTCTTCTAGTCCAAGTCAAGGTCCTTGTTGTACAGCACAGTGTGCATTCAAGTCAAAAACTGAGAAATGTCGGGATGATTCAGACTGTGCAAAAGAAGGAATGTGTAATGGCATCACAGCTCTCTGCCCAGCATCTGACCCTAAACAGAACTTTACAGACTGTAATAGGCATACACAAGTGTGCATTAATGGGGTAAGCATTTGATTTATGTTTTTTATTTAATTTTATAAAACCTGCTTTTTCAGAATAATTATTTGTTGACAATTAAAGCTGCATAGTTGAAGTAATTAATCTCGGTCCCTGTTTCAATAATATCCCTATTTATTTCCCACAAAGCCATGAATATATTGTGTAGCATAAGTGCCTGATGGCATTCAATTAGTTCCTGACTTGTCTTTCATCTTCCCACTGCATGTGTTTGATGTTCTCTAGAGAAAAACAGTTATACAACTAGGCATGTGACTTTGTACTGCTTTTAAGTTTTATACATTAATATTTTTACAGCCTAAATAAAAGAACTCTTCTGGTCATTTTCTCTGAATGTGAAGCCTTTAAAACTTTCTTGGCTAAATAATCACTTTCCTCTACATGAGGAAAATTTCATTTTTCTCTTTGTATAAAAGAGCCATGATAACCAACATAAAATTGATGCTCCTCTAATCTTTCTTTGTTTTTGTTTTGTTTAGATTTTTTTAAGTTGCCATTTCTTTAAAAGATGTACTATCTTATTTGTACTTACTCTTTTTCAAATGTGTTTATATGATCCATTTCTGATACTAATCTATGCTCTTTTTTTTCCCACTTGTATTTCTACTTATTTATTTGGCATTGGAGGCTTATACCTGTCTGTCTATTACTGTGAATGAGGGGTTTGACTTTATAGGGATTAAGTAATTGGTCTTCGATTTTTCTTTCAGCAATGTGCAGGTTCTATCTGTGAGAAATATGGCTTGGAGGAGTGTACCTGTGCCAGTTCTGAAAGCAAAGATGATAAGGAATTATGCCATGTCTGCTGTATGAAGAAGAGTAAGGCTTTTAAAACACGAGAGTATAAAATCTGTTTCAAAACCTTATTTTCTCCTAAATTTTAAGTGTTAAACTTTGATACACACTTTGGACAGATAATTTCCAGCTAAACCAATCCTCTTGAGAAATTTTTTAATGTAGCATAGCCTTGTGTTTCTAGTATTACAGTCCCTACAGTGTTTTTAAAATGATACACTAGACAAAAACTTGCTAGTTTTACAGCAATAATTAATATAAACACTATTAGAAGGTTTTAAAACCATTGTAGGCACTAAGTCAGGAGTTGCTGGTTGTTTGTTTATATTGTAACATTTAAGGTGAATTACCAATGGTGTTATCCAGCCTAACTAATGAAAATCTATATAAAATGTCATGGTAATGGTTTTAGGCAGTTTCTTCCTTTCCCTTCCTCTCTCCCCAACTAGCCCGATAGGAAATCTGATCTTCAACTTATATTTGGCACTTATTTTCCAGTGGATCCATCAACTTGTGCCAGTACAGGGTCTGTGCAGTGGAGCAAGCATTTCGGTGGTCGAACTATCACCCTGCAACCTGGATCTCCTTGCAATGATTTTAGAGGCTACTGTGATGTTTTCATGCGGTGCAGATTAGTAGATGCTGATGGTCCTCTAGCTAGGCTTAAAAAAGCAATTTTTAGTCCAGAGCTCTATGAAAACATTGCTGAATGGATTGTGGTAAGTATAGTTCTTATTTATAAAGAAACCTTATCTTAAAATGGTTTGATCATAATTTTGCTTGGCCAGCGGTCACCAATGTTATGAGAAAATCACTTCTTTTCTGTTCCTACTGGAGTTACCTTATCTGAAGAATGATTTTTAAAGTTCAAATATCCCTGGGGATTATTTTCTTCTGAAGTGATTGGAATCTCCACATGTGTATCGTGTATAGATTGGTTAGTAGGTGATGGGAGTCATTCTGTTTTACTCTGCTCCCTGGTTCATGTTCTGCGAGGGTTGCTTCCTCCTTTGATCCATGTGATTACAGCGTTTTCATGAGACTTTTTCCTCAAGTTGTTTGGAAAGCCCTGCTTGCTTTTTATACTCTCCCTTGTCTCAGTGTAACAGTCAGCTGCAGGTTCTACTTTGCTGAACAGGAGAGATGAAAGAGAAATTGGTGATTTTCTTAAGGTTTTTTCTGATGTTTCAGTGTAATTTCTGGGTCTTCAACTTGTCCATGGTAGAAAATGTTGAACACGCTGAGATCAGATACAGAGCTTTTTGTTGGTTTGTTAATGATTATGTATGTTCATCCAACATAAATCCACTGAACTATATTATTTTTAAGTCCACATTTCTCCAAGTTGTACAGATGTTGAATTACTTGAAATTTTCTTGAAAGATTGCTGAGAATGACTATCTCAAGTCACTTAAATATTCATGTTTCTAAGTGACTACATTAAAAAATCAGTAGGAAGCTTGCAAGTGACGTATTTGAGAATGTGCTATACCTGAACTGAACGAGTTTGCTTTGGAAATTGTCTTAGAGCTCAGCTCCTCCGCTCCCCACTTCCCAAATTATTTCTTACATTTTTTGTGTGTGTTTAGGACTGAGGATGCCTTATTAAGAGCACAAAAAAAGGTTGTCTGTGTGGTTGTCAGCCCTTTTTGGTACTCTTGTAATAACATTCTACAATAAAAATTTTGGAATTATCTCCAGCATTAAAATGGTGCTTACTATACGTAGGAAGAATAATACTTTGTATGTTAGAATATGTGATTTTTAGATATGTAATAACTATGTAGTTGGAGGATTGTTGAAATTGAATTTAGGAGACCTAGATTTTAAACCAAATAATTGGGCAATTGATTTAGCTTAGCTCTCCTTAAAACATGGTATGTTACCCATTTTTATACTCCTGTGCAGAGTGCATAATAGTTGTTCAATAAATATCTGTTAAGCCAAAGGTGCCTTCTGGCACTATGGTGAAATGGACAGAGTACAGGCTTGGGAATTACGCAAGGATTCATCCTTCTGGCATTTGTCAATTCTTTGACTTTGAGTAGCTGACCTTTCTTGGCCCTTTTTTTCCCCTGTTTTCAACTCAGTTCCAGTTCTTTTTTCTGATTATCTCTAATAAGAGTAAGTTGAGGGGCCGGCCCGGGGGCATAGTGGTTAAGTTCGGGTGGTCCACTTCAGCAGCCCAGGGTTCACAGGTTAGGATGTCAGGCGTGGACATACGCACCGCTCATCAAGCCATGCTGTGGCAGCGTCCTGTATATAAAATGGAGTAAGATGGGTACAGATGTTAGCTCAGAGCTCATCTTCCTCAGCAAAAAGAGGAGGATTGACAGTGGATGTTAGCTCAGAGCCAGTCTTCCTCACAAAAAAAAAAAAAAAAAAGGAATAAGTTGAACTCTGGTATACTTGTCTACTGTAGAGGACCATGTGTTCAAAAAGAAATCTGATAATGGGGATCTACCAAGTATATGTTGTGCCAGATATTTTAAGTTTTCTAGATAGTAAATCATATCTTCTAAAAATAATATTTTTACTTTTCTCCATTATTTCTAATTTTGACTCATTTTATTTAGAATTTCAAAAGCTCATTCCTATTTTAAAAATATTTAATAGAAACGATCTTTTTATTTAAAGTATCTTTAAAATCTTTTTCATATTTTAGATTTGAGGAGTTAGTGAAGTGCTTCTTAAAAAGAATTAGCAATATGAAGTCTTTTCCTGTACTCTGGAACTGATTAATCAGGCAATTTTAGGTTTTTATACAAGTTTGCCCTAAGTGAATGTAGAATGCTTTTATTTTATACCATCATTGATATTCACATGCCACTTTTTTGAATAGCAAGGTTCATAATCCTTGAAGAGTACCACCAAGCTGTTGCTGTGTTTGTGGGCATTAACCGAGTCGAACAATAAGATAACAGACATCCAATTCCTTATAAGTTGTCTCATTTGTGTTACCTGCAGAGTTCACTTTCTAGCAGAGTTTATTTTGTTACATTAATAGCTCTTGCTTTTGTCTTTCATCATGTCAGGAAAGTGTCCTTCTAGTTAGTAATATAAGTTATTAGGATGCTCTGGTGTAAGAAGCTACGAAAGGGGTGAGGGGTTGGTTTCACTGACTTTTCTCTCCAGTGGTGCCTGGTGGCTTTGTCTCCTTTCTGTACTATACTGTGGCCTCCTTCTCCTAATGTAGGGTAGAGTAGGAAGAACCTTAACCGTTGAATCCTTCAAAGTGTGAGTTACTGCCTGCTGCTTCTATGGTACCATAGAAATGATATGATAAAAAGTTACTTTCTTTCCTGAGAAGTTGTTTTTGACGACAATGTTTTGAATGTATTTTTCAAAAATACATTCTATATTTGCTAAGTGCCTACTGTGTGTCTGGCCAGGAGATAATGATAAACATGCTTTGGATTTATCAAGGAGTCATCTAGTTCTTGAAAAGTTTGAGAGCGTTCACCAGTAAATCTGTTGAGACTCTTTATCATTATCTCCTTTTCTTTAAATGGGAGTGGAGGGCATTGATAATTCTTTTTCAGTTTCTTCCACAGTTATTGATATGTTCAGATTTTCTACATGTTTTGTGTTAGGTTTACCGTTGTAGAAAACCATCTTTGACCTTGATTTTTTTCGAATCTATCATTGTATTTCCCCCTCCCTTTTAAAATAATTGCCTATTATTTGTGGCTTTTTAAATTTCTTCAGATTTATCAGGAGTTTGTCTTTTTATTATTATTTTGACAAGAATTAACTATTTCTCATTTTTTAATTAATTTCTGCTCTCATATTTTGCTGTAATTTTATGAACCTCAGTATTGAGTATCTGGAATTCTTTTTTTTGTGTGTGCGTGTGTGAAGATGATCAGCCCTGAGCTAACATCCATGCCAGTCGTCCTCTTTTTTTGCTGAGGAAGACTGGCCCTGGGCTAACATCCGTGCCCATCTTCCTCCGCTTTATATGGGACACTGCCACAGCATGGTCTGACAAGCAGTGCATCAGTGTGTGCCTGGGATCCAAACTCCGGCCGCCAGCAGTGGAGTACGCACACTTAACCGCTACGCCACAGGGCCGGCCCCAAGTATCTGGAATTCTTTATGAAAGATTTAGAGCAGTGTTTCCCAAGTGCTTCATAGAACACTAGATCATGGGTTTGGTGGTCAAGTGAATCTAGAAAACATTTCATAATATAGTCTCCTCTTGGAGATTTGTGAGAATATTGTGAGAAGTCCTGCAATAAAAAATCTTTTTAACTTCATTTTCGAAACATACCTGACCCTGGAAACCTTTATTCATGTAAGGCTTATTAAACCCTAAACATTCTTAGAAGTCACTTAGGGGAACATTGATTAAGAGCAGTAGTTTTCATTCGTGCTTGTACATGAGAATCACTTTAGGGTTTAGACTAATTAATTCCTAATCTTTTAGGATGGGGCTTAAGTATCTGGGTCATTTAAAAGTTCCCCCAGCTATTTCTTTCTTTCTTTTTTTTTTTTTTTTTTAATTATTTCCCTCCCAAAGCCCCAGTAGATAGTTGTATGTCATAGCTGCACACGTTGCTATATGTGGGACGCGGCCTCAGCATGGCCGGAGAAGCGGTGTGTTGGTGCACGCCCGGATCCGAACCCGGGCCGCCAGCAGTGGAGCGCGCGCACTTAACTGCTAAGCCACGGGACCGGCCCTTTTTTCTTTTTTTTTTTTTTTAATTATCCCCAGCTATTTCTGATGAGAAATAATTGCGAACCAATTATTCATCTAGAACAAGGGTTGGCAAACTATGGCTCACGAGCCAAATCCAGCTCACTGCCTATTTTTGTATGGCTCACAATCAAAGAATGGTTTCACATTTTTAAGTAGTTGAAAAAAATCAAAAGGTATTATCCAAATAATATTCTTTTGAAAGATATATGAGATTCAGATTTCAGTGTCCATAAATAATGATTTATTGTAACATGGCCACACCCATTTGGTTACATATTGTCTATGGCTGCGTTTGCACTTTAAGTAGTTGCAGCAGGGACTGTACGGCCCCACAAAGCCTAAAATGTTTATTTGGCCTTTTATAGGAAATGTTTGCCAACCCCTGATCTAGAGCAATGGATCTCAAAGCGTAGTCTCCAGACCAGCAGCATCAGCATCACCTGGGAACTTGATAGAAATGCAAATTATTAGGCCCTACTCTGGACCCACTGAGTCAGTAGGTGATAGTGCATGCTAAAATTTGGGAACCATTTTTATTAGTGTCTGCAATGTAATGATTTCCTTTTTAAAAGACTTGTAACAGAAATTTTTACTCTGTCATCCTGATATATTGAAAATGGAAGGTGGTTGTGGACCTCCAGTGTCCTTCATTGCCATAGTAGAACAGGCCATATAGATAGCACTTATGAAACTTTAACAACAAAGATGGAATATTGTCACAGGGCTTAGCATTTTGTAAGGATTCAGTATTTATTTGCTAGATGAATGGAGCAGATTTCTTAAATGGCACAGTTTATATGGAAAAGAAGAAAAATTGTGCATAACAACTTTGAAGCTGTCATATTTTCAGGTTTCCCTCAGTGTTGTTTTATCCTGCTTGCCCAGGCTGAGCTTAAAGTAACTAAAAGATTAGTAGCCAGTTGCTTTCTGCTTAGCAGATTGGTGTGAGGGGTGGCGCATGCAGTGTTGAAAGACAGAAGAATATTTAGTCAAAATCCGGACTGTAGTATATTCTGAAGGATAAAAAGAAAGGTTTCTGCCCCAGTAGGAGGGCATCGTCAGTATCATGAGGAGGAACTGTGGGCCCCACATGGTCTTGTGACCCACAGGAAGTCTAAAGTGCATTTGCCAAGAGTGAGAGTTGTTAAATGCTGGAACAGTCACTGAAAGGATTACGTGGTTGACTTTTTCTGGAGATCTTTAGAAAAGGTAAAGATTATCTTACAGATAGTCTGAAGAGACTTGAGTGCATGTCTTGCCCCTTCTTCCTCACAGTTTTTTTTTTTTTTAATAATTTTATTTATTTATTTATTTTCCCCCCAAAGCCCCAGTAGATAATTGTATGTCATAGCTGCACATCCCTCTAGTTGCTGTATGTGGGACGCGGCCTCAGCATGGCCGGAGAAGCGGTGCGTGGGTGCACGCCCGGGATCTGAACCCGGGCCGCCAGCAGCGGAGCGCGTGCACCTAACCGCTAAGCCACGGGGCCGGCCCCTCACAGTTTTTTTGGGTGATACCTGTTTTATCATTTTGTTATCCTATAGGTCCTTTTTGTTCATTTAGATTATTAAATAAAAAACTATTGTAATTAGTACATATAAATTAGACTGGTAAATTTTGACCTTTTATGTTTCCTCCTCTTTTCTGCTTTGTGTTCTTTTGGCCATATAAATGACTGTATTAAACAACATCTGTCTGTTTCTTACGTAGAATTATTTTCTCAGACTTGATTTGGTGCTTGTTAATTTCCGGGCTGTTTTTTAAACTTTTGGATGTCTTCTCTTTGTCTCTTAGGTTTCACTTAACACTCTTGTATCTATGAAAGACAAGAGGTTGGCGCATAATTTACGCTCATTAAATGTTTATTGAATGAATGATAGCTCTCCTTTCTTTCAGACTCTAACAAGTGGACAAATTGTGATCTTTTGAGATGAAACACATATTTTGCATTTATTAGCCTGGTTGGTATTCTTCCCCTTGATTTTATAGTATATAGAAAAGAGAAAATATGTGATTTAGCATTTAACCCACTCTCTAATTCTTTTTTTTTTTTGATTTTTTAAATTTATTTTTTCCCCCAAAGCCCCAGTAGATAGTTGTATGTCATAGCTGCACTTCCTTCTAGTTGCTGTATGTGGGATGCGGCCTCAGCATGGCCAGAGAAGCAGTGCATCGGTGCGCGCCCGGGATCCGAACCCGGGCCGCCAGCATCGGAGCGCACGCACTTAACCGCTAAGCCACGGCCCCGGCCCCTCTAATTCTCTTTTAAAGAGAGTATTAAAAACATCCCCTCTACCAAAGGTGGCCATATTTACTAACACTCTCAAATATACCATTGTTTTGTTTAGTTTTTCTTGCTATCTTCTATCCACTGCGATATTCTGTTTTCCCAGACACTAAACTCTGAAAAACTGCTATTATTATCACTAAAATATCTCAGGCGTTGGGCTTTTGAGATATGTAGTTACCTGGAAAAATTTGGAGGAAGGCCAGGAACACTGCTAGAAGGAATTTGAAGTTCTCAAGGACCCGGGTCCGCATTTTAGTAAATGTCTATTGATCTGAACTGGGACTAGGTCCTTTTGACTTTTGTTTTCTACAAAGTTTTAACCATTATTAAATCCAGCCTTTCTCTCTCCAATCTGCTTCTCTTACTGCCCTACTACTTGCATCTCTATTTAAGAGATGTATAGGCACTGAAATACTAGTATTAGAGGTATCAAAACCACGGTTTTTTATGTCCTGTCTCTGTTGTAAGAGCCTTGTCACATTATTTGTATTTATGAGCAATCTAGAAGTAATAAATGAGCTGTTAGAAGTGTTTGAAAAAGTTAATAGTATTTGGAATAATGACTCATCTATAATAAGTAGTCCAACAGGAACGTTTTTGTAGGCAAGGTATTGAGTTTGTAAGGATATGAATTCAGGGAGCTCATAGTTCAGTTTGGAATAGAGAAGATAAGCACATAGAAACATATTTTCAGTTCTGCATGGTGTTTTCATAGAAAATAGGGGAACCTATTTGAGGAAGGCCTCTTTAAGGAGGTAATGCCAAAGCTAAGTTCTCAAGTAACAGTAGAAGTATAGGGTGCAGATGGATGTTTTATGCAGAGGGAGCACCTGAAATATGAATTTTTTTAAATAAAAATTTTTTTGTACTTTTTTCCTTTATTTTTTTGGTGAGGAAGATTAGCCCTGAGCTAACATCTGTACCAGTCTTCCTCTATTTTGTATGTGGGATGCCTCCACAGCCTCTGGCTGACAAGTGGTGTAGGTCTGTGCCCAGGATCCAAACCCAAGAACCTGAGCTGCTAGAGCGGAGTACACGGAACTTTATCACCACTCGGCCATGGGGCTGGCCCCTACTTTTTTCCTTTTGAAAAGTGTGATTATCCTTTTTTTTTTTCTGTAATTGACAAAGTAATACATTGGCAAATAAGTCTTCTTTTTACTCTGGAGCGCAGTCTTCTCAAGATGAGTTGCTTGTGTATTTTTCAGAAATTGTCTCTACCTTTACAAGAATATATGTTTTTTAAAAAATAAGTGTAATCATGTATTTACTTTGCTGCACTTCATTGTGTGCTCAAGTTTTTTTTTTTCTCTCTCATGCTTAATGATCTACCTGGGAGATCTTTGGTGGGAAGCTTTTTTTTTTTCCTTGTGAGGAAGATCGGCCCTGAACTAACATCTCTTGCCAATCCTCCTCCTTTTTTTCTCTTTTTCTCCCTAAAGCCCCAGTAGATAGTTGTATGTCATAGTTGCACATCCTGCTAGTTGCTGTATGTGGGATGCTGCCTTAGCATGGCTAGAAAAGTGGTACGTTGGTGCGCGCCTGGGATCCGAACCCGGGCCCCCAGTAGCGGAGCACGCGCACTTAACGCTAAGCCATGGGGCCAGCCCCAAGTGGGAAGCTTTTGAAGAAGGGTTTTACATAGAGGAGTGACACAGTCGGTTCCATATTTTAGGTGGTTATAACATTGATGACCATGGGGAAGATGGTTTTGAGGAGGGAAGACTGGAAGGAAGGAAATGTATTAGAGAATATAACGAACATTAGGAATTGAAGTGCATCTCCTGTAACAGAACTAGTCCATCAGCCTGAAAGTAGCAGGAAGACCCTTGACCTTTTGTGCTTGTGGATTGGATCACATTGGAGGTGCTACTGCCTCCCCAGAGGGTATTTGGAAATGTACAGTAGTTGTCAGAGGAACTGAGGGGCTCTACTGGCATTTGATGGATAAGGGCCAGGGATGCTAAACTTTCTGCATGGCTCATAATGGTCCTGTACCATAATGCGGGCATGTCTACATTAAGTAAGAAACACTAATCTGCATCCTAATCACTGGTGTGCTTGTTTAAAATGCAGTGGGTTAAGGGGGCTGGCCCCATGGCTTAGCGGTTAAGTGCGTGTGCTCCGCTACTGGCGGCCAGGGTTCGGATCCCGGGCGCGCACCGACGCACTGCTTGTTGGGCCATGCTGAGGCGGCGTCCCACATAGAGCAACTAGAAGGATGTGCAACTCTGACATACAACTATCTACTGGGGCTTTGGGGAGAAAGAGGGAAAAAAGCAGGAAGATTGGCAATAGATGTTAGCTCAGGGCCAGTCTCCCTCAGCAAAAAAGAGGAGAATTGGCATGGATGTTAGCTCAGGGCTGATCTTCTTCACACACACACAAAAAAATGCAGTGGCTTAGGCCTTCTTCTAGAACAACTGAATTAGAATTTATAGAGTTGTGGTCTGAGAATCTATGTTTTAATAAATATACCAGATAATTCTTAGATCTACTCAGAGTGGGAACCATTCCTTTATCACGTGAGTGCTGATTATTTGAGCAGCTCTTCTCAGTCATAGGACTCTCTACAGTCAGTCAGATACTCTCAGCTTCCCCCAAAACTCTCAGACACGTAGTAGCATAGAGAGAGAACTGAAGAGCTAGTGTTGAATGGTATCCATTTAGGTATAGTTTCCCAAATTAACGTGCTATGTGTGGGTATAGAACAGGATTCACAAACTATGGCCCATGGGTCAAATCTGGTCTGCTCCTTGTTTTTGTAAATAATGTTTTTCTGGAATACAGCCACACTCATTTGTTTGCATGTTATCTATGGCTGCTTTTTTACACTACCACGGCAGAAATGAGTAGTTGTGACAGAGACCATATGGCCTGAAAAGCCTAAGATATTTATTGTTTGGCCCTTTATAGAAAAAGTTTGCTGACCCCTGGTAGGGACCAGTAGTTCTCAGTCTTGGCTGCATAATGGAATCATCTGGGCAGCTTTAATAAAATTACTGATGTCAGGATCCCACCTCCACCCCATTTGTGTCTGAGTTTGGTCTGGGTGTCTGAGTTTTAAAAGCATTCCAGGTGATTCTAATGTGCAGCAAAGGTTGAGAACTACTGGTATAGAGCAAGAAGCACACTTAACAGCAGTACAGACTGGTGATTTTGGTTCTTCATGTGTTTTACTAGGTCAGAGTGTTGGAAATCCAGATGGTGGAGGTAGAAGAAGGTCCTACTTTATTAAGTGCCATATTTAAAAGGCCTCTGGATGCTAGGAACAGGACAGAAGCTGTGCATATAATTCTTCATGTGACAGTAGGCAGAAACAAAAAAAGAAATAAACCAGCACTTGAGTTGACAGACTGAGGACAGGCCTATACCCTGCCTTTTGATACATAGCGGATCTATTATTTGAGGATGAATAAAACAGAAAAAAACAACAGGAGACTATTGAAAATTTATATAGCAAGGGAAAGAGAATATTATCCTAAAACCTCACAGGAAGAGCAGTGCTCTGAAAATTATTTTCTATAGAAACCAAAAGAAAATTGTAGACAACTATCTGGCAATCCCAGTAGGATATAAGTGGCTTCTGAAAAATAGATTGTAAACTTGTGGTTTCCAAGCCAGTTTCAGCTCTGTAAACTTGTCTTGTATGGTCTTCCTATTGTTTTCAGAAATTTTGAGTTGCCAGCATTTAAAATAGATTTCACATAAAAAATCAGATTTGTAACTTCTCTTGACGAATCAAATCTTTCAGCAGTAAGGCTGAATTGCATTACACCTTGCCCTGTCCCTTCTTGAATAGTTCATTCCTAAAGCTGTTAGCGGAGCTATAGTGGCACAGAGCAGGGTGTTGGAGCCTGACTAGAGTGGGCAGGCTATGGAATGGAGAAGACCAGTATGGGTTGTTAGAGCCCAAGCAGGGTGAGGAGGGTGCCTGCATAGGAGGGGCAGTTCTAAAAGGAACCAAGGCTCTTTGGAGAAATGGCTGATTCCAGGGCTGGGACAGGGAAAGAACAAGATGAACCTAGAGCTTTCTTGTGGCAGAAAGTAAAGTGCTCAAAGAATGGTAAGGATGTGTCCAAAAGACACAATAATGATAGTAACAGATTATAATCCATTGAGTAAAATAGGAAACCATGAGGGAGTTAAAAGTTTGGTGAAGAACAAGATAGTTATATAATTTCAAATTATGTCTCTACAAAATACTCATTGACTACAAAAGAGAAGAATATCTTTATAGTAAAGTTTGGCGGATAACACCTTAATCAAGTGATCAAGCTAAAAGTCATCGGTAAGAAGATCAAAGTCATGAGTCACCTATAGGGTGCAATGAGAACAACACAGCATCACTTTTGTGATAGTCTTGCCAAAGATGTATAACCTGAATCTAAGCATAAAGAAAAATCCGAGAAACCCAAATTGAAGGACATTCCAATACATAATAACTGGCCTGTAATCTTAAAAAGTGTCAAAGTTATATAAGCCAAGGAAAGACTGTGGAACTTTTTCAGGTTGCAGGAGGCTAAAGAAACACGGCAGCTAAATGCAACACATAATTCTGAATTGGATGGTATTGAGACAAATGGCAAAACTTGAATGGGGTCTGAGGATTAAATGAGAGTAATGTGTTGGTGCTAATTCTCTGATTTTGATGATTGTGTTGTGGTTATCTAGGAAAACAACCTTATGTTGTAGGAACTATATGCTAAAGTGTTCTAGTGTAATAGCATCATGCTAGCCACTTACTCTCAGATGGTTCTAGATTTTAAAAACTTCTTTGTACTATATGTACAACTTTTCTATAAATTTGAGATTCTTTCAAAATTAAATTTAAAAATGTGTGTAGGAAAGGCTTTATGTACACATGGAAAAAGTGACTTGAGGTATTTTGCCACAATATGCATTTTTGTTTTAGTTTTTATTACTTTAATTACGTTGTTGCTACTGGAAAAAGAAAACAGTATAGAAGTAGTAGGCTGTTTGTTATAAGACCTCAGATCATAGAAACTCTTAAATGGGAGTTTTATTGGCAATAATTAGCAATAACTGTGTATGTATTATAACAATCGGTGTTAAGACAATGTGAAGGTTCATAGTTTTAAAGTTGTAACTATTTTGTATGATATTTGTTAGTAAATGCTATCTTAAAACAAAATTTGAATATTTTGAATTGTAAAATAGAATTAGAATTTATTAAGAATGGAAACAGTAATGTATGTGTAAATAAGATTATACCAATAATTTTTGGAAGTTTTTTGTTTGGCTAATTGATTTGTTTAATATGGTTTAAGTTGGAAGTGAAATTTTTAGTTCATTCTTAGACTGCATAAATTTTGCCTGCTTCTAAAATGTGTATATCCTTCTACTTTTCATATTAAAAAAGACCGTTAACATTTAAATAAATGAGTATATATGTAATAGATATTATGATATATGTATATATATAAAATATAATGAAAACTAAGATGTATATAAAAATAATTTTATAACAGTAGTCTGGGTCTCAAATTTCAAATGAAATAGTGTAACAGGAAAAAAGGCCTCAAAGAAGATAGCATTTCAATTTCAGCTTTGATGAGAAAAATATATAGGTTAAAGTGTATTTTTAAAATCTATCCAGTAGTAGAATTTAAAGCAAGTAATATACCTTCTAAGTCATGGGAGAGTGAAAAAAGCAAACAAAACATAGTATATAAGAGTAACAGGCAAAAAAAAAAAAGGAAATATTCAAACCAAAAAATATCTAATAATGTGGGAAAATACAATATAAACTATATGCAGGATGACCCCAGTTTTGCATGTTTGTTTATCTGTGTATATGACAGTTATATATAGAAAAGAGACTGAAAGGAAATAAGATTGAGTGGTTTCCTCTAGGAAGTGAAATTATGGGTGATTTTTGTTTTCTCCTTTATACTTTTTTTTATATTTAAAGAAATTAATATGTATGTGTTTATATGTGATAGCTATACAACTCCCAACCAACAAATGTTCCTTAAAAATTAAAATGTCATATATTCTATTCTATATTTTATATAGTATGAAATATTCTAAAGTATTTTATAGTTTTTTTCAGTAGAAAAATCTTTTTATTTCTAGGCTAATTGGTGGGCAGTGTTACTTATGGGAATTGCCCTGATCATGTTAATGGCTGGATTTATTAAGATATGCAGTGTTCATACTCCAAGTAGTAATCCAAAGTTGCCTCCTCCTAAACCTCTTCCAGGTAAGACAATTTGAGCAAGGTGTATATTTTTATAACTCTGAACCGTTCAGCAGGTAGAATTGAATTATTAATGAGTCTTTAGTAACTAATTTTCTAGGACTCTCTTCTTGAGAATGGGATTTCTGGATGAATTATTTAGTTGATTTTTTTAAGTCTGTTTGTTATCTATCCAATCTAGATAATGGCTGTCAATTTAATGCTAATCTATCCTGAGTATCTAAAAATATTTATACCTAGACATTTTTATTTTTACTTAGTACCTGTTTTCTTGTTTTTTTTTTTCATGTTCTAAAACCTTTCTTTTTGTTTTTATTACGATACTCAGGCTACTTGTAAGTGATTGGTCTTTCTATTTTAATAGCTATGCTTCTGTTGTTGTTTTTAATTGTTAGTGCTCTTGAAATATTTTCTGGTACATAAGCTCATTTTCCCTAGGGATGATGCTTATGGGGGAAGAGATTCTTAGGATAAAGGCTTCAGTCACAAAATAACCGTTTTTATTCTCCGTCTCTGAAAACAGCTCCAAAGGTTTGATCTCTGCCCTTTGCCTCTCAGGGAGACACAGCATTGAAAGGAGGCCTCCTTAGATTAGCTCCAGGGATTTGGAGAGGGAAAGGGAAGGAAGCAACGGCTCCAGATGATTTAGTCCCCATCTGTTTTTCCCTCACCCACCCCAAGGTAGTTGTGGCTTCTGTGCTGCCCTTGGGACGTCTGGACCAGAACTCTGTTCACTGTAGGTGTGGAGCGGACGTTGTCCCAAGGCAGTGGCAGAGAAGAACCAGAGCTAAATGACTGCATTTCCCTCTTCTGCCTTCCACGGACTTCTCATGAAGCCTCTTGCCTCAGGCCAGATCCACTACTCTACACAGGGTAGTTGAAAACTAGGGGTTTCTTATAATTTTTTCTATTTTCCTTCAACTGTTCCCCTGCGTTTACCTATCGGGGGGCAAGAGAGCTTAGTAGTCATGCTGGGACAGAATCTTGGTGAGCATCAGAGGAAATTTGCTTTTGATATCATTGCTTTTCCTAAATTTACAATGTTAGCACTCTGGAATTTACGTCAGTTTCTTAGGGATTTCCAAGGAGCACATGACACTTTTTAGATATGTTACCAATTATGGTCTCATTCAGTGAAACAATTCTTTTACTTGATTTCACTTTAAGCAAATTCCACTTTTAAAAACATAAAAAAAAACCCTAGCTGTTGTCTGTTGAACTCTCACAAAAAGTGTTAAGCACTTTTACGTGAATTATCATATAATCCTCACAACAGACTATATGGGTTAGTTGTTATGCCTGTTTTATAGACTAGGCACCTGAGTTTCAGAAAGGTTAAGTCATTTACTCAAAGACACTCAGTAGTTTCTTCATCATGGATTCTGTCCTCAGAATCATATTAATTCAATAGTTGTGGCTGTTGAGCACTTGAAATATGTCTACTCTCAATTGAGAGGTGTTGTAAATATAAAATACCAGACTTGGAAGACTTAGTATAAAAACATGCCATGTTTCATTAATAATTTTTTATGTTGATTACATCTTGAATGATACTATTTTGGCTATATTGGGTTAAGTGAAATAAAAAATATTAAAATTTTTTTTACCTGTTTCTTTTTTAGTTTTTTCATTTTGGCTACCAGAATATTTTAAATTACACATATGGCTCATATTTCTGTTGGACAGCACTGATGTAGAACCTTTCTTATTTAAGTGGCAGCTTTGATTTTAAAAGATTAAAAATCTCACGGTCAATCTATTTTCCTTTTGTTTGTGACTCACAGGCACTTTAAAGAGGAGGAGACCTCCACCGCCCATTCAGCAACCCCAGCGTCAGAGGCCCCGGGAGAGTTATCAGATGGGACACATGAGACGTTAACTGCAGCTTTTGCCTTGGTTCTTCCTAGTGCCTACAATGGGAAAACTTCACTCCAAAGAGAAACCTATTAAATCATCATCCGCAAACTAACCCTCACAGATAACAGTCGAAGAAAAAAATGGCAAGAGATCATGTCCTCAGACCAGGTGGAATTACTTAAATTTTAAAGCCTGAAAATTCCAATTTGGGGGTGGGGGGTGTAAAAGGAACCCAATTTTCTTATGAACAGATATTTTTAACCTAATGGCACAAAGTCTTAGAATATTACTATGTGCCCCATGTTCCCTGTTCTTCGTTGCTGCATTTTCTTCACTTGCAGCCAAACTTGGCTCTCGACAAACTTTTATCACAAATTGAAATATATATATATTTTTTTCAACTGCCAATCAAGGCTAGGAGGCTTGACCACCTCAACATTGGAGACATCACTTGCCAATGTACATACCTTGTTATATGCAGACATGTATTTCTTACGTACACTGTACTTCTGTGTGCAATTGTAAACAGAAATTGCAATATGGATGTTTCTTTGTATTATAAAATTTTTCCGCTCTTAATGAAAAATTACTGTTTAACTGACATACTCAGGATAACAGAGAATGGTGGTATTCATTGGTCCAGGATTCTGTAATGCTTTATATAGGCAGTTTTGAAACGAGAAACAATTTACCTTTTTCTTGTGATGGAGTTGGTTCTGATATTCATTTTGTCTTTATCAAATGGCTGCTAAGAGCACATGAGTGACTACGCTGAAGAACACAGTTAAGTGTTGTGCAAACTGGACATATGCAGCATACTACTTAGAGTTAGTTCTTTATGTAAATGTCTGATTTCTGCTTAGTTATTTTAAACTTTCTAATTCAATTCCATTTTTGAATTGATAGGTGAAATTTTTTTCATACTTTGGTAGAAATTATGTCAATGAAATGATTCTTTTTATTTGTAGCTTCTTATTTGTGTTTTCCATATATCTAAAGTATGCTAATTATGTTGTTGGTTTCGTCTGACATGGAAAAGAAAAGCTGTGTCTTTATTTTATCAAAATATTTGAACAGTTTTTTCAGCATATCATCACTGATCATTGGTAACCACTAAAGAAGAGTGATTTGCTCAACTAGTAGTTAAAATTGTAGATAGGCCTTCTGACGTTTTTTTTCCTAAAATACTTTAACGATAATGAAGGTGAAACAGCACAATGTCCCATTCCAAATTTATTTTTTAAATAGATGTAAATAATTGGCTTTTTAAAGAAAGAAAGCAAAAGCATTTAATGTATTAACAGGCTTATTGCTATGCAGGAATGGAAGGGGGCATTACAAAAAAATTTTAAGCTTGTGACGTATTTATTGCTTTTGTTTTCCAGCTACATCACTTAAATTAGAAGTAAACAGCTATGATTTTCCTGGCCTCGCATAGGAGGCAAATTTAGAGAAAGTTGAAAAGATTTGTGTTTTGGCTTTTTTTTTTTCCTTTTTTTTCTTCAGAGTATAAGGTTTACACAATCATTCTCATAATGTGACGCAAGCCAGCAAGGCCAAAAATGCTAGAGAAAACAATGGGATCTCTTCCTTGTAAACTTGTACAGTATGTGGTGACTTTTTTCAAAATACAGCTTTTTGTACATGATTTAGAGACAAATTTTGTACATGAAACCCCAGATAGACTATAAATAATTCTAAACAAACAAGTAGGTAGATATGTAATTGCTTTTAAATCATTTAAATGCCTTTGTTTTTGGACTGTGCAAAGGTTGGAAGTGGGTTTGCATTTCTAAAATGGTGACTTTTATTCTGCAAGAGTTCTTAGTAACTTCTTGAGTGTGGTAGACTTTGGAACATGTACATTTTTTGCTTGTAATGTTATCCTGTGGTAGGGTTTTGGCAGGTACACACTGCCCTATTTTATTTTGAGTCTAAGTTAAATGTTTTCTGAAAAGAGATACGTGCACTGAACTCTTTCCACTACAAATCAAGATGTGGTAAAACAAAAGGATCAAGAGAAATGAGATCTAATACTACTGTCAGTTTAATGTCCACTGTGTTTTATACAGTATCTTTTTGTTCACTTTGGAAATTTTTACTAAAAATTGCAAAAAACAAAGTATTGTGCAAAGATGTAAGGTTTTTTGAAACTTGAAATGCATTATTAATAAATAGACTTGATGAAATCAACTTGAAGGTTCCATACTCTTTGAACTCTGAGAACTATCAAAAGAAGCTTCCCACAAGGCAACTTTTCCTTACTAAATGAAAGAGATTGTTAAGCTGAAAGAGCATTGTCCCTTCCCACACGAGTACGGATATCTTTATTCCTAGTTAGGAGTCCATGTAAAAAATTTATGATAAGATATCTCTGTATCTACACACAATGAACATTTTACTTAACTAATCTTAACTGCTTTACATTATTTCTAATCAATATTCAAAATGTTTAAAGTGTTCGTCTTGGTGGAAGAGCTGTGGTCTTATATGAATTTGGCAAAGTTTTCAATGCTAAGTACCTCACTTATTTTAAAAATCTAGTTTAATAGTAAATATATTTTAAAATTTTGAACCACATTTTCCTGCTTTGTCAAATTCATAGCAAATAAGGAGAGAATTGACATTTCAGTCTTATCTAGAAAAAGAGTTAAAAGCCCAGAATGGTGCTGTGCACAGAATAATCTGCCCCAAATTCTTTTTTTGTTTTTAATTGAGGCCAACTGTAAATAAGTAGTATTTGTTAAATGAGTAAATATGCCATACTTTTTAGTTACTTTAATTTAAAAACATCAAAATGTATATTATGTTTAATTTTGTTTGTCCATGAAACCATCAATATTGACTAATTCAGATGATTGCAAATTTGTTATTTTTTTCTTACAATTGAATTATAAGTTTATTTTAAATTTTATTTAGAGTTTTTTTTCAGCTTTCTAAATTCAGGCAACAACTCACAAACAAAATCAACAATAAAGTAAATTATTACAGTTTCTGAACTTAGTTCTAGACTGTAGTGTCAGGTGATATCATACAGTTTTGGGAAGGACTTCTTTAAGGGAAAGGCAACTTTATCCAATCAGTCTGGTTTTCTGAAGTGTCTTCAGCACTTTGTGCTTTGGGTACTTCATTTTTGTCATATTCACAAACTAGTGAAATCTGAAGATTTCTCCAAATTAAGCAAACTACTCTTTAGTCCTTATCTCTGTCCATATGGTCTGTACATTTTAAGACCTAATAAAATTATTGTTTCTCCAAAGATGGGATTAGTGTCCTTGGCAGCTGCGCAGTTCTAGGTACTTGAGCTTGTGCCTTTAATTTCTTGTGAAGTATTTCTAATTGAAAGTGTAAGAGGGTCAGTGTAGTAAATGCCTTACAAAACTGGACAGTCTATCTTCAGGGGCGTTAAAAGGAGATGTTCATTATCCAGATTTAAAGAGTCAGGGTCTTCCAAAACTAGAGAGCAAGTTGGATATAGTTTTAAAGCAGCTGCCAAGGACAGTTCATCTTTAGAGAAGTCAGTAAAGTTGCAAGAAATGGTAGTTTCCTGAAGAGCATTTTTGACTTCTAAGTAACTAAAAAGATGATCAGTTTGCCCCACAGAGCTCAGCTTCAGTTTCAACATTTCTGGTCTTACGTTCTTGATTAAAAACAACTTCCATTTGAATCTGTTTTTCCATTTTTAACCAGTTTAGTTTTCCCATTACTGTTTTTGTATCCAATCCTTTATATTATTGGGATACAAAGTGAGCACTTATGTTCTATATTGCCATATTGTTTGTATGTCTTAGGTATATACATATATGCACTATTTTCAGTAGAAATTCATTTATAATTGATAAGCTCTTCAGAATGTCTATTCTCTCCTATAAAAAGTAATGGGATGCTAGGTAAAAATGGAGAGCTGAGCAAAATACTTGTTTGCATCTGCTTTTTCCTAAAATCTCCACTAAAATCACGGCGATTGGGAAGAAAAAAGAGCATAATCCAACAAGGACAAGGAATATTGAAGAGAAGATAACAAGAACCAAATTTTGGAAACTGGAAAGCAGATGGAAGACTAGTATCTGACTTGGCAGACCCAGGAAAGCCAAATCCTAAACCAGCAGTGGAAACATGAGCCCAGTTTGCATTAAGATTTTGGGATATAGCCTTCAAGACCTTTTTCTATGCATGTGGCTAATGGCATAATATGCACACTTTTGTAACCCACCTTTCTTATTTAACAATACATTGATATTGTATCTACATCATTTTAATGACTGTAAATATTTTATTCTATGGCTGTATTGTACATTTTAAAAATTAACCAATTCCCTCTTGCTTGGACGTTTAGGTTTTCAGATTGTACGTTATTTTAAACAATCTTACAAGGGAAATCCTAAGCCTAATAATAAAATAAATTCCTAAAATTGGAATTGTTGGATTAAAGGTTTTTTAAAGGTCCTTGATAGAAATTATGATATTGTCCTCCAGGTAGTTGTGCCGTTACACTCCTACCATCAACATATAAGAATACTTCCACCATTAGCATATTATCATATAGATAATTTTGTTTTTAATCTGAGAGCCTCACACTTAAAAATTCACATGTATGCAGCCACATGAATTTATTAGAAACAGTAGTAGAAGACTCCTGCTTAATTGACTTTATTAGCTTTGGACATAATTCAAATAAAAGTCAAATGTAGTGCCCCGATTATGGTCTCTAAATACCATTTTTTTGAAAGAAACCACTTTCTTGGATAAATGGCTAATTCCAGGTCTAGGGAAAAAAATGTACAAGAAGAGCTTAGAAAACACTCGGTCATACCAGAAAGCACAGAAGCCATTAGAAGTCTGTCAAAAAGGATTCAGGAGCCACCTGAAGAAGTTGCCACTGGCCAAAGCTGAGATAATTTTAGCATCAGTAAGGATAATATCTGCAAGAAATTGAAGCTTATATTATGTTTTACTCTGTGAGTTAATAATGATAGTTTACAAAATCATAATTACCTTTGGAATATGCTGTTAAGTATTCCAGCTAACAAGTTAAAGAGGAATGATAGAATATCACCATTTTATTCCCCAATGATCACCAGTGACTGCTAACCTCACAAACAGATTGCAGTCAAACGTTTTGTTCCTTCTAATGGAAATACACGTACCATTTATGAAGCAGTCCTGCCAAAAGTTGAATCTGATCCTGATCAGACCTCCAGATCTAACCACCCCTTTACTGGAAATACAGGAAACGAAGGAACATGTTAAGTGATACCACAAGGGATTCAATCAGCAAAATCCAGACTGGAAAACTACAGGACAAATGACCCTGTTTCTTCAACGATAGAATTGCAAGGAAAAAAGAAAAAGATGGACTGAAAAAGACTTAAGGGATTTAAGGACTTAAGTTCATACGATTTATGGACTTATTTCCGTCTTGATTTGAACAAACAATAGAAAATGAGACCATTGGGGAAATATGAAAACTAACTGGATATTTGATGATTTTAAGGATTTTTACAATTTTTAGGTGTGATAAGGATATCGTGGTTACATTTTTAAAAGGAGCCCTTTTAGAGATGCAAATTGAAATACTTAGAAATGAAATGATAATGGTGTTTAGGATTTGCTTAAAAATAATTGAGGAGTTGGAGTTGGGTAGTGTGTAAGAATATAGTTGAAAGACGATTGACCATGAGTTGATAATTGTTGAAGCTGGGTGATGTGTACTTGGGGATTCATTATTCTATTTTCTCTACCTGTGTTTATATTCAGAAATTTCCATAAAAATTTTTTAAATGTGAATCAAAGTCATATAGAAACTCATTCATTACTGTTTTTACTTTAGCAATAATTTATGATAATGGCCTATATTCATAATGATTTTTTATAATGATTTTTTTTAGTGGAATTAAACTTGAACCAGTCAAGCTAGCATAATTAATTATATTCTGCTCCAGTTACAATGAATGACTAATTGATTTCAACTGCTAGGGTGAATGTGTGAAGCTATCAGTCATTCAGCAGTCTTAGCAAGCAGGCCTTTACATCCTTCCTTGCTCACTGGTTTTTGTGGAGCTTGCTAACTATTTAAGGAAAATATTTATTTTCTGTTAAAGTATGTCAGGGAGTGTGATCAGGTTATCCACATTTAACCTGTGTCCCATATTAGAATAAATGT
Organism: Diceros bicornis minor; assembly: GCF_020826845.1. Classification (NCBI taxonomy): domain Eukaryota; kingdom Metazoa; phylum Chordata; class Mammalia; order Perissodactyla; family Rhinocerotidae; genus Diceros; species Diceros bicornis. The sequence continues at coordinate 53,738,053 of NC_080744.1, read as the reverse complement.
TAAGTAGCTCAGTACAGTAAACTAGATTCTACTCTTTCTTGTTAAAATGATAATAGTCCCTGGAGGCGAAAATGTATCTTAAAAAAGATATCCTAGAATTGTTTGTTCTCAATGTGAAGAAATTAGAATAATTTGATATAGTGTAGGTTGTCTTGTAGAAAAAGTGCTTCCATTGCATGAGTTTTAGAAATCATTTTGGACAAGTGAAGGCTATTCGGTAATACTGAGCAAATTAAGCAATGTTATTCTTCATTCTAAATGTATATTTTATCATTCTTTTCTCCCCTGCCTTTTGGGCTTGGGAGTTAGCCGCCTTTATATTTCTAAACACAAAAGGCCAGTTTTTATAAATAAAGATGTCAGTATATTGTGATTTTTTTTTTCATTATTTAGTTTTTTGATTGTAGTTTTCATTTTTTGTAAGTCCCTATTAGTATCACCTCTGATTAAGAGAATTAACCTGTTAACCATTTTCTTGCCTTTTCTTTTGAAAATCTTATCAGAGGCTGTTTGGAATTCTTTGGCTCCTATGGTGTGCATATGTTGATTTGCATGGACTAGTTACCTCAGTTATTCATTGAACAGATATTTCTTAAGCACTTGGTTGTGCCAGCACCTCTGCAAGATGATAGGAATAAATTAGGGAACTTAATAATGTCCCTGCCCTTGTGAAGCTTACCGTCTGGTAGGTGAGATAAATATTAATTAAATAATCATGTGACTATGTGTACAATTCCAACCGTGATAAGTGCTATGAGGGGCAGGCCTTTGGTGATCCAAGAGCTGATCGTGCAGGGATGGGGCAGATAGGAGGTGGGACCTAGTCAGGAAGGTCAGGGAATGCTCCCCAAGAAAGTGATTTGAGCCCAAATCTGAAGGATGAAGAGAGGTTAAATAGGTCAAATAGGGTTTTTAATAATGTTGAATAGTTATACATGGGGCACTGAGAGCTAATTTTTCTTTGGAGCAAGGTAATATTTTTTGCTCTTGATTTTATTATATGTAAACCAAGCCATTCAAATTCCTTTGTGTATTTTTTTTAATGATTTTTCATTTTTGCTTGGCATTATATTCATTTACTGAAGAGCTGGCTTGTACTTGGGCAGATGTCCTACTTGGTTATTGTTCTTCAGAATGTTGGCCCAACAATTTGGGAGTTGTGAAAAGCCCTTGGCCTTTCAGACCTTGACCTCTGTATCATGACTACCATAAACTTGGGGTCAGGACATCTAACCTCCTACTATGCTGAGTGAGGTGTCCTCTGATCTCTGCTGTCTGGCATTCTCTGCATCCTTCTGTCATAGCACATATCACATTCAATGTAATCCTGCTTTGTCTAAGCTGAGCTCTTGAAAGAATCATCTACGCTCAGTGGCTACTTCAATTCTCATTCACTTATCAACCAACTGCATTTTGCTCTCACGCCCTCCAGGGACTGCAATTCATGCTCTCAGGGAGCTCATAGTCTAGTGGAAGGAAAGGAGCCCAACGATTAGTATGCAGGGGAATTTGTGCTGTAAAATATACAAACACATGGTGGCTAGAAGCTCAGAGGAGATGCATATGTGAGCCAAGATGACTTCCCAAAGGAGAGATACTTGAGCTGATTGTGGAGTTTTGGTAAAAGTTTGCTCCAACTAGTCACAAGCTTTTAGTCATGGTGTGATTGCAGGGCAGTTCCTTGACTGATGCTCTGTCAGACTTTCACGTGAGTGGGTGTGCTTTTTCCTCTGCCTGGTTGTCCTTTCCCTCTTCGTTCTTCTACAGAACTGCACTTTATTAATCTCCATGTCCTTGAACTTGACTATAGTAACTGTTCAATAACCATTTGTATTTTAATAAAGGATGTGTGCTCTGTAAATAGGCAATGAAGCTAATTTCACAAGCACAAGTGTTAGTCTCATTATAACCCCATACTTCTAACTTTTAACCTCTCTGACTCTAAATCCCCTGGCAGCACAACCTTCTTCCCTCACCCTTGGGGAGAAATTTTCTTTCAGAATATAATATGCACTTGTATTTATAGGATATAAAATATACCCACCACGTTTTACACAAATGGGAAAAGAACAGCTTAGCTTTGGAGCGTGTAAGCAGCAAATTGTAACTCCTGGCAGAAGAAGAAATGGATTCAGAAAGCTCGAATTAGAAATTAAATGGGGAGGCCCTAGCTTCTTTGTGTGTGGGAACAAGTGTTTTCTTTAGCTAAATCATCTCTGGTATTTTTTATTTGACTATTTCATAATGAAAAGTGGATGTTAAACATTTTGTAGATGGTGTTTTCCTGCAGCAAATCTGCTGATCAACATTTATCTATAAAGTTTTTCCACAAAATTCTAGTTCCATAGGTTTTTAAACAAATATATCAGAAAGCAAAAGTTGGAAGGGAGTATGGATTCCAGGGTTAAATGGAAATGCTAAGTTAAAATCGAACAGGTTTTTGTTTACTTTTATTTTCATTTATTGATTTTTTGTTTTTTTAATTTTTGTTTATTTTTAATTTAATTTTAATTTTTTTTTGCTGAGGATTCTCCCTGAGCTAACATCCGTTGCCAATCTTCATCTGTTTTGTATGTGAGCTGCCACCACAGCATGGTCACTTGTCACTGACAGAGGAGTGGTGTTAGGTCCAGGCCTGGGAACTGAACCCAGGCCGCTGAAGCAGAGTGTGCCAAACTTAACCACTAGGCCACCAGAGCTGGCCCCTCATTTATTGATGTTTTTAAAGTGAGGTAATTCTTAGAGCCTCTACTGTACTAACACTGAATGTGATTTCTAAAAGGGTCTTATAGTAGATAGTGCTCCCACCCAGGTAACTCTTTCTCTCTTTTTCCTCTGAAGAGTCTAGGTTCTGCAGAAACATTTGGGGAATTACTGCTTAGATGGTGGGTACTTTTGTAGGGTCCCCAGCCAGAAATAGGTTCTCTTTACTTAGGGAATTCTCACTGGTGAGTGGAAAAAGCAAGCATTAATATGTATGGTCTGATTTCTTGTGTGTGAAAATGTTTTGTTTGTAAAAACATAATTTATTTATAGAAAATGTCTAAATTGATGCATTAAAAAACTGTTAAGTTATTTCTGAGTACTGGAATTAAGAGTCTTGGGAGAGGAAGATGATTTTTATTTTTTGTCTTTCCATACTGCTTGGATTTTTTATGAACTGAGATTCTTTTTATAATAAATAACTTTTAAAATAACTAAATACATTGTGATGTCAAATATGTTACAATGCATTGTCGATGTTGATTGTTGACGTTGGATAATGGGAATATTGGGCTTCATTATACTATTTCTACTTTTATGTATATTTGCATATTTCCATAATAAAAAATTAAAAATCCATTGCAAAAAGTCTGTAGAAATATACCACATAGTTAACAGTGATTATCTTGGGGGTGGGAGAAGGAGAGTTGGGGAGAAGAACTTCAGGTTCCTTTCCCCCAATATGTTCTACGAGCATGTATTGCTTTTATAATGGGAAAACACTTAATTATACACACACACCCTGCAGACCCCCCAGTGCAAAGAGTTTCACGTGTAGATGGGAGTATCATGTAGTTGACTTCCCAGATGCTTGTTATTTTCTAAGGGAGTATACAAAATGAATGTGCAAGCCAAGAATGTTTAATGTGTAAGGCTCAGCTCTTCCATATTAAGATTTGAGGCTTGTTTTATAATTGAAGAGGATTCTTGAGTTTGTTATATAATGAAACAAAGGTGAAACTCTGAGGCATAGCCAAATGCCTCTGCAGAATCCCAGCAGCACAGCTAGTGGTCTGCCATGAATGATTCACACTGCTAGCTAGTTACCGGGCTCCGTAATATGAAAAACAGTGTCTTACAATAGAGTACCTAATTGTAGCTCTCACATGGGGTCCAAGCGAATTAATATGTGAAGGACATTTTCTGTTGCTGACTGCAATGCTAGGCTGCGTTCATAGACATATAGAATCTATAAGGAGGGAAATGATGGTTCATTAACTGTGTGACCTGGTAAGAGTTAAGCTCGAGGTACCTCATGTGTGAAACAAGGATGATAGTATTAGCCACCTTAGGGACTGCGATGAGTATTAAATGAGAAGATTTGTAAGGCACCTTGTATAAGATGAGCTCTCAAATGCCAGCTATTCTTGTTTTCATGTGAAAAACTGCATATTGAACTGAGAACATTTAGCTTGCGAGCAGGTGTTCCCTGATTTGAAGTGCCTCCTCAAACAGCCATGTGGTTGGGGATGATTGGTCTTTGTTAATTCCATTACCCTTGCCAAGGAAGGAATGGGCATATAACCCAATCTGGCCAGGAAGATATGAGGGAATTTCTACTTTTCTTTCTCTGGATGTTGTCATGTCTAAGTGTGCTGCCTGGAATTGCAGCAGCCAGCTTGCTGTCAGCCTGAGGATAAAGCCAACATCAAAGATGGCAGAGCAGAGCAAAGAGAAAAAACTTCTTCTTAATGACATTACTGAGCTGCTAAATCTATCATCCCTGAAGGCCACCCTACCTTGGGACTTCCTTTCTTTTTGTGAGATTAAAGAAAATTGTTTTTTTTATTTAAGCCAATTTGAGTTAGCTCCCAAAAGCTTCATAATTAATAGAACCTGCACCAGAGAAGATTTGAGGTAGGGGTGGTGGCATTTATTCAGTCATATTCATTGAGCACTTTGGAATGTAAAACTAAACAAGAAGTCAAGAAGTTCTGAGATACGAGGAACAGGGCGTCCTGGAAACATAGCAGCTTGAACACATCCTGTCTTTTTGCTACTTGAAATTTAACCCATCTGCCTCTCCTGAGAAAAGCGGCTGCTGGGGCCTGCAGGAGGCAGACAAGATCTGGAATGTGGGTGAGGCTTCCGTCTTGGGCAGAATTCTGACAAGAGAGAGTTGGAGCATGATGGTCTTCCTGCCTGAGGACCATAATAGGGAGCCCTAAGGCGGGGACCGGGGGAAGGTCCTTGTGAGTGTACTGATCTCCCAGGTTCCCGAGGGGCTGAACAGATGGGTTGAGTTGCCACCACCCCTGAGCTGGAGAGGTGAGGAGACTAGGAAGGGCTTCCTCCTAGTGCCTCACCACAGGACTGGCAGCCCATCTGCAGCTAAGCTTGGGCCAGGGGAGGCTGTGCCCATTCTTTCTACTGCTTTGGGAATGCTGCCACTGAGGGTACCCCGGTAGCTGGAACAGAGCCTCAGTGAGCAAACAAAAGAAGAGAAGCTTCCTGATGCGGCCCAGCAGCCAGGGAGAAGAATTACAAGCAGAACCCTCAGTACAGAAATAGCTGCTGGCGTAGATAACTTGAACCAAACAAAGAAGAAAACGTAAGGAGATTTAAGTGCAGCACACACCAAAAAACTGATTTTCTGAGACCACAAAAGAAGATTTTGATGTAAAAATTTCAAGAGATGAATTGAGGGAAAAAGGTGTCAATGTTGATGTCTGAATTAGTGTCCTGGAAGATAAGAGAAATACACCTCAAAGCACAGAGCAAAAATACAAGAGATGAGAATCAGGAGATGCATAGAAATCGAGAAGGGGGTTTGAGGATGCAATAGAAGAGGCAATTGATAATATAAGAAAAGTTTCTGAGCTGAAGAGAGACTTGCATCTCACAGAGTTCCAGGAAGGATTGATGATAAAAAGACTCCTAGGCATATTATATCTCTGAGCTACAAGAATAGAGAACATCTTATAGGTTTCCACAGAGAACAAGTTACTCCTACAGGAGGAAGAATCATCCTAGCTTTGGACTGCTTATCGACAACACTGGAAACTACAATATGGAAAACTGAAAGAAAAGAACCGTATGGAAATTGACCTAGGCAGACCTCCCATACCTTCAGTTCACTGTCTTGCAAAATAACCCAAGAATATGTTACCAGTTAGCTTTTACTTAGTGAGCAAATAAACTCAGAGTCAAAGTCTCTAGAAGAGTGGGGAAGGGCCAGGGGAATGTAAAACCTTAAGAGAATGGTAAAAGTAATCATTACTCAAATCACGGTGTATTATCAGCACCCAGATACTCAAAGCCCAGAGAGGTTCGCCTCTCTGACTGTTGAGTGTGGCTGGATCCTCCACTCTGTAAAAGTCTGTTCTTCTCCCGAATTGATTGCATCACCATCTGCTTTGAGAACTCTTCTAAAAACAGTCTAGAACTAAAAATAATAAGTGAATCTCAGCAAATCTGGGCATCGGGGGTGGGTTGAAAGGAGGGAAGTATTCCAAAGGTCTCATCTGGGGAGTGGCTGTGGAACTGGTCGGGGTAGTGAAAGTATTCTAAAGTTTGGAGTGGAAGCCATGGAAGAATACAGTATTTCGGTGGGAGAAATATATGTCTGGTTTTCATATAATGGTAAAGAAATATTTATCTGATTATGAGCAACAGGAAGTGGAAAGTAGCTGGAAATAGAATGGAAATCTACATGAGAAGTCACTAATAAGATGGAAAGGGGAAATAATATCAATTTGATCAATCTGCAAAAATAAGTACAGTAAAAGTAGGAAATAATAAGTTAAAAAAAGCCAATAAATAAAATAAGGTAATAGGAGGAATCCAATCATTACACTGTGTGAATGGACTGGATTTTCCCATTAAAAGTCAGAGATGCTTAGATTGAACTAAAAATATAAATAGGCCAGCTATACACTATCTAGAAGAAAAATATCTAAAACAAAATTTTAAGGAAGCAAAGTATAAAGTTGAAAATAAAAGGATAGACAAAGATACCAAGCAAATATAATGAAAAAGAAAATCAGAATAGCAAAATTAATAGCAGACAAGAAGGAATTTAAGGTTAAAGGCACTATGAGAGGGATATTATGAAACAATATAAGGCACATAGGCAGAACTAACATTAGTAAACCTATGTGTACCAAACAATGTAAATGCAAAGACAACTTGATAAAAATATTGTCGATTTCAAAGCATTTTTTCAGAATCAGATCTAATATACAAAAGAAAGGACATACAAGAAGTGAATAATACAATCAACATACTCAATTTAATAGATATATAATCTTAAGTCCCCCAACGTAGAATTTTTTCATATATCCCATAGAACATTATAAAAATTGGTTATGTGCTTGATCACAAAGAAAGCCTTACTGAGTTTAGAAATGAGAGATTTTTGTAGCCACATTCAATAAAATTAGATATAAATAATTTAAAGATGTCCAGACTAGCCTATTTATAAATTAAGGAATACTTCCTGTATAACCTTTGGAGCAAAGAGGAACATAGAGCTAAAATTGCAAACTATCTAGAAAACAGTGAAAAGGAGAATACTTTATATCAAAATCTGGATTCAGAGGAAAATTTATAAACTTACCATTATTATTAAAGAAGAATAACTGAAAATGAAAGTACTTGTCATTTTTATAACAAGGTCTATGGAAAGAACAAAACAAAGCAAGTGAAAATATGAAGAAGGAATAAACATAAACAGAGTTGGGACTATGAGATGCAAGTGAGGTGCCGAGGGCACAAAATTCAAAAGACAAGGTTGTGCAAACACTGGTACCCTAGGCACCTCACTCTTATGGAAGCACTCACTCTCACGGTCGCACAAGTAAGGGGCTGGCACTTGCACAATCTTGCTTCCTTGGATTTGGTGACTTAGGTGGCTTGCTTGCCTCACTCTAGTCCTGGCCCTGATTGTAAAAGTAAAAGCTTTCTTCTTAAGGAGAAAAAGCATTGTCCTGTATTTCCTGTTTTTTTTTTTTTTTTTTAATTAAACTCATAATAACCCAGATGTAATTTATATTTGTTATTGTGATCTTTCAATTTTACTAATTTTATTCTAGCCTAGAAGAGAGCAGAGTCTTCTGACTTATTGTAGTCTTATTGTAATTCATTAAATGATTCTTTTTAGAAACTCTTTTTTTTTTTTTAAGTGCATTAGATCCCTTACCTTACTTTATATTCCTAAATTTATGGGCCTACACATGTCATTGTATGTCATTGTTAAATAACACAAATAGTAATAATATTCATTGTACATCTTATTCCATTTAGCATTTCAGGGTATAAGGTAGAAAACAAACATGTAGGCTGTTCAGAGAGCCTCAACCAGGCAATGAATGAACTGCCCAATCTCCCGGTAATAGAAAGAACTTAGAATTACTCCAAAGGTGCTTTCTAAAAGGATATATTTAAGTGTACTCTTAAATAGAGTATCTCTAGAAATTGGGAAGAACATTACCATTCTCCAACATAGTTTCTCTTGACAGTTAACTAAACTACCTTTATAGCCTGTTCATTTCGCCTTTTTTTTCCTTTTGTGGATTATATCTAAATTTAATGTTGGACAGACCACTACATCGCATTCGTGTGGCTTAATCTTATTTTCCACAAAAAAATGTGTGTATTTGCTTCAGTTACCTCAGGAAGAATTGTTAGAATTTCAGAGTTTAGTCTGTGATTTTTCCTGTGCTTTAATGTTATGCTTTCCATTTACTCATTATTGTGATCATACATAACTTTGTACCTCTCTTGCTTGAAGGTATTTCACAAAAATAATTTAAATAAATGTTATATGCAGTAAACAAGTAAAAGCTGAAAACGTAAGAATACTATATACAAAAGCACAAGGACCAGATGGTTTGACAGCTGAGTTTTTCTCTAATTAAAAAAATAAAAAGATCATCACAATATTATCTACACTGTTCAAGGCCATAGATGAAAGCTGTAGAACATCAAAACATGAAAATGACAGCACCAAAGAAAGATGTGGATCAGTCTTGCTCATGAAAATAAAGGCAAAATTCTAAATCAAATTTTAGCTAGTAAAGTCCAGCAATGTTATGAAAAAAATACACTGTAATCAAAGAGGATTTATTCCAAGAATGCAAGTGTGAGTCAGTATCAGGAAATCTATCACATTATTTTATGAATAAACTAAAGAAGAAAAAACATATTACTTAGGCATTTCTTAAATTTCAGCAGTCATTTCTAATAAAAATAGAAGAAAAAAAAGAAGAAAACCACTTAAATACAATAAAATTTACTTGCCAAAACTAAGAAAAAATATCATAAATGCAAAACATTAAAACTTTTAACTAATATCAAGAATGAAACAATGGTGTCCAATATCAGCCATTCTTGGTTAACATTGTCTTGGAGCTTCTGGCAAGCCCAGTGAGTTGAAAAAAAATGAAATAATCAGTTTATATTGTCTTTTTGGTGATGAAGTGATTGTACACCATGAGATTCTAGTAAAAAAAAACCAACCAGGTAGAGTTAATAAGATAATTTAAGTGGACAAATATAGAATAAATAACCAAAAACCAAAAGCTGTTCTATACACTAGTTATAAGCCCTATTAAAAGAAATAGAATGAATGATTCCATTCTCACTAATGACAAAAAACTAAAATACTTAGGAATAAATGAAAATTAAAAATAAAAACTATAAAATCTTTTTGAAGGACATGAAACAAGATCTGAACAAATGGAGAACATACAATGTTCCTGTATGAGAAGACCTCATATAATAAAATGGTCAGTTCTCCTTGTACTAGTTTCTATATTTCATGTGACTCCCAATTAGAATATTAACAGAGATTTTAGGGAAATTGGATAAAATTACCTTAAAGTCCATATAAAAGACTAGATGCTGGAGAATATACTGTAAATAAAGCCCCTGTAAGCCAATAAATTAAAGACTTTGAAATCAATTAAGGGTGATTCTAATAGAAGTACAAAAGCAAATCAATGCAAAAAAATAAAGAATTAAGAAATAGTTCCCAGTATGTGCTTTAAATTTATGATTAAAATTGGATCTCAATTTAGCACCAAAAAGTTAATTTATTTAATAAATAATGTTAGCTCCACTTTTATCCATATAGGAGAAAATAAAGTTGGCATTCTATCCACCATATACAAAGATATATTTCAGATTGATTAAAGCCTTTAAGGGAGAATAACAAACACAAATCTTAGAAAAAAATCTTCATTTTGTACAATTTGCAATTCAATGATGTGAGAAACTGTAACCAAGTAAGGAAATCCATGTTATAAAAGAAATGTTAGACTTTGTTGACCTCAAAAATATTTAAACTTCTGTATAGCAAAGAATAGTATAATTAAAATCAATAGAGGAATAGATTTGGAAAAATATTTGCAAAGCTGAAAGATAAAGGGTTAATATATTTAATAAAATATATAGTTCTTACAAACTGGCAAGAATAAGACATGCATTCTACCAGAAAAGGGGATTTGAACAATTAATTCACAGTAAAGCAAGTCCGATAAACATATGGAAAGATATTCAATTCTCAAAGTGGGTAGTGAAATCCAGAGTATAGTAACAATAAGGTCATCACTTACATTCATTAGCCTGGCAAAAAATTAAAATAGCAATAAATATTTCTGCCTGGAAGGAGGTGGGGAGTGGAGAATAGGTCCTCATACAGCAACTCCACAGCTGAAAATATTTCCTATAAATGTGTATATATAGGATATCTGTATAAGCATGTTAAAGGCAGCATTTTTCAGAGGGACAAAAAGCTGGAAGCAAAGTGAAGGCACATCAGTATGAGACTTGTTGAATAAATTAAGACACCTCTACAATGTAGAATATTATGCAGTCATCAAAAATAATGAGAGCTATACTGATTGACCTAGAAAGATTTCAGGAGGTACTGTTGAGGAAGAAAATCAATTTGCTGAAAAGAATGTATCATATAAATACATTTTTGTAAAACAGTGACAACTCTGCTCTATATGAGAATTTGTATATATGTTCGGGTAGATGACCACAGAAAAATTTCAGTTACACCCTCGTTGTTAATGTGGGTCAGGGGACAGGACGCTGACCCAAGCAAGAAGAGCAGGAAAAAGATGGCACTAGCCCCTCCAGCATGTGTAATTGTACTTACATAGAAATTAGAAAAAAGACCCATCTCTCCTGACTTATAAGGATACTAATGATATATCACTAACTAAAAATTAAGAAATAAAAGCAAGCCGCAGAGTAGTCTATATACTATGAGTTCACTTTGGAGAAAAGAACACAGAAAGCCTCAAGTGGGTATACATGCTTGTGCACGTCTGAAGGAATCCCGTGACAGGCTGCTTGCTATTCTCTACCCAGCTCACTGGGTGGGGTGGGAGGTGGATGCAGAGAGATGATTAACTTTCTCCTGACACTTCCTTACGTTGTTTCGCATGTTGCTTTATGCTTTTGTAAAACATCTTAAAAATGAGAAATTTAAAACAATTGCATAAACAAAACCCAAGAACACATTACAGCTTCTGCCCTCAAGGAGCTCACAGTCTCATACAGGTCATCTTCAGCTGTTTGAGGCGTTAATTTGGTCTCTATAGCTTCCAGGAAAGAAACCAAGGAGGAGAGTTATGGCCAGGCTGATTTCCTCTGTAAGGATAGGGACTCCCTTCACTGGAGATGCTCAGCCACGGGTGTGATGTTCCCTTGAGACGAAGGTTTTGGACTAGTTCAGTGTTGTCCCCAATTTTTCTGATGAGAAGAATTATGCAGGGTACTTGTGAAAAATAAAAATCTCTGGGATCTGTCCTCGACCCACCAAATTAGAATCTTCAGGGGAGGGGTCTGGGCAGCTGTATTTTCATCAGCGTTTCATAATGCATTGTATTATGTGTTAGGTGATGCCTATCTCAGGGAAGAGTGGGAGACACTGGTCTGCATTTGTGCTACTCACAGGGTGGCCTGGGGACCAGCAGTGGTGGCATCAGCAATGAATCACCTGGGAGCTTGCTAGAAATGCAGGATCTCGGGCCCCATGGCAGACCTACTGAGTCGAAATGGCATTTCAAAGGTCCCTGTGCACAGTATAGTTTGAGAAGCACTGTTCTAGATGACCCTCGTGGTCACTCCCAACTCTAACTGATTTGGCATGAAGATAGCTCTGAGTCTCTAGAAAATCTTTTTTGTGATAGATCTATTTGAAAAGTAAAACTTTAGTCAAGGAACACAAGGGCTTTTAATGAACTGATGGAGGCAGATGCTGAGCCAGGACTAGAGGAGGCTAGTGGGCAGGGAAGAGATGAGAGTGACCTGGAGGTGGGAAGGGAAGCCAATCCCTACACCAACCTGGCTTTGTTTTTGAATGGAATGAGAAAGCAGTGAACTCTGTCTTGAATAGATACAGTAGTTGGAGCTTATGATTTAATTGGAGAGATAAGACATACCTGTATAAAGATGACTGTCGCTTGTTAATTCAACACGTGTTTATGGGATACCAACTCTGTGCCACAGTGGGCGACACACTTAGGATAAAGCAGTGAACAGCTAGAAACTCTCCCCGACTTCACAGAGCTTCAAGTCCAGTGCGGGAGACAGACAAAATAAATGGGCCCACAAATCGCCAGGACTAGGGTGAGGTGACTGAGGCACCTGCCTTGGGTGCACAGTTTAAAGGGGGCTCCAAAAATTCAGTTATCAAGATAAATATTTAATGGAATATTTTAAAAAAATCAAAATTAATGCAAAAATCTATGATGAATAAAATATCAAAATTTTATATAAAGACAGGATTAGTGTTACTGATTTTGTGTTTTGTTCATGGCTCCACATACAATTTTACCGAAAGAATTAAAAAGTATTAGGAGTATGTATAGCAGGGGGAGCTGATATAAGCTTGTGAAGGGTGGGATAATCCTTGTTAAGTTGTCCCCGAAGCAATAACATCTAAAGTGGGACCGGAAGCACGTGAAGAAGCTGGGAGAAGAGGAGCGGGTGTGAGCAACAGGATGGGTGAAGGCCCAGAGGCAGGAGAGAGCTTTGCGTTTTTGAAGGAACAGAAAGATGGCCCATGTGTCCAGACTCACGGTTCTCAAACTTAGTGCATATTAGAATTATCTGGAAAGCTTTTATGTCTCAATACCCAGGCCTTGCCCCAGACCAAGTAAATCAAGACCTTTGGGGGTGGGGCTGAGACCCAGGTGGTTTTGAAAGCTTCCGAGGCGTTCTAATGTGCGGGCCGGGTGGGCACCTTGTGGACGATGAAGGATGTAGTGAATGAGGGAGATGTAGTGGGAGACTTGACTAGAGGCCTTGGAGGCCATTGTAATTATTTTGGACTTTTTCCAAAGAGCATTGGGAAGCCATATGAAGGGCTTTAAGCAGGAAAATAATTTGATCTGACTTTTTTTTTTTTTTTTTTTTAATGATCACTCTGGCTGCTGTGATGAGAGTGAATTGAAAGAGAAGAGTGGGTGCAGCGGGAAGAGCTGGCAAGTTGTTACAAACATCCGAGTAAGAGAGAGTGGTGGCTGGGGACAGGGTGATGACAGCAGGGGTGGAGACATGTAGAAATATTTAAGAAATATGGGTAGAATTCATAGGATTTGGTGATTGTTTGACTGTGAGGGGCCAAAGGAGAAAAAACACTATGGGCGATCCCCAGTGTCTGGCATCAGCAATTGGGGGGTGGTGGTGACTTTTTCGTGAGCTACAGAACAGGGAGCATGGCAGTGGGGAGCAGGTAGGGGGTGCAGGGAGGACATAGTGGGTTCAGTTTTGAACACTCTGAGCTTGTGAGGCAGCAAAGGGGGAACGGTTGAGTGGAAAATGGGATATATGGGAGTGCAGTGCAGGGGAGAACCCACACGGGAGCTATAATGTGGGACTGGCTGGCCTATGCAGGTCATACAGAAAGTCATAGGAGGGGGTGAGATTGCCTAAAGAGAGAGAACTGAGTCAGCAGAGAAGGAGGCCTAGACTCTGTGGAGTGCCATGGTTGAGCAGAGGGCAAGGAGCAGAGAGGAGACTGAGAGGTAGGAGGAAAATCAGCAGGGCACGAATTACTGAGAGGCAGAGAGCGTCTTTATGTTACAGCTAGCATTCTGAGGAGAGAAAGATCCCCATGGGCTGGGCTGAGCTAGGAGATAACTGTGAAAATAAGTGGGCCTGGATAGATAAATAAGACAGAGTTAGGCAGGGCGGGAGGGGGAAATTCTGGAGGAGAGAGGAAGAGGAAGGAGGTATAAGAAAAGGCAGAGATGGGAAGGAATGAGGTGTTTGGGGGGCCATTCATCATGTACAGATCATTGGGATTTGAGAAGTGTAGATAAGGTTAGCAGGTAGATGGTGACTTTTGGGATTGACTTCTTCGGTCTTTCTCTTGGTTGTCCTTTACTTCCCATCCCTCTGACTTCCCTGTAATCCACGCTCGGTGGGAGAGCAAGCATTGCACTGGGCAGCTTGGCTTCTTGCTTTGCCATCCAGAGATGTGTAACTGCAATCAAAGCTTTCACAATATGTGCAGCAACATCATCCAGGTGAACGCTGAGGACAGTCAGCTTTGCTGTGGAGGAGCGGGCGTTCATTTCAGTGTTCAATGGAATACTCGTTTCCTTAGCTCCGACTCCACGCACCTCCAAGAGCCCAGCTGCAGTGTAATCGACGCTCCATTTCTTTCCTGGTGCTCTCTTATACGTAAAAGCGCACACAGACTTTTGCCTGAAAGGCAAGATGCCAGTGTTCTCTTTCCGCAGTGGGCTCATAAATACAGATTCTTTGGAGAGAGGTGCGTATAATCAGCATACAAGCCAGCGCTTTGCATGTGCAATGAACAGATGTGGCTGCATTACTCAGCTTCCCTATTTGACTTCCCTACGAAGATGTACTTCAGAAAGTGTGATGTCAATGAACACATCTTCCCAAGCGAACATAATCCATGCCAAGAGGAGCTCCAAATGTTCCAGTTAACCATTTACCATGTCGGGGTTGCTTGTGGAGTTCTCTGCCCAAAATGTTATGACATACTGTGTCACTTCAAGTTTTCCTACTAAAGATGAAATAATTTCTAATTATATTTTGTGTGAAACTATATTAATATTGAAACACATTACACTATAGTAGAAAAATGTTGGTTTTAACTCTGCCCTTTATTTTCTTGTTTTTGTTGTATTGCAAGATGTGACATTCATACCAAAAGTATGAATGCATAAAATATATATGTACGAAGAATGGTTATAAAAATGAACACCTGTGCAACCAACACCTGAGTGAGAAGTACAGTCTTGCTGGCACCTGGAACGCTAGAAGTATGCACTTCCTCCTTCCTAGAGTTACCACAGTGTCACTGTTGTGCTAGTACTTTTATTGCTTTTATTTAGAATTTTACCACCTATTTATCCACCCCTGACAGCATAGTTTAGTTTTGCTTGTATCACACTATATATATTTTTTGCCTCAAATTTTGCCCCCTAGACGCCTCGCCGCCTCACTCTCTAGTCAGCCCTGTTCTTCTTGTGTGTGTTGCTTTGGTTCATCTTTTTGGCTGTGGTTTTACAACCATGAGTAGGAATACACCACAGTTCATTTATGCATTGTCCTGGTGGCCATTTGGGCTGTTTCTGGGTGTAATGATTTGAAGGCTGATAGGAGTATTCTTTTACATGTCTCCTGGTATACACGTGCATAGACTCCATAGGGTATATAGCAAAGAGTGTTTTCATGTTGTTTTTTAAATGTGATATTTTAAATTCCTTCTGGATAGTTAATGATAAAACATGCCAATCCAACACAAAGATGATTTAATGTAAATCTTAGTATTTTAGACATGATGGGACATGTTCATTTTAATATCTGTCATTTCTAGACACACACTGAAAGTGTGGTCAGATACATTTGCAGGCAAGATTAGCATTCAGAACAGAATGGAATGTTGACCCAGCTGTGCTTTCTCCCCGCGCCCGCCCCAAACCCCCTTATCCTTTAGTTTCATGAGTCTTTCCAAGGGAAATAAAAGTGAATAGTGCAAGATAATCTTAAATTGATTTAGTCAGAGGCAGACCGCTCTTGAGGATTTTTGTTTTCACCGGCTCTGGTTTGCCCTTCTCTGGTGAAGAGCATGTGAATTACGGGCTGTATATATAGAGCTGAACCTATGTGAATGTCAGGTTAGGTTATTAAATGTGTACAGCGTGCTCCTCCTCTCTGAATTACTTGAAACATACGCAAGTGATAACATATCTAGTATTTCCTTCACATGCTTTGTGCTGGAATTTGCTGGCCAAAACATCATTATTTCGTTTGTTGGACAGTTTAAGATTTAATATCTAACTCCTCAAGATATTCTAAGTTTTCCATTAGCTTTTGTTGCAAGCATTAGTAAAAGAGGAAAACTGTAAATAGTAATTTAATTATTAAAATGACCAATTGTCCAGCTTTCATTGTTATCATTAGTAGTTTTAGAAGAATTCCATTTCTATTTGCTTGGTTCACTGAAATAATTGTATGATTTGTATAATAGCAACTATTAGTTTAAGTAGAATTTTTCTTCTTTTAGTAGCTGTTGTTCTTAAAGGGTGTTACTTTGGAACACACGACTATGATTAATTGGAATTTCACTTTATTGAAGTGCCAGTTATGTAATAAAGAAGTACCTTTCCAGCATGGTTCAAAAAAGTGATCAGAATGAACTAGCAAAGAAATATGGGAAATTCGACTTAACTGTAAAAGACATTTTAAATTGGAACAACGGATCTAAAATGGCTCTTACATTTGTACTTATTTGCATATATTACCATTTACTCAGACATAAAATTGGGAAATTTTTGGCTAAACTAATATTCGAATATAGTTACATAATATAGTTTTTAAAAGCTTAGTTTATAATAGGTGAAATGTAATCCCCCTTTAAATCTAAACTTCATGGATTTAAACTTTATGCAAGATTCTTTATATAACTTTGGTTTCCACGTAAGACAGCCATTCCAGATAAGGAATAAGATCATTTATTCTTTGCGTTGGGTCTTCATTAAAGCTCATCGGATCTTTCGCTTCCGTTTTTCAGAGTTTACTTCACATCTCACAAAGGTTTTCTCCTGGGTTGGGTGAAGCTGTAGATTATCCATGTTTTCTGGGCAAAATGTCATTCTGAATAGGAAACATAAAGCAAACACAGCATTAAGTTTTAGATGGAGTTTATTGAAGTGTTTCAGCCTTTGTCAAATACTCAATTGATGTAATGCATGCTATTTTTTTTTTTAATTAAATTCTTATGTTTGCAAATATTTTCATAACTTCAGAGTAAAACAAAACCCAAGTCAGCGAAAGCAATCAGTGGAAGGCTTCCTGGAGCTTTGCTCTGGGTGATTTCAGTTCTGTAAAAACCTTAAGTCCTAGGGGCAGTCCTCTTTTGTTCTCCCTTAAAACAGCTCATCAAAGGTTTAAGGGTAACTATTGTTCCTTTCACTGTGTCGCCCTGACTCCAGGGCCAACACTCCCAGTTCCTTCAACTCTTCCTCATGGGCAGGCTTCACTCCCTAGCCTTCCTTGTTTGGACATGTTCCAATATGTCAATGCTGTTCTTAAAGGTCCCTGGGCATTAGGCCACGTCACTAGCCCTTGCGTGGCTCAGTCCTGTAAGCCCTGCCCCTTCCTCTTGTTGGTGCAGACGCTGTCCAGCCAAAGAGGACATTGCAATTGCTTTGGGTCTCTTTTGGAAACCAACTTTGAGACTGTTTTGACCATTAGCTTGGCCTGAGATGCTATTTTGTGTTACTAACTTCAATTGCATCTATTAGAAAAAAATTAGCAGTAGTCAGAATTCTAGTTTATGTTTTCTTTGAATGGCATTAAGGTCAATTCTTTACTAAATCAGACTTTTTAAATAAAAACAGTGTATAAGCCAGACAGAGAAAGACAAATACCGCATGGTATCACTTATATGTGGAATCTAAAAAAATCCAAAGAAGATCTAACTCATACAAAGAGTAGAAAAGTGGTTGCCAGGGTCTGGAGGTAGAGAGAAGTTGGTAAAAGGGTGCAAATTTTCAGCTATAAGATGAATAAGGTCTGAGGATCTAATATAAAACATGGTTACAATAGTTGATAACACATAGTGTATAATTGAAATTTACTAACAGAGTAGAACTTAAATGTTCTCACAAAAAAAAAAAGATAAATATGTGAGGTGATGGATGTGTTAATTAACTAGATGGGGAGAATCCTTTCACAATGTGTACGTATATCAAATCACAATGATGTACACTTTAAATATCTTACATTTTATTTGTCAATTATACTCCCAATAAAGCTGAAATTAAAAGCACTGTAATTTATGAATGCATTCTTGAAAAATTCAAATAGTAAAGAAATAAATGAAGTCAAATATGTAAGATCCTCTTCACCGTCACCCTTCACCAGCATCACTCCCCTCCCTGCTTTCATGGTTTGGTTTATGTCTCTCCAGACCTATTTCTATGCATCTACATATGTATGTTCGTATGCAAACATAAAGATGTTTTAATAAAAGTGGGATTATACCGTACGTATTTTTCTGAAATTTTTCCTTTTCATCAAATAATGTACTTGGAGACCTGTTCATATCAGGACATATAAATCTATTTCATTCTTTTTCACTTGCTGCATGACATTCCATTGTATGGATGTACCATAATGCATTTAGCCATTTTCCTATTGATGGACATTGAGATTTCCCCAATGGTTTACTATTGACAAATAGTATTGCAACAAAGACTTCTGTACATATATATCCTTTGTGGATATTTTGAGTATTTCTCCTGGATAGACACCTAGAAGTAAAATGCTGGGCCAAAGTATCCCTGGTGCCCACGACAGTGCCTGGCATAAGGTGAGTGCTCACTCGGTATTAGCTGTTGAATGAAATTCCCCTGCAGAAGCTCTGTAATTCACACTCCCACGAATAGTGTATGAGAATGCCCAATTCTATGTGTTTTCTGTCTTTTAATTCCTGCCAAACTAATGAGTGACCAGTGATAATTTCATTGATTTTTGTTTTGCATTTATATCATTACTGTGGAAATTGAATGTCTTCTCATTATGGTTAGCTAATCTCTTTTCCTGCTATAGGGCCAATATGTCCTGCTATAGGGCCAATATTTTCTATTCTTTCTCTTCATTCTACCACAGACCCCCCCATCCCTGACTTTGTGCCTTTGGGAGAGAAAATCACCTCTCATTGAATTCCTCCCATGGAGGCACAAAGCAAGTTATTTAACTATTTTTTTTTTCCTTGTAGTTAGTTAGCAGAGAGATTAAGAGCAGCAGGTTTAGGGTTCGTATCCTGGCTCTGGGATTTTGTTTTATAGAAGGTACTCAAAAATAGGAATTTGTTATTAGTCTCATGAGATACATATTATAATTCCCATTCGTTATTGGAGAACTGAGTCTCAGAGAGGTGCAGTTATTCTCTGAGGCTACATAGGTGGTAAGCAGCAAAGTCAAAATTTGAGTTTAGGACCGGATGATGCAGAGGTCATTGGTTTTTGCCTACATATTGCTTTGCTCACTGCCCGGTTCTCTGGGAATGCCTCTTGGCCTCACGAAGCCCGTTGCAGCACAGACCCAACAGCACCAACCTGAGCTGATGTCTTTCTTCTTAGGCTTCCTAGACTATACAATACTAGACCCTCACTGTAAGGTGGTCCATGGACCAACAGCATCAGCATCACTTGGGAGCTTGTTGGAAATGCAGAATCTCAGGCCCTGCCCCAACCTACTGAAGCAGAACCTGCAGTTTAACCTGATTCCCAGATGATTCCTGTGCACATTAAGGTTTGAGAAGCCCTGGATGGAGCACATCACTAGTAAAATTAATGCATCTTATTTTCCTAATTAGGTCCTGGACTTTCTAAGAGCCACAACTCAGGTTTTCTTGGTATGTCCCAGTGCTGCCTGGTACTGTGGAGACACAGAGAAGGCACTGGACACTTACAACTGAAAACTCTATAGGTCCCCTAGCCCCTCCCCTCTTTTCAGCATGAACCTCCTATAACCCTGAGGAAGGGTTTGATGCTCGTATATATTAAGGTCCAGCACTGCAACTCTGCTGGATTAGATTAAGGAAAGTCAGATTAATGGGGCCAAGACTAATGAGGGAGGGAGCTGTTGGAAACAGCACACGGGCAACAAATGGGCAATGAATCAGACAAACCCGAGTCAGATCTGGGCCCAGACAATCATTAGCAACGTCCCCAAGCTATGCAACTTTTGTGAGCCTCAGGTTCCTAATCTGTACAGTCGATACTCCCCATTTCAGAGGGCTGCTGGGAAGATGACATGAGATTAATGCTCCAGAGTTCCTAGTTCAGTGCCCAGTGCAGTAGGAGCTCTGTAAGCCCCATTCCCTTCCCTCTCCTCTTGCCTTCTTCAAAACCACGTGGGTAAGCACCAGTGGAGAAGGTAGCATTGCATTTTATACACCCTTTCAGGTCAAGTCACATAGAATAGTCATGGTGAACAGCCACTAAAACTGAGGAGTTACTCTCTGGCTGAGAGAATACAGGGAGGCATGGTGCTCAGAAGTAGAGCTGCTCTGAAGGGCCAAAAATTCACGCAAGAGTAGCTAAGTGTGTACAAGGAGAGAAGCAGTTTAATTTCTCAAATTGATCATGTGGAGAAATCTGTTGGCAGACTGCAGAGTCTACTCTTAGTAATTGCCAGGGTTTTGTATCCCAGGGAGATAAAATCTCAGAGTGCGGTTGTATAAGGGACTCAGAGGGCATAAATCTGCCATGGGCCTGCTCCTGGCGGTGAAACCCTAGAGGTTGGGGAGGAGTGTAGTTCAGTGGTGAGAGGCCTGCTGTTTTCCATCTCTACTGGGGACAAGCCACAGAGAGAAATGGGCTTCCCAAAAAAGGAAGGTGGGAGAGGAGAGACAAGTGTCCTGAATGCAGGGGGAGGAGATGGGAAAGGGTCCAGGCAAGGACAGAATTCTTCTTTCATGGAGAACTGCAGAACCATAGAAAAGCACGGTCACCACGGCAAAACGTGTGGGGCATCCTTTTGCTCTGCTGAGAAGACTGAAGGGGCAGCTGGACCATCCTTTCTTTCCTTTACTCCCTACCCCTCCCCAACCCCTTGTTGTCCCTGGGGACTTTGGGGCCAAGGGAGATGTTAAATCACACAGGGCAGCACTTCTTAAGGGTAATCCATTGGTCCACATCAGGATTTCTTAAGGCTCTTATTAACAAATGTGTATCCTGGGTCCCTTCACAGACCACAGTGAATCAGAAGCTCTGCGGGTGGGTCTGGGAATTCTGCGTATTTAATAAGCTTCCCAGTGATTCTTTGGCACGCTAAGGTTGGCAAGGTATCACCACAGAGTGATATTTTGAGCTTGCGATCTGTTAAAAGCTTTTCCCTGGGTAAACAACAACAACAAAATGTCGCGTCCAGGTCCTTGCCACTCAAAGTGTGGTCTGTAGACCTGCAGCTCTGACATCACCTGGTGATTCACCTGTGTGCTGAAGTTTGGGAAGCACTGGGTTAGTGAGGTGGTTCTCAAACTCCAGAAGCAGGTAGCTATTAACCACGGGCAGTGAGAAGAGGCTAGATTGGGAATCAGAAGACCTGAGTGCAAATCCTGGTCCTTCAATGTATGGCTGTGTGAACTTGGATGCTCATTGCACCTTTCCAAGCACCTATATACCATCATTAGGACATAATAATGCCTACTTCATAAGATAAATGCAAGTACTAAGTTGTGAAAGTGCTGGAACATGTAGATGCTTAGTAGATTTTAGGAGGAGGTTGAATCAGCACTCACCTTTGCTGGGTTTCTCCTGCCTTGACTCTGATGCTCTTTGGAACAAGGCCTGAGAAGTGGGGCTCTCTGCCCCATGGGATGATGATTTGGACTGTGTTCCAGAGGTTGGCCCATACTGCACTGTTTTCCCACTTGAACTTGATCATGATCAGCTCACCAATGTCCAAATCCAGAGTGATAAGAAAGGAATAGGTTTTATTACTAGTAATTCCTTCACCCCTTGAAGATACAAAGGAAACCAGACACAGTTTATTTGTAACAGCAAAGTGATGCTAGGCATGTTCAGGATGTGTTAGGATTGCCTGAGCAACTTGGGATGGTGTTTCCTGCTGCATTTCAAACCAGTGTTGGACAGACTATTAATAGAGATAGCAATAGGTGTGCTGGGATAAAAAGAGTTTTCCAGACCAATAATATTGGGGACATCATACTATTTTCTGTGTTAGCATATTAAAAAGGCTCCAAGGGGCTGGCCAGTGGTGTAGTGGTTAAGTTCAGTGCTCTCTGCTTCGGCGGCCCAGGGTTCGCGGGTTCGGATCTCAGGCACAGACCTACACACTGCTCATTAAGCCATGCTCTGGTGGCGACCCACATACAAAATAAAGGAAAATTGGCACAGGTGTTAGCTCAGGGATGATCTCCCTCAGCAAAAAGAGGAGGATTGGCAACAGATGTTAGCTCAGGGCCAATCTTCCTCACCTAAAAAAAAAAAAAACGTAAAGGCTCTGAGAGGTCTGCAATAATGAATCTAGTTAACTTTGTTTAGCTCAGGCTTCCTGGTTTCTAGGTTAACAGATCAGGGAAACTGCCCTGGAAGAGACAGCGGGGCTTTGGCAATAGCCTCTGGGCAGTTCAGCTCTCTGTAGGTTTGATTAACACAGCAGAGCCACACCAGGTCTTCTTTCCCCTCCCCATATGAATAGAAACTTCTATTAAAACAACAACGTATCAGAGTAATAAAAAACTGTATATAAAAAGGATGCACCAATTTGGAGCAAGATTTAAACGCAAATCCTTAGGTATCATAATCTTCAAGACATTAAAGTGTCCCAACATTGACAGAACAGCTAGCTGCCCTTTCCACTATCTAGAACAATCCCCTGGGGAGAGATTTGGGCCAGTGTTATCCGGAGTTAACACTGGATTTAGAGGGAGACGGATGGATGGAGGATTCCTTCGTGCAGCTCTTCATAGATCTTCCTGTAGAACGCTGTAAAGAATCATTTGGAATGCACCAATCTCACCAGGCTAGGGGCATCCTAAGGATGGATCCTCTCTGCCTCGAGTGCAGAGAACCAACAAAAAACTCGCTGAATGGCTGAATCAGTGTGTGATGATCAGAGATCCAAGCGGGGCGCAATTTTAGGGAAGGTGAGGACTGTCCCTGGATTGGGTGGAGGGCTAATGTCACTTCCCAGGGAGGGCCCATGCTGAGGGGCGAGATGCTGAGAGAAAGCAGCCAACGGGCCGTTTCTGGCCAGTGGAGCTGAGAAGCCTCTGAGGGAGGCGTGTTGTGAGCAGGTGTGTAACAGGACGAAGGACAGATGGGGAGGGCTGGCAGTGCAGGCTGATTGAGATGGGAAATTTGTGCCAAGTTGAACGATACCAGTTTTATCTCTGGGTTATGGTTTTCAGAACTCACTGGAAAGGCACTCAGGGCCTTCCTCTGGACACCTGCTCTGGCCCTCACCATTCCTCCCTGCTTGGATTTTCCTGCACTGTGGACACGGATGGGGCCACCTCCGGCTTCCCCCTCCACTCAGTCCACATCATGCTGGGCCCATCACATACACAGGTAGTGCCAACATAAAGCAATCAGCGGGACTGAGTGAGGCACAGGAGGGATGACAAGGCTCTGGGCTCGGGTGGCTGTCCCATCCGGCAGGGCGTCTGGGGCACTCAGGATGGGCTGAGAAGAGTAAGCGTGTCTGGCCTGACCCTTGAAAAGTACAGAATCCATCCTGACCCTGTGAGAAAATGAAGCATGTCACCACCATAGATGGGGCTGCGCCTCATACTCACAGAGTGACAGGAACTTTCTGCATTTCCTCTTTCGTTCCAAGGAGTGACAGGGTGAAAGCTGGTTCCACTGGTTTCTCAGTTTGGTTGATGAACTGCGTCTTGATCTGGTAATGATAGACTGGAGGGGGGTGGGGTGGAAAGGGAGAGAAGGAGAATTTAAGCAGGAATGTTTTATTAAAAATCTCATATTTTTAAAATTAAAAAATGCAGACGGAAGAGTCTGGATGGATAGATATCCCAATTTTTTTTTCCCTAGGTGGTGGGATTATGAATACTTTTTATTCTCTTCTTTTTCCTTCACTGTATTTCCTAAATGTCTACAGAGGACTCATATTGTATTTGTAATATTATAATAATAATATTATTATTATCCCACAGAAGAAGGCAGAAGAGGAGTAGAGTGTATCTGGCATTCCCACCAGTTTCTGGATGCAATCCTGTTGGACTATTCGTATTTGGTGAGGGTCCCCTTTCATAAATCAGAGGACGTATGCTTTGAGGCACCTGCCAATGGCAAGAGTACATACTGCCGTGTTTTACTTTTGCCTCTGTCTGATGGGATCAGTTTCAGGGTGGGGCAGAGCTCCAGCTAAGAAGGATATACCCTAATGACCACATATCTATATTCTGGGACAGGTCCTGGGAACCAGCTTCTGGGGTTCAACAAGCTCATTTTCCAATGCAAATAAGATAACTCTAGTTCTAGAATTCAGGCCTAAAAGTTTTCCATCTTATCAAATGTCCAGAATGTCCTCCTAATGTGTTGTTTAGAAAAGGGTAATTTATTTTATTCTTCTTCACCTAGATACTGTCTATATTTAATTAAGACAAGCAATTTACTTACTATTAGGTATTGTTAAACATTTTACATTGCATCATTTCCTTTATTCATCATAATAACCTTATGAGGTAGGTATTGTTATTATCATTCTCATTTTATAAATAAGAAAACTGAGGCTTAGACAGGTGAAGTGACTTGCTCAAGGTCACATAGCAAAGTCTGTGCTCTTAGCCTGGACCTGTTGCTAAGGCTCCTAAGACGGCCTTGGCTTGGCCTGTATTGTTGCACTAATCAGCTGTGGGGCTGTTTTCAAAATCAGTCTACCTCATTCCATGATGGCTGGTGGCTGCTTAGACTTCTTTCCATTGCCGTCTCCATATTCTCTAAGGACCTGTAGTGTTTTAACTCCAAGATTGCAAACAGGTTTAGTACCGCGTGTCAATTCCATTTGATTGACAGCACTGCCTAGAGCCCTACCTTGAGATGGGTTCTGAGACCATGTACAAGCTCTTGGGAAGATTAGTGTCTGCCTTGGGTAAAGGATAGGGGATTTATGGTATGCTTGCTGTGTATCTGCCCTTCCTGTTCTAGATAAGGATTAATCCACCAATCCTGATACAGTGCCTTCCGCATAGTAGGTGCTTAAACATTTGTGGGATGAATGAACTGACTATCTGCTTGGGAGTATCAGGATGTGTATTAACGCTCAGCAAGATGGAAATTACCTCTGAGAATTCAAGACCTGAGTTTCAAGGTTTGTAGGAGGAGAATTCCTACTGGAAAGCACAGATCATGGAACTAGCCACTTGATCATCCATCCCACACACCCAGCATGTGGAAATTCATCATCTTCATGAATTGATTAACTCCCAAATGGTGCCTTTTCACTGGAGGTTGGTAGCTACGCACTAACCTAGCAGGAGCTGTTGCTAATGGTGTGTTGCCCACACCCCAGCCGCAGTGTCCTGGTCTACCTGTATTGCTGGGTTTCTGGATTATTTACACAATCCTACACTTTGGCATAAACCAGTCTTCCTATGTGGGTTTTGTGGTGGATTTGCTTCGATGCCCTGTCCATAACAGCTGCTCAGATCCTCCAGCCTGGAATAAAGTAGTTTGATGCTCTCCAGATTATGAGTCTATGGGTGAGAAATAAGAGACGGGCTGTGGGCCCAAGTCCCAGGAAGGGTCGCTAAACCGTGGAGTGGCCGTGGTGACAGGGACTCTGGCTTATCATCCCAAAAGCCTCTGGAGAGGTCTTACACTATTCAGGGTCTGTCTAAGGAGCTCTGTAACAAGTGAACAGTGTTATGAGTTGAACTGATGCAAAAAGGAGAAGGCCTTCTAAAGACACAGGCCATAGTCATTGGGAAGCGGGGCTAGGATGTGGACAGAATGAGGTGGGAGGACTGGCCTCCGGTTAACCTCCTAACGAGGAGGCAGGGCATCTTCCAGAGTACCCAAGGGACGCTCAGAGCAACCAATTTTAATCCAGTTTAATATGTATTAATTGGAAGTCTACCCAACTGATGCTCAGCCCAGTGTTAAAAGCTGTGGGGAATAAATGAGTAAAAGAGTGTAATTGTCGGTATGCACGATAATAACACGGGCTAATATTTATTTTGTTTACCTGTGCCAGTTGCTTTGCATGTTATCTCATTTGATCCTTACAACAGGTGACACTATTATTATCTCATTTTAAAGAAGAGGAAACTGAAGCACAGAGAGGTTAAGTGACTTTTCCAGGATCACATAGCTAGTAAGTAGCATCGCTGGGATGTAAGCCCAGGCCACCTGGCTCTAAAACTTGAACTTTTAAATGTTTATACCTGTGACCAATAGCTTTATACACCCTACAGAAAAAGCTGAAGTGTGGAAAGAGATTTAAGTTTAAAAATGTCATACTAGAATTATTTAATTAAAAATAAATCAGAAATACCGTAAATATTCACTAATAGAGGAATTACCATGGACTAGTAATGACAATTATGATAGCTACCATTCAGCTCTTTTTTACGTCCTAGACACTGAGCTGATAGTTGCACATAATTGTCTCATTTCTCTTTGTAACAGCTTTGGAAAATGCCTCCTCTCCCCTCTCTCTGCACCGTTTTACAAAGGAAGCAGCTGAAGCCCGGGGAAGTGAAGTAACTTGCCCACTGTCAGGCAGCTAATAGCTGGTGAAGCTGCAATTAGACCTTAGTCTGCTGACGCCCAGTTCACAGTCCCAGCCATGTGATTCACTCTTAAGAAGTCACTAAAGGTATTTTTGGAACGATTTCAATGCTCATGAAAGAAGTAGGAGAAAAAAACCCAAACAACAATCAGGATACCAACTCTATATCTAACATGAGACTCACCCTAACAAAACAGGATGCATGCAAGGAGGGGGATTCACAAAAATACGAGCAGTGCTCTTCTCTGGAGAGGGGAGAGGGGTAATTTTTATTCTCTTCTTTATGCTTTTCTGCAAGTTCCACATTTTCTACAATAAGCATGCATTCTAATTAGAATCTTATTGGAAAAAGAAAAAGCTTTGAAAAGTATTAAGAAAGAAAACAAGAGAACCAGAATTCCCTCTTGTTGGGATCCTACTACACATCGGGCTGCATACTAAGTGTTTTACATACATTATTTTGGTCCTCTTAACAGGACTAGAGAAGGATAACATGCTGAGTAGACTCCATTTGCTACACCTACCCCTGCTTTCCACATCCACTCCCTGCCCAGCTCTGAACCCAGGATATGACCCCACAGCCTGTATCTCCTGGGCTCCCTTGCCGGACAGTATCCAGTTGGGACTGACCACTGCGGGGGCATCAGCAGGAGATCAGGACAGAGCAGAGAGAGGTCAGGGTGTTTTCCTCTGCTCCTTCCTGCTTTGGAGCCTGACCTGCAGTAACCACCCCCATGACTAGTTGCTGTCAGTGGCCCCTCCTCCACAGCTCCAGTTCTCCTGGCCCATTCCCTCCCCTCCAGGCCTGTTGTTAGATTCAGGGTGTGTCGACACCCCGTGATGGTTTCCTGAATACTGCCCACCTCTGTAAGGAGTGCTGCCTGCTCCCTTCAGCTGACCTAGGCGAGTGGAATCCTGTTTTCAGCTGACATCTACACAGATACGGTGTAATTATTCTGGTGAATTACAGACAAGGAAGCAGAGATTTGGACATAAGCCCAGAGTCACTGGGATAGTTAGAAGTGGAGCAAAATTTGAACTCAGGTGTCTGTCTGATTCCAAAGGACTCTTCCCTCTGTCTCTTGGGGTTCTGATTCTAGCAAGCTGAACCTGCCCTTTGAAAGCAAACAGCAACGCTCAGCCCTTGAAGAAAAGCCACAGTTAAAACTTGCCTTGAATGAAGCCACCAAGACAAAGTGCCCGCCGGCTCCCCCACTGACATCCGTCCTGGGCTATCGCTTCCTCGTCTCTGTGCCTGAACGTTGAGCCCCTGAGCCGCTTCCTCGTCTCTGTGCCTGAACGTTGAGCCCCTGAGCCGGGATGAATGTTTCATGTCCCTGCCCTGGAGATGGGTTTTTGTCTTCCTTTGTTCTTAAATTGTGGGTAGGAGGAGATCGATTTGCGCGTCTTGGATGTCGTGGTTCCAGGATTCTGGGGGAAGTTGCTTGTGTAAAACCCGGGGTCGGCTGAGATGATTGCACAGGTCCCCTTCGTTCTCACATCTTAGGAATGAGAATTACCTGTCCCCCTCGCAGTGTCTCCCTGGGGTGGGACCTGTGCACGAGGTCTGAACCTCTAAAGGTGTGTAAGCCATGAGGGGCCTGAGTGAGCTCACAAGAGGTGTGTGGACTGTGGAGGAGGCCCAGAGCCGAGGGGACGAGGGCACCCTGTGTCTGCAGGGGCACAGCTGCAGAGCTCAGAGCACGTTAATAGCTCAGGGGATCCCGTATTACCTGCACCAGGAAAGTCACTTTTTTGGAGAAATCTTGAAATAAAATCAGTATTTTTAAATATGAGAACTAATTATTCTTATTTTGGATTTTTGTGTTTTTCCTGAAAAAAAAAAGAAGACAATTTGCCTATCATTCCCCACCCCTCCCCACCTCCCCAGGACAACAATGCCGTTATAAAGATTAAGGAAAAAAGCGTGAGTAATTTTGCCCGCTTTATCTTATGACATGTTTAATAAGGATTTTTAAAAATGATTTAGGGAAAATGCTTTTGATCTGTGCCTGCGAAGAAGCCAGCACAACACATTCCTCAGTTCAGGCAGGACACATTATTTCAGGTCTTAAAGATAAAATGCATGAAATAGTCCATTCACCCTGAATGAGAGTATGCCAACTCCACCCAGAGCAGAGAGGTGCAGCCTCTGGAGAGTCTCCTCACCAGACAGTCTTCCGGGGGTTCAGACACCTAAAAACCCTGGAATCTAATCTTGTGTGGACCCCACTAGTGCCACCGTAAAAAAATCCTTAAATTTCTTTTCACAAGGCAGCCACTCTGAGCATCAGGTTGTGGAATTGATGAAGAGAATATTTTGTTCTTTTTTTTTTGTCTCATGGAAAAAATGATTCTGAATCATCAGCTGTTGGCTCTGGGAGATACCGTGACTCTCTTGGCAAACATCAGAGGCCCTGGGACAAGCATGTTCACAGGGTTACCACAGGAGCCAGCCGGCACTGCAGGGGCTGGTTGAATTAACTCAGAGCAGGCTCGAGGGAAGCAGATGAGGGGCGAGGGGCTTTGTAAATGTAGGTATGTGTGCATGGCTGTGCTTATGTTGGCAAGCACATGTGGGCCTAACCGTACCGCCCCATTTCTGTGATGCCTGGTGTCATGAGACTGGATGTTGCCCCTTCTGTGGGTATTTGCCCCTCCTGCTAGGGGTAGAGATGGGGGAGTGTGTGTCTTTGTGTGTGTGTATGTGAACGAGTGTTGTGTTGTGTGTATGGGGGGACGGTAAGGAGTGTGTGTGTGTGAGTGTGCGAGGGGTAAGGAGAGGTGTGTGTGAGTGTGTGAGGGGGGTAAGGAGTGTGTATGTGTGTGAGAAGGGTAAGGAGAGGTGTGTGTGTGAGGGGTAAGGAGAGGTGTGTGTGTGTGAGTGTGTGTGAGAGGTAAGGAGATGTGTGTAAGTGAGGGATCAGGAGAGGTGTGTGTGAGGGTGTGAGGGGGGTAAGGAGTGTGTATGTGTGTGAGGGGTAAGGAGATGTGTGTGAGTGAGGGATCAGGAGAGGTGTGTGTGAGTGTGTGTGAGGGGTAAGGAGAGGTGTGTGTGTGTGAGTGTGTGAGAGGGGTAAGGACATGTGTGTGAGTGTGTGAGGGGGTAAGGAGAGGTGTGCTGATTGGCATCCTGCTGCCTGCTGTTTGTGCCGTGGGTGCTTCATGTGGGATGGCAATAAGAGCCCTCAAGTGAGAGACAGGAGCTCTAGGCTGGAGTCCGACTCCGGCACCTACCCCACGTGGTCATGAGCACTCTCTGAGGCTTGATTTCCTCATCTGTAAAATGGGCATTAAGAGCTCTCCCACAGGGTTGTGAGGAAGTGACAAGATGGCCTATGTAAAAGTGCTTGGCTTCTATAAGGTGTCAACCCGGTGACACTTATTCCCTTCCTACCTGCTGGACTGACCAGGCACTGTTCTGAGCCCCACCCGTGGGTGCCAGTTTTAGTGTTTCACCCCCATGCTCATCCACACACAATCACTTCACAGCTGAAGAAACAGGCCCACATAGGTTTTGTCACCAGGTCAAGGTCACATATGCGGTTGGCAGCAAAGCCAAATTCTGGACACTCCTTATCCCAATCTAAAGCCTGTGCTTTCTCTACTATACCTACTGCTTCCTCTGGAACTCTCCTTGGAAATCAGTGAAAACCTTCCAGAGTAGTAGTTGAGAAAAGCCGGAAACAGACAGGTTCCCCAAGTCACAGTTTGGCTGGTCATCTCACCAGCCAGAAGAAGAGGGTGCTCTCATCAGCTGCAGTAGCAACAGAAGCAAGTCCCAGGGGCTGGAGGAGGCCTGGGGTGCAAGGAGAAAGTGCAGACGGGGGAGGATGGGGAGGAAGGGAGGGTCAGAGAAAAGAGGGCACCTACTGCCAGGGGCAGCCTTGGAAAGGAGGGGATGACACACAACTGGCGATTTAGGAGTGAGCCGTCGCTCAGTGAACCGGCCTCGGTCCTATCCTTAGGAGACCACGTGGAGTGAAAGGAGCTGGGGTCGTGGAATCGGAGAGACCTGGGGTCAAACACTGCATCTGCCACTCACAAACTGTGTGACTTAGAGAAGAGGATTTAACCTGTCTGAATCTCTATTTATTTACTGGAAAATTAAGCATAATCAATTTCCCTCATCTCTCTCTCTCTCTCTGAGTTGTTGCGAGGATTAAATGGTAAATGAGATCATGTGTGCAACACATCCAGCATGGTACACACACAGAGGGAGCCCCCATATTGCTACTTCCCTCCCCTCCACCCGGTTACCTCATCCGACTGCTCTGAGGCTAAATTAGATAGGGCGCTTACTAAGCAGGACTTACTCAATACATATTGGTTTCCCTGCCCTCTCTCTTAAAAAAATGGGCTCCCAAACTGGTGAAGCTTCCTCCTGAGAGAGTGAGAGTGGAAGTGGGCGAGGAATCGCCTTGTTTCACTCAGCCACTGTTTCCCGATTCTCTTCTGCTATTGCTGGACTCTCCCAGGCTTTACCCGAGTTCTGGCGTACAAACTTTGTAGAAAATAGATCCTTTGATGGTTTTGTCAAAATATCTTGGGAGCCAGAGGAATGAGGGCCGAGTTAGTCATCCTTCGTGAAACTACAATCAGGAGGCGATGTTTGTCTTGCTCAGCCTGGCCCTGCACTAAAATATATAGTACAACTAGATGTCCTTGAAAAATACGGAGTGTGGGTTCTCTGTAACCAGAGCTGGGCAAGTCTGTTCTTTTACGAATCTGCAAGTAGTCATCTAATGCTGGAGGTGGCCAGGGAAACAGGCTTTGAGGCCCACGTCAGAGATGATCATGGCCATGGTGGGTGGAGAAGTCTGTAGTTATGGGGCCTTGATTAAAGGCTTCATGCCAGCACCATCAAAAGAACTTTCTGTGATGAGGGAAATGATCTATTTCTGTGTTCTCCAATATGGCAGCCATGTATTTGAGCACTTGAAAAGTGGTTAGTGTGACTGAAGAATCAAATTTTTTAATTTTATTTAAGTAATTTAAATAGCCACATATGGTTAGTGGCTACCATATTGGGTGATGTAGCATTGTACAGATTGCAACATCCCACGAGCAGCCGCTTCCAAACAGGCAGAGTCTCACCTGGGTGTAATTTCCAGCCATACCCAGGGCAGCTTCATGCGACCACAGATGCTACTCCCCACCAGTGGGTGAAATTAGGCTGAGCAGGTTAGGCCTTTGCTCACCGGAAGGACTGAGGCAGAACTGGGGAGGATTCGGAGGGCCCAGGGAATGGGAGGGTGCAGTGCAGGCCACTGCTCATCCCTGGAACCTGTCAGGGGCTGGAGGTTTGGGTTCTGACGGTTTTCAGGCAGTCCTGCCTCATAGCATCCATATCACTGGCTGCGTAGGTCCCATCCTCATCTGATGTCCCTGGAGCAAGAGGCGTAGTTGATAACAGAGACCCAAGTGTTGCCTCTAAGGGACTCACTGCCTGTCTTCCTGGGACAGCACTGGGCACGCACTGCCTGGGAAGGGGTTGTCTTCATCGAGTCTCCTGAAATAGGCACTCTGCCTACTCTGGCTCAATTTATGCTTGAAGAAGAAATGAAAGGATGAGCGCATTGGTTGTGGCAGCTGCTGGGTGAGATAATGCTGCTCTTTGGTCTCCTTCACAGGAAAGGGGTCCCTGTGAGCTGACACCAGCAGCGTATGGTGGTCGGGCAGCTGGGGTCCTTGGCAAAAGGAGGGAGCTCAGCCTGGCTCGTGCCCACTGCTGTTCCTTCTCTTGATGCTCCCCTCCCTCCCCCGTGTCCAAGCCCCCAGCAGATATCCTCTGGATGGACCATGCCCCTCACTTCAGAGGCACAGCCCAGCCCTGGAAGGTGAAAAATGACTGCCTTTCTTCCCAGCTGATCTCTAGGAGAAAGCAAAACCCTTCCCCACCCCTCACTGCCCTCCCTTACCCCACAAACAGACCAGGAGCAGTTACTGAGGTTAAAAATCACTCAAGTAGTTATTTGGAGGTCTAGGTCTAAATGCTGGCTCTGCCAAGAATTTGTTTTGTGTCCCAGAGCAAATGATTTCCTCCACCTGGGCCTCGGTTTCCCTGTCTGGGAACTGGTCTGGTTGAACAGTCTCTCAAAACGCTAACATTCAAGGATTAATGTAGATCCAGTGAAATGCGATTATCTGAGAGCCTTAATCACTGCGGGCGGCTTTGCCATTTGAAAGAGGAGCTGGTTAACCCAAATAAGTGTCTAATTGGTAGCCTGCGGTGGGGGAGCTCCCTTAAGCAGGAGACCTTCCAAATTCCCTCACCTGCTCCCAGAAGCTCCAGCTCCTCCGCCCCTAAGGCACAGACAGTGGAGGGGACCCTCTGTCCTCCCAGGTGGGAGAGATCCCGCCCTCACTCCAAGTGCTCTGGAAGCTGCCAGCCGCCCACAACGGATTTCTGTCATTCCTGGGCCTCAAGGAAGGGAAATCTGCCTGGAGAGCAAAAGTCCAGATGAACAGAGGAATCCTGTGCCCAAAAAATAAGTCTCCTGGGAGCTTGACCTTGTGAGAGTGATTAGAAAAGGAACACCAACTGGGAGTTGGGGGGGCCTGGTTTTTAGGCCTCCTTCCAGGCTGTGTGGCCGAGCGCAGCTCACTCCACCCAAGTTTTGCTTTCCTCCTCTTTAAAATGGGCTCAGAACAGCCCTGCTGACCTCGCTTGGCCTCTGTGGGAACAACAAAGAGTCCACGGCTGCATCCGCTGTTTTGTATACAGTGCTGTGCACATGGGGACAGCATGTTCACCTTCTGCAGCTGTAGTTAACTGCACGGTGATAATCAAACAGCAGAGCAGCGGGCCCCTCCCAGCGCCTGAGCATGTGCTGTGAAACAGGAAGATGCTAAATCACTCACACGCTGGTTTCAGGATTAGGCAGAAATGTTAATGGCAACAGATGTCGGCTTGTTCCCTCCAGGAGGATTTAGGCTTCAGTGGAGTGTTTCTCTGCTGGCGTCAGCCCAAGACCTAGCCACAGCCCTTTCTCTGACCTGCGGTTCAACTCTTCCTTGAGGTTAAGGATATGACTGGGACACGTTGGAAGCTGAACTACGTCTCGAGAGGTCCTCAACTGGACAATGATATCCTGTAAGATCAGCTGATTCAAACTTTAGGGGAAACGAGCACTGCAAATGTAACCTGAAGCCCAGTTTTTTCATGGCCTTGAGCAGAGATGAACACACTGGGTTCTAGTCTGGGTTTGGAGATGCCTCCAGGTCCCCGTAGGATGAGACCTGGGTGGTCGATGTAACTGCTCAGGGCCTTCCGGATCTAACATTCTAAGGGACCACGAAAATGGACAGAGAGAGGCCAACCCGAGGATTGTCCCAGAAAGTATCAAGTTTTCTCCTTCTAGCACTGGGCAGCAATTCTTGGGAAATAGGGAGCACTGCCTATTCTTGGGAAAAGAGAGAGACTGTGTCAACATGACTGTGGACTCTGTGCAGTTTCAGAAACACTAAAATAGCAGAGGCTGAAGTCATTCCAGGAAGAGACTTCAGGGAACTTGTGCATCTTCAGACCAGTGGCTGCACCCTGCCCTTCTGAAGGCTCTGGGCCACCCACACTCACCTTTGAAGGGGGACTGGGCTCGCGTCATAAGGAAGAGCTGCTTGCTCTTCTTGCCTCTGGGCTCCTGGCGGACGTGGTAGCCCAGTGTGTTGCAGCGGCCCTTCTTGCAGCTCAGACACAGGCCCCGGCTGAAGCTGTCCATGTCGCTGCACAGGTAGGCCATGCTCTGCATGCTGGGGTGCAGCAAGGAGTCGATGAAGAGGTACACCGACCGCACGTGGGCGCACTTTATGGTCCGGGTGATGGCTGGAACACAGGGCAAGAAGGACGTTAAGGCCCCTTAATCCAAAGTACCCTCTACTCAAAGGACCGTCTTGTTTCTCACTGCGCAGCAGCAGCACATTAGGAAGGAGGGGCGGGTTGCTGAGGGGGACCACTGACAACAGTGGATGTAACCACTGACGGAAAACTGTGGGAAGAGTAGACCTGCTCAGTCATGTAGGGAAGAGGCATAATGCCAGGATCCACGGGTCTCCTCAGGGCACCCCCCATTACAGTGCCTTACGTAGGTAGAAGTTTTAACAGGAACCCCAAGTCACTAAGAAAGTACCAAATTATTTCAGAAAGCAAGATAGTGTAATTCATTTTAGAAATATTTGTGTCTCAAATGGTTACAAATACACATGTGCTGATGCTTTGCGGATGAGTGAGCTGGAACAGGCTCGTGTGGAATGCCTTAGTAAAGCTGGGGAAACAAGGGCCGAGGCACTCTTGGGGCTTGGCTAACGGTCTGGTGAAAGCTGAGGCCTCTCCCACCCTGTCCACCTTCTGTCCCAAAGCAGCCATTGCATTTTCTGGGTAACTGGCCTTGGGTAAGCCAGCCTGGGGATTGGCTTCTGGATGGACACGTCCCAATGACCAGGTCTGAATGGGCCTACCCCAAAACAGCAAGCTTAGGAAGTTGATCTACCATGGATTTTTGACCTTTTTTTTTTTTTTAACTCTCCAAATATTAACCTAATCTTGAGTAAATTATTCTTAAGGAATGTTGAAGAACCACCACAAAATATGTAAAGTACCTAATGTGGAGGTAGAGCACAGGTAACTTTGCCAAAAGCTATTTCCTCAAGTGTCTGAGGGCTAAATGCCAAGATTAGACATCCCAGTTCTTTTTTTGTGCTTGAGGAAGATTTGCCCTGAGCTACCATCTGTGCCAGTCTTCCTCTATTTTGTATGTGGGTTGCTGCCACAACATGGCTGACAAGTGGTGTAGGTCTGTGCCCGGGATCTGAACCCATGAACCCAGGCTGCTGAAGCAGAGCATGCCAAACTTAACCACTACACCACGGGGTCAGGCCCCACCCCAGTTCTTGGTCTAGTGGCTGTGTTTATTGAGCCCTCCTGTGAGGGAGATACTACGCTGAGGGCCTCCACCCATCTACTCCCTCAATCTTCACCACAGCTCCTTGAGGCAGCTGCTGTAAATGAGACAACTGGGCTTCAAAGACATTCACTACCCCACTCACACTCACCTAGCTGGAGGTGGTGAGGAGGGTAGAGCAGTTATCAAGTTGCCTTCCGAAGTGGTTGGGAGAATGACCCCAGAATGGGATCACTTTTAAACTTAAGGGTGAAGAAAACTGAGAAAACCCACGCCAAAGTTGGGCAAACTAAATAAATATATTGGTTCTATGACTTTGAAGTTTAGTACCAAAGAGCCAGTAGGACTAGTTGGTCAGAGATGCATTTATCAGGCACCTCGTTACTGAACACCATCCTGGAGGTCTGTATTGAGCTTCGGGAGGGTGTAGGTCTGGGAGGAGGGCTGGATGGTCAGCAGGGAACTGCTGGTGCCTGGAGTGGTGAAGGTTCGAGGGAGCTGTAAGGAACGATAAGGTGAAGATCCCAGAAGGCTCTGTCAGGCATGGGTGGGTGGAAAGCTGGGAGTCCAGCCAAAATGAGATACTGTCGAGTCTGAAGGTCATTCTGATACAGGAGAGGTGAAGGTGCTGATGTAATCACAAGAGAGTATTCTCAGCTCGTTTTGGATGATTGGGGTGAGAAGGTGGTGTGCGTGGGTGGGAATCTCCTGGCTTAGAGTAAGTTGGCATGTTTTAATCAGGATGATATTTGATAATAATGACAGATTTGGAATGTCTATGGAATGTATGGTTTTTGCTGACGTTTTTACTCTTTAATCCTGTGCATATAATCAAAGTGCATGTTAATGCTTCCGTTTTAGGATTTGAGAGAGAAGTGGAATCACAACCCAGAGAATGCCACATTCAGTTTCTGCCCTGAGATAAAGGAAGTCCCAAGGACATATTTAGCGCTGAACTTCGAATTAGGAGAATTTCAGTAATGTCCTGTAGGATCAGCTGATTACCTCACAGGGGTGGAATTGTTATTCCCACTCTTGTGAGACCAAGGATCAAGAAGCCATGATCTATTAAGCGGATCCTCATGTGGCCCAGAATAGAGGAAGCCCCCTCAATAAGGAAGCTTCCAGACAAGGAGGAATAACCACAGGCATCAGGACTTAACTTTCAGAAGGGCTAATACCCAGGAGAGACTTTGCTTCAGGACACTCGGTGGAGGCAAGAAGTGGGGATTCCTGGTGGTGCCCCTCAGCTTGTCCTCAGAGCTTAGTGCTCCAATGACCACTGCCTATTAAGAGGAGGGGCCTGTGGGGGAACACCAGCCCTTCCCTACTCCCATAAGCCCTCCCTCTGAGTGAACTTGGTGACCATACACCCTGGGCCCCCACCCTTGCCAAACTCTTCCCAGAATCCCGCAGAGTTGGTAGGTTCCACTGGATCCAGAGGCTCCATGCAAGTGTGGGGAGTGTAACCTCTTGGCCATTCGTCTTGCTCACCATTTAAGCCGTGCTTGGCAATATCTTTGTAGAACTCCAGGAAGTGGCAGCCAGGTTGGAAGGTGCCCCCATTGGGGTAGAAGTCATAGTGTGCTATGGGCTGTTTGATGCCCACACTCAGGCCCATGTGCTCCTGGGTAAAGGTGTGAATGGCGTCCACGAAATTGGCGTCATCTGGCGAAAGACGGTCACTGGGGGAAGTGCCCTCGAACAAGGGACCTGCGGCATCCAGTGCTACCAGGGAAGCAAGGACAAGCATTAGGTGGGAGCAAGCGGAAGGGGGAGAATGCGCTTTCCAGCTTTGCAATGTTATTACACATTCATGAGCTAGCAGGAAGAAGAAAATCCTAGGGCATAATCTTTCTCTAGAAAATCTTGCTATAACCTTTTCGGAGTAAAACCATAGTAATTCATGGTGCTGAAAATTAGACACAGGCTGGGAATTATCTATGGGGAAAAGAGGCTTGCAGGAACTATCCAGTGGTAGAAACAAGGTTATGAGGAAATGCTTGATTTATTCAAGCAAATCAATTTTAAGTACCTCTCAAGCTACTTTCAAGAGCATCTGTTTGCATACAAAAAACCACTGTGCTTATTGTAAGTAGTTCTAACCTACCCATCAAAGAAAGAATTTATTTGCCTGCCTGTTGTCAATAATTTCCCTAAACAAGCTGCCTTTTCTCCTAGACTAATGTCATTTTATTGGAATGTCCAGAACAGCCTTGGGACATCACTGTTCCTGGGTGAAAATGTTCTGAGCAAATAGCTCAAAGCTCTGGTCCTCAACTGACAGATGTGTTTGCATGACACAGGTGGCCACTCCTGGCTGACTGTAGTTGGGGAATATTGATGCACTCAGGGCTTTTTTCCTCTGACTTTCTTCCTTTACCTTCTCTGGAGGACCTTTGATATCCACATCAGCCCTGGCTTCCAACCCTGTTGGGGTGAAGGAATTGACAGGGACCCTGAGAGCGTCTGTTCTCCAGCCCTCACCTCACCTCATAGGTACAAATGAGAGATGTCTTGGTGTGACTTACATTCCTTTCCTCATCAGGCTGACTACAAGACGACAACAGAGTAATTTGCAGTCCCACTGCCTCACACGTGTGTGGGCCTGGCTAATAATGCCTGATGTGGCCCATGACACCAGCCAGAGTGGAGAGGGTCCTGGGCCTGAGGCTGCCTCTCTGTGATTCTGACTCAGCCTTCCAGGCCTGGTTCCTCGGTGATGGGCCTCATCGGCCTTCTGTGGAAGGTTTGCTCACCCCCAAGCTATTGAGGGTAAAATCACAGGGGTAGAGGGACAAATGCTGGTCTGTGCACCAGGCCTCCCCAGTCACCAGCAAGATAAAAAAAAATAAGGACGAGGAAATGAGTTCTCACAGCGACCAATTTATTTCATTTAAATGTCTGCCATTATCCCTATATTTTTTTCACATTAAAATAAATCTCTTCTTTTATGAAGTAATGGTAATAGTAGATGGTAGATGCCAAAAATGTTCTTACTTGATAAAATAAAAGGTCACAACAATGTTATTCAACTTAAATTTCCTTTGAATTGTTTTAGCCTGTGAAATATTGTTTTAGCCTGTGAAATATTGTTTTAGCCTGCTGGGTCTTGAAGGATAAGTAGGAGTTTGGTAGGTAGACTAGGGCTGAGTGGGTGAGTGGCGGTAAGATATTCCAGGCAAAGGGAACACTACATGCAAAGGCCCAGAAGCACAAGAGGCCATGGCGTGTTTGTAAAGTGGAGAAAAATCTAGTGTCAGCCTAGAGCTACAGGAAGGGAGGAGCGGGAGGAGAGGTGAGAGAGCTCTGGGGACACTACTCTGAGAAGGGCTCGCCTGCGCCTTCTGAGTTTTATCCTCTGGGCATCAGTGGGCCTTGGGGCCTTGGCTTGGGAGCAGCCTGATCAGGTGTGTTCCTCCAAACATAATTCCAGGGCCGCAAGGGGGGCAAAGCTGGTGTCAAGGATGTCTGGGAGGAAAGGCCTTCTTGCCTAGCCCCAGCTCTCTCTGGGTACCTAGGGCCATTTCCAAGTCGGTGTAGAGCCCTCTGCCTCAATCCACATGGGCTCCAGAGTAAGACCCATGTGTTTCACAAATGTAGAAACTGAGGCACAAACGTGCCTGATGTTACAGCAAATTTAGGGCTGTGATTCTTTAACTCGCTCATGTTGGGTTTTTTAAACTATAGGTTGAAAAGTAAACTCTTTCCTGCTACAAAAGCATATGGAAAGACTACTTTTTGGGTTCTATCTGGCATGACTACAAGAGGCATTTGTTCGAGGAAAGGCAATAGGAATCGAGGCTGTGATCCGCTCTGAATTCTCTCGGAATAGCAGTCTGTGACGGTGGCCGTGTTTGAAATAGTGCTACAAGTCCTCCTGTGAACACCAGCACGGCGCAAAGGAAGCTGGGGGCGTGTTAACTACGATGGGAAAGCAGGTCCTGGCCCTGCGCCCCGTGCAGCTGTGGAGATTACCGTTGTTAGTTACAGGGCATGGTTACCTGTAATTCTCCCAATCTTGTGCTTTCCGCGCATGTAACTGCCAGCGAATCCCGAGACGTGTGCACCCAGGCTGTACCCAATTAGATGAACATTGCTCGGAGAGAACTGAGCAGATTCCTGGAAGACAGCAGCAAGATGGTTACAAGAGGAGAAGAGCTGCCCGGCTAGAAGACTTTTGTGGGTCCAGCTTGTTCTGGGCTCCCACCCTGTTCTTTGTGCCCAAGTGCAAATGAGGTGCTTAATTCATACTTCAGACCCAGAATGGTTTCTCACCTTGCTGATTCTGTCCTTGCAGAGAGGCGGACCCTCCTTTCAGGCTCAGCTACCTGGGACCCTGCCTGTCTTCACCTGACCATGAATGCCCCACGGAAGTGATTCTGTTCATTCATGTGGGGTCTGATGGTTTACAGGGTGTGTTTAGAAGCCTTAGTACATCCAAACGGGTGAGCATAAGAGGAATAGTGGATGGGGTCAGGAGAGAAGATGGTTGTATAAAATAGGGGTTCAAGCGAGGCATCTGAGAGAGCCTTGGGGACTGGTCTCCGTCTCTGCCTTCCCATCCCATGAGCTCAACAGAAGTGGTTCTCCTGTCTCTGTTGCTGTTGGAGACCAGCTTAATTCATGCAGTTTTAGGGGAAGAGAGGTTGGGGAACGTCCTACCTCCAGCCACTGGAGAAGATCTGCGACCTCCTGGCCCACGAGGCGGCTATTGCGGACAGCGACGCTGTACTGGTGGTAGGCCAGGATGACCCAGTCCGCCAGCACCACGTTCACTGGCTGGACCAGAGGAGACTTCAGCGTGGCCACCAGCTGCCAGATCCAGCTTTCCAGCAAGCCGTCGAACTGCGGGTGGGCCCACAGGGTAGTCAGCTTCCCCGGGATGGGATGGAGGGGGCTCTGCACTGGTTTCTTCTTTCTCTCTATTCACCCCTTTTTCTTCTCCAACTCTTGGCTACTGCTGGGTCTTTCTCTCCAAGAGAAAGGGCTTAACAGGGGTTTTTCAACCTTGGCACTATAGACATTTTGGGCCATATACTTGTTTGTTGTGGGGGCTGTCTTGTGCATTGTAGGATGTTTAGCAGCATCTCTGGCCTCTACCCACTAGATGCCAGCAGCCACTGCCCCCCCGCACAAGTTGTGAAACCAAAAATGTACCAGACTTTGCCAAATGTCCCCTGGGGGCTACTACCCCCAGCCCCCAACTTAGAACCATCACCTTAACATTTCCCTATTTTAGGATTTTCTAATTCTTAGAGCAATCAAAAAGGCTGTGTAAGCCAGGCACTGAAAGCTGATCATCCTTTGAGGATCAGCTCAGCACCACCTCCTCGGGAAAGCTGCTGTGCCACCCTCTGAATCCCCCTGTGTTTGCTCTGCTCTCATCCCCTGCATTCTGCCGGCTTTAGAGGGACGAGCACCATGAGCTGGAACACAGGAGGAGCTCAAGAAGTGTTTATGGAGAATCGTTCCATGTATGCGCCTTATTTGAGAACCAATTTGCAGGGCGCTCCTGACGGGTTCACAGAGCAAAGACATTTCTGCTGTGTTTTGAAGGATTAATAGGAGTTCGCTTAGAAGAA
This sequence comes from Diceros bicornis minor, assembly GCF_020826845.1. Taxonomy (NCBI): domain Eukaryota; kingdom Metazoa; phylum Chordata; class Mammalia; order Perissodactyla; family Rhinocerotidae; genus Diceros; species Diceros bicornis. Next base: position 53,697,075 of record NC_080744.1, on the reverse strand, counting down.
TAATGGTGGGCAGGTGAATGTGGTGGTGGTGGGGGGTGTCTAGGGCGTTGCAGGCAGAAGGAAGAGCAAGTGCAGAGGCGCAGAATCAAGAAAGGGCAGTGTGGCCTGTCTGCGGAGAGGAGAAACGTCCGGAGTGGTTGAAGGCTAGGCCACGGCCGTGAAGCTGGAGGGCGACACTGATGGTTTCACGTCATCCTGGGGTAAGATGCAGTCGTTTGATAAACGTTTACCCAGTGCCTTCCGTGTTCAAATCCAGACTCTCCAGTTACATGCTGAGTGACCTTGGGCAAGTTATTTAACTTTTCTGTGCCCAGTCTCCTCGTCTGGAAAGTGAGGATAATGCTAGTGCCCTCCTTCCAGGATGGCTGTGGAGATGAACTCGGGAAATAGATGTAAAGCACTTAGCACAGTGCTTGGGGCACAGTAAGGACTCGGTCAATGTTGGTTATTGCAGCTGTTGTTGTTATCATTATTATTACTAGTAATAGTAGATGTGTTCCAGTCTGGACAGGATTTTGAGAATGAAGAGCTCATTCTGGTAAAAGGACCCTGCTCCCTTCACACTGCATTTGTAAATGAGATATTTATTTGATCATTAATTCAGTTAACAAATATTTTTGGAGAACCTAGTATATATAATGGATACTGTCCCACAGGAGAAGAGAGGCAAGGACACTCTAGGCAGGAGGCACAGCCTGAGCCAAGGCCAAGAGGAGAGAACTCACATGGTACGTGGAGGGAGCTACAAGCAGGGGAGAGGGGGAGGTGGGGAAAGATGAGGATGAGGCGGGGGGGGGGGGCGGCGGGGTTGAGGGGCAGGGAGAGTGCCGGGGAGGCAGGGGGAGTGGGAGGGAGGAGGGAGAGTGGGGGCATGCAGGGGAGTGAGGGAGAGGCAGGGGGAGATTGGGGAGACAGGACTGCCCCGCTGTGCTGCCACACTTTCTCACTTCCCTCAGTTCCAGTCCTGACCTGGAGTCAGGTTCCAAGTCCACGGCTCCCCCGCCTCCGGAGCTCTCCTCTGGATGCATCCCCTCCTTCCCACCTTCTTCTCTCATTTTTCTTGTAAAGGGACCATCCCTTTGGCTAAAGCAGCTGAAGAAATGGAAGGCTCTTCCCTCACAGTGACTGGCCTCCGTCTAATCCATCCACCCGCCGGGCCCCACGGGAGAGCTTTCCATGTCTGATCTTTGGTTCCCTTTAAAGCAGATTTCATCTTCCCAGCATTCTGCCCTCTGCCCCCTAGTCCATGTTTTTCTTAAAGAGACATGGACTGAGTTCCTACCTGGCTAGAGAGAAGCGGCGAGGAGACTGCAGTGTGAAGCCTGCTGTGGAAGGGCTCCAGCCAACCCATCCTTGACAAAAGCTCAATCAAGTGGAGTCTTTGCAAGTGTGGGCTTTGGACCGTCAGGGTTCTGGTTTTGGAAGTCTGTCCACTGAGGGCTGTGTGACTGTGGTAGCTGCTTGACCTCTCTGAGCTGCAGTTTCCTCGTCTGAGAGAGAAGGCTAACTCAAGCACCCTCATTGGGAGGTGTGAGGATTGAACGGGCTGCCGTGTAACGTAAAGGGCCCCAAACTGTGTTAGGGCCCTTCTCTAGGGCAGGAAGACCCCCACCACCTTCGCTGCCAACCCTGTGGGGTGGTGGGACCCCTTTAAATCCTAGGGGGATGCTGCTGGCAGCCTGCAGGAGCCTCTGTGCTTTTCTGGGATGGCATCAGCAGGCACCCCACCTCATGGCACCGTGTGGCTCCCCACTGCCCCACGCGGCCAGGCCTGGGGTCTGTTCGTGAGGAGGCTCTCATTGATTACATGTTGAAGGAGTAGGGGTGGGTGGGCCCATTTTTCCCTCTAGGGCAGGATCTAGGGGAGTTTCAAGATGGCAGGGAAAGGTTTCCAAGTCATGAAATAGACCCCAAATCTCTGGAGGTCTCAAATTGTGAACTAAGCTTTAAATGGACTGAAAACCAGGGAGGAGAATTTCCTCTTGGAGACAAGTCCTCGCTTAGTTTTAGTTATTGCCAGCAATATTCTTTCTCCCTTTCTTCCATAATAGTAGAATTTTTAGTATGACCGAAAGGTTACACTTTCTCTAAGAGGCTACATGTCTCAGCGACTTTTCCATCTAGGTATGGCCAATGGATATAACTAGAAGCATCTCACAGATGCTTCTGAGAGGCTAACCTAAAAAAACACTCTTTTATACCAAAAGCCATTGAACTGTACACTTTAAATGGATGAATTGTATGATATGTGAGTTCTATCTCAATTAAGCTGTTTTAAAAAGAACTCTACTCTCTGACCCCTTTGTGTACATCCGTTACTACATTGTGCCATCTGGAATAAAGATGTGATGGCTAGTGCTCTAGCTGCCATCTTAGACTATGAGGACAAGGGCCACACTCAAAGTGTGGCAGAGTAGTGAGCTGGAAATGAGCTGGGTCCTTGAGGACTTCATTGACCAAAGCCATTTGTCCAGATTTGGGTTATATATCTCTGAACTATTGTGTGAAATGGAAGCAAACTTCTGTTTTATTTGAACCACTGCCAATTTGGGTTTCTGTGATTTGCTGCTGAATTTAACCCTTACAGATACAACATTTCATTGGGACACTATGTTTTCTGGCTTCCTACCCCCTCTTATGAAACATGCAGATTCACCTGCATGGATTGCAATCTCTGTGGGCCCTCATGTGCTGTGTGACCTCTTTGAGCCACATTTTATTATCTGAAACGTGGGGATAGTTCTCCTTTCTCTGCCCTGCTTACTCATGGAATTGAGATAATCAATGAGATAATGTGTGGAGAAGCATTTGGAAAATTAGAATGTGCTTTACAAATATTATGCATGAAGTTGTTATTGGTGGCTCCCTATCTTTTTATTAAAATTGAATACACGAGGGAGAAAAAAAGAAAATGTAAATGCAGAGCGAAAAAGCCATGTCAGCATTTCCTACCGACCACCCGTGGATTATCACCACCAGAGGCAGAGAGGAATTGAAGCCGCACTGCTGTAACGTGTCTGAGTGGTTGAGCCGAATCCGACAGCCCTTATCCATCTGGTTTTCAAAGAGCAGGAATTTGGTCGCTGTCTCCCGCAACGTTTCCTTTGTTTCAACAGCTTGAAATCTTCCAAATGGCTCTGGAATATAAGATTGGGGACAGTGCTTAACTTGGCATCTGTTCTACCTCTGCCAGCTCTGGGACAGCCCAAAAGTCTCTAAGAGCACCAGCCGACAGGGTTACTGTGAGGTGCTGGAGGTAGACATGAGCCGCAGCTTTGGGGAACCCAAAAGAGCATGTCCAGCAGAATGGCCATTTCTCTCCTGGGAGCTGATGGGGGGTGACCTCAGAGGACCCAACACAGGAGTGGAGGGGGCCAGGTCCTCCAGCCTGCCATCCCAGTGACTACAGGGTCAGCCAGTCAGACCCTGGAGTAGCTCTAGGACAGCAGGAAGATGGGAGAGGCCATTGGGACTGAGGCTCAGAGGGGATAAGTATTTCACCCCAAATCACACTGCCAATAAGTGCTAGAGTCAGAATTCGAACACAGGTCTCTTTGATTCCAATTCTCTACATCCCTATGCTACGGAGACAGTGAATAGGGTATCTTAGTTGGATGACCCTGTGCATTAGCTCATGTAGGTCAACCTGTTCTCACTTGCAGACACATGATATCATGGAGCCTTGCATGGACCAGGTAGGCTTGGGGTGGGAGGTTCTCAAACGGACTGGCAGATTCCACATGATGGGGGGGAGTGGCATTCTAGGAGGACTTTTCAGGGAAAGTGATGCTTGTCCTTGCCTTGAAGGATGAACAAGGGCTTGTGTGTATGTGTATGTGTGGGTGGTGGGAGGGAGCAGGGCTTTCTGAGCCGGGGAAACCGCGTCGTAAGGGCTCAGAGGCATGGGACCTTCTGGGCATAAGGAGGCCCGAGACAAGGCCGGGCAGCCAGAGCATGGCAGGCCCTGGGATGCTGAGGAGTCTGGACTTTATGCTCTAGATGATAGGCTGTTGCCAAGGAGTTTTTCAGCAGAAAAGGATAAAGGAATATCCACTCAGAATCTTCGAAGATGTGGGAGAGTGGGGTAGGGAGAGAAAGACTTTTTAAGATTTCACCTTCAGTTGTTGTCCCGAAAGGTCTTCTAGCCTCCCTTTTGGGGGAGCCTCACCCTGACCCTGAGCCATTTTGGAATGGGGGTGGGCAGTCACCCAACTCTTCAAGGCAGCCCAACAGCTGTCAAGGCCATGGTGTTGGCCAAAGACGGACACCGCCACTCAGGGGCTGGGGGAAGCCTGAGAAGGCGCCAGATTCTCAGGGTTGTGGCATCCCAAGATGAGTGACATCTTTTCTGCCAAGATTCGGGGTCAGGGGGGAAGACGGTCTCACCCTCCCTTCCAGCCGAGGGTGGGCTCTCCTGTGGCTGAGGGGCAGACACAAGGCCGTACGAGCATTTCTGGTCAGTGAACTCCATTCAGCCCAGTTACCAAGGACCCCAATCATTCTTTCTGAGCATAAAGTTACTCGGGCTTCTCAAATAATAAGTCTTGGGCTTTTGGTTTCAGGGGACAGCAGAACAGAGAGATGATGAACCTACAAAGTGCAAGGGGAGGTATTAATGAAACCAATTTTCCTACCCAAAGGTTATTGATTCTAAAGCTTATTAACTCCCAGCAAAGGGCAATGATTTTTCACTATGACGACAGAATAAAACGCATCATGTTTTATTAAAAGGAGGTGTGAGGGAGAATCTGAATAACTTCTCTGAGATAATGAAGACTTTCTGCTGCTCCTTTGGCTTTCCCAAGCTTAAAGGCTGCCTGAGCCTGTCCTCGTCCCTGCGAGCGTGCTCCCAGCTCAGGCTCCCCATTTCACTGGGTGCACTGCCCTCCTGGCCTTCTAAGTCAGAAGCTTGGGTGTCACCTTGCACCCCTACCCCAGCCTTCCAATCAGTCCAAAGCTCGGGATCCCAAATATCCCTCGAAGCCAGTGCCCTAGTTCAGACGCTCGCTTTTTCTTGCTTGGTTTATTGCAACGGTCTCCTAACAGGTCTCTCTGTTTAGTCTTGCCATGCTCCCTCACACTGCTGCTCAAAGAATCTTTCTAGAACAGGAATGACTATTATACCCATTAGTGACTTTTTAAGCTTCTTGGTATTGCAGCCAAGGCCACCCCATGAATGATAATCCCTCATTTCCCCAAGTCCTCCCCTCTCTTGATCCTCCCGCTACCGCAGACTGCCAATAGTTCCCCCAGATGCTGTCGCACACTCCTGCACCTTTGCATGCTCGCTTCCCCCTCTGTCTCTGCTGCTCCCTGGTGAACTCTGGACCTTCCCTTAAAATGGAACCCAGACGTCACACCCTCCAGGGAGCCTTCTCATCTAACCAGAGAGAATGACTTCTTCTTGCTGCCAGCACTCTATTGGGTCCTGATCCTAACGCACTCATCACGTGGCATGGTGACTTATTTGTGTAGGTGTGTGGTGTTTCCTCCACCAGTCTGTGAACTCGCGGATGGTGGTGCTGGTAGGTGCCTGACCAACGCTTGGTGAGCGATGTGGTATTCTGTGGGACCCAGGGCTCAGATCAAAGTCTCACCTTTGATCTGTCAGTCATTTATGCATTGGAGCTAGATGTAACTCACTTCCTTTTATTCAGTGACCGAATAGCTGCAGCTTCCTTCATTTCAGGATAGCTGACTCGAATGCTAAGACGACTGTATGAAGATAAAATGGGGATAGAAATAGTACCTGTCTCATGGAGCTGTTACAGGATTAAATAAGAGCTCAGAACAATGCCAGGCACATCATTAGCAGCTACGTGGGGTGTGTTGTTAAAATAAGTACAGATTAGAGCATCTAACATCTTGCATTTTTGATCTGTGAAATCCTTTCTTTTTGTGAAAATTTACCCCAGTTGCCCTCCCAGGACCAATTCTGTCTTGTGTATATTTACTCTGGATTTAGCTGGGAGAATAAGCTCTGGTTCTGGAGCCGAGGGCCTCAAGGCTGTTCAGGAGAGTCCTATGGAAAAAGAGTTGTCGGATGGAAAGGCCCACAAACAGCTGAACTGAACGGGGCACTCCCTTTTCTCTTGCGGGCTTGGCTTTCTTTTAGTGTGTGTATGAGCGAGGAAGTTGCATATATATATATATTCATTTATTCGTTTATTTCCTCAACAAATACTTATTATGCATCTATTATTATATTATGCCCTGGGCCCTGGCTGGTACTGGTTGGAGGCAATTAGGGCATGACCTCTGTTTTTCAGGAGTCCCCAGTCCAGTGGGAGAGGCCAGCATGAGAATCAGCCATTTCCTGTGGCTGCTGTACATGCTTCAGTGGAGGGATGCCCTGGGTAGGGGCTTTAGGGAAGATGCCAAGAGAAGATGAGGCATCACTTGAGTCTAGATGGATGTAAGATTCTCTAGGAGCTCACATCTAGGAGAAATTGTTGAAGAAAGTGGGGCTCTGGTGCCTAAAAAAATAAGATTTAGTGGAGGACATGAACAGTGAAGGGCTGTGTGGGGAAGAAGGGTTAGAATTCTTCTGTGCAACTCCAGGAGATAGAAACAGAATCAATGGATGCACGTGACATAAAGAGAATTTCTGACTTTAAATAGTTTCACAAAGATTCTTAGTTGAAGAAATTGAGACAAAGAGCAAACACAGGCAGTAAAATAACAAAGACAGAAATGTTAATAGATTAGCACCCAAAAATGCACACTATATGATCATATGAGGTTGCTGAAGATGTGCCACAGATTTTGTTCTGAGCTTCCTATTGGCCAAGTCAAAGAGGGAAACAGGAGCAGTTATAGGATTTATGGTGTCCAGTTGCTCACGCTTTCCTGGTCCTGAAGTCTGAGAATGTTTCCCTATGGGTTATTGTAAAAAGAGGCCACTGGGTGAGGCAGTGGTCATTGTCTTGAACACCACTCCTACAAAATACGCAGTGGTAAGTTTTATGTGGTTGAGTCTGAGAGTGCTCTGCAGTCCTCAGCAGAAGCAGCGGCCGCCGTGCCAAATAGCATGTAAGTCGCAGTCTCTGCGAGGCTCTTCACTATAATCTAGCAGCAGTCCCTGTGGCTGAGGGAGGCAGGGGCTACTTCAGGTCACATTTTGGATGGAAGGAGTAGCATGCCAGAGTGGAGTGTCTGAGCCTCCATGGGAGCAGAGCGTGTCCCCTTCACAGCACAATCCTGGAGCATCCTCAGCCAAGCCATGGCTCCAAGGACTCACTGCCGTCACCCATCCCGTGCACGTACCCAAATCTCTCCCGAGCCTGAGCCCTGCACATGGCCAGCTCCTGATTGGGCGTCTCTACCTGGGAACCCTTTTGGCATTGCAAACCGGGTGAGGCCAAACTGAATTCATTCTCTTTCCTCCCGACCCATTCTTCTTCTTTCTTTCTATATTTCCTATTGTGGTTTGTAACACCATCATTCATCCATGCTGTTGCTCAAGCTAGAAAGCTTAGAGCTGTCCTGGGATGCCCTCTCTGTCCCCTTGGTTACCCACTAGGGTCACCAAATACTGAGGACTCAGCTTTATGATTATCTTCTCTGCCCTCTGCCATTGGCCTGGTCTAGGACTTCATGCTTTTTTTTTTTTTTTCCCAGTTGTGGTATTATAATAGACTCTTACCTGTTTTATATTTTGTCTATTTGTAGAATTAATACATGCTCATTATATATATACAATCTGAAAAATGCAGATATAAATAAAGAACCTCATTACTTATGGTTTTGTTGGAGTAGTATTTGGAGTATTTCCTTCCAATCTTTTCTGATGGAGATATTTGTTCTGCAGATATTTATTTGGAGTGTCTACAATTGGGATCATATTATGTGAATGGTTTTATATCCCTCTTCACCTGTCATGATAATTTTCTTATAGCATTAAAAATTCTTCGAAAACATGCTTTTGAAGAGTGGCAGAGTTGGTTTGCTTATTCTATGATTGTTGGACATTTAGGTTGTTTTCAGGTTTCCTTTTTTTTCTATTAACAAACAGTGCTCTGATGACCATCTTTACACATGAAGCTATGTCCGAATCTGTGAGTATGCTCTTAGTGTAGATTCCCAAAATAGAATCATTGGCTCCTCAGGTGTGATGTTATTTATAATTTTTTATATATGTATATATATCTAAATTGATTTTCATTACTTTTTATTCTAATATTTGAGTGCTTTCTCTGTGTCATGTACTTTTCTAACAGTCTTATTTATATTAACTCATGTAAACCTTATCACAACAGCTCTGTGAGTAAGTTGTGAGAAAACCCAGTGATTCTGTTATGAGAGAGGAAATTTTTTCCAGTTGTATGAGATAGGAGCATCTCCTTTTCCAGTCGTGTCTTCTGAAATTGTCATTTCCTCATGTCTTAGAAGAGATAAAGACATGCCATTGACAAGAATCTGGGGAGGAGGCTGTGGTTTCGAGGGGGAGAATGTTAAGTACGGTAAGCAGGCAAGTCCTCTGAGAGAGTCAGGCCCTGTAACCTGGAGAGTGAGTTGACAGGCTGGGCAGACTTGGGGCTGCCCTTTGCATGATAGCAAGTTCCCGGGGCAGTGAAACTTCCTCAGAATTAGTCAGAAGGAGAAGCCGGCTGCAGCCATTACATTTCTAATCTTAGATTCCTTGCAGCAAAGTGATTCTCCATTCCTAAATCAGCCTCCAGGTTTGAGGGTTCCTAATATTTCATACTAGACAAATTATTTCGTTTTCTTTTGGGTAAAGACATCATTAGGTGGGTGACTGCAGGTGACTGAGGTGGCGTAGGAAGGGACCAAGGATTCTGCAGTAGGAGACCCCAGTAGAAGGTGGGACCTGTCTTCTGCCTGTGACGCCTGGGCTGGGTGCTTCTGCCCAGTTCCATGTTTGTTGAGCACCTCCCCTGTATTGGCTGGTGCTGAGGACACAAGTGCGTACGACAGGAGCCACAGGTATTGATACACTCCTCACAGAGTTGTTTGTGAAATGTCTTCTCATTCGTTATTTAAATTGTTAATGTGTGTGTGTGTGTGTGTGTGTGTGTGTGTGATTTCACTTTGTTAACGTGCATGGCTGAAAATATTCCCAGACCTGGGACAAGTGGGAGAGGTGCTCTGGAAGACCATAATTTCATGATTACCCTAAAAACCCTCTGGGCCATGTCGTCTGCTCAGGATGGAACAAATCTGTGAGATAAATGTAGCCTCAGCTCTGTCCCTGGCTGCTGTGGTCAGGCCTATGATTTGTATATGGGCAACACTGACTTGAGAATTTCTAGGACTACAGTCTGATGGAAAAACTTGAATGAGAATGTAGTCACTGCTGGGCCTTTACAGACTCAGCTCCTAGCTTTTGCTGATCTTTGGTGATAAGCAGATTCTGCCCAAGGCTGTGGTGAGGAACGCTTCTCCCACTCCTGCCATCTTGAATTTTGCCTTGACCTGAACATCCCACCCTCCCCTTTACTTATTATCTGTAAAATATTTCTCTGCCTCAATTTCTCAATTTGGATGATAGAGTTACTAATCTTTGTGATATCCCCCAGCTCTTGCGACACTCCAGCATCACTGCACTATAATATTGAACCTATATCACCCAAGGCATAAATCACTCCTAAGGAGGGAATAAGGTGCTTTAGAAAGCTGTGGTCACTTCTCAGGTCATTAGGACATTGTTTTGAACCTGGCAGGAATTCTTAGATTTGTCTTGAATGGGTTTATTTATTTTTTTTTTTAAAGATTTTATTTATTTATTTTTCCCCCCAAAGCCCCAGTAGATAGTTGTGTGTCATAGCTGCACATCCTTCTAGTTGCTGTATGTGGGATGCAGCCCCAGCATGGCCAGAGAAGCAGCGCGTCAGTGCGAGCCCGGGATCCGAACCCGGGTCGCCAGCAGTGGAGCGCACTCACTTAACCACTAAGCCACAGGGCCGGCCCCCATTGAATGGGTTTATTTTATAGCTCTTCTTTAAAAAATCTTTGGGATCCAGCCCTGCTGACCTGCTTTGTTACCTTTTGGAGGTTGCCATCTCCCCACCCACCCTTGTATTCCTATTTTACCTCTTCTTTTTTGTTTGTTTTTGCTTTTTGCTCTTCACCATTTTGTTGTCAAATAAGATGGTGAGATAAGGGATGGATGGAAATTTATTTTCACAAGTCTGATTTATTCTGTTTTCTTTGCCTGTTTTGGCCTGATTTTGCTAGCCACCCTGTAGCCTGAGACTACAATTCTCCTTTTGTGGATTCCAAGGAAAAAATTTTTTTCTTGTCAGAAAATTTTTTTTTCTTCCAAACATTCTTCTTAGGCTGTACTCCCCTGAAACTCTGGCTAGAATCAGAATGATTTTGTTTTTCTTTCAAGAAATCTGATTATGAAAGAGTATACTATTCAGAAAAGCTTTCCATTTGTACTGGAATCCTCTGGGGATGATGAGGCTTACTTTCTTGAAGTGGTTCCAAGGTCATGGGCACATTCTACCCTGGATAGGTTCAAGGTAGGGTGACCACCTGTCCTGTCAAACCAGGATGAGTGGGCCATTCTAGTTCAAGGGCAACTGAGTGAATAAGGGAGAGAGAAGATGTGATAAAATTGCCCTCCCTATTGATGATCAATCTGAGAGTTTTCATCCAACATCCAATCTGCGACATCCCTTCCTGCCCAGTCTTTCCCCTGTGGTTCCCTGGCCTGGCACACTCTGCTGTCTTCCCCTATTTCCCTAGTTAAATCACTCTTTCTCCAGTTCTAAACTAAATCTTCATTTCCTCAGGGAAATTTTCTCTGAGTTTCCTGACTTGGTCACATCTCCCTATTATTTGTTCTCTTAGGTGATCTCACAGGTGTAATTTTCTATTTGAATAGTCATTACATAAATATCTATCTCCCCTGTTTGGTAATAAGCTCCATGAAAGCAGGACCTAGGTTTGGTTTTGTTCACATTGAAACTTTAGTCGGTATAGGAAGAGGCTGTAAAGCTCAGTGGTTAGGTACCCAGAGCAGGACCCATGCCATTTGGGTTTGAAGTCCATTTCTGACACTTAATACTTGTGGGAACTTGGGCAAGTTACTTAAAATGCCTCGATTTTCTCATCACATCATCTGTAAGATGGAGATGATAATAGTACTTACCTTAGAGAATTGTTGTGAGGATGTGATGAGTTAGTATTGATAAAATTCTATAACAGTGCCAGACATGTAGTATGTGCTATATAAATACTTACTACTATGATAGTTTGTCATAAAAAAATTTGTTGGAGGGATGAAAATGGTCTTGAAATGGATCACAGACCTAAATTTAGAAGCAAAAGCAATAAAAATTCTAGAAGAAAATCTTTATAACATTGGGAAGGGCAAAGATTTTTCTTAGGACACTAAGAGCATAAAGCATGAAAGAAAAGAATTGATAAATTAAATACATCTGTTCTTTGAAAGATCTCATTGAGTACATGAAAAGCCAAGCCAGACGGGGAGAAAATATTCAAAATATGTATGTATGACAAAGGACTTTTATTCAGGATATATAAAGAACACTTATAACTCAAGAATAAAAAGACAAACAAACAAATTATAAAATGGGCAAGAGATTTGAACAACTACATCTTAAAAGAAGATATACAAGTAGCACGTAAGCACATGAAAAGATGCCCAAAATCATTACTCATGAGAGAAATGCAAATTTAAACCACAATGAGATACCACCCTTCCCCCTCTAAAATGTAGCCATTAAAAAGATTGACAACACCGAGTGTTGGTGAGGATGTGGAGGAACTAGAACTCTCCATGGTGGGATTGCTGGTAGGGTTGCAAAATACTGCAGCTACTCTGGAAAACCTTTTGGCAACTTCATATAGAAGTAAATGTACACATACCATAAGAATCAGCAATTTCAAGCCTAGGAGTTTACTCAAGAGAAATTAAATCATATGTCCACATAAAGATGCAAATGCTCAAAGCAGCTTTATTCGTAACAGCCCCAAACTAGTAACAACCCAAATACCCAACAACTGGTAAATAGATACACAAATACTACTCAGCAATAAAAAGGAACAAATTTCTGATACATACAACAGCATAGATGAATCTAAAATGCATTACACTAATTGAAAGAGGCCCCACTTAAAAGGTTGCGTACTGTGTGATTCCATTTATATGACATTCTGGAGAAGGTGAAACTATAGTAACAGACAGCAGATCAGTGGTTTCCTGGGGGTAGGGGATGGAAAGGGCAAAAGGGAAATTTTTGAGGGATTGAAATGTTCTACATCTTGATGATGGTAATGGTTCCCTAGGTGTACATTTAAAAAAATTGTTGAAAAAATGAACTACAGTCAAGTAATACTGTGGTTTCTCCACGTCACTCAGGGCCCAGGCCAGGGCACTGTAGGCTGCAGAGCAGGCTTTTTGAATCAGTTACTAGTGTGGGACGAGGCTGGCCTGAGAGGACAGGATATTTCTGAGTCCTCTGTAGTTGGAGTCAATTGGCAGGGAGAGCTCCAGCCCTGACTTGGAACCAAATGAGCAGATCAGTCCGGGAGGGGCCTGGCCCTCCAGGACCTCAGGGAGACTTGGCATACTTGGAAGGCCCTTCCAGGTTCCTTTGGGCCAGGGATGACCAGGGGTGCCTGGGCGACCATCCTTGGGAACCAAATCATCTGGTCACAGTGGGTTAGAGATGAAAGGGACTTGGAAACCATGCAGTGTCATGGCGGCCAGCCCGCATACTGCCTGCTTGTAATTCTCTTTCTGTGCATCTCAAACAACATGCATTTATTGAGGAGTAATTCTTTTTCTTATTAAGTAAGGATATAGACAACACCACCAATCTACTCTTCCAATCCTCTGGAGAGATTCAGTGCTACCTCACCAAGTAAATAGAATTCTAGAGAAAAGGAAAGAAACTCCACATGTGGTTGTCTCGTGTGGTACAATCTTCCTTTACAATTTGTTTGAAAGAAGCCCTGTGACGCCCTTCTCCCACGCTTAACCATTATTCCCTCAGAACCAGGGACCTCTTATTGGTAATAATGATCTAGTCCAGCTTCCTTATTTTGCAGATGAAATGGGACCCACAGAGGCCAACTGACATGCCCCAAACCATGCATCTAGTCAACAGCAGAATCCAAAGAACTCAGCTCTCCTGACAGTCAAGCCAGCGTCCTCCTACTCTGCGGGAGGAGAGGAGCCCCATCCTACATCCTTGCTGTGTTTTGGGACTCTGTTCCCATCACTGGTCTAAAGCTCAGAGGACTCATGTTCCGTGCCTCACAGAGGCTGATCCCGCCAAGTAAGGCCCCTGGTCGTCAAAGAGGAAACATGTGTTGAATCACAGAAGGCAGCTGCTGGGGCATCCTCTTCCCTGTGGAAAATACCCCCAAACAATTGAAGTGAGCACAGTAATAAAACTGCAAGTCCCATGACCCACTCAGACACCTGGCAGAACTGTTGTCTGCCAGCCTCATCCTCAGACTAGATGTTTCTTCCTTCCCTCACAGAGGTAACTCTTGGAGAACTCTTATACAGCTAAGGGGCTGTGATGCTGGTGTCTGACCAGAGTCAGGTTGGGGGACGCTGCTCAGGAGCTGGACAATCATGGTCCTTCAACAGCTCTTGCAATAGTGGATCTTGGCTTAAATCAGGTTGCCAACCGTTATTTTGATAGGCAAATGAGCTCAGTGGTGTTCTTGTTTCACAATCTTATTTGGATGTATAATGACTATCTAGCCCCTGACTTTGAGCTTCAATTTTCCTTTCCCCTCATCCCTCTGTCTCTGACGTGACCTACACAATTGCCAGATGAGGCTTACGAGGAACAGAAGGGTAGGGGCAGAGGACCTTAACCCTAATTATGGAGTTTAGGGCATTGTCAGATGGTGTCATGGTCAAGGGCTCCAGAAGCACTCAAGTCTTACCCCAACCCAGAGCCACCCTCTCATGGAGACAAGCACACTGGGAGCAATGGTGGGTGGGGACATGTCCCACTGTATTATTGGCAGTGCTTGTGCCTGTGAAAGGAAAATGGGGGACACTCCCTCCTCCACGATCAGCTGTCAGAAGATGAGTTGGGTACCTTACACCAGATGAGGAAAGAAGAGAGATTGCTGGCTCCTTTCCAATCTGGCCCCATGGGTGGAAGAGGCCCAAGATGAGCCCATACCCTGTGCATGGCTTATTAATGCGCAGCAAGACACAGTGCTGTGGAGAGGTTAGGAACCTGGGCTCTGGAGCCAGATTGCTTAGCTCGAATCCCAGCTCTGCTACTTACCAACTGTGTGGCCTTGGGCTACTTAACTTCTCTGTGCCTCACCTATAAAATGGGACTAGCAGTAGTTAGTCCTATTTTACAGGATTAATGTTATAGTCCTAATCCTATCTTTAGAATTGTAATAAGTTATAGATTAAAATATATTGTTTTAAAGCATCTTGAAGGATAGATTTATGGATTTCCTCTCAGTAACTCTTAAGGAAGATGCATAGTCTGTTCTTAATCACAAGATCACTTACGCAAAGGAAAGAATGGATTCAATCTGGAACATTTATATTTATTTATTGACACAGGGGCTGGCTCATTTTGGGGGAAGGGGCTTCTTCAGAGGGGGGAGATTCACCAGTTCCACTAGGCCATATTTCACCATAAATAACATCAGCAGACAACACTCGATAAAGTGAATGGCTTTGACTATTATGAATTAACCTGAACCTAGTGTCCTGTAATCCGAGCACTGAGAAGGGTCTTTGGGAACTTTCTAGAAAAACCCTCATCTCGTTTGAGTCTCAGCGGTGTGCTGGATCTGGCTTGCACTGGCTCTGAAGAGCCAATTGTGTGCATCCTTCTCAACTCTCCACGTTCAGTAACTTAACCTTGGTAGTTTGAAATTAGCCGTACAGGAGTATTTACACCATGGAAACTGGCAAAGGCTGAAGATAAGGGATTTTTTTTTTTTTTTGAGAGAGCATCAGTTGAAAAACAAGCTCACCACTGAGTGAGATCTTAGTCCACGAAACCAAAGCAAGTGACAAGTAGCACATTTCTTTATTTTCTTTATATCCACTTAAACGGGGCATCGAGTCCCCACCCTGTGGGGTTTTTGTTCTAGTTCCTTTGCCCCAACCTTGTGCAAAGGTCTTTCGGTACTGGTCATTGTTTACATCACGTCCTGCTGCTAAGAAGCCCATGGACCTATCCTACACTGTCCCTTCAGAAGGTCCACTCTTTGGGGTTGTACTTGAGGTATGGGAAGCCCTGTGAGGCTGGGGTACCACATCGCCTCCTCCCTTAGGAGTAACCTGGAAGCTCTGGCTGGGTTCTCGCCTCGTGGGGGCACACCAGCCCCCATCCTCTCCCAGTCGGAGAGTTAAGCAGCCTCTCTCTTTCTCATCTCTCCTTGGGGATACCTAGGATTACCTTTTTGTTGAGTTTAGGCTTTCACAAAAGATAGCAACATATGTTCGATTCAAGCAGCTTCTGCTTTCAGTCCTGAAAACACCTCTAAACTAAGGAACGGTGGTGGTGGGAAATTAAAGTCAAAACAATATCTCAGTAAATTATTCTGCTATGTAAAGACAAAGAAGCTGAGACTCAGAGAGGCAAAGTCACTTGTCTAACCTCGCACAGCTAGTTAGGAACAAAGGGGAGATTTGAATACAGTGCTCTGCTCCCAGCCCAGCCTCTTCCCACGATACCGTATCACTTCAGTGGAGACCCAGGCAGCCTCTTCTAGACTGGCTCTGCTTCTGTCCACTACTGATGGTCATACAAGTGGCCACCGTTTCTCAAGTGTTTGCTGTGTGCCAGACACTTGGCTAAGCCTTACTTTATCTTACTTTGTGCCTGCTCAGGTCTGCAGTGCCTCATCTACCCTCTTATTCTCAGCTCCATAGGAAGGGCAGATCCAGGATGCTTTTCCAAATAGACTTTGGGCCAGTAGCTTAAATGGAAAGAGAGACCACAAATCCTTCTTGTCTAATTTGGCTTCCCAATGGCACAGCTTTGGTACTGATGTTGGGGTGGGGGTGCTCCGTTCACTCAGTTATTCCCTTACTCATTCATTCTTCTCTCTACCACCACTTGCTGAGTACTTACTCTGTGCCGGGCATTTTCCCACAAATGAAATTTGCATTCAATTAAATTGTTTCTGAAGCTAGTATCAGGTTTTCTTTTTTATTCTTTTAAAAATGTCTTTGTTGCACAAAAGTGGAGTAACAGCAGAAAACAAAAGTTTTAAAAATATACTCGCATTCTCATCATCCTAATGGGTTGACTTTTTGTTTTCCTGTGTTTCTATTCTGTATCCAGAAGCAAATCGATTTTTCACATAGCTGTGCAGATATAACTGCTTTTTGCTTTTTAAATTTCACATTATATGATAAACATCTCTCTGTATTCCTATAGTGTTCATACTCATCATTTTTAAAGGCCGAGTAATATTCCGCTGAGGGAATTTTTTGTAATTTATGTATCCATTTCCCTATCTGGGACAAGCAATATGTTTCCAATTTTTCATCTTTATAAACAGAGCTGCAATGAACTTCATGCAGAGAGCTTTCCCTTTCAGAGAATTATTCCCACTAGTATGAATTACATAGTGTGGGATTACTTGGTTAAATGATGAGATCATCCTGCTGACATGAGAGTTTAAGCAATTTTACAATAAGTCCCTCACAGGGTGTCAGCCACAATTGCTATCAACCCAGAGAACCCTGAAAGACCCTAAACATTCTCATCCTAGTTGACAATGGGGTGCTGGGGAGCCGCTGGTTTTGGTGAGGCAGGTTAAAATGCTGTTTATGGGACTATCACTTACTTTTTGCTGGTAACTTGGAATGCCTTATTTTATCCAATCCTCATAACACTGTTGTGAGTAGGTGCTATCCCAAAAGGAAACTGGGTCCCAGAGATGGTAAGTGTCTTGACCAAGGTCACACAGGAAGTAGTTGAGTTGAGCCTCATGCCAAGAGTGGCTCCTTAGCAGTCCAGGAAGTTAAAGTCACCCACTGGGACAGACCCATGAACCTCCTATGCCAGGCCTTCAGCACCCCACAGGAGGTGCGCTGACCACAAGGTCATTGAAGTCAGTGTCTTCACAGTTGCACTCCTGTGGTCTCGAGTGTGGTTGTGTTGAGCTGCATTTATGTGGTGACTTAGAAGTGAGCCCAGAGCCTGAAGTGAAGGCATTTGACGTGAGGGAAGCAAATGAACATGTTCTTTTTTTGGGTCCGCTGCCTCTGCTTTTATAGACACTGTGGCTTTAGACACTCAGAATGATTTCACTCCTATTTAGCTATTGGTGGACTACGTGTGATTGTGAGTTGGCAGATCTCTGCAAGGTCCTAGTTTCCTGTTAACTCATTCTGGTTGACCTTGAGCAAGTCATGGAACTTTCTAGGCCTCAGTTTCCTCATCTGGAAAATGGGGAGATTGGACCGTCTGGCTCTGAGGTCTCCATGGTGGTACAATGAGATGTCCTTGGCTCCTTGAGTCAGCTGGACCAGGGTTCCAGACCTGGCTTTCCCCCAAACCAGCTGGGCCTCAGTTTCCACCTCTGGAAAACCAAGAGGTCGAGAGAAGATCCCAGGGTCCCTCTGGTTCTGAGATGTGTGAGTCCTAAGACTGTCCTATCTCTGACTTGCAGTAAATAAAATATGCCAGAGAGAAGTGTTCTTGAGGCCAGAGTTAATCAGGCAGAAAGAAAAGTGAGAGTCAGAGCAGTGGTGACCTGGGGCTTCTGGCTCTGTTCCCACAGGAATGCTCTCCTCTCCTATGCTGGAATCTGAGCCTGACGCTTTGCAAAGATAAAAACTTGCAGCATGAGGAAAGCACGAAGCATTAAGCATTAACTTGGGCAAACAGCCCCAAGGTTACTCTTTAAGGCAAAGGTAAACTGTGGGTGGGGAATGTGAGCTGGAGCGTGTGGGACATGCTCTCTAGAGTAGGGGTTTGGGGGCCGCCTGGTGAGGAAATGGTCCTGACCCACCCAACCCCTGAGCCTCCCTGGGGCTTCCCTGTGTTGCGGCCTGGGGCTGAGAGGGCAGGTCGTTGGGCCCTCTCAGATATTACATCTTAGAGACCGAGGACCCACCATGATCCCATTCATTCATTCATTCCACCACACATTTAATGAGTACCTGCTATGTGGCAGGGATTGTGCTTAACGTTGTGGACACAACAGTAAATAAGACAGACTGTGCTTTCAAGAAGCTCATGATCATAGGGAGGAGGCAAGTAAATAGACAATTGTTACATGGCTTGGTAAATGTTTTGATGGCTGAAGAATAGGAGAGACACCCATATGGTGGCTGGTGTGAAGGCAGCAGGGTACCCCATTGGTGGGTAGAGTCACCAGTTCCCCAGATACTCTTGGGGATTCTAGTCAAAGGCTGGCCTGAGGGGAGGGAACGACTATGGAATGTGGGAGGAGGACGAGCCCATGTGTGATCAATATTGTCACCTCTAGACTCGTACAGCTCCAGGTCATGGCTGTAGCCTGCACCCTGGGCCCTTCAGATTTCCCAAGCCCCTTGGAACCCCTCATCTCCTTTGAAACTCCCCAGGCCCTCAAAGCTGTTCCCATTCTCTGCATGTTCATTTCCTGATGAGGAAATAAGGAGGGGTTCAGGAACTGGGGCAAGGCCAATAGCTGGCTAAAAAAATCAAACCCAGACCAGAAGCCCATTTCTCTACTTCTCTCCATACATCTAGCTTCTGAGACTGCAAAACTTTTCTGGGCATGTGCTTTTACCCTTGTTCCACTTTCCCTAAGATATTCTTCTGGACCTATGACCTCCCTTCACTGCCTGTGTCTGGAAGCACTGCTGCCTGCTGTCTGCCCTCTTCAGACCATGGGTATGCACCCTAACAATTTCTGGGGCACCACAGGGAACAATGGGGGTGGCAGGGTTGTGTAGTGGAAAAGGCACTGGCTTTGGAGCCAACTGTATTTGATTCCCTATCAGTTATTAGCTGTATGACCTTGGGAAGCTCACTTAACCTGTGAGAACCTCAATTTCCTTCTCTTAAATTGCAAATAGGCATATCCATCTCATAGGGTTGTGTGAGAACGGGGTGAAGCTTGGTGAAATGTCCAGGACAGAGCTTGGCATTCAATACTTCACTTCCCTTTCCTTTCAAAACTTACCCTAAGGTCTCTTCCATCTCATGTCTTGACCCAGCATAGTTCCTTCCAGATACTTTTTGGTACTTATCCACCAAGGTCTTTGCCAGCCTATTTAGCACCTTTCTGTGAATTCTGTGAACCTCCTTTAGGCATCACATCATATATCTTGGCAAGAGCACTCAGCCTTTGTGCCAAGAAAAGGAGGCCCCTCTTTGGAGTGAGGATTTCAGCCTCCCCTCTCCCATTTGTCCAAGTCCATTGGCTTTATGTGGCAGCTTGGGACCCTACTAGGCTGGGTCTCTGCCTTTACAGGGGTCCTCTAGCCATGCCATCTGAATTAGGCAGCTCCAGGAACCAAACCAGGCTACAGGTCAATGGGGAAATAAAGCTCTGACTGCAGAACACACCCGGCAGGATTCTGCCTTAAACCACTGCTAAATGAATATTTGTCCTTCCAGGATCCTTTATGTTTTACCTAATCTTCTATATTTGAGGGCAGTGGTTCTCATATATCCATGTGCTTAAGATGCAGACTCCTGGGTACCATCCCCAGAGCAGCTGATTCAGAAGGTCTGGGGAGGCCTGAGAATCTGCCCTATCCCAAGGTGGCAGATCATTCTGAGAATAACCTGTCTTGTGGTTTAGAATATGAGTTTTGTGTATCCCTGATGAATATAGATGCAAAAATTCTCAATAAAATACTAGCAAACCAAATTCAACAGCACATTTAGAGGATCATCCACTATGATGAAGTGGGATTTATCCCTGGGATGCAAGGATGGTTCAACATATGCAAATCGATTGATACAGCACATTAATAGAAAGAAAGACAAAGATCATATGATCTTCTCAATAGATGTAGAAAAAGCATTTGACAAAATTCAACATCCTTTCATGATAAAAACTCTCAACAAATTCCCAAATTGGTCTAGAAAGAACATACTTCAACATAATAGAGGCCATATATGACAAGCCCACAGCTAACATCATGCTCAATGGTGAAAGGCTGAAAGCTTTCCCTCTAAGAGAAGGAACAAGACAAGGATGCCCATTCTCACCACTCTTATACAACATTGTACTGGAGTCTTAGAGCAATTAGGCAAGAAAAAGAAATAAAAGGCATCCAAATTAGGAAGGAAGAAGTAAAATTGTCTCTGTTTGCTGATGACATGATCTTGTACATAGAAAAATCCTAAAGATTCCACAAAAAAAAAAAAAAGGTTAGACCTAGTAAACGAATTCAGTAGTTTCAGATACAAAATCAACATACGAAAATCAGTTGCATTTCTATACACTACCAATGAACTATCTGAAAAAGAAATAAAGAAAATCTCGTTCAGTGCAATCTCTATCGAAACTCCAATAACATTTTTCACAGAAATAGAAAAAACTAACCTAAAGTCTTACACAAAAGACCCTGAATAGCCAAAACAACCTTAAGAAAGAACAAAGCTGGAGGCATCACACTCCCTGATTTCAAACTATATCACAAAGCCGTAGTAATCAAAACAGTATGGGATTGGTGTAAAAACAGACACACAGACCAATGGAACAGAATCAAGAGCCCAGAAACAAACCCACGCATAGATGCCTTCACTGACCTCGGCCCCAGGGGCCCTTGACTTCAGCTTGTAGGTCAGGGGGTCAGGCTCCTTCCCATTGGGTCCTCAGTGACCTGAAAGAGTAAAGGTGACCCCACAGGGAACTTCCCAAGTAGGCAGCTTCCTCTCTGGCAGCACTGGGCCTGGCAGATGGCAAAGTCCTCGGACCCATGGGGAGCCAAGGTGTGAGGAATTCTACTGAAGGAAGTCAGCTTACTGCTCGGAGGCTGGGCAGCGAGGGCTGTGCTCGGACCCCGAGGTGCCCGCTTGGCCGCTCAGCTTTGGAAGGGGTAGAGGGAGCGAGAGGAAAGCAGGTGCTCCTCAGTCAGGAAGCTTGTGCCCAGGCCCTCTCAGGGGCCTTCCAGAGCCTGACGCTTCCCCAGCAGCCAGTCCATCTGGGCTGGTGCTCATGGAGTGCTGGGAGCGAGGATATCTTAGATGTGTCAAAAGTGACGAATGTTGGAAAGTGCCATCGGCATCTCTGGGAACTCACAGTTCACGCTCGCAGCTAAGATGTGCCAGGCTCTTTGGAAGAAACGGAACTCTGGAGGAGACTGGGAAGTCTTTAAAACAGGCAGCTCCTGTTTGCCCATCCAGATGTGGGCAGCAATGAGGTGGGCTCTGCAAGTGGACAAAGAACTGTGAGATTAGTGGAGAGGGGGCCGGGACGCAGCAATGCCCGAGGGCTTGGCAGAAAGAGGTGGCATTCGGAGACGCCAGCAGGAAGGAGCAGGAGCATATCAAAACAGAAGCGGGCCAGTGGGGGTCTGGAGTTAGCAGAGCTTGTTGCCTGCAGCACTGGGGCTGCAAGCCTGGCCTGTTAAGTGCTCCCCGTCAGGACTGAGCAGGGGCAGCAGCCAGAGCCAGTTGGAGGCTGGAGGTGAGCCCGGGCCTTGGCCCAGAGCGAGGCTGAAACAAGGCTTCAGTGTCTCTGGATTTGAAAACACCTCAGGGAATCTGTTACTAGAATTCAACATCTACCCTGAAGATAATGCCTCCTAAGAGGAGGGTGCTTTGGTATTCTGTTTTCAGCATGGCTTTGTTTTGTATGTAGTGTTACTGGTTCCCTGCTTCTGTAGGGAGATGGCTCGTCTCAGGCTACTTGGGAGCTGAGGGTGGGGGAAGGTGAGGCAGTGGTCACTCTGGACCATAACCTGCCAGAAGAAGGAGGGTGGATACACCCCATGAGGGGCTGGGGTAGGACCAGTAGGGTCAGTCTTGAGTGAGTCATGGGGAGGGAGGAGAGTGGTGAGAAGTGATCCCAGATATGGACCACTGGGGTTCTGGGGTGGTGATGGTGCAGGACCCAGCTGGACCAGCCCACTCTGTCTTCTGCAGAAGGATGAGTGAGGGGGAGGATGTCGGGGATGGATGGAGAAGGTTGCATCAGCTCTACCTGTCCCCAGGTGCTCTCTAGAGAAGACATAACAAGTCTCTCTTCTGATCATCGTCCTTCTCCTGCTTCCCCCCACCACTCCCACAACCAGGAGAGAAAGAGGGAGGAGAGAGAGAGCGTTCACCATCATCTTCATGCTCATGATCATCATCATCATCACTATCATCATCATCAATGCTTGGACTTCTTATGTAACCTGCTTAACTTGTCAAGGACTGAACTTGTCTTTCTACCTCCTACTTCCAACCAGCTTTTACTTTTTTTTTTTTTTTTGGTGAGGAAGATGGTCCCTGAGCTAACATGTGTACCAATCTTCCTGTATTTTGTATGTGAGATGCTGCCACAGCATGGCTTGATGAGTGGTGTGTGGGCCCATGCCCGGGATCCGAACCCATGAACCCCAGGCTGCTGAAGCAGAACATGTGCACTTAACCACTAAGCCACCAGGCCAGCACCTCCAACCAGCTTTTGCTGACTTTCTCATTCTGCTCCCACATCCCTCTTCTTCCAGGTACCTGCTCACCCTCTGAGTCAGCTCCCTACCTCCCTCTTCTTTCTTCCCCTCCTACTGTCAGCAACTGCAATTCACTGTAGCAGTAACGCTCGTGCCTGCTGCCCGCCATGATCTGTCCCACCTTCTCTGTCTGCACACTCTGCTCCAGCAGGAGCCCTTGGGGGTCCCAGACCACCCCGCTCTCTCCTGCCTCCACGGCTTTGCGGGCAGTTCCCTCTGCTAGGAGTTCTCTCTCCCTTTCCTACACCTCAGCCCTCAACTTGGAAGGAGCGAGCATGTGTGCTTTAGGGTTGAGGCTTCAGGAAACTCCTGACAACTGGCCAGGGGAGGGGCCCCTTCTGTGTGCACCCCAGGTTCCTGTGCAGACCCTGAGGGAGGGATCTTCATCTCCTTGCTGACTTCACCCCCAGGCTCTAAGCTGTACATGTCTCATGCATCCACGTGCTCCCAGCACCTAGCACAAGGCTGGCACAGAGGTGGGTTATTTGCTGCATTAATTGACAGGATAATTTCATTCTTCTGCTCTTCCTAGGGAAAGATTGGTCACAGTGAGCCTATATTGAGAGGAGGAGTAGAGTAGAGGCAAGGACCCCACACTGTGTCGCTTCTAATATCCACAGTCCCCTTCTGGTGGTCATGAGCTGTTGGACTACTAACACAGCAATCCCTGTCTCTGTCTACTCTCTAGGAAAGAGCTGGAAAAAAGGCACTAACAGATAAGAAGAAAATTCAGACATTCTTTGGAATGATGGTGGTCCTTTCTTTTGTCCTTGGCTCAAAGTCCTCCAGACCCTGAACCAGCCTCCTTTCCTCTCTTCCCTAAGTCTTTGGTAATTCCTCATTTATTTCAAGCCTTATAATTCACTTTTTAAAAATTGCCTTTGTGAAACCCTGTCTGATCTGGGATTGTTTGTTGAGATATTGATAGGGGTTATGGGGAAAAAAGAGTTTTGTTGTCAAATAAATTTGGGAAATGTTGTATTAAGCAACGTGAATCAGGCTTCCTGCTGACCAGACAGAGACATTAAGTCGCTACTTGCTGTGCAGCTAATCTGTTATAGGGGCAAACGATATGCAGTGGTTCTCAAACTCAATTACTTTGCAGTAGGCCAGCCCCTGCCTCCCACATTCCCTTTTGTGGCCAAGCATTTCTGGGACTGATATCCCCTGGGACATGCTTGAGGAAATCCCGTTTGAGGACAGTTTTCCATCATGCCTGTACCCTGGAGAGCTGCACTCACAACCATCTCTGTGTGTTCGTGTCTCAAAGGCTGATGCTGCGGCTCTAACGAAGGCCCAGCCTCACATGTGGGATACAGGCCTGGGCGCCTCGAGAGGTACAAGGGTCTTCTTGGATGTTTGTTATGGGTGGTGATGCAGGAAAGTGAGGCCCACACGACACTCTGCCACAATTATTGTTGCTGAGATGTGTCATGTAGGACTTTACTTATGGATTTTCTTTAAGTGCAGAGGGTCTGTTGATTAAAATTTATGGAATGAATAGAAATAGGGACACTTTAGAGCAGTAGTTTAGCTGGCTGAGAAATGATTTTTTTTTTAAATAGACAAATTTAATGGTTTTCAAATTGTGCTCTTAGGATCTCAAGCCCAAGGACCCTGTGGAGGTACTTTGGGGGCTGCTGGGAGTGTGGAGAGGGTGCAGAAGCGGAGAGGGCAGGTTGCGACTGCCCACCTCTGTTTCAATCCAAACAACACTGATTTCAGGTTTTAATGGTTTCTGCTTGAGATTCTGTTTGTAAGGGGGCTTCCATGGCTGATATGTTCAAAAACCACAAATCGAGACCAATCACTCATTTAACAGATTAAAACAAAACAAAACAAAAACTGTGGTGCAGAAAAGTTCAAACACACATCAATCACGCATTGGGATACTGGATCTAGAACCCAGCTTTCCTGATACACCATGGAATGTTCTTTCCACACACTCTTGAATTTATTTCCTTCTGACTCAGCTGGTTTCCAAAGAGAAGAATAAAAGGAGCAAATAGCAGCAATGACACCGTGGTAAATCCACTGAGAAACAGTTGGGGGAAAGGTACAGAGTAATCCCATCTGTTCCTCATTTCATCTGTTTCACTGCCATTCTTCTGATGTGAGGCCTTAAAATGTAAAGAAACCTCTGCTAAGAGCAAGGGCTGCTTCTGCCAAGAATAACTCATAAAGAGACACAGTACAATACCCCAGTCTCCAGTGAAATGGACTGTTTAATCAAAACTGCTGTGTTCTGTAAATAGTCAGTCTATTGATGCAGAGCTCCGCAGAGAGGGATGGGTCATAAGCGAGCCTGCTGAGAGAATTTGGGAGGAACTAAAGAAGACAGAGAATAATGGCAGACATGCCTGCCTTGATGGTTGGGGTGGGCGTACCTCCAGAGAAGGGGGCTAGGTTGAGTCATCACATCTCTACCACATGCACACTCATGTTCAGTGCAGTGGTGGGGTGGGGCAGAGCTTTGCCTGGCTGGTTAGAAGTGTGGTCCCTTCAACCACAAAGATGCTAACACTCATTGTGCACTTCCTGTGCCCTGCGCGGTTCTAATCACTCACAAAACACTCTGAGGCAGCCAGAGTCATACTCAAATCCAGGCAGTCTAGTTCCAAAGTTGACATTCTTTTTTTTAAGATGATGAAGCTTATTTACTTATCTGAAGTATAATTCATGCACAAATCCTAAATGTATAGCTCCGAGAGGTTCTATATATGCTTACAACCAGTGTAGCCACCACCCAGAGCAAGCTGGAGAACAGTTCCATTCCCAGATGGTTCCCCAAACCTGTTCCATGTAATATCACCAAAGATGGAACCACTATTCTGACTTCCATCACCAGAGATTAGTTTTGCCTTTTCTTGAACTTTATGTAAGTGGGTTCATACAGCACGTGTTCTTTTGTTCACCTGGCTCCTTTCACTCAACAGTATGTGAGGTTCATCCATGTTGTTGCATGGACAGAGCCGGCATCTTAACCATTATGCCGTACTGACTCTGTCAGGTCAACAAACTCCATGTTGCCTTCCAGAAATGTATCCTTGGAAAGCGGTTTGGGTTATTCAGAGTTGGCTGAGCCTGAAGGGGTGGAGTGAGGACACAAAAGGTTAAGTTCAGGGTGTAGCCAAGAAGAGAATCTTTTAGATAGCTCCCAGGTGTTGTGCAATTCTCAGTCACTCACTGCTGAGTTCTACAGTCCTAGACTTATTGGCGTAAGCAAGTTCCTCTTTCGCTTTTGTGTTTCTCCTTTCACAGAACCAACTTTGTCACTGTCACCTCCTCAACCATGTGGGCAGCGTTCTCAGGCATCATTTAGGGCAGTGGTTTTCAACTGATGGTTGATTTTTAACCCCGTCCCCCTCTCCCCCACGGGAACATTTGACAATATGGTAACATGTAGAGATGTTTTTGGTTGTCAAGACTGGGGGAGGGGGTACTATTGGCATCTAGTAGGTGGAGGCCAGGGATGCTGCTAAATGTCCTACAATGCACAGGACAGCACCCTTCTCCCACTCCACCAAAGAATTATCCGGCCCAAAATGTCAGTGGAGCTGCACTCAAGAAGCCCTGGTCTAGGGTCAACACGGAATCTAGAGGTTGTTACCTTTTCTGATTCGGAAAGAGAAGAAGCAGGGCATAGTGGAAAGAGCTCTTGACCCAGAGTTAGAAGACCCCTAGAAGCTCAAGGCCCTACTCTGCCACCAACTAGCTGTTTGATCTTGTTCAAATCACTTAACCTCTGTGAGGCTCACTTCCCTTTTATCTTTTGCTGGGAACTCTGCTGCCTGCCTCTCCTACTTATAGACCTGTCAGGATCAAGTGAGAGTGTCAATGGAATTGCTTTGAAATGATTACACGTTATTATTTTATTTGACTGTGACAGCAAATCAAGCTTACATGGGTGTTTTTCCGTCTCATGTCAGTGCAAGAATGTTTACAGCGGTGTTCCTGTTTCCCTGTGTTCTGTTTCCAGGGTCATAGCCTCGTTCTCACATTTGTGTGGGAAAGGAGCTTATATACAAAGGGTGTTTCCTGGAACTGTGGGCAGGGCTTCAAACATCCCTATAAATTGCTAAGGCTGCAGTTCTCAACACTGGAACTTGCAAGTTTAGAAATTTTCTTTTAGATTCCTGTGAAACCTCCAAAGGGGTTTGCTTCAGAAAAGCAAGGTATTTTTAGTGCTAAATCTTGGATTTGATTTTGTCACGTGAGAGGCTGAGGGCTATAGGCCCTCCTGGGTGAGGATATGGAATGTTATGACGACATTGATCTGACGGAATATTGTTGAACTCAGCGTACCATAGTGTAGAGAGGAGTACAACTCTCTGTGAGCAAGAGGTGAGAGGCCTGCTGCGGTGCAAAGCTGGTGCCAAAGAAGTGTTAGGTATTTATTAAGACATTAGATACTGTTTGTGAGTAAATTAGAGAATGAGATGAGGCAGTAAACAGTTCTACTCAAATACAGACTTAGTGTGGTAATGGATAGCGTGGGAACTGGGTATTTTGTCATCGTATTGTACTTATTAATGGCATAAGCAGTGTTGTTTGGCATCTTACTACAGGGTTGAGATGGGTTGAATCCTTTTAAATGAGCCACTTCAAATTCTAGTATTCAAAAGCAGATAGCAAAGACTTCTGCTTCCAGCCAAGATGGAATAAGAATATTCAGATTCATCTTCTCACCTTAAACAACTGGACAAAATATATGAAACAACAGTTTCTATTTTTTTTTTAAAGATTTTATTTATTTATTTTTCCCCCAAAGCCCCGGTAGATAGTTGTATGTCGTAGTCGCACATTCATTCTAGTTGCTGTATGTGGGACGCGGCCTCAGCATGGCCGGAGAAGCGGTGCGTCGGTGCTCGCCCAGGATCCGAACCCGGGCCAACAGCGGCGGAGCACGCGCACTTAACCGCTAAGCCACGGGGCCGGCCTTGAAACAACAGTTTTTAAACCTTGGGCAATAAACAGCATAGGACAGTGATCTTGAGAGGGGGAAACAAAGGAGGAGAGCTCTACCACTGCCCCAGTTTGCAACCTGGAGAGAGTTTCCAGCCCACAGGCCTCTCCCAGTGGAGGGGAAGACGGAGTTGGGAGTGGAATGCCAATGCAGCCTGAGCTTACAGAGAGGAGTGCTAGAGAGGAGAGAGCTCCAGACCTGCAGAGGGCCCTCGTGAGTCTTCAGCTGAGTGGAGATTAGCACGGGCATGTGAGGAAACTACCTGAGGCTGGGGAAAGAACCCCCAGAAAGGAGCTAGGGGAATGACCCCCAGGCACTCATATAGGGCTGGGAAGAGTTTGGATTCCCACCAGCAGTGTGAAAAAACCTTGTAAACATAGGGCATTGGCTGGAATACTCAAAAGGTATCTTCTCAGGAATGGGACAAATTAGTCCTAGACTAAAGGTTGCTGTGGTCCCAGTTAAAATTTTAAAGCAAGCCTCAACAGGATCAAACTGTTCTCAAGTAATTTACCTGCATCCCAGAACACAGCTAAAGAGTATTTAAGATAATACAAGAATGTCCAGCACCAACAAGGTAAAATCACACTGTCTTGTATCTAATTGAAAATTACCAGGCATGCAAAGAAGCTGAAAATACAATGCATAATGAGGAGAAAAATCAATCAATCAATCAAAACTTACCTAGAAATGATACAGAAGATAAAATTAGTAAACAAGAATATTAAAACAGCTGTTATGACTATATTCCATCTGTTCAAGAAGGTAGAAGAATATGTAAGCATGTTGAGAAGAAAGATGGAAGATATAAAAAAATCTAAATTGAACTTGTAGAGATTGAAGAAACAGTGTCTGAGATGAACAATACGTTGGATGGGATTAACAACAGATTAGACATTGCAGAAGGAAAGATAAGTGGGCTTGAAGGCATAACAATAGAAACCATCCGAAACGAAACACAGAAAGAAAAAAGACTGAAAATAAGTGAACAGAGCCTTAGGGAGCTATGGGGCAATTTTAAGTGGCCTCATATTTGCATAATCAGAGATGCCAGAGGAGAAGAAAGAGAGAGGGGACAGAAAAAATGCTTGAAGAAATAATGGCAGAAAAATGTCTAAATTTGATGAAAACTATAAATACATAGATCCAAGAAGCTCAATGAACCCCAAGCACAAGAAACATGGAAAAAACTACACCAAATTGCTTAAAACCAGTGATAAAAAGAAAATCTTAAGAGCAGCCAGAGTAAAAAGCCACACTACATACAAGGGAACAAATAAGAATTTCACAGACATCTCCCCAGAAACAATGCAAGCCAGAAGACAGTGGAGCAACATCTTTCCAGTTCAAAACAGAAGTGTGCAGCCAGCCCCATTGCCTTCGAGTCAAATGTAAGTTGGTAGGTGTTGGGACAAAAATCTCATCCCTAGCTCAATGTCAGCAGGAAGAAAAAGCACTGACAGCAAAACTATGGGGGCAGTGAAAAGATCAGTGGTTGCCAGGGGTTAAGGGGAAGGGAGGGATAAATAGGCAGAGCACAGAGGATTTTTAGGGCCGTGAAAATACACTGTATGATACCATAATGGTGGATACATGTCAGTATACATTTGTTAAAACCT
This sequence comes from Diceros bicornis minor, assembly GCF_020826845.1. Lineage (NCBI taxonomy): Eukaryota > Metazoa > Chordata > Mammalia > Perissodactyla > Rhinocerotidae > Diceros > Diceros bicornis. The sequence continues at coordinate 53,667,878 of NC_080744.1, read as the reverse complement.
ATGGAAAGTACAGCACCAAGAGTGAACCCTATGTGAACTACGGACTTTGGTAGTTTGACGATGTGTCAATGTAGGTTCATCGATTGTGACAAATGTACCACTCTGGTGGGGGAGGTTATGGGTGGGAGGAAGGGAATATATGAGAATTCTGTGTACTTTCTGCTCAATTTTGCTGTGAACCTAAAACTGCTCTAAAAAATGAAGTTTATTAACTAAAAAAAACAAAAAAATACTGACACGTGGTGGTCAGATGAAGATTACAGCCCCATGCCCACACTTATGAGAGAATATGAAGAGAGAAGAGGAAGAGTAATGGAAATTTCACAATGATGCTAAGCCAGTCCTACAAAAAGAGGTTCAAGTTCCAGAACACACTAAATACATTATTTTCCCTAGAAAATGTGCTCTCTTTGCTATATATCCCCAGCTCAATGAATGACACCCCCAAGCTAGGAACTTCTGGCACCCTTAACTCCCATATCTCTTTAACTCCATCTCCAGCTGGTTATGAAAGCCCACTGATTTTGTCTCCAAAATGCCTCTCAATTTGCTTTTCTTCCTCCAGTTCTAATTTAGGCCTGCATAACCTCTCACAAACTCACTATTGGACATTGAGGATGTCGAATTACACCTCTTGGTCTGAGTTTTCCCCATTATAAAATAAGAGGATCGGCTAATAGTCTGCCAAGGTCCTTTTCACCTCTAAAGTCTGGGTTTCAGTGATGTTTTAGGATATATATGTACAGACCTCTTTTATTTCACGCTAATGAAGCTTGATGCTGATCTGGTGATATGTAGAGAGGAGCAGGTTATAAGTTATAAATATTCCCTGCACAAAGTATTTGCTGAATAAATACATGAAAGAGTTTAAAGCAAAACAAAAACAAACGAACAGAAAACCAACCCAAATCCAAATAGTTTTATTCTGCAGAATTGGGTTTAGTCTGTGGTAGGCTAAATAATGACCCTCCTCCAAAGATGTCCTCATCTTAATCCCCAGAACCTGTGAATATGTTTGTCACCTAATATGGCAAAAGAGACTTTGCAGATGTGATTAAACTAAGGATCTTGAGATGGGGTGATTATCTTGAATTATCTGGATGGGCCCAATGTAATCACATGGGTCCTTATAAGAGAGAGGCCATAGAGTTAGAGTCGGAGAGTGAGACTGGAAGATACTACTTTGCTCGCTTTGAAGATGCAGGAAGGGGCCATGAGCCGAGGAATGCAGGCAGCCTCTGGAAACTGAAAAAGGCAAAGAAATAGATTCTTTCTTCAGAGGCTCTGGAAGAAACGCAGCCCTGCTGACACCTTGATTTTAGGACTTTTGACTTCCAGAACTGTAAGGTAATCACTTGTGTTGTTTTAAGCCATTATATTTGTAGTAATTTGTTACAGAAGCAATAGGAAAGTAACATACAGTCCTTGTTTCCCCACTGACATCTTAGTTTACTGGGAAAGAGATTGAACCTTTCCAGGTCTCTGTTTTACTTACAAACAAATAGGGTTAAAAATACCTCTCCTATACGAGGTAAAGGTAAAATGAAATAGTACATAATACTAGTTGAAATAATAAAAAAAAACTACTTATAATACCAACACTACTACTGCTATTACTACTTGTAATGTGCAGAGATAAACAATCTTACAAAGTAGAGATCATTACCACATTTAACAGATGGAAAACCGAAGCTCAGAAATGTCTAGAAGGTTGCTCAGGGTCACACCACTAGAAAGTAGAGGAGTTGGAATTCTGTCTCGGGTCTGTCTGACACAAACAGGTGCTCTTGCTCATTTTGTTATCCTGGGAATTATAAATTTTATGTAAATGGGGGCCATTATGATGATTATTCTCAGTGTACCACTCTGTTCTTATTCTCTCCTCTTTCCTGTGACAACATCTGATTGCTCCACTCATCATATTCCAGCCTGTAACCAGCTTGTCACAGAAGTGATTGAAATGCTGCTAATTCGGCCTTACGACTTTCCGGCTGGGTGAAGTTGGCAAAGGCTGAGGGGATGTTTGTTTATCTGAGAGCAAATAGCTCTGAGGTTTGGAAACGCCCATCCTACCGTGCCTGAGAAACGTGGTTGCATAGGGTGAGGACGTACTCAGCCACTTGTCAGTGGAGACAGGACACTGATGCTGGCTGCTTCGGGGTCTCCCCAGACTTCTCAGTTGTGCAAGAGTGAACTCAGGGGGCCTCTTTGAGAGGGCTGTGCCGTTTGAGCACCTTGTCCTTTTTTTTTTAAATAAAATGAGGCACATGCTAATTGCAGTCAGTTTTCCACTCCTTCCCCTTCTGTCATTTACCTGCCTCCTCCTCCCTTTCCTTTACTTACCTTTGATTTCCCTCTATTGTTCTGGAGTCTGTTTTTAAGGGGTTGGCTTGGCTAACAGGCATGAGGGCCAGAGGGGCCGGCTCTGCATGAGCTGTGCTTCCGGGAGCACGTAGGAGCAGTTTCTTTTGATGGTTGTTGCGGATCTTGGGATTAATCACATTCCTTCTAATATTTTCCCTCGTTTCTGATCATTAAAGAGCTCAGAAAGGTTTGAGCTGGTGCAGAGTTTCTTCTAGTTTGTCCTTGGGAGCAAGTGTCTGGAACAGGGTTGATCTAAAAATGTTTTCTGAGTGAAGCCTCGTTAACGGGGCAGGCTGCAAATTCACATCAAGGGAGTGTCATCTTTCAAAACAGCTTCTTGGCAGAAAGGGATGTGGAATTTTAGAGAAATCTGAATCTGCTAAGCTTCCGTTAAATGAACTCCTTGATTCCAGACCGTGCTGAGTGGAATCCGGGGGCTGCGGCCATGAAAAATTGACTTCTTCAGCGGCGGATGCCTCAGAGAGGCCAGGTGTCCTTTGGGATGAAACAGTCATCAGTTTGGAGGAGTTCTTTGTTTTTCTGTGTTCCTCTGTGTCTCCTTTTCTATGTACTTGTGTTTTGTTTTTTTGTTTGTTAATGGAGGTGAAAGAACAAACTTTTGCACTGGGGTCTGGAGGATGTTTGTGGAATGAGCCTCATTGTGCTAGGTCCTCTTTTATGGCCCTCTCACTTCCTCAGGTTGACTGTAAACCCCTTGAGGACAGGGGCCATGTCACCTTTCACCCGGCCCCCTACCTTGTACCCCATGCAGCAGATGCTCATCCCATATTTGGTAACTGTCCCCAGGCTACATACATCCTAAAGCCTCTGACTCTTTGACCAGAGGCCACTTGAAGATGCAATGGGACAGGTCTAAGACTCCAGCCGCCTTCCTAAAAGACTGCTGGATCCAGGGAAGTCACCCTGGGGCCTTTGATCCCTGTGGCTTTTCCAGGCAATCTGGCTGACCCAGCCTCCTCAGGTCATTCATCGTCCTTCCTGACCTGTCTCCTGGTTCAAAGGCCCTGTCTTCGTTTTCCACATCTATCCCTGCCTCTGACGTGACCGCCTTTTCTCTCTTAAAAAGCAAAATTAAACAAACCAAAAAACCTAAACCAAACTTTTTTTTAATTCAAAAAGTAATAAATGTTCACTATAGAAAACTCAAAAAGTAGAGAAAAACACCAAAAGTATAAAGAAAAATAACCCACTGTAATCCCATAAGCAAAGATAACCATTGTATTATGGTTTCTTTCTAGTCTTTAAACCACGATATGTCTCCGCATGTGAATATATATATGTATAAATGTGTGTACATAAACATATATGTATTTCTTATTTAGAGTCCTGATTTTGTAACTTAATGTTTTGTCTTGGACATTTCCCCATGACGTCAATAATTGGCTTTCATGGCCACAGAGAATTCCAATGTGTGGTTGTACCAGAATTATTTGACCAATCTTCTACTGTTGTAATTTAAGTTATATCCACTGTATTTTTTCCCCCATATGTAAGCAATACTGTGCTGCAGTCCTATTCATGGACTTCTTCCTACATCCCAGATTAATACCTTTTGTGAATTTCAGGAAGTGGAATTACTAGGTTAAGTGACCTGAACTTAAGACTCTTCATACATATTGTCAGTTGTCTGTTAGCTCCAATCTAGCACTTATTTGTGCAAACCAACCACAAGGTGCCCTCGCCACTGTGGACACAGTGGTTCCCACGTGCCACAAGTCAGCCATACTGACAGCTCTCCCATGAGAACCTGCCTGGGGCCCGACCCTTGGGGGTGTCGTATTCATTGTTCAAGTTCTGGTAGCACCTGCCATCCTCACGGGAGAGCCCTATGGTAGATGCAATGGGATGAGTTCCTGCCTATATTTCCTTGAGTCGGGGCGTTGCATTTAGTGAGGATTTGGTTGCTCTCCTTTCACAGCTCTCCCTCCCTAGGCACTAAGAAGGAATCAGGGGAGAAGACTGAGGAAGCCTTTGAGTTGGATCAACAGCTGGGAGGTCTCAGCTGGAAGCATTCCAGAACTACATATGAATGTGGATGATCACTTCATTCATATTTTGCACCCTTTCACGAAGTGCAGAAGAAAAACACAGCATGTGGAGTAGGGAGTCCTGGATTCTAGTTTTGGTTCTTCCAGGCATTAGCTGAGTGACCCTGGGAAAGTCTCCTCACCTATTTGAGCCCCAGTCTCCTCATCTATAAAATAGACATAATAATAGCGCCTTCAGGTGTGGTTGTTGAGATGCTGAAGTGAGATGTTGGCTGTGAGCACTTGTATGCTCACGTATATCCAGAGGGAAGTGCTATTGTCCTCATGGGCTCCATCTGAAACACTGTCAGCAATGGGTCACTCTTGCTGATTCTCAGGACATCTGCCTGCCACCTTCAGGCTCTAAGTTCGGACATGCCTGGTACAGGTCATCAGAAACTGGACTAAAGGGCATAAATGAGGACATCCACTTATCCATCAGATGCTGTTAGCATAGTCATTTCTGCAGACTTTGAGTTTTCTAGTAAGGGAGATGTGGTCTCAGGCCTGTTCACCCAGTGGCCTTGTGACCTTTGCTGAATCATGGAACATTGTCAGAGCCTCAACTTCCTCATCTGTGAAGTGAGTGAAGCACCCAAGTGAACGGGGTCCTTGCATTCTATAGGATGTGTCCAGACGTCCTGCTGAGGCAGGGTCAAGTCAGAAAGCAGAAGAACAATGGGAAATCTATTTATTGAATGCCGCCTATGTGCCAGGCATTTTGTTAATGTCATTTCTAACCATTCATTGATTTATTCTAACATATATATTTTTTTCTTTTCTTTTCGTCTTTTTTTTTTTTTTTTTCCAAGAACCTACTCTGTGCTAGGCTGGATGCTGGGAATAAAACAGGAAACAAGACAGAAAAGGTTAGTGCTCATGGCCTTGACAGTGGTGCTTTATATTAAATAAGAAGTTGGCAAAAGTTTTTAGCACATGGAGCCTGGCGCATGGACAGTTCAGTTTTCTATTATTTTGTATACTTGAGTCAACGACTAACTACCCAGAGGAACTCAAAGGAGGCTTCGGAAGCATTTAACTGTTTCTCCAAATTTTTTTTTTCATGTTAAGAGATGCAGTCACCAACCATCCTGAGCCAGACAGAGCCCCAGCGCAAGAGCAACGCCCTCGCAGATGAACCGAGAGATGCCAGCTGAGCCTGCACAAGCGAATACCCACTTCTTCCTTTTGAACATTCATTCTCCATCTGAAGTAAAAGGCCCCTGCTTTCCCGGGATTGGGGACAGCCACGACTTTGGAAATGAGTCCGTGTGGCCTCCTATTTGCTGCAAATAAGCTCTAGTTCGTGTGACAACAACTTCTGGTGGAGAGTCTGATTTTAACTCACCAGGAAGTGAACACACTTTGGTTCGGTAACACTTGTAGATTAAAGAAGCGAGTGTAATTTTTCTGCAGGTGGGACAGTGAGGAGATTCAGGGAAATGTGTAAGCCATTCATCCTTCTCCATGAGAATGCTGCTGGAAAAGAGGCCATCTTTCTCAGGAAAGCTGTTCTCTCTGCTGTGGAACAGCCTGCCCAAGCCACAGACAAGGCCCTTCCCCGGGCTGGAGAAGGCTGTGCAACCGTGGTTCAAAGGGAGGCTCTTGTTCTGCTCCCCATGTGTCTCTCCCAGCTTGGGTTGGTCCTCACGTGCTGTGGGCACATCTTTGCGCTGCTTGCCTGGCTGGTTTTGGCTGAGAGGAAAATTAAAGGTGCCAGCATGGCCTCTGCATAAGAAGCTGCAGAAGGTTGTGAGCCAGAGACCGTGCCTGTTCTCCGTATGGCCTGTCTGTGCTGTCTTAGCGAGATGGGGCTGGGTTGGAAGACAGAGATAAAATAAAGCGCCCATTCAGTGAGGGCCTGAGGGCCAGGCTCTTTGCAGAGTAATTGCATCCAATCCCCCCAACAGCTGTGCAGGGGAGCATCAGCCCCTCACTTCAACAGATGGAGGAGCTGAGGCCCAGAGACTTGCTCAGTGTCCTACCGCCAGTCAGTGGGAGAACAGGATTTGAACTCAGGCCTGTCTGATTCCAGTAGAACCCAGGGAGCGAGCCCTCATGGTGTGGCACCCTTTGGTCTGAGGAGGTGCCGTTCCTTGGAGTACAGCTGAGTCAATCTGTTTGGCGATGATCACCCAGTTGGTGAATTGGCTGGGAATTTTCTAGCTCCTCATTTCCGTCCTGATGCCCTTTCAGCCATTTCACTACTTGTTATCACCAACCACAGAGGCTCGGCCCCTCAGCCCCTTATATAAAACATGCTAGTAAGGGTGGTGCATGGAGCGGGTGGTGAAGCTCAGAATGCAAACTCCGCGTCAGTAAAAACAGCAAACATACAACTTGCTGCAAACACATTGGGTGGAAAAACCAATGCGTAGACTGGAAAGAGGTATAGAGTAGCCAGAATCCTTTATGATGAGATATGATGGAGACTGACACGGCTGGACAGGCTTTCTCTCTCCCTCCCTGCCTCCCTCTCTCCTTCCTTCTCTTCATCTCATAAAGACTTCACACTTATGCCCGGCCCCGGGGATGCAACGAAGATAGTCTAGTCGCCGTCCTGACTTGTGGAGCTGACGGTCAGTACAGAAAGCAGAGAAAGCAACAGGCACCAGCACAGGGTGAGAAGCACTCTGAGAAGGGAAGCACAGTGAGGGGTGCGAGCTCATAGGAAGGCCCCCATCCAGATTTGGAGGATTCGGGGAAAGCTTCCTGCAGGGAGTAGAGACGTGAAGGATGCATTGTAATTAGTCAGGCACGGGCAGAGGGTGGAGTGCGGGTGGGTGTAGGTGGAAGAGAGTGTTCCCAGCAAAAGTGGACACATGTATAAAGGCCTGGAAATAAGAGAAAGATCTGGGGAGAGTGACTGAGAAGGGAAATGACCTTCTAGGGCCTTCCCCAGCCTGGATGGACTTGAGGGATAGGACTGAAGGGCAGTGTTTGTGAGATAAGTGATGATAACTGTGGTGCTGTGATGGGCTAGGAATGGGGAGGAGGAGGGGTGCAGAGAATAGAGCAGGGGTTTTTAACCATTTTGTTTAGTGAACCCCTTTGGCAGTTTGATGAAGCCTAGGAACTGATTTCAAATGCATAAAATACAATACATAGAGTTACGAAGAAAACCGATCACATTCAAATAGGGTATCAAAGGAAAAACAGCGCTAGAGCTCCTTCACCCCGGTGGTCACGGGGATGCGCTGTCCAGATTCCCTTCAAGGAAGGACATGCTGCCCTGAGTGCTGGGAGTGTGGTCAGCAGGCAGCCTTTAGCTGCCAGTCCTTCAGGGTCTGCTTCAGCTGCAGAGAGCAGCTCACCCAAGGTCACACCTGCAGCCAGTGACGGTGGAGGTGGGAGTAAAAGACCCAGCCATCTCAGCCTGATGGGGGACGCTTCAGGTCAGAGCTTGCTGCTGGGTGGGCCGAGGCTGCTGGGCCTGCCCTGCGGCTGGACTGCTCCCTCTGCCCACTCCTGCTTCCTTCCCAAAGGCCCTCCCTAATAAACCTCCTGAACACTGAACTCTGTTGATTCGTCTGCTTCCTGGGGAATCCAAACTGCATCATGCACTAAACAAGATCCAGCTGCCAATCTAATAACTACTGTAATTTTGAAGTAGTTGTGAGCATAAATGATATTTTGCAACAACTATAACGTGCATTACTGTGCTTGGTTGTCTGCATTCATAATCAAAAGAAGTGTTCAATTCCAGTGAGAGTTTAGTGAAGAGAGAATTTTTCCCATTCAAATTCATGAACTGCCCTGAATTCTGTCCACAGATACCCAGAGAGTCCGTAGACCCTAGGTTAAGAATTCCTGATTTAGAGGAAATTTGACTGGAAAAGAAAGAGAGAAATGGTAACTACACAGACTGTTCCAAAGGTGGAGAATGGTGGGAAGGAAGAACAACTCACATCCATCAGACTGACTGATAGGGTTTAGCAAATCATGTACAGGACATCAGTTAGATATGAATTTCAGACAAGAAATGGACACTTTTTTAGTATTAGTATGTCCCATACAATATTTGGGACATACTTATACTAAAAAATTATTCATTATTTATCTGAAATTCAAATTTAATTGGATGTCTTGTATTTTATCTGACAACCCCAATTTAACACCTCCCATGGCTCCCTTAGCCAGCCCTGGTGGTCTAGTGCTTAAGATTCAGGGCTCTCACCACCATGGCCTGGGTTCATTTCCCGGTTAGGGAACCACACTACCTATCTGTCAGTTGTCATACTGTGGCGGCTGCATGTTGCTGTGATGCTGAAAGCTATGCCACCTGTATTTCAAATACCAGCAAGGTCACCCATGGTGGACAGCTTTCAGGAGAGCTTCCAGACAAGGACAGACTAGTAAGAAGGACCTGGCCACCCACTTCCAAAAAAATCGGCCATGAAAACCCAATCAATAGCAGTGGAGCATTGTCTGCTATGGCATCGGAAAGTGAGAGGATGGCTCAAAAAGACTGGGCAGGGTCCTGCTCTGCTCTACACAGGGTCGCTAGGAGTTGGAATAGACTTCAGGGCACTAACAACAACAACAACGGCTCCCTTACTTTTGAGGTCACATGACCAACTTAAGGAAATGGAAGAGCCCTGAGTTGGGCTTTAGTCTTTGCTCTGACCAGCTGTGTGGCCTTGGGCAAGTCACTTGTCCTCCCTGAGCTTCAGTGTCCTCGTCTGTTGATGGAGCTTAGTCCTTGCATCATAGAGAGAGTGTGAGGATGATGGAAGATAGTGCTATAAAACCTGCTTCAGAAACTGTAGTGCTGCATGTGGATGGTGGTTATTATTGCCATCTAGAAGAGGATCCTAAGCTCTTGGGAAAGGATTAGCTATTAAAAGTGAGTCCTGGAGGGGCAATCTAGGTGAATGTAAGTAAACCGATTAGCAGGCCAGTTTGCTATGAGAAATTAACTAGTTTATTTATCAGTATGCTGGTGAATTTGAGGTTAACTTGCTCCTAAATTCTTGCAGCTCTCTTGAGCCAAACCATACATTAGTTTGAAGGAATGTATGGCACTTCTGCAAAATGTATGGTTGTGAAGGACACCAAGATAAGGGCATAGAGCAACTTCAGAGAATAAAACACTCCAGCTAAAGAGGGCAGAGAAGTGAGATTTTGAATCTGAATTGGGTATTTGTTTTTCCCCCTGTGGTTATTTACCTGAATTTCTTTGAGGGTAGTGATGCCAATGGGCACTGCGTTTACCAGAATAATTAGGCTATTTTAGACTCCACATATTTATCAGGATGAGGTATAATGAATATTTTAAAAACTTCCAAATTATTTTTATTATAATGTTTGCTGTGTGTCAGATTAGCTGTGTGTCAGACTGACTCGTGGCCTCATGCTGTCGTCATGAGCTTCCAAGCAGGCCAGGACTTTATAACTAGAGATAAAATCCTTCCAGAATACACGAATCCTTTCCCAGCCCAAGGCCTTTGCACTAGCGGTTCTCTTTGCCTGTAATGTTCTGCTGGCTCTTTGCAGAACTGGCTTCTCCTCGACTTCACCTCCTCAGGGGCCTTTCTTGACCTTTCTATGTAAAATAGTTTGTTCTGTTATTCTCTATCACAGCATCTTGCTTATTGTTTCATAACACTTTCAGGACCTGTAATGATTTTATGTTTTGCTTACTTTATTATAGTAGTTCATTGACTCTAACATGCCGCAGAGAGTATGATACACCACTGTTTTATACACCACAAAAAGGAAAAAAGAAAGCTACAAATTAAACTGTGACATGATGCTTTAATGATAGTCCTGGGTCATGCATGATTTGGTCACAGTAGCCTCTCATTGCTTTGAGATTTCTTTCATCTATTTTAAGGATTTGGCAGTTTCTCCACCTGTCAGTTGGTTTGCTTTGCTTGGAATGTGATGGACAATCCTTTTGCACATGCATCAGTAAAGCACAACTTCATATACCGTGACTGTTTTTCCATAAACCACTTGTTTGTTACTTTGTAAGAAATTATGGGATGATGGTCATTTCTCCAAAGAAAAATATCAAATTTATGCATTACCACCATCTCCATGCCTTTTTGCATGCCAATCATGGATTAATCTTTTCAAAAACATTTTAACTGGCAATTAAGCTTGACCCGTGTAGTCCCAACAATTCATATAACTCAATTGAAGTGACGACAGTGTGAGCACTTCTAATCAATCTCACAACCATGGCCTAGCCAACAGAATTTGTAAGATAGGTTCCAGTTTCAAAGACATTTTAAATATGAAGCAATGTGTGCCTTAGAATTGATGAAATAAAGCATCCGTTTCCTCTACCAGGAAGCTGAGTTCTTGTCAATTGTGAGGGCCACCGTGTGCCTAGCACCTGTACAATGTTGGCATACAGAAGGTACTCAAATGAATGGAGGAATTAATATAATTCTGTACTTGTACATTTTTGTTAACTATGGAACTGATTGAAGTCTTATGGAAATAAAATAGCATATAAATAGCTTCTGCTATTTTTAAAATTCCTTTATTCTGAATTTGTTCAATTGGTGATACCAATTACAAGGACTAAAATTTTGACTGGTAGATATAATGGTAGATTCCCATGGATAGAATTCTCATTATTGTATTATGAAGAACTTTTGGATATCACTTGTCGGTTTCCAAACACAGACACGCTATTGCTGGTAATAGTGACAGGAGTAATTCTTGATCACCCAGTGGTGTAAATTGGGGAGCATAGGAAACAGAGTTGCATCCCTATAAATGATGTGGCAAAGCACTCAGAATACATGGAGGGTACTGGCTTCTTGAAGAACTGGCAAGCAATAGTGTGGCTGTTATGCCTTAGAAAGGCATGAAAGAACTAGGGCTGTGCAAATGATGATGGGAAATGAATTTTGAAGGAGAATATATATTTACTGAGCACATATTAGGCTAGCACGTGCTCATTTGATCCTCACGGAAACCCTTGGATTAGATGGCATTGCTTCATTTTGCAAATGGGGAAACTGATGCTCAGCGAGAGGAACCAGCCATGGTTAGTGGATGGCTTCTCTAGGATTCCCATCTGAGTCTTCTTGATTCTGCAGCCATTGTTTTTCCAACCACTCTACACTGACTCAGAAAACCTGGGATTTGTGGAATGTCTAATAGGAGTTAATGGACATTTGGGAAAACTTGGGCCAGCACTGGAATTAGAATGGAGAATGTGGCTCATCATCTGGAGAGAAGTCAAGGGGTTGAATTTGATGGATTCTATTCCATCTGAACTGTCGGCAGTGGACTGATGTATTTCCCAGATAACACAGAGGAGAACTTGCGGATTTGAGTACAATAACAAAGAGAGGATTCTGATGACGTGTCCCTCATCATACCCCGAATATCCTCTTTATTGTATTTCATTTGTTTTTCATTGTTTTTGTTCTCTAGTCCTTTTAGCAGTTGCCAAAACAGTTACTGCACAAGGTCTGTTTTGATATAAGAGTGGACACAAACGCGCTAGGGTGTTGAGAATGAAGGAGCACCGGCTACAACTTGCACTCAGAGGAGAGGTGGGGTGAGAAGCTTCGGAGAGAAGGGAGATACAGAGAAGAATGGTGAGAAAAAGGAGCGAGAGCGAAGGGTTAAAAAACCCCACTGTCCTTTCACCAAGGTCAGGACACATAGAGTGGTTCTTCACACATGGGGCTGGACGGGGTGCAAGAAAGAATGGGGAGAAACAGGTGTCAAAGAAGCCGAGAGTAATGAGAACCTCGTCGGAATCAACTTCAGCCTTAGAGGACTCCCCCTCAGCCCTCAGGACTGTGTTTGGGGGTGAAGACAGCTTTACCTTAGAGCAAAGTTGATACTCTCAGACGTTCCCATGTTAAATTCTTTTAGTTCTATACTAATAAAGGGGGTGGGGTGGGCCTATAGGAAAGGCAAAGAGCTAGGAAAGGCATTTTCTATTTCACCAAAGTGTGAGTGTTAAGGATTGTCCCACACCTCAACGACCACAGTAAAACTCTCTGAGACCTGTGTTCGGGTCACTTGTCATAAATGGAACTGGGCTGATTTGGGCATGATTGGCTTCATTTGACAATAGAGTGGCAGTGCCCGGTAGTGTCTGGATTTTAAAGTTACTAGCAAATTGCCCTTTCTGCATTCTAGAATTCCAGAAGCTGAAATTTGTCCTAGGGGCCACTCTGTCTTTATTTTAGGAGGACCCCTTTAGTGAACTCTTTTGGCTATCCAAGGAAGGCAGGTATCCATCCTTTTCTTGGGGGGGGGGATCCCTGAGTCAAAGAAGTAATTCAACACAGATATGTCATGTGACCTGCATGCAGATGAAGGATCACATCCCAAGACCAGGGATGGTCCCATTTACACGTTTAATAATGAGCTAAGTCAAGTCACTTTGGCTTATATTGGTTTCATTTTTTTTTAAAGACAGAAAAAACAAAACACATATTTTTATCCTTAGGTTAGAAAGACACCCAAGAGGATAAGAGAAAGAAGGAATTCCAAACAGTTTAGCCACTGTGAAAACCAAGTCCATTTCTGAGCTGATCAGTGCAGGTCAACGTGCCGGAGTTTGGCTGGTTGGCCCTGCACACCTGTGGCGTCCTCCCTGGCAGGGGTGGAGGTGCAGGAAGCCAGCAGGCCTTGGGAGTAGGGAAACAGAGCCAGCTTTGACAGAGCACAATTTGAGCCTGTGTCTCCAGGGAGAACACTTGTGCTTTATTGGAGGGACCTCTCAGCAGTTGGTATCATCAGGAGAAAGAACATATTGCTGCCTGAGGGGTTTCTCAGAAGCTCGGGGTCTGGATTTGGAATTATGGGCAGAGTTGACTGGGTATGAAGGGAGAATGGGCGTGGTGCCTGGCCCCCCATTGCTGTGCCTTCTCCTCAGCCCCTACGCTGCTCAAGGGCCCATTCCCTCAGGGGCGGCTCTCCCTGGAACATGGTAAAGTGTCCTCTGTGGAAGCCTGCCTTTCAGTCGTGGCAGAACTGATGCCGGTGTGCTACTCCAGGGCAGGCTGGGTGTGGCTTCTATTTCTGGGCCCTGGCAGAACTGTGGTTTTAAAGATGTATGAAGGCAGCAAGACATCGCCCTTGGCCCCAGTGATGCTCTGGGCAGTGTGGCTGCCTCCTTCCTGGACGGTCTCTCCACTCCCGAGCTGAGGAGAGCCCAGGTGTAAAGCACAGGTGCGGGGGGAAGGGGTCCCACACAGGTGTTTGTTTGAGACCAGAGTAGGGCAGACAGGGGTCCAATCGCAGCTTAGGCCGGGCACACTCCACTAGGACGGGGTCAAGGGAGACAGATTGCGGCCAAGGTGGCTGCTGTCACCTTAAAGGAAGTCCCTCCAGGTTGGCTGGGTAAGGAGGAGATTCCAAGCAGTCAGATTCCTCTATCAGAGGCCCGGGAGGCAACAGCCACCTCCTGTGAGTAGGGAGCCCGAGGGGCTGCATGGCACTGGCCCCCCCAGAACTGACCGCTGGCCTGCAGCCCCGAGAATGCAATCTGAAGTCCCCACAATGGAAGTGGGATGCTCAGCGACGGACGTGATGGTTTTGGCCCTGGAATGTTGGTTCAAGTGAGAACCGGCTTTAGAGAGGGACATTTAGGGCTGGCCCCGTGGCTTAGCGGTTAAGTGCACGCGCTCTGCTGCTGGCGGCCCGGGTTCGGATCCCGGGCGCACACCGACGCACTGCTTCTCTGGCCATGCTGAGGCCGCGTCCCACATACAGCAGCTAGAAGGATGTGCAGCTATGACATACTATCTACTGGGGCTTTGGGGGAAAAAAAAGGAGGAGGATTGGCAATAGATGTTAGCTCAGAGCTGGTCTTCCTCAGCAAAAAGAGGAGGATTACCACGGATGGTAGCTCAGGGCTGATCTCTCTCACAAAAAAAAAGAGGGACATTTAGCAACTAGAGCTTGTTCCAAGGAGAGTGACCTAAGGGTGAGGGGACTGGAAACCATGTTGCCTGAGGACAGTTGAAGGGACATTTAGCCAAAGAAGAGAAAGGCTGGTGTGGGGCTGGTACAGCATGGAGGAAACAGGTCTTGGTACAATAAAGGGAGGAACATTCTGGCAGCAGTCGATTAGATCATCTGAACAGTCTATCTTTATACTCATGAAATGCTTGTCCCACCAGGCTGACCGTCCAACAGCGACAATGACTACTGGGCACTCACTGTTTGCTGGACCCTGTTCTAAACACTTTTCTGTATATTAAACCATCTAGTGCTCACAATAACCCTAGGAAGTACACCAGTCTTTTATTATTCCACCTTTTAAAGGTGAGGAAACTGAGGCACAGGGATTATATGACTTGCCTGAGGCCACATGGCCAGTGAGTGGTGGGGCTGGGACAATATGCAGCAGAGGCTCTCGTCAGGGCGTGGGCCTGGGTCTGCTCCCACCGGCCCCACCTCCAGCTTAGCACCCAGAGACCGTTATCGTGGCCTACCTACCGCTTTGGTCCCCGCCTATTCATGCACTGTTGGCCTCTTCCATTGCTGTCACATCAAGTTGCAGATGCCCCAGAATACTGGGGACCCCTGATGCCCAGTATCCAGGGAATTTTCATTCACTTTGCTATGGTGGTTACCCCAGCTTCTTTGGGGCTCAGGTTTTGAAGCCTGATATGGCTGAAAATATTTGACCCTGTGAGTTCTGTTTTTTCTCTGGCTGTTCTTGGTGTTCCCAGTGCCACATGAGAACCGGCAGATCATTTCTTTGCCACCAGAAGCACAACAGGCCTTATAAAACAGGGTGTCCAGCTCTGCTGGCGTTGACACGATGGGGCCATTTGGATTTACTTGTGCTGGATGGTACTTGGAGATCTGTTACTCTCAGTGTGTTACTTTCTGGTGAAAAGAACACTGGTGTGTGATGGTGGCATGTTATTTCAGTCTCATTTCTGACAATAATGGTAGAGATTTCCCTTCTTTTGGCACATTTGAGATTGCTGAGAAAGGGAGAAAAAGAGAATAGAAATTCAAATTTGTCCTTAACAACCAAAAAACTAGAAAATGAGTTGTTGAAAGTGGTGAGGAGAGCAGGCTGATCCGAGGCCTCAGGTTGATAGACAGGTCAGTGCAGTCCTCGGACCAGGCTCTGCTCTGCCTCGGCCTGTTGAATGCTGTTCCCGATGGTCTGAAAGCCCCCCTCTACATGTGGAGATTCTATCTAGAGATAGAAGGGGATAAAATGGGAATTTCTTTATAACTTTGGCTTGAAGAATTGCCTGCTTGAGACACAGAAGCCATCTCTTTTCTGAAAGGTCCAAAGGTGGCCACAGGTATAAAGAAGAAAAGTTTAGAAGGGGCAGCTGTCATCACTTCTGCCCTGGGGTTTCTGACAATGGCACATTTATATTCCTCTGCTCTGAGAGGTTACTGCCCCAAATGAGGCTGGAATAACCCCGTTATAAAGGAGACATTTATGCTGGCGGGCTGGGGCTTCGGTGCAGTCTGGTTGGAACCCATTTACCCTAGCTAGGACACCACGCAGCCCTGCACTCTGGCCTGGTTGCTGGAATAAGATTTCAAACTGGGGTATGGAGTTCTGTGGTAAAGAGGGTTGTCTGAGAACTTTTCTTCTTTCTACTTGGAAATTATGTCCTGTCAGATATTGAAATGGATCATGGGCTTGGTAGTGTGGCTTACTGGTTTTCTTATGAAAATGCTCACCCATGGAAACAGGACTGGGGAGTGTGTGTGTGTGTATAAAGTCTATTCTGGGTTCCTGGTGGTGTGGGTCCTGGTGCCTGGAGAGTCACAGGCTGGGAAGACTTGCCTGACGGTGTCACCTCTCCATGGTTTCTACCACTGCTCTCTCTGCTCAGATGACTTGCTCTCACAGATGCTCTGTGCTTGGTCCCCGGCAGGTGTGGGGCCTACAGCTTATGTTGACAGCAGCTTGCATGCCCTCTGCCTTGGTGGGCACCCAGGGGCTGAGCCCTGCTCCTCACTCTGCTCTGAAATGAGCAGGGGAATTGGAAGCCTGACTTGCTGGTGATAAGACACTCACAGCGCAGTGCTTGTCTGAATGGCAGGTGGAGCGATGATGGGTGCCAGGACCAGAGGCGAGGCTCCACTCACACAAACAAAGCCCTGGCCTCCTGCCTCCCAGGGTCCTGCCAAAGATGCCGGCATCCCAGGGTCCCGGTTACCCTAGGGCCCTGCGTTACCCCTAAAGTCCTATCACAAACCTCCTCCGCTGACTCCTTCTTCTAGTCTCCGACTTTGGCCTCTGCCCTCCTCCTCCAGCCTCCGAATCACAGCAGGCAAATCCGGCGACAGATTCTGACCAGGGTTTTGAAGGAACACAACGCGTTCTCTTATCTCAGGAAAAAATAAAATCCTGGTTCTATCACTTAACAGGCTGCGTGACTCTGGGAAAATTAGTTAACTTTTCTGAGCCTCAGTTCCCCTATTTTTGTCACAGGAGTAGCAATATTGTCCTCATTCAATTGCGAGGGTTAAAAAGAGATGGACTATCTGTAATAATAACTAACTAATTGTCCCTAACTCTTAGAGTTATAAAGATATTAATGTTTATAAAGTGCCTATATAAATGATTTATAATGTTTATATGCCATCTTCAACAACGTCTGGCACATATGATAGAAGTGCATGTTTAAAAAAAAGGCCAAGGGAAGTGTTTCCGCTTCTCATGGGCTCATTCAACGCTTGTGGAATGGTTAGGAAAGATCTACAGGCTGAGAGGGTCTCGGGTGGTGGTAACCGTGTCTCATTCATCTTTATGACCCCAAAGCCCCACATGCCGTCTGGCACATGGGAGCACTCCAGAAGCTGCTTATTAAATACGATAAGTGGATGAATGAACATGCCCTACTCATCTTGTACCTTCTCTCCAGCACTGAAAGTCTTAGTTTTAGAAAATTTACTTCTGATTTTGGAACATTATACCCTCACGCCCAACATTAGTGACTTGGAGCTAACTACTTTGACATTTGTGACCCCAAAGTAAGAGCGATGGCAAGCTACATGATGTTGTTTTTGCCAAAGAGGCAGAAATTTACATAGAATGGAACAAAATCTACTAATCCAAGTGTGGGAGCTGATTAATGACGCAAGAAGGATGTTTCTTTCTTTTAATATAATATTTACTTAGCACCTACTTTGTGTCGTCTCATGTTCAGGATACGTGGATGAGTAAGTCACAAGCCTGTCGCCCAGGTGCGTAGAGTCTGGTGGGGCGGGAGGGTCCTGTGCAGAAAGAGCAGTGTAGGAATGCAGAAACACTGCGGGAGAGGTGCAGAGAGTGCTGTGGGGCTTCAGAGGAGGGAAAGGGCGCAGGGTTTTCTGAATGGGGGTAGGGCATCAGAAGAACAGCAGAGAAGGAGAGAGAAAGAGAAGATGTGGCATGTCAGCCCTTTCTTGCCGCATTTCAGGAGCTGTACTGTCACTAAGGCCCATACAAGGCTCTAACTCACCACTCACAGGCCTTGCCCTTCAGTTACTTGGCCAGGCCTTAGGTCCAGCCTGGAGCATCTTCAGCTACTCCCTCTTTCTCGGCCCACACATCTCAAGGATCCATTAAATTCTAGCCTGCCCAGGAGTGTGGCTGGGCTGGGATTTTGCTGCCACCCGCTACCACCGAGAGACATAACAGATGCCTGCTTTGTCTTTTCAACCTCAGGTTCCCTACCTACTTCAGGCTGCAGAAAATTCCTGAAAGGTGGAGAGCCAGAGGCTCCAGAGGCTCAGAATCATGGTTTTAGAGCCAGATGAACTGATTTAGGCAAGAGAGAAATTTTGGGTTTGCTTATTCTAAAAAATCTTGGTAGGGTAATCTTCTCGTGAGGAAATTGGCTTCTGCAGAGAATTTTAAAAATGGTATTGTAAAAACGGGTAAATATATTCATGGCAATTCAATGTACCCTTCCTTCTTGTGATCAGACCCAATCAGATGTCACATCCCAGTTCAACCAGCCCTGATGGAAGTTCCTATAAAAGCCAAAGCTAACTAAGTTCCCTTCTTCCTCCCTCCTCACTCCCTGTCACCAACTATGATTTCTTTGTTCACTAATGCAGATGTTAAAAATAGATTGAAAATGTTTTTAAATTCTTTGTCATTTTGGGAGAAAATATGTCATCACCAAAGAAATAATAGAGTGTAGAACTGAAAAAAAAAAAAAAACTTAAGGCATAAAAAATAGTAAGAGTGACTTCCAGGTAATTACATTGGGACAAGGTAGATGCATTTGAATACACATATGCTGAGCTGCCTCAAATCTTTTCCAGAAAGAGTCTAGGTACTACAAAGGTGAGAAGATCAATTGGGAAGCTAGTGCAGTGGTCTAGGGGGAGATGGTAAAGATCCTGGTGAGGTGAGTGGCTGCAGAGATGTAGAAGAGGGAGGCCTATAGGAGGCATTTTGAGGTGTAATTAGCAGGACTCAGAGGCTGACACATGAGGGGTGAAGGATGGAAACAGACAGATGGACTTGAGCAGCATATTTGATAAGGTTTCTCAAAACCCTTGAGGAAAGGTAGGAGAAATATGGACTGGCAGCAAGAATGGTAAGGCTGATGGATAACTAATTGGACCAAGGTACCCAAAGTACCAATGAATGGAAAAATGTCTCCTTGAAGGGAGGGTTCCTGTGCTTTGACGTAGGGTCCAATCCTTGGCTTTGTCTTAGAAATTTTGTCATTGCTTGGATGATAATATAGAGTAGGAGCTCATCAGACTTCTGATGTCAGGAAGCTAGAAGTGATACCAATGACAAAAATCCAAAAATTTTACAAAGGGAGAGAAAGACTGAGAGAGAGAAAGAGAGAGACCAAAAGATAAAATTTAACAGGGTTACATTTGAATCTTAAACCCAACTGCTGAAGAAAAGGACAATGAGCTGTGGCTTAGTAGCAGCCCATGAGGAAAGACCCACGGGTTTATTTGATTCTAGTTTTCAATAGGAGTAAATATTGTACAGTCTTCTCCCAGCCCTCATGTGATTGTAGACTGCATTGTCAGAGCCTGTGTTTTGGAAAAGGGAGGTGACAGTCCTATTCAATTCTGTGCCGGTTAAGTGACAAGGAAGCATTGCATTTGGCTGTGGACACAATCTAAGAGCAACGTGAGCCACTGGAACACGTTCAGAGGAGAGCAAGCATGACGGTGAAGGGTGTAGAATTGTTTCCTGATCCCAACATCGTCACCACCACCATCCGTTAGTGCTTACATCTCATTCAGTCGTCAGCACAACCTATGAAGTAGGCATTATCATCCTCATTTTACATAGGAGGAAACTGAGGCTCGGGGGAGGGGGAACATGGCTTGTGCCTGGTTCCACAATTTGCATGAGGGAGAACTGATACCCCAAACCCATGCTCTTTCCACTCCTCCTCACTGCCTCCTAAACCTCACCATCTGAGGCACCGTCGGGGGATCTGGGGATCCCTAAGCTTTGGCTGGAACCAGAGCTGGCCCCATGCCCTGTGCTTGAGGTACAATCATCTTGTCTCTGCAATACTCTCCTCTCCCTGCTCCAGCTGGATCCTACTTCTGCATCTCTTGTACCAAATCAGACCTCCCTGATCCATACCCTGACATCCACCTTAGTCAAGAAAGGCTGCTGCTTAGAGGACCTTTTGACACACCCTATTTATCCCAGGACAGAGTTGGCCTGGACCGCTTCTGGTACCCATCCTCACTTGTGCCTGGGCTGTGCAGTTGTGACCATCCAATCTGTCCAACTAGAACACAGCTTTGGGGTGGGGTGGCTCATGGGCTGGGCAGCGGGAGCTGGGGCCCAGATGAGGAGTGGAAGTTCCCAGGACACACACAGAGGACCAGGTCTCAGGCAGTCAGAGAGCCTGGGGCAGAAGGGTGGGCCCGCCTGGGTGGAACCACAGGGGCTGGTGGCTGCTTGGACATATGGGGCTCACGCTCCTGGAGCTCAGCAAAGCAAGGTGGTCAACAGACCTATCCTTCCTTGGAAGATGGCTTAATGTGCTTCTCTTGTTACTCAGCTATGCCCTTGCTTTTTACACTGCATGTATATCTGCTTTAAAATAAAAAGTGTAAGTTTTTTTGTCCCCTCACAAGAACCGCTTTTCACCCCCGTAGGAGCAATATCACCCATGTTGAGAACGCATGAACTCATAGTGGTTCTCAAAGTGTGGTCCTCTGATCCGGAGCAGCTGCATCTGGGAACTTGTTAGAAATGCAAATTCTTGGTCCCCTCTGGGACCTACTGCACCAGGACACTCTGCGGATGGTCCCAGCTGCCTGTGTTTTAACAAGCCCCCCAGGGGGTTCTGCCACACACTGGAGTTTAAGAATCACTGGACTAGCTGAGAGAGGACACCATTGGTTCTTTTTGGTTTGATAGAAGAAAAATTATTGAATCCTGCCTGAGGGAAATACAAATCTTCCCTGTCCTGTTACACACTGGTTCCTAATTAATTATGATCACAGGCTCCATCGTGAAGGGGTGGAGTGTGCCTCCTCCTGCGATGGAGGCACATGTGCAGTTGGGGCATGGAGAAGGGAGAGCATGGCCCTTACATGGAGCCTGGGAAAAGCATCCTGTGGGAGGCATCATTTGGGTTTTGGAAGAGAGGCACCTAGGGAGAAGAAGAGGAGGGGTCCTATGATGTGGGCGTTGGGGAAAAGTACAGAGTGAGGGAGGGAGGAACATACAAGGACACTTCCACCTGATGGTTTCAAAGTATTTTCTAGGTTCCATCTGATGGTTTCACGGTATTTTCTGGGTGCTTACTGTACCTTGATGAGAACATGGAGAAGCACTGCTCTCCTCTGATTGGCCAGGGAGCTTTATTTGCCACAAAGGGTGGGAGCTGCATTTCCCAAGAAGGTCTCTGGGCTCAGAGATCCCTTCTCCTTGCTCAATAGTTGTGGGCTGACTTCCCCGCTTCCCCATCCATTCCAGAGAACTGGCGGCTGCTGACAGATTGTCCCACTGTGCCGGGAGTGGCGCATCACCTGCCAGCTCTGAGAGGGGAGCCATTTGTCATTTGGTCGGGGGCTGAAGCACGAACTGCACTGTGATATTTGGATTCACAGCCCACTGGCCAGCCCTCCGCTGCGGCTCGACTGCCTTGGAATGAGAGCTGTCTGTTATGTCTTCTTCACTGGCAGTCACTACTGCAATTTTCCCAATGGACACCTCTAAGGAACTGGTTATTTTTAAAAAGGGCAGTGCATTTGTACCTCACTGGCTCCATCACATCCATCAGTCAGGACTAACTCTAATAGGGGGGACGTTCCTACAGCAGGGCTTGGGTTCTCTCCTTAATTCACTTTGTTCGTTTTGGCCTGAGGTATGCTGCAATGTAATGAAGGTATCCAGAGTCAGTTTCTCTGGACAGATATGCACGAATTGATTTCAAACAGTCAATATTCTTCTGTTTTATGGACAGAGATCTTGATGTATAGAGTTTGACTTGCTTTGTCCACCAGGAAAGCCGATCTTTTTCTGTCATTCTCTGTCTCTCCCTTCCTTTTGCCTTCTCTCCCTCCCTCTCTTCCTCCCTCATTCAGTGAGTTTTTACTCCATGCCAAGTACTTTTACTCCATGCCAAGTACTTGGAACCAAGGATAACCAAGACCAGATGTCCAACTGTAGATGATGACATGTAAATAAACAGGAGTGAAGAGCCTGAGGACTTGGTGAGTCCCGTAGAACAGGTTTCTCAATCTCAGCACTATTGACATTTGCCAGATACTTCTTTGTTGGGGGGGCTGTCTTGTGCATTGTATGAGGCTGAGCAGCATCCCTGGCCTCTACTCACTTGATGCCAGTAGCACTCTCTTCCCTAGTTGTGACTACCAAAATGTCCCCAGACAATGCCAAATGTCTCAGGGAGTAGAGGCACAAAATCACCCCCATTGAGGACCACTGAGAACCACTGCCTTGGGGCCGGCTCTGTGGTGTAGTGGTTAAGTTTGCATACTCTGCTTCGGTGGCCTGGGGTTTGTGGGTTCGGATCCTGGGCACAGACCTACACATCTCTTGTCAAGCCATACTGTGGTGGCATCCCACATACAAAATAGAGGAAGATGGGCACAGATGTTAGCTCAGGGCCAATCTTCCTCACCAATAAAATAAATAAATGAAAGAGAACCACTGCCCTAGACTGAACTCCTGACAGGGAGCTGGGAGGCCTGGGCTCCTGTGCTGGCTCTACAGCAGTGAGCTGTGTGATCAGAAGCAACTCACTCAGTCTCTTTAGGCCTCCCTTTTCTAATTTGCAAAATGAGAGCTGGGAAAACACTCCTTCTAAATCCTATGAGTCTATGAGAAGTTTGGATTCGCCTGTTATAACTCATTAGGTCATATGTTCTGGAAAGATAGTGATAGAGTTTGTGCTTCACCATACAGTTAAGGTGCCTAGGACAGAAGCCTGTAATCAATCATCAAAACTTACAGATGCTGACAGTGTGTAAAAGAAATAGGGCCAGTGATCAAGAAGTTTACATTCTTTGTGGAGAAAGAAGTCAGTCTTAAGAAAGCCCACTCTGGTCTCAGACTACCTGTGTTTGAATCCTGGCTCTGCCTCACACCGGCTGGGTGACTCTGAATAAGTTGCTTACCCTCTCTGTGCTTCAGTTTCCTCATCCGTAAATTGGAGATGATGATTGTTATGACTTCAGGGCTGTTGTGAAGGTTTAATGAGGTAGAACGGTACTGGCACACAGTGAGTGCTCAGTAAGGGTTAGCCACGGTGGTCGTGAAGATGAGGCTGAATTCCCAGCACAGAGCTGTAACGATTCCACGCCCAGGGCATGACATGCACAGGGGAGTCCTGCCAAATGTTCAGAAGGAAAGAAAAACCCACAGGGAGAGAAACAGAACTATGAGGGGTACCTGAGAAGGTTGCACATACTTTGTTTTTGGTGGGGTGCGTTGTGAGGTGAGGGAGGAGGGCACTGGAGAAGGCTCAGAAGTGCTCAGTGAATAACTGGGAGAAGCATCGTGTCTTTGATAACCAGATCTAAACCGCTCAGAGCAGTGAGGTGACCTGCCCATGGCCACACCATAGATGAGGATCAGAGCCAGGATTAGCGCCCCAGGTTCTTGACTCCTATCCAGTGCTCTTGTTGCCTGACCAGCACCCTGGGGGATCTAGAAAGAGGCATTTCCTAGTGAGAAAGTTCTCGGTGTCCTAAATGCCCAGAGTTAAACCAGGTCTGCCTTGAGAGCCCTTAGGGTGGGGTAAAGGGCCGAGGAGGGGAGGACAGTTGGCCGGGTCTCGATTGAGATCAGTGACTCCAGGGCTGAGTGGTTTGGAACCTGTCATATCTCAGAGAGGGTGGGGCTGAGGCTTCCTTTCGTATTGCCTGTTAAATAGAAAAACCAGGGTTGCTAAGGAAATGGGATGAAGGGAGACATTTAAATGAAGAGAACAGATCATTTCCAAGCAAGAACCAGCAAGGACTTCAGGCTCCCTGTTTGCATTCAGGTGAAAGGCTAATTACAAATCAGCTCTAACAGATCATTAGAGAGGTCCCGCCCAGGCTGTAGGTTGCAACACTTCATTATCTGATGCTGGGTATTGGCCATCTGAAATACACACTGGCACTGGTTCATACAGACGGGTTGGGCCTGAGAGATCAACAGAGTAGGAGTCCCCAGAACTGTGTGGCACGGCCACTGCTAATAACAATCAAAATAACATTGCCTTATATTGTAGAACACTTTGTTCAATGTGCTTTCATAGACATTGGTGATGATCCCCAACAACTCTATTGCTCTCATTTTATATAGTGTTAATATGAGTGCAAACTGAGTCTGAGTGAGGTTAACTGACCTGACCAAGGGTGTATGGCTGCAATCTGGACACCTCCAACTGTGGACCTCACCATGCTCTGTACCTTCTTGGGGTAGCCAGCCTCCAAGGTGGGCCCAAAGATCCCTGCATCCTGGTATTCACGTCCTTGTATGGTCCCCTCCCTCATTGTTACAGGGTTCGTCTGGGTGACCAATAACATACAGCAGAAGTGATGTATGTCACTGCTGGGATTAAATTGTAAAAGACTGGGCCTTCTGTCTTGGATTCTCTCTCTCTCTCTCTTTCTCCATCTCCCTCTCCCTCTCCATCTCTCCGATCTCTTGCTTTGGGAGAAGCCAGCTGCCATGTCATGAGCAACTCTATGGAGAGGCCCCCATGACAAAGAACTGAAACCTTTGCCCATCAGCCAGCAAGGAGCTGAGGCCTGCCAACAACCCCCTGAATGAGCTTGTAAGCGACTCAAGCCCAGTCAAGTCTTGAGGCGACTGCAGGCCCTTCTGACATGCAACCTCATGAAAGGTCGTGAGCTTGAGGGAAACCTCATAAAAGACCCTGAGTCAGGACCACCCAACTAAGCTGCTCCCAGATGTCCGGTTCTTAGCAACTGTAAGATTGTAAATGTTCATTGTTTTAAGCTGCTAGATTTGAAGGTTATTTGTTACATGGCAATAGATAACTAATATACCCTGTGTACTAGGAGGTAAGATGACCTCTGCCAGTGCCCCTCCCCTCATCTCTCAAACCCTCCTCTGCCCTGGATTGTTCCAGTGAACAAAATTCCACCACAGGTGATTCATCTATTTGGGTTAACCATGACCATCTTCACAGGCCTCTTATAAGGAAAATGCCCCTGGGAGATGAAGTCACTACTTAAGAAGTATCCTTTTTTAAAAACATCTTTTTCGATTTTTATAGGGAGCCATTTATACGTGGCCCTACATTTTTTAAAATTGAGAACTGTATGCATATTGGACAAGACTCAACTATGGGTCAAGTATATATGGGATCTTTTGTGCTTCTCTGTTTTCCTTAGTTCCCTGTGATGCCCTAGTTTTGTGACATAATTTTAGTGGAAGTTAAAGTTGAGCATCTCAAAATAACACGCTGGATCCTACCACGCCAGACGCTAGTGCACACGAGCAGACGGTAGGCAGGCTGTGGTGGCGTGTCAGGGGAGGAAGTGGCCGGCAGAGAGGACCCTTTGCCTTGCTGTTCACGGGAGCTTCCTAATCACGTGAAGTTTATTTTCCTAAAATATCTCAGATGAGGTTGGGGGTGTTTTGGGTCTGATGAGGATGTGGCGTATCATGGTGTGGATGGGAAGCATCCTTAGTGTGAGTTTATTTATTAAATCCGTTTTGTTTATGACAGCGTGAAAGTTCCGGATGACTGGGAGAATGGAAAAGCATAAGAAATGAGAGGCCCACAAAGGGGAAAAATAAACTTTGATGGGATATTGCAGATCTGCTCAGGGCCCCTTTCTCCTGCTCTCAGCTAGCTGTCTGGAGGAAAGGGCCTCAGAAATAAGCCTGACGGAGGCATCTGATTGTGAATTTCTATCCTGTCCAAAGGGATATTTGTATTTAAGAAAGAAGAAAGCTTTAAAACAAAGGAACATAAATAGAGGAATTTCAGGCATCAAGTGAGGACAGAGTGGAGGGACGTTTGAGGGGCAGAGTGAATTTCCTAGGCTCTTAGACTTGGTCTTTAGAACTCTGCCACCAGCATGACCAACTTGAGGGTGAGGTGCTCACGTTTACAGAGCTGAGTGGCCCAGGACCCAGGTCAGACTGCCTGAGTGGGAATTTGGGCTCTTATGGCTGTGCGGTCTTGAGCAAATAACTTAGCCTCCCTGGATTATCCTCATCTATAAATGGGTAGAATGATAGTTCCTACCTCATATGTTGGTGGGAGGTTTAGAATGAGATAATGCTTAGCACAGGCCTGCCATATGGTTAGAACAAAGGTTAGCTATTACAGCGACATTGTATTGTTTATATTATAGCTACATATAGCATAATAATATTAATTCCAGTAATGTTAGTTAATTATAGCGGTATTAATATATTACAGCTCTATGATCATATGCTATAAAGTCTCCATGCCATAAGCAGAGATCATGTTTTAGGTTTCATCCACCTCCCCACTTCCCCTACCTGCCCTTCACAAAGAGTGGAGCAGACAGACTTGAGGATCTCACAGGAACTGAGAGCTGAGTGGGCCCCAGGCCACGTGGGTGAGGGCGGTTGTGCTTTCAGTTGGAAGTATTTGAGCCTGTCTCTGCTGCCCGAATCTGGGCGGTACCTCTGCTCTTGGCAGGCACAGTCCCTCTCTAGGGTTGAGAAGGTGGAACAATGGGTGCTCTGTTGCTTGCTGGGACCATCTCAAGATATCCAACTTGGTCGGAAATGCAGCTATGGAGAGCGGGGTCTGGGCTCCAGGTCATGTGTGAAAGTGCGGGCGGAGAGGCCTCCCAGTCTCCAGGTCGGCTGGCACCCCAGGAAGGGTCAACCTAGAATCATGCGGCAGGCAGCGTTTCTGGCACCACTGAGCTCTAACGGGGATAAACAGTTCTGCGGTGGCCCAGCCCTCTTGTGATGACAGCCTGCAGTCAGTCCCAGGGCCAGGGGGAGGGACAGCGCTGTGTGTCCCTGGTCAGGCAATGGCAGGTTCCCACTAAAGCCTGGATCTCTGATTCTTGACCCTGTATTTGTGCCACCCACTAAAAATGGGGCCAAGGAGGCAGGACTGTGGAGTTGTTGCTGCCTGACTGGAACCAGTATTTAGCAGAGCTATCACTGAGGAATCCATCAGGAATTTGCTCTCTGGTGTATGGGGGTGAGGTGGAGAGGGACAGGTTAAACTAACCCTGGTACCTCTTGTGTTGCAGGTAGTCTGCCAGGCACTTCACATTCATTTTGTCTCTTACACTTCACAACCAAGGTAGTGGTATCATTATTCCCACCTTACAGGCCAGGAAACTGAGGCTCAGAGAAGTCAAGCGACTTGCCCAAGATGACACAGCCAGTAAGAAGTAGAGTCAGGATTAGAACCTGGGACTGTCTGGCTCAAACCCCCGTGCTCCGACCACTCTCTGGCATTGCCTTGCTGCACTAAGACACTATTATTTCTGCCTTGTGTTTGGGGGGCCCTGTCATCTCTTAAAACGCCAGCTTCCGGCTTCCAAGCTTCAAGGCTTTCTTGGGCTATCAGGACGGGGCTGTGTGGACAAGACATCTGTCCTCCTGTGGCCATGGCTGTCAGGAGCTGTCAGGATTGGGCGGCACTCCCTTCGGACATGGCTCCCTTTCCCTGTTCTTAAAGGGCATTTTGGTCCTTCACCTCCAGATTTTAGAGGCTAAATTTGAGAGTAACTTGGAGGCTGCAGTCTGGAAATCCAATCCCCTGTGAACTCCATTCATTCCCAGCTATGTAAAGGATCACTTTCTCCTTAGCAGGTGAGCTGCGGTCAGACTTCCACCTGGGTGTAATTACAATCCTCTGCACTTCAGGCTCCTGGCTCTCAGAGACCTGAAGTTTTTGCAAGTACTTCTCCCCTCCCTAATAACTGGTTGGCAGCTATTCATCAGAGCCCGAAGCCACAAGGTAACACCTCTTCTCGCTGCCTCCCTCTCCCTGTTGGTCTGGAGACGAATCAGGGCTCCACCCACTCCTGGTCCCAGGTTCAGAGAGCTAGAGATTATGATGTGGAAAAATATTTCTCCATATTTCATTGTTATGTTTTAATTTATGTTCATCTGGAGAGTGGCAGATTAGAGGTTGTGAAACTATCAGGGAAAAACAGCTTCTAAAAATACAAGTGTTGCCTGCATGATGGGCCAGATTTGGAAAGAGGGCGTCTTGCATTTTCTCTTGAGGTGAGAAGACAACAGGGTAATTATCCAATGAACGGTGCTGGCTCTCAGAGGAGCAGCAGTGCCAAATATTCGTGATGCCTATCCGCCCACTCAGCTACAAAGGGGCACTTGAGAGCCCTGTAAATAATATCTCTAGATTAGCCAGAGGGGATGTGCGGCTTCAGAAAATGGACAGCATCAACATTCTTTATTTCTTTCCTGGCAGAAACTCCAGTCATCTTCATGGAGGTGACCCAGGCACTTGGGGGCACCGGGCTAGGAGAAGTTGTGAAGTGAGCTGAGCATCACCGGCGCTAGTGCACGCCTCCTGCAGACCTCTCTCCCCGGCAGCTGTCCTGTGTGTGACCCTGGGCCTGCCATCTTGCCAACTCCACCTATGCTGAAGTCCTGACCCCATCACTCATATGGGCCTTTAGCAATTTTCCTAAACTGTCTGAGGCTCAGTTTCCCAGTTTTAAAAATGTATTGAGTATTAATCCCACTCTCTCATGTTGGTTTGGGGTAAAAGAAAGAATTAAGTATTGTGGAGGGCCTGGGACATGGCAAGGTCCCAATGAATATAATTTTTCTTCATAATATAATCAGGTGGGTTACAGCTGGCAAATCTACTTAATAGGGTGCTTGAATGAATCACAAATAGCTGAGTTTCAGGCCATGGTGAAGATATTTTGGGGCAGGTGAAACTTTCTGGTGTAGTTCAAATTCTATGGAGACAACTGTCTTTTCAGCTTATTTGTAGGGTCAGCTCTGTATTGTCCTGAAGGGGAAGAAGGCCAAGAGGGACCACAGTTATAGTTTTTATAGTTTATAGTGCTCTTGCAAATGCACACACAGCTTTATCAAGTAGCCATCAAAGCCACATGCATTTTGCAGATAACAACACCGGAGGTCAAGATTAAGCCCCTTCTCCAGTGGTAGGACAAGGACTCCTGAATCCTATCTTCCTCCCTCAGTAAGATGTCATGGGGAATGCATCCCTAGGTTGTCAGAAGACGTGGGGTGTGGCCCTCACAGAGGGGGTCCCAGGCATTGCCAAAAGGAATTATTAAGGGGAAGAGCCTTGCTCGTCTGTAGAATCATTTTACTACAAGACTGGATAATGAGAGGCCAAAAAAATCCCAGGATTTCTTCTGTCCTGGAACTTCTCCCCCTCCCAAGACCTGGTTCCTTTGTGCTGAAGGCCCCTAGCCTGGGTTTTACTCCTCTGGCGTATTTCAGAGGATGGGTCAGGTCAGAGAGGCAGCCCCCGGTGATTCCAGGCAGAATAGAACTTGGGGTTCAGTGTTTTCCTCCCAAGGAGCCTAACTCTGAAAGCAAGGCATTCCCACAGGTTGCCGGGGTGGGACGGATATGAGAGTGACGATTCCAAACACGCAGCATAGTGCCTAGCACCTGATAGGGGCTTAAATAGCTCTTGGATGCGTGGCATGGAGAGGAGACTGAGGCATTTGGTGGCTACGTGTAATTCAGCCCAACCCAGTGTGGGCACTGGTCTCTGAGAACCATCCAATTCCTGAATTGGGAGGAGAATTAGGGATTGAGTAAGGCTACTTCCTTACTTTACCAATGAGGAAACTGAGGCCCAGGGTTGCACAGCGACCTGCCCCAGGCCACCTGGTCACTTGGAGGCAGAGCTTGGCTTGCTTGACCTCCAGCCTCCTTGCCACACCCTCACAATGCTCCCGGAAACAGGATTTCATGATGTCTCCATGGTGGACACAGATTACCTCAAACCTCACAAATACCTCAGCTGGATTTCCTTAAAATAACTGTTGTGATCAACTTAATGTGTTAGAGGTACTGGGAGTGGGTGGGGGAAAGAAAATCCTGTTAAGCCTGCTAATTGCCCATTTATTTCAGTCCCGGATCCTGAGAAAGCCGCTTATGAATGATTGTGTGTGTTCTGGAAAGGCCATTATTAGGCAGCCTGTTTGGGCCGCACTGTTCTGGACCAAGAACCACCAGGTAGGAAGTAATATGACCGACAACCGAGAAACAAAAATACTGTCAGTTTTAAGTGACAAATCTTCTGGAAGCTCTTTATTCAGGAACTGTCTTTTGCTTAAGCAACATGGTAGAATGCCTAGATTGACTATACAGTTTTTTCATTTTTAAAAGTTTTAAGTGTGCAATAAAAACAATACCATTACCACTACTAAAAATAGTAGCTACTGTTTATCAAGCACTTACTATGTCCCAGACACTGTGCTAAGAGTTGTACACGCATTCTCTGCATTTAATCCTCACAACGAAGCCTGTGAACTCTGGATAATACCCTTAGCCCCATTTACACAGGAACAGAATGGAAGTTCTGCGCGGTTAAGTCATTTACCTACTTGAGACTTAGTTACTAAATAGTACAGCTGGGACTCAAACCCAGGGGTGCTGGGCTCTAAGACCCGGAGCTTCACTCACCAGGGTTCTGAAGTCAGCATGTGTGTGTGGTCAGAGCCACCCTTGAAAATCTCTCAATCACTCATCAAGTATGGGGTTCAGCTAATATTTTCCCAGCTGATCATCAGATGAAGGCATTTCCCTAAGTTTAGGGACGAGGTTGTGGGAAAAATAAGTGTTTTTGTATGCTAGAATTATACTCAGTGCAGCAAGATGCTCACACGACGAGGGGCACACAGGAGGAAAGTGTGCCCCATCTCCCTCTTCACACCCACGGTGGGCACATGCTCACCATGGACTGGAGAGTGGAACCAGCCCCTTGTTTATTATCATTATTGTTATTTCCCTCTCTTGGGCTTGCTCACTGCTTGGTTGTTTGCTTGCCAAGCACTTAGAGTTGAATTCTTTCAAGTTAAATTCATCTAGGAAGGGATTCTACTAAATTATCCCCCAAGCTTCCAGCTGGCAAATGAGACAAACAAATAAAGAGCAAAACAAGTTCTTTGGTTTCCATGGGCCAGAGTTCAGGCTTTCTCAGGCATGAACTTTGCTCATGTGCTTCTTTAGTGGTTGCCCTCTGACTGCTTTGCTTCCCCCGTCTGACTGCTGGGTGGTAGGAGCCGTCCTCTACCCTGCTCCCTCTGAGTCTGTGCTCTATCATACATTCATTCCACAAGAACTGACTGCACGCAATGCCCAGAACTCGAGGATGCGGGACAGAGGAAGAACCAGTGTATACAAGACAGCTTGGACTGTTGCTGGGCTTGCAGTAAGCTAAGGTGATCCAGGCACCTAACTAGGGCAACCCGCTGTCCTGGTTTACACGGGGCTGCCTGATTTAGCACCAGGAGTCCCTCAACCCAGGAAATCCTTCAGTCCCAGCAAACTGGGACAGCTGGTCACCCTACACCCAGCCTGAGGAGACACGGAACGGATGCTCCAGGTGAGACTGCTCCAAAGAGTAGGACCTCTCCAGGAACATAAAAGAGAGAGAGAGGAGGAGCCAGGCAGAGGGACAGACACAAGCAAAGGGACAGCGGCATGAAAGAGTAGCATGGGTAGAGTAGAGGGTCCATGTCAAGGAGTGGTAGGATAGGAGGCACGAAGCTTGTGCTTAGTTATGCTGTGGGCTGTCTATTCTCTGGAACCTACTTCTAGGAAGAACAGGGAAATGCTGGGTGCCTGATACTTGGGAGGTGCTTCACTAGACGAATTCTGGAGACAGAAGGAGAAGTGTGTTGTGTGGGGCACACCTACTTTGGGTCCAGCAGTCCTCGTCAGCATGCCTTGCTGATGCCCTCACACGTCATGGGCTTCAGAACCGCTCATTGTTACTCAAGTTCACATCCCTAATCTACTTGGTGAGTAACCTCAATGCCATTGAGAAGAAGGAGCCCCACTTTTCCCTCAGTGTCACCAGGAAGGCAGCATTGGGTGTCAGTGGGCCCTCCCACTTACCACCTGAATGACTGGCCAACTCTGGACCTTCTCTGACCCTCAGTAATCTACAAAACGGGGATGGCAATAGCTTCCTTGCAGGGACATTGTGAGGTCCAAATAAGAGAATGCCCACATAAGTACCTGGTACAGCATCCAGCACATAAAATGTATTTGGAGGAAGTGATGTTCAAGCTGAATCTCCGAGGAGGAGTTCTCCAGGTGAAGCAGGAGGGAAAAGACGCTCAGACG
This sequence comes from Diceros bicornis minor, assembly GCF_020826845.1. Classification (NCBI taxonomy): domain Eukaryota; kingdom Metazoa; phylum Chordata; class Mammalia; order Perissodactyla; family Rhinocerotidae; genus Diceros; species Diceros bicornis. The sequence continues at coordinate 53,635,760 of NC_080744.1, read as the reverse complement.
ACTGGGCTCAGCACATATGAAGGCATGGAGCCCCGAAGGAGCCTGTGAACTAGGGGAGTGGTGAATGGTGTGTATGGCTGTTGCATGGGCTTCTCCCCACCTCCAGTGCTCCCTGACCTAGAATCTTCAGAGCCATCTTTGACACCTCCTCTCCTCACCCCTCACAATCAGTCACCATTTCCTGTTGATGCTACCTCCTAAGTCTCTCTTGAATATACTTTTATCCACCCCCACGCCCATCCAGGGACCATCGCTCTCTCCTGGCTACTGCCTCCCCGTGGGTCTCCCTGCTTCCACCCTTGCCCCCTTCCAGTCCATTCTACGTACCAGCAGCCAGAGTGATCGTTGGATAATGCAAAGCTGATGCTGTCATTCCTCTGCCAGTGCCCTTTGCTAGATTCCTATTGTTCTTGGGGCGCGCAGCCACAAGACAACCCTTGGCCTGTAGGGAGGGTGCTGAAGGATATGGTCCCCACCCACTTTTCAGCTGCCCCTTGAGCTCCTTTCCTCCTTCTCTCTACCCTCCTCCCACGGTCGTTCTACTCAGGTCCTAGAACACATCTCACTCCTTCTCCACCCACAACCTTGACTTGCAACCCACTTCCTCCTCGTTAGCCTAGTTAATTTCTATTCATCGCTTAGGTTTTAGCGTAACTGTCACTTTCCCTCTGTGTTCTGTAGCATTCTCAGCCAGTGTATTCCATTTGCCGCTGATTTTAGTTAAGTATCTTTGAATTTGGGGGAGAAGGTGTTTTGAGAGGCAGTGTAGTCCAATGGTAGGAGCATGAGCTTGGGAAGCCAGAGTGACTGGGCTCAGAACCTGTTGTTGACCCTTACTGGCTGTGTGACCTTACCTACCCACCTGGGGCCTCAGTTTCCCCATCAGTACAAAGAAATAATAATAGTATCCATCTCAGTGAGTTGTTGTGAGGATTAAATGAGTTCATATTGGTAACCTCATGTCTGGCCCGTAATAAGTACTATACTGGCATTTGTTACATAAATAAAATGAATACCCCACGAGGATTTTGCTCAAACTTCAAGTGTGGCATCTATCATGTTGCATTTAATCAGACGTGCTTGTCCCCCCTTCCCCTCAACTATAAGGTCCTTTTGAGGACAGGGACTATGGCTTAGGCATCTCTCTGTATGCTGGTGCCCAGAAGAACGCCCAGGGCACAGTGGGTATTAACAAACGGAGTTGGAAAGGAATAACACACCATGAAGAAGAGTTGAAATGGCAACGAGAGAACCATATCCTAGAGACAGGCCTGCATGCTTAACTTTGCCCTCCTTCATTAGAATGACAGCTCACAAGATGGGTCAGAGGGGCCAATTACCCCAGGTTTGAGTGGCCTGCCCTCTTGGGGAGACTCAACACCACTGGGAGATTCACCCAAAATTTCCATAGAAATTTTCTCAAACAGCTCAGTCCTCAAGAAGAGAGCTCACATTGGACATAAATTTTAAAAAACAGACAATAAAACTCAAGGAGTGATCTGGAATGGCTGGGAATGTCACTTTAAAATGCCCTTTTTAAGTATGGAGGGAATTAAGATACTTGATTAATAGATAAATCTCCCTCAGAATAAATTAGAAAATACTGAGTTTTCTTGCTTCAATAGCACTTTTCGCAGAGCTATTAAATTACCAATACTAAGGAAAAAAAGAAGACTCATTAAAAAATTGATTTAGGACAACTTGCTAAGAGATACTTTTACTCAATTAGCATGGTATTATTGGAGGCAGCTGTGCTCTTTAACTCCCCAAATTCACTTAAAAAATAGATGGAGAACCATCTTTGTACTTTATATCTGTGATTTATTTTTGGGAATGGAGTCTGTATGCTGAATGGTGATAAGGCACTGAGAGAGATACAGCGAAGGGACACAGGTTACCCCCTTGTATCCTGACAACAGGCTCCTCTCCCACCCCCACCCACGTCTCTAGTGGTGTCTGTGTATGTGTGTGTGTGTGTGTGTGTGTGTATTCCTGAGAAACTTCTGCCAGGTACAAAATCCCCTTCTATCTTCAGTATCATAGGAGTCACCCTAAATTGCAATGTGTCAATTGCTTATTTGCCAAATATTAGATCAGAGCCCCCTGGAGTTGGAAGGAGTCTTAGAACAGCTCTCCCCAGTTGCCACTTTACTGGTCTGCAAAACTTTTGTTACCAATGGGGACCTCTTAATCTTTAGTAACTTGGCATTTGACAGAGGGAGTGTTATATCTGATACTCTACATAGTCCATATGATTTGTGTTTCATTTCAGTAATGATAAAAATGGATTAAAGATAATTTAAAATATTTACTGCCTTTTTGAAGAATTTAGTTACTTAGTTGGTGAGCATTGAAGAATTTAGTAAATTCTACACCTACATCATTTTGTAAGTAGGGAGGTCATAGCTTAGGTGGGAAATCACAGTCACCACCTAGAGACCCACTGGGTGAAGGGCTCCCCTAAAACACCCCCGACATGAGGTTATAAGGCCGCCAGGGTCTGAGGACTCATCCACCCAATCTGTACAAGGCTCATGATAAGGAGTTAATTGCTCAAGGAGGCCCAGTTAGTGGTAGAGTCAGGTCTCAAACTAGGCATCCTGACTCCTAACCCTGAACCCTTTCACAAGTCCCCAAGCCCAGGGTGAGGGACTGGTGTTGATTGTTAGCATAATGACGCGCCACGTAGTTTTTCCACTTGCTGTAGATGTTGACAACAGAATGTTGCCTCAGAAACATGAGATATACTCATCAGGGGGCTGGAGGGGACATCCAGGGGTCTTGTGGTCTCCTGCTGCCTCCAGGAACACTGCTCAGTGTGGAAGGGCCCAAGCAGAGGAGGGGATGGGAGTCTGGAGCTCTAGCGGCGGCAGCAGCTCCATGCACCTGCTAAGTGCCCCACCTGCTTTTCATGAACCGTTTCTTACCCTTACAGCCTAAGAGGTAGGTATTACTTGCCCCTTTTCCAGATGAAGCAATGAGGCCCAGAGAGGTTGTGTAACTTGTCGAAGACTTGAGTCTGCCTGACTCTAAAGCCTGAGGAAGCTCTTCCAATGTCTCCATACAAGTAGACAACCCTGTCCAAAAGTGGACGTGTCTGTGTGAAGAGAGGATAGAGCATCAGCTGGAGAGGGGAGATGAGGTGCATGAAAGTTTTCCCCAGTTCACTTTGTTATAATTATTTTTAAGAGAATGCCTGCAGTGCATGGACTACCTCTGAAAGGGGACAGGAGAAAGGGCTCCCATTAGCTGCCTCTGGGGTGAAAACTGGGAGGCTGGGTGCTGGGAGGGAGACTCTTTACCATACACTGTTTTGCACCTTTTATAATTTTGTATGTGTGAATGTATCACTTTATTAAAAATAAATAAAATTTAAATTTAAAAAAGGAAAAGAAGAGAAAGATAATGCATGCACTTGCTAAAGAATTTAGTCTGTGCAAATGGGAATACAGAACACAGTGACAAATCTCCTCCTGCTTCTGACCCCCAGGCCCTCCTGGCCCCTCCGCCCCAGTCAGCCATTGCTATTGCTCTAGAGACACCTTATACACATACAAGCACACATGTGCCCATGTCCTCTTTTTACATAAGTTGGATTAGGCCATACATACTGAGTGGCATCTTGTTTTTTCACTTAATATATCTTGGAGGATATTCCACCTAAGTGCATAAAGGTCTACCTCATTCATTTTAAAGGCAGCATAGTGTTCTTCTATGTGGATGTACCAAGATTTATTTATCCAGTTCCCTGTTAATAGACATTTAAATTTTTTCCAGTCTTTTGCTACTATTGATAACCCAACAGTGAATATTCTTAATGTCTTTCCACACATGTGCAGGTCAATCTGTAAGATAAACATTTAGAAGTGCAATTGCTAGCTCAAAGGATATTTGTGTACCTTTAATTTTTTAAAATTGTATGTGCAGTTTAAAATTTGAGAGACATTGCCACGCTGTCCCGTGAAGAGGTTGTACAGTTACCCTTCCACCACAAGGCATGAGGATGTTGGCTCCTCGCAAACACGAAGGGTTGTCGCCAAGTGGGGCAAACTTTCTATGGAAGAAAAGTCTTTAGAGACACAGTGTGTTCAGCTGAGAGCTGCAAGGATGGGTGCAGCGGCCTCTCTAGGGCAGCAGCGGGAACTTGAGCATTTGCCCCTCTCCCTGGGGTCTGGGCTTTCCCCCATCAGTCAATCTGTAGATATTTATGGAGCATCCATTATGTGCCATGCACTTTACCAGGAGCTGTAGGGGTCACCAGGAATCAAAGACTCTGGACCTGCCTGCAAGAAGCTTGTGATCTAACTGGGCAGCTAAGAAATCCCTGATGAGAAGAGAAGCAACAATACAAGGCCATGAGCCCAAGTTCTAAGTGAGGCTTGTGGACAACAAATGTCTTAGGAGTTTGGGAAGTCAGATCACTTTTAGCCAATGTGGTCTTGTAGAGGCTTCTCAGAAGGGGCAGAATTTGATGCTAGCCTTGAGGAATGGGAGAGAGTTTGATGGGCCAAGAGGAAGAAGATGGGTGTTAGAGGTGGGAGACAGATTCTTAATTCTTAGGCAACAATTCATTTGTGCTGATCACATGTCAGATACGGTGTGAGACACTCATTCATTCATTTGCTCAAATAACATGTACTGCATGCCTATTGTGGGCCCGGCACTGTCCTAGGAGCCTGGGAAACTTAGATTCTAGGCATTCTCATATTTGTATGCCTCATTTTACAGAGAAGCAAAGTGAGGCCCTGGGAGGTTAAATGACTTGCCCAAGGTCACTCAGCTACTATGTGGCCAAGCTGGGGGTTTGACGTGGGTCTTTTGATCCTAATTGTGGTGATTTCACTTGCTAACTGCTGGAGGGCAAAGGTGCAGAAGGAGAAATGAACAAGATGCGTTTGGGAGACAAAATACAGGTCAGTCTATAAAAGACAAATCAGGCACCAGACCTGAGGTCTATTCTAGTTGTCCAAGCCACATACCCTTGTAACAAAACAATTCTGTAAGAAAAGATGACATTTCTGTGGTCTGAAATTTCATGTCTCATGCAAGTGGTATTTATTTTTTCCTGCAAATTACAATCCACATTGACATTATTAAGGAAATCACATGGACCTAGCAGAAAATGAAGAATCCAGTTGATTATTTTTATTGCTATAGAAGTCCTTTGTAGGCGGGCTGGGCAGAGACCCAATTTCATTTGCTTGTAATATTGCAAACGCTGCTAATTGCCTGTTTTTGGTAAAGGATAGAGACAAAGGAACAATCAAAGGTATTTATTAGAAATTTTGTTTGGACAAATTAGCTTCACATTTCAGTGGCCCTCATCTCGGTGCAGAACACCAAAACTCCACGACAAACTAAATGACAGTCATGACATTACCTTTCCTATTGTTCGTACAGTTGTTTCTGGCAATGTCTCCAAAGTACCACTGAACAGATTATTTTCAGGCTGATTATTTTTGTTTTCTGCAGAGGTTGAACTATCGGTGGATTGCCATTCAATTCAATTTAGTAGTTATGACAGTTAGAATAACTGCATTGCATCTTAATATGTGAGTTTCATGCATAAGTCACGTTATTTGCCAAGCAATAAAGAGCAGAGAAGCTGCTAGGAGACTGAAAATCAGTGCTCAACAGGCAACTGGGTCTTATAAGTTGGAAAGTGGGAATTCATCAAACATCCAAGAGTCCACTGGACCCTGGCTTCAACTCTGGGGCCCAGAGCCCAACAGAATGTGGGCCACCTTCTTGGTCCTTAATGAATCTTTATTGACATGACAGCCTTTTAATGCTCATAAAAGTTGCCTTAACTCTCTAGTCTGATGTACATTTTCCCATTCACTCATTCATTCATTTCTGAGAGTTCAGTTCTGTTGGAGGTATGAAGAATCAAGCATGGTCTTTGCCCCTGAATTATAACACTGTAAATGTTACAAAACACGTGCACACTAATTTCTAGTAGTGCAAGGTGGAAAGTGGTCTGTGTCATGAAAACAATGCCCTTGAGAGAGGCGCATGCCATGGGCTAAGAACCAAAATCGGAGTTCAACTCTTGGCTCCTACACTTACCAACTATATGACCTGGGGCACTTTGTGTAACCTCCCTAGGCCCTAGTTTTCTCATCTGTGAGATGGGGAGAAATCACAGTAATAGCTACATGATGGGGTTGTTAGAGGAGTAAATGAAAGAGAGCTTGTAAAGTGCCTGGCACTCAGCTCAAGAAATGCAAGCTATAATAATAATAATAACAGTTATTGTTTATTCCTGGAGTTTAATCATTACTTCTAGCTTGGAGGCAAGGCAGGCAGTGGTGGGCATTATCGGAGAGGGCTTTCGGATGGGCCAGGCTTGGGTACACTGAGCTGTGGGGAGGAGGCAGGTCTTTGGGGGGCAGAAGCTAACAGCCAGAGCCTGGGCAGGAAGGTGTGGGGTGGGTGCAGGGTGCAGGTCCTTCTGCCTGGAGCAGGGGGAGGTGAGATGAGACTGGAAATGTAGGAGGATCAGATCATGGAGGACTTGTGGACCCCTGCAGACTGGCATGTGGTTCGATCTTCCCCAAGAACCAGGCCAGTCCTCACAGGCCGAGGGGCAGTGAAAATCAGTTGCTTGAGGCCTGCTTCCCCTGGAGATCAAGTATTCTATGCTAAAAATGAAATTCAGTTACTGCTTAGCTGGGCAATTCCCTCAATTAAAGGAAGCAGCAAACACAGGCATTTTCTAACTTCTACATCATCCATCTCTAGGACTGTGCGGGAGCTTCCAGCAGGGGCAGTCGGGGCGAATGGAGACGTGTCTTCTAAGGGCTTAAAGGGAGATTCATTATCAATGATTTTCAAACCTTTTATTTTCCTGTATGTGGAGTTTTGTGCCCTTTAAGATGACACAGTGAATATTTTTTTCCCCAAATTATTATCTTTCAAAAGAGTTTTGGCCCATAAAATGTCTGTGAGCCCCACTCACGTCTCCTCTCTCTCAGCCTTTCCAGTTCTGTCCCCAGGACCCCGGTCCATTGTGGATGAGCTTTCTGGAAAGCTGGGGCCCAGCTGCTGAACCATGGTGGTCGTGTCACCCCGCTTCCTTCTTTCACTTCTTTCTTCAGCTCTAACGGGGCTCTTGGAGCCTCAGAAGCACCTTACCCTGTCCAAAGATACATCTTGGCAGAACAAATCAAGGCAGATTTTGTTTAAAAAGGTGGGAGGTGGCTGAACCCTTTTCTTCCCTGGAATAAACTCTATAGACAACCTGCTGGCTTCATCACCGATGCCTGTAGACGACAGTTGAAGGGAAAATATCTTTAGAAGGAAAACGTTAAGGAGCCTGGGGGGAAGCTGCCACTCAGAGCTGGGCAACCACTGACGACCTGAACCCAGCGTGAGGCCTCTGTGGTGCAGGACTGACTGTTCTGAGACAGCGCCGCTCTTGATGGGCGCAGGTTGAGTTAGAATGAGTCTGATTGTTGGTGAGGTGCAGGAAGCACAGAAACGGAAGGGCTACAGAGTTCAAGACCGGATGGACTTTCCTCTGAGCGAACTGCTAACAGGCAGCAATTGTAGAACATTTTACAGCCCCCTAAACATGGGGACACACACCACTCATTTGATTCCAACCCCAGCCCTGTAAGGACGGAGGTCTCAGCCTTGTTTCATAGGAAACTGAGGCTCAGAGAGGCTAAATGGCTTGTTTAAGATGTCACAGAACCAGCACCTGGCAGAATCAGGGCTTCTGAGGGTCCGACTGCAAATGCTGTGCTCCTTCCATGACACCATGCCTCTGCCATTTGGCATGCAGCCAGCAGAATGGGGCCCAGACCGGCCAACAGACTGACCCCGGGTATTCTAGTCCTAGCTCTGTGTGAATCACTATAACTGTTTGGGCCTCAGTTTACCCAGCTGCATGAAGGAGGGGACTGACTCCAGCTGACACCTGTGATGCTAGCCCAGGAGGAAGGCAAAACTACTTGGCGCACAGAAGAAATCAGGAGGAACCAGTCCACATTGCTTCCTGTGAATTGCGTCCCTTGGAGGATGGTATGTAAAATGTGACATTAGACTAAATGGGACAGAAGATGAAGACTCCCAGCACCATGTGTTTCCCTGGATATCTCATTAGGTTCTGCTCTGAAAGAACCTGACCTGCTTTCTTCCCAAATGAGCTCTGGGGACCACCTGGCTCTCTGCGTATCAGAGACACGGAGAAACTGTGCTGATCACTTAGCCCTGCTGAGATTCAGTATCTATCTGTAAAATGGGGTCATTTGGGAATACCTTCCTCCCAGGGTTGTTGTGAGAAGTGAGACAATGCATGAACTCTGTTTGGCATGCTGCCTGGCATAAGAATTGTCCCCTAAATGATCTGTCACTTTTATTGCTAACATTTGTTCAGTGCTCACCCTGTGTCAGGCGCTGTGCTAACCACTTTATATAAATTAATTCACTCAATCCTTTCAGATGACATAATGCAGGTAAAGAGCTTCACATAGTTCCTGCCACATGGAAAATGCACAGAGTGGTACCTATTGTTATGTAATGTCTTGCACAGTTAAACCTGCCCAGGTCTGGGCCCTGTCCTGGACTGCTGCTTTCATGGAGACCAATGCCATGACTTAGCTCATGTGGTCCTTCAACACCTCCCTTTACTGGGAAACAGGAGGGGGACAGTCACCTCTGATTTGAGGGCAGGAGGGTCAGGGAAGGTGCGATGGAGAGAGGATACTTGAGTTGGGTCTTGAAGGAAGAACAGGAGTTTGTTAGGCAGAGGAGGGGAAGGAGGGGCAGAGGAGGGGAAGTTGGGCAGAGGAGGGGAAGCTGTAGGTCACTGGAGATGGTCAGCGAGCAGGCAGGGGGCTGATGGTGGAGGGCCTTGGCGGCCAGGCTAAGTTGCATCTTCTCCAGAGGCCATGAGGAGCTTTTGATGGATTTTAAGCAGGCAAGAAACATGATGAAATCTGCCTCTTTGAGAGATCACTGGGATTGCAGGGTGGAGGATGGATGGGAGAGGACGACCTGCTAAGGGCCTAGAGCAGGAGTGCAGGGAAGAGGGGGTAGGCATGTGAAAAGGATAAAGGCATGGGGGTGTAGGGGTGTGTGAGAGACATAATGGGGTGAGGGTCAACTGTACTGACTGGCCAGATGTGGTGTGAGGGAGGGAGAGAAGTCCACAGTGACTTCCAGTGCTCTGCCTCAGGAAGGGCTAACTAGGGAGGGCTGAGAAGGGACCATCGGAGGTGGTGTTTGAGAAATCTTTAGTGTCCTCAGCAAGGGCAGTTCGGTAGACAGAGATGGGTGCCCCTCTGCTCTGGTGGCTGCACTGAGGCCCTGAGTCCATGGGGACCTGGAAGCTGTTCCCTCATGCTTGTGGGGGTGGCCAGGAGACTCGCCAGCAGGCTTTGGCTGCCCCAGTGTGGGAGTGACTTTGTGTCCATGAGAGGATGAGGACTGTGTGCTGAGAGGGGAGTTGAGGGACCCTGAAGATATTTAGCCTGGGTAGGGGGGACTGAGATGGGTTGAGGAAGCTGTCACCTTCACAGCAACCCTTCATGTCTTCATGGAGGAGATCTAGCTCTCTGTGTTCCCCAAAGCCAAACTCTGACACAAAAGGAGCTAGATCTGGGCTCAATATAAGGGAGACTTTGTTTCCTCATCTACAAGATGGCGACAAATTACCTACATCAAAGGTGGAGAAGGGTGGAAGGAGAAAGCGTGTAAAGCACTCTTTACTGCTCCTGGCGCAGAGGATGTGCCCCTGCAGGAACTGTCCCCTTCTCTTCCACCTAAGGTCCCCGTGCGCCTTTGCCCCAATCCCCTGCTGGAACTCTCAGCAGGAGAGGGACAGTTGCTTCATGATTGATGTAGAAAGACTTTGGGTCAAGTGGCTGAGGTGTTACCTTCCCACTCCAAGACTATACCATTCCTGGGTGAGTAGGTGGATCTGGTGTGGCTGCAACGTGTTTTACTTGACAACGAGTCATTAATAAAAAAGATGGTGAGTTTCCTTCTAATTGGATTTGCTTCCACACAAGAGAAAGAGCGTAAAACGGCTGTAGTCCACCAGGAGAACCGGGTGCCCGGCCCTGACTTGTCTAGGTTGGGGATGGTCAGGACCCTTGATCTTTCTGGAGCCAGCTTCGTGCACTGGAATGAGTGAGAGATTTGGGGTCAGGAACCTGGGATGTAGGCCCATCTTTGTCCCTTACCAGCTCTGTGACCTTGGACAAGTCGCCTAACCTCTAAGACTCACGTTCCTCCTTCTCAGCATTGTTTAAAGGATTGCAGGAGATGATGTATGCAAAGCCCCTCACTGTGCCTGGCATATAGCAAGTACACAGGAAATTTTAGTCAGATCTATAGCTGAACCAGCTGACGTGAGAAAACTATTAACTGGAACAGTTTCTTCTCCTCCTACCTCCCGGCTGCATCTTCAGATGCTGTCCTCAGACATTTCCTCTGGAGTTCTGTCTGTGGGTTGTCATTTTGTCTGCTTGCCTTTCATCCTCCTGAAGTCTCGCTAATCACACAGGAAGTGGGTGGGTAACGGGTTTCTCTGTTGTTCCACTGGCCTCCCCGTGAGTCTTACTGTTTTGCTTTCCTCACCACGGGGGCTTCTCACACCCTCTAATGACTGTTTTCCTTTCAGAAATGGCATATTTTTAGACAAAAGCATTTCCTGTGGCTCATCTCCGACTCTCTGGCAGCTCTCTGATTTCTCATCAGTTTTCCCCGCCTCTCTGTGGTCACATCAAACCCACCTCAGCAGCCTACGTGCAGGAAATGCAGGAACCACAGGCTCCCAGCAGCCTTCTCTGCTCTGAGCTGATACCCAGCGCTCAGGGGCTGGGGCCGGGCTGGGGCCGGGCTGGGGCTGGGGTGGGGAAATCTTTGGTTGAGGCGTTGGGTCAGAGTAGTTGGGACTGCAGTGGATATTTCTTCTGGCCTCTGTTCTGCTCTGCCCCAGTTGTCCAGCTCTGCCAATGTTGGAGGATAGGGGTAGTGGGCCTGGTTTCCAAGTTACCCCAAACACTCACCCTTCTTAGTCAAACCCAAATCGAAATAACCCTCCTCTTCTCTTGTTAACAACATAGTCAGACATACCTAGGTTTCAATCATGGCTTCTCTGTTGACTAGTTTGGTGAGTGACTCAAATGCTCCAAGCCTCAGTTTCTTTATTTGGAAAATGAGGATACTACTGGTAAACCTCACAGAGCCATTGTAAAGACGATATGCAATACAATAGGTGAGTAAAATGCTTAGCAGCCATACCTGGCACTTCGTTGCTCTTATTATTTCTAATTTAAATAAATATAATGATTTAGTTATAGTTACATTTTAAATGTATAACATTTATAGTTTTATAATTTATTATTTAATTATAATGATTTATGTATGTGCTTTACTCCCCTCACAGGCTGTGAGCCCTTTGAAGGAAGGGGCTAGATCTTCTTCATCTCTGGATACAAAGGGCAGAGTAAGTACCCAGTACATGTCTGAGGGGCTGAGGAGTGTGGCCCAAGACCTTCAGGAGCCCAAAGAGCTTAATTACCTTCGGCAGGTAGGGAAAGCTCACGGCCTGTGCAGGAATGTTGTGCACGTAGGAAGGTAATGAGAAGAAGTACACGACTGGCCCCTCCCCCCAGGAAGCTTCAATGGGGAGACAGGCAAGAGCCAGAAGGAGAGGAGCCCGAGGGGCATTCAGAGGAGGGAAAGGGCACATGGCTGGACTGGCTGCGGGAGCATCGATGAGGACAGCTATGACTGGGTGAGGGGAGGAGGAGGTTGCAGGGCCTTCAGGCACCTGCCCTCTCTAAGCCTCTCTACACGTTGAGGATTGGATAGTCATGCATTTCTGTTTGGTTTAATTCATTCATTCAGTTGACTCATATTTTTGGAGCACTGACTCTAGATATTTTAGCCAAATCTCCATTCACTATTTAGCCCACCCCTAGATCACTATGACAGGTGTGTGGTACTCAGACTGTCCTTCCCTCCTCCCATGACCATGACAGACACGGCTAATGAATCACAGCATTCTTCCACACTGAGTCTGGTGTCATCTCACAATCCTCCATACAGGAGCATCCCGGATGGAATGGAATTGTTACTTGAGCTAAAAGCCACTTACCATCTTTGACCTAGACTCTTGGATTACTGGGTATGTCCTGGGCCCTCCACAAATTTCAAAAGCTTATAATTTTCCCCACAAAATGCTACCATGCTTCAATTCTTTTCACCTTTATGGAAGCCCATTTCTCACCCATTGCTTGAAATATTTTAGAGAGATGTCAGGTATTAGGAAGATGACAGGCAGGCAGACAACAGGACAGTCTCCACCTTTATCTACTCATATCTGGAAGGTATTCAGAAAGATCTTAAGTTTCAGCTTTGGATGACAGGTTAAATGTGATTCTTTCTGTATTTTTATTTTTTTAAATTCTGTTTTAAGCAAGTATTAATTTCTTAGAAAAAAATCCATTTTATAAAAATGCATTTTATTTAAAAAACTTATAAAAGTTACTCAGACTTATCACTATATATCCTTTCGTACCTTTTGAACAATGGACCGTGTGAATATGCTACCTAATAAAAAATAAAGTAGGGGCTGGACTGGTGGCATAGTAGTTGAGTTCACACGCTCCACGTCAGCGGCCCGGAGTTCACAGGTTTGGATCCTGGGTGCGGACCTACACACCACTCTCAGGCCATGCTGTGGCAGCATCCCACATATGAAACAGAGGAAGATGGGTACAGATGTTAGCTCGGAGACAATCTTCCTCAAGAAAAAAGAGGAAGATTGGCAACAGATATTAGCTCTGGGCCAACCTTCCTCAGCAAAAATAAATAAATAAATAAAGTAAATAAATTAAAAGCTGGTCTTTATGCTTGTACATGGGGAATACCTTCTTCTATGAACAAATTTCCCATTTACAGAGTCTTTTAAAATTCAAAGAACATATTCCATGAAGATAATGAGGATGATGGAAAGTCATCTAGCATAAGGAAGGCTGTTCACCTGGGGGTGATCAATTTTTTAAAAAAAATCCCGAATAGCTTTAAAAAGATAGAGCCTAGATGGAGGTGAACTGACTCTGCAGCAAATGAAATTTAAAGTTTAGGTTCCTATTTGCAAGAGCTCTTTTGTACTTTCGTACCTAATTTTGTATTTTTAATTTTGTATTCTTAAAGTGAGCCTCCCCTCCCCATCCCAAATTATATGGGGCTTCAGGCTCTGCCATGTCCAGAGGGAAGTTCTCAAACTTGAACGCGTTATCAGAGTCCCCTAGAGGGCTTGCTAAAACCCGGATTGCTGGGCCCCATCCCCAGAGTTTCTGATTCATTAGGTCTGACCCCAAAACTGACATGTCTGACAAATTTCCCAGTGATGCTGATGCTGTGGGTCTGGGGACCACACTTTGGGAACCATTGTCATAGAGGACACGGGTCTTGGCTCTGAGAGGCATTGCTGGGGAAGTGGAAAGAGTACAAGTCTAGGAGTCACTTTGTTGGGGCTCCTGTGTGTGCTGTGTGGCATGGGGTGAACAATGTGACCTCTCTGAACACAGTGTCTTCATCCCTAATCTGGGAATAAGATGAGCTGCTTTGCCTATTCCCAAGGGTTGAGTGGGATAATCAGTAATGACTCTCTCATTGGGCACTTACCAGGTACTGAGCACTTTTCAAACATTATTTCAATTAATTTTCTCAACATTTCTATGAAGTAGGTCCTATTATTCTTATTTTACAGTCTCAGAAACTGAAGTTTAGGAAGCTTCAGCACCTTGTCAGGAGCATTGTATCAGAGGTAGTTTCGGCTGACCCCAGAGCCCAAGCTGTCAACCACGGAGCAGTCCCTGACCCTCAGTGGGAGACCCTGTGAACACTGAGACTTGCCAAACAACCATTAGCTGTGGTTTTTCTAAGTGGTGAGCAGGAGGTGATGTAAGGCTACCTGGTGGGTGAATTACTCTGAAACTGTGGGCAAACCCCAATTAATTCAAGTCTGGGCAGATTGGGAGGGTTCCAAAAGAAAACACAACAAAACACATCAATCACTCAGTTACTCTGGGAAACAGCCACTCTGATAAGACATAGGCATTAATTAGGAGGAAGAGGGAGCAGAGCAAACAGCCAGCAGGAAGACCAGAGGGCTCTTTAACTGCCCCACGAAGCCCAGGGAAGCTGCCTCCCAGAAAACCTGGCAGCACATCACAGACACTGCAGCTGGTTCATTAAGCCAAAGCAGCCATCTTGGGGAAAGGGCAGCTTTGAAGAAAGAAAAAATTGCTTATGTGAGGGGACCAGGAAAAGCCACCAGTGGGATACGAAATGTGCAAATCAGAAATTGTGAGCTCAGGAGCGACTCAGGGGAGCTTACAGAGATAAGGAACCCATAATCAAATGTTCTTCACCTCAAACACCCTTGTCTGAAATACAAGTACCTTTTGGTCACTGGAACAAGTTCCCATGTGCAGGGGTGGGTGGGACAGATGATCACTGATGGCCATTTCAGCTCTCAGTTCCAATGACCCTCTGTAAGTTGGATTCATGCTTCGTTGGTCTACCAGATTTCTTTCCCCAGGTAAGCAAGCATTTGGGTAGGAATACAATGAATGGAAAACATTTTAAATATCAGAAAGAATTTGATGAAATTTCCTGCCAAAGTTTACTAGGAAAAATGTTGTTATAACTACGACACACGAGTAGGAATATTGGATAACAAATTACTTTATAAAAAAAGGGGATTGTTGTGAGGAGTCCAATAAGGCAATGGGTGTCTGAAAAGTACTTTGAAAACTGGAATTATTACTCATTAGAATAAAGGCATGGACAAAAATTGGGATAATTTTCTCAATGAAGACATGTGAAAAGTGACTTGACTTAGTAATTGCAATAACTACTATAGACGAGTTTTTATAAGATATGGAAAAAGAAGAAAGAATCCATGTGCATTCCAGAGGTAAAATGCTCAGCTGATTGTGCTGATGGAATGGGGCTATGTGAATGGGCAGAAAAATGACCTTCAAAGTGGACAAGGTCATGATGTGTTTAGCAAAAAGCAACCCAAATAGCATATAAAGTGGTTGGCTCTGACCTAGTAAGTATAAACCAGGGAAGAATTTCAGTCTTGCAGATTGTTTCTCACCTGTGACACCAGTTTAGTCAAGATAGCTAACAGAATATTTAAAATAATCTAGATCCTTAGAACTTACAGGAACCATGGAGGTAATGTAGTCTATTGATGACTATAATTTTATAGATGAGAAAGCTGAGCCCCAGAAGCTAAGCGGCTTATTTAAGGTTCTATAACTATAGACTACATTGTATACAAAAAGGAAAACATTGGTCTACCTTTCCTGAAACCAAGGTACCTGATAAAGTCCACCTTAAAGAGTGTGGGGAATTTCCAGAGTCTCTTTAGGTTTCTTGAAGTGGAAAGTTGACCAAGTGCTACTTCAAAATGCCCCTTTGCATTGTTATAAAAGACAAATAATTGAAATGGATAGATAGATACCTCATGACTAGTAAGATTTTCCAAATAATCTTATATAAGTGATTCCTAATAAATCACACAGACAGGACTTCACAGTGAAATCACACGTGAGTCTAGAACAAGCATAATGATGACAGCCCAAACATCTGTTGGTTTTGGGAATAAGTCTTCCTATTTTAGAACTGGCATTTAATCATCAGGAGATGGGACTTGATAGAACTTCAGAGGATTTTTAGATATCCACCAGAAGATCTAACTCCTCTGTCCCTGTGTTAATTGGAAGTGACAGACATCGCTAGAGAGATTCTCTCTCTAGTTTCGTGAGTTCCTATAGCTAGTTTGACCACACACCACAGAGAGTAGAGAAGGCAACAGAGGACAGAGAGCTTTGGCACTCTTCTGACGTGTTATTGGTGATGACTGCACTCTCTGACTTTAACTTCCTAGTCCTGGGACCCCCAGGACTTGTCTGAGCCTTCCTGTGCTATCTGAGCCTTCCTGTGCTAACTGATTTCCTAGGCACATGGATGCCTGACCCAAGCTCTTTGCCTGCTCTCTCCAGCTTACTGTATACTTTTAACTCCATCTATTAGAGGTCTGATCTGTGATCCTGCTGGACCCACACCTCACACCCGCCCTTGGTTGGACATTTGGTCTTTGCCTCTTCTGCCCAGCCCAGCCGTACGTGTCAATAATTTCCTATAATCTTTATTTAATTGATCACTCTAATCTTCCATTTAAAATCTTTTCCATTGTTCATGTGGAATTTCATAGAATTCTCACTAAATGTGGTTTTTAAACTATTAAATTTTCATTAGGACTATGTAAGAGCAGAGTCTGGGTCAGAAGCCAGGTGTAAAAACTGTTGGCATTCATAAGTACCAATTTTAAGAAAATACAATCATCAATAAACATATCTTGCTCCAAAACGCAAAGAGCTGAGGTCAGGGAGGCAGTAAAGTGGGGGAAATGACCTCTCCAATTAGAAGAGTGACATGGACAAATGTAGGGTATATGTGACAAAGAATCATCTTCCCCTGGTCCCTGGAGGGATAAGATATGGAAACTCCGAACACCCAGAGAAGTGATAGGCCTGCGATGGCAGGGCTTTTCCTCACTCCAGTGCAGACTAGTAATGGTAATATTCTTTTATTTGGGCTTTAAAGATAAAGTAGAAGAAAGGCACCACTTGTTCTGATGCCTGGTGAAGCCACTGAAAGTTCTAGAAAAACAAGAAGCCTGGGAGGGACTGACCCCAAGAAGGTTGAAGGTAAGTTAGAAAATCGTATTCTACTTACATTGGAGAGACTCAAGGACTGGCTTAGGCTGTGATAAATAGTAAGAAAAGAACAGCAGTTCAGATGCTTAATGTTCATATGTCTTTAAATCTTGCTTAAAATAAAATGCTTTATTGGTACTAGGTAAGTGTTTGTTATCATGTGTTGTTTTAGTGGAAAGACCTGTTAAGCTCTAGTTGTGTAGGAAAGCAGGCTGGTCTTTGGCTGGGCTACCATGTGGATGGGGAGTTGGGCTCTTTGGAGCCTAGTTCAGTCACTCAGGTGGCCCCGCCCATCCACAGGTGTCCATAGCACTTCCGTTACCAGCATCTCTCCTAGGAAGATGCAAACCAGGCTCCAGGAGCACCAGCTCAGGAAACTCCAGCCAACAGGATCACAACAAAGGCCACAATAGTTAAAGATGGAATGGGACAAGTACACAGAAGGATGAAAACTCAAGCAGGTGGCAAGTGCGTGCATTTTTTATTATGATCTTTTTAACACAAAATAGTGCTTTTGGCAATTTTTTTTTCCCCAAAAATGAAAGCTTTGGATTTCAAATAGGGTTATTTGCCTTTCATCTGTGTTTTCTCTACTGCTCTATTTTCTAAGCCATTACTTTCATCTTTGAAACCTGTCATTGTGACTCTTGTATCAATGTAACTATCACTCAAAAAGCTTTTTACTCTTTGGGTCGGAAATGTTTAATATCAGGCAATTTAAATGATTTTATTTGTATTGACCTCATATTTGTGAGTCATGCAAGATGTACTGTGAAATCAAATGTTCAAAGATAATAAGTACCTTTATTTGACTTTTTTCCTTCCAGATGAGCACAACAGCTGAGGGCTCCTAAGAGAGTCATGGAAAACTGGAAAAGCTGGTAAGGACCCAAGGCTGGGTCCCTGAAAGAGAGGGCAGGAGAGGGGTTGGAGAGCTGGGACTGGAAAAGATGAATACCTACCTACTCAATCTCAAGGAGGAGAGGAGACCTGACAGATTTTTCTCTTTCTTTCCTGGTGAGAGAAGGAGCCTGGCTGACCCACGCTGGTTGCAGGGGCTCAGATGGGATAGAGGAGTTGGAGGCAAGAGGGTGGGAGCGGAGGCTTGAAGGTGAGCAACGGGCAGGAAGTTGGAGTCGGCCTGGAGTTGCATTACGGATATACTACAGCAAGAGAAGGGTGAAGAGGAGAGACAGAGGGGACAGGGAATGAGAAGAGCAGATTCTGGAAGCTTGATTTGGTTTGGGTCATAGATTCCTCCAGTGGCAAAAGTGTTTTTTGGCAAAGCTCCCTTTAAAAGATTTTAACCAACCAATTAAAATATTTATGGAACTTCCCCTGGGAGTAGCTATCCAGGTTGGAGGAACCCAGAATATAAGCCTTAGTCTCCCACTGAATGTGCTGATCTCCTAGTTTGCACAGACTACTGCCTGTGAGACAATTGGTGAGAGACGATGAGGCACTACAATGAATGTTAAAATTATATGGCGCAGACGAGGAAAGGGGCATATGCTTTCCTGGGATATCTCCTTTAATCCTAACCACAAGCTAGTGTGGTTAGATGAAGAGACTGAAGCTCAGAGAGCATTCGTTAGGATTTCCCCCAAGGCTGTCAGTGTTGGAGCCCGAATTCAAACTCAGGTCTGTGGACCGGAAAGCCACTCTGTTTGCCCATCACCACACGGGCTTTGAGTCAGAACCCTTGGGTTTGAATCCTGGCTCTGCCAGTTACTAGCTGTGTGATTCTGAGTAAGCTATGTAAGCGCTTGAGCCTTGATTTCCTCATCCGATGACTGGGGATCATAGGATTATTGGGAAACTGAAAGAAAGTGATTCAGGTGTGGGGTTTAGCACAATGCCTGGCACCATAAGTGCTCAGCACAAGTTAGCTGCAAGGAGCACAGTATTCAGAGAAGTGGGAGGATTGGAAGCCCCCGTGGGGGAAGTGAGGCTTCAGTCGGATCTTAGCAAATGAGGGAAGCCTGAGAGAATAAGTTCAGAAGAGTGAAGGGGGGTGAGCACTGTTTGAGGCAAGTGTGTCCTGAAGGAGTAAGGGGAGGAGGGGTGGAAAAGTGGAATAATAAGGCAGAAAAAGGTTGGTGTATGTTTGTTGGTTGGTTGGTTGGAACGCATCCAAATAGTGCAAATAGTGCAGCGTGGGTGGTGGGGGGACCCTGAGTGCCCACTTGGGGAGACCAGGACAGGCTACGGCCTGAGGAAAAACGGCCTCTAGTCGTCCTGGGAGAAAAGGTAAAGAACTTTGGGACTGAGTTCAGGCCCCTGGGACATCGTGCGTGCGTGTGTGCGTGTGTGTGTGTGTGTGTGTGTGTAATTTTAATAACCAAAGAAGTAAAGGTGTGTGTGTGTGTGGGGGGTGTTTCTGGGCCAGTTCCTACCATGTTTTCACTGGGTTAGAAACTGTAATTACCAATTTTCCTTACTTTTCTCCACTCTCCTTACACACAAAACAGGCTGGCACAGGGCCTGACCAGATATATTAAAAAAATCAGGAATTTTAAGTGGTTGCTGGCGTTACTAGGGTCGCTGCTAAAGCCTATCACCCAACATCCTGTTTTGTCTGTTTGTTTTGGTTGTGAGAAGGTACTAGCCCAAGACACTTGGCACCTCCTTTCTCTCCGTCCCTTGGTCCCCGAGCCCCTGCCTGAGATGAGCAGTAGTGGCACCTGCTCGGGGCCCACGGGGAACCGCAGCTTGGGAGTCTGTCCTTTGCTCTTGTCTTCCCTGGTTAAAGCGGCCGGCAGGCAGCAGGGCAAGCAGTCAGGAGGGGAGGCCCTTTGCCACAGGGCTCTCATCTATCGCTTTGGAACTGGGCCTGGCTTCCGCTCTCCATGACAGACAGCCGCCCCAGTGCTGCTCCAGTGGGGTTCCCGCTGGGAGCGAAGAAATGAAATCAACTTCTCGGCTTCTCCTACAATGATTTCAAAAGCAAGGATGAATCTGCAGTATTTTGGGGGCCACTTAGCTGTATAGGAGGAATTCAAGAACTTGTGCAAGTGCTAATGAGTACCAAGAATAACTCCGCTGACCTGTCTTGGCATGCAGGGGCCGGGAGCAGAGCTGGGCTGGTCTTTGAAGGCGTTCTGCAGGCCTGCTCTCTCTGTCTGGGCCTGCAGAGGCCAAAGCTTAGCCAACGGGTTCCCTTAAGGATTGCTTAGGAGGGGAGGATAATCTGGAGTGGCCCCGAGCCAGGGCTGTGCCCCTGCCACAGAGGAGGTGGAAGCCAAGGGCTGCCATGTAGGTGGGGGAAAAGCAAATTGGCAATTACCCTGCTCCATGGAGCCTTACGGAGCCTTAATTCTAAGGTACTAGCTTCAGTTCAGCTAGCCCATCCCCTGCCCTGCCCGAGTTCTCTCCTCTCGTGCTTAGACCTAATTTGTCTAGGTGGGAACGGAGCAGGTGAGGGACATTTATTTCTTTAGCTTTGGTCTGGGGTCTAGTCAGGGAAGAAGTGTGTGTGTGAGTGTGTGTGTCTAAACCAATAGGATGGATTACAGACAAGGCAGAAAGTGGACTAGTGGTACCAACTCTTCAAGAAGGCCATAGAAAGCCTTTATGACAAACACTAAACATGATTCTGTTTAGCGGGATGGAGTTGGAGCCAGAAGGACCCCTCTCCTGGACCCAGATGTTCATTCATTCATTAAATCAATCAATCATGTTAATTCAGTCATCAACATTTATCTAGCACCCACTATATACCATCCGCTGTGCACAGATTGGATTAGGGCCTGGCCTCTTTCTGCCTTCCAAGTGCTCACAGTCCTATAGGGAAGGTAGAAATATGAACAAGCAGATAAAAATATATATAATAAATACAGAGTGACACATGCAAGAAATAGGTAAAGAGACGCCAGAAGCAAAGAAGAGGGTGGGCCTACCTCTGGGGGCAGAGGGTGACATTTGGCATGCAGCTTAGATGAGGAGGTGTGGACACTAGATAGGTAGGGAGGGGACGAGTGAGCATAACACGTTCCAGGACTTCCAGGAGCAGGCCTGGGCCATGGGGAAACAGTGGGACGTAGGTGTGGATGGGCGGGCAGAGCAGGGCATGGAAGTTTTAAGGAGGAGCTAGAATCTGGACTTTGAGGAGCATTTGGACCAGGGAGCGGAGGAGGCATCCTGTGAAGGTCCATGTGAGTGAAATGCAGAGGCCCGAAGGAGAGTGTGGTTCTTTCCTTCAGCACACAGGTAGGAGGCAAAATTGCATGGGGGTTAAGAACACGGGTTCTGCACTAAGCCGGCCTGAGTTCAAATCCTGGCTCTGCCGGCTGCCAGCCCTGTGACCCAGGGCAAGTTCCTTTGCCTCTCGAAGCTTCAGTTTCCTCATTGTGGATGATGGTGATGCTTAGAGCAGCAGGGCTGTGGTGAGGACTGGTAGTTGAGCACTTGGTGGGGTAACAGCACAGCCCTCAGCAAACATCATTACTCCAGTCAATTTCCTAGTGCTCGTAGGTTTTCCTCCAAAGTGTTTCTTGCATCTTGCTTTGACCTCTCTTTTGCAGCAGCAACCACCACACCTTCTGCACCTGAGCATTGCCATCTTTGCCCCACATCTGGATTTCTGCACATCTATGAAGCTGGCCTTGCTGGCTTGCTTTCTTCCCCTGCAACCAGCCTGCAGACCAGCCCCAAGCACACAGCCCTTTGCTAAAAGACTTGACGCTCCCTATTTCAGAGAAGCACCTTATCCCTTCACAGGAAAAATGAAGGCCAAAGAGCTAAATGACCAGACCACACTCCAAAGCCACTTGGCCCTGGGTCCTGGGTCTCCTACCTTCCCTCTCACAGGCTGCCCTCTTTCCCCAACTCCTTGTTCCAGTGCCCTATTATTCCCAGCTCCAGAGCTTCTCCAACCCTCCCTGGGAGATACCGAGGTGGGGAGGAAATGACCTGCATGAGCCCTGCAGTCCATAACTTAGAGTTCGCAGCCCAGCCCTGCCCCTTGCTAGTGGAGTGAGCTTCAGCAAGTCAGGTTACTGGCCCAAGTTTCCCAGTCACTGAGAGGGCTGTTATGAGAAGAGCTCCGTGCAGTGTGAGAATGAGGGTGGTGGATGGGATTCTAACCTCTGTGAAGGGCTTGGTAGAGCGTCTGGCACACAGTACCAGGCTCTGGGATGTTGAAGCTCCTTCTTTCTGGTCAGGTGGGTCATCCCCAGCCCCAAGAGCCCACCATGATGGTTTGCAACGCTGCCTCCCATTGGCTCTTCCTTCCTTCCCTTTCCAGTTTACATACCCCCAGTTACCCCGACAGTTAACACCCCTCCCTTCACCTCAAGCTGTTCTCTACCTCCTGAATTCCCCGAAGCCCCTACCTCACTGCTTCACATGTAGATTTAGAACTCCAGGAAAAGGGTAAAACTTTATTTCAGAACTAGTTTTAAATATCCTTAAAGACCAAAGCCAGGTCGTTGGTGGGCCAAGGCTCCAGGAGCTGAGAGGTTTCGGGTATTTTGGAGCAGGCTTGAGCGGTGCTTATTAGGAGCTGAAAGCACTTCCAGAGCAGACCCCACAGGACTGTACTCAGACATCCACCTGCGGACTGGGAAGCAGAGAGGCCAGAACCCAAACAGCCTAGCACAGGAGCCCTCAGGATGACCCCGGTGGGTTTTCCTTCTAAGGAAAAGGGAGAGGCCAGTTTTTGTCAGGTGTGGGCCAGCTACACATCTGATTGTGTTCTGATCTCAGAGGAACCCAGGGGCCCTGTCCAGGGCCTGTGTGCCAAGGAGGAAGCCGTGCTGCTTGCACAGGGCCTGTGAGCCCGTATGATAACTCCATCCCACCCCAATGGAGCCGGAATCTGTTTTAGTCCAGGCGTCTCTGGGACGGGGGTGTGGACTATCCAGTTCCTTCCTGTGACAGCTGTAGACACAGCCAGAACACGGTGCACAGAGCCCAGAGCTGGTTTTTACCTCAGTAGGGAGCCAAGCCCAATTTGGAGAAATGTTTATTTGTTTTTTTAAAAACATAAAAATCTACTCACGTGACTTGAGGGAATACTAAACACCTGTTTGCCGGTAGACTCTCATCTTGGGTGTTTTTTCCGTTTTTAGGAGTGGGTGGGACTTCCTCCAGAAACTGCTGCTTTCCTAGAAACCTGGACTGAGCCTTCGACTTGTTATGTCATTTTAGCTTTTGATTTACGTATGCGTGTATTTATTGTTAACTCTCTCAAAGGGATCCCAAAAGGGAAAAACAATGAAGCCAGTTCCCCAAAAGCTTTGAAAAGATGGTTTCACTCAAACTTAGCAAAGGACTAAAATACAACCTCACTAGCAAAAATTCACCCCCTCAGTGAGCACTATCCAAAGAAGGGTCTCTAAGAAGACACTTTCTGTGTCACTTCCTGCTCACTGGGAAAGGTCAGAGGTCCAGATTTTGACTAGCTTTCCCAGCAGTCTTCTTGTGCTGAGAGAGGCCAGCCCCACCTCATGTCCACAAAGCCATTGGCTTTCAATGACTGAAAGCTGTTTTCGTCCCCGTGGAACAAGGAAATACATATCCCACTTAAAATGAATGAAGCGAGTCCCCTCTCTCTCCCTCCTAGGCATCCACAGCCAAAGGGAGATTTATAGGCTTCTCAATGATCTGTGATATATTAACTTTTACTCTTAAATATTCATTAGAAAAATAGTGAAGCCATGGACGTAAGGACCTCACTGGTGTTATTGATGGCAGGCTTTGGGATTGGCCTAATGCGCAGCTTAAACCATCTCCTAAAGACAAGAGAAATGATTGTCAAGGGGCCTTTTTTAGAAAGGTAACTCCCTTTTCCCCCATTCTATTGGGAAACTGGGGTCAAGGACAAGCGACAGAAGTGGGACTGGGACAGAGATGGGTGGTACTCGGTGTGTAATTCTTGGGGCACAGGGATGACCCAGATTCTTCTCGGAAGAGCTTGGAAACAAGGGATTCTTTGGTTTCTGAGATTTTCTCATGGGGAAAGGAACAACAGAGTGTTATTTGGCTCTGGTGGAAAGCTGATTTAAAAGCTAAAAGCACCTAAGACAGAGGGGTTAGAGGTGAGAAAGCCTCAGATGAGGCTTATTCTTTGGAAGGTGTCATCCTAGATGTTTTGACTTGGAGGAAAGAGCCAGGGATGAGGACCATCTCTCTGCTATAAATGATAACAACAACATATACACCAATACAAAGAATAATCACAGTTGTTCTGGTTGCCTGTTTTCACCTGCCTGGGTTAGGCTTTAATTGCATGAGATGGAGGGACACGGTGGGGAGGCTCAGCTGTTGGTCTCACCATAGCACACATCCACCTTACTCAGGGAAGTCCATTTTCAAACTTCAAAGGTGAGTTTGTGATCACATTTACTAAGCTCTTCTTGATGACCCTATTTAAAATTTTATTCTTCTTTTAAGAGGTATGGCACAGGATATATGGGCGCAAATTTTTCTCCAGAATTTTCCCTGTCTCTATAGGAGTAAAAAACTGAAATAGGTGCTTATTTATTTATTTTAAAGCTCTCCAGCTACTGGGGACAGCAAGGACTTTTGCCATTTAATTTTTGTTATTATCCAGCTCATGAAAATGTATTTCTTAATCCTCCAGCTACAGATGCTCCTGATCAGGGAAAGCATAAACCGATATGTCCCCTGTACTCCAGGAGCATATAATTTAAGACTAACAACGTGGCATATACACAGAGAGACGTGCAGAAAATACCCAAGGAGCCAGCATCAGTGGCAGGATGAAGACATGGGCTTTGGCCCAGAAGGGAGAGGAAAAAGAATTGTGTGAATCACAGAGGCTGCTAGGTATTTAGGTGCAAGGTGAAAATTCTCATCTTATATCCACTTCAGTCAAATTTATATGGAGAAAATGACCAAGCCAGTGTTGTTAACCCTTTTGATTACCAAATGGTATTACCTAGCAGGTTTGGCGAGTCAAGAGAATAACAATGAAGGTGACTGATCACAAAATGACATGGCCTTAGTTGTAGAAAGGCCTTCAGGAGAAGACAGCTTTGAAGGTCTCACCCAACATGGGTGGGGAGAAAGTAGTCTGATGCACTGAGGGAGATGTTCCAAGTGTGTGGTGTACACAGAGGGAAAAAAGCATTTCCGCTCTGGCTCTGCCCTGGAGAAGCAAGTGGCATATAATAAGCTGGGTGCCTTGTAGGCATTCTTGCTCTCCACGGGTAAGCTTGAGGGAGGATTAGAATCCTCCATGCTCTGAAGCCTAGGGCTGCTCTGCCCACATCACCTGGCAATGAGGCTCTGGCCTCATCTGATGGTACTTGGATGCTAAGAAAGGAGGTGCGAGGTCCTGGGTGTTATCTCTGCTGGGGACTAGTGTCCACCTTGCTCTGTGCCCTTGGGTGTGCCACTTTACCTCCTTAGTTTTTATTTCCTCATTAGCAAAAGAAATGAGTTGGACTAGATGTTCTCTGGAGCCCTTCCAATTTTCCAATTCTATGAGTCAGGTGCACTTTTAAAAAAGTATACTCTTTTAATTGGGAAAATAGCAATGCTGAAGCCCTAAAAGGACAGAGAATCTCTTGTTTTTCCCAATTAGTTCTGCCTTTGTGAATGTGGAGGCGGGAACCCGTGCAAACTAGCGCTTAGGGGAGAAAAGAGAGAGGAGACATCTACCTGAGGTTCAGGGGTCAGGTAGATCCTCTGTGTGGACAGGGCTACTTCAGACCCATGCGAGTGGAGCGCATCAGTAGTGGTTACCCATGTGCTCCCACGATCATCCCAGGAGAGGGGGATCACCTCTAGTCTCCACTACACCCGTCCTCAGCCCCTCCCTCCAGGGGCCTCTGGGCTGCATCAGGCCAGGTGTGCTGCCCCTGGCTCTGGCTTCCAGTTTAACCCAATACTCCAGGGCTGCCTGATTTTTGCCCTTCATACCAGAAAAACTTATTTTTTTCATGATTATCAAAGTAATATACACCACTTCAGAATAATAGAAAAGTACAGAAAAGTATTAAGAAGCAGGAACACAAAATCAGCTATAATCCCATCACCCAGAGCTATTTACATTTAAGTGCATCTTCTTCTAATGTATTTTTTTTTTCCTTAACACAAACGCACAAATTTTGTGACTGTTTTTTTTTTTTTTTGGCTGAACCTTATAGCATGTTTCCATGTCATTAAATGTATCTGGCCCCACTTCATCTCCCACTGCTTGCCAGTGCTGACCTTCTTGTGGCAGCCTTGACAAAGTCAGGGCATTCCAATCTCCACTCCTTCGCCCATGCTATTTACCTGCCAGAAGCACAGCCACTAGCCATTAATTTTTAGTCTTGTGACTCTTTAGGGCCCTACGTCCTCCATGAAGCCTTCCAGGCACCTCGGAGGGCTCTCCTGACTGGGCCTCCATTCCTGACACCCCTCCCCTTCCCTGGGCTCTGGACCATGCCTCTGGGCCTTAATGTATGCTGCTCTGGATGGTTAGGTCTCTTTACGTAGATGTCCCTCAGGCAGTAGTGTGATGGGAAATATGTAACAACTGGCTTCCTGGAAAAAAATGTATGCATATATATACATACATAAGTTTATTACATATTTTATTGATATCAAGGATGTATATTATGCAATTTATAAATAATAATAAAATAATCAATACTCTTTATTGTAAACTCCATATAGCCAATTGATTCCCACAGAATGCTCTCAGTGATTTTTGCTGAACTTTTGTATTGCTAGCCAACTCGTTGCAAATGATAAACATGTATAGTTCTGCTATAAATGTTGCTTGATATTTTCATTTACATTAATAAGATAAAAACGAAACAATGAAGACGTGTGTTAGAACTTCAATCCTTCAACAATGACATGAGCTACTTCTTTAATGTATCAGATAATTGTTTTTGAATCCTGGAAGAATATTTCCTCAATTTTTTGTGCTATTTACAATCAGAGCAACTACAGACATAATACACTTTTAAATTCATTATTAACATTTTCTCCATGGCTTTCTTAAGTCTAGACCAGAGGCTGGCAATTTATGGCCTGTGAAATCTGGCCCACCACCTGTTATTGTAAATAAAGTTTTATTGGAACATGACCATGTCCATTTGTTTATCTGTTGTCTATAGCTGCTTTTGTGCTACAATGGCAGAGCTGCGTAGTTGCAACAGAGACTGTATGACCTACAAAGGGAAAAGTATTTACTACCTGGCCCTTACAGAAAAGCTTTGCTGACCTTTGCTCTACACAGTCAACGAAACAATAAATCAAGCCCTGATTAATTGTATTTATATATATACACGTATTTATTTATGTAAAATGCATTTGTAGTGTTTGCCAATTTCCATGTGTAAATACAATCATCACGGCTGCTATTAAGCAACCAGTGTGATTGTTACTAATGGAGAGTTGAGAACTTGCACTTTAGTACATCATTATATATATTTCCATCATAAATGTCAATAACCTGAAGAACAGAGATAATAGTAAAATGTAGGAAAATAATTCCTGTAGGGGCACTTACACGTCATAGATGTTTGGTGATCGTGATGGATGGACCCGAGCACACGTGTGGACCCACACACCGTGCAGCAGGAGGCAATGATAAACCACTGCTATATTTTGCATTTTTCTCTCTCTCTTTCTTTTAAACCTTTTAACCTTGAAAAGCCTATGATGAGACGGTCCAAAATGAAATATGAGATAGTGCTGGAAGATGAGACCCCCAGGTTGGAAGGCATTCAAACAGTTGCTGGGGAGAGCAAAGAACAAGTACCAATAGCACTGTTGCTAATGACGCAACTAGACTAAAGCTGGAAGGATGTCTCGGGGCTGAAGGGCACACAGGTGAAAGGGAAGTCCGATGCCATACCCCACACACACGGTTGGAACAGGGAACGTGAGAAGCGTGAACCAAGGTAAACTGGAAATTGTAAAGCAAGAAATGGAACGTTTAAATATCGCAGTGCTTGGCGCTAGAGAACTAAAATGGACTGGAATGGGACACTTTCAGCCAGACAGTTACAAAATGTTCTGCTCTGGAAATGACAAACTCAGAAGAAACGGAGTGGCTCTAATACTGAGGCAAGGTGTAGCACAGGCAGCTAGAGGCTCTAATGCAGGGTCTGACCGAATAATATCAATCAGACTTCTGGGAAAAACCTATTAACATAACCATCATCCAAGTCTATGCTCCAACTACGGATGCTGAAGAAGATGAAAGCAAAAGTTTTTATGCAAGTATCCGAGAAGAAATTGATCATACACCCAAATGAGACATGCTGATAATTATAGGGGACTGGAATGCAAAAGTAGGAAATAAATTGGAATCGAACATTGTCGGGATATTTGGACTAGGGGTCAGAAATGAAGTAGGAGACTGGCTTGAGGATTTCCACAGAGCCAACAATCCGTCCATGGCAAAACTTGCTTCAAGCAACTGAACAGGCAACTGTCTACATGGACATCACCAGATGGCCAATCCTGAAATCAAATAGACTATGTAATTGGAAGCAGGAGATGGAGAAGCTGTATTTTCTCTGCCAAAACAAGACCAGGAACAGATTATTGTCCTGACCGCGAACTGTTCACATCAAATAGCGGAGTAGAGCTGAAGCAGAGCACTACAAGAACCGTAGTGCCAAAACATAATGTAAACAAAGTTCCTAATGACTTTAAAGTCCACATAAAAAAAAGATTTGCATAGCTCAGCGCTAGTCTTCCTCACCAAAAAAAAAGAAAACCACACACAAACAGATTTGCATTATTAACCTTAATTGACCTAGAACCAGAAGAACTGTGGACTGAAACCAGAAATATTATTAAGGAAGAATGCAAAAAGACAATGCCTGAAGTAAAAAGAAAAGAAAAATTGAGATGGATGACAGAAGAAACACTAAAAATTGTTAAGGACAGGTGAGAAGCCAAAGTAAAAGGTGAAAAAAGCAGGGTTAGAATCCTGAATGTAGTTTTTCAGCAACTATCAAGTAGAGATAAAGAGAACGACTATGAAGGCCAAGGTAAAAGAATAGAAGAAAACAACAAAAAAGGAGGAACAAGAGCTCTCCTCCAGAAGACCCAAGAAATCAAAGGAAAATTTAAACCTAGATTAGAAATGCTGAATGACCAACAGGGAAGCACACTATCTAATCAAGAGAAAATAAAGGGAAGGTGGAAACAGCACACTGAAGATCTAGACAGAAGAGAGGAAAGGATGGCAGATGCCTTTGAAGAAGATTCTTATCAGGAAGAACCTGTAATTCTTGAAAGTGAAGTGCAAGTGCCCTGAAAGTACTGGGAAGAAATAAGTCACCAGGGGTAGATGGGATGTCAATAGAAGTATTTCAAGCCATAGAAACTGAATCTGTCAAAATCCTAACAAGAATATGCCAACGAATATGGAAAACAAAACAACGGCATACAGACTGGAAACACTCAATATATATCCCGATCCCCAAGAAAGGAGATGCCAAGGAGTGCAGTAACTATAGGACCATTGCTCTGATTCCCCATGCAAGTCAAGTGATACTCAAGGCACTGCAACAAAGGCTTTTTCCTTATATGGAATAAGAAAAGCCTGCTGTCCAGACTGGATTTCAGAAACAGAGAGGCACACAAGATCTAATTGCGATTATTCATTGGCTACTGCAGTGCTCCAAGGCATTTCAGAAGGTTAGTCTATGTTTTATAGACTACGTAAAGCATTTGACTATGTGGATTATGAAAAGCTATGGGTTGCTCTGAAAGAAATGGGCGTGTATCAGCACTTGATTGTCCTGATGCATAACCTGTATTGTGGACAAGAAGCCACAGTCAGGACAGAATAAGGAGAAGCAGAATGGTTTCCTCTAGGCAAAGGTGTCAGACAAGGGTGCATCTTATCTCCCTATCTGTTTAACCTGTACACAGAACTTATCATACAAAAAACTGGGCTAGACTCAGAGGGAAGCATGAAGATTGGAGGGAGAAATATCAACAATCTAAGATATACAGATGACACCATCTTACTGGCAGAAAGCAGCCATGACTTGAAACGACTTCTGACGAAAGTGAAAGAAGAGAATGCCAAAGCATTTGAACATCAAGAAGACAAATCATGACCACAGAAGACCTACACAACTTTAACATAGACAATGAAGACACTGAAATTGTTAAAGATTTTGTTTACCTTGGTTTAGTCATCAATTTGTATGGAGACTGCAGCCAAGAAATCAAGAGAAGACGGAGACTTGGAAGGGCAGCAATGAAAGAATTAGGGAAGATCATCAAGTGTAAGGAAGTGTCATTAGAGACTAAGGCCAAGACTATCCACACCCTCGTATTCCCAATTACTATGTGCGGGTGTGAAAGCTGGACATGAAGAAGGCTGACAGGAAAAAAATGGATTCATTTGAAATATGGTGTTGGAGGAGAGCCCTTTCTGGACTGCCAAAAAGACAAGTGGGTCCTAGAGCAAATTCAGCCTGAACTATCACTGGAGGCAAAAATGACAAAACTGAGGCTGTCCTACTTTGGGCACATCATGAGAAGGCAGGACTCTGCAAAAGACAATAATGTTGGGAAAAGTTAAAGGCAGCAGGAAAAGAGGAAGACCAAATATGAGATGGAGTGACTCCATAAAGGAAGCCACAGGCATGAGGCTACAGGAGCTGAGTAGGGCTGTTGAGGACAGGACACTGTGGACATCACTCATTCATGCAGTTACCAGCAGTCAGAGCTGACTTGACAGCATGTAACAACAAGGAAAATAACTAGGAACAGAGGAGTTTTGAGTATTTACTACAGTTTCTTTTTTAACATAATTTATTTAATTCTAACTATTTATAATTTAATTTTTAAATAATGGTTGGGCTTAATTGCAAAATTCTTGGAAATTTAACAACTGGCTCTGTCAAGGGTGAGGGCTTTCATCTTTGGTGAAGAAATATGATCCCAGCCCATCTGGGTGGCTCCTCA
This sequence comes from Diceros bicornis minor, assembly GCF_020826845.1. Taxonomy (NCBI): domain Eukaryota; kingdom Metazoa; phylum Chordata; class Mammalia; order Perissodactyla; family Rhinocerotidae; genus Diceros; species Diceros bicornis. Next base: position 53,605,095 of record NC_080744.1, on the reverse strand, counting down.
CTGAGCCCCAGCCCTGAGGGAAGTTCTGCCCAGGACAAGGGCACGCGAGGGTCCCATGCTCATCATGTCTTTATTTAAACTTGAAGAAAGAATCCTCTTGTGTGTAGCAGGGGCTCCAACCCCATCTGTTGATTAGAAAATTACCATGCACTCTGGCGGCTATAGGGAGTACAACCACGAACCTCCACCCACTATGTGCGGAAATGAATCATTCCAGACAGAGCCATCCAGAAGGCACAGATGGTGCCCTGACCCTGTATGACCTGGGCTGGGTATTTTATGGGGCTAGAGCACAGGGCTTGGCCAGTCCGCCCTGTCAGCTCATGCCCAGCTTTCTGCTTTGGAACTTATATCCTCTTCTACCACAGGAAGGCTGGAGGGGCTGGCTGACCGAAGCCAACTTAAGGTTCTCTGGGGTCATGTGGCTTTGGCCTGGAAAGACAATGGTCAGGACCCATGATCTGAACCAGTTGGTGTTTTCTCTAAGGAAATCCCATTCCCCAAACCCTCCACTGTCAGCTGGTTGGTGGCCTTGGAAACAAGCTGGTTTTCTGACTAGTTGCTTTAAGTTTGCCCAGAGCCGCAAGATGTGTTGCTGAGGCATCTGCATGAAATAGCAGGGAGAGGACGGGTGCCCAGGAGCTGCAGGGCTGGGTTCCTATCCCACCACTACCACCAGGCCACGTGACCTTGGGCTTGTCACTTAACCCCTCTAAGCCTGTTTCCTTGTAGGTTAAATGCCTCATAGGATCATTGGGAAGTCAACTGAGCTAATTTATGTGAAAACATGTTGCAAATAGCAAGCATAAGAGAACTGTGAACAGGACTGGCACCAGAACCTCTGCTGGAAATACCAGGTGCTAAGTAACCCATGTTCTTTAGAGTGTTGTCAGAAATTGGGGCCAGATTCCTCCAACTCCAGGGCTCCCAAGGAGGCAGGCCCAGTTACCATCAAGCCCCTCCTCCAGCCCCAGGTAGGGAGGTAAGTGGGAGAAGGGAGGTAGGAGTAAGTGAGAAAACAATTCACTTCTGCCCATCTCATTGTGACTCTCATCTTGAGGTCAAGTTGGGGGCGTGTATCAGAATCATTTATGGAGATTGCAGGGTGAGAGGACCTGCAGGAGGCAGCAATTGTCTTATTGTTTCAGGCGGGATGCTTGCTGAGATGATGAGGCTCCTGGTACCATCTGGTGGTGGGGATATAGTGATGGAGTTTTGGGGAGAGTTTCACCTGTATCCATAGGAGTTTGTGGGGCTCTGTATGAATGTGGAGGCCATGCCTCCTTCAGCCTTCTGAAGACAGGAGGCTCAACCAAGGAGAGAGAAGGGACTAGGGTGTAGCACGTCTGAAGGGGTGGGATCCTCCCTCAGCTCAGTTCTCTCCAGCTCTCAGAGGGTGGGGAAGAAGACCCCAGTGGTTTCTGAGGCTTTGTAAAGGAGGACAGAGTGGGAGGGGCATGGACCACTGGAGAAGCCAAAGGGAGTCACAGCTGTCCTTCTCGGTGACAGACGGGCTGGGGTCACACTGACAGGGCCCTCAGAAAGCCATACACGTGTTCTCACAGGACCATCATGCAGCCAAGGCCACCAGCAGCAAATGGGCCCAGAGTGAACAAGAGTGAGACCAGCCAGCCAAGAAGCAGTTAGGATCTCTGTTTCCCCCACCTGTACCCCTCTACCCACTCCCCTAGAGAGGGTAGGCCCTGCAAAGGGCGAGGGAGCAATCCCAGAACCAGGCCTGCTCTCCCACCCCACCCCATGGCACCCTAGTGGGAAGAGGAGTGAAAGAGGAGAACTATCCCCTCCCCACTTCAAATCCCACCTCCTCCCCAAATCTAGCTCATGACGGAGAAAAGGAAGAATGTCAAATCAGACATGAGACTGAAGCTTTAGAATGAAATAAAATAAAAAAGTCAATAATAATAACTGACCAAACGTTAAGAAATGTGCCCAAGATGCTATTAAGGGATAGAAAAGTATGACTTGATAGTACATGGTTGAAGGCAGAGATGGGAGAAATATAAAACTGTTTCATGTTTATATCCCTCTAAATTCAGACGTATCAATAAACCTGTAACATAAGTCTGAGTCTTGAGTCCCTTTGAATTTGGTGAATTGAATCAAATGCATGTATAGAGCAGTGGTTCTTGAACTTGAGCATGCATCAGAACCACCCAGAGGGCTTGTTAAAACAGAAGTTGGCTCCTCACCCAGTTTCTGACTCAGTAGGTATGGGGTGGGATGGAGAATTTGCATTTCTAGTGAGCTTGCAGGTGACATTAATGCTGCTAGTCTGGGGACTACAATTTCAGAATCACTGTGGTCTAGTTGAGAGCATCACTGAGGTGTGTATTTAACACAGCCTTGAAAATAGGCCCCTGAACTTCCTAGGAAGCCAAAAACAATGCTGATTTTATTTATTTCACCCATCTACTTTCCCTGGAGGGAACAATGCTTGAAAGTTGCATTGGTGCTCCTACATGTTAAAGAACTAATTGAAAATCCATTGCCCTACAAATGGCTGAGTCTGTGAGGTCATCCATGATTTCCCCCATGCTCAGGGGGCCAGCTCTGCCGGGGAGATGAGCTGCTACAGCACTCCTCTGAGCAGGGGCCTAACGTGCACAATCAAGGGTGTGTAAGCAGGGACAGGGAGTCATTCTGCTTACCCCTGTGGAAGCAGGAGACATCTTTGCCTCCCTTCTCATCCTCATGCCTCCCAGCCAGTCCTCTGTGGTGTGGCTGGCACCTCCCACTCAGAGGAAGTGCCCCTCCCATGTGGATCCTGCTCAGTCAGGTTTGGGTAGAGTTGATCCTACCCAAAGGGTGGGCATGGTCCCCAAACTAGACCAATGGGAGATCCCATCCTCCTGGCCCTAGTCATCTATTTAGGGGTGAGCAGCTGGCCAAGCAGAGTTCTTTCTGGAATGTTTGCCAGAGATAGGTGATAGGTATTATAATCTCTCTGGAATTTTAAGCTGTAAGGACCAAGGAAATCTGGGACTTCCAAGTGCCATCATGGAGGGAGGGAGAGAGAGGAAGAGAGAGAGAGACAGGGTGGAGGAAGAAAAAGGATGAGAGGAGAGAGACAATTGAGAGACATAGTGATTTTATTAGAGGCATAGATCCAGCTGTACCTGAAGCCTCTATTTTGGACATTCCTGTTACGTGAGTAAATAAATTCCCCTTTTTGCTTAAATTAATTTGAGTTGGATTTCTGTCCTTGTGCCCACAAGTCCCGATTAATACAATCATTGGGTATTCTTACCTTCCTTTTTTACATCTCCAAATATGTTGATTTTCCTCTGTCCTCACTGCACTGCATGTCTTAGTAACAGCCTTCCAACTCTGTGAGAATCAGGACTTTGATTGCTCTGGGGATGCCCGCCTCCAAGTAATGAATCCCAAGTGATGACTTGCCCATTGGACTTTGATGGGGAGGGCTTGGGGCAGCCTAGCTTCAGTACAAAATGACTCTTTCTTTCTAGCACATTTCCTGGGGGCAATTGCAGCTTTATGACTTATAATGTAAGGTCTCTGATGCAAAGAAAAAGCTATCATCTGCCTCGAGCGACCTTCTGGTGTTCAACATGGAACTCCTGGAGTCTTTGGATTGTGCCCTTTCACTGCAGGGAAAATCTCTTAGGGACCATCATGTGTGAACCAGCACCACAGGCTCTGTTATCAACACCAGGAATCTCCTTAGAGCTGGCACCCAATAAAGCGAGCAAAACATCCCAGTAGCCAGACCATGACCTTTCTAGTGATCTAAGTATAGCAGACCACCGATGGTGGCCTGGGTGGTTCCAGACCCATTAGCACTTCCATGCATTTACAAAATAGACCCAAATTTACAGCTTATTAATGGAAATTGACCTTTAACTGAAGATTTCATAGAAAAGGATTTAAATTATACATCACCCAGCAAAACTTAATAAAAAATTTCCTTTAGGGCCGGCCCCGTGGCTTAGCAGTTAAGTGCGTGCGCTCTGCTGCTGGCGGCCCGGGTTCGGATCCCGGGCGCGCACCGACACACGGCTTCTCTGGCCATGCTGAGGCCGTGTCCCACATACAGCAACTAGAAAAATGTGCAGCTATGACATACAACTATCTACTGGGGCTTTGGAGGGAAAAATAAATAAATAAAATCTTTCAAAAAAAAAATTTCCTTTAGATGTTGCTATTCTTTTCCCAGAGTTCCAAACACTGCCAGCAGCCTCATCTCTCCCACTCGTGGCCTCTAATACTTCCCACTCATCTCCTGTAATATTTCTTACTCTTCTTCTAAGGCGGTTCTTCAGGTGGGACCTAGGACAAGCATCTGTATTAGCATCACCTGGGACCTCGTTAGACATGCCAATTCCTGGGCTCTACCCTAGGCCTACTGAACCAGGAAGTCTGGAGTGGGGGCCAGAAATCTGTGTTTTAGCAAACTCTCCAGGCGATTCTGATGCAGGCTCAAGTTTGAGAACCATTGTCAAAACCACTGAGCTAAGTGAATCAGCTCCGGCCTCAGTTACCACACCCTGCCCAGCAACATGAAATGTCAGAAGTGTTCAAGAGGGGCCCACCCCATTGCTCCTGAAGCAAGCTCCTTGGTGGTTTCAACTCTGGCCTCGGATCATGTATTAGTGGCTTCGGCCCATAAGACGGGCAATTCCACTGCTAAGGTGCTAAGTCTCTCCATGTTGTCACACTGGCACCTGGACTGAGAACAGACTAGCACCTCTTGTCTCTGTTCCAGAGTCTCAGAGACTTCAGAGTATGTGAGGGGTAGGGGCAGAGTGGGGCTTACACCACCAGACAAAGCAGAGAAGTGGAATAAAACGTCTGCAAGGGAAGAAACACAAGCATTTTAAAACCCATCCCCTCCCAACAACCCGCGTGGATTATAAAGCCACATTTATCTTTCAAAGTAAATAGCAATCAGTTTGGAGGAGCGAGGAGACTCTCGAATAATGGCCAACATGTGTTGGTGTTGACAGTGACCCATAAATCTCAATTTCTTTGGGAGAAAATGTTGGGCGGCATTTTAATTCCAAGCCATTGGATGAGAAAGAGTGTGATTTACCTCTGCCGTGAATCTGAGGGGAGCATCCTTGGCAATACAACCCAGTGAACTAGGAGTTAAGCACTAATTGATGGCCTGCAACATGCCTCATAACACTCCATTATCCAGATGGGAGTGTGACAGCTGAAACATGGAGCAGCTGCGCCTGGGCTGAGCAGCCATCTAGGAAGGACAAAGGGCCCTGGGGCTGCCTCTGCCACCAAGCCGTCCCCCACATGACTCACGGCTGCCACCTCTGTCAGAGCTCGCGCTGCCCCTGGGTGTGCTTTGGAGCCCTTTGGAGCCTGCCAAGCCCTTGCTTGAGGGTTCTTCTGCTTGTCTCCTCTGCAGTTTTCTCATCATGTGTGGCCAGTCCCAAACCTGGTCTTTGTCCTCCAGGGGAGACAAGAGGCCTTTCTCTGACTTGTCAGTTTGTTGTATCTGAGACTGAGATTCATTGGCTCCTTTTCTCTGTTCTGCCATTTAAAAAAGGCATTTTAGTTAACATTTATTTACTACTTGCTGGACACTCTGCTATGTGTTTTTGTGTACCCTATCTCATTTAATCCTCGCTAACTGTGTGACTTTGGGCCCGTCACTTGACCTCTGTAAGCCTCAGTTTCCTCGTCTTTAAAATGGGGACAATAACAGCACCCAGCTCATAGGGTGGCTGGGGCATGAAATGGAACATTTTGGGGAAGCCCTGGCTTGTGGGAAGGTGCCCACTCAGCCCTGCCTGCCCCCACCCACGCTGCGTGAGGTGCTGTCCACCACATTCCTGGGTCTGAGCCAGGGCCATTCTGCTTGACACCTGCGGTCTACGTGGGGTCTCCTTCCTGAGGAAGGGCATGCATGTTATTGCCTTTGCATCCCCAGCTCTGAGCACAGGGTCTGGGGCAGAGGATGTGCTGAATAAACATGTGTGAAGAGAGGAATGATAGGAGGAAGACTGCAGGGTGAGCTCCAGAAACTCCTGGTCCTGAGCTAAGAAGTCAGGGCTGGGGGACCCCAAGTGGGGACACAACAAAGAGGCTTTCACCCTGGCTCAAGGGGAAAACTGGAAGAGAGCTTAGAAAGCTTTTGTCAGAGAGGAAAGGACTTAAAGAGCTCCCAACTCGGAGTCCAGGTGAGGAGAGTGATTTATCCAAAGTCACACAGCCAGCTGGTGACAAAGTTCGGGCCATAATTCATGGCTGAAGTTTGCCAGTGTGGGCAGCATTTGATCCACCACATTAGAAAAATGCATTACCTGAAACAGGCAGAAGACCCTAGGGAAGGCCGCCTTGAGCAACTTGCTAGGTCCTACTTCCCCTCGCTGGTGGTGATTTAGAGCTTCCTGCCTAAGACTACCCCACCTCCTTCCCCTGTGCTACTGTCAGGTTGGCTTCCAGGGCTCTCCCTGCCCTTTCGCCATCAGGTCTGAGGACTTGGTGAGAAGTGCATCATGACCAGGTGGGAGAGAGGGGCATGGGGAAAAACACAGGCCTTGGAGTCAGGTAGAGCTCAATTCAAATCTCATTGCATCCTCTTACTAGTTTGGACAAGACAAGTAGGCCGTATGAGCCCTAATTTCCCCACATGAAAATGAGAATAACAATATACACTTTATAGGTAATAGGTTGTTGTAAGAATTAAGCCAACTTAAGCAAAGTTCTAGACATAGTAGTTAAGTGTATCCAGCTGGATTTGAGGCAAAGGACTGTGTTTTAGTCATCTTTATATTTCTTTCTATTTCCCTGTTCCTCCAGCACTAGCACACTGCCTCATGTCTGTAGTAGGTGCTAATTACTAGTTCATTGAGTAAATGAGCTATTTTGTGTTCTTTAGAACTTTGCTTCTCAAAATGTGGTTCAGGGACCAGCCACATTGGCATCACCTGGACGCTTGTTAGAACTGTAAGATTTTGTAGCCCATCTCAGATGTACTGAAACAGAACATCCATTTTATCAAGCTCCCCCGGTGATTCATAGGCACATTAAAGTTCGAGAAGCTCTGCTGTAGAAAGCATCAGCTGAAGCTGGGGGAAGCTTAAAACTCCTCTTAAGGTGGTGAGCATTGTGGGGAATTTATAGGCAAGAAAAGAACACAAATATGACACACATCCCCTCTTCCCGCTCTTGTTGGTCTGGAAGTGGTTTCCTGGTTCCATGGAAACCTAAAGGACTTAGAATCACTTCTGTAAGCTTCGTGATGGGAACAGAGCCAGCTCCTATGTGCCCCTGTGTGTGTGCTTTCCGGCATAGACTTGTGGTCTGGAGAGCATTTCTCCCTTGCCAATCAATAGCTGCATCACAGATGTAGAGTGAAACCTCTAGTCAAGAACCCAAGGGACTTCAGAGTCCCCATGTTTTCAGAGGGGGAAGTAGGGCGGGATCTGAGCTGGTTCTCTTGTACCTCTGAGATGTTTCCATTACCTCTCCAGCAGGGGTGTGGAATTTACTAGATGAAATGATTTAAAACTCACTTTAAAAAGGTGTGTATTTTACTCAGCTCTTTGGTGAGGAGGTATATACTCAATGGTCATTTGCCATATGCCTACTCCATGCCTGGGCTGTGGGGGTCCTGGGGCTACAATGGTGACTAGCTTGCCCCCACTCTTGAGGTGCTCTGTATCCAGTGGGGAGAGAGATGCACCAGCAGATAATTAAAGAGCAATGAGCCAAGTGCCGTGGACGAGAGGTCCGCAAGAGGCATGGGAGAGTGGGCTCATATACATATGAGAGAAAGAGAGAGAAGAGAGATACATATACTCATATATAGAGAGAGAAATCAAATGGTTTTGCAATACACACATATAAAAATGCATATAGAGAGAGATAAAATAAAAATACTAAAATGTTAATGATTGAATCTATCTGGAGGGAATACGGTAATTCCTTGTACTATCCTTTCAACTTTTTCTGAACTTGGACACTTGTAATAAAAAGTGGGGAAAACATTGGGACTAGTACATGAATCAGGTGAGTATTATAATGCTAAGACTACTTAATAAATAGTAGATGCTTACAAACGTTTGTTTTATTGCCAGCAACGCTAGTTGCAAAGAGCTTCCACATATATGATCCCATTTCATCCTCAGAACAACCCTGTGGGGCCGCTAATAATCACCCCAATCACCACTGACCAGCGGGGACGGGGAGACGTGGTGACCTGCCCAAGGCCACCCGCTGGTGAGTGATGTAGCGGCACTGAGACCCAAGTGGTTAGACTCCACGTGTAGTTCTCTTTGCTCACCCAGAGGCCCCCTAAGGAGTCTGTGGTTGATTTCCTGCCTGTGCCAGGAACCAAGTGCCTGGACATGAAGAGGAGCCCGGCGTTATCTTCCCAGTCCTGCTCCATCCTTGGGCAACCATCCGCTCCTCCTTTCGGGCTCTGCAAGGGGCGAGGGGAGGGGAGGCAGGCACCCAGGACAAGATGGCAGCTGACCTTGGTCCCTTCTCCTTGGCGGAGGCCGGGGCGCGTCTACACAATGGCCTGGTTGAAGGCAGCCTGTGTGGGAAAATTGCCTCTTAAGGCGAGAGAGACTTGTGTGGGCTCACGCTGAGCACACCCCCACCAAGACGATCGGTCCCCCAGGCGCCGGGCCAGAGGGTGCGTTTTATCACTTACCCGCAACAGGAGCCAGATAAACGGCTCCTTCTTGGTCTCCTGCCAGTTATTGCTTGTGCTGCCAGAAAGTCTTAATCACGCTGTTGAGAGGGGCTGAGCCCCCTCCCCCAACTAGCTGCCAGCTGGCTCCTGTGTGCCTCTGCCGGGCCAGAGCTTCCCGCGCCCCCACGGCAAAGGCCCCCTCTCTGGACCTGGTTCAGAGGGTGCAGTGTTAATACCCACTCTCCAATCTCGTGTATATTTCCAAGCCTCTTTTTCTAACTCAGCTCCCCTCCAGCCTCCCGGGGTGGGGGTGGGGGGCACGTTGCTGAAGCTTAAACAGAACAGGGATAGATCTTTAGTGTCCACAGGCTCCCAGGTGCCTGGCCTGGGACCTGGGTCAGGGCAGGGTCTTGAAAGTGTTTGCTGGCTGTTATGGGCTGAATTGTGTGTCCCTTCCCCCACCCCCGACTTTTGTATGTAAAGTCCTAACCCTCAGTATGTCAGAATGTGACTGTCTTTGTAGATAAGGTCTTCAAAGAGGTAAAGTTAAAGGAGGTCATTGGAGTGGGCCCTAGTTCTTATAAGAAGAGGAGATTAGGACACAGACATGCACAAAGGGAAGAGCATGTGAAGATAAGAGGAGACAGCCATCTATGAGCCAGGGATAGAGGCTGCAGAAGAAACTAACTCTGCTGACATCTTGATCTCAGACTTCTAGCCTCTAGAATTGTGAGAAAATAAATTTCTATTGTTTGAGCTACCCAGTTTGTGGTACTTTGTTATGGCTGCCCGAGCAGACTAATACACCGGATAAACGTGGAGCGTGTTGGAGTGCTAGTTCTGGCACAGAGCTGATGTGTGGCCAAATTGGTGAGTAAATCCGTGCCCAGACACCATCCTCTTTTTTTTTGTGTGTGAGGAGACCAGCCCTGTGCTAACATATGCCAATCCTCCTCTTTTTTTGCTGAGGAAGACTGGCCCTGGGCTAACATCCGTGCCCATCTTCCTCCACTTTATATGGGACACCGCCACAGCATGGCCCGACAAGCGGTGCGTTGGTGCACGCCCGGGATCCGAACCGGCGAACCCCGGGCCGCCGCAGCGGAGCACGCACTTAACCGCTTTCGCCACTGGGCTGGCCCGGACACCATCCTCTGAGTGTAGACTTCCCTGCTTGAACTGGTCATTTGGATGTTGCCCCAGGTGTGAGTTGATAAGCTGATCCTCACCTTCCCCCGTGGGTCTCTTCTCTAGTCTTCCTGCTTCCACATCACCCATCCTGATCAGGAATCCCCAGGACGGGAGCCCCTCTGTGTGGCACGAAGGTGGCAGCCAGGCAGGAACAATAGCGCACAGAGAGGACCTGGTCATGGAATAATTACAAGACCCATGTCACAGGCAGGAGAAATCTCCTGAAAGGAGATTTCTCAGGTGTGGTCTTGATGTCACCAAGCCACAAAGAAGCCATGGAGGGTCCAGCTCAGTCTGTGAAAACAACCCTGTACTTAGAGGAGCCTTGGGCAAAGAAAAACGTTTTAGCCCTTTTGAAATACGCTTGGTCACCTTAAAATTGGCCCAGAATTTTCCGGTGTGACATCGCAGGGCCTCTTCTGTCTTCGGGCTGCCTGGGTTTGTGCTCATCCCTTGTTCCTGAGCTTGACTTCGGGGAAGCAGGGGCTGTGATGGAGGCTGAGATGTGTGAGGGGACCAAGACTTTGTCCAAGGACGGGTTTCCTCCTGGGCACTGAGGAGGTGCCATCGCTCATGGTGGGTAAGGTGAGTGCTAACTTCTAGTTAGAAGTGTCCAGGTCCAGAGAGGCTCAGAGTATGTGCCAGGCTCACCCAGCACTGACAACCACAGTGGGATACCTGTAAGGACAACGTACCAGGTGGGCTCTGAGAAGGACACCAGAATCAGCAGACACCAGCATCAAGGAGAAGGGACCTTGGGAGGCTTCTGCCCCTTTGCCCTTCAGGCAAGCCCACATTTGAGCTGACGAGATTCTCAGTTTCTCTGGCTTGCTGGAGAGCTGTGAGCTTGGAGTCAGACAGGCCTGAGTGTGAATCTTGCCTTCCACTCGCTAGCTGAGTGGTCTGGGGCAGGTTACTTCATCTCTCTGAACCACAATTTCCCCATCTGTAAAGTGGGGAAGCTGACACTTACCTCACAGAGTGGTTGCATAAAGTGAAATAAATAGGCAAAGCATTTGATACATTTAAAAGTTCTTAAAAATAATAGTTACTATTATTTTATGTGTCTTGGTTCTACTCCATTAAGGCAATGTAAGAGTTTCTTTCCAAAAAGCATCAAACGTATATTTTCATTGTTGGTACTGGATCAAAAATGGATGCATGTCTGGCCCTGTGTAAGCAGCATTGGGAAAGAAATTGTCTAATGGTCATTTACTGCATGGCTTGTTCTTACAGAATCCTGCCTTTGTCCTCCTGGGGTTTGAGAATCTCTGAATGGCTCAGGGCAATTGAGTTACACTAGGTTTAAGGCAGGGGACAATGTCCCAAGTTTACAGTGGGTAAAACTTTGCTTTCATATTTCTCTCTCCTGTTAACCGTTAAATAGCTGACAGCAGATGAGGCAGCCGTGGAAGCTCTCAGGGCACTGCAACGACCTCTCAGCGAGCCCTGTTGACTCCCAGGATGTCAGTGCTGGAAGGGACCCTGCACAGTACCGGTGAGAAATCAGAGGCACGGGACGTGAAGGCAGCCACCCAAGGCTGTGCAGCTAGCATGGAGGTGTGCAGAGACCTCAAAGTCATTACCCGGGTTTCTCCGTATATGAGAAAATGAAAACAAAACACAACAAAACCTAGCCTTGCTGGCAGCCAGACCACAATGTTCTCAACTGAACATAGACAACGCCCACAGAATAGGAACGTCGCGCTGCAAGGACTCTCCGCGTTGGTGTTTGCAACAAGACAGAGGACGCCACTCTGAAACCGAAAACGTGACTAAACATACCCCACCTCCCCCTGACAGGAGTGATTGCTGCTCCTGCACCAATGCCAGCTCTAGCCCTGCCTGCTAGAACATTTTTGATTAAATTAAGCAGCAACAAGTTAACAGTAATTAATTATTAGATTATGAAGATACTGATCATCGGATGGCCCCCCTCCCCCTTTGACAGGATCCTATCCAGAATTGCCCTTGCTTCCCAACTCTTCCTTAGTCTTAGCCTGCACAAGCCCAAATCTTCTCAGAAGCCCCTCCCAACTCCTCGTGCCAGGATGCCCCTGGGTTTCTTTGGAGTGCGTCCTCCCTTGCTGCAGCAAGTGAAATAAACCTAACTCTCATTTGACTGCAAGCGTGTTCCTGGTCGTCTTTGGTTGGTGAACTTTAACGTCTGTAAAATGGGCATAATAATACCTGCCCAGTATCTTTTACAGGCATAGTGTAAGAATCAAGTGATGTCTTGCAGGTGGGAATGAGTTTTTCATGTTGAAATTGATAAGGATCTATAAGCTAGTACGATGTGGAATTTCCAAATGGTCCTCTTTTCAGATTTAGAATAAGGTACTTGGTAAATGGAAGATTCCTATTCAAGCTTCTCTTATGTGTTCCTGCCTGAGTTTCATTGACGTCAAGTCCCTCCAACGATTTAGTGTTAGGAATAGCAATTAGCAAAACTGCAGAGACTTGCTGGGGCCCTCCTAGGGCCCTTCCTAGGAGGAAGATCTGAGTGTTTGTGGGTGCCGGCTAGGGCCCTCTGGGAGGAAGATCTGAGTGTTTGTGGGTACCGGCTAGGTGAGGTTGCAGAGCTGGTGATCTGAGTCCCACCTCTGCCTCTTTATGCTGATAGCTTTGCTTTCCATCAGGGAGTGGCTGGGGTTTCAGCCTGGCTGGGAGATAAAGCCATCCGCCCAGCCAGAAAGGCAGCCAGCAGTCCCTCCCTATTTCAAACCCCACCCTCACTGGTGGCCCCACTGCCTCCAAGATGAGGGCCAAACTCCTTAGCATGGCCTTTGAGGCCCTCACCTCTGGCCATTTCTTTTTATGTGCCCCACCCTGGGTCACAGCAAACGTCTCAGGGATTCCTAATTTCATTATCCATTTTTCAAGCCTCCAAGACTGGTTTGTGCTTTTCCTTCTGCTTGCAAAGTCCTTCCACTTCTTTCCCTTCAAGACTCGACTCAAATATCACTTCCTCTATAAAGGCTTCTCAGCTAACCTCTCCTGCCTCAAGGCCTTGTGATGTTTTGTACCTAATTGCGCACTTAGCACGTTGTGTTGAAATTTTGCCTCTCCCAATCTCTAACATACACACGCGCACACACACACACACACACACACACACACACACACACACACACGGCTGTAGGGGGCTGGAAACCCCATCAGTTGGGAAGTTCCTTAAAGAATGAAGCCTGCTTTTTCATTGTTGTGTCCTCAGGGATACATTTTTATACTGACCATGAGGACTGGCACACAGTAAGTGGTTAATAAATGCTGTAATTTGCTACTGTTGATCTTGTTATGTTTCAGTATAAAGCAGTATGTTGTTTTCACTATTTTGGTTTCTTCTGGGACAAGGAAGCTGACGTGTTTTCACTGGAAAGTTTTTTGCAATCATAGAAAGGCTGGTCCTAATCGACTGAGCATCACAGGCTCTGCCCGGCTTTTGGTCATGCCTAGCTCATATGAAAAGAATTTTCTTGATCCCATTTTTCAGGCCTGCCAAGGAGTGGTTCAGTGTGTGTGGTTAATTAGTTATTGCAACTAGTATTTTTCCACCAATTACAAGTACTGTAAGTCTCAGCTTGGGAATTTTTTTTTCATTTCAAGAACCACTTTCTTTTCAGCATGGTGATATTTTATTTTGGAGGAATAAGTTGTCACGAGTATCTTGGGGTTTTATATTGTTTGGGATATGGCTACCCTAGAGGGAGGTCGATATCCAGGGTGAATAGACGTTGATATCCCTCTCTCTTCCCCAGCAGGAGACTTAGAAATTAAGCCAGGTTTGTCCTAAAGGCTGCATTGTTTCTGTGGGAAGAGCCCTAAGCCTGGAAGTCAGGAGACCTGGGTGCAAGTCAAGTCAATGTTTTGCCATTAACTATTTTTGTTTTTCTAGGGGTTCCCAAGGTGTAGTCCCCGGACCCACAGCAGCACTTGTGAACCTGCTAGAAATGCAAATTCCCAGATCCACCCCAGGCCCACTGAATTAGAAACTCTGCAGATGGGGCCCAGAAATCTTATTTTAATAAGATTTATTTATTTATTTAACAAATTTAAGAAAATGTATTTATTTTATAAATAAAGATTTAATAAAATCTTATTTTAATAAGGTTCTGATGTACGCTAAAGTTTGAGAACCTCTGGTTTAGTCAAATCCCTTCGTTTTACCATTTTGACATAAATTTATTTTTTAATTATTCAAATCATTAAAGTAAATATACTCTCTACATACTGTAACATTACGTAAAATTTGGGAGAGATAAAAATTTAGATATAAATTTAACTGAAGTATGAACATTTTTGTACATTCTCTCCTAGTATTTTTTTCTCAAGCACACGTATTTTCACAGTCATAATCACAGGATGCACACAATTAGGTATACTGCTTTTGTCCCACTTAGCGCTGGAACATAAAACTGTTGAGTGTTGCCACCTTCACATCTTCGTAAGAACCAGTTTTAATGGCCCCACAACACTCCATCGAATAGCTGTGCCACGGCTTACTTCACCAGGCCCCTGAGTGTGAACTTGTATGCCTGCAGGTGAAAACACTGTGGACAGACAAGGAGGCCTCCCCTTGGATGCATCTGATCTTTTTCCCTTCACTTCTTCCCACCCATCCCCCCATCCCATTATGGAAAAATCAAAACTATGAGTGTTTCCGGTAATAGGGTCATAAACAGAGACGAAAGGGAAGTTAGCCAATAGCCCTGAGTTTTCCAGAAACTTGGATTCTCTCTTGAAACCCTGAAGCTGTTGGGATATCACTGTGCTACCTTGTGGCTGTGTCTAAGAATTACATCTTCTCTTGAGAAACATGGCTAGCCCCCTGAATCCTCCAGGGGGGACCATTGGAGTTTGTCTCCTTGCCCTAAGCTGGGTGCCTGAGTGTGAGCCCCAGGCTCCCCATGTCTACCTTTCCATAGCAACCCCACTCCCTGCAGGACTGGCTGGGCGCCCACCCATTGTTCTGGTTCCCACACTGGGGCTGAAGTCTGGCCATGACCCTCAACCTGCTTGGCAGAGGTCCAGATGTCCTGCCTGCCCCTGGCCAGCCCCTTTTCCTAGTGGGCTGGACCTGAATCCCCAGCTGAGAGGGCCTCACGTTAAAATAAACTCCCTCCTTGGAACCAGTGTACAGCCACCTTCCTGGCTATGAGAATTGTTGTGCTCCCTGCCCAGCATGGACCCCATGGATGCCAGGGACACCCCAGGCTGAGGTCAGGGTGGTCACATCCCCTTGAGGAATGTAACTGGGACTGCTCAGCACTGTCTTGTGGACCAGGCCTAAAACTGGGCAAGACTCTGGCCCACCCCCGCCTCTCCTTCCCACTGCCTGCTGACTCCTGGCAAGCACCCAGCGTGCCTTGCAGCGTTGTGGCAGCTGGTGTGGAAAATAGGGCAGGGAGATGGTGGCAGTGGGGATCTTGGTACTGGCCAGATGGCTTTTGGCTGGGCCACTCAGTGATTCACGTGTTCTCTAAACCAGTCAGCCCCTCAGTTACTCTCTGAAAATGGATGCTTCACCTGGCCCAGAATTAAAGACTGTGGGTGAAGAGAAGGCAGGCTGGGAGACAGGCTGCTGTCCTCTCACCTCAGGTTTGTGCTCTCTGGGTCTGATGCCCTCGGGTGATGCCTCAGCTGTGGGGCCAAGAAGTCTGCAGTGGATGGGACGGTCTCTAGCGGAGGGCAGATAGGATTTCACTAGAATGCGAGGGCTGGCCTTCTGCTGATTCCGGTTTCATGTACACTCCCAGGTGAATGGATTCCATCTCCAGACACCACGTCAGATATTACTCAGGAGTGACGTTCCCTGCAATTGTGGAGGCCTGTCAGGAGTTTGCAGGCCCCACTGGGGGAGCGATTCTAGGCCTGGCTGAGCCTATGAGGACGAGTGGAGGCGGCAGGTCTGAAGGGACAGGGCAAGGTCTCTTTCCCAGTGGCCCTCTAGGGACAACAAATCCAGGATCAAGCTAATGCAGCCAATCAGGGTCTTTTTTTTTTATTTTAATTTTTTTCTTTTACATTTAAATACTGAAAAAAGAAACTGAAAAAAATGGCCTTAAAACTCTTTATATATCCTTAAATATACTTAGAATCCCTAGCAATATACATGCATATAGTTTTTTCACTGTTGTGATTCAATAAGAGATTATTTAGTCCTGTTTTTTCCCCACCTTATTGCATATAAAATTTCCTCATGCTTATTTTTAAAAGCTACAAGACCAGTTGTTATTTAACCTTTTGGAAGTCACAGGTCCCTTTAATAATTTGCCGACGGTATGACCTCTCTCCCCCACTCAAAATGCACACAGCCTTGGGCGCCATCTTAGGAGGCATCCAGACTCTCTGAAACCCATCTTCCGCTAGGTTAGGATCCCTGGGGTTACACTATGAGTGCCTAAGGGCCAGCAGTAAGCCTTTTATTTCCGAATCCCATCATTAACACTCAAAATCTACTGGAACTTTAGTAGTAGTTATTTAAAGCAATGCTTGTTTAAAGTCGGACGTAGTCATAGCTGGACTCTCCATCCTTGATGGTTTATTTGGGCATTCAGTTGTTTCCAGTTTGTTGCAGTTGTGACCCAGTGTTGCTGTCAACTCCTTCCTATGGTTTTCTTTTTTTCTTCTTCCCGTGAGGCCTATTTTTGGAAGGTGTTTGGGCTTGAAAAACATGTATCCTTTAGGCTCTGTACCTTTGCTTACGCACAAGGAAAGCCTCCTTCTCTTTTGTCCCGATTCCATCCGGCAAGACCCTGCCCATATGCTGCCTCGTCCCAGAAGCCTTCCCTGTACGCCACACCTGGAAGTAAACTCTTCTGCATCACTTCCTGCTCCTTGTCTTAGTCTATTCGGGCTGCTGTAACAAATTACCATAGACTGGGTAGCTTGTAACCAGCAGAAATTTATTTCTCACAGCTCTGGAGGCTGGAAGTCTGAGATCAGGTTGCCAGTATGGTTGGGTTCTGGTGAGAGCCCTCTTCCAGGTTTCCTTATATGGTGGAAAGAGAGTGGGTTCTCTGGGGTCCCTTTTATAAGGGCACTAATCCCATTCATGACAGCTCCTTCTTCATGACTGAATTACCTCCCCACCATACTGGGGGTTAGGATTTCAAGATATGAGGTTAGGGGAACACGAACACTTAGTCCATTGCACTCCTCTCTAGTGGTACTCATCTATGTTCTAGTTGAAAAAATTTTATATACACATCTTATTTCCTTTATTAGACTCAATGGTATACTTCATGTATTTGAAACCCAGAACAGATCAATTTAATACCCCTCTGCTCTGTAAGACAAAATTATTTTCAGTAACAGTCATGCAAAAATCGGCAATAATCAATTATTTTCTTGATTTCTTTAGTTTTAAAGCAATGAATGATTTAAAAAAGAAGAATACATTTCAACTCTAAAGATACTCAAACACATTAAAGGTATTTCTTGTAAGAACCAAAATTTTTACTTATCAAACAAAATATTACGCCTCAGAGCTCACTGTAAAACCTATTTCACTGTTCTAAATTTTAAACACAAAACCTCTATGTGATCACATAGAATAACAGAATTGAAGTTCTCAGGTTGTTTCTTTGTCTTTACAATCACTATGGTATCATTTTCTATTTCAAATCTGCTGTTTAAATACAGGAACATGCAGTAAGTACCATAGGAGTTGGAGACATGAGAGACCACAGTGATTGGGGAGGATTCTGAACCATTAGACACTTCCTCTTGCAATGAACATGTGTCACTGAGTCCATGAGTGTTGGGGCCAACCGCACAACTGGAAGTTCTCTAAATTAACGTCGACGGAGAACATTTGTTAAAGGGTAAGTAACAAAAAAGTGATCTTTTAAAGTTTACATATATATTAATAAAACCCAACAGTAACTGTAGCGGTTATTTACAACTTTGACTAAAAATCTGTTTCAGGTGGGACGAGCTTTATTTTTATCCCTGATGTTATTTAGAATTGTGGTAATGAAAGGAAGACCAACTTTTATTAGGTTCTACTATTGTATTTATATGCTCTATGGACGACAGCCCCCTTATTGCAGGCTTCCAGGACAGACAGCTCCCCTCTCTCCACCCCTGGTCCACCCCTGATTTGACATCAAGTGCCTGGAGGGCAGGGACCAGCGGTGCAGTCCACTGATGTACCGTGTCTACTGCATGAGTGCAGCAGTTCTGAGTGTGGACTGAGGCCCCAGCAGGATCTTCAAGGATGTCCTCCCTTTTCCTATGTGTAAGGCCGACTTTCTTCATGTACTTCAAACCAAGCAACATATCACAACAGATTAAAGACGGAAACCAATAAAAGAATCCAGCCATCTTCTTTTAAGCCAGATATTAAAGAAATTTGCAAAATTTCTTTGTAAACTGTCACTCTTCAGTCTCACTTTTTATTGTTTTTATTTGGAAAATACAAGTTATTTTTCATAATATTATGTTACACATGTTGACATGTGATAGATTTGTTGTTATTTTCAAAAACATTAAAATTTTTAAAAATTCTCAGTTTTCATCTCTAATATGGTAAATGTTGAGAGCCGTATTCGATATAAAAAAAGCTCTTTGGCGTTCTAAATGAGTTTTAAGAGTGTAGTGGCGTCCTGAGACCAGAAAGTTTGAGAACTCCTCCACTAATGCCCTGTCTTGTATATGGTAGCGCGTGGGCACACTTAAACGAATGAGGGACTCAATGGATGGGTTTCAACTGCTTCTAGGACCTGGAAGCTGTGACTGGGGTTGGAGGCAGGGGGGTAGGCACCCATAGGCAGTGGTGTTCAATACTTGGAAGATAAGGGCTGCCGGGGTCTCAGAGCAGCAGCTTCCGTCTGAAGCAGTGTTGGCTCTCCAGACAACGCCGTGGGGTGGGCCTGGGCCTCAGGTAGTGAGGTCTGGGGATACAAGTGATGGCAGCTCTGTGTCCTGGGGGCCTCAGGAGGCTCACCATCTCCTGATCCCCCTGGTGCTGAAGGGTGGGAACAACTGCCCGAATCTGCCTCCGTGTGAGAGGAACTGAGCAGAATGGCCTTCTTGGGACCTCAGACTTTCAAGTCACGGGTGTGAGCACAATGGAGAGAGAGGCCTGTAGCCTCAGTCAGACAGATTGAGCTCTCCGTGCCTCTCCCTGCTCTGCCCTGGACAGCCAGGGGACGGCCAGCAAGTCGCCTAACGGCTGGCTTACTCAACCACATGGTGAGAGTAGGATGAAATGTTTGTGCAGTGTCTGGCACATACTGGGTACACGGTACATGAGCGGGCCCATTAGCAAAAGTCATTAGTAATAATAAAAAGAAGTCGGCTGGAAGGGGTGGGGTTAGGGAGGAAGGATCCTCTCGGGAGTTCTTCCTGGTCCCTGATTAGTGACAGTTGAAGCTTGGTGTAGACTAAGTGTTCTCAACCTTGGCACTATCGACATTTCCAGATTATCCGTCGTTATCAGGGGCTGTCCTGTGCGTTGTAGGATATTTAGCAGCAGCCCTGGCCTCTAACTACTACATGCCAATAGCACTCTCTCCCCAGTTGTGATAACCAAAAATGTCTCCGGACTTTGCCAAATGTCCCCTGGGGGGCAGTTTTGCCCCTGGTTGAGAACCACTGGTATAGAATCTCATCTGACAAGGGCTCCACCGTGGGCTGTTTGCTTCCCCGCAGTGCCCCAGGAAGACGTTGCACCACCCCCTGCACACAGACGGAGTTCTGCAGAGAGATTCTGCTCTCAAGGGCACAAGAGGCCTCCTGATTCCGATTCTTTTCCCTGAGGAACCATCCTGCTAATCACAGCCCCGTCTCTCAGCTTTTGGACAAACCAGGACCCTGGGAAAGCAGCAGCTGACCAGCATGAGATTTGCTGAGTGAAAGCTGGACAGTGCCCAGCGGCCCGGGGAGGCCATCCTAACCTTCGACCTCCACGTCGGCGCTAACGGCTTCCAACCCCACGTCTCCACTGACAAACAACCTGGGCCAACCGACGGTACAATGGATAAGCGAAGGGTGGTCTCTTCACACCATGGAATGCTACAGCGACCAGAATGAACGAGTTGCCACCACACGCAGCCACGTGGATAAATCTCACCAATATGATGTCAAGCGAAAGAAGCCAGACACAAAAGAGCACCTACTGTATGCTTCCATTAATGAAAAGTTCCAAAAAAAGGCAAAATAATCTGTATTAAGGCTCCAGAGGTGCACAAGGGAGGCTTCTGGGATGCCGGCTCAGTTGGTGAAAATTCACCGAACACTTATGATATAGGCACTTTTCTAGATATGTGTTATACATCAACGGAAAATAAACAAACAAAAACAACATTTTGGTTCAAAGGGCAGGACAGGCCCTTCAGCAAAATCCCTGTGAACCCAGGGAATAAAAGTCATCGGCAATTTTTCCTGTATGGCTCTAAATTATTATCATCATTTTTGGACATGGCTTTATAAATGAGATGAAGTATGCAAAATAATTAGCATAGTGGTTGGCACACAAAATGCTCAGCGGATAGTCATAATTAATACTACTACTAAGTTAATAACTGACAGAGGATACAAAATAATAAATACAAAAAACAGCCCTTTTTCTTAAAGGAGAAAAAAGGTTCTGGAATTTTTGGGTACATCTCTGGTTAGTAAATTCCTGATTCTCAAAGTTTTTGGAGGTCCCCCCAAGCATAGTCTTTGAGGAAAGAAAAATCTAAGCCTCTACCTTGGAATTACTAGATCCTGAGCAGTAACCAGCACAAGAACAAAAAGTCCCAAATGCCAGTCTCACTTGGCCAAATTGTTCAGTTCAGTTTACTTCATATCTGTCATTTATTGATCCAATGCACTGTTTAGCCAGGAACCTGGAATCCACCTGCTTGATCAAGCATTTGGATCTCTTTGGACATCAACCAAGTTTATGAATTTACAGACCAAACAGGCATGACTGCTCTTGGATTCCTCATCTCAGAGTAAAACTTTAGCAGAAAAAACAAAGTCTAGAAAATGTGCGGTGGTATCTCTGCTTTAGCCTTGACTGTAAACAGGACTCTACAAATTCCTTTCTCTTCTGAGAAAGACAGCAATTAGACAACCTCAGCAAGACGGAGCATTTCATTGGAAGCAGTGCTCCTCAGTTGCAAATTAGATGCCAAAGTAACTCTCAGAAAGATCTGAAACTCTTTCAGATTAGTCTCCACCAAAGAAGTCTTAGCATGACTATTTCTGAATCAGATATGCAAGAGACTTCAATGCTAGCTGCAAACACTTTTAGAAGACTTCTACTCCCAGAGTGGTTTCCTAAACTTTCAGTCCTGCTTACAGATGGCTGCACGTCCCTGTGACCTGTGAGGCCACCAACAGAACCTGGTATGCTGTGAAGTAAGCTCTGTCCCACACAGTCAAGAACACTTGCGTTCTTTGTGACATACATTTAAAAAAGAAAATCCATGCCCATCTCCAGAGAAAAGGCAGGCTCTTACCTGGTCCCGGGCTTTGTCCATGGGCACTTGATAGAATAAAGATGCACAAAACCAAGAACACAGAGACATACAGGGGACCTTCCATTTCTTCTGTCTCACCCGGGGTCCGAGGTCTTCTCACTAATATCTGAAGCTAAAGAGACCAGATTGCCTATTGATACTTCGTTAGGGAAGTCTGCCCATTAATAATTAACCTTTAAACATGTTATCTGGTGTTCAGACACTTTCCTTGCTACCTCCAATCCCAAATCTAATGATACGTAATACAAAAAAGGTTAATTTATGAAAGTATTTTTTATCCTGCTCCATTTTGAAAATAAAATATCTCGTCATGTATTCTTACCTTCTTGGACCAAGGTCACAGTTCCAAATTAATCAATTTAAAGTTCACTTGTTGTGTTTGGAAATTCTGTCAAAGGTCGGGGGTAGGTCTCTCCCACAGTGTTGCTCCCTCTGACAGCACTGCAAATAGCGTGCAGGCTCGTGGCTGTGGTATTTCAAATTGCAGGCTAAGCCCAGAGAGAAAGAGAAGTGCTCTGCTCTGCAGAGAGCCCCCAGAGGGTCCATTTTCTGTTGAGTTCAGCAAGATTGCTGGTGCCTGTGGTCTAACCGTGGTGGGCAACGTTTCTACAGTTGAAAGGGCCGGAAAACCTCTAACCTCAGTAGAAGAAGGAGCTGATGGAGGAGCCAAGATGCAGAACTGGAAGCCTTTGCTGGGGCCTCCATGAGAGACAACCCTAGAGTAAACACACTCTTTCCAACTCTGTGTTAATTAATGCTCCAACTGTTTAGAGGACTGGGAAGTAAGGCCACTCAGCCAAATCAGGCAGGGGAAATGCTACTGTGTATGGCTCTTGTAATATTTGTTGGCTCCCTAATTTTATTTAAACTTTATTCATTTGTTCAACTTTTTTTTATTTTTTTATTTTTGCGTACCTACTAGATGCCAGGCACTGTTCTAGGCACTTGGGATGTACAAGTGAACAAAACAGACCAAGATTCCAGTCTTTGAGAAGTGGATGTACCATTGGAGGTGGGAGGAGTCAGATAATAGGTAATAGACACAATAAATAAGAGATTCATGTAGATTGGTAGAATGCAATGAGAACTGTGGAAAAAGGAAAAGTATAGCAGAGTTAAGGGCGAGGGAGGAGGTAGTGATTTTAAATAGAGTGGTCAGGATGAACCTTGTTGGGAAGTTGAACTTTGAGCAAAGATTTCAGTGAGCTGCCCCTGTGGACATCTTGGGGAGGAGAGCTTCAGGTAGCCAGAGTAGTCGGTGCAAAGGCCCTGAGATAGGAGCATGCCCGGTATGTTCAGCAAGGAGGCCAATGATTAGGAAGACATCATTATAAGAACTTTGGCTCTTATGCTATGAGACATGGGGGATCTTCTGAGAAGAAGAGTGACATGATTTGTACTATATTTTTAAAAGATCCTGCTGGTTTGCAAGGCTAGGAACAGATTATAACGAGCAAGGGTGCAAGTGGGGAGATCCTCTAGGGGGCTATCTCAGTGATCCAGAGAGAGACGATGGTGGCTTAGTTCAGCATGGTAGCAGTGGAATTGGGGAGTGGTGGATGGGTGCTGGATATATTTCAAAGGTAGGTACAACAGGATTTCCTGACTAATGGGATGTGGGATGTGAGAGAAAGAGACGAGTTGAGGATGACTTCAAGGATTTTGGCTTGAGCAAGTGGGACAATGGAGTTGATGTCAGTTGAGATGGGGAAGGCTGTGAGCGGAGCAGACTTAATGGGGGAAGATTAAATATTCAGTTTTGGCCATGTGGAGTGTGAGATGCCTCTGAGACATCCACGTGGAAATGTTGAGTAGGCAGTTAGGTAACTTGGTGATCATTGCCTGGATGAAACTGAGTGAAAGGACCTTCTGAAGCCACCAGAAGGTTTGGACAGTCATGACCCTAAGCCAAATCCTAAAACTGTGCTGTCCTATGGCTATACCTCCTTCTAGAGGGCTACAGCTTGGGGACCACCCAGTCAGATGCACGATTTCTGAACAGAGGCTTCTGCCCTGGCTCCCTGGCTGGCTCTTTCCTATCCTGCGTGATTAAGCAGAATCTGAAGGTTCCAGATTTTGAAACCTAAAACCAGCCTGACTATCCACCTTGGGTTCCTTTTCCTCGGTCCACCTCATCTCTTCTTCTCTGGGTACTGCCAGGAACAACCTCCATCCCCCACCTTGCTCTGCAGATTCACTCAACAGTGAATCTGAATGCCTCTGGAATACTACTCTCCCCAAACCCCCCAATTTCTGCAGAGTACACTTTCTTACCACTTTCTACATAGGAAGAGGCCTTCAAAGTTGTTCTAGCTCTTGTAAGTCTTTACTTGCCTCCCCCAAAATTCCTCTACCACCATCTCATGCCAACTCAAGGTCTGTGAGGCTCCCTTGGGATGGGATAAAGAGGAGTGATGTCTGTTGCCTTTTGTGAGGGGGAGTGTCTGCTTCCACCTCTACCCAACCTCTGCCTGCTTGTCCGATCGCCTTCCTGTGCTGGTTTTAATGCACAAGCTCTCTTGTGCTTCCTCGGAGCTGACCAGGGAGGCTCCTGGGCGAGAAGAGGGGAGGACTTCGTAGAGAATGAGGTTTCCAGAGCCAGGGGATCCTGGGTCTATAATCTACTAGCTGTGCAAAAATGTTACTTAACCTTAATGAATTCCATCTCCTCCCCTATAAAATGGGCTAACATGGCTGGAGATAATATTTGAGGTATCAACTTAATATTTTTCTCCCAACATCTCCCCCTTGCTCTCCTTCCCACTTAAGAAGGGCAAAATAGAGAGAAATCTACAAATCTTTTGTCTTCCAAAAACTTAGGACCTAGGGCAAGTGAATTTTAACCAACAAAGACAAGCAAAAATTGTTTTAAAGGGATGTGAAGGGAGAAAGAGCACCCGTACATTTCCATCACCAGAAGGAGAGCCACTTTGGGCTTTGCCGGTGGGTAGGGGAGGGGGAGATTTCTCTATGGGTCTGAGGGCAGAGGGGACAGTCTCTTGCTTCCCAGAAACTCTGCTAGAAGGTGGTAGGAACCTAGAGAGGAAATGGCTGTGTGTGTGTCAGCAGGTGGGCAAAAGATGCTTGGTGGGGGGTGAAAGCAGCATTGAACCTCTGGTGCCAACAGGTCATGGAGATGGGGAGGACCAGCCCCTCAATGTCCACCTACGTGGACTGATGACGAGGACCAGGTGCTCACCCCCAACTTCAGGCCTGGGTATTGTGTCTGATCCAGAATTATGGCATAATTGGGGGTGGGGGTGGGAAGAAGGAATCCAAGAGGGCCTGGAAAATAGGAGTTTGGAGTCAGTAAGTAATTCAGATGGGTTACAGAAAATAAAGACATTTCTTGCAAATCAGAATTTGTGAACTGAGATTTACACCTCTACAGACACAGGTATGTCATGAGTATTAGAGATTTGTACGTGAAGTGCCCAGCCAAGTGCCTGGTCCATAGAAGAGGTTCAATAAATTATAGTGACTTATTTTGGTGGCAGTATGCTTACTGGTCAAGAGTCCAGGCTTTGTAATCAGACAGATTCCAAAGTTCAAATTCCTGACCTATCACCTACTAGCTGGGTGCCCTTGGGCAAGACATTAGTGTTCTGAGCTTTAGTTTTCTTCATCTGTGTAGTGGGACTAATGATGCCTACCTGAGCGGGTTAAAGGAGGTAACGTAGAGAAGTAAAGTCCTGGGGCAGGCCCGGTGGTGCAAGCGGTTAAGTGTACGTGCTCTGCTGCCGCGGCCAGGGATTCCCCAGTTCAGATCCTGGGAGTGCACCGTCGCACCGCTTGTCAAGCCATGCTGTGGTGGCGTCCCATATAAAGTGCAGGAAGATGGGCATGGATGTTAGCCCAGGGCCAGTCTTCCTCAGCAAAAAAAAGAGGAGGATTTGCAGATGTTAGCTCAAGGCAGATCTTCCTCACACACACAAAAAAGAGAGAGAAGTAAAGCCCTTAGCCATCCTGGCAAGTGGGAAGTAATAAATGGCAGCTATTATTGTTTTTATTGATTTTAATTCACCTAGGGGATCAAGATGGTGTCCAGGAGGTAGATATCAGCAGGACCACGGTGATAAAATTTTAGCAGAAAATGAAAACGGTAGGAAAACAGAAGGGTCTGGACCAGTGGTTCCAAAATCTGATTGAGCCTTAGAGTCAGAGTCAGCCCAAGAGCTCAGGAAAAGGACGAGTAAGGGGCCCATCCCAAGAACGATTGAATCAAAACTTCTAGGGCTGGGGCCTGGAGAACCTTCATGCTAAACACCTCCTCCAAGTTATTCTCGGTCACATGAAGTTTGAGAACCATTGCTTCAGAGTGGTGCTTGAGGAATCTACTGAGGTACAAGAAGAAAATAATAGACCTTTCTGATTTTTCTTATATTACCTGCTAACGCTGAATGTTTGTGTCCCGCTAAAATTCATATGTTGAAACCTAACCCCCTAGGTGATGGTATTAGGAGGTGGGGCTTTTGGGTTGTATTAAGTCATGAGGGTGGAGCCCTTGTGAATGGGAGTAGTATCCTTATAAAAGGGGCCCCAGACAAATCCCTTGCCCCTTCTGCCATGTAAGGTTACAATGAGAAGATGGCCATCTATGAGGAAGGGGGCTCTCACCAGACACCAAATCTCTTGGCACCTTCATCTTTGACTTCCCAGCCTCCAATACTGTGAGATATAACCATCTGTTGTTTATAAGCCACCCAGTTTATGGTATTCTCTCTCTCTTTTTTTTTTTTTTTAAGATTTTATTTATTTATTTTTTTCCCCCCAAAGCCCCAGTAGATAGTTGTATGTCATAGCTGCACATCCTTTTAGTTGCTGTATGTGGGACTCGGCCTCAGCATGGCCAGAGAAGCGGTGCCTCGGTGCGCACCCGGGATCTGAACCCGGGCCGCCAGCAGCAGAGCGCACACACTTAACTGCCAAACCACGGG
Source organism: Diceros bicornis minor (assembly GCF_020826845.1). Classification (NCBI taxonomy): domain Eukaryota; kingdom Metazoa; phylum Chordata; class Mammalia; order Perissodactyla; family Rhinocerotidae; genus Diceros; species Diceros bicornis. The sequence goes on along the minus strand of NC_080744.1, from coordinate 53,578,849 downwards.
GCCGGCCCTATGGTATTCTCTTATAGCAACCAGAACGAATGAAGACATCACCTTAGAAAATTTAGTGTATATACAATGTTTATAATATATTCATACTCTATAATTTGTATATAGTACTGTGTAAAATATTTGGGTTAGATAACTTGTAAGCAAGTAAATTTGGGGGGGAGGTGCTCAAATTTTTTTAAGACTGATAAAGGTGCTCCGTTAACAAGATATGTATACCACCACTGTAGATGGATAGAATGGCTCCCAGGCCTTCATGACCTGACTATAGTGTGGTGGACTCCATCAATATATCAGAACAGTCACTAGATCCATTAGTGGGATCTTTTTGGGATTTCCATGCCCAAGAAAGCCCAACAGTTTATGGAGGACCCTTCATTTCCCATGAACTGCAAAGGAGGCAGGCCTGAGCCTCCTGGAGGCTGAAGCCTCCAGCAGAGTTATCAGCACCATCCATGGTGGTAGAACCATGTGGTTTCTCTGGTCTGCAATCTTCGGTCAAAAATAATAATGGTTTTGTAATTAGGTTCTTAAAAATTGCCCAGTTCTTGCTCTCTTTTAATTTGAAGAGCTCCTCGAAGAAATAGAGATTTCAAGAGACTGGCATTTGATGACCTGAATATAACCTTTTCCTTTAGTGTAATGTTGATAAGAAACTTAATCAGAGGAAAAGAAATAAATATTTTACAGAGACAAAGAGAGCAAGTCCCGGGACGGAGAAGCCAGGGATCAAGGTAAAGTTCACTGATGAGAGAAACAGAGTTTTATATCCAGAATCAGATTTTCTTGCTTTCATCTTCAGAAACTGGGCATACCTGAGAATGGCAGCCTCTTGGTGGAGTCCCAAGAAAAGAGTAATTGAAACAATAACTTTTGAATTGGTACTATTATTTTCCTTATTTTACAGTTGAGATTTGAGAGATTAAGAACTGGGACAAAACCACATCTTAGCAGTAAAAGGCTGAGAGGGGAGATCAGGGCCATGTGAGTCCAGGGCCAGTTTTCTTAACCACAAGCCCTTAATCCCTACGTATCTGGCTTTCCTCAGGACTGCGCTGGGCTTTCTCCCCCACTCCTCAACCCTGTTCCACTTCCAAGATGAAATTGATGAAATCATCAGGATCATGTCATTGGAAAACGACTACCTTCCCTTACTCCTGCTTGGGGCCAGGCTGCCACTGGGAAATGATCAAGCTTTTATTGAGTCATCGATTGATCGGTGTGGACATTCTTGTACTCTGGGGCAAAAACAAGTAGGAACACATCTTTAATTTGAGTGGGCTTAGAACATGTCCTCATTTGGAAAGAGGTTGGCCTAGAGTTTAACCTTTTCCTTATCTGTGTGTGTTTTTTTTTAAAGACCAATAAAAAAAGGTGAAAACAAGATTGCAGATGATGTTTTAGATTATTTGAAGGAATGAAGTCTTTCAAGCATTTCAAGCAGGTACGTATTCATCCAAGATCATCAAGCCCGCATCGACTAACCTTTGCGGGTTAACCTTTGTATTGGCTCTGCCTCTGACTAGTTGTGTGACCTTGGGCAAATTATGTATCCTCTCTCTGCCTCGGTTTTCTCATCTGTAAAATGGAATTGTGAGAGTCAACAGTATCACACAGAAAGCACTTATAACAACTCTTGGCACAAGCAGAGCTAATTTGATTTTTGTAACAAACAAGATAGGAATTACTTCCTTCATTTTACAGGTGAGAAAACTCAGGCTCCAAGATTCCTTGTCCAAGGTCACGTGTCTCATCAGTGTAGATTGATAGAAGGACCTCTAGCTCCCTGCAGGCTCTAATGCTCTCATTCTCAAAGTCTAAAGTGGAGAGCCAAGTAGTTAGGAAGCAGAGTTGAGATCTCTTTCCTGCACTGTCTGAAAGATTTTTATGTTTCCAGCTCTGTGCTGGCCCATTTACTCTCCCCATCAGAATTTCAGTGCTAGGTTGTGGAACAATTTAAAAAGTAAACAAACAAAAACCCCAAACACAGAGCAGTCTTTTTTTGTGACTAGATACTCTGGAACCAATAATGCGTTTTATGATTTTAGTAGTTTCAGTAGAAAGGAAAATCTTTTTTCCTCTGTTTGCATTATGCCTGGAAGCAAAACGAAGTAAAGATTTAAGTTGGTTTTGATAGCCAGATAGACATGGAACATTGCTGGCTCCTTAAAGTTTGCCAAGGGGTTTCTCCTCTGTGGGAAAGAGGGAGGGCGTGGATTAGACTCTGCCTGCATCCTCCAGCTGCCTGGGGTGTTGGTTGGGCATGATGAGGGGTGATTATGCTGGGCCCCTCAGAGAAACCAACCAAGCCATGAACTAAAATGGCTGATTGCAGAAAACCATGGGCACAGTTTGGGAAGGTGGCATGCTGGCTGACTTTCTCTAGGTCCCAGTGCTTCTGACTAGGGATACCCAGGGGCACTGGCCTCATCCTGGGTATCACGCAGGGCTGGAGCATTGCTCAAATAGAAAGGGCCTGAGCCTCTCCGCAGCAGCTGGTATTCCAACCATGTCACATACTCATCTCACAAAAGCTTTCTGGGGTTGGCAAATGAAGTCCTTGGCTGCAAGAAATCAGGAACAGTTCCCAGTGATCTGCTTCAAGTGCTGCCAATGACTCATAATTTTTCTACTGACAGGGTATCTTGCTGACGTGGTTAGTCATTGATTCCCAGACAGGCGTAGAAGTCAGAGTTCAGCAGTTCAGGGGCCAACTCCCAAAGATGGCAGCCTCTATGTGAGCTCATTGAAACCTCAGGAATAATCTTAGGACACAGGTATGATTATTCCCTTTGTATAGAGAAGAAAACTGAGGCTTAGGGAGGTTACTGAGTTGCCCAAATCCACTCTCTAGAAAGTAGTGGAATAAGATTTAAATTATGTTTGTCTAACTCCAAAACCCACACAACAAAAAGTAGTTTTGCCAAGTGTCTGAGGAATTGGCTGTGGGATCTTCATGTATCTAAGGTTAAAAAAATGGAGTTGTGTTGTGCTCTTGTACAGCAGATAAAGACATAGATCATGTGTTTATTATACTATTATTTTAAAAACAAGCGTTCTCATGTCTTTTCTCAGCTATTTAATGGAGATAGCCCTGAAATAGCCCAGGAGATGAAGCACAAGATAGAAGTGATGGAGACATTCTGGTGGGATAGAATTGTATAATTTATGTACAGATTAATTTTCCCCAATCAACAGTAAAAAAGACCAGCCCAAATGAGGGGACTGGAGCCTTTGCCCACGAGGCCTTGTTATGGACAGAACAGTGTTTGACAGGAAATTGCCAGAGTGAGGCTGTGCTATGAGTGACCTCATTTACACACCATCATTGGTCATTGGGTACGCTTGAAACCATTTGGGTGAGATCATGCCTAGGGTCCTCCAGAAAGCAACAATGAGATGCCTTGATATGCTTTGATACTTCTGTTAAGAGATAATTTTTTTAAAAAGGTAAACTCATGACTCTCATTCAGATATAAAAATGAACATATGGTAAGCATTTTATTTAACTCATTAATGAGGAAGCTGGTAAGAGTGTTATAACCAGTTCAAAGCAGAAGCCAAAACCTGCACAAATTCATATGGGTAAAAAAATCTTGAAATGAATGTGCAAATGAAAGGACAACTAGCTCCTTGCACAGTGTGGGAGGGAGGTCAATGGAACTTCTACAGGACAGGGCAGACTTTGCATCTTGCCTGGCTCTTGGTTATCTACAATGTACAGAGTTGTAAAATGCCTCAGAGGCAGTGAACGCCAGAATCAGATAACCCAGGAAGGCCGTGCTGTGTGTAGACAATGCATAGTTTTCCACTGAAGCACAGAATTCCCCCTGTAATTCCTGTTGTTAAGAAATGATAGCAGAAGTATTTAGCTGCAGAATTCTAAAGATAACAGGATAAGGTGCCTTCTGGAAGAAAGGCTGTCTCCTTCGGTATCTTTGTCCTTTGAGCAGAGGCTTTGTGATAACGGGGAACTGGATTTCCCTGCTGGCTTCTTCCTTTTTAGCCCCATTAGTGGGCAAATTATTTAAAATCTTTGTGCCTCAGTCCCCCCACGCCTCCTAAAATTGGGACAGAACTACTGTTTACCTCATTGGGTTTAGGGGAAGAATAAATGAGAAAAATCCAGGAGCCGTGCTTAGCCCAGTGCCCAGCACCACCCATGTCAGCTATTATTATTTTTATTGATTACCATCTTTCATTGTGCTTTTCATTTCTCCTACCTCTCACAGGCTCCTAACCTTTCTCATGTTCCGCCCATTTAACTGACTATAATAAAGAACAGGAGAACTATTTATAGTGTTTTTGAAAAAAAGTATAGATAGGGTCTGTGCTTCCTGTCCTTTATTTTGGAATTAACTGCATAAGTTGTTATGTATTCCCTTCTATTTAAAAAATAAACACGCTCTTGGGGCTGGTCCCGTAGCATAGTGGCATAGTGGTTAGGTTCGGCAGGCTCCGCTTAGCAGCCCAGGTTCTCGGGTTCGGATCCTGGGGAAGAGACCTACACCACTTGTCAGACATGCTGTAGTGGCAACCCACATACAAAATAGAGGAAGATTGGCACAGATGTTATCTCAGGGCTAATCTTCCTCAAGCAAAAAAAGAGGAAGATTGGCAACAGATGTTAGGTTCAGACGAATCTTCCTCACCAAAAAAAAAAAAAAAAAAAAACACTCTCCAAAAAAATATTTGCTTTCTCATGTTTGGGTAATTTCCAAATTTCCACCTGTCTTAGACCAGCTAACACTGAATTTAAATTAATAAAACGTGGCTCCTTTTCTCAGGTTAATGGCCAGAGGAAACAGTCTCTAGAGTGGGAAAGGCCCTCAGAGGGAGTCCTTCCGGGGTAGCTGGGGACAGGACCCCATGGCCTAGAGAGGTGACTCGCCCAAGTCAGGTCTAGGAACTCACTGGAGAGTCTGTCGCTGGTCTGACTCCTCTGACCCCAGGGGTCCTGTCCAACGGCCAGAGAGTCTGTATCCCTGGGGGGCAGTGTGTACCGGGCACCAGAGAAAACTTTCCACATAGCCCTGCCCAGAGTAGTTGGTGCAACCCGCCTTTGGAAAGTTTATTTTTTCCCTTAGGGTCAGGTGGAAGCAGGATCTCTTCAAACCCAAGGAGGAATTCTGGGATATCTTGGGGTCAGGATGCCTGCATGGATGTGACCCCATCAGCCCCAATTTCACTTCTCACTCCTTGAGAAACTGTAGATCGTTCAGGCGAACCCCACGAGCACTCTCCCTTTTCCTGAGCAGCCTGAGATCTGCAGGGGAGAAGGCACTTGAGCAAGCTTTTGCTGAGTAAGCCAGGATGGGGAAGGAGCTTTACCTCCAGACAAAGTTCAGGGTAGGAGGATGAAAATATTGCTGTGTCTAGGCTTCCTTTCAATTTATGGCCACTGGAGTGGTACTCTGGAGAGAGCCATTTTTCACTCCACAGTTCCATTCCTATCACCTGATCTGACTGTCAGGCTACGCAGAGCCATCCCTTCAATGCCTTAGGAAACAGCAGCGATTAGGTCTCTGAGGTCAGCAGGTGTGTAATTGGGATCCTGGAGCTAGGAGCAGAACAGTCAGATTTACACCGGGCTCCTGGCCTCCGGGGACTCTTTCTTTTTGCTATCATATCATCTCTAGAGCAGACTGCTTGTTTTAGCTCTTAATAGAAAAGTAACTTCCCTTGTCCATTTTTCACAGGCAATATATAAACAAGAAAGGAAATGGTAGGCTGTTCATATGTGTAGCAATACCCAGTCTTGGCCAAACTTGGTGCCATGGAGAGAGACATGGATTTGAGGGCAGAAGAGCTGGGTTTGAGCACAGTTCTGCCTGGGGTAAGTCATGACCTCACAAGGGAGACAATGAATCCTGTGATTCCAACCTCACGGAGGTCATGAATATGAAGAGATGGTTAATGTCCAAATATCCTTAAGCAATAAAAGGCCTCACGTGAAGTAGAGACTCCAGACGGGGATGTTGAGTGGATGAGTGTGTTTGTGGAACAGATAGATCTTGTGAGACTTAGGGGCACAAGCAGTTCTGCTTCCTGACCTCAGAACAGGATCTACATGCCTTGTAGCTCCAAGGGCCCAGGGCTGCCACCAGCCGCCACCAGAGGGAAAGGTCTGGTTCCTAGTGCGGCAGAGCTCTCCTAGAAGGCATGGCGGGAGTGCTGAGGTGCCCACCTTAAGTGGTTTAGAGCCTTCTTCAAGGGGGCCAAAGCATGAGTGGACTGCCTCACAAAAATAAATCCCTCAGACTTCAGAGGTGAGGGCAGGGGTCAAGGGCAGCTGAAACCTAGTGACTGAAGACGAGCTGAGGGCTACTGCAATTAGGGAATTCCTGGGAATTCCCAGGGAATATCCTCTAATCCCAATTAGAAGATAAAGCCTGGGATGTTTGGGTATTAATGTAAGGAATTACATAATATGATGATGAAGCTCACTTTTAGGCATCTCTCTGACCCTCTTTCCTGGCCCCTCTTGCCTTCATTGCCCCTTTGACTGAATTCAGAGCCCTTGAACTGCCATCAAGATTCCCCTTACACCCACTCCCAGGGAAATCTCTGCTCTGGTCTGCTTTCTCCCTGGAGACCCAAGAGGAGAGACGTCTGGGTATATAGGTGAGATCCTCCAATCAGTGCGTGTGGATAGAAAAGAGGAAGGAAGTGTCAAAGGGTTGAGCCCTGGGACTTCCAGCATTCAGAGGTCAGGAAGATGAGGAGCGACATTTCTGCTTTTGCCTAATTATTTCTTAAGAATTAATTCTTAGTGGTAACATTTCCTCCTAAATGGTGGGAACAATATGGTTGTAAATGAAATGTATGAGTCAATTTCTGGGCAGCTTCACCATCACTGGATATTAGCATTCAACTCTTTTTTTGCTTCCTTTAGAATATGTAAATTGTCATCTTCAGATTGCTTTCATTTACATTTCTTTGATTTCTAGTGAGAATTCACATTTTTCCACTCTGTTTGTCTATTAATTGTATTTCCCTTATGGGAACGGTCCTGTCTTTTACCTATTTTTTTTTTTTAAAGACTTTTTTTTAATAATTTTTATTTATTTATTTATTTTTCCCCAAAGCCCCAGTAGATAGTTGTATGTCATAGCTGCACATCCTTCTAGTTGCTGTATGTGGGACGCGGCCTCAGCATGGCCGGAGAAGTGGTGCGTTGGTGCGCGCCCGGGATCCGAACCCGGGCCACCAGGAGCAGAGCGCACGCACTTAACCGCTAAGCCACGGGGCTAGCCCTGTCTTTTACCTATTGATCTTTTGGAATCTTGACATTTATTTTACAAATTTGAGTTAGCTGTTTATGATAGATCTTAATTCTTTGTAATGTTTGATAGAAATATATTCCCTCTTTTAAAAAATCTTTAGTAATGCTCATTTTTATAGTGCAATCATTTAAATTGCTTCAAAGCTGAGAAAGTTAAAACTCCCCCAGAGTGGTGATAAACACTTTTTTCAATTTTCTGCAAGTTCTTCCATAATTAGATTTTATATTTAAATCTTTAATCAACCAAAGCCTAGTTTAGTGAAATGCTTTATTTTTAATAACTTTTTGTTACAAAATCAATAAATGTTTATTATTGAAAAATAAGAAAATGAAGAGAAAAAGAAAAACATGATGAAGAAGACCCTTAATTTCACCTTTCCAAGATAACCACCATTGACATTTTGATGTGGATACCTCCAAATTATTTTTCCTGTCTATATATTTATTTTTAAAAATACAACTGTAAACATACTATATAAACTCATTAATAACCTGTCCTAACAATATTTAATGACATATTTCAGTGGCATTAAGTATTCTTTTAAAATACTACTTGAAACAGCTATAGAGTATTGCATTCTATAGATGTGCCATAATTAACTTAATTCCCTATTGTTTTTTATTGACTTTAATATGTCTAAGATATCACTACTATGAACAATGCTACCATAAACATACATAAGCATGAATCTTGGTCCACATTTCTCTTTTTTGTTTTTTTTTTTTGCTTGAGGAAGATTAGCCCTGAGCTAACATCTGTGCCAATCTTCCTCCACTTTATATGTAGTTCACCTCCGCAGCATGGCTGAAGAGTGGTGTAGCTCCGTGCCTGGGATCAGAACCTGGGCTGCTGAAGCAGAGTGTGCCGAACTTAACCACTATGCCATGGGGCCGGCCCGTTGGTCCACATTTCTGATCACTTCCTTTGCATAAATTTCTTAAAGTATGATTGCTGAGGCAAAGGTTAAAAATATAGGTATATATATATTTTGCCTTTTCATACATACTGCTAAATTAAGTAAATTTATATCATTTTAAGTTCCCATCAACAGTGAATGGGTGTGCTCTCCCCTCCTATCCTACCCTTTCCCCTTGTTAACATTAGCTATCAACATTTTCACAATTTCATGCTAAATTGATAAGCCAAAATGGTATACGTATTTTTTAATTTTTTTTTACTAGTTAGTTAAAGTTGAATTTACCACACTCCCATTTTTACTGGATATTTTCTTTCTATATGAATTACCTATTAATGATGTTTATATATTTTATATACTAGTTTATATAGTTTTGTATTTTTTATATATTTTTAAAATTGGGGTGCTCATTTAAAAAAATTTTAATGATTTCAAAAATACAGTATAATGAATATTTATGAATACCACTCTGCTACTCAAATCCATCAAATCCTAACGTTTTAACATATATGTTTCCTTTTTTTGTTAAAAAATAGAATACTTGGATACCTGTGTGCCTCTTCTCATTTTTCCTCCTAGGAGGCCACCCCATCCTGAGTTTGGTGCCTGTCATTCTCATCTGTGTATGTGTTTGCAACATATATAGGTAGCTATAAAACATATAGTATTATTTTGTATGTTTATACATTTTTATACTCTACTTATCTGCAACTTGTTTTCTCACTCAGCATTATATTTTTGAGATTTATCTCTGTTGATAAAACTGCTATTAATGGTCCCATTGCATGAGTATATTACAGTTTGTTCTTTTGATGAATGTTTGTGTGGTTTACTATTTTGTTTATTTTTTGCTGTTATAAACAATGTTACAATGGACTTGCATCGTCCACAAGTGAGAGCTTCTAGAGTTTACTCCCAGAAGTGAAATTGCTGGGTTGTGAAATATGCATGTCTTCAATGTTGCTAGATGTTGACAATTTATTCTCCAAATTGGTTACACCAATGAACACATCATCAACAAAATGTGAATGTTTCTCCAATTTTTCCACATCATCACCAGCACTTGATACTGTCAGGTCATTTCATTTTCACCAGTTTGATGGATGTAAAATGGTATCTCATTGTTTTAATTTTCAGCTTTCTGATTACTAGTAAGATTGAACATCTTTTTATGTGTGCCATTGGTCATTCAAATTTCCTCTGCTTTGAATTGCTCATTCATATCTTTTGCCCATCTTTCTATTAGTTCACTAGATTTTTCTTACTGATTTTAAGTCTTTGTGGTTATATGTGTTGCAAATATCTTCTCCCAATTTGCATTTTGTCTTTTCCCCTTGCATGTGGTGTTTTGTTGAATGGAGTTTTAAATTTTCACGTAGTCAGATTCATGAGTCTTTTCCCTCAGGAGCATCGTGTAGAGGAAGCAGAATTTTACCTTTACCCTCTTAGAGTTTTTTGGGCGGGCCTGAGAATTAAATCGTCCTGAGACAGACTAACAGAAGAAAAGCAGACAAATTTATATAAGTTTTACGTGACACGGGGTCTCTCATAAGGGAATGAAGACCCAAAGAAATGGTAGACCCTACAAGCTTTTATACTGGGTCAAGCAAAGAGAGGCAAATGTGGAAAAGTAATTAAATGGTGTAGGGAGGCTAAAGGAAGATAAGAATTATTTTATCAAGGTCTGTGTGTACAGAATTCTCTCAGCTTTTAGTCCCCATTGAAGAATGTTTCTTTTCCTCTGCTACCAGGAGAGCATCTTTCACATGGGAATTTTTATCTCTTGTTTTAGGAAGAAAGGGGGAGATTAGAATGCCCTTCTTACACCTGTTATTTTTCAAGTGCCTTTAGCTCAAAAGAGTCCTTATGCCAAAGTGGCAGATTTTGGGATGGTACATTCTGTCACTCTGCAATCCTTAGTGTCTTCCCTTCTTCATTTTTTCTTTCAAGTCACACCAAAATAAATAAATAAACAAACAAATAAAAATCAGCAATTCTTTTCTAAAAGGTATTCTGTGATTTGTCGTAATCTTTTGACATTCCTACAATTTACCTTTATTGGTCACCACGCTCTCTTGTTCAGCTGCGTTCTGTAAGCTCAGTTAAAAATGATTTTTCTGCTAGTGCTCATTGGGCCTGACATGGATGAAGTGATTAATAAAAGTTAGCAAATAGATGGTGTGCACAAGCATTCTTGCCTTAGTAGATGCTGTTAACTGACCACATTAATTTCTTCATTCATATACCCGTATATTCATTTATCCAACAACAAATATACTATGTGCCTAAGCCTGGTTGTCATCTTTTCAAATCAGTTTTATTGGAATTGGTATTTGTGCACATTGGTCATCCTAAGATGGCGTGTTTCTGTCGGTGTGTGTGCACGTGGTATTTTTCACAGATTTGTGGATGACTATAATTCTTATCTCTTAGGACAAATTTGATATCAGGTCTTGTTTTTCCATGATTTGGAACGGATGACATAATATGGAAAAATCCGTTTCTTGAATATGTAGAAATATTGCTCAGTAAATTTGTTTAGGTCATATTTCTTTTGGTGGATGTGATATTTCTTTAATAACTTTCTCCATTTCCTTCTCCATCATTATTTTCATGTTTCCCACATCTTGTTTTGCTAATTTGTTTTATATTTTGTATTGTTCATTTGGCTAAACATTTCTAATTGGTTATCATAAATTGTGCATTGCAATCATTTATATTTTAAAATCCTTTCTATCAATTGTAAATCACCGGTGTTGTTTTTAATTTTGTTGATTTATACCTTTTATTTATTGTATTTCCAAGGGTTTTAATCTATCTTATAATCTTCTCAGAGAACGAGCATTTAAATTTATTTATTTCCTCTGATTTTCTGTTTTCCAGTGTATTTATTTCTGTCCTTCATCTTTATTATTTTCTGTCTATTTTGTCTTATGTTGACTCTCTCCTTTTTATAAGATTTTCAATCGAATGCTTAGTTCACTTATTTCATATTTCTAAAATGCACCCACGTCTTCACCTCTGGCCCTGATTTGTTCGCACCCCCTCACGTTGATAGGTGATGTTTTCAGTTTTACAATATTCCATAGCTTATCACCATGTTCTTAATTTCCTACTTGACCCTGTTGCTTAGGAACATTTTTGTTGCTGTGTTAGAGGTTGTCTCCCATTTATTTGTTTATTGCTGTTGTAAATTTTTATTTTTATATAATTTTAAACTTATAGAAATATTAAAAGACTAGTATGAAGAACTCCTGCACACCATTTACCCAGATTCACCATTTGTTTATAGTTTGTTTGTTTATATTTTCCTTGATTGCTTTATTCATTCTCTCTCTATATGAAGTTTTTTCTGAACCATTTGCAAATAAGTTGCAGATGTACATACATACATATCTAAGCACTTCAATGTATATTTCCTGAGATAGACATTTTCTCTTCTAAAAAACAGGAAATTTAATAGTTGAGAAAATTGGGAAATTTCATATTGATACAATATGATTATCTAATTCCATAGCCCATGTTCAAATTGTCAGTCATCTCAATATTGTGTTTTACAAGTAGAATATATATACTATAATATGTACTATATATACACGATATATATTTATATTTAGATAAATAAATTTATATAATCTAAATTTAAATTAAAATTAATTTATATTTAAATTAAAAATTAATTCAAATTTATATTTTATTTTATAATATATATTGTATATATATGTGTGTGCGTATATATGTGTGTGTATATATATATAGAGAGAGAGACATCAACAGTGTTTTAGAATTTACAATAATGATGATGACAGTGGTAACAATTGAAATGGCTGCATGTTTATAGCAACCACCACCTGCAGGGCACTCGATATATTAATATTTATCAATATTATTATATAATATTGATTAATATTACTTTATAATTAATATTTATCTGTACTAAAGATAAATGTTCTAAAGAAGTTCATATTTATTTTCATATTTATTGTTTTATTGTGCAATTACTATATATTCATAGCAGAAAAATAAAGCAAAATAACAAAAATCATCAGAAATCTCAGGGCTTAGAGATAACCATTGTTAGTATTCAGATGTATATTTTCTAGACTTTTGCTTTCAATCAACAAAAATTCTGGACTTTTTTATAGTTAAATAAAATACGAGTACATTAAAAATATGGCATCATCCTGTATGATGTTTGGTTTAAGCCTTCTTTTAAGTCTTAGTATTATATTATCTATATAATTTTCCTCAATTCATTTTTGAGGGCTTATTTGAGAGTTAATATATATGTACCAATGTCCTATACTTTGAAAAAGAAGTATAGTCTATGTTGTTATTGAGTTCAATATATGTCTACTGGTTCTAACTTATTAGTTGTACAGTATTCATAACCTCTATGTTATTTTTCATATTTTATTTTATAGTAGATATTTATTTTATATCACATCTTCAATATCTTCTAAATTTTTTTTTTTTTTTGGTGGGGAAGTTTGACCCTGAGCTAACAACTGTTGCCAATCTTCCTCTTTTTTGCTTGAGGAAGATTGTCGCTGAGCTAACATCTGTACCCACCTTCCTCTATTTTGTATGTGGGATGCCTCCACAGCATGGCCTGACTAGCGGTGTGTAGGTCTGCACCCAGGATCTGAATCCACGAACCCTGGGCTGCCAAAGCAGAGCACGCGAACCTAACCACTATACCACCAGGCCGGCCCCACAATATCTTCTAAACTTTTGCCTGTTTAAGTTTGTCTATTTAATTTTTGTTTTTTATTTTTAAGATTTTTAAGATTGTCTTAAAATCTTAATTTTTAAAATTTGTCAATTTGTGCTTTAGCCTAATAATGAATCAACACCCCCCATTACAATTGGTTGTTTTTTATTTATTCGATTTCTCTTTGCATCTCTGACTTTGGTAATCCATGTCTTCACTGTTGATTCTATATTTTTCATTATAATCGGAAGCCTCTTTGCACCCTCCCTCTACCTTTTTGGCTTCAAAATCTCTTTTATATGATATCAACTTTACCAACTGTTTTCTTTTTGTTCTGTGAGTTTCCTAGATCAAACTTTTTTATTTGTAGCATTTCTGCATCTTTTTGTTGTAGATACCTATTTTTAAGCACCAAACATATTGTTGGGTCTTATATTTTAATCCAGTAGGAGAATCTGTCTTTTGAGAAATGAATGGCCTAGATATGTGGATTCCTTTGGGATGCAGATGAGATGGGATCTCAGCTACTAGATTACTTAATTACCCTGTGATGAAGCTCCCAGTTTCCTCATCTGTAAAATCATGTTAAGAAGAGTACCAACCTCACAGAGCTGTTGTTAAGATGAAATGAGATCAAGAACACTCAGGAATAGAAGCATATTAAAGCACATTAAACTATTATTTGTAAAATGTAGTTGTCATTACTTGCTATTAAAAACATCATGCCTGGGAATATCACTCAGAGCAAAGTTCTTGGCAACAGCACATAAAGCAAGTTCCTTAAAACAAAGATCTGTGCTCAAAATGGGGTAATCAGCTCCATGTTTTTCTCTAACCATGTCTCCAATTTCTCTCTGAGATAATGGGAATAACTTACAATAAAATTGCTGAGAAGCAGTGGTCCAACGCCCCTCAGGTTTCAGTTCAACTTGTCCGTCTCTACTTCTGGCTGCTCTGTGGAATTTCACAGCTTGACTTAAATTCAGCCATATCAGGAGTCACTGTCTTGCTTTCCATTAATTAATTAATTGTTTAGGTGGTACAGGTAAGTTGTTTGCTCTCGTGATGGGTATGGAAGCTGCAGGCGTTTTTGGCCTCAGCTCGTCTAACCAGGCACGGAAAAACTGAAAGTAAGAAAAACAAAGAGAGCCAGGATGGATTTTGTACTTCCTGGATTGTGTAACTTGCTCATCCTATGAAAGCCATCTGGTGGGCAACCGGACGTGAGGACTGATTCCCAGCCCGTGGTTCTCCTTCCAGCCCCAGCACAGCTGGAACCTCTGCCACAATTAAAGCTGCGAGGCATTGAAACTGAATTCTTATTCACTTCTGCTCCTGAGAACCATAGAGAGAGAGAGAGAAAAGCTAATAAGTCTGGGGTTTAAACTAGAGCCCATTTTTAACTTTCCAAAATGATCTTGGTATTTTAGGATCCAGATAACCTTAAATCAGACAATGCTATGTTACCAAACTGAAGAATAAATATTCTATAATATCGTGATCTGATAAACTCCAGAACGACATGATGTAGTTTCAGTTATATGAGCTTCAGATCTCTGAGGGCTTCTATTTGATCCCTCAGAGGGAGATACAGGTCCCTTTCCCACCTGATGCAATAGAGCAATTACTCCTCTGATGATAATAATCATCTTGTCTCTTGTTAAACACACACTTCCAAGTCGCTTCCTGAGATTCTGATGCAGCGGGTCTGGGGTGGGGCCTCAGGTTTGAGTTCTTTACTTCAGAAAAGCTTGGGAAATATCGGAGTAGACCCAGGGAATAGTCTGCTTTTAGAATCAGACGGCTCCGGGCTTAAATCCTGGGTCTTTCACTTACTAGTTATGTAGTCTTGCACAAATTACTTAACCTCCCTTAACCTCATCTGAAAAAAAGTGGAGATAAGAACATCTACCTCAAAGTGTTGTTGAGAGGATTAAAAAGACTGAAGCCCTTCACAGCATCCACCTTTCTGGGTGCTGCTAAATCATTTCTACCTGCATTAATTTGAAGATTGTCTGTGGACTTATTTAGCACACAGGAATCATGGTTTTTGGCATTTTTCTTTTACTTATCTTTTCCATGTATTCAGCATATATTCATAAAGCTTTTACTGTGTGCAAGAAACTGGTGTTCTCAGAACCCACTAAGTACCTCCCTGATGGTATGGCATGTCCACATGGCCCACCCCAGGCTTCTGAAGGGACATGTTATTGGCCTTCATGCAGCAGGCCGCTAATTATTCAGGGAGTCTCCTGAGGTTGGGAGTGTTATACACTTATCCCTCCCTTGTACCAGAAATTCCAGTTTTCTTGAATCCAATCATATGCATATATATATATATATATATATATATTTCTCTGTAGTTGAGACAATTTTTCCCCTAACTTTATTGAGACATTGTTGACATATAACATATGTAAGTTTAAGGTATACAATGTGATGATTAGATACATGTATACATTGCAAAATGATTACCGAAATAAGGTTAGTTAATATCTCCATCCCTTCACATAACTAGGATTTTTTTATGTGTATGGTGATAACATTTAAGATCTACTCTCAAAAACTTTCAAGTATACAATACAGTATTGTTAATTATAGTCAGCATGCTGTGCATTAGATCCCCAGAACTTGTTTATCTAATAGCTGGGAGTTTGTACCCTTTGACCGACATCTAAACATATGGAGTTCTTCCTGAATTTGTGAGTCATTCTTTAGCAGGCACTGTGCTAATCTTCTCTGTACAGTTCCAATTTTAGTATACGTGCTGCTGAAAGTGAGCACCGTGTATATATTTTTTTCTTCAACAGAAAATATGCATTTAAATTATTCCATTTGATTTTTACACAGAATATGTTCTAGGAGCTTTGCATTATGCAATTTTCCCTTCCTGGACAGAAAAACCTTTATATTTTTTTTCTTCCATCCTCATAGCAAGAATCCAAGGATTTCTGAGGAATATATTTATACTTTCTTTATATTTAGCCTTGCTTCAGAAGGATTTAAGGCACTTTTTTAAAGATACAAACAATGCAAGACATATTAAAAAGAAATTTAGGTAGAGAAGATAGGGTGGGAGAAAGAAGGTAAATTTGTGAAAGAGGTTACACATCAATTACACATTGTAATTCCTTTTCACTTTCCAGTTGTGGGCCAGATGTTTGGCTTTCAACTCTCAAGCAGTCATTGCAAACCCACTGCAGACAAAAGATGAAGGCGATGATCCTCAAGCCAATTATTAGGATGATCATCTATGTGAGTCCTGAACATTGTTTTAACTTTTCCACTAGCCCAAGACTTGAGGTCCTAATCAACACAAGGATCATCAAGAATCTAAGAGGGGTCGTGAAGTACTATGGAAAACTATGTGCTCTCCAACATTCCAGCCAAATATAAAATGGATCAGAGAAGAAGGAGGCCTCTTGCTACAGAGGAGATGGTAGTTGGGTGGAAGAGGTGGGCCAAGGATCAGCCAATCCCCTGGTCCAGCGGCTGTAACCATGGTAACAGTAGTGAGGGCAGCTCTACTCCTACCAGCAATGACACCCTTAAGAGGCACCAGCAAAGAGAGGAGCCTGTCATACTTCTAGGCTGGGCTCTTGGTGAGGGAAATTTATGTAATTTTTATGCACCATCACTGGGAGAAAAATAAACAGCCTCTTTCATGTTAACCTTGCAAACTCAAATCTACAAAGTAAAGGCAAATGTCCAGCCGCACAGCCTGGCTGAAGCCAGGTGTGAATGTCTTGTGTAGGAAACCTGTAGCCTGCCTCAGATTTGCCTTTTATTTTCTTTACTTTCTAGTAACAGTGTTGCACAGGGCTTTCAACAAGAAAAGCCCAGAGGAGGATAGTTGCTTTTGAAGCCACCGCTCGTGTCTGCCTCATTCATTTCAAACAGAGGTACTTCTCAAAGAGATGAAGGCCTGTGTACCAACAACAATGCCCACTGCATTCTCTTGCCATCACCTGTGATGTGGCTTTTGATTCTGCACGCAGGCTGCCTTGTTTCAGAAACTGATTGATGGTTCCTCTGAATGAAGGAGGCAACATGACCAAACGAGCAGGCTCCTGGGAAAGCAAGGTACTTCAAGAGGATGGGCTTGAAGGCACTTAAAATAAAAGGTAAACACAAGCCCCCATGAAAGTAAAGAATTCTGCAAGGCATCGAGCCGGTACTGGGTGATAATTTGTAGTTCTTAAGGATCTCCACGTGCTTGTGCAAACACACATAATCTCCTCGGAGACATCTGACTTGGGATTTTAGGCTTTTTGGTGGAGGAAAAACAAAGTTAAATCCAAATAGATATCATAAAGCAGGGAAAACTAACTGAAAGAGAAAACACAGGTGGTCTGTGTCGAGTTTAAGGCAGTGAAACACAAAAGAATGCGTTGGAAGAGCTGGTAATGAGGTGTCTCTGTAGAGGGGAGGGCATGTGACTTCTCTGTAGAAAGACACGGGAGGGCCCACAAAGGCTCATTATAAATACGGTGGGTAGTGTTAGGGCCTGCTCTGAGCCAGTTTGAAGAGCTGGGCCTCCTCTTCCCGTTAACCCTTGTCCTTCCCTTTTGCTTAATAGGTAGAAACAAACCAGGTAAAAGTCAACATGAGAAATCTAGCCTCATTAAATACTTTTATAAGAAAACCCTATCAAACTCCCTGTCAGTCAGCATTCTTCGTGAGTCTGTGTCGGGATCATGTTGCTGGCTGAGGAGATGGTGGGGGTGCGGGGGTGATAAGGGTGGAAGGAGTGGGGAAAGTTAAATGAAGCTGGAATCCTTGTTCTTGTCAGTGGTTCTTGCACACCATGTTCTCATAAAATATATATATATTTTATATTTATATATATGTATACATTTGTATATACATATATATATAATATCCACCTGATAGATGATATTCCACTGTGTAAGTAAATTAGGGTTAATATCTCAGTTTTACAGAAAAAAAGTTGATCAAATCAGACAGTCTTGGTTTCCCACCCAGCAGCCATTCTCTCCTTTAATTTTTTGCTTGCAGAGCCCAGTTTTGATTGGGAGTCCTCCTGCCCTTACTGTGATTCAGAGAAGGGTGACCCTATCCTGAACTCCAAGAATACATCTTGATTTTGTTTTTTTAATGGCAACTAAGGTAGGCAGGACGTTAAGATGGCTCCCATGATCTTCACCCTCTGGTGTTACTCCCATGATTATCGCAAATGGCAAACGGCAGATTATCCGGGTGGGCCTAACCTAATCACACGAGCCCCTTAAAAGCACAGTTTTCTTTGGCTGGTGGCAGAAGGGAAAGTCAGCGAGATTGGAAGTCTGAGAAGAATTCAGTGCACCTTGCTGGCGGTGAAGATGGAGGGGGCTACATGCAGTTGAAGATGGAGGGGGCTACATGCAAAGACAGAGGACGACCTGTGGAGTTAAGTGATCCTGGCGGACGGCCAGCAGGGCCATGGAGACCTTAGTCCCACAAGGGCAAGCAACTGGTTCTGCCAACAATCTGAATGAGCTTGGAAGTGAGTTCTTCCTCAGAGCCTCCAGCGCAGGCTAACACCTTGATTTTAGCCTTGTAAGCACCTAAGTGAGAACCCACCCAAGCCTTCCTGACTTCTGACCTACAGAAGTGTGAGGAAATACACAGGTACTGTCTTAAGTTGCTAAGCCTGTGGTCACAGGGATAGAAAGCTAAGCAAGCTACCTAGAGGTAGCTTCCAGAAGTTCGTATTTCTGCTCAGGAGGAATTAGTTTTCAGCTCTGACTCTAGTCAGGAATCAGGAAGTTCCCCGTGGCAGAAGCCATTGATGAGCGATCCAGGAGCCACGCCCACTTTTCCCCTTGTGCCCCTCCCTCCACTATGAAGGTTACAAATACCAGATTCTTGCCTTCCCAACTACCCTGTGGCTGTGTGATCACGTGACCTGGATCGGCCCTTGGATACAGTCCTCTGCGCACATGAGACTAGAGCTGTAGCAGCCGTTTTGTAGCCAGGAAGTGACAAGCCTAAGGGTGGTAGAGTGGAAAGAGAGAAAGATCTAGCTTTTTTCAGGACGATTGTTTTTTCTTTTATGACAATTTTGAGCTAAGGTGCCAACTCTGGAATTGCCTACTTTCACATCTCTTATTATTTGTCTTTATTGATTAAGTCACTCTTAGTTGGGTTTTCTGTTGCTTGAAGCTGAACATATCCCTACTGACACATTACCCTTTCTACTGAAAAAGTATAGGAGGGGGAGTGCAGAGACCTCTGAGCTAGAGGTTGAGGACAGGCTTTTGGCACAGGTAGGAAAGGGTCCATAGATGTCCAGGGACGTGAAGGACAAGTATTCCCTGAGGTTCTTTCCCAATGCAGAAAAGTTTAGGTGGTCATGGGCCTGTGCTATATACTAAGTACTAGTCATATGGTCTTGGACCATTCATCTAACCTTGGTGAGCCTCAGTTTACTCATCTGCAAAGTGGGGATAACAACACCTTCTGTCACTTGGTTTTATGAGGATCAGATTTAATTGTGCACATGAACTTGCTTTGGAAACTTTAAAGGGCAGCTCTGGCGTAAGGTCAGAGTGTAACTTGGTGCCTGGCACACAGTAGGTGCACTCAGTAAATATTTGTTGGGTCAATGTGCGGTGCCTGTTTGTCCACATCAACGGTTGTTGTTTGCATTGCACCGTGAACTCGGGCACTGGGCTGCTGTCTGCTCCGTAGAGCACCTACTCCAGACAAAACTTAAAGGATTTTATTAGACGCTTTCTTCTTGGCAGTGATGTATTAGGTACCGCAGCCTGGATGGAGAATTCGGCTTTTGTTTTCCATGTATTTTGCACTAAATATGCTGTGACAAGGTGTCTGTTTTGGTCAGGGACACTGTCAGTTATTCCTCTCCCGTCCCGACTTTTTCTGTGATTTAGGGTGTGAAGACATCTGGTGGCTTTAACCTATCACTGTTGTGTGAGATGCTTTGGCTCCAGGGAAGAGGGCTGTATCCAAGGCAGGCTGGCCCCCTGTGAACTCCCAGGCTGCTGAATCAATCATCCGCCAGGTGACAGGTGGTGCCTTTAAGACATTGTGGAGCAAAAGGAGACAGTCACACCTGGCCCTTTAAAAGCTTCCCTACAATAGACAAACCAGGAAACTATCTGCTTCCTCAGGCTTGCCCCCTGTAACATCATCCACTTTCCCAACTCTTCATTCATGGTTCCTATTTCATGCCTCCACTCCTGGATTTAATCAACTTTCCTGGATTTAATCCTGGCTTACCATGTGTCTCTCTGATTCTCTGACACTAAGCTCTCTCTGGTTTTGGTCTTGCTGTGCTCCACACCACATTGGATGTGAAACACACAGAAATACCGCTGAGGGCCGACACGTTGGCATCCCAGAAAGACTTATTTCAGGTTTCTCCCCAAAAGGAGTTATAGTGGAATAAGACAGGAGAGATCAGGTATTCAGGAGCTGGAAAGCGTAAGACTAGTGAGACTGGAGACACTGCAGTCTGGATGACTTAACGAGTAACAGAGAAGTTGAACCTATATTTAAGTACCAAGATGTAGATGGGGTAACACTGATGAAATAGGATGGGGCAGTGTGGGGGTCAACGATGAGAGAGCACAGCCAAGATGAGGAGAGGCAAAGAAGAACATGATGATACTGGGGAGGCAAAAACATGGGCTGAAAGCAATGGGGTTGAGTATAAAGAATGGGCACCAGGGGGCCCGCCTGGTGGCGTAGTGGTTAAGTTCACATGCTCCACTTTGGCAGCCCGGGGTTCACAAGGCTGGATCCCGGGTGTGGACCTACGCACTGCTTGTCAAGCCATGCTGTGGTGGCGTCCCATACAAAGTAGAGGAAGATGGGCATGGAGGTTAGCCCAGGGCCAATCTTCCTCAGCAAAAAGAGGAGGGTTGGCAACAGATGTTAGCTCAGAGCTAATCTTCCTCACCAAAAAAAAAAAAAAAAAATGATGGGCACCAGGCTCAGAGCTGGGGGTTTGAGACCTGCTCCATCTCTTACTCTTTCTGTGATCCAAAAACCCTTTATGCCTCAGTCTCCTCATCTGTCAAGGGAGACCCCAGCACTTTTGGCCTCACAGGGTTATCATGCATTTTTGATGCTCTAAAATGAACATGACAATAGTATAGACAATACTATAAAAATGTAATGTATGTTGAATTCCCCTTGACATTTTGGGTTTATTTCTGTATGTTTGATATAAAGCATAGGTGAGAAGTTTCCTAGGCTCTTCATTTTCTCTCTTCAAGCTGCCACGTCTCCCCCACTGTGGCAATGATGAGAGTTATGGGCATGGCCTTGAGGAGGACATTCCTTAGCAGCAGGAATGGTGACAGCTCCTTACAGTGGGTTACAAGAGCATCCCCAAGTGAGGACTCAGAAGTTCAGTCGTGGAAAGTGCTCAGTTTCTGAAGAGCTGGATTAAAGACCTAGACAGTCTTAATTTACAGTCACAGGTCAGTTTGGAAGAAAAAATGAGCCAGTGAGGAAGACTGGTTTTGAAAATAGGTCAGCATATACTCCTATATACTCCTAGAGTTGGGAGGAAAGCTATAAGGTATGTGATGGATGGCCACCCAGAGTCTGACGGAACCCTGCAAGGGGCTCCCGCCTCAGGATGCAGTGCCCCACTGGACAACTGGTTTCTCCCCTCATGCATCTGTCGGGGGAGAGGAAGAATCCTCCTCTGCCCTTTCCCTCAAGGTTCTTATGGCTGGCCAAAGAATTAAAAAGACAGGTTAGCAGGAGAAAATAATACCAAGTTTAGTAACATGTATATAAGGGAGAAACCAGGGAAACTGAGTTTCTCAACACAATGGCAGAGATTCTCATCTTAAATACCATCTTCAGCTAAAGACAAAGGAGGATGTTGGGGGTGGGGAGGGAGACAGAAATCACAGTAATCGAGGGTATGTAGATTTAAGGCCTTATCCTCCACACTGATAAGTTTCTAGAGAGGCCATTCCCTCTTCCCCCGAGAGAGGGAGATACCTTTACAAATGGAGATTTCCCTTATAAATGTAAATGTTTGTCTGGCAACTCCTTGCAGGGCCACCTAGAGAATGTGGCCGGGAAGAGACAGAATTTTTGATAAGAGGGGCTTGTTGGTGCCTTTCCTATTGTAACATCTATTTTACATTATATTACAGCCATCAGATGACAGTAACTCCTCCCTGGAACAGGTCTTCTATGTTAAATTCTTAGGCAGTTTGGGGGAGGTCAAATGTCCATCAGAGAAAATAATCAAGGTAAAGAGACATATTTCAGAGTGGCCAAATCTTGATCTCCCACACATGCTACTGTGAGGTCTCATCATCCGCCTTACCTTCTATACTCACCTCTGCCCTCTGAGACCCTGCAGCACAAGTTTATGCCCTTTTCCACATGACCATCCATCAAATGTTTCTCTCTTTCTTTTTTTCACATTTTTTTTACATTTCTGGATCTCTTCATTTGTTTCCGTTTAGCTACTCTCTTTTAGACATACTCAAGTTTTTCTAACTTAATTTTTTAATTAAACTTTTTATTTTGAGATAATTGTACATTCATAGGCAATTGTAAGGAATAATACAGAGAGATCCCATGTGCCCTTTACTCAGTTTCCCCTAGTGCCGGCAGCTGGTAAATATTTACAGAATAAGTGAATTGACTCCCACAAACATGAAATTGGCTGCTTGATTTGGGCAGCGCTGTGCTGGGTGCTGTGGGATAACGAGGAGGACCATGAGGGGATATGAACCCCAACAAGAAATGCCCCCTGCCCTATGCAGCTTCCAGTGACCGACTCTGAGGATGGCCTGGGTCCCCCGTTGTTCTCTCTGGGCCTGAATCTCCAGGGTGCCCAGGTTCTATGTGTGTCAGCCCCAGCGGGACCAGTTGGAGCTTTTCTGTCACAGGCCTGTTCCAGAGGCAAGCCAGAACCCTCCCCTCATCCCACCCAGACACACACCATTTCCTGCATTTCCTAAAGGAAAGCCAATTTTGTACCCATCAAAGTTGGACTAGAACTGCCAAAGTATTCAAATCCACCTCTAGTCACAGTCCTATTTTTTCCTGCACTGGTTTAAAAATATCATTACTTTTTCATTAAATTTGAAAATAACAACAAAGAAAACCTGAGAACTAAAGTGAGGTTGGGTAGGAGTCAGCAATGTCCCAGAGATGGAAGCAAAGTATTTTAATACTGTGGACAGCAGCTCATGTGGGCACACACCCACTTCCTGCCTCCCCCACCCAACCCTCCAACCCCACCCCCGTGTCTCCTCCTCATCGCTGCCTCATGAAACTCAGTTGGGTTTTTCCCATGGCCACTGTGCACTGTCCCACACAGCCCAGATGGCTGTCTTTGTGATGGCTCCGTGATGCCTCATTACCCGTATTACGTACTAGCATGTGTATCACATGTTGAATTAACGGTATCGACTGTGCTAGGGTAATGGATTGGCTAGTTACTCTCTTTCTGAGCAGTTACTCAGGCTTGCCATCTGGCGAATCTAATAACCAGGTGGTAAACCTAAATAACCTCACTTTGATGGGGGTAGAAGGGACCCCAGTTGGCTCTGTTCGTACCATCTGCAGCCTCCTTCTTTTGGAGTGAGATGTCCAGAGAATCAGAGTCATGCTATTTCTTAATCGAATAGCTATTTGTATCAGAAACGCTCCGACTTCATTTATGCAGAACTCTGCTCTCGGGCATCTTCGCCAATTTAGAATACGCGCAGGAACAGGGAGGCAAGCCAAAAAAAGGCTTTGTGCAGTCAAGATGCAAGGACGCCATGCACCAGAACTCCTGGGCCTCCCTCATAAGAAGGCTTCCTTGAGCCTCCACTCAGGAAATATTTACTCTTAAGACCCAGTGATAACCACGGAGTTCATCTGATTCCCAAGGACTCAGTATATTGGAAGCTACAGGAGAGGAGAGGGTGGGTAACAGACAGACATTTGGACAAATAGTGAGGATTGCTCAAGACACTGAAACTATTAAAAGCAGATCCAAGAACTAAAAACACAGCAAACTGGGGTGGTTAAGAGGGGCAGAGTGTGCTACAGGCCTTGAATAATATCCGAGGACGCCACAGTACAATAATGGATGACATAATCATCCATTATGGAGATGTCCTCTCTAAATGGTTAAAATAAAAAGGTTAGACACTTAGGGAATTAAACACTCAGCTCTGTGAGAAAAATCATGTATCCATGAGTAAAGTGAATTCAAATATTACATAGGTTTTTAAAAAGACCTGTATTTTTGTTGTCATAAAATAAGGTAGGTTCGTTGAAGAAAATTTAGAAAAATATATTAGCAAAAAGATGAAAATAAAACATAGCTATAACCCTCACCTCTAAGATATAATCAGTGTTAGTATTTTGTTTGCTCTCTTATATTGTATTTTATTTGTATTATATTTCACATAAACTTGTATATTTATATCCATTCATCTCTCTGTCATCAGCCTGCCTACCTATCTATAACTAGTTGGAGCTAACACATAAGAAATTGAATCACACCACTTTGTAGCTTGCATTGACCCCCACTCGGTGCAGGGGTAAGAAGCTTTTCATGTTAATAAGTAAACCTCGTCCACATCACTTTAATGGCTGCATCATATCTCGTGATTTGATAGCCATCCAAGGGGTTACAGTAATTTAGTGATTACTTTACAAAGCATATATTGCACAGTAATATCTGGAAAATAAAAACCTGTGATCACTATGAGTGAATGGGGTGTGGAGACACCCTCTCTAACCACCATCAGACCATTTCCCTGCTGCACTAGCAGGATGGGAAGCTTCAAAGCCTGGCCTTTTCGTCTTCATGAGCCATACTGGCTGCTTGCCTCTTGCTCGGATGCTTTTGGCTGTAAATAGCAGAAAACTCCGCTCAAAGTAGCTTAAGAACGAAGAAACATTATTTCACATTATAAGAATCCTAGAGATAAGGCCGTTCCACGGCTTTTTAATGGAGTGACTCAAGGCATCACCAAAGATTGTGTTCTTCAATCTTTTTTTCTCTCTTCGGAGGGTCCTAAAATTTTGGCAGCTAAGTGCCACATGAAGACATGATAATGTCCAGAGACAGAAAAAGGGATGGTCTCTTCTTTGTGTCTCTTTAAAAAAAAATTTATTTTTAACAGTGGTAAAACACACATCACATAAAATTTACCATCTTAACCATTTTTAAGTGTACAGTTTGTTAGTGTTAAACATACTACATTGTTGTGCAACGGATCTCCAGAATTTTTTTCATCTTGCAAAACTGAAACTCTATACCCATTAAACAACAACTCCCATGCCCTCTTCACCCCAGGCTCTGGCAACCAACCTTCTGCTTTCTGTCTCTATGATTTTGACTACTCTAGGTACCTCATATAAGTGGAATCATACAGTATTCGCCTTTCGGTGACTGGCTTATTTCACTTACCATAATGTCCTAAAGTTTCACCCATGTTGTAGCGTGTGTCAATTTCCTTCCTCTTTAAGGCTGAACAATATTCCACTGTATGTATAGACCACATTTTGTTTATCCATTCATCTGTCGGTGGACACTTGGGCTGCGTCTACATTTTAGCTATTGTGAATAGTGCTACTATGAACATGGATGTACAGATATCTCTTTGAGACTCTGCTCTCAGTTCTTTTGGCTCTATATCCAGAAGTGGAATTACTGGATCATATGATAGTTCTACTTTTAATTTTTTGAGGAATCTCCATACTGTTTTCCATGTGATTGTACCATTTTACATTCCCACCAACAGTGCAAAAGTGTGCCAATTTCTCTATATCCTTGCCAATAGTTGTTTTCTTTCTTTTTCTTTTTTTTGATAGTAGCCATTCTAATGAGTGTGAGGTGGTCCTTGTGTTTCTTTTTTAGACTGAAGAAACATTTGTCTTTATTTCTCCCGTCTCATTGGTTAGAATTATGTTCATATGCCTATTTTTAAGTCAATCACTGGTAAGAAAAATGGAACGATGACTGATGTACTTAGACCAAGCAGCACGTCCCTGGGGCTGGGAGCCAGTCATTACTCCCACCACCCCCCAAAGCATGGCTGCATTGAGTAGGGTAGATTGCAGGTCATATTAGGGAGGAGGAAGCTGTGATGAGTGAATGTCACCGTCTGACTTCCTTGGAAAATGCTGCCCAGTCTAGATGTGAGCTTACCTCCTGAGCTCACAGTTGTGCAACTCGCCCTAAGTGAACAAGCAGTGTTGGGTTTGTGTGTGCATCCATGTAGATGTTGCCTCAGCTTAATAAAAAGAGTGCTGCAAAATAAGATCAATTTGGATAACTCGAGAAAGGCTTTTTCATGTAAATATGAAAAACAAACAACAAAAAAATTCTCACACTAAATTACCTCCTTACAAGATGAAGCAAAAGAGAGAAAAGGAAAAGCATTGCCCACTCACAGAGGAACCTTTAACAATCTCATCCTCCGTCCTCCTGCGGGGGGGGGGGGCGGGGTCTCCCCCAACCCCACACACGTTTTCCGGACTTCAAACAGGAATGAAATGACACTAGATTAAATGCCAACCATTGGCTCCTCACAGTGAAGAGCAGCGCCTTTTAATCCTTAAACTCTCAGGTGCTGATAAATCACCGGGAGATGTTGAAATGCAGGTTCAGATTCACCAGGCCTGGGAGGGGCCTGACAGTCTGCATATCCAACCAGCTCCCAGGTGATGCTGATGCAGCAGGACTGAGGCCCACTGTGAACAGTGAGGGTTTAGGGCATGCATCAGAACTCCCTGCAGGGCTTGTAAACACCCAGATTGCTGGGCCCTGACACCAGAGTGCCTGATTGAGTAGGTCTGGGCTGGGGCCCAAGAATTTGCATTTCTAACCTAAGTGATGCTGGTGCTGCAGGGAGCTGCTCTGAGCACCACTGGCTTAGAGGACAGTCGCTGGAGCCAGGCGACTAGCTTCGTACCCAGGGGTCCACCTTGTCCCCATGTAACCTCAGTGAGTTGCTTAACCGCTGTACCTCAGTTTCCTTATCTGTAAATCAGGGATGATTGTACCAGCCGGGTTAGACGACTTTTGCGAGGTACTGCATATGAATTACGTAACGTTAACTGTCATTATTTGTCATTCTTTTCATCTAGGTAGGATTGAAGCGTACACATTTGCTGCTCTTAGGAAAATCTTTGGGGAGGCGAGTACCCCTCCCCGGCATATTCTGAAAAGCTCTCTTCTTGCACTTGTGCCCTCTAACTCAAAAAGCTCCCCAGATCTGCTTTTTTTCACGGCGCTGTTGATTCCTCATTAAGTACAGGGATGCTGGGCACCGCCAGCTTTTAACCTGGATGCCCAGGAAATCCTTATAAAGAAAGAATGCAGCAAAACCTAGTGAGAACAGCATCATCTCAGGCTGCAGCCGCGAGACTGTCTCCCTCGGCTTCCCGGGGGGGCCGGCTCTCAGAAAGCTCAAAGTCTGTTCTGGCTGGCGCGGATTAGAAAGAGCCGTTCCCAGCATCGCAGGCGGCGCTCTGTCTGAGTGCTTTAATCATACGCAAGGCTGAAGTCAAGACGGGAAGGGAGCGGAGCCCTGCAGCCAGGCTTTGTACCCGCCTGTGCCTTCAGGCTGGGGAGGGAGCTCAGCGGGCTGACGCGCATTTCAGGCAGAGCCGCCAGCGGGGAGACAGGAGGGAGTAAGGTGTGTGGGCACTACCAGCTGAGGCCCAGCGTGGCTGGGATGTGAGGGGGCGACAAGGTGGGGTCCTAGGCAGCGCCAGGTCACACAGGGACTTGACGGCATGCTGGGAGGTTACCATAGATAATCTGAGGGAGGGAGGCTGTATTAGGACATTTTTGATTGCAAGTAACAGAAACCAACTTGCCTTAGGCTAAGCAGAAAGGGGACTTGATTCAAGGATTTAGGTTGTTTCACAGAACCCAGGGGCAGGCTGCATCATCCCTTAGGAAGGGTCTGGAAAGGGAGCAAAAAGGCCTCCAGACTGGTTCTCTCCTCACTGACATCCTGCCCCCATGTGAGCTTTCTCTGCTTTCACAGTCCACAGCAGTGATCAGAAATGTCTAGCCCACAGCACCCATGCTGACAGGTTTTGGATTGAACCATCTCAAGAGAGGCTGATTCTCTTAGCCCCAATTTCAAATTTCTGGGAAAGAGGCTTGGGTTGGCCGTCTGGGGTCAGCTGCTCAGCACTGGTCCAACCAAATGTTGCCATGGTCGGGAGCAGAGAGATAACTGTCCAAATGGCTGCCGGGGCCCTCCGTTGTGGGTCAAGGGCAGGCAGTGAAAGGCTTTTTCAGGAACCAGGCTGACGATCCGAATGGACCACCTCAGAGGAAGGGCAGAGCAATCTCCGAGGTCCCTTCCCACCTGAAGTGCTCTGACTGGACCCTTATGTTCAATTCCTGTTCTCTCCCAGCCGGCACGGAGAGGAAAGTATGAGCAGAGTCTGTGAGTGTGTAGGTTTGGGCTGAGAAGATGGGGGCCTAGCTGCTGGGGCACAGGCTTGTGACCACTTTGGAAACAATATTGAGCTCTGGAAAGTGACACAGTCCATAAATAGCAAAGAGATCAACCTGGCTGCTGAGAAAATAAACGACCACAAACTGCCAGGCAAACAGTTCTTCCGTAGAACATGAAGAAATGCTTCCCTAAAAGTTCTGTTTTTAAACATCAAAGAGCCAATTAACGGAAATCAAAATATAAGGAAACTTCACCCACCCATGAGCTCACTCTGTTTTCTTTGTTCCTTCTTCCAGCTTCTGTTCAAATGCATGCAGAATCTTACATAGCTTTAGAGAGTATAAACAACATTTTGTATTACATATTATGTAATGAGTAGTTTCCATGCTGCGTTCTCATCTTCTTAACTATCTTTGTCGGTATGCCGTCCTTCAAATTAAGTATGTTATACTTTACTTAGCACATAATTAAGGTCTGATTTAAAATTTGAGAGTGTGGAGCTAGAAAGAGTCTTAGGAAATCATTAAGGCGGAGGAAAATGACCCTGGAGAGGAGAGTGAGTTCCCCAAGGTCACAGAGCTGTGAGTTCCAGACCCAAGACTAGAATTCATTCACTTTTCCAAACGCATGTTTATAATCACCCGCTTGATGTCAGGTAGCTGTGCATGGGTTTCATCTCGCTTCAGATCTCTTTTCACCACTCTGCGTGACCTAATTAACATTTGTTAGCAGCCGTTTCTTATTTTTTTCTTAACAGAGGAAGGAGTGCTTTTTCAACTCACTGTCAGGAAAATAGAGGTTGTGGAGCTGAAATGAGTAACAGCAATTTTAAATCAGACTGCTTTCGTGACTGGGAGATAAGTCAGTGTGCAAAGACATTTCTGTTTCCCAGATTTGGCTTGCTGTCTCAATGCCCTTTGCAAACTCCACAGGGATTTTAAGCTTTAAGTCTGGTTATAAGCTTATGCAAGCTGTTAGTCACCTTTTTAGATGAAAAGCACCACAGGGTTATGCTTGAAAATGTTCTGTGCTTCACTGTGGATTCCTTTGGAGTAATTCAGCTATAGTATGATTTTGAGGGAGAAGTGATTGAACAGATACATTTCAAAACACATTTGCATTTGAAAACGGGGGCTTATCAGCTAAAAGAACTATTCTTGAAAGGTACACAGGCAGGGCAAATTTAGAACAAGCAGAGCAATTTAGACATGATAGCTTCGAATTGCCCAAAAACTTAAAATACTGGGGCTCTTGATCACGGAAAATCCTGGACACGGATTGAATCATGAATATCCCATGTTTTACTTTGGAAAACATATTGGAAAAGGAAATCTTGTCACTGCTGTATTTCCACAGATCGTTCCAAAACATTCTAAGCATGCACCTACACAATTGTCAATTGTCACAATTGTCACCTACCCATTTGACCAGGAACAAAACAGTGGAGGAGCTTAAGCTTCTGGCATGGTGGAGAGGGTGGGCTCTGGACTCAGATTGCTTAGGTTGGTATCTTGGTTCTACCACTTACCGGATATGTGACCTTGGCTGGGTCTCAGTTTGCTCATCTGCAAAATGGGGAGAATATTCTTTAGCTCGTAGAATTGTGTTGAATTGATTGTGTTAAATCATGTAACGCAGCCCCTCTCAAACTCGAATGTGCACACGGATCACCTGGGGTCATGTTAATCACTCTTGGATCACAGAGAAAGACAGATACTGTATGATCTCACTTCTATGTGGAATCTAAAAAAGCTGAACTCATAGAAGCAGAGAGCAGACATGGACCAAGGGCTGGGGGTGGGAGAAATGTTGGTTAAAGGGTATGAACTTCCAGTTATAAGAGGAATGAGTTCTGGAGATCTAATGTGCGGCATGGTGACTGTAGCTAACAATACTGTATTGGATACTTAAAAGTTGCTAAGAGAGTAGATCTTAAACGCTCTCACTATAACAACAACAACAATAAAGTGGTAATTATGCGAGGTGAAGGATGTAGTAACTAACCTTACTGTGGTAATCATTTCCTAATATATACATCATCAAATCATCACATTGTACCTTAAATTTACACAATGTTATATGTCAATTATATCTCAATAAAGCTTGGAAAAAAAAAGATGCAGTAAGTCTAGAGTGTGGCCTGCTACTCTAGATTTCTAATAAGCTCCGGTGATGCCTGCACTGCTGGTCTCCAGGCCATGCTTGGAGCGGGGAGGATGCAAAGTGCCTGTTCCATGAGAACTGGTCAGTAGTGCTGGTTGTTATCCGTCAGATGGACTTCTCCTTCTCTTTCTTTCCTACCACACTGCCATCGCTTCTGCCCACCCAATCTTCTTATTTTTTTCCTTTTGTTCTTGAGAAGTCTTCCAGACCTTTCTGTTCTAGCTACACCTGTCAGGTTCTCGTGTTTGACTGCACATGCACTTATGGTGTGTGTGTGTGAGGGAGATGGCAGAGATGCTGAAATGGTCACACTCAGTTCCATCTTGACCATGCCTTACACCATGACTTACACTTGCCAATTAAAGGGAACTCAAGTCTTTCCTGGGTTAAAATGGCCT
The DNA here is from genome assembly GCF_020826845.1 of Diceros bicornis minor. Classification (NCBI taxonomy): domain Eukaryota; kingdom Metazoa; phylum Chordata; class Mammalia; order Perissodactyla; family Rhinocerotidae; genus Diceros; species Diceros bicornis. The sequence goes on along the minus strand of NC_080744.1, from coordinate 53,547,935 downwards.
TTGGAGAAATTAGTCAGTCAACTTAAAGTTCAGCCTCACTGTCAGAGCTTTCAGAAGGTCTTCCCCCGCTTGCCCAGCCCTCAAGTGCCTTTGAGTAAGTGCAGTTTCCACAGCCACACACTCTGCAGGCGCCTGGTCTGAGTGCTGGGCTTCTCTATCAGCTTCCTCTGACCTTCAGCTAACCTCTTTGTAGCCCCAGCCTCTGTCCTGTGCATCTGATACTGACACATCCACAGTGGTGCAATTTGGGGTTTGCTCTCTTGGTACCTTTAGGTCTTGGTGGTCCTCCCGTGTTGACTTGACCCCGTCTCAGACCTCATTGCCTTCTAGATCCTCTGAGGATCAACCAGAGCCTTCATCTGGTCATTTGACCTCTTACCGTTGTCATCTTGCTCTCAATTGTACATCCTTCTATGTCCCTCACCAGGTGCAGGTGAGAACTTCTGGACACCTCCCACACCATGTGTGAGCAGAGATGTTCGGGGGCATCTTGTCCGGACCTCTCTCTTCCTGAACATCCCACGTTGTCATTTCTACTTGCTGTGGCCGCCCCGTGGTGGCACAGGGGCAGCGTGAGGTGGTCTCCCCAGAATTCCAAACAGAAAGTGCAGTGGATCCTGCTCTGGTTCAACTTCTCCTTCTTTCCCCTCAGAATGTCCGTCTGTCTCCACTCCCTGCCCCGAGCTAAGGCTCAGAGGTAACGGTCTCAGGCAGCTACTTCTTCTCAGGTTCGTCCTTTCCAGAACTCTCCATTTTCTCCCAGGAAGGGCGTCTACTTTCCCTTCTGTCTATTGGAAATTGCTGTAAGTCGTATCTTTCTACTTTCCTACCCCATGGACTCTTTGTTCTTCAGGCTCCTTCCTACGTCCCTTCCCTGAGGCAATACACCTCATGCCCTAACCAGCATGATGGACAGGAAATGTGGAAAGGGAATGTTTTTGCTTATTAAGAAGGGAAAGTAGATTAAAAGACATTTAAAAAATATTATCCTTATTATATGTTATATACCAATATATTATATGTTACCAATCTATCACATTACACAGCCGTGGAAACCTTCTTAACACGGTGTTCCAGGCAGCCAGGAACAATCGACAAGAGCTGGCCTTGGAGGTGTCGACTCTTTTCCACCCACAGTGCAGAGTCCAGCTTGAGGAAGGTAAAGAAAGTAAGCAGGATCTAAACCGTGCATCTGAATAGGCAATGTAAGTTTTAAATTTGGGAACTATATAGTTGAAAATCACTTTAAAGGGTGAAATCATTACTGCATCCCCACAAAATGATCATTCAGCCTCTGCTTGTATAACTCTAATGAAGGGGGCTCACTGGCCATTAACAGTGAATTGCATTTTTAGACTATTCTAGGTAGTAGAAAGACATTCAGTAGGTTGGCCTGAAATCTGCTCCTTGCAGCTGGCTCCTACACATGACATATTTAATTCCCATCCACACTGCTGGCCCTTCAGGTATTTGAATGCAGCCGCTATGGCCCCCATTAATGTCTCTTCTCTAGGTTCAATCTGCCCAGCCCCCTCATGAGTTTGGTGGCTCTCCTCTGGATCTTTCCCCATTTGATGAGCCATTAAAAGCTAGGGAGGTAACTTTGTTGGGGAATCTCCCCTCCCCCCACATTTTTTTTTTTTTGACACAGAAGTTGCATGTAAAGGTGCCGATTGCTGGGGATGTGTAAGGGTCCCTGCCCCCTGCAGCCTGATGCTATGTTCTCAAGAACTCTGGCTTGTCCTAGCACACATCCCCTTTTTCTTCCCTTCCCCACCACACGCACACATAAACACACACACACATACACACTTCAAGGGGCATCATTTCTCAGCTGGCTGCTCAAAGCAGCAGCCTGCACCTGCTTGTTTTACTGCTTGCTTGTCCAAACCACAGGCTTAGTAAGGAGGCTACAGAAGAAAATGTTTTCAGCTCAAATAGTGCCATGGAAATCACTTAGCTTTGAGAGATCCATGAAAGTATCCTGTTAGAAAGAGCTGGGAAAGTCTTAAAAAGGGCTTGTTAACGCCTCCCCAGTTTTGCCACCACCAGACAATTTGACGCTGCTAGTTAGGGTGGGAAGCCAGCAGAACCTTGGAGGCTGGGGTTAAGGAACCATCATTAAGAAGAATGATGGTAAAAAAAGCCAACAAGATTGAGCACATTGGGGCCGGCCTGGTGGCGCAAGCGGTTAAGTGCACGCGCTCCGCTGCGGCGGCCTGGGGTTCGCTGGTTCGGATCCCGGGCGCGCACCAACGTACTGCTTGGCAAGCCATGCTGTGGCGGCGTCCCATATAAAGTGGAGGAAGATGGGCACAGATGTTGGCCCAGGGCCGTCTTCCTCAGCAAAAAAAAGAGGAGGATTGGCGGATGTTAGCACAGGGCTGATCTCCTCACAAAAAAAAAAAAAAAGATTGAGCACATTGTATGTGCCTGGCCCTGTTCTGCTTGCTTTACATTACAAACTAATTTAATATTCACAAGTTTGGCACCTTGCCCAAGGTCACGAGCTCCTAAGTGGGGGAGCCAGTCTGAGCCCACATGCTCCGGCTCCAGAGCTCATGCTGTAAATACCATGTGATACTACATGTTAATGGTATTGTCTGTAGTAATGCCCTATCATGTCAAAAGACATAAGTAAGCAAATTGACCAAATTGTAAAGCAAAAATTCCCAAACTTTATGGTTAATGTCTCTGTGTCTGGGTTCCTTCATCTGTAAAATGTGCTAATATAAATTAGTGGTATCATTTATACAAATGTGTATGGTTCTAAAGATAAATTTTTTCTTACTCTCCTTCTCCCAAACACATAATTTCAATTATTTTAAAAACAAAACCACATCATTCATTCAAATTTGACACGGAGTTCTGTTCTACCAAGATCCCTGTGGTCTCGAGAACTTCTTTAGGGTCTTAGTCAATGGAGTTTAGTCCCCTCGGACCCCTCCGATGCACCACACTCACATGGCTTCTCCCATTCTGGAATGTCTCCTTCTCTCCTCCCTGTCCACCCAAATTCCACCCATACTGATGAGTTTCCACCTAGTCCATCTTCTCCATGAATCCCCTGACTATCCCACCCCACTTTGAGCTCTCCTGTGTCCATGAATAAATATTTCTGAGCATTTATTATGTGCCTAGAATGATTCTAGATTAGGATTTCTCAACCACAGCACTATTGACATTTTGGGTGGTGTGATGGTTAATTTTATATGTCAACCTAACTGGGCCATGGGGTGCCCAGAAATTTGGTCAAACATTACTCTGGGTCTTTTTGAAGGTGTTTTTGAGTAAAGCAGATTGCTCTCTGTAATGTAGGTGGGCCTCATCCAATCAGTTGACGGCCTGACTAGAATGAATTGCTCACCGTTCCTTGAGTAAGAGAGAATTCTCCTGCATGGTGGCCTTTGAACTGGGACATAATTAGCTCTTCCTGGTTCTGTAGTAGCCTGCTGAACTTCAGATTTGAACTGAGACATCACCTCTGCAGATTTTGGACTTGCCAGCTCCCATACGAGCATGAACCAATTTCTTATAATAAATCTCTTTATTTGTATGTATAAATATATATATAATTATTTAATATAATTATAAGTATTATAAAATAATAATAAAAAATACAAATAAATATTATGTATTTATTGGTTCTGTTTCTCTGGAGAACACCGACTAATACAGGTGAGATAATTCTTTGTTGCAGGGCTATCCCATACATTGGATGTTTAGTGGCATCCTGGCCTCTACCCTCTTGATGCCAGTAGCACCCACTGCAGCCCAGTTGTGACGATCAAAATGTGTCCAGACACTGCCAAATGTCCTGTGGGGGCAAAATTGCCATGGTTGAGAACTGTCCGGGCAGGTGGGAGAAGACAGGGGAAGCTTCTGCTGGTGTTTCTGCTGCTAAGGATCTCACAGTCTGCTTAGGAGTCACCACTAACCGTCAGGAATCAACATGCAGACAATGAAGTGCTAACTTATGAAACACATTGCGATCTAATTTTTAGCTAAACTTGTGATTTTCTATTTTTAGGAGGAGTAGAGAGAAATGGACACAGCCTTTATTAGAAAAGGTGGAAGCTTTCTTTCACTAGAGAAGGAGAGCCGTGTGGAATGTGAAGTAGGAAAAATTGTAGTGCTCTCCTCTGTTTGTCCCAGATAAGTGCAATTCTTAAGCAGTTATTACTTTTCAAGTATTGAAAGATTTGTTAATGAGAGAAAAATCACCCAGATGTCTCAGCTCCGCTGAATAACTCTAATGAGCCACAAATCTTCTGTCCGATTCCACTTATAAATTCCACTTGAGTCTTGATACTTTCGAGGAATTAAATGATTCTTCAAATGAATCCATAATCCATAGTTACCCTGGACACATTTAATAACAGAATTCTCGGAGTGTAAGGTTAAGAGACACAATCCTTCAGTCTTTCCCTGAGCAGTTTTATTGCTGAAATGATTCGTGCATTGGGAGTCACTGAAATTGATCATTAGTAATTTATATTCTTCACAGATAGAGCTTTTGAGGTTCTTTTCCTTAGTTGTTCAATGTCAGCTGTCCAATGAAAGTTGCCAGTTGTTCAATGAAAATTTTGTTTAATTCTCTAAGAAATTCACAGTCTTGGAAACATTCTCAAGCCTGCAGGCAGTTGGGAGATGACTCTGTGTGCTGGTTTAGCAAGCTGTACATGGTTGAATATATAATACATTAAAGCTAATCTGAGACACGATGTGACAATCAATAGCAATTCAGTGTGCGCTGAACAGTAAGATTTAATATTACTTTAGTCTTGTGACAAGAGGCAAGACACACGTCTAATTGGGTAGGGCGGAACCAGGGATGGAAGCCTTTCAGCTGGATTCTGCGACAGCGTCGTCCTGAACTGGATGCTGAAGCTGGCCTGGCTGCTTGGGCCACGATTAGCGTGCGACTCCAGCACCTCCGCTCCCCTCGCCCGTTGTCATTTGTGAAGTGGAGCTGATGTAAAAAGAGGGAGTTTCTGCTTTACCAAGTCACAGCACTGTTGGACTTGAAGGGAGTTGGGGATCATGTGGTTAACCTCTCATTTTATAGATGAGGAATTGCAAGTCAAAGGCGGTGATATAATAATTATAATAATAATGAAATTAATGTATATAGAGTGTTAATTGTCTGCCAGAGACTGGGTTGAGTGCTCTATAGACATCACATTTTATGTCTATGAGGTGGACACTGTTATGATTCCATCGTTATGGATGAGGAAACTGACGGTCAGAAAGGTTTAGTCATTTGCCCGAAGTTCACGCTAAAGGTTAAGAATGGACAGTATTCAGATCTAGGATGCCTCCTTCAGCAGCCTAGTGCTTTTTTTACTTTGCCACTGGATTTTCTCCTCTGTAAAGTCTCTCTCACTCTTCACTTCCTTCTTCCCTCCCTCCCTCCCTTCCACACAGGGCGCCGAGCACTTAGACTGGACGAGGCACCGCCCCAGGCTCTGGGAAAGCAGCGTCCTCCATTCCAGAGCTGTTGGCCAGTGGGGGAGGCCAGTCTAGGAGAGATGAGTGTGGGAGCCAATGTGTCTTAGTCCAGTCTTTCTCAAAAGCAGCATGTGAGGAAGGGGCCCCTGAACCAGAGGCCTGGGACAGCCATTGGTGACCAGGAGGCCTGCCTGGGCAGGCAAAGGGCCAGGCTGATGGAGAATGGCTATCAGTGGGGTGGGCCTTGTCCCCGTGACTTCTCTTCAGGGACCGAGAGCCACAGACATCGGCAGCTGCGATGACCCTGGCCTGCAGAGAGATGAGTTTACTTTCTTTGTACACTACAGATAGCCTTTTTGAATGTAAAAACGGATGAAATGGATAGGAGGGCCCTCTTGTGGGGGCCTCTGGGGTACCCTCCTGTGGTGCAGCCTTGGGGGTTACCTAGGATTTGGCTTCGTCAGGACACCAGTGTTCCTGTTTTGTAATCACCTCCTCACTTGTCCATCCGTCCCAGCAGGCTGTGAGCTGTTAGTGAGTAGGATTGGCGTCTTCTTCCTTGTATCTGAAATGCCAAGATGGTACCTGGCCTGCCATGTACTCAGTGGATATTTGTTGAATAATTAGGAGATCCTCAATCCCACAGTGTCCAGACGTTGGGCTTTGCGAGATATATTTAGAGTTTATCTGGCCCAGGGGAACTGATTGGGATGAAGCAAACTTGTATGATATATAAATACAGCAATTGTGTGTCCCAGATTTTTGGGAACAGATCTGGTTTCAAATATTCTCTCCAGTTTTCCCAACAAGTACACATATCTGTCAGGCCATGTGCTCTGATATTTTGGTTTAGAAAATCTGGACAGCACATCAGAGATGCCAATTTGTTATCTCACAGTAGGGACTATTGAGGTCTGTTTTCTCCTGGGTATCAAGAGACTTGAGACCCGGATAAGCAATGACAAGGCTGTGTGGGGAGCAAGGATGCAGCAGAGCTATAGGTTTCTTTAATTACTATCTTGTTCTGAACTATTTCTGATATGTAGGTATACTAGTCAGGGCTCTCCAGAGAAGCAGAACCAGTAGGATATGTTTCAAGGAATTTGCTCATGCAGTTGCAGGGGCTGGCTAGTCTGAAACTTGTAGGTCAGGCCAGTAGGCTGGCAACCCTCTGGCAAGATCTAATGTTGCAATCTTGAGAGAGAATTTCTTCTTTCTCAGGAAACCTCAGGTTTGCTCTTAAGGCTTTTCAACTGATTGGATGAGGCCCACCCACGTTAGTGGGGGCAATCTCCTTTACTTAAAGTCAACTGATTGTGGATCTTAACCACATCTACTAAATACCCTCACAGCAACACCTAGAATAGTGTTTGGTAAAATAACTGGGTGCTTTAGCCTAGCCAAGTTGACATAAAACTAACCATCATAGTGGGCAAAATCTGAACTGCCCACAACTTGTCCTCAAATGATAATACAAAGGAACAATAGTGGATTTGGACATATCTTAGTAAATGTGGGAGCAGGATTATCTGATCAACTGCTGTTCTCTTTCCCACAGAAGGACAGCTACAAAGAGGTTTGATCTGCTCGTTACACCTAGCGGGGTAAGTGAGCAAAAGCTGGGAAGAGTGCCCATAAGGGGTCCACTGCTCTATTCCCCAGGGGAGAGAAGTGTTGGAATAACACTTCCCTATTCTCTTTACCCTCATCTTCCTCTTCCATGGTTGACTGGTATTCGGAGGGGCAATCTGCTGTGGCCCTGAGCATCTCTACACATCCTTCCTGTGTATGCCATGAATGCTGGAGTCTGACTGATCTTCACCCAGGCCGTTTCTCGGGGTTGCATTTGCAGCGAGCAACCTTGAGAAAGGAGGTAATGTATCTTCCTGGACAAAGAGCAGGCCTGCTTCCACTTGCTATAAAAGTGGTGCAACACCCAAGCTCAGACTTCCTCTCCTCTAACACAATTCTCTGCATGTGCAGGGTCTATCTAATACCCTCTGCATTGTTTCCACGGGACCTAGGGGGAGGGCATGGGAGACTGGTCTGAACATCATGCTGACTCTCTGACTATTGCATTTGCTGTGAGTAATAAAGTCCTCTGTCTCTGATCCAGGGAGCGCATATCTTCCTGCCAGCATTCATGAAACAGTTACAGCCTGGCTTGTGAGCTTGCAAGTAGGGTAAAACCTCAGACCCTCCACAGTTCTTGACAGTACAAAGCCTTGATTCCCTGCAGGCAACAAGTATTTGTTTCACATTCCCAGCCTCACTTCCTCCTCCATGCAACCAGGGTCTCTCCTGGAGACCAAACTCTCCCTACTCCAGGATCTCATTGCAGGAGGAAGTAGTAAGAACTGTTTTGGCTTTCCAGCTCTGTCATTAAGAAAGCTGATATACTGATTCCCGAGTGGGCTATTCCAAAGTGGTTTGGTATCTGGAGGGGAGAAGAGGGAAACATCTAGATTCTTCTAGAAACCCCTATGTGTGGAGAGGGGTGTGCACAGATATAAAAAGATAATTACAGAGTGCTGAGAGCCACACAGGAAGACTGCTTGCTGACCTCCTCTCTGCTTCTAACATCTTCTTTCTTTCTAATTAACTCTCTAAAGTCACATTTTAATCACCTCAATTGGGTTTAGGTGATTCTTAAGTTAGTAACAGCAACACAGTTACAAACTACCTCTTGGGAAGGATTATTTCTGCAGTGGTTAAGCTCATTATTATATGCTGACTTGTACCAAATTCCTTCACACAGGGTGCTTTATCTCCATGATGTTGGAGTAACTTATGTTCTGACCTACCTTATAGAACTCAGTGAACTGGACAGAATACAGTATTAAAACTTAAATTATAATGTGAATATTAAAATTATTTTAAGTAAATAATGCATCTACCAGATCTTTACGTATAATCCTAAATTCTATGTTCATTATGTGTTTCAGCAAATATACTCAAAGTAGAGTAGAGACTCAGGAATTCACATGTATATCCATTTGTCTATCCACTCATGAAATATTGTCAGTCACTGTGCTAGGCACTAGGAATATAGGGGTAACTGAGAACAAACTTTTCAAATACAGTCATGTGCTACATAAGGACATTTCAGTCAATAATGGATCCAGTATACGAGGCAGTCCCATAAGATTAGTACCATATAGCCTAGGTGTGTAGTAAGCTATACCATCTAGGTTTGTGTAAGTACTGAAGGGGAAAAAGAAATTTTCCTCTACCCTTCTAGGTTCTTCTGGCTGGTCTAAGAATTAAACTGACATGAGACAGATCAATAGGAGAAAAACAAACAGAAGTTTAATAATACGTATACAGGGGAAAAACCCAAGAAAACTGAGTAACTAGCCAAAATGGCTGACGCCCTCCTCTTAAATACCATCCTCAGCTAAAGACAAAAGAAGATGTTGGGGGTGGGGAGAGTCAGGGACTTCAAAAGGAAGGAAGGTAATTCACAGGTAGGTGAAAAGGAGCAAACGTTTGGAGACAAGTGTTTGGCCACACAGAAACAGAAGACCACAGAGGGGAGCCCAACAAACAGGCTTCTCTAGGTTCCTCCCTGTCCTACCACCTAGTTCATGTTATCCTATGGTGATAGCTCACTTCCTGAGACAGGTTTTTTTATCTGAATTCTTTTAGGCAGGTAGGGGGAGATAACAAGAAAACTTTCTGAGTCTTTTATTTCTCAAAAATAATCAGCCTAAAATAATCTTCATGTTAAAGAGACACATTTTGGGGTGGCAAATTTTGTTCCCCTTCAGTACAGTCTGTGATGTTCACACAATGATGAAATTTCCTAACAATGCATTTCTTAGAACATATCCCCATCGTTAAGTGACACATGACTGTACTCCAGTCTCCTAAAAGGAGAAATGTAGTTCAATCATGCATATAATGAAAATAGCTAAATTTTACAGAAGTTTTGTTTAGGACTTAATGCCTAGTTATTAATGCAATAGCCCTCACAGTTACAAGCCAGTCCTGGAGAATATAAACTTTCCTTCTGACTGTTTAAATGCAGGGACAAGCCTCTACATCCCCATGTAGGAGCTGATTATCCAAAAATAACAGATGTCCAAATACTATTCGTATTTTTGCCATGATCTATATAGATTTCTTAAATGAAATTTATAAAAGACAACATAATTCAATTTCAAAACATTTATTGAGTTTCTACCACATAGAAAGACCTATAGTAGCTTCTGTGGGGGAATATAAGACAAGACCCGTGCCCTTGAAGAATTTGCAATCAAGTGAGGACATTAATTATCGTCATGGATTTATGACTCTACTTGCCAGGCAAGGGTCTATGTTTTCAACATAATGACTCATTTATGGCTTTTTGTGATGCTTTTATCAATGGTATGTTAGTTACATTGTTTCCATATTAACCCCAATCATCAGTCAAGATATCCGTATTGCAGGAAATGAATGAAAGGCTACAAGGGAAGGTGATGAGGAAGTGGGAGAGGAATTAACGTTAATTGACACCTACTCTATACTGGTCAGCTTGTTATCTAATAAATTCACAGAAGAATCCAGGAAGTAGGCATTATTGCATTTCCCCTCTTTTTAGCAGATGACGACATTAAAGCTCAAAGGTGTTAAGACGTATTCCTAAATCCAGACGGAAAGTGGCAGAGCTGGGATTTTTAGGTCCGTTTAACACCAAAGCCCAGGCTTTGTCTGCTACACTATACTTACAACATTCTAAAAATGTATGTGTGTTTTCAGAAGCAAGCAAGCAAATAAGCAAGTGAGCAAGAACGTACCTAGAAAGCAGTGGGTTTTCTGGCCTTGGAGGTATTTACAATAAACCGAATAACCTTTGGCAGAGATACAGAGGGGATTAAAGCATTGAGTGGGGGGTGGATAGAGTGACATCAAAATCCCTTTCAACACTGGGATTCGACCTCTGTGAAAACATAAGCAGAGTTTGCACATTTCCCTCGTGGGATCCTCTACCACATGTACTGTACCATGAATGGAGACAGTCATCTGTGTAGACAATGGGAACACAAGGCCCGTGGGCCACATCACTACACAGCCCATGAAGGTGTGCAGCAGTTCATCCTGCTGAAAATTTAACTTGTGTTATGTGTATGTTTCCCATTTATTTGTTCCACAGAGGGAAGTCCCTGCAAATCAATCACATCAGCTTTGGAGGAAAACAAATCTTTTAGCTTTGAAGAAGCTCTTTTCCCCAAGGGGAAAGAGATAAGCAGACTTTTTTTGATTTTACATTCTATTATGGATTGAATGCTTGTGTCCCTCCCGAAATCCATCTGTTGGAGCCCTAACCTTTAATGTGATGGTATTTGGAGGTGGGGTCTTTGGGAGGTGATTAGATTTAGATGAGGTCACGGGGGTAGAGCCCCCATGAGGGGATTAGTTCCCCCATAAGAAGAAGAAGAGAGAACAGAGCTCTCTCTCTGTCTCTACCATGTAAGAACAGCGAGAAGGTAGCTGTCTACAAGCCAGGAAGCGAGCCCTCATCAGGAATGGAATCTGCCAACACCTTGATCTTGGACTGCCCAGCCTCCAGAATTGTGAGAAAGAGTGTCTTTTATTTAAGCCACCTAGTCAATGGTATTTTGTTATGGCAGCCTAAGCCGACTAAGATAGACCCTTCTAGGCTATTGTTATAACCCATTTTTAAGATTTGGGCTGGTGGTTCTATTTGAGGGAAACCTATTTGGGGAAAGAGGTTGAGATGAGACCCTTTGAGTTTCACAGGTTGAAAAGAAGTGTGATTCCTTGGGGATAGAAAGCAGAACGTGAAGCTGGGAGAGCAGTGAGATTCTGGGCCACAGCCGGCTGGGCGACTGGCTCCTTGGAACGCGGTGTGCACAGGGCAGAAACGGCTGAGCATTCGTGGCTGTGACCTGGGAACCTGAGCTGCAGCCTCCCTGGCTGAGCTTAGCTCTGGGGGAGTGTGGGTTCCTCCTCTAAGTTCCAAGGACCACATTCAGTAGAGTCACCAAATGACAGCGAGAAACAACTGCAAGGCAGACTGATAGTTCACTAGAGCTCAGCTTGGGCCTGGGAGATTAGACGTCTCTGTCCCCTCTTGGACTGCATAAATCTCGTGTTTGTGCTTCTTGTTTGTTTGTTTGCTTTTTAAACTGTTCGTAGGAAGGAGGAGACCCAGAAGTCTGGGCCGGAGCAGGGTAAATTTGAGTAAAAAATGGCTGCCGAGATTTGCAGCAGGAAAGAGCAGTTGGTTTCCCATGGCAGACAGGGTCCCCTCTCTGCTAAGAGGAGACGGGCGGAGGCAGAGAAGATCAGCCATGTCCAGCCACATCCTTGTTCTTTACAGTGGCTGGGCAGCCACAGTCTTTGCAGAAAACTCAGTATCTTTATTTCACTTGGTCTCAGAACTCTCAGAGTTGGCATCTCAAGAACAAAAAAAAATTCTAGATGGAAGCCTCATTTAAGTTCAGAGGGATAGTTATACTTGGAGGAACAGTGTTCAGATGTTCGGAGATTTGTGTATTTGGAAACAGCAGCAGCAGTGACAACAACAGGGAAATAGAGATCTAAAGGTTTAATGTTTAATATTGGTGTTTTGTTGTTACACAGATTTACAAAAACAACAAACAACAACAACAAATAAACCTTGGCATGCGTGATGTGATTGAGTGATGGATCTTTGTGAGCAGTCAGTGAAATTCTCCTTGAGTCTGAGAGTCGGTGGAATGACATAGGCCAGGAAGAAACACCAGTGGATAAAGCCCCTGGCCCCAGACACACCGATTATTTGTGTCCTGCAGTCTTGTTTGTTGAGGAACTAAGAGCAAAGCCAAGGGATAGGGCTGGGGATATCTATCCTTTTTCCTCACAGTTTATTAGTTACTCTTTTCCTCTGGGTCAGGTGCTGAGTTTCATTTATGTCTGACAAACGCTCACCAACCCTGAGCAAGCATCCAGAAAAGGACCCTGGATCTCACATCGTGGCTCCTAGAGGTGCTGTCTTTGCTTTCCAGAACCTCCCTTCACCTTCTCCCTGTGTTTGGGCAGGCTTTGTTTTCTCTCTTGGCTCCAGGACTCACTACCTGAGACCTCGTGAATCTGACTATCCATTCCGGAAGTCCATTCACTTAGGAAAGAGTTTAATTTTACATCTTTACCAGCCAAAGAGCTCATGGCAGCTCAGTGAGAGCCTGGTCGGCCTTGGGGAAGGAGGTCTGAAAGGAGCCCTGAAAGTTCTAAAGACCAACGGTTTCTTTCTGTCCTGGTCCTCCCCATACCTTCCCAGCTATGTCAGCAATCCTACCTCTGAAACCATTCCTTCCTCTCCTTCCCTCTGCCTTCTTCCAGGCCTCTCTCATTTCACACCTGAGTGACTGACAGAGTCATAACTCATCTCCCTGGCTTCAGATTCTTACTGTTCCAATCCATTCTCTGCATGGCTACCTGCAAAATTCTTCCAAAGCGCACATCTATTCATGTCACTCTCTCGCTTAAAAATTTTCACTGACTCCCTCTCACCCTCAGGACACTTTGGATATTCACTCCCTCTACCTAGAATGCCCATCCCCTCTTTCCTTCCTAGAAAAGGATTCATCTTTTATCATCTCCTCTGAAAAGCCGTCCTGGACCTGTTTGGGTGGAGCTAGTTCCTTTTAGTCATTTCCTTCTCTGTGCTTCCTTTGCACAACAACTGAGAGCATTGAATAGCTAACGAGCTCTTTCCATGTGCTGAGTGCTGTCTCATTTTTCCTCCCAAGAGCCTGATAAAGTCTGCACTCTCCTTATCTCCATCTTAGTTGAGGAAATGAGGCAGAGTTACTTAAACGTGTGGAAGGTTATGTGGCTTCATAGAGATGGAGGCAGGATTTGAGCCTAAGTAGTCCAGTCCCGAGCCCATGTTTTTAATCACCACACTGCTCTGTGCCTGCGTATCTCTGTGAGAGCGCTTATCACATTTCACTATTGTTTATTGACATCTCTCCCTTGCATTAGAATGAGCAGCTTGAGGGCAGGCATACTGTCTCATTCATCCCTGAGACTAGCACATAGTAGATGCTCAATAAATGCTGGAGGAGGGAAGGAGGGAAAGGAGGATGTATTGCCATGATTATGTGAATAGGACTGTAGGGGAGGAAGACTGTCCTCTACCCACTCTGGGTCCTTTCTGGCTGGGCTACAAATTAAGGTGACATGAGACTGAATAGCAGGAGAAAATCAAACAAAGCTTTATGTATATCTGTACATGTATACACGGGAGAGACCCAGGTAAAGCTGGGTAACTTGACAAAATGGCAGAGGTTCTCATCTTAAATACTATCTTCAGCCAAAGACAAAGGAGTATGTTGGGGGTGGGGGAAGTGAGCTGTAGGAGATTACCAGAAAGCACAGTAAATAAGGTTAATATGCAGATTTAAGTCCTTGCCTTCTGCACTGATAAGAGTTTCCAGAGATGAGGTCATCCCACTTCTTCCCAGTACAGACAAGGAGATACCTTTACAAATGGAGATTTCCCGTATAAATGTAAATGTCTCTTACAAAGGATAACTTCTGCTTTTACTTGGTTTTCAGAGCTTTGATAAGAATGGGCTTAGCAAGGACTCTCCCAGTCTATCCATACCCAGAGTTATCTATGGTGATGGCCTGTCCTGGGGACAGGACTTCTATCTTAAATACTTATAGGCAATTGGCAGGGGGAGGTTGTCAAAGTTTCTTTCAGAGTCTTTTGTTCTTGAAAATCAAGGTAAAGAGACATTTTGAGGTGGCCAATTTCCATCCCCTACCGGACATAGAAATAATTCAGTAAAAAATTCAAATTCCCTAGGGTGAGACCAGGCCTATGTTATTAGAGGTTTAAGGGAAGACCTTGTTCTATGAAAAAAATGTGAATAGTTTTGCTACAAGTGAAAAGCTGATGTCCTAAGAAAGTTTGGACTAAGGTTGGATCAGCAAAGAAAAATTATTTTAAAATTGAAATAACTGATTGCCATCATCGGGCCCTTGTTTTATCAACAGTTTGTTAAATTAGTTCAAACATGATCTCTGTGGGGATAGTCTGGAATCCTTGTGATAATATTTATAGACAAATGGCTGATTCTAGAACAAGGGTCCCTAAATGTTCCCTTTGAGAAGCTAGTGACACAAGTGGATTCTTTCCCTAGAGAAATGCATACACCTATTCTAGGGAACTGACTAATATTTCCAAAGAGTTCCATTCTCTGAGCACAGGAAACAGCTGAGGTGGAGCTGAGGCCCAGGTTGGGTGGGGGCACAGGCCCCTGTATTTCACTTGTTAGACCCCTCTCCAAATCTTCTGTCCGATGCTATTAACACAATTGGTTCTTTTTATGACTTCTCATTTCTGATGCATCTTCTTGTTTGACTGGCATTGTGGATAGAACAGGTTCTGTTTGATGCTAAAGTTGCATTAAGAAAATTTAAAGAGACAACCACCACAGAGTTATGGAATATTTTTTGGGGGGGGCTGTTATGTGGGGAAAGTGTTGTTTATAATTACACAATCTTAAATTAATACTTACCCTATTCAAGTTAAACTATTTAGCCAATTCACTGAACATTTATTGAGCATCTACTATGTGGTTGGAAGATTCAAAAGAAGCACAAATTCATGCCCTTGTGTGTTTATGTTTTAAAGAGGGGAGACAGACAAAAAACATGATAAATAAGTCAAAATCTGTTGTATGTCAGATGGTAATAAACGCTAAAGAGGAAAATAAATTGGAAAAGAGGGGTAGGGGGGTGTGTTCAATTTTAAACAGGGAAGTCAGGGCAGGCTGAAATGAGAAGTACATTAGAGACCTGAAGGTGATGAAGGAGGGTGTTTCAGTTTCCTGTTGATGCTCTGACAAATTACTACAAGCTTAGAGGCTTAAAACAACACAAATTTATTATCTTACAGTTCTGGAGGTCAGAAGTCCAAAATTGGTCTCATGGGCTAAAATCAAGGAGTTGGCTGGGCTATGTTCCTTCTAGAGGTTCTAGAGGAGAGTCTGTTTCCTCTCTGTTTCCGGTTTCCATAGGCCACCCCCACACCTTGGCTTGTAACCAAATTCCTCCATTTCCAAAGCCAGCATCATCATGCAGAGTCCATCTCACGCCATGTCTTTGGTTCTCTCTCTTTTGCCTCCCTCTTCCACTGATAAGCACCCTGTGATTACATTGGGCCCACCTGGATAATCCAGCCTAATTTCATCTTAGGGTTAGCTGATTAGCAACCTGTATTAGTTTGCTGGGGCTGCCATAACAAAGGACCACAGACTGGGTGGTTTAAACAACAGAAATTTATTTTCTCACGATTCTGGAGGTGAGAAGTTTGGAAGGTGTCAGCAGAGTTGGTTTCTTCTGATGCCTCTCTCCTTGGTTTGTAGATGGCCATCTTCTCCCTGTGTCTTCCCCTGGTCTCCTTTCTGTGTGTGTCTGTGTCCTGATCCCTTCTGATAAGGACACCAGTTATATTGGCTTAGAGCCCACCCTCGATGACCTCATTTTACCTCTTTAAAAATCCTGTCTCCAAAGACAGTAACATTCTGAGGTTCTGGGGGCTAGGACTCCAACACAGGAGTTTTGGGGGGACACAATTCAGCCCATAACACAAACTCCATCTGTCGCTTTAATTCCCTTCTGCCATGTACCCTAACATATTTACAGGTTCTGAGAATTAGGATATAGACATCTTTGGGGGGCTATTATTCTGCCTAGCCCAGAGGGAGCCACACTGACATCTAGGAAAGAGTCTTCCAGGCAGAGGAACAGCTAGAGCAAAGGCCCAGAGGTGGATAAGCCTGGAGCTGGGTGAGCAGGAAGAGCCTATGGCAAGAGGCGGTCACAGTGGAAATGGGGAGCCTGTTTGTACTGAGCCCTGCAGACCACTGTGAAGACTCTGGCTTTTATGCTGAGAGTTTTGAGTGGAGGGGCAACATGACTGTTTTAACAGGATCTCCCTGGCTGCTGAGTTGAGAATAGACTAGAGGGGGCTGAGGTGACAGCAGGGGGACCAGTTAGGAGGTGATTGCAATAATCCAGGAGAGAGAGAATGATGGCTTGGACTAGGGGTATCAGGGGAGGCCTTAAGACATGGTTGGATTCTGAATATCTTTTGAAGGTAAAGCCATTAGGATTTTCTCTTGGAATGGCGTGAGTGCAAGAGAAGAGTCAAGGATGACAAAGGTTTTTTTGGCCTGTGCCTCTGGAAGAATAGAGTTGACGTTCACTGAGATGGGAGACTGTGGTGAGATTAGCAGCTCCACTCGGGACATGTATGCGATGCCTGGTTAGACCTCCGAGTCCAAATGCGAAAGGCTATTTTTCTTTGTGCAATTAAAGTTAACTGTCAGATATTTTTCTTTATACATCTAATAATTCTTGTAAAAAGTGAAAATAAACACTTTCACTTGTTCATTGATTTTCAATTAACTCACGGGCACAGATTAAAATTAGTCCCATTTACAAACTTAGTTAATTACATTCCCTTAAACATCTACAACCACATTTATAAATTTAATATGTTTACTTTTTAAGCACTTCAAATGCCTGGCAGGGTATACTTACAGTATTAATAAGCAAAACTCTCTTAAGCATTTAAATTACTCTTGTATCCCATAAACGTGTAATTATAGTAAATCCAGTTCCCTTAAACATGCCACAATCCTTTATAAACTTAAAATTATCTTATACTTTTCAGTTAAAAATCAAAATAAAAAGTGTCAGATTTTCTTAAACATGACAAATACTTTAAGGTTTTTTTTTTTTTAGTTGTTGAGGAGGGAAATGATACTTGCTTTCTGTGCTTAACCTAGAAGGATGTTGTGAAGACAACACAAGAAATAGTGCTTTGACGATATAAACAAGCTTTAAAAAGTTAAGGTGCTGTTTTCATTCCAGGAGAAAGCTAACTCCTGCCAAGGACACACTTGAACTTTGTCTTGAAAGGGGAGGAGGATTTTTCTTTTCTTTCCACAAATAAAAACTGACTCTGAAAACAAGCAGAAAATTTAAGTGAGGTGTAAATGACCAATAGAGAACCCCTGTGCCTTCTCTTCCAGAGACATAATATAGACATCATCACAAAGGGTCTCTTCTTCTTTTTTTTTTTTTTCTCCCTAAAGCCCCAGTACATAGTTGTATATTCTGGTTGTAAGTCCTTCTAGTTCTTCTATGTGAGCCGCTGTCACAGCATGGCTACTGACAGATGGGTGGTGTGGTTCTGCGCCCAGGAATTGAACCCAGGCTGCTGAAGTGGAGTGTGCCAAACTTTAACCACTAGGCCAGCAGAGCTGGCTCACAAAGAATCTCTTCCAATTGTGAAATTCACAAGTCCCCGGGAGGAGGTAGGGGTCAGTGGGCTTTCTAGGCATGGAGGTTGGCACAGCCTACGATACTTGGTGTTTGCTGGACAATTGAATGAAATCACAGCAAATAGGGAGCCACCCACTTTGCCAAGGCGGGGTCAGCTTTTCTCCCACGGTCCATACATAAGGTGGAAAAAGAGTAAGGACAGTGGCAGCAGCAATTAACTCTGCACATCTCTAGAGAGGGATGTGGGGTATGGATGCTCTGCAAAGCCCTCGGTGCACTCACCTGTCTGATCCTGGGGAGGAAGAGCAGAGTGCCCTCCCGGGGATCCTGACAAGGTGCTGGTAGGGGTACCTTGGGGAGCTTCCTTCAGACAGCCTTGCCCCCTGAGAGAGGAATGTCACCCTCCCCTCTGCAGTGTGGGCAGGGTTGGTTCATCCTGAAGTGTCTGTTCAGTGTCTGCCAGGCAATGGTTTCCATTGGGCCAGCTCAGCCAGCAGCCTCCTTTCCTGGAAGCAGCTGAGACCCTCCTACTACGTATCATGTGGGCCCAGATTCATGAAAGACCTCAACACCTGTGGGACCATGAGGTCTGGAGGCAGGCCTGCACTGTACGCTTCTTCTCTGGCAGGTTATTGATCTGGGCAGAGGTGCGGTGCACTCAGTTCTGGCTTCTGGCTTCTTGACAGAAGGGTCATGGACTTGGTGATGGCGATCCCTTGGCATGACCGAGACTCCCTACCTGGACGTGCAGGCTTTTGGTTTCAGCCTCTGTGGCCGAAGTGAGGAGTCCTGCCTCTTCCTTTCCCTTCCCTTCCTTCCCCTTGGCTTCAGGGTCTGGGGTGATTACACTACCCATGGGACCACACCACTGGCTGGGCTCCACTCTAACTCAGGGCACATCGGCACCTGCAGACTAGGGAACCACAGCTCATCAAACACCAAGACTGTTTCCCTCACCCTGTCTAATTGACCTGCATCACAGGAGGATCACTGAACTCTGAGTTACAAATAAGGAGGTCGAGAGCCATAGTTGTCAAGGAGTGAGCTCTGGATTGTGCAGCAAATCCACTCTGCAGGTGTGAAGCTGGAACCAGAATCCAGGTCTTCCTCATTCCTGAGTTCTTTCCTCTGTACCACCCATGCCTCTACCAACCAATCATCCACAAATAGCTACGGGGATCTGCTAGATGCCAAGCACGGTGCTAGACACTTGGGGGATATAAACTGAGGACTAGAAAAGGACCAGTTCAAAGCAGTGTGAGGAAGCTCCTAGTAATGGCTCTGGACCAGTGCTACGAGTTCAGGGTGGACAGAGAGAAAGAGAGAAATAGACACACACACACACACAAAGTGAGAGAGAGAGAGAGAGACACGCAGAGAGACAGACAGACGGACACACACACAAAGAGGGAGAGAGAAAGAAAGAGATGCACACACAGAAAGAGGCAGATACAGAGAAAGGGAGACAGAGAGAGAGGGAAGGAGAGAGCTGCTTGCCCACTAGGGTGGTCACAGAGGTCCTGGGAGGTTTCAGTCGGTCACTGGGGCAGGCAGCAAGGCTGTGGCGAGCCAGGGCTTGGGCTGGGTGCTGGAAAGAAAGGCACATTCTACCTATGCTCATGGCCTAGCCGGGGAGACAGACAGCGAACAGCGCTAACAGTGAGGCCGGCAAGTGTACTGTGGGGTGAAGCATGGGGTGCTGTGGGCCAGAGAGAGGGGGCTGACCCATTTGGGGGAAGCAGGAGGAAGAAGGAAGCAGCAGTGGTGTGACGGTGCACTGGGGCAGGCAGGCCTGGGGGAAGGTTACCATGAGGGTCTCTGCGAGGTGGAAAGAGGCCTGCAGAGCAGCGGGGCTGGGAGCTGGGAGGGAGGGGCCTCAGAGACACGTGTGGGACGTGGAGCCCGGCTGTGCTTCACTGTTTCCTCGGCTTCCTTTACAAAGGCATGTTCTCTCCTTTTCCCCTAAGATTCTGATTTCCAGTAGGTGGAGAGGGTGGGGTGGGCTCCAGGTGCCTACATCTTAAATGCATCTCAGGTTCACTCTGGCTCACTTACCAGCATTTAGAAACCTATGGTTTAAACTAAATCTAATGATTCTCCTTCTTTTAAAGTCATTGACTTTTCTTCTATTTGGGCATTTATAGAAGTTTTGTGACGAGGCTTGTTCCTGGCAGCTGGTCCCTCTTCTTTTTCACATCAGGAGATATTGTTTTTTTGAAAGAGACAAACCAGAACCAATAGCGTTGTCCCTCTGAGGCCTGAGACAAGGAAAACTGAGCCAATCAGTCTGAACCGCTGGAGGTGAATCCTGGGGGGAACACTAATTTCAGATACTAAAAATGAATGGTGTTACGGAGTAACTGTTAACATACGCTGCAAGATGTTCATGATTCCCTGGGGCCAAATAAGTAAACATTCTTCCAACTTAAGCTGCAGGAGATAGGCAATTTCACAAGGAGATGCTTTCTCCATTTGTAGGAGATGACTGCGTGCAGAAGAGGAAATGCCGGGTGTGGAGTGTGAAACCCTCTGTGGAAGGCCTGGGGCAGGGGTGCTTGCCTCGGGCACCGTGTTTGTTGGACAGGTGGCCTGAGTTGGAGACCTGGGACAGGGAGCTAGGGCTATGACCTGAGCCCCTGCTGGGGCATCATATGGTCCCTCTTTTGAGAGAGGGAAAGGTCGATGTCAAGGTCTTTTACCTTCTTTTTTTTTCTTTTGGTGAGGAAGATCGACCCTGAGCTAACATCCGTTGCCAATCTTCCTCTTTTTTTACTTGAGGAAGATTGGCCCTGAACTAACATCTGTGCCAATCTTCCTCTATTTTGTATGTGAGATGCCGCCACAGCATGGCTTAATGAACGGAGTAGATCCATGCCCAGGATCCGAACCTGTGAACCCCAGGCCGCCAAAGTGGAGCACGTGGAACCTTAACCACTCGGCCACGGGGCCAAACCCCAAGATCTTTTACCTTCTTGAAGGCAGAGAGGAGAGAGACAGAGATGGTTCTTGGAGATAGCCTTTAAGAGCACCAAACATGCTGGATACACCCAATTCTAGGGGATTAAACTGGATGAGAAGGAGGCCTGTGTGGAATCTACTCCACTCAGAAATCAAATGGGGCTGAGTGCGGGGATGGAAAGGGGCACTGTTAGGGGTTGAATTGTGTCCCCTCAGAAAAAGATATGTTGAAGTCCTAGCCCCCAGTACCTCAGAATGTGACCTTATATGGAAATAGATTCTCTACAGGGGTAATCAAGTTAAAATGAGGTCATTAGCATGGGCCCTAATCCTAAATGACTGGAGTCCTTATAAAAAGGGGAAATTTGGACACACACACACACACACACACACACACACACAGGGAAAGCACCGTGTGGAGATGGAGTCAGAGATGGGAGTGATGCCTCTACAAGGCAAGAAACAGCTGACATTGCCAGCAAACCCCCGAAAGCTGGGGGAGAGGTGTGGAACAGCCCTCAGAAGGAACCAACCCTGCTGACACCTCGATCTCAGACTTCTGGCCTCCAGAACTGTGAGACTATAAAGTTCTGTTGTTTAAGCCACCCGATTGGTGGTACTTTGGCACGTGGCAGCCCTAGCAAACTAGTACAGGCACTTTATCTCTTTTTTTATGGATCTAAGTGCCATGAGGACAGGATTTTGTCCTGTTCATGGTGTATTTCCAGTGCCCAGCACAGAGTAGGTGCTCAACAAGTATTTAGCTGAATAAATGGGTCCTCTGGGGGACTTAGGTTATTTGATCAAGGGCACACAGAAAGTGATTGTCTAGCCACCATGTACTAAGCACCTACTATGCAGATGTGGTACTTGGTGTTTGTGAAGGGCATCGCTAGTCAATGGTGCAACCTGAGAGGTAGGTCTTATTTTTCTCATGTTACAGATGCGGAAATTGAGGCTTAGAGAGATTAAGGAAATTGTCCAAGGTAACACAGCTAGGAAGGGGTGGATTTGGGATTGTGGCTCAGGCCTGTTTGACTCCAGGCCCTTGATCTCATCACTAGTCAGGGCATCAGTGGGAACCAGGAAGGCAGCTGGGACCAGAGTCACCTGGGGAGGAGGCCCCAGTCAGCAGCTCCGGGCTAGGACCCAAGACCCTGGGGGAGGGGCGCTGACAGAGCCCGCTCATCAGGGCATGCTGCCAGAGGAGGCAATTCCGGCAGAAACCTAACTAATACAAATGGGGCAGAAGGGTGGACATGGGGCTGAGGGAGGAGGAGCAAGGGAGAACTATGCAGGAGCCCTTGGTTGGCACAGCAGCAGTGTGTGTGTGTGTGTGTGTGTGTGTGTGTGTGTGTGTGTTGTAGGGGTTGCCATGAGGTTGCCTAAGGCTTAAGGCTTGGTGCAGGTGTATAGATTTGGGGCAACCTGCCCTGAACTCTGAGGAAGACAGGGGCAAGAGATTGTCTATGTCTCAAGATGGTTGCTCCATGGCTGGCAGGTTGGCAGGAAAGTGGGCACATTTGAGCTTCCATACCAGCAGCCATTCCCCGTGAGATTTCCTATGTGAGGCTGACATGATGACACAGAAGGTCAAGAGACATGTTTTGAGGGCCATTTTAAGGACATGTTTTCCCCTTCAGGGCCGTCCTGTAGAGATGCTCTTTCCTTTTCCACCTCCCATCTGGGAGGAAGGAATTCTTCTGCCTAATTCTTAAGGGTTTTTTCTACCTTACCTCTAATCCACAAGACAGAGGAGCAATTCTCAGCCTCTTCTATATGGAGACCCACATTCGGATGCCATGCCCGTGTTTTTCATCATCATATCACTGGTACTCAGCACAATGCCTGGCACAGAGCTCCTTCAATAGATGTTTGTGGAATCAATAAAATGAGAGGCATGTTTGGGCTGGGCCTAGCAGGACTGTTCATACCATGAGAAGAGCTCCAGCAGACTGCCCTTGCCTCATCACAGGGACAGAAGGGCAGCGAACATCTATGGGTCCAGTGGGCTTCCTGGTTGAGGGGATGACCTTGCTAGAAAGGGGGAACCTTAGGGGCTTGTGGCTGGGGACAGAGAGTTCTCTCTCAGTTTGTTCAGAACTGCTGAGCGAGCTCTGGCTAGGTTCCTAAGTGGGAGGAGATGAGTCTCTGGGGCTATCCAGATTTACCTGTCCTCCATATTGTAGTTGTTATTATTATTATTGTTATGGTCTCAGAGCTGTATGAACTAGCTGTACTTCTAGAACATTGTCAGGTACATGATCTCCTGGAGAGTCTTTAAAATTCCTAGGCTTTTCTGCTGCAAATCTTGATTCAGCAAATCTGGGGAAGGACCCAAGGAATCTGCCCACAGGTGATTCAGATGCAGCTGGTCAGAGGATCACATTTGGAGAAACAGATCCCTAAGTTTCTTCATCTGTGGAATGATGGAGTTAGATGAGCTCTCGAGTATCTCTCAGTTGGAAAGGTATAGCATTTTTTCCAGTGGTGTGAAATAGAAGCAAGAGAAGCTTGCATTTCTGATGTTAAAGGTTTGACTCTGATGCCTGACCTTGACTGTTAATGTGCTTTAGGAAGTTGTACATTTCACTGGCCCTGACATTTACCTGATTTCCACGCCCCCAGTGCAGGAAGGAAGATGGTGAACTGGAAAGGAGGCCCCCACAGTCTAGTTCAGTGTGCCTCCCTCTGCTGTCCTCATAGATCAAAGGGATGCTAATGTAGGGGAACGTGCATATTTTTCAGACTCTAGCCGCCCGGGTGGGTGCTTTCTTTTATGTCATGAAATAACATGAAAGAGGAAGCCCATGGCTTTGTATTGGCCTCCTGTGGTGGAAATTCTCAGAGATGTGAGGTCTCATACTGCGTCCTCCCACCGTGTGACATGAGATGAAAGGATTGGACGCTAGGTGCTGGCCCCTCCTGGAAGGACATTTGATACTGGCGGTGACTCAGGCACCTTGGGCCCTGTTACCCACAAAAGGCCTCTGCACTTGAGGGTGTGACCACAGGCTAAATGGTACCACAAAGGGCAGGCCTGTTGATGCTTTGGGAAGCCTGAGGCTTTGGTTTCCTGTCACAAAGAAGTGCGGAGGTGGTGTAGAATCTCCATGAATAACATAACTATCACCTGTCACCCTGGGGCTGACATCTGTGCAACAAGCCTTAAACATGTTCTGGCTGAGTTAACAAGCTTGACTCTGCAAGAGTTCTCAGAGCAACAGAGCCACGTATGGGTGACTGTCAGAGGCTTTGTGCAGAGTGTTTGTGGTGTGTGGAGTATGTGTGTGTGTGGAGTGTGGGTGTGTGTGTGGTGGCTTATGTATCTGTGTGATGTGTATGTATGTGTCTATGTGGTGTGTGGTGTGTGTGTGGTATGTGAGTGGTGTGTGTGGTGTGTTGGGCAAGGGAAACAGTTCCAGCCCTGGGTGCTGGGACTTAAGAGAGCCCCAGAACCTCAGTGGTGACTCATTTTTGTAGGACAAACCCCTTATTATAGCCTATAATGTCATTCAGAATTGGCCCTCCCATCCTCATTTCCAGCATAATTTCCCACTACCTTTCTGTAGCCCCGCCCTCACGTGTAGGATTTGGGGGGCTGTGCTTAAAACTTGACTTGTGTAACTTCTCCTCTGTCAGAGCCCCAGGAGGTTACACTGTCATCTCATTCCTGTCCCAGGTTAAACAGAACTCACGAGCCTTTATACTTGTCATTACTGCCCAAGATAATCTCCAGTCTCTATGGAGAATAGAAGGGAAGATGGGATAGCACTGGACTTTCTAGTGTTTGTGCACCCACCATTTGTCCCCGAAACTAACACTGATACCAGTACCAATGTGGACACCAATATGAGTATGGGTACTAATATGAATACCAATACTAATACTCATGTGAATATGAATACAAGCACTCATACGAACAGCAGTAGTAATACAATACAAATACCAGTAGGAATACGAACTTGAGTACTCATACTAGCGTTTCCATTTATTCCTCAGGGCTATTTACAGCTTAGGTGAGCCAGTGTTCGAAAAAGCACTATAATATTTAGGTCTCCTTAACATCCCAGAGGCCTTCTTCTTTGATGAGTACCCTGTGTAAATCCTTGAGTGCCCACCTTTCTCTTCCTAGAAGGAGAAATGAGTTCTTAAGAGATGGAATGGAGCTTTGGAGCTAGAAGAGGCAGGAAAAAACAGCAAATTGATCCTGAAAAGTGGAACCCCCATATTCTGGCTCATGTGGGGTGGAGAGGAAATCCCCTTCTTGCCCACATGAGGTTGGGGCAGCCTCAGAGCCCCTGATCCCCCACCTCCATCTGCTGGAGTGAATGAGGTTGGGAAGGGTTGCCAGGAGCTGAGGCGAGGACCTTCCTAGCTCCCCAGCTCCTGCAGAAGAGGGCAGCCCAGCACTGGGATCTGGTACACGCCCCTCACATGGATACAGCTCCTTGGACCCCTCACAGCCACAGACACATGTACTGCATCTGCTCTTGGCAGGAAATGCCTTCCAGGCCAGGTTCTTCCCACTTGTTGGAAGAAAGAAGAACATGGTGTCAGGCAAACATGGTACCCTGGTTTGGTCAATTTATATGGAGACTGCAGCCAAGAAATCAAGAGAAGATGGACACTTGGAAGGACAGCAATGAAAGAATTAGGAAAGATCATCAATGTAAGGAAGTGTCATTAGAGACTAAGGCCAAGACTATCCACACCCTCGTATTCCCAATTACTATGTGTGGGTGTGAAAGCTGAACGTGAAGAAGACTGACAAGAAAAAAATTGATTCAGTTGAAATATAGTGATGGAGGAGTGCTCTATAGATACCCTGGACTGCCAGAAAGACAAGCAAGGGGGTCCTAGAGCAAATTAAACGTAAACTATCCCTGGAATCGGAAATGATAAAACTGAGGCTGTCCTACTTTGGGCACATCATGAGAAGGCAGGACGCTTTGGAAAAAACAATAGTGCTGGGAAAAGTAGAAAGCAGCAGGAAAAGAGGAAGACCAAATATGAGATGGATTGATTCCACAAAGGAAGCTGTGCTTCACTTGATATGAGGCTGTGAGGTTCTCATCAGGACGCCCCCACCTTGTTCTCCGGGGCATCACGTTCTACCACAGACCCCTGCACACTGGCCTTTGCCTGTCTTGGCTGGCTGGCCCAGGCAGCTTGCTGCTGGCTGGTGGAGGAGGCTCTGCTGGGCAGGGTGGCCTGGTGCATGGCCAGAGACCAGCAGGGGCAGAGCGGCCTCCCTGCGCCCACCAGCCCTCGCTCTCTATTGCTAGAAGCTGGCGAGGCCTCAAATATCAAGAACCCCCAAGTTTTGGGTTCTGCTGTAGCCACTTATCAATCCTCTTGGCTTTACATTCCTTGTCTGTAAAGCAGAGCCAACAACAGCTGCTTACTTTCCTCACCGAGTGATGTTGAGGAGTCAAGGAGGTCATGGATATGAATGCACATGTAAACAGGACAGTGTCTCAGAAAGTGATAGCTCTTACTCGCATGATGATGATTTTCTGTCTAATCACCCATTTCTATTCAGTGGACCTGCCCTTTCAGCTTGTGCTGACCCTCCCCACTCAGCAATCCCTCTAGAAATACTACTTCTCCTGAATGGGGAGCAGAGGCAAGGCTCCACATGTTTCTGAGTGGGGCTGAGAACTCACAGAACAGGAACTGAGTTATATTTAGGGTGTCCTGGGAATTTCCTGGACCCTCTTTCAAGCACAGGCAAGCGTGGGGCTCTCAGAGCAGAGGGTAGAAGGAGGATCCTTGGGGAACAGTGATGAGATGGGAGCCTGAGGGGAGAGCAGAGCTGGGGGTGACTCTGCCCTCTCAGTGGCTGCTGAGAGTCGGTGGGGGACACCAGGCATGAGGAGCTGGGCTTCAGTCCTGAGGAGGCTGGTGCCTTGGGAGGCTGCCGAGGGCAGCGGAGAGTCCTTGAAGGCAGGCAGGGGGAGCACGTGGGTGGACAGCAGGGGGAGCAGCGCCCAGGCAGCACCTTGCCCACTTGGCGTAGGGGCTGTCTGTCCATGTGGCGGCACCAGTGAGGATGGAAATTTGGGGGCTGGTGGGAGGGATGCGTCAATCTTGCTCTCCAGGGGCTGTTACGTGACTAGCTGATGAGGGCGTGGGTGGACATTTGGGGAGCGTGGTCTAGCCACTTCTCTCTCCTCCTGAGCATCTCTGAATGAAGGTGGAGGCTCTTTGAGTTGGCCTCCAGGTGTGCCTAACTAAATCCCTCAGGATAATACTTCCTTCACTTTGCGGGTAGCCCTTAAGGGAGTAGTATATTTTCTCCATCCAACAAAAGTGAGATAAACAACAATTCTGCGGGTTTCTTCGTAGGCTCATAAAGTAGAAGCGCTTCTCTGAAAATCTCTGCTAGAATATCCTTTGTCCAGGAGCCTGGCTGAATTTCCCTCATCATGTTAGAATTTGCTTCCCAAGGGCCCCCTTTGTAGATGATGGAGTGGAAGGTAATTCCCGGGGGCTAAGACGGCTGCATGTTACGGGGTAGAGCCTCATATCAACTTGTAAACCCTAAAGAAACTTTCCCACCCAGGCTTCTACAAGAGTCCTCCCTAGCTTTCAAAACCCTAGGCACACACGCAAATGTGTTCTTAGCTAACCAATGTCTGCCTCTCTAGTGATGTGACAAAGCCAGAAAAATAGCTCTTCTGTCACATCGCTCTGAGGCATGCCTTTTAAAAAGTGACAAGGAATAAATCAATGTGCTACCACCCCTTGCTCCCCATCCCCCCTGGACATCAAAATTTGTTCAGAGAGGAGGGACCAGAAAAATCTTTTGTTTAGATTTTCTAAAGCATAATAAATGCTGATATTTCAAAGACAGTTTCCTCTTTTCAAGTGCTTTCATATCCATTACCTTTTGTCTTCTCATGACCACTCTTGGCTCTGTTTTATGGTTGAGGAAAGAAAGGTGAGAGGTCTAAATAGTTTGTCCAGGTCAGATGGTGGCTAAGTGGGGAAAGCGAAGGACAAATTCAGAACTCTGACTCCAGGACCATCCCACCATACTGCCTTTAGGTGATTTGGGTTGGGTTGTGGTGTCTGGGGTCCTGTCAGCTTCTGGAAAGTGGAAAAAGCACGCTCTGCTGGAAGCCAGCCTGGCAGGTCTCTCTCCACCCAGCAGAACCTTCCAGGGGTGAGCAGCACACAGCCTAAACCACAGAGTAATACAAGTGGTCTTTGCCTTGAAGACACACTGCAGTCTTCAAGCCCCCAGTGCGGAGGGGGCTACTGTAGGCTGAAACTCTACAGGAAAAATGTGGAGGCTGCATGCCAGGGACCTGGTATCAAGGAAACCGTAGCAATGATCAACAGTAGATCATAAAAGCCATAAAGCGATGTCATTATGTAAAATGCTAAAACCACATTCTAAAGCCCAGACTGGGCATTCATGTACTTCCAGTATTGATTATACGAAGGGTCCCAGTGCCTTCCAAGGTGTTTACGAGACCATAATATAATAACTTATCTTGCTGGCTGCATTGTTTCACCGCTTCCCCCCACACACGCTGACTTACAATTTTGCTGATTTGTTTCACTCTTTCTCGTGTTATAGTTAATCAATGACTGTTCATCATTTTCTCAGATCCTTTGTTCTTTGACAGCAGGATCCTGGTCAACGTTATCCACATCTCTTTAGTGCCTAAAATAGTTGCTTGTAAGAGGTAGGTGTAATAAATCTTTGCTTAATTGAATGTGATACCCCGAGACATTGGCTGTGACCACCAGTGCCTGGACTAACTTCGAGTGTGATGTTTTCACTGTAGGATTTCTCTTCAGATGTAAAACATTGGTGTGCAAACGACTCCTCAAAAACGAACTGAGATACATAACAAGAGCCTTTACATATTTGTACTTTTCACTCAATTCCACTCTTGAGAATGTATTTAAGGAAATAATCTGAAACACAAACAGATATTTCTGCATAGGAAGCTCATCATAGTATTATTTGTGATAGTGAGAAACTGTAAATGATCCACATCTAACACTTCTGAAGGGATTACATCAAATGATAGTTTATCCATTTGATAAACTATAAGGCAGCTATTTAAATGATGTTTATTAAGGCTTTTAATGACCTGGGGAAACGCTTAGGATATAATATTACAGTCACATGTCACTTAATGACGGGAGCATGTTCTGAGAAATGCGTTGTTAGGTGATTTCATCATTGTGTGAACACCACAGAGTGTACTTACACAAACCTAGATGGTATAGCCTACTACACACCTGGGCTGTATGGTACTAATCTTATGGGACCACCGTCATATATGCCGTCCATCATTGAATGAAACATTGTTATGTGGCACATGACTGTATGTGAAAAAACAAGAATTCAAAACTATATATGAAGTC
This sequence comes from Diceros bicornis minor, assembly GCF_020826845.1. Lineage (NCBI taxonomy): Eukaryota > Metazoa > Chordata > Mammalia > Perissodactyla > Rhinocerotidae > Diceros > Diceros bicornis. The sequence goes on along the minus strand of NC_080744.1, from coordinate 53,518,841 downwards.
TGATATAAGATTATCTCAGTTACGAAAACTGGGCATGGAAAAATTGCAAGGAAAAGTGAAAAATTTCAAAGTGATTTTCTAGGTGGAGAGATTTTTAAGAGATTGTTACTGCTATAGACTGAATGTTTGTGTTCCCGCCCCCTGCCCCCAAATTGGTATGTTGGAAGCTAATTCTTGGTGTGATAATATTTGGAGATGGGCTTTGAGAGGTGATTAGGTCATGAGGGTGAAGACCTTATGAATGGGATTAGTGCTCTTATTAGTATGCCAGAGAAATCCCTTGCCCCTTTGGCCACGTGAGGACACAGCAAAAAGATGGCCATCTAGGAACCACGAAGGAGGCCCTCACCAGTCACCGAATCTGCTGGTGCCTTGATCTAGGACTTACCAGCCTCCAGAACTGTGAGAAATAAATTTCTGTTATTTATAAGTCACCCAGTCTACGGTATTCTCTTAAAGTAGCCCAAATGGACTCTGACAGTTACCTTCTTCCTTATATGCTTCTGTATATATGGGTTTTTAAAACCAAAACTAAAATAATCCTCCAAAACCCAACACATTAAGTATTGTCTTTAAAAGTGATGAAAGTCACCATTAAAAAAGCCGAAAAAGCAACATACATTCCAAAATGTATTATCAATTATTATGAAAAAGACAGGTGAAACAAAAAGAAAAATGGGCAAAGTATATAAATAGACAATTCACAGAAGAGGAAACCACCTAGTTAATAAACACCTGTGGACATTCCCAACCTCACTAGCTGGGGTGCCAATCAAAAGAACAAAGTGACAACCAATTTTTCACCTAATGACTGGCAAAACCAAAAAAGTTCTGGTGAATTGTCTACTTCTCCCAAGTTTCTTTTACAGTAATGATGAACACACAATCCTTGAGAAGGTATAATTATCATCTAATAAATATAGATGCCTCTCTATAAAGATAGAGGTATAAATGTGTGGGTTCTTCATCTGGAGAAGGCGTCAAATAATGAAATCAGCCCACCAAAATCAAAAGAACCTAATGGCATACATTCTGTGAGTTAGACACTCTGATACTGTGTGTGACTTCCTCTTAAAACCTAGAGCTCATCTCTGGGTTCTCTGGGAAGCAGACCCTGAGACCGAGATCAGCACGTGGGAAGTTGACTAGGGATGTCCTTGGGAAGGGAGCAGGTGTCGGCAGAGGGAGAAGTCCAGCTGGGATGGAGTCTCAAGGCAAGCTGCAACTGTGACATTTTGGGCAGTTCTAAAGATAGACGACCCTTCAGAACTGTCCTGAGTTGAGACAAGAGTGCTGGATATTTATATCCCTGTATCAATCAGGAATGTGACATGACCTTGGGGAAGTGACTCGTTATTCAGCTGAGGCAATTCCCAAGTGGCTGACCCCTGAGGGCTGTCCTCCGTGCCATTCCCAGCAGCTGAGAGAAGAGAGCCTTCATTCCTGCAGAAGGATCTAGGAAGTGTTATCACAGTGTCCACCACAAAATGTGCAGTTAAATGAGTTTTTTAAAAAAGATATTTTTTTCAGAACAGTTTTGGGTTCACAGCAAAATTGAAAGGAAGTTACAGAGATTTCCCATATACTCCTTGCCCCCACACATGCATAGCCTCCCTCATTATCAACATCCCCCACCAGAGTGGCACATTTGTTGCAATTGACACGCCTACATTGATGCTGCATTATCGCCCAAAGGCCATAGTTTACATTACGGTTCACTCTTGGTGCTGTACCTTCTATGGGTTTGGACAAATATATAATGACACAGGAATCGGATGTGTTGAGGGTTGAGGTAAAGAGGTAACCTGCTCTCTTGTTTTTCCCTGAATGCATGTTCTTTAGAAAACAGCAAAAGTCACAATAAAAAAAGATTACTGGTGAAGCAGTGGGAAGACTGACATTTTCATATTTTGCGTTTGGGCGGGTGCATTTCTAATTTTGGAAAGTAATTTGGTAATATCTATTTTAAAAAGAACACATACCCATTTCCAAGCAATTCCACTTTTGTTCAGGTTTTCTTCAGAAATAAAAGATCCATTTGTGAAGCTATACCTACAAAGATATTTAATGCAGTAATGGGTGTAGTAGCCCAAACGAAAATCAAACAAATAAACCAAACAACCCCAGAAAATAATTTGAATATTCATTAAATTGGAAACAATGTAATAGAGTATGCCCATTCACACTATGGACTCTGATGCAGCTATTTAAAAGAATTAGATCTGGGGGCCAGCCCGGTGGTGCAGCTGTTAAGTGCGCGTGCTCTGCTTCGGCGGCCCAGGGTTCGCAGGTTCGGATCCTGGGCGTGCACCGACGCTTCGCTTGTCAAGCCATGCTGTGGCGGCGTCCCATATAAATTAGAGGAAGATGGGCACGGATGTTAGCCCAGGGCCAATCTTCTTCAGCAAAAAAGAGGAGGATTGGCATCGGATGTTAGCTCAGGGTTGATCTTCCTCACACACTCACACAAAAATAATTAGATCTGTATGCGTTGACCTGGAGGAGTGTTCATGATACATTGTTCAATGGAAAATGAAAGATGCAAAGTCATATGTGTAGATAATCCTGATTATTTTTAAGGAAACAGACAAACTTGCCTCCCCTATATGTTTAAGGAAGGATATATATCAACATTGGCTTCAGTTGTTACAATGAGCATGAATTACTTTATTGACAAAAAATTGATAAGGAAAATTTAAAAGGAAAAAGCTAAAACATCTTGCTCTCTCCACCAAAACAAAGGGATCCATCCACCCAGGCTTTCGCCATGGAGTTCTGGGGGTGGGGGGCAGCAGCATTTGGCAGGGATGGTTGGAGCAGAGACCAGGCTGGACAGTCTGATGTTGCTGGCAACCAGGGCCTGGGGCCTGCTCTGCTATGGCTTTGCCTTCTCCGTGCCTTTGATGAGAAAGTTCTCTTCCCTCCAAAAAGCCCAATCGTCAACATCAGGAAGCTATCCTTGACGGTAGTTATACCACTTTTACACAGAATCAAGTTGAGAAAAATTTTTAAAGGGAAAAAACAGTTGGCCTCATAGTCCCCTTCCATGATCTCAATTGCTTTTCCCTCAGCACCTGCTACTTCATCCTGAATCATTTAGCAAAGTCGATCTCATTTGAAAACGACCTAGCCAACTTCTTCTTGCCTTGTCCTAGGCTATCATCTTGCTTGTGTTTAGAGCCTCAAGTGGACAGAATGCCTTGTCTTGACTTAAAGAACATATGACACAGAGCTTGATTGCCATCGATTCAAATAGGGAATGTCTCCCTGTCAGCACTAAATATGCTCCCTACCACTACATAGAATTCACTGAAGCTGTGCATAGGGTTTCTTCAAGAACTCTGGCCTTTTCTTGGCCATGCATAAGGTTCACCAGCATAAGGTTTATCATATGGAGGTTAATATAGAAGAGAGCAGTTTTCCTGGTTCTTCGCCGCAGGAATATTTTGCATTATCACTATTGTCTGCTATCAGCCAGTGAGGGCCAGTGCAGGGAATTCCTCCATACAGTACAAAGCAGAGACAGGGAGGGTGACATGCCCATAGCTCTCCTCTGGCTTCACCTTTCCACTGAGGAAATAGCTCAGGGAGTGGGGAAAGGAGGCAGCAAGCAGTAGGTATTCAGTAGGGAGCAGCAGGAAATGTGAATTTAGAGGGTATAGGAGGCCTGGATTAGAACCTGGGCAAGGGAAGAAAGCACAATGTGGAAACCTTAAGAATACAACCCTGGATGAGAGGAGCCCCATGAGCATGAAGGATCCTGATTACTCAATGGGGCAAGTGAGGCAGGACTCTCAGTTGTCTTGGGGGTCAACTTAGCACGGTACCTCCAAGGGCCAGCCCAGCGCTCTCCCACGCTGCAGCATTTTAATTAACAGGAAACAGCAACAGCAGCTTTGCAATCACTTGTGGCCAGGCCCCTCACTCCTTGCAGCTCCGTCCCTGGTCCCTGCCCTCCGGCCTGCCTCATGCGCTGTGAGGAGGCTCCCTCCTCGCAGGGCAGGCTTTGGGTTTCTACAGCTCAGCTACGGCCCCAACCCTCCCCATTCCCCTCTATATGTCTGTTGCTAACCCTTTGCAGAGGACACTGCTTCTAGGTCTCCTTCCTTTAAAGCCCGCTGTCAAGAATCAACCTACCTTCTATGCTCAGCTTCAGCTCCTGGGACACCAGACTCACCTGGGGGTTCCCATCCTTCAAGCGCTTTAACATCCTACTTTGAGGATATTCCCACACTAATTAATTAATTTACTCAAAAGCATTCAAGGCACCTACTTTGTGACTAGTACCAGAGGCTGAGGATACACGAATGACAAAGACACATTTCTCTGCCCTCATGTCTTACAGTAGCTTACCGCCTAGTAGGTTGTCTACTGAGGAAAAAGCACTACAGTTAAACAGCAGATATTTATTTGGGCAATTAGAATTGCAATTCGGGAGACACGGATTTGGGTAGAAACCCAGAAAGTGTTCTGCTAGTAAGTAAAAATCAGGGGCTTTTAAAGGCAAAGAAGGGAGGTTGTATTACAAAAAATTTTAATTCGAGTCGGAGGCAGAGAGCTGGTCTTGGCTAAACATTGATTGACTACTGATTCTGTCTTCAGAAAGTCCACAGTCCTCAGTCTTTGTGGTCAGGATGTCCATTCTCCTGCTGACTTCTCAAACAATTGCTTGTGAAACAATTGCCATTTTGTCCCAGTCCAAAGGTTTGGCCCAGTCCAAGGTTCAAGACAGCAAAGCAGTGTCTCTGGAAAGGCAGCTCTGACTCTATCTTAAAACGGCTCCCCTATAGTAAATTTTGACAAGGTTATGGTCGAAAAGATGGATTGGGGAAATCTTCCCTGCTCCAGGGCCAGTGTATCTTCTGTCATGTCCTTGTGGAAGCTCCGAGACAACTCCTGGCACAAAGGGAACTCTCTGCCGGTGGCCACTCCGGCCTGGTTCCTGTTCTCAGATGTTAGCCCGAGGGAGCCTCTCCACTCTCCCTAGATGGACCCCAGACAAGGCCACCTTTTTTTTCTGCTAGAGGCCGTCATGCTTCCAGCAAATAGAATTACAAAATTCCAGCCCTGCTCAGGCGCCTCTTCAGTATCTCCTTTGTTCCAACCCCTGATCTTACATAAATACAAAACCCTAGCTTTGCTTCTGCTTGTGCTGGGAGCTTTGCTGACTGTAGGTTTAGAATCTCTTCAATTATGAAAAACGTTTACTGAGGTTACACTCAAATGATTCTTGGAACACTCCGGGGTGAACTTCTGGGAGGGGAAAACAGATAACAAAGCAGAGCCACGGTTTTTGGGAAAGACTGGGGATTCCCAGACTGGGAGGAACAGGCTGGAGTTCTGGGTTTATGTGGACATTACATCATCCCATTCCGATCAAATGTCTGTTTATTCAGGTATTCATTCATTCAACAAACATATTTTGAACACCTCCTATGCGCCACTTATGGCAGCTAAAACTGCCACTCTCCAGAGATAGGAAAGTATTTAAGGAAAGTGCTGTGATTAGTTTCTCTATCCTTGTATTAAAAATTGGGGAAAATATGCAGAGGTTGATTGAGTTTTATATTGCTTCTATAGTGCTTACTATGTGCCAAAGGCTATTCTAAATGCTTTACCCACTAACTCATTTACTCATTGTAATGACCCTTTATGTACAGTTTATTATTATCCCCATTTTACAGATGAGGAAACTGAAGCACTAAGAAATCAAGAAAACTTCCCAAGGTCACAGAGCTAGAGAGTGGTGCATTTGGGATTGAAATTCACTCACTTGGCTCCAGGGTTCATTCTTTTAACTACTAAGCGTGCCTCCTCCTCCAGGACAATAAAGCTCTACTACAATGAAGTGCTCCTGGGCATAGCAACAGCAGGAGTGGGAGGGAAGTGTGGGGCTGTCACTCAGAATCCGCGAGCTCCTGACGGGTTGACGAGTCGCAGTGGCTGCAAGGAGGTGCTAATGGCTACATTCCTTGACTTGAGATTGTTTCTAAAATGCAGGGTTTGGCTATGGTTTCATGATGGGCTAATTCCTCAGTAAAACATGCTCTGTGTGTGTGTGTGTGTGTGTGTGTGTGTGTATGATTCACAGGGAAAGGATCTCATGGGGCTGAAAAAACCATGTAGCCCACTGTTTCTTAAACTCTAATGTGAGCATGAATCATCTGGAGTGGGGCTGGAGAACCTGCTTTTCCAACCAGCTCTCGGGTGATGCCAGTGCTAGATCCACCACTTGGAGAAGCAAGGGAAGAGAGGACCAAAGCTTTTAAAGCCTTAAAGAAAAACAAACACTGGAACACTTTCTTCCAACCAAATCTTATATGAGGATTCAATAAGTAAAAGATGGAAGTAGAGCCACCTTTGTTGAAGTGAAGGAGGCAGCCAAGAGCCGCACCCCAAAAGCTTTTTTTCTCTCCAAACTTATGAAACCTCAGGGAAACAAATACCAAGGCAGGTCTGAAGAAGTCGGTGATCTGGACCCTCCCCCTGCCTTCCACTAGGGCTTCGCTGTCTAATACGAGTCACATGTGGCTACTGAGCACTTGAAATGTGGCCGGGATGACTGAGGGACGGAACTGCTAGTTTAATTTAAATTAATCTAAATTAAAACCTCTAGCAATATAAAATATTTTTCTGTTAAACACAACGTTGTTGTTTTGGTAGGACATTTCATTGCATTGCATAAGATCTTACTGTAGTCTACACAAAACACTTCGAGACCCATCTAGTCGGTGTCAGGGAGTCGATTCAGTTTGATTTTTTAAATTTGTATCTGATGTAACTTGTATTATGTTTATTTGAATGTTTTATGCAGACAACGTGAGTTAGAGTGATATCTATGTGAGTGATAGTAGATACATTTATGAAAATTTTTTACATTATTGCATTTTAATTTAATCGTAATATTAATAAATTATTTTTCTAGTTAAAAAATAAGTACAGGCAAACATTTAAATTTAAAACAAAGGCATACTGCTGCTGCAGAGTCTAGTGGAGATGTGGAAGCTGCTACTGCAGAGTCTAGTGGAGATGTGGAAGCTAGTACTATGACTGGAGCAGTAAAGAAGAAAGAGACGAGCAAATTTCAGGATGAAGAGCAGTTGCGATTTACTGTAGCAGAGCAAAATGAGAAAGCTATTTACTGTGTAAAATATTTTAAAGATAATAAAGTGGATAATATTAAAAGACATTTTCAGAAAATACATATTGAATTGGATAAGAACTTTCCTCTGAATAGTCAAAAAAGACTGGATAAACTCAGATACCTAAAATAAGAATTAGATGTCTGATAAAATTTATTAAACTAATTTTTCATTTATTTATATATTTTTAGATAAAAATTATATATATTTAAGGTGTACAACATGATGATTTGATATGCATATACACAGTGAAATGATTACTAGTGAAGCTAATTAACATATCATCTCCTCACAGTTCCCATTTTTCTGTGTGTGATAAGTGTGCCTGAAATTTACTCTCTCAGCATATTTCCAGTGTTCAGTACAGTATTATTAAGTATAGTCATCATGCCTGTCCATTAGCTCTCTGGATTTATTCATCCTACATAACTGCAACTTTATACCCTTTCACCAAGATCTCCCATTGCCTTAAACTACTTTTAACATTGTCTGAGCATGTGACTTTGGCTAGCTATAAAACGGCTTGGATTCTTGCACAATAAGGAAAATCATTTTTAGATGGACAAAGGGTAAAATAACTTATTTCAGTTATGGGAATTTGTTAGAAAATTATAACGGAAAAGACTAAAAATGATATTTTATAAAAAGTGAAAGATCTTTAATTGAGCCCCCAAGCAATTGTTAGTAGAAAAAAGACCTTTGTAATCATATCAGAGATAAACTGATTCAAATTTGAAAAACTTCAACACTCTTCTTTAGCTTTAGAGAAGTTGTGTGACATAAAAGACACTGCCCAATTAACACTTAGATATGTTTTTTTCTCTCAAAGGACTTCTACATATGCAGAGAAGTGTCAATTTGTGGCTTAGAAAGTTGAACTCAAGGTGTGAATATTTTTGAATCTTTTATATTTACCAAAGAATTTCAGCTAGATATGAAAAAATTAGTTTCTATCATGATGCACTGTGATCCAGCCATATAAGTTTAAAAATTCAAATTTATTGGAATTTTGAAATAAAAGGCTGATGCTTCCCTTATTGCTTCATTCCACTGAAACTTTTGAGCTCAGTTTTCTGAAGGAGATACTATGAAAATTATCATGGATGGAATTGCTAGTATTGTTCAGTATAGATATGCAAATACTGTGAACCATCCCCAGTTTATGGAACTGTTGAGAGAAAGAGAAGACAAAGGATTTAATGAATTTGATGATCTTTGCCAATTCTCATTGTTTGAGTTGTAGAAGAGTTTTACAAAGATTTACTGTAAAGTCCAATTTTTTCTTGGAACGTGAGGAATATTTGCCAAATGGTCCATAATTAAAGACACAAAAAGGTAGTGTAATTTATGTTTTCTCATTGATATTATACTGCATATGAACAAGCTAAATTTGAAGTTCCAAGTAAAGGAAAAGCTTATTTGTGACTAGCTAGATAGGCACAAGAATTTATGTTAAAATCAAAACTTTTCACAACCCAAAGCAATGATAACAATTTTATACCTTTTTTCTAACATGAATCAATTGCAGAGATTTTAATTGTAATCAACAGTGTTATGTAAACTGGCTGCAAAAACTACAAGAAAAACTTGAAGGATGCTTTGTTGATACTGATAAATTTAGAGTTGCTTTTCAGTTTGTGTAATAGCCTTTTGAATTTGTGTCAATAAGATTTTGAATTCGTATCAATAAGATTCAGTGACCCAAGAGTTTGTGAATTTACCTAACTTGGACATAAATTGTTTTGAAACTGATATGCTTTTGCTCTGAAGTCAAATCAATGCCTCTGAAAAAAAAGATGAACTATTTTGGTCAATGTGGATGCAAATAATAAAAGAAAATTATTTTTGATATTCAACTAATTATTGGGAAACCTTTAACTATGTTTGGAACAACTTGGTTATGTGAATCTACTTTTTTAATGGTAAATTTTATGAAATCTAAATACAGATCTAGTATTTCTGATGAAAATTTGTTGTTCAAATTGAGATGTGCTGTAAGTATAAAATAAACACTGGATTTTGAAGACAGTATAAAAAGTGGAAAATATCTTATTAGTTTCTTACATTGATTATATGTTAAAATTATATTTTGGATATATTGGGCTAAATAAAATATATTGTTCGAAGCAGTTTCTCTTGTTTCTTTTATTTTTTAGTGTGGCCACTAGGCATCTTAAACTATGTATGTGGCTCTCATTATCCATTCCTCTTTTGCACTCCTAGGATATTTGCACATGAGACTTCTCCATGAAAGTGAGTATCATCTTTGTCCTTTTTTTTTTTTTCTCACGGCTGAATTCTTGGTATTAAGCATCTGCTTAACACATAGAAAGTACTCAATAAATGTTTGCTAAATGAGTGAAAAATTTGGGGTATTTAATTTTTTTTTGCTATCATGGATATTTCTGTCATAAACATCTTTGCACAAGTTGATGTGTTCATGTATATTTTATTTATTTCCTTAGAATAAATTCCAATATCATTGTATAAAAGGGCATAGACCATTTTATAACTTGTTGAACATGGCCAAGTTAATCTCAGATAAGATTGAACCCGTTTGCATGCCATAAATTGGTCCAGGATATCCGTCTCCCATTGCCAAATTTAAAGGGATGTAGAAAGACTAGCAACGTGGCATTGAGCAAGTTACTTAGCTTTCTGAAACTCAATTTCTTTCAACTGTAAAATGGAGATAATAATAAAAGGTTGAAAATTAAGTGAGCAAACGCATAAACAAATACTTACACAATATTTGCCTCCTGTGAAGTCGATATTAAATTATAACTGCAGTTTAAAAAAATCAGAGTATCATAGTGCTTTCTTATGGTAGTAAAGGACGTGATTGAGGGTCTCTGCTGGGGGTGTAAATTGCCAGGGGAGGTGGGAGATGGCTCCTTTGGGGACAGAGGTGGAAGAAATCAGAGTCACATAATGAGAGCCGCTAGAGCCAGATGTGCTGGGGAGGAGGAAATAACCTCATTTTTTGTACACTTGATTCTCCAGCTACAAAGATTTATTAAAATAATTGTGGGAGTTGACATCTCATATATTCCTAAGAACTCGATCCCGGAATATTTTGTTTCAAAATGAATATTTTCTGTTTCCTAGAAAACAAAAAAAAAGTCCTGAATCAAAATCCCCTTGGATGAGGATTTGACAAATTCCACAGTGGGGTGGGGGTGGGTGGGGATCTATAACCAGTTTAGAGGAACACTAAGAGAAACAGCTAGTCAGCTGCTCCATATCCAAATATTATTTCTCAGACTTGAGAATGCCTAGACCTGGGAATGCCTAGACCTGTCCAATATAGTGGCCACTAGCCATATGTGGCTACTGAGTACTTGAAATGTGACTCGTCTAAAGACTTAGTGTGAAAAACATGTAAAATATCTCATCAATGTTTAAATATGATTACATGTTATGATAATATTTTGGATCTATTGGGTTAAATAAAGCATATTATTAAAATTAATTTTAACCTTATCTTTTTCCTTTTTTCAAATGTGGCTACTAGAAAATTTAAAATTACATATGTGGCTCACATTGTATTTCTATTGGACAGTGCTGGTTCAGACCCCTACATCTGCCTAGAGCACTCCCAGAGACGCTCTATAACCACTTAGATACTTCTAAATATGCACTGACAGCTCTGATTAGCTTTGAGCTCAGAATTCACAGCCTGGGAAGAAAGCAGCCGAGTGTCCGCCTAGACAAGGACCTGTGAAAGCAGATTGGAAACTGCTAAGATAAAAGGCTATTGCCAGAACTCAGACCAAAACTTCACCTCAGTTAACACCAGCAAAATCCTGGAATTTCCCTGTATGCTTTTGTTAAAATGGACCATAAATGAGGCCAAAAGTCTGACACTGATTACTGAGAAAAACCAGTTTTCTCTTTTTCTTTTGTTTTTTCAAGTCCAGAAAGACAAAGATATGATAAACTAATAATGCAGTCCTTCTAGAAAGAAGTAAAACAACACTGTTTAGATTAGAAACCATGTCAGTGTGGATCCTCTGGGAAGCAGATGCCAAGATAAGTTTGACATGCAAGAGATTTATTGGGAGAAATGTCTGTGAAGGAGAAAGGGGGAGGTAGCAGGAGATGGCAGGGAGAGCCTTCAGACTGTAATGGAGGTCTGACACTTGTGAAAGGAGAGAGGGAAGGAAGAACTGGGTAGAAACGGCCTCATATAGCAGTGCATTTCTGAGACGGTCTAGGCCAGGCCAACACAAGTCCCAGAGCTCAAAGGCTGCCTGTTGGAGGCAGCTTGTGTCAAGCAGGATGGGCCAGCACTGTACCTCCACCGCTGTGCTCAGCCATTGGCGGGGAGCAGCTTAGGGGAAATGTGGACTTGACACCAGCAGGGAGGTGGGTCCGCAGGGCACTAACTGGGGCTGTCAGGCCACTCCGATCCTCCTGGGCCAGGGTCTCTTGAAGGAGAGCTAAGTGGCACGCTGCCACAGGACCACAGAGATATTGATCTCCAATATCAAATACTGTGCTGATTGGAAGTGAAACTTACGAGCCCAGGTGTTCTTGTACTTTTCTCTATACCACATGTTTCAGTGAAGAAAATTCCTGACAAATTCCTTTAGAAACAGGGTGCTTCTGCATACTGATGTCCTGGGTCAGGACCAGAGTCAGGACACCAGATTCTATTAGTCTTGACTCCGCCACGCTCTAGACACTTCACTTCTCACAGACTCAGCTTCCTCATCTGTAACACTGTTGTGAATTATAAGATCTACCTTGTGGGGTTGTCGTAATTATTAAAAGGGATAACAGGCGAGGGAGCTTTTCACAAAGATAAGATTGTTTGATCACTTCATTTATATACCAGTGGTCCCACCTACTGGAAATCAGATTACAGATGCCAAAGACTTCTAAATGCAGGTAATGTCATGTTGGATTTTTTCAGCTCTTGGCAAAATTTGGTTTGAAAATTATTTCCATCTATGAAAAGTCAGTTGAAACTTATTCTAGTCGATCCCAGGTGATCCACACTGATCAGGGATTTCTTGCAATTCTTTTATCTTAGAACACTTCCCCCACACATTCCCAAGGAGGGATCCGTTCCTCCACTCCAGTCTCTGCTGGAATGTCACCTCCCAGGCCTGCCCTCACCCCAAATGGCAGCTCCAGCACTTTTGTCCCTTGCATAACTGTTTTCCTTCGTAGTGCGTCAGGTCCTGTTTAACTATTAGTTTATTGTTGTCTTCTCTTCTGGGACATAAGCTTCATGGGGTCAGAAACTGTGTTTCATTCACTATATATCCCCTGGAATGCTGCCTGGCATATAGTAAGTAATTGATTTTGTGACTGGATGAAATCCACGTGTGGTTTCCGAAGGGAATGAAATGACATATGAGGAATTTAGAAGAACAATAATATTTTTCATCAACATCCCAGTCTACTTTAACAGTAAGGGGAAGAGGGAGAGGCCAGTTCCATAGCACAGTTGCCCCTGCGTCTTACCTTGGATGGGTTCAACCTCCTCCTCAGTCAGACCTTTCACCAGAATGGCTAGCAAGAAGCCAATGGACAGGTCTGGCACTTATCTTTTTTTCTTACTCAATTTCTCTAGGGGAGGTGGGCAAGCTTTATTTTTAAACTCACAGAAATCAGATGGGTAAAGAAAATTGAGTGAGAGCCCTGCCTAGCCCACCAGATGAATATTCAGTCTTTGGAGGATCAGGAATGGTTATGTCTATTGTTGGCTTGTCCCTGTAAATCATGAGCAAAGACACAGCCATAGACTAGAGAAGGGAAAGCACTCCCTCTGTGTCAGCCTAAAGGGCAAAACAGGCATGTCAGAGTGGCTGATGCCAATCAGGTCTAGAAAGTCATCTCTGTTGCTTGGGTCTGTCCAGCAGCAGAGGGGCCGTGAGAGAGGGAGGAAGACTTGTTCATCCTGAGAAGTGCTGAAGCTGAGAGTGGTGTCCATCTGGCGTGTTGTGGAGGGGGTTCCTGGACTGAGGGTAGTAGGGGCAGACTGGAGGAACTTTGTGGCCGCTTTTCATTTATTGACTCCATGAGTTCGAGTCTCCCCTGAGCTAACAGACTGTTTACCCAGAAGGTCAACAGAGAGAAAAAGTGAAATGGGGTCATTTAGCAGCCAGATGGAATGCAATGAACGATTATAAAGGCAACTTGCTGTTGGGTAAGCCAAGAAATAGTCAGCGGATCACCCTCGGTTTCCACCTTCCTGCGAGTGATACCATCACTCCTGAGAGAGGGGATGCTCAGCCCAGATCCCCAAGGACTCCAGGGATCCCTGCAAGCTAGCAAAAGGCAATCTGCCAACCAGAGAACCCCATCTGAGAGAGGAGCAAAGGACAAAGCTAAAAGTCATCTCCCCTTAAAGGTTAGCACTTCTTGCCCCTGTTCAAGGAGGAAGGAATCAGCCTCCACTCACTCAGGAGCATAAATTTAACTCTTATGATATCATGGTGAGTAGACAGAGCACAGGGCTGGGAGACAGAAGACCCAGGTTCTAGCCCCAACTCCACCTCTAACTCCCTTTGTGGTCTTGGCCAAGTTGCTTGACCTCTCTGGGCCTCAAATTCTTTTTTATAAAATAAGAAGATTGAGTTAAATGATCTCTAAGGCTTTTTTAAACTGTTTTTTTCCTTCCAGTACTAATGTTTTGTGAATACATGATTGGGTGGATTCAGGGAGGGCTGGGCTATATCTCCTTTTGGAGCTCTCTCTGAAAGCCAGCTTAGCATTTGGCACTGGGAGTGGGAAATAGAACAGAGAAGCAGCCTTGAGATGTAACAGACCTGTGGGCTGCCTGTCCTGTCTCCATCCCGGGGCTCTGGGGTGGCCCTTTCATCTCCAGGAGTGTAGCTGCCTTGCAAAAGAGGGCAGAAGGCCTGGAGCTGCGAGGATTGTCAGCTGGTCACCCTGCTTCCCACCCCTGCTGACCTCGGAGTGGTGAGTCACGCTTTGTCACCAAAAGTGCCTGGCAGTGGGCTCCACACGACTTCTTGAGCTTGTCAACACCCAGGATAGAATAAATCATCAGAGGCTCGTTTTTAGCCAGGAGTGAACAATGAAGTCTCCAAACAGGGGTGCAGATGGGAGGTCAGGGTTTGTTGAAGGACAAGGCTGTCTTCCTGGGGGGAGCCAATCCTGGGAAGGTGTCAGGCCCTGCATTTGCAGTCCTCAGCCTCACAGCTGAGGGAGGAGGGCTCAGGGAGGAGGCCTGAAGCTGGAGGGAGGAACCAGGACACTCCCTACCCGTTCCCACTTTCAAAATCACATCCTCCAGCAGAGAGATCTTAGCTTCTTCTTGCTTCGGGAAGTAAGTCCTTCTTGCTATCTTGAATCATAAAATCACAGAGAGTTAGGAAGGAGATGCTGAATTCTTTGATCCCGTGACTTTCCATCTTTTGTTCTGTTTTATTTTAGGAGCAGAAGGAACTGGGAGGGGAGAATTTGCAGCCTGTATGCTGAGCCTCCCTTCCTCTTTCTCCCCTGCTCTGGGCTGGACCTAGCCTTCTCAAAGACTCTTTCATTTTTACCATTCTGTAGCTCATTGCTAGATTTGAAAATCACATATTCCAGTGGAGCTGAGCATATGTGCAAATTGCTGATATTTTAAAGATGAAACAACAGCATTTCAGTAAAAAGAAAAAAAAATTTCCAGTTCTGTTACTTTTATTAGCTGTTGGATCCTGGTTGAGTTAGTTAACCTCCTGCCTCTGTTTCCTCATCTGTAAAGTGGAGAAAATAATACTATCCCCCTCAGAAGGTCTTTGGGAGGATTAAGTAAGATAAATAAAATAAGATGAAAATAAGATGAAAAAGCAAAGCCTTTCTCAACACGGTGCCTGTCAATAAACCCAGGCAATAGTGTGGCTAAGTGGAAACCGAAAGCTGGTGGGACCCGAGGTCTCATAGGGAGACAGCAGGAGCTGGGTACTGTTTCAAAGTCTGAGTGCCTATTCTGTGCTCTCTTGGTCTCCTGAAGGGACAAGGTGAGTTCTGTTCCCGGGCAGATCTCACAGGAACTAATGTTTTCTCTCTGGACTTGGTTGACTAGTCACTTCCTCTCCTGCCCTTATGCATACCCCATATCAGGAGGGAGAGCTGATGACCTCAGAAAATGCGCTAGGACCCAGAGAAGGAAGTACAAACTCATTTGTTCATTCATTCGTTCACTCATTCATTCATTCATCCAACAAAGACTCTGCACCCATCTGTTGCTGGCAGTGCACCAGGCCAGGGAGGATTCAGAGACCGCTGGGGTTTGGGCCTTTTCTTCTACAGCCATGGAGAGGGGCAGCATTCTCGGGACTCATCTTCCCTCTGGACCCCACCCTTTCTCTCCCTTTCCCATCAGTCAGGCTTGGGCCCTGGTCATATCCATGGGCCTCTTCCTCTTGGGGGTGCTAGTTGAAACCCCAGGAGTGGATGAGATTGTCAAAGAACAGTACATCCAGAGAAGAGCATTTACCTAAGGGTGAAATCTTAGGAAATATGTACATTTGGGGGTGAAGGGTGTAGGGAAGAAAGGCCAGGGAGGGGGCAGGCCCCGGTGGATGGGGGTGTTGGGTAAAGGACTGGGGCCCAGCTGAGGTTGCCAGGGTAGGATAGGTAGCCTGGTAAGCAGCACACAGAAGCTGGTAGGTTTGTGACTCTAAGAAAAGGGAGTGGTCCCAGCAGGCAGTCAGCCTCAAGCTACAAATAGGGCATGGGCAGGGGCCAGTGGGCAGCAATTCTTAGGCCCAGGTGATTCTCAGAAGTCCCCACTGGGCAGCTCCATCAGGTTGCAGGCTCCTGCCTCTGCCCAGATTCCAGTCCTGGCACTGAGGTGGGGACTTGCCCCAAACAAGGCAGTTTCTAGTCCCAAAGGGTTGGAAGAGGATAAGGATTCAATTTCCCACGTGGGGCATTCAGTCATGGCCAGCCCACAGAGAAGGGGCTGGGCCTGCAGGCAGGGACCGAGTGGCCCCAGCTCAGCAGTGTTGTCTGGCAGAGACTTGGACCCAGGCTGGGTCTGATGTTTCCAAAGAAAGGTAAACATGAGGAAGTGAGTCTGAGCTGTAACTGATTAATTGGGCTGGTCTAGATTCATGGGAAGATTATGAATTCCAGCCTTTATGGTGATCTCAGGCCAATTGTGCAGAGGATCTTCCCTCATTCGGAGACCAGTGCACAGAGACTGTAGGCCCCTTCCAACAATATTTCACAGTTGACAGTCGTCTGTATCTGTGATTCACCTGGTTCTCGCCACAACCAGTAGGAAGGGGAGGTCACATTCTCTCCATTTTGCAGGGGAGGACACAGTCTCAGTTGGTGATGGGGACTTGCCCTGGGAGGCAGCTGTTGGCGAGGGGCCAGGACAGACATTCAGGTCAGCTCGGGGTCAGTTCCCTGCACCCTCTCCTGCCTTGTTTATTTTGGTGGGAGGAGGATAGCGGCTGACGGTGGATTTCAGGTCGAAATCCTGGCTCTACCCCTTACTGACTTGTTGATCTTGGACAAGGTGCTTAATTTCTTAGAGCCTCCACTTCCTCGTTTATAAAATGGGAGAGTAGTGCCGACCTTTTCTAGTCTTGACATCAATTTGCCAGGAATTCCTCAGGGCTCAGTTCTGAGCCCTCTCCTCTTCTCAAAACAATAGGCTGCTCAAGATTCTCATTCACACATATCCCACCCAGTACTTAAGTTTAGACTAAAAGTCTGTACTTGCAAGTATTTCCAGCTTGAAAGGTTCTTGTTAGCTTTAGATCTATGTTTTCAACCTCCAGTCCAATTTTCCCATTTGGATCTCGCAGGCATCTTAAACTCAGCATGTCCAACATGGAATTTCATCCTCTTTCCCAGCCCAACCTCCTCCCTCCCCAGGGCAGCTTCTCTGATGTTCCCTAGCTCACTAACTGGCATCACCAGCCACTCAGTTGTTCATGTCAAAATTGGTCAGTTACCATTGATAGTTTCCTTTTCCTCAGCTTCCACACTTCTTCACTTACCAAGTTCTATGGATTTGAACTCCTAAACACTGCTCCAATCCACCCATTTCTATCTCCTCTGCCTTCCCAAGTCACCTCATCTCTAGTCTGGTCAAGTCACCCCCATCTCCCACCTGGACTTCTGCAACATCTTCCCAGGAGACTTCACTGGATTCACTCTTGCATTTCCCATTCATTCTTTCCACAAAAATCAGAGCCATCTTTAAAAAAATCTTAGTTGTGTCATTTATAACACATTACATAAAATTTACCATCTTAACCATTTTTAAGTACAGTATAGAGTTTAGCAGTGTTAAGTTTATTCACATTGTTGTGCAATCTCCAGAACTCTTCCGTCTTGCAAAACTGAAACTCTATACCATTAAACACCTTCCATTTCTTCCTACTCCCACCCCTGGCAACCACCATTCTACTTTCTGTCTCTATGAATTTGACTGTTCTATGTACTTCATATAAGTGGAATTAAACAATGTTTATCTTTTTGTGACTGGCTTGTGTCACTTAGCATAATGTCCTTAATGTTCATCCATGTTGTAGCATGTGTCAGAATGTCCTTCCTTTTTAAGGCTGAATAATATTCCATTGTATGTATATACCACATTTTGTTTATCCATTCATCTGATGGGCACTTGAGTTGCCTTCACCTTTTGGCTATTGTGAATAATGCTGCTATGAACACGGGTGTACAAATGTCTCCTTGAGATGCTGCTTTCAATTCTTTTGAGTATATACCCAGAAGTGGAATTGCTAGATCATATGGTAGTTCTATTTTTAGTTTTTTGAGAAACTGTCATACTGTTTTACACAACAACTGCACCATTTTACATTCCCACCAACAGTGCACAAAGTTTCCAATTTCTCCACATCCTCACCAACACTTGTTATTTTTTGTTTTTTTTTTTGGTAGTAGCCACCCTAATAGGTGAGAAGTAGTACCTTATTGTGGTTTTGATTTGTATTTCTCCAATAATTAGTGATGTTGAGTATCTTTTGGCCATTTGTATATTTTCCATAGAGAAATGTCTATTCAAGACTTTTGCCCATTTTTAAATCGGGATTTTCATTGTTGTTGAGTTGTAGAAGTTCCTTATATATCCGGGATGTTAACCCCTTATCAGATATATAATTTGAAAATATCTTTTCCCATTTTGTGGGTTGCCTGTTCACTCTATTAATTGTGCCCTTTGATGCACTTCAATGGCTTTCTACTACTCCTAAAATAAAAGGTCAAAATCCTACATAACTCTAGCTTACATCTCTAGCTTCATGGAGCACACTTTTGATTATTAGGCTGCAACCACTGGCTTTCTTTGAGTTCCTCTAAGACACTGAGCACCTTCTCTGTCTAGAACACACGTGGCCAGCCCTGGTGGTCTGGTGGTTAAGATTTGGCATTTTCGCTGCCAGGGCTCAGGTTCATTTCCTGGTCAGGAAACCACACCACCCATCTGTCAGTTGTCATACTGTGGTAGCTGCATGTTGCTGTGATGCTGAAAGCTATACCATCAGTATTTCAAATACCAGCAGGGTCCCCCATGGTAGACAGGTTTCACTGGAGGTTCCAGACTAAGACAGACTAGGAATAAGGACCTGGCTACCCACTTCCAAAGAAATAGGCCATGAAAATCCTTTGAATAGCAGCGGAGCATTGTCTGATATAGCACTGGAAGGTGAGAGG
Organism: Diceros bicornis minor; assembly: GCF_020826845.1. NCBI lineage: Eukaryota > Metazoa > Chordata > Mammalia > Perissodactyla > Rhinocerotidae > Diceros > Diceros bicornis. Next base: position 53,500,041 of record NC_080744.1, on the reverse strand, counting down.
GTGGCGCAAAAAGACTGGGCAGGGTTCTGCTCTGCTCTACACAGGGTCGCTAGGAGTTGGAATTGACTCCCTGGTACTAACAATAAATGTCAACCCAACATACACAGTAAGGAGAGATCCATTTTGATTTAATTTTTGTATATGGTATGAAGTATGGACTCAAAAATTTATTTTATTATTTGTATATAGATAACCAATTTTCCCAGCACTGTTTGTTGAAAAGGCTATAGTTTCTCCACTGCATTTCCTTTGAGACTTTGTCAAAAGTCAGTTGTCCATATAAGTGTGGGTTCATCTCTGAATTGTATTCTCCTCCAGAGATCTATTTGTGTATCTTTATGTCAGTACCACCCTGTTTTGATTGCTATAGCTTTGTAATAATTTTTCAAATCAGGTAATGTTAGCCATTCAATTTTGTTCTTTTCCAGATTTGTTTTGGTTATTCTAGGTCCTTTAGAACAGCTTGTTAATTTCTTTAAAATGGTTATCTAGGATTTTGATTGGAATAGCTTTGAATCTATAGATCAATTTGGGGAAAATTGACATCTTAACAATATATCTATATATAACACTATTTATATACATAGTTAAGCCCCTCTTTCCTGGCCTTATCATCTCTCTCCAGATTCCAGGCCATAGCTCACATGGTGGCCGCACCTGGAATATACTACCCTGCGTTACTAGGCCTAGGAGCGTTGACAAAGAAGGCAAAGAAAACTATTCTGATTAGATGGATGTATGGTAAACGCAAGTTAAAATTCCCCTAAAATTAAGAGCCAATTAGAAATAAATATTTATCACAAATGTGGTAAAGAAGGAGTTAATAGCCTTAGTCTTGAAAGAGTTTCTACTTTGTTTAAAAAAATACTAAACGCCAATACAGGAAAGTGGGTCAGGGGCATGAATAGAGAGACATAATGCTGAGCCAAAGAAGCTGGACTCAAAAGAGTATACTTTAGGGTCCGCTTAGATGAGGTTCTAGAACAAGCAAAACCACCTAAGGAGAAAGAAATGAAAATAGAAGTTGTCTTTTGCAGGAAGTTTAGTGACCGGAAGTTCACACATTTTCATGTCCTTATGTGTGAGCAAGTTCACACATAAGGACATAAAAATGGCTTACAAATGTACAGGAAAATGTTCAGCTGTACCAGTAATCACAGAAATGCAAATCACAACAATCAAATCCTATTTCCCCCGCTGCATCATGCAAGATTAAGACGATGACAACTGTTCAAGGCTGGTGAGGGTGTGGTGAGAGGAGCTCGGCTCCCACACTGTTCAGGAAAGCAATTTGGCAATAGGCATTAAAAAGCCTTAAAATATTCATACTCTTTACCCAGTAATTCCTCTTCCAGGAATCTTCTAGAGAAATAATCAGAAATGCAGACAAAGATGTATGGGCACAGATGTTAATCACGGTGTTATTTATTATTGCCAAAGCAAACTCAATGCCCAATCCTGTGGAAATGTATGAATTTTAGCGTACCCACACAGTGCAACACCAGGCAGTCACTTAAAAATGATATTGACTGAGGTGTTTTAATGATATGGGAAAATGTTTTTTCATACACATTTTTTAAAAGCCAAAATTGTATATTCAGTTTGATCTCAACTATATTAACTTTGCAGGAAAAAAAAGGGCTATGAGACAATGAAAAAAGTGTTAGCAGATTATCTTTGGTTGGCGTGATTTTGGGTGATGGTTATTGTCTTCTTTATACATTTTTAAAGTCAAATTTACATACACTAAAATGCACACATCTTAACTGTACAATTTTGACAATGAATACACCCACACATCTCATACCCCATTACCATATAGAACATCTCCACCTCTCTAGAAAGTTCCTTCGTGACCCTTTCCGGTCACTATCCTTCCAGCAAAAGACAACTTCTATTTTCATTTTTTTCTCCTTAGATGTTTTTGCTTGTTCTAGAACCTCATCTAAATGGACCCTAAAGTATACTCTTTCGTGTCCAGGTTCTTTGGCTCAGCATTATGTCTGTGAGTTTTATATTTATTTTAATTTTCTAAATTTTGCATGTTGCACCTGCCCTATTCCAAGAATTTAAAAAAATCATTTACGGCGCTGGCCCAGCGGCATAGTGGTTGAGTTTGCGCGCTCCGCCTCGGCAGCCCAGGGTTCGCAGGTTTGGATCCTGGGTGAGGACCTGCGCGCTGCTTATCAAGCCAGGCTGTGGCAGCATTCCACATATAAAGCAGAGGAAGATGGGCACGGATGTTAGCCCAGGGCCAATCTTCCTCAGCAACAAAAGGGGAGGATTGGCAATGGATGTTAGCTCAGGGCTGATCTTCCTCCTCCTCCCCCCCAAAAATCATTTATTAAAAGCAGAGATCTCATTCTTTGTTGGCCCACGTTTGGTCTCCGTCCACTCATGTGAAGCTCTATCCATCAAACCCTTTGCACCCCAGACCCACCGACCTCCCTTTGCGAAGCTTCCATGCGGCTCGGAGACTGCCTTTCTCATTCTGACACCTCATTGTCTGCTCCCATTAAGTGTCGCTGTAGGGGAACAGCTCTGGGGAGTGCCCTGAAAACCCTGCATGTAGCCGCATAGGCCACTCAGGCAAGGCTTGAACTATAGCCCGTCTGAGTCTTGGCAGAACACCTTGCAATCCTCCCAGCACAGGGAGGGACACTTGTGAGGAGCTGCTACAAGGGCACTTCTGGCTCACTTCCCTATTTGTAAGGAGGCTGTCATGAGACAGCTTCTCATCTCCTCCCGGGTTCTGAGGAGGTATGGGGCTTTCCACCCTAGTCCTTAGGATGCACCTAAAGGATGTTGGCTCCTCAGCAACAGGCATCCCATGATTTCTGTTTCAGGCATTTGGCCCTCTTTTTGTTTTGGTCTCACCCCACACACAGGCCACAGGGAGCTGGTACCTCAGACACTTCCTTTCACTGTCTATGTAAATAAGATCTGTCTGAATCTAAAAAGAGTTGGTTGTTTCTTTCCCCTCCAAATTCTGAGTTAGGCCTTGGCCTTACCTCGTGCTTGACAGTTTCAAGCACATATCATTATTAATTTCCTAAGGCTGCCATAACACGGTACCACAAACCAGGTGGCTTAAACAACAGAAATTTATTGTCTGCCGGTTCTAGAGGCTGGAAGTCCAAAATCAAGGTGTCGGCAGGGTTGGTTCCTTCTGAGGGGTATGAGGGATGGATCTCTTCCAGGTGGCTCTCCTTGGCTCGCAGATGGCCTTCTCCCTATTTCTCTTCACATGGCATTCTCCTTGTGCATGTCTGCCTCCAAATTAACCCTTTTTATAAGGATACCAGTTATGTTAGATCTTAACTAATGGCATCAGCTACAACCCCGTTTCCAAAAAAGGTCACATTCTGAGTACTCAGGGTTAGAATTTATCTTATGAATCTGGGGGGGGACACAAACCCCCTCTAGGTTGTGTTATGGGTTATGTTCAACCCGTAACAACATTTTTGTCCTCAGCTAAATTGTAAGCTCCTGGGCTGGGAGGGCCTCCATGAGTACTTGGCAAGTGTATGGTAGAAAACAAAAAGAAGAGAGTGGACTAAGTAAAGAGTTGTCAGGAGGGGCCTGCAGGAGGACCCGAGTAGAGTTACCCTGGTGATATTCCCTCAGCCTTGTCAGTGACCCCGAACTGGCAGAGCTCAAGAAGATGGATGAAGGCTGTAAACCAGACTGCCAGCTTACTAATTTGCTAATTTACAAGGACATTGTTTTTAGGAACAGGAAGACTCCTTTCTCCCAGTCATGGCATTCATTGCCTTCTCTGGGGCTGGATTCTTGGGAAGCCACATTTGTCACCCCTGGTCTCTGTGAGAGCCTCAGGTGAGGGCCGAGGGAGGTTCCTTGAGGGAGAGTTCACCTGGGTCCTGGGGAAGCCTGACGAGGAAACTCAGAGATGCTATCACCCATTCCCCTCATGTTACAGGTGAGGAAACTGAGGCCAAGAGGCTGAGTGAGTCACTCTTGGTGATAGAGTGACAAAGCTGGGACAAGAACCCAGGTGTCCTGACTTCCTGTTGAGTGCTTTTACCCCATGAAGCTTCTCTGTTGGCAGTTCGCCTTCTCTCTGACTCGCTGTCCTCAGTGTCATGTAGCAAACATCTTCGTGCTCCTGCCACAGAGGGCGCTGCCTTAAAGCCATGGATGCCCATAGCCCCAGAGGAGGAAGGCAGTCTTAAGGAGCTGGTCAAAGAGGAATGTCCCAAACACCTTGTTCTTCAGCACACTCTCCTTGCCCCAGACCTGACAGGATTCCCCACCACTCTTCATGTTCAAGCACAGAATTTACCTGCGGCCCTTGCACACCTAGTGCCATATTCCAATCTAGAGGCTGGGACTGGCTATTTCCACAATCAGCGCCTCCCCCTATGCTTTGCTTAAGATTTAAAAAAAATAAAATCCATGTACATGTCTATCAATAGAGTGTAAGCTCCTTTCAGAGCCTTGTCCTTCATCTTTGTGTTTTAATCCCTCTCCTCCAGTTCCTGGGTTGTATAGATGCTCAATAAATAGATAGATAAACACACCCACTGAGTTTATGGGAGGAGCCCCTACCTGCAGTGATGGTTGGATGGGAATGAGAGGAGTCAGAATTGATGAATCCATTTCTTTTTCCTTCTATCAAAGTCTGCTCTCAGGTGTACTTTCAGAATGACTTTCTCCCCTCCCCTGCCCTGCCCTCCCTTCAGCTTCCAGACAGTGGGCCTTGAAAGAGGGCTTTTCTTTAGGGAAGAGTGTTCAGTGACTCAATTTATACTCCCAAAATGTTGTCAGGTTTTTTTCCAAAGCCTCTGTTTAGGAATATCAGGAATTTCATTTTAAATTTTATTTTAAATCACCACTCTAAGCCAGCTCATAAAAAGAAGCAGTGGGAGAGGAAGTGAAGAAATGAAACCCAACCAAATCTTCAATGTGAAAGACTAAGCCCAGTTTTCCTTACTGGAATGCCAAAGCAGACACAATAAAAAATGGTGCCATTTGAAAGAGCTCACTGTGCATCTGGGAATCCCCAAGGGAAATTTCGGGGAATCAGAGGCTTCTGGGAAATGCATGATTCATAGGACAGGGATCCACCATTTTCTTGCTGCAGGCCAATTCTTTAACGTCATGATATAATCTCCAAGTCATACGTTATTCTGACACTTTTCAAGACCCAGAAGATATTAATAGGCCACTCTCTTGGGCCTCCAACTCTTGGTTTGAGCCTTTGAGGAATATTCGTGCTCTATCCAAGACTGCTCCCAGCATGTGTCTCTACTGTACTCTCTCTTCTTTCATAGAATCTGAAGACAGAGTTGGAATAAACAGTAGGGATCATCTGAACCCATCCATCTGTAGTACCATTTCACATACTGCCTCCCCATGAGGTCTTTCCTGACTCAGCAGCCAAACTAAATACTCCTTGCTCTGAGCTCCCATGCACCTTGCACAGGCGTCAGTTACAGCTTTTCCCAGAGTGTACTATAATTATTTGTTTGCATGCTGTCTCCTGGGTTGTGGGCTCCTTAGAGCCAACGTCATCTCTTACTCAGACTTGCTTTCCACTCTAGTTCCTAGCAGAGTTCCTGGAAAATAGTAGCTGCTCAACTGACGTTTGTTAAATGAGTAAATAAGGGCCCACTTTCTACAGGTGATAAAGCTGGGGATGCACAGAGAGATGAGGTGCCTTAGGTAAGATCAAGATCTTTATTGCTACTTAAATATTTCTGCAGTTAATTATGAAAGAGATTGAACTAATAGGGCAGTCTATTGTTTTCATTTTCTGTATTTACTATCTCTGACCAGAAGGCTAGATGCTTCCAACTTGTCCTTGTGTGTTGCACGATTGTCCTATTTAATGTGGTTTACTCTGGTTAATCATGGAAAGCTGCACTCCCCTGCTCTTTGCCCCTGAAGGGACAGGAATTTCTTGCTCAAACCTCAGACTTGTCTGGCCTGCTCTTTGTATTACAGGAAAATGTAGTTGGCTGGGGAGTATGAGATCATTTCCTGAGGTTTTTTTCTTTCTTAGTATCTCTTGTTCCCTGAACAGCTCAAGGAACTCACCTATGTACTTGGTACATTTGGGAACAAAACATGTTTTGACCTCAAAGTCCTGAGTTGTCTCTTGCAAAAACTGAGCAAAGGTCCCATATTTGCTGTTGGCATTTCAAGTTAGTGTCAGAATGGTGAACAGGCTGGGTAGGGGTTTTCAGCTTCGTGTATGCCCAGAAAACTGCCCCAAATTTTCTTTTTGACCTTGCCCACATGTACTAAGGCATTATGAAAAGGGAAATGAGCATTGAAACTGCCAGGGATGATCCTCAAGATGTTTAACAATGTTTCTGGCACAGCCTTCCAACTCTGGGGGTGGGAGGGACCAGGGAGCCAAGGCAAGGAAAAGGAGATGTGGGGAAGGACAGGGGCTTGAGTCGGCTGCTGGATACCAACTGATATAAAATGAGTTCAAAATATACACAACTTGGATGATTACACAGATATGTCCCGGTGGAATATCTGCCCTGAGAGCAAGAAAGAACTGGGGCAATGAACATCTCCACCCTCTGCTCTCTGACAGTGGTTACCAAACTCTCTGTGTAGTTGAATCCTCAGAGGATCTTTTAATTTTATTTATTTATTTATTTTTTCCCCCGAAGCCCTAGTAGATAGTTGTATGTCATAGTTGCATATCCTTCTAGTTGCTGTATGTGGGATGTGGCCTCAGCATGGCTGGAGAAGCGGTACATGGGTGCGCGCCCAGGATCCAAACCCGGGCCCCCAGCAGCGGAGCGCGCGCACTTAACCGCTAAGCCACGGGGCTGGCCCCTCAGAGGATCTTTTAAAAATGCCAAAGCTCAGGCTACACCTCTGGGGTGGGACCCAGTGTCTTTGAAGCTCCCCAGGTGATTTCAATGTGCACACAAGTTGAGAACCCAGCTTTATGGTGTGGGAGATCAAAATTTGGCCACCCTGAAATCTATCTCTTTGCCTTGGTTGTTTTCTCTGAAGGACATTTGACCTCCCCCACTAACTGCCTAAAAAATTTGACATGGTGGCTCCTTCCTAGAACAGATCTATCATGACTGCTATAAAGATAATGTAGGATAGAGGTTACCATAGAAAAGGCACCAACAAGCCCATCTTATCGGGAGTTCTGTCTCTCTGGCCACATTCTTTGGATGGCCCTGTGAAGAGTTGCCAGACAATCATTTACAAGGGAAGTCTCCATTTGTAAAGGTATCTCCCTCTCTGTATTGAGAAGAGAGGGGATGAGCTCATTTCTAGAGACTTATCAATGTGGAAGGTGAGGCTTTGGGGCTGCATAATAAACCTTACTCTTGTTTACTGTGCTTTAGTGGTAATTTCCTGTAACTGACTCCCCCCACCCCCAAAATCCTCCTTTGTCATTGGCTGAACATGGTATTTAAGTCGAGAATTTCTGCTATTGTGTTGAGAAACACAGTGTCCCTGCTTTCTCCCATGTATACATGTTATTAAACTTGGTATTATTTTCTCCTGCTAACCTGTCTTGTTAATTATTTGGCCAGCCATAAGAACCTTAAGGAAAAGGGCAGAGGGAGATTCACCCTCTTCCCCCTACAATGGCATTAAGTTATTTTGTCTTTTGGGCATTGGCTTCCTTCTCCATGCAAAGTGGACAACAACGTTGGGAAAATCAAACGAATACATGCAGTGCCTGACATATAGTGGGTGCTCACTATTGATTTCCCTTCTCTTTTCCCTCTCGAATTCCTTGTTTTCCTTTGTCACTTGTTCTGAAATGTCACCATGTGGATAAACAGCCACTTTTTGAAATGGAAATATCCCTGGGAGGGTTTGGGGCTATTAGTCATTTATATCCTAGTGTGGGTTATTTAAGATGATGCCTCCTCAAAACCAGCTGAAGTGAGGCAAACTAAGGAGGTGGAGATTTTAATTGCAGGAATTAAATGAGCCTGAGAAATCCTGATGTCACTGTGGAGTAGCAGCTGCCTCCGCTTCTTGTTGGGAACATAGCCTCAAACTTATGGCTGCCTCATTCTTCTCCAAAGCCCAGCAGAAAGAAAACGTTTATGAAAGGTGGACTGAAGGATGTGCTCTCCACTCCGTCCTCTGGTGCAGGCATTCTCGATTCAGGTCCCACAAACCCTAATAGGTCTGTGACTGGGGTTCAGGGGTCTGGGAACTGGAATCGTAGGCAGCCTTTGTGTGTTTGTGCAAATTGTCCATTTCCTCCCAGGGGGACATTTCGTAGTGTTCTTCAGATTCTGGAAGGGACTCTCAACACCCCACCCATCCCCAAATTTAAGAATTACTATTTTAACACTTTCTTGGATGAAGCCGCCCCTCTGGGCATGTCCTCACTAAATGGGCCTCTGTGGAATTGTTTTGCGTAATTGTTCTCTAGCTTGAGAGGAAACTGATATCGAGGAGCAACTGAAGTAGTAACCCCTGGAACTCTGGCTGATTTGTGGATTATATTACAGTGTGCATTCCTAAAGGAACTGTGAGAGACATCTTCCAAGCCACTGGCTAGTTGTTTTAATCTTATGGACACTTTCTTCTTGTCTTTGGCATCCAGAAAGCTTGGCCTTTAAGGAAGATTAGAAATAATTTTTCACTAGTGAAATGAGTGATGTTCAAGATGTGGGGGTAACCAGAAAAGCATACAGAGTCGGCTCCACCCTCAGTGAACTGGTCACAAGAATCCGTGAGCTTTACATCTTTGGAGAAACGCCTTTGTTCTAGCACTAGGATTGCTCATCATTGAATCTTCAACATGGGCACACAGTAGGTGCTACATAAATGTTTTGTTGAATGACTGCTGTGTTCCACAGAGCTCTTGAAGCTGTGTTTCCTGCTAAAATAGGAAGACCCCCTGGCCTACGTTTGTGTTTCGCTGTTATTTGGATCTCAAGGTAGGCTGTCCTGTGACCCCAACTCTGTAGAGAGATCCTTGGAGGAAAAGCTCTTACATTATTCACTCCTGACTCCTCTCTCCCCACCCCTGCTCTTTCCCTGGGGTTCAGGTCTGGAGTGTGGTCTGAGTGAGGCCGGGACTGAGCTGGCAAACTTTCTGCCTTCAGCAGGCGCATTGTTCCTGCATCCAGTGGGGGTCCTTAATTTCTCTTCCTTGAGGCCTTTTCTCTTCTCATGCAAATCAATCCTGAGGCCTCGGCTCCATCTGGGCAGGTCAGAGCCTGGGCTCTGTGGTTGATTCACTCAACTATGACCCGGGTTTCCATTCTAGCTCTGCAGTGGCAGCTGCAAGACTTGGGGCACATTATTGACCATCTCTGAGCTTTGGTTTCCTCATCTGTAATACATGGACAGCAACAATACTTTCCATATAGGGTTATTAGGAGACCCCATTAGGTGTGGAGGCTCAGGTAAAAAACAAACAAAACCCACCACAGATCGGAGTTCAAATATTATTTGGACTAGGTCTTTTTTGATGGTTTCTCGAGGACACCGAGGAAGGAGGTTACACGGCCCTATGCACACTAGAACTTTCTTAAAATTCTCTGTAGACCTTTCTCCCTCTTAGCCAAGTTGCATCCTCACAACAGCTGCCTTTTCTTTCTTTGGGCACTGCCCAGTGGATAGGATCATTTTCCCTCAGAGCTCCATGCTTTTCCGTGTAGAAGGAGTTCCCATTTTACCACCAGCTTCTGCATTTCTATCATCTCTTCAGCAAAAAAATGCTCTTCTGCTTGATCCATTCTTTTCAGAGAAGTTATATACGCTTTTAACATTTTTGTTCCTGTCATAAATTTAAAGCATTATTTTGCCAAAATCCTAAAGCTGATATCCCTTTAAAATAGCTTTTTGTTTATGTTTATTTCTGGTTCTCAACCTTGGTTGCCCTTGAGAATCACCTGGAGAACTTTAGAAACATTCTCAGTGCCCAGGCTGTACCCCAGACCCATTGACTCAGAATTTCCCAGACATCAGTATTTTCAATGTGTAACCAAGGTTGAAAACCACTACTCTAGGCCCTTGCTCCTTCAAAGGTGGTCAACAGACCAGTGGCTTGGCCATCACGTGGGAGCTAATTAGAAACCCAGAACCTCAGGCCCCTGCCATATTAATCAGAATCTGCATTTTTAACAAGATCCCCAGTAGTCTGCATGCACATTTGAGAAGCACTGCTTTAGGTCTTATCACGTAGGTGGGGTGAGAGCAGCCAGCAGGGGATGTAGGGGATGTAGATGATGTAGATACTTTCTTGGCAGCCTGAGCACCAGGGTCAAGGGATGGCTTCGTGATAAACTACCTGCGAGTCTGAGGCAGAAGTTGTGAGGAGGGTCCACACATCTGAAGGTTCACCAACCTCCTAGGGGATCTGATTATCAGCCAGGTGTGGGTACACTGCCTGAGGGAGACGGTTTTCATCCTTGGCTGCACATTAGAATCACCTGGGGGACTTAAACATTCCCTATGCCCAAGACTGCAGCCCAGACCAATGAAATCAGAATCAGTAGAGGTGAGACCCAAGTATCCATAGTTTAAAAACCTAATCAAGTGATTTCAATGGGCAGGCAATCCGAAGAACCATTGCTAGGGCTTTCTCACCCTCATCAAACCTATCTGAGAATAAGAATATTGTCTGAGCATTGTACTTCTAGAAGAATCTACTTTTTATAAAAGTAAAACTTTAAAGGAATAAATCATTAACTGCTGCCTGTGGGAAAAGTCTCAGTCTGGACAGAGTAGCCTTCTCTTTAGCATCCCTGTCTAAACTTCCGATCTCTTCTGTTCCTATGTTAAGCCTAAAATGGCTTATCCTTTTGGAAATCTCTGTATTGGGTGAAAATGACTTTCAGTAAAATCTGTTCTCACGGCTGGCCTCCCCTGAATGTGCCCTGCAGGCAAACACCTGGATAAGGGGAAGGATGGTGGGAGGCAGGGGGCAGTGGTCTCATGGCCGCCATACTTTTCTTCCTTTTGCATCGGACTCTGACCTCAGGCCCGCCCACTCTACCAACAGGTCCCCCCTCCCCCCATCCCGCCCCAATCTGTTTATTTCCCTGGAGAATGTGCTGACAAGCCTGCCCTTTGGTGCTGAATTCCCAGAGAAAGACAAGCTGAGCCTTTGGGTGTGGAATTCCAGAAATGGGCAGTGGTCAGTTCTGCCCCCACCCGCTAGGACACAGCTGGGCTCCCACCAGGGGCAGAGATTCTTCCAGAGTCTTGGTCTTTGTTTTTCGTCTCATGACTGCTAGAGTGGTAGTGAAGTCTGAGATGGAGCCCTTGGCTGGTCTTTGCACAGGAACAACCACTGGTTGGACCATGGGGAGATCGCCTGACTGCATGACAGCCAGTCCCCACACTGGCCTTAACATGGCCTGGTATGAAAAAAATGGCCTGAGGGCCGGCCCCGTGGCTTAGCGGTTAAGTGCGTGTGCTCTGCTACTGGCAGCCCGGGTTCGGATCCCGAGCGTGCACCGATGCACTGCTTCTCCGGCCATGCTGAGGCCGCGTCCCACATACAGCAACTAGAAGGATGTGCAACTATGACATACAACTATCTACTGGGGCTTTGGGGGGAGAAAAAAAAGGAGTAGGATTGGCAACAGATATTAGCTCAGAGCTGGTCTTCCTCAGCAAAAAGAGGAGGATTAGCATGGATGTTAGCTCAGGGCTGATCTTCCTCACAAAAAAAAAAAAAAAGGCCTGAATCAATACAATTTTTTCTCTTGGAAGTCTGAACTGAATGTACAAATTGGGAATAAAAGAGACTGCAAGGAGATGGCTGAGTCACAATAGTGTCTGGGTACTATTAGATCTAGAACAATCCTTTGTTCTTGGCTGCATGAGGCCGTAATGGCTCCTGTTCCTGGATATGCATGTATGATGTCCAGTTGGCTAGGCTATACTACCCAGTTATTTTATCAAACACTAATCTAGGTTTTACTGTGAAGGCATTTTGTAGAAGAGTTAATTTCTACAATCAGTTAACTTTAAAGGGGTTTCCCATTGGTAATGTGGGTGCACCTCATCCAATCAGTTGAAGATTTTAAGAGTAAAAACTGGGGTTTCCCAGAGAAGAAGAAATTCTGCCTCAAAACAGCAACATCAACTCCTGCCTGAGTTTCCAGCCTACTGGCCTGTCCTCCAGATTTCAGACTTATGACTGCAGTGTTAACTTCTGCCCCCTATTGGTTCTATTTCTCTGGAGAACCCTGACTGATACACCCTGAGAGTCTGCCTCCTTCATCACTCCATGGCTTTGCTACAACAGAGCCCCTCCCCCGACTTTGTTCCTTAAAATAAAAGGAACCTAGAACAACAAACTCAGTAGTGTCCAGTACTTTTGTGAAACGATGGTTCATAGTGGTGGGAGACAGTCATTCAGTCTACAGTAAATGGTTGGTGCACGTATGGATTTTCAGACTTTTGTAACACTTTTGGTCTCCAGGGATTGGAAAGCACAGATTGACCCATTCTGCCTTGGGCATAGGATTTCATTAGCTGCCTTTGCCTGTACAACAGAAGAGTAGGAAATGGACGCAACGTCCAGGGAAGCAGTCCTGTTCTTTCAGGACTATTTAGTGAAACTTGCTTGACCTTGTATGGACTTGTTAAGAGAATGGGCAGCCCAACCCATGGTAGAGCAAGCAGGGCCTTATATGGTACAATATGTAGGGTCCCCAAAGATACTGCCGTTCTGAATTCTCCCTTATACCCCTGCCACCTGTGGGAGATGCTCTCCCCATTGGAGACACACCCACTGCCCTTTCTGACTAAACCTCAAACTCTGCCCTTCACTGTACTCTGCCTTGGTCTGTAATTGCCTGTGCTGCCTAGATCAGTCCTGTATGGCATGTGGCTTATTCTCTGATTTTTATGCATGCACAGAATGCAGGAAAAAGTGATGACTGATGGCACGCTTGCAGGCTGAGGGAAGAGAAACAGGGAAGGGCATGGGATGCTACTCTGAGTGGGGATCAAGCACCAGGCATGAGTCCTTCTGGTACAGGGATCAAGGTAGATGCTGGAGTGGTGGGAGCAAGAGCCATCAGAAAAGGAGGGCCCAGGAAGACAGATGTCACTTATTTTATTTCCCTCTTTGAGCTTTCAAGAGGCCAGAGCATAGTTTTATGCTCGATTACAATAACCACAATAATTATAATAATTGGCAGTTGGCCATTTTTTACTCATAGTTCTTATTAATCCTGTTTTAAAATGTTGTTTTGTTAGTCATTTCAAGACACAAATGCATTGAAAAGCCTGCCATTTTGTGGGGGAGATAAGACAGCCTGGAATAGTAGAAAGAGTCCAGGATTTGGAGTTGGACTCATTTGTATTTGAATCCAGACTCTGCCACTGGCTGTGTGACATTGGACAAGTTACTTAAGCCCTCTGAACTTCTGTTTCTTCATCTATAAAATTGTGATAATAATAGTACCAGTCCTGTAGGAACTTTATTAGGATTCGTGGGGAATATATGTAGAGTGCTTCCCAAGGTATCAGGAAGATCTGCTCCCCTGCCAAGCACTCTGTACTACAGCCGAGGTGTGGTGGGCACTCACCATGCTCTGGGGCACGCAGTAAGCACATTAGCTCATTTGATACTGAATCAGGTCCTCTTGGCCTCTGTTTCCCCTGCCGCTCTCCCCGAGTCCCCTGCCCAGGGGCCTTGCTAAGGAAGTTCTGGGGTTTAAAAACTACTGTGGTGAGGGAGGCAGAATAAAGGCCTAAGCCCTCTCCTTAGGAACTGATGACCTGTCTGAGGCCTCACCTGGGCTTTACAGAGGCAGCCACAGGAGGCCTGAGGTGTCTGAGAGACAGGGCAGACTTGGTTGGTGACCCAGAGACAGGTTCAGGGCTGGTGGGGAAGCCAGGTCGCCTCTCAGGGGAGTCCCACCAGAAGTGGATGAGGTAGAGTTATGAATCAGGGCCCACGGCTGGTCAGGGGTCCTCAGAAAGCTCAGCGTGTTCCCCTGGCACCTTTCTAACTGCACATGGACAGACTGCTGCCCTGAGCCCTGAGGGTTGGGGACACTGTGAGTGAACAGAGGCAGGGCCGTGAAGCCCTACTAGGCACATGGCAGAGAGCACTGAGGAGGACATTTCTGCTCAGCCCCATGTAATTTGGTTACTTCTTGGGAGGGACCCAGTGCGGATAGGAGGGTTCAGGCCAGAAGCACTGACAGGAAAGACTAAGTTGATGATGCAAACCTGGGGCCAGACCCCGCTGGGGAGGGAGCATTGCTGCCATATTGGTCCTGAGAAGTCAGGTGCCTGGTTGCCAAGGAACATCTGTGTTGGAATTTTATATGCAGGCCCAACAGAGCCAAATTCCTTAAAAGCAGCTTCTTTCTGTCCAGATGGCTTCAGCAGCCTTGACAGAAGGGTATGTGTGTGTGTGTGTGTGTGTGTGGGTGGAGGTGGGTGGCATTCTCAAGCTGGGCCTCCCCTTCTTTTTTTAGGACTTTGTCCCTTAGTGACTCTTCCCCAGTTAAACTGTACTTCTTGCTTTTCTTAAACACTTAACCAGGAAGCAGAGAACGTGAGCTTTCCGTGAGGGTTTTCTGAGTTGGAGACCATCCAGGGTCACTGGGGTGGCAGCATCTGTAGTGACTCTCATTCTCAAATATCCATGCATATGGAGTGATGAAATCCATAAATATGAAATCCATAAATAATCCCCATGCCTAATTTAAGCCAGAGCTGCCCTCCTCCCAGCCCTGACCTGCTGATACACAATGCTGATCCAAAAGAGATTGGGTGTATTCCATGACCACTCAGAAACCCGAGAGTCCCAATTGTCTGAGGACATCCAGATGGTGACTAGTGAAATGACAACTCTCTTTCTTGCCCAACGCCCATTTTTCTGGGAAGCTGAGACCCGGTAAAGTGTAATAACATGTGAACAAAGGGAGAGAGGAAGCTATTCAGGGTGCTAGCCCTAGGTCACCCACAGAGGAGTGGTTTTAATCAACGGGTTCACCAGAACTGCCTGGGGAGCTTTGACAAAATAAAGATGTTTGGGCCCCACCCCAAACCAACTAAATTAGAATCTCTACTTGACAACCTTCCCTGGGTTCTTCTGATGGGCTGCTCAGATTAAGAACCTTGGAGTGAGAGGAATAATTTCCCCTGAACAGTCCAATATGAGCTATATTTCTCAGGCAGTTAGGTTTTATTTGTTTGTTTGCTGAGGAAGATTCGCCCTGAGCTAACATCTGTTGCCAATCCTCCTCTTTGTTGCTTGAGGAAGATTAGCTCTGAGCTAACATCTGTGCCAATCTTCCTCTATTTTGTATGTGGGACATTGCCACAGCATGGCCAGTGAGTGGAGTAGGTCCGCACCTGGGATCTGAACCCACGCACCTGGCCTGCCAAGGCAGAGCAGAGAACGTTAACCATTCAGCCACGGGGCAGGGTCCTCAGGCAGTTAGTTTTTTACTGATTGCTTATGTTCTAACAGAGATAGCATAATAGTGAGGCTAAGCATGTGTGCTCTGAAGCCCAACTGCCTCCTATTTCCATTATGTTCTTTGGGCAAATTACTTAACCATTTTCTCTTCCGTTTCCTCATCTGTAAAATGGAAATAATAAGAATACCTGCCTCAGAGGGTCGTGAAAATTGAGGCAATACATATAATACACCTAGTGTTTGGGAAATGATAATAAACCTTACCCTGATGAACATTAGCCATTCTTCTTAGCACATTTGACATGATAGTTTCAAATGTAGGTTAGAATCTTCATTTCTGAGAGCCTCTGGGACAGGTTGACTGCCATGCTATTTGTTTTTTTCCAGCAGAAGTCCATTGGTAACCTCTTTGGAAATTGTTTTTAGCTAGAAAAGGAAGGAATATTCATGCAAACTGGTTCAGGTTCACAGGTGCAGAGTGATCAGGAAATTAGCCTTTGCTAAAAATAAATCAGCCTAATCATTTCTGTTTCCAGAAATAGAGTGGATTAGATAGCCAGAACAATTTTCCCATCCAGAACAACTGAAATACAGGATAAACTATATTTTTAAAATCTTTAAAAATGTATCTCTGAGGTGACATGGAAGTAAGAAATCCTCTCAGCTCCCAAACAAACTGAAACCACGAACTCTGGGATGTAAATGAATACCAACGTTGCTTCACGGTGGAAGTTTCTGCCAAATGCTGGATCCTTGGGCTACTGCCTTGGAGATTCTGTGGTGATGGGAGACTGGAGTTTAAGCCGTGGGCTTGATTAAGGTGGGGTACCTTATAGGAGATGCTTAAATAAAACTGGGGTCCTAAAAAAATATTACATATGTTTTATGGTGAACACAGAAAGAGAAACAAGAAAACTTGTCTGTCTCACCCCAGACAATGGCTTTGGCCTGGCACAAACTGACTCTCACTTGCATTTACAGTTCAAATTCATACCACATATGTGGTCCTAAATATCTAAGTCTGAAAATTTAAAGCATTCTCAGTTTGGTACTATCTGGCATGACCAGTGAATAAACATAAATATCTTCTGGAGGAATCCTGCTTCAACCCAGGCATCTCAGAGTTTCCACAGATAAATGCCCAAGAAAATGAGCAACTCGTAGTCAAAAATCACAAAACACGTGAGGAAACAAAGCAAAATGGTTGAGAGAACCAGGAGAAAAACAAAAAAACAAACATATAGTAGAAATAGATCAGCAAGAGCTTCACATACTGGATTTATTGAACACCAAAAGTAAAATAACTATGCAAAATATGTTTCAAGATATGAGAGAGAAGCTTGAAAATTTGAGCAGAGACCAAGTAGACTTGAAAAAGAACCAACCAAATATAACTTCCAAAAATGAAAAATATAATAATTGAAATTAAAACTTCAATGGATGGAGTAACCAGAATATTAGACACTGTTAGAAACAATGAAGATGGATGCAATGGCATTATCACGGATATAAATTAGGGATGTAAGTTTAAAAATATGAAAAAAAAGGCACACACACAAAAAGAGAGAGGACAAAGTGAGACGTTTCAGTCAGATATGGGGAGGGGATTTTATTCTAACAGATAATGGCTAAGAACTTTCCAGAACTCTAATTGACACAGATTCACAAATCTGAAGGAGGATAAATAAAAGGAAACACACTCCTAGACACATCAGATTAACTACAGAATAAAGAAAAAGAGATGATCTTAAAAGCAGCCAGAGAAGAAAGATGGATCCTCTACAAAAGAACAGCAATTAGTGTTATTACTGACTTCTTGTCCGCAATAACGGAAGCCAGAGGGCATAATGTGCTGAGAGAAAATAATTGTTAACAAAAATTCTATATTCAGCCAAAGGATTTTTAAAAAATGAGGGCAAAGTAAAGATATTTCAAATAAAAGAAATAAACAGATAATTTATCACTAGAAGTTCCCCACTAAATGAAATTCTACACAATATACCTCAGGTAGAAGAAAAATGGTCCAAGAGGGAAGATTTGAGCTAAAAAAAGGAACGGTGAGCAAATGTGTTTTAAATATGTGGATAAATCTGAATAAACCTTAACTTAAATCTAAAGTAAACCTTAACTCGATGACATGATAGTAATGTCAAATTTTTAGGGGGAAAAAGCCTATTAGAAGTAAAATATCAGACAACATAAACATAGATTAGGTGGGAGGATAACTGGAATTAAAAAAAAATTTAAGGACCTTAAACTTTTCAGGAGGAGGTTAAAGATATTAATTTTAGAATTATTAAAAATACATCTTAAAAATTTTAGGGTAACCACAAAAAGAAAAGATATGGAGAATATAACTTCCAAACTAATAGAAGCCAATGGAGGGGGAAAATGGTGAAATAAAAACAAAAAAACTTACTTGCTTTGCAAGAAATGGGGTGTGGCAGAACAGAAAAAGTGAGACAAATATAAAACACAGAGTAGGATGGTAGAAATAAATTTAAATACATCAGTAATTACTATAAGTATAACAGGACTAAACTCCCCAGTTAAAAGACAAAAATTGATAGCCTGGGTAAAGAAATAAAATCTAGCATATGCTATTTACACGAGACATTTCAAACATCAGGATGTAGAAATATTGAAAGTTAAAGGAAGGAAAAAGACACAACAGGCAAATACTAGTCAAAAGAAAGCTGGAAAAACATGTTAGTATCAGAAAAAACCAGACTTTAAGGCAAACAGTTTTATGAGTGATAAAGAGGTCACCACACAATAAAATTCCCAAAAATATATAACAATTCTAGACTTGTAAAATTATGTATATCTCCTCAAAATACATAAAGCAAACAAATGATAGCACTACAAGGAAGATAGACAAATCCATTGTGCTAGTGGGAGATTTTAACACGTTTCTCTCAGCAGTTCGTAGACTACGCAGATAAAAATCAGTAAGGCTATAAAAGATGTGAAGAACACATTAATAAACTTGATAAAATGGGCATATAGAGAACGTTGCACTCAACAGTTGGAGATTATTGCTTCTTTTTAAACACTTATGGCATTTTCTATGAATAAATTTGAAATGTAATTAAGTTAGAAATCAATGACAAAAAACATAATGAGAAAAAACCCTACATTTGGAAATGAAAAACATACTTTAAACAACTCATAGATCAAAGAAAATATCATCATACTTTAAACAACT
Organism: Diceros bicornis minor; assembly: GCF_020826845.1. Classification (NCBI taxonomy): domain Eukaryota; kingdom Metazoa; phylum Chordata; class Mammalia; order Perissodactyla; family Rhinocerotidae; genus Diceros; species Diceros bicornis. Next base: position 53,481,454 of record NC_080744.1, on the reverse strand, counting down.
CATAGATCAAAGAAAATATCATAATGGAAATTTAAAAATATCTAGAACTGAATATGATGAAAATACTATGTTTTAAAACTTCTGGAATAGCTAAAGCAAACTAGGAATAGAAGAGATATTCGTTAATCTGAAAAACATTCAGCAAACCTCGCTATTAATAGCCAAAAGTTTAAGTTCACAAGGTAAGATACAGATGTATACTTTCCATATTACTATTCAACAATGTAGTGGAGGTCATTGGTAGGGTGGTAAAACAACAAAAAAAATAAAAAGTATAAGAATTGGAAAGGAAGAAACAAAACTGACATTATTTACAGATGCAGAAATTCTGAAATAATCTATATATGAATTAAAGTTAATAAGAGTTTAGTAAGATATCTGCATATACAACTAACATAAAAAATCATTTGCATTTCTATATACCAGAGGCAATTAGAAAAATGTAATTTTAAAAGATACTATTTACATTAGCAATAAAAATATGAATTGCTTACGAACACATTTATAAAAGAGGTGTAAGTTTCTGTAGATAAAGCTCTAAAACTTTACTGAAAGTCTTTAAATTAGTCCTAAAACCATGCAGACATATGCCATATTTACCATATTTTTGGAAGACTTAATATTATAAAGATATAAATTTCTCCTTTTTGGCCTATAGATTTAGTGAAATTCCAGTGGAAGTTTTTTTTTTTTGGTGGAACGCGACAAGCAGATTCTTAAATTTATTGTTGTTATTGTTATGTGCTGTCAAGTTCTCCTGGCGACCCCAGGAATAAGTGATGTCCACAGTGTCCTGTCCTCAACAGCCCTTCTCAGCTCCTGCCTATGGCTCGTGCCTATGGCTTCCTTTATGAAGTCATCCATCTCGTATTTCATCTTCCTCTTTTCCTGCTGTCTTCTACTTTTCCCGGCATTATTGTCTTTTCCAGAATCCTACCTTCTCATGATGTGCCCAAAGTAGGACAGCCTCAGTTTTGTCATTTTTGCCTCCGGTGATAGTTCAGGCTTAATCTGCTCTAGGACCCACTTGTTCGTCTTTCTGGCAGTCCAGGGTATCGGTAGAGCTCTCCTCAAACACCATATTGCAAATGAATCCATTTTTTATCTGTCATCCTTCTTCATGTCCAGCTTTCACACCCACACATGGTAATTGGGAATACAAGGGTGTGGATAGTCTTGGCCTTAGTCTCTAATGACACTTCCTTACACTTGATGATCTTTCCTAATTCTTTCATTGCTGCCCTTCCAAGTCTCCGTCTTCTCTTGATTTCTTGGCTACAGTCTCCATTTCAACTGATGACTGAACCAAGGTAAACAAAATCTTTCACAATTTCAATGTCTTCTTTGTCTACGTTAAAGTTGTGTAGTTCTTCTGTGGTAATGATTTAAATTTACACAGGAGATCAAAAGGCCAAGGGTAGTCAAAACAATCCTGAAGAAGCAGCAAAAGGTGGTAGGACTGTCCCTACTACAGATCAAAACTTCTCATAAATCATTGCAAATTCAGCTGCGTTCGACTTAAGAACTTTTTTATGAGAAGATACATTTAAGAGAGTGAACAGATGATACGAATGGAGAGAGAAATTTGCAATATATAGCCACAAAGGACTTCCAGAATATATAACAACTCTTACGAAGCAATAAGAACAAAACAAATGACTCAATACAATAGTGGGCCAAAGACGTGAACAGGCATTTTACAGAAGAGGAATACACATATGACTCATAATCATATGAAAAGATGCCCAATCTCATTATTAACCAGGGAATTACAAATTAAAACTATAATGGAAACCGCTTTAAACTAACAAATTAGCAAAAACAACAACAAAGTTGATAATTTATAGTCTTGCTGAGTGTGTACGAGGAACTCTTATTAACTGCTAGTGGGAATATAAATTGGTATGATCACTTTGAGAAATAAGACAGCGTTACCTAGTAACGCAGTATTACCTAGTAAAGCTGTACATCCACACACTCTGTGACCCTGCAATTCCACTCCTATCTGAAGAAATTCTCAAGCACGTGTGCTAGGAGACAGATGCAAGGACATTCACAGCTGCGTTGTTCTTAATGGCTCTAAACTGGAAACAACCCAAGTGCCCATCTATAGTAGAATGAATACATAGATTGTGGTATATTTGATTCAGTATATGAAGAAATATGATACAGCAGTGAAAATGAACTATACACAGCTGCCCTCAATAACATGCAGGAATCTTAAAAACACAAAACTGAGCACAAGAAGCGAGTCACAGATGAAGTCATAACAGTATGGCTGCATTGATATGAATGTCAAAAAGAAAATCCATATATTTTTAGAGGCACATTTACAGGTGACAAGAAAAGGCAAGAGAGAATCATTAGTGCCCATCAAGGGGCGAACGGATAAAGAAGATGTGGTATATATACACAATGGAATACTACTCAGCCATAAGAAACAATGAAATCCAGCCATTTGTGACAACATGGATGGACATTGAGGGTATTACGCTAAGCGAAATAAGTCAGAGGGAGAAGGTCAAATACGGTATGATCTCACTTATAAGTAGAAGATAAAAACAACAACAAACAAACACATAGAGACAGAAATTGGATTGGTGGTTACCGGAGGGGTAGAGGGGAGGGAGGAGGGCGAAAGGGATGATTAGGCACATGTATGTGGTGACTGACTGTGATTAGTATTTGGGTGGTGAACGTGATGTAATCTATGCAGAAATAGAAGTATAATGATGTTCACCTGAAATTTATACAATGTCCTAAACCAATGTTACCACAATAAAAAAAAAAAAACATCAGGCTAGTAAGGTGGGCTCTGTTGGGGGGAAAGGAGGAGAAAGTGATCTGAATGAGGCACACGGGGATTTTAGGTTATGGTGAGATTCTATTTCTATTCCTGAATGGTGAATAAACTGGTATTCATGTTGTTATTAGTTTCCTAAACCGTACATAAGCTTTTAATACCCTTCTGTGTGTATGATACAGGTCACAATTAAAACAAAACAAAAAAAGCCATTGGGCAAATAAAACTGAAATTGTCAGCTGAACAAACATTGTGGGGACAACGTAATGGAGAACCCCAGGCTGAACGCGAAGCACTGAGTCTCCCACGAGGTGCTGCCTCCCGAGTCCATTTTACAGGCGAGTCCTCTCTGACACACCCTGACTCCTGCCTGATCCTCCTACCCTGGCAAGGAAAAGAGAGGGGCCTTTTCGTTCACTCTCTTTCCCTCTGTGTTAATGCGATTGCAAGTCTGGGTCAACTACTTTGTCCAAGGTCACATAGCTACTGAAGGTTCCCAGTCCACTGTTCATTTCACCTATTACTATGCAGCATTTTGTTTTATCCTTCCCGGGAGGGTCTCGGAGAAGAGAAAATTAAAAGGCTACAGTAATTAGCCTCACATTGTAACACCCTTGACTCCAGGCTAGCTCCTTCAGCAGAGGAGGGAGAAGTGTAATTCTGCCCTCCCGGAGGGGTCTGAGATTCCAGCTGGAAAGCAGGAGAGGATTTCCCGAAGATTCTCACCGGTGTCCGGAGTCAATGTGGGTCACTGTTGTTCCCAGTGGTCTTTGAGCAGTAACTGTGGACCCAACAGAGGACAAAGCATTAGGTCTCATCTGTGGGGTGTAGCTTGTGTGTGCAACTTGGAATAGACAGGACAGATTTCCAGGGTTATGCAATTGCTCATTCTATCCTGGAAAATTTACCAATTTCTTGATGTCAGCCTCTGACCTGCAGAGCAGAGCTACAGGTGAGCAGGTGAGAGATGCAGGGGAGCAGGTGAAAGATGTAGGAGAGCAGGCAAGAGCTGCAGGGGAGCAGGTAAGAGCTGCAGGGGAGCAAGTGAGAGCTGCAGGGGAGCAGGTGAGAGCTGCAGGGGAGCAAGTGAGAGCTGCAGGGGAGCAGGTGAGAGCTGCAGGGGAGCAGGTGTGCATCTGGAGGCTCCTTCCACTGCCCAAGACTCTACGCTCCTGTCTTTGCAGCTATTTTAGGGAAACCATCTTGTAAGCCATTCTAAACAATAGTCCCTTTCTGTTCAAACATGTATAAAGTAGTGAAAAGTATAAAATGTAACCCCGCCTGGGCCTTGGATGCTCCTGGGGGTTAGCAGGCTGGTTAATGATGAAGCTTCAGAACAGTAAGTCCTTTGTTGCCTTTATGGGGAGGTGGTGGGGGTAGGATTACCCTTCCTTAACTTCTCTTCTGGTGATCCATATCCAACCAAAAATTGTTTCTGCTCTTTCTTGGTCGATATCAAGATGCTCACTTGAGAACTTGACAATGACTCAAAGATAGGGAAGGTGGGAAGAGAAAGTTGTACAGCACCTACATTGTCTCTCCACAAAACCTTGCAGAGGTTTGCTCGGGCCCTGTTGGATTCCTGACCTGAGGGCGGCCATCCCGGACATGCCCTCAGTGCAGGCACAACCCTGGGGAACCTGGTCCCCCCGCTGCACTTGCCTTGAATGTTACTCCTCTTATTCCAGGTTTTCCTGTCTGCTATCAGCCAGAGAAGGTGTCCTCACAGCCCTAATAAAAACTAACCGACATTAGAGGAGCGCCTGGGCTTTGGAGAAGACCTATACTGTTCAACCTCAAATGACAAAGGGACAATCGTACATGTAAAAATGGTTGAGAGTAGGGCTGGCCCGGTGGCACAGTGGTTAAGTGCGCGTGCTCCGCTGTGGCGGCCCAGGGTTCTCCGGTTCGGATCCTGGGCATACACCGATGCACTGCTTGTCAAGCCATGCTGTGGCAGTGTCCCATATAAAGTAGAGGAAGATGGGCATGGATGTTAGCCCAGGGCCAGTCTTCCTAGAATAAAAGAGGAGAATTGGCAGATGTTAGCACAGGGCCGATCCTCCTCACAAAAAAAAAAAAAAAATGGTTAAGAGTAAATTTTTTGTTTATCACAATAAAAAGAATTGGAAAAAAAATGACTAAGGAAACTTTGTCCTCATATAAAGATGCCTGATACACTGAATTTAATAAATCAAATTATTTTTGGTACATGAAAATCATGTGACTTTAAAATGCTTAAACACTTCCCTTGGAGTTTTTCTTGTATATGTTTGAAGAGACTCCTTTGGGGGTCAGGGAGGCACTGCAGCATCGTGGGGAAGGTTTTGGGCCCCAAAGGTTTGGAGTCAGACAGACCTGCCTCAGTTCCGATCCTGTTTCTACCACCGCAAGTCTCTTTCCTCTCTTTCCTGTCAGGTGGGGCTGGCAACCTTAACTCACAGGGTGCTTCTGAGTTAAATGAGATAATGCACGTGGAGCATGTCTGGTGTTAGTAAGTCCATGCATAATATTCCCTAGCTGATGCTCATAGTTACAGCAGTTTCTAGGTTTGATTGGATGTTCAAAAGCACCTCAAAAGGCCTCCTGTGGAATGCAGACTATAGCAAATGAATCTAAACATTATTACAACATGTGATGGTCAGTTTTATGTATCAGTTTGGCTGGGCTATAGTCCCTAGTTATTCAAACAAACACTAATCTAGATGTGGTTGTGAAGATATTCAGTAGATGTGATTCAAGTCCATAATCAGTTTACTTTAAATAAAGAAGATTATCCTAGATAACCTGGGTGGGCATGATTCAATCAGTTGAAAGGTCTTAGAGCTGAGCTGAGGCTTCCCTGGAGCAGAAGAAATTCTGCTTGCAGACAGCAGCTCCCTGCAAGTTTCCAGCCTGCCCTTCCTGATGGCCTGCCCTATGGATTTCAGACGAGCCTAGTTATGTGTTGAATTGTGACCCCCAAAAGATGTTGGTGTCCTCACCCCCATTACCTGTTAATGACCTTTTTTGGAAATAGGCTCTTTGTCAATGGTCAAGTTAAGATGAGGTCATTGACCCTAGTGCGATATGACTGTGTCCTTATGAAGGGGGATATTTGGACACAGAGAAAAATATACATAGAAGGAAGATGATGCGCAGACTCAGGGAGAAGATAGTTACCTACAAGTGAAGGAACACCATATTTCACACATCTCCACATCCTACTGTGACCGTTTCTCTGGTAGAACCCTGACTGATGCACAGTACCAAAGAGGTACCACTCTGGATGGTACCCTGGATTTGATCTTGGAACAGAAAGAGGATATTGGTGGAAAACTGGTGAAACCCAAATAAAGCCTAGGGTTTAGTTAATAGTAATGTGCCCATGTTCGTTTCTTAGTTTTGCCAAATGTACTCTGGTTAGATAAGATGTGAACAATGGGGAAGTTGGGTAATGGGATATGGGAACTCATTGGACTATCTTTGCAACTTTTCTGTAAATTAAAAATTATTCCAAAATAAAATGTTTCTTTTGAAAAAGGCAATCTGGATCGAACACTTACCAGCTGTGTGACCTCAGGAAAGTTAATTAATCTTTAGTGCCTCAATCCTGTCTTTTGTAAAATGGGGATTAGTAATAAAATATGCCTATAGGGTTGTTGTAAGGATTAAATGAGTTAAAACACAAAAACTGGCTCAAGGTTAGTGCTCAATGAATGTTGGCTCTGATTATAATATTTTTGTTTTCTTTTATATACAACTTATTCTCTGTGGCTACTTGCTCAGCGTGTGATAATCCACCCCATAGACCAGTGTTCTCCGAAGTGGGCTGTAGTTGGGATTGCACAAGAAGAAAAAATAGAACTTCTATTTACATACTGTATTTTTTTCCTCCTTTTATGTTTTCTATTTTCATGTATGTACTGTAATGCATGTATACATATTTTTTTTTGCTGAGGAAGATTTGCTCTGAGCTAATATCCGTGCCAATCTTCTTCTATTTTTTAGGATGTGGGCTGCCAGCACAGCATGGGCACTAACAAAGTGGTGTAGGTCTGCGCCTGGGAACTGAACCCGGGCCGCTGAAGCCGAGTGCACTGAACTGGCTGTCATAATGCATATCTTAATCTAGTATATCAGAATATAATTTATAGATACATATATAAGAGAGAAGGGTGCATGCCACCTTTTTTATTGATAGATGAAATGATCAAAAGGACATGGGGACCAGTGCTGTGCTCCGGAGGCAGGCAGAGCACACGCTTGCACCCTTGTGACCGTCTTTGGGCTGAGACACAGCCACTTAGGCAAACTAATTTTGCATTAAGTCCTAACGCCTAAGCCATTTAAATCTGCATGAAAATAATGTTTTAGTCCAGAAAGCGGAAAATGTTGAGGCTGATTCAATATATATTTACTACCTAGTGTTCCTTCAGCTTGGATTATTTCAATTTGTTCTGTTACTGGACAAAATTCTCTCCACTTACTTTTGAGCATCTAAATTTTCCCTCTGGCTTCCACCAGACCTTATTTATTACTTTACAATAGCCTCTTCAAGTTATTTCTGGCATAATAAGTTTATGTGTCTAAAGTTTTTTGGATCTAGATGATGATACTTGTTGCAAGACAGAATGGTGTTTTTTAAGGCATAGAACAACATAACTGACATTCATTTGAAGTTTTGTATGCATTCATTTATTCACAATCATTTACTCAAATGCTGATTTAATTTTTTTTGAAAAAAGCCCAAGGTCTTAAAGACAGTTAGACAGATTTAAATCCTACTGGTTTGCAGAACATAGGTTCAAATTCTTCCATTAACCAGTTTTGTGTCCTTAGACAATTTCATTTTTTGAACTCCTTTACATCCATGTCCTCATTGGACAGATAAAATGTTTACCTTGCAAGGTTGTATAAGGAATAACAATATTTATGTGAAGCACGTGCAGTGTCTGGGGTATGGTAGGTCCCTAACAAATAGAGGATTTTACTATTATTGTTGTTACTTTATTGTTATTGTGAAAACTACTAGGATAGACCCAGGAAAACCAAGATGGATAAGAGATGGTCCTTACCTGTAAGGAACACACACACACATACACATGTAAAGCAACACTCTCTTGGCCTCCCTCTCCCAAGCCCTAGTCCCATTCTCCTAAGGCAACCTTTTTTAGCTGTTTCTCCTTTTCATTCTTCTGTGGTTTATTCCATAATTCAAAATAATCAGCTTGTGTTGCTTTTTCCTAATTTCATCAGCTTTAGAACATCCTTTTGACTCCTTGTTATGATAATAACAAGGTGAGGATTTAGGTCACATGGCCCTGTACTCCTCCTGCCTCTTCTTCTCCTAATGTTTGATAGTTATATTATTTTCTAAAGGTTCCTCCATCGCTGATATTTTTAACTTTAAATACTATGCTTAAACCTTTATTTCTTGTTCTATCAGCTGCAGTCAGTGCTGTACTCTCTCTATGAAAGATAAGGTTATCACTCTTTCTCTTTCTTCTCTTAACTTCTGTAAGAAGCAGCCCAATTCTTTAAAATCCAATTTGATGAATAACAAATTTGCTGAATTTACCAAATTTAAGATTTGAGCATTTCCTATTGATGCGATTGCTTTGGAGTCCTCCTCAGTAACTTCATTCTTATGGAGGATGCAAGCAACTCACGGAATTAGTCCAGAGCCCCTTTGCCACCGACACTGTTGCTTTCATGTTGTCAACATTCATAAGATTTGCATTCAGTTCTGCAGTTGTTGCAAAGGCTTCTCTGCTTTCTCTCTGACCGATTTAAAAAGCTATAACCCACAAAGAAGGCATTTGTGTTATTATGAGCAGTTAATTATTGCCCACTACAGGGAGGGACAATATACTAAGATTACAAGTCTCTGTCTGCGGGTCTGATATCAGGACTATGGGCTACTTGAAAGGGAGGAGGCACAGCAACATCAAGGTCAAAGGGTTTTTCTTCTCTTTCACTCTATCAGTTGCTTAAAATCATTTCACATTTTACTTTGCTTTGTGTTTGGATTACTACCTTCTTGTATAGCCTTTGGCCACTCTCATCTTTTATCTTTCTTCCTCCCTTCCTCCCTTCTTTCTTTCCTTTCTGACAAAAAGAAGAATGCGTCTTTACCACAGCCTCAAGTTTACTAAGTCTTTCAGACGTAGCAACTCTTGCAGAGTCCCTGTCCTTCTCTTGGTCTTATGTTCTCCTACCTGAGTTTGGACCTGTTGCTCTCTTCTGTATAGCTGTCCTTCTAGATTTATCTATATAGTCGTGAGCCGCTTAATGACGGGGACGCGTTCTGAAAAATGCATCATTAGGCGATTTTGTCGTTGTGTGAACATCATAGAGCGTACTTACACAAACCTAGATGGTATAGCCTACTGCACACCTAGGCTACAAGACACTAATCTTATGGGACCTCTGTCATATGTGCTGTCCGCCATTGATGGAAACATCATTATGTGGTGCATGACTGTACAACCTTCTGAGGTTGGATCCACTGTTTCTTGGATCCCATGTCTTTTTCTTTCGGGGTTGTTTTCATTCATTGTTAATGATGTTCATCGCTAAGTAACTTCTTAAGAAAGTCAGAAGCAGTTTTTTGAGGCATTGTTTGTCTGAAAATGTCTTTATTTAGATCAATTACATTTGATTGATAGCTTGGCTGGGTATACAATTCTATCTTCAAAAATCATTTTCCCTTCAGTTTCTTCTGACATCCAGTATTGCTTATGAGAAGTCCCATGTCAGCATGTTTCCTATCTTTTGTAGGTAGTTACACTGCCCCCACTCATCACTGTGGAGGCTTTTTTTATTTCCTTATTCTTGATATCATGTGTCTGTGGATCTTTCAGAAATTTTATGTGTTGGGCAAAAGTCATTCTCTGCTGACTTATAAGTTTAATTTGGGGGGAAATTTTTTCTATTATTTTTAATAGGTTGCTTCTCTTCATTTTCCTCACTTTTTTGTAACACCTATTAATTGGATAATGGCCTCCTAGATTGATAGATACTCTATTTCTGTCTCATCTTTTTTGTCGTATTTCTTATCCATTTGTGTTTTAGCTTTCTATTGTAAAAGACTTACTTATACTTTATCTTTAGCGCTGCTATTAAATTTTTAATCTATCTTTTTAAAATTTCAAACCTTCTTGTTTTTTGATTCTTCCTAAAGCATAGCATAACTTATACATATATATGTAATTACAACAACATAAGACAAAACTGAGTTTATATACATAAAGTTTATGTGTAATATATATAATATATTTTCATATTTCCCTTTAGATATTAGATGGTTTTGTCTTATGTTATTGTTAGCTTTCTTGCTTGCTTGTGGTTTGATACTTCTGTTCCTTGAATTATCTGTTTCCTCAAATCAAGTTTTCTTTTAGTTTTATGTTTTTCATGCTGTTCGTTTTCTTATAGGCATTTCTGTCGATTCTTTAAGCTTTCTGATGTGCTTCTAGTACAATCTCTTTCTGCTTGATTTCATGAGTCTGATTTAGTTCTGGGCAAGGAAGAGCTCTGATTATTATTGTCTCATATTTATCCCACTTCATGAGGTGATTATGTTGAGGGGGGACCTGAATGGTTTTAAAGGAACTGCAAGGCTGCTCTCAAAGTTATTCTTAATGCCAACATATAAAACCTTACATGTTCAGATTAGATGGAAGAAAGCCTAGCCTGAATTAATCGGAGATCTTTTAAAATATTGTTTTATTATTTTCAGTTTTTATGAGGAACTTTACCTGAGCCAGTAAAATGTTGCAAGAAAAGCCCACCGGAGATTGAATAGATAAGAATGTGTTCTATTTACATGATGCCTCTAACACACTTGAACGGTCTCTAATGTTTTATGTGGGACAAACAAGAATTCCATAGTTTTACAACATTTCCTTTCATTACTGAATAGGCATGCATCTCTGATATGAAGATAGAAACTTAATCTCTAGCACAAAATCTTAATTGGAATTAAATTTAGTGAGAATAAAGGTTGTCATGAATCTTGTATTCCCAATGAGAAAGCATAAGTTGGTCCATTTTTATACTCACGTATATATGACATAGACAGCTTAATATTCAGTAGAGACATATCAAATGACAATAATAACACTCTTATTAGATCATTGCCAGATTCAAAAGGGAAATAATATTATATAAATCTATTTTAAATTAAAACCAGCAGAAAGATGTACTGAATTAGATTTCATTTTGGAATTACTTTACCAAAGTCAACGCTTCACATAATTTCTTCAGGAAAAAACAATTTGGTCTGAGAACACCTACAAGTCTCTGAAACATTTGCCCTGGTACCTGACTCTAAGTTTATTATAATTTCAGAAGTTCTCACAGATTGTGACGTATCTTCGTTAATATGAGCAAACAGCCTCTGGGTATTTAGGATCAAAGTGAAAGAGAAGCACACGAGCTCTCTGAACATGCGCTCAGCAGTCCTTGAGGTCAGAGACGTACAGGGACTCTGGGTCCAGTGCCTGTAGGATTTCAATAGATTTCCCTCGTGCTGGAGGAAGAGACTAAGGCTCCCAGGCAGTAAGTCCACTGCTGAAGGACTTGGTGTTATCTTAGGCTACTGCAGAGGTCTCAAGTGACCACATTAAGTCATCTGCCCAGAGCCCTACAGCTGGGGAGCAGCATTGTGGGAATCAAATGTCTACACCACACCCGCAGGTGGAAACATAGTGTATTCGGATGTGGCCATGGGGTCTGTGCAATTGAGGGAAGGGATGGTGCTAACAGGGCAATGGGACCCTAAAGAGGTTTGACGGAGATCTAGAGAGCAATCCATTTCTCATTTTTCCCCAGGCCAGACCACATCTGCCTCTGGTTTGTTTCTCACGGTTGCAGAGCGGTACCTCCCGCGCAGCTTCCTTGGGGACGCCTTCTCGGTAAATGATTAGATGAGGTGTGTTGACGTTTTCCTGAACCATGTCGCCTCTCCAATCATTAACGTGGCCCTTTCTCTCCTCTCTTGTCACCCAATCTTCTCCCCTTTGAAGCCAGTTGTGAAAGAGATAAAGTCCTAAGAATTATATCTCAACTCTAGGTCTTTCCCAGAACACGTCAGAGTTGATCTATTTGCAAGGCAACCACCCTCCTGCCCTGTCTGCATCTAGTGCATCCTCACCAGCCTCCCACCCCACCTCCCACCTCTGACCCGGTCACTTCCCTGCTCAAATCCTTCACAGCTCCCCAAAGAACGAGGTTTGGTTTCTTGCTCTGGAAGCCCCAGGTTACCGCCATCTGCCCTTCCAGATGTAGCTCTTGCGCCCTCCACGGCCACTCAAATAGAAAGCTTCCAGCGCCCTCCACACTGTTTTCTCGTGTTGGGACTTTGCTCTTGCTTCCAGCTGGGATGCCCTGGCTTGCCCGTTGCTGCATATCTAAATTCTACTCATTTTCAAGTCCAGATGGAAAGCCAACATCTCCCCCCAGCCTCCCTGGTCTGACAGATGTGGCTCTCCCTAATAATACTAAGGCTCAGGGAGGTGAGCCAAGGACGCTTGAAGAGCTTTACGTGGGGGACCTCATTTCATCCTCACAACCTTTGAAGGAGGGACTAGTCTCAGGTGAGAAAACTGAGGCTTACAGGGGTTAACTTGCCTAAGGATCTCGACCAATGAGTGCTGGAATGGGGAAGGGAACGCAGGTGAGCCTGAGCTCAGAGCCTGGCTTTCCACCATTCTGGGATGCTCCAAGGCCCTTAGTTATTTATGTAACTGGTGTCTCTCCCACTGTCAAAGGCTCTGATGTCCTGGTGAGTGGGATAATGTCCAGTTCACCTTTGTTTTCCTGGCTAATTCTAGTAGGACTAGGTGCTGAATAAAAGTATGAGGAAAAGGCGGGGTTCTTCTATACGTGGCCTGCTGGGTTGTGGGATTGTTCCCTCGCTCCTTCCCAGGTGCCCCGAGTTCTTCCCATTCCTCACCACTCCATGCTGTCCACTCTCCCCACCCCCTTGCTTCCTCTGTCTGCCCAGCTGCCATGGGGGAGACCCTATAGCCCTCCTCCCACTTCTCCACTTCCACCCAAGCTGGTGTGATCTCCTTCCCACCTCCACGTGTCTTCCCTTTTCTAGGCTCCCCTGGGGCTGGAATATTCATCTTCCCCTCTTGTGGCACTATGACTTTGTCATATCCTGATTGGAAATAAAGCCCAGCCTTGGCGCCTTAGCTGAATACAACCAGCCCCTCTGAGTGCCACTTCTTAGATGTCTCCAGCACTCACAATCGGAACTGTGTCCAGGCTCTAAATTATGAGCTGCCAGGTAATTGATCCATCCCTCCATTAACACATATTTATCAAGGTCTTATTATGTGTGGGGTCCTGATGAGGCTGCAATGAGCAGAGAGTAATTGTCCCTGTCTGAACGGGCCCTTACTGTCTCGCGTAATGTGCTGTAATTGGTTTGTGGAAGTCATCTTGTCTCCTCACCTAGACTGTTAATTCCTCACTGGCAGGAACCTTATTTTCTGGTCCTTTTGTGGCCTCCACACAGCTTAATACAGTGCTGGGCACAACATAGAAACAGTAGCAATGGATAATGTATAGTGAGCTATAAAACATTTATAGTTTAAGAAGTATTTTTCACATATGTGATCACATTTTTAAATTGAATCATTAGTCCCATGGATTCAGGGGGGCAAACCCCAAGAATGTGGGTTCTGAGTAGTTTAATGATTTTACAATTTTTAAAATCTGTATTTAGTAAATATTGTTCAGCATTTATTAAATGAGGATAGGGGAAACTACCTTCCCAGTTTTTCTGTTCAGAGCAAGAAATTTATATGCACTGCATCTTATATAACAGTAGAAACTGTTAACTTTTATAGAACATGTGTGTGTTTAAAAAGAATAATATGGAAGGGCTTGGAATGAAAACCCCTGTGCCCACTCTTCCTCACCCTCTGTTCTACTTCCCAGAGACAATCAATTTTACCTTTCTGTTTTTGTCTCCTCCTCATGTGAGAGAAATGTGAAATTGCAGGCAGAGGGCAGATGGCAGTAGATTACAAATGGGTCCACAAATTCCTCCTGTTTTGTAATGTTCACTCCTTTGCAACCTGACTTTGTAGCTCCTTCCATTAAGAGGCAGAGTCTGTTCCCCAACCCCTTGAATCTGGGCTGGCCCTGGGACTTCCTGTGTCCAGTACAAAGGGCAGAAGTGATATTTTGCAAAATCTGAGGCTAGGCCTTGATGGGCCTTGCAGCTTCTGCTTTTGACCTTTTGGAATGCTGTCCTGCGACTGTCATTTAAGGAAGCTGGTCTAGCCTACAGAAGAGTGAGAGGCCACATGGAGGAGAACTGAAGTACCCCAGTCGACAGCCAACATTAACAGCCAGATGTGCAAGCAAGTAAGGCCACCTCGAACTGTCCATCCCACCCATCTCTCTGGGGAAATGCAGCCCAAGGGTGAGCCCAAGCAAAATCAATGGAGGAACTGTCCAGCAAATCCACAGACTTATGATAAAAAACAACTAGTTGTTGTTTTAGTATACTTAGTTTCTTTATTTTTGGTATTGTCCATTAATTTCTTGCTATGACAAATGAGGACTTAGTTTATTACTTCACCCCCTTCTGCTACACACCCTCATTTTGTAATGTTATCATTAATCTTGGTTTCCCTATGCATCACCTTTGCAACCTCAAAATAATTAAGCCTTCATTTCTTGTTCCATGAATAACAATATCTATTGACTCCCTACTTTTTAAGATGAAAATGTTATTGCTCCCTCCCTTCCTTCCACCTGTATCATCCCCTTTCACCTCTCAGTTTCTTTAGGCTCTACCTTTTCTTTCCATTTTAAAAAACTTTTAATTGAAGTATAATTATACTCAAAAAAGTGCAGAAATCATAAGGGTAAAGTTTGATAAATTTTCAGCAAGTGAACACACTTCTGTAGCTATCACCTATATCTAGAAACTGCACTTTATCACCACCCAGAAGTCCCCTTGTGCTCCCTTCCTCTCACTACTTTCTGCCAAATGTAACCAATATCCTGACTTCTAACAGTACAGGTAAGTTCAGCCTGCTTTTGAATTTTATATAAATGTCACTATTCAGTATCTCCTCCTTTGTATTGGGCTTCTTTTGTTCAACATTATGTTTGTGAGATTTATCTCTATTGTTGATGTACTAATATTTCATTTCTTCTTGTCTCTGTATGGTATTTTATTGTATGAAAATACCACATTTTATTTATCCGGTCTAATGTTGATGGACACTTATGATCTGTCCAATATTTGGACATTTGGAATAGTACTGTAATAAACATTATTACACATATTTTTTAATGAACTTATGTCTACATTTCTGTTGGATATACACCTCGAAGTGGGAGCACTAGGTCATAGTGTACATATATGTTCAGTTCTACTACTGGTACTGATAGTGCCAAACAGTTTTCCAAAGCAGTTGTACTAATTTGCACCCCTACCAGCAATGTAGGAGAGTTTCTCTTGCCCCACATCTTTGCCATCACTTTGTATCATCTGATTTTTTGTTACAGCCATTCTGATGGGTGGGTAGTGGTGTAATTTTTTTTTAAATTTGCGTTTCCTTGGTGGTTTGAATTTTCTGTTGCTACTATAATGGAGTCATTTAAAATTTCTCATATTCTATTTGTTTATTCTGATATATAAAAAGAGCAGTGTTTTATATATGTTGACTTTGGATCCAATGACCTTGCCAAATTTACTTAATAATTCTGAAATTACCTTTTGATGTTTTTAGATTTTTGTGTACATAACCATATCATCTGTGAATAAAGCAGTATTATTTTTTTCTTCCCAATCCTTGTGATTTCTTTTCTTGCCTTGTTGCATTGGATAGAACTAGTACAATGATAAATGACAGTGAAGATAGAATGCATCCTTGTTTCATTTCCTATCTTTAGGGGAAATGCTTTCAATATTTCACCATGAAGTAAGGTGTTTCCTGTAGATTTTTATATGGATACTTTTTATCAGGTTAAGGAAGTTTACGTCTATTCTTAATTTGGTAAGAGTAATTATCAAATGCCTTTTCTGTAGCTATTGAGATGACCATATGTTCTACCCCGCTTTTTGTTGTTAATGTGGTGAGTTACATGAACTGGTTCTCAAATATTAAGAATCCTTGAATTGCTTGAATCCTTGAATCCATCCTTGAATTGCTAAAATAATCCGTACTTGATTGTGATGTATGATCCTTTTATATATCACTGGATTTTATTTGTTAATATTTTGTTTAAAATTTATGTCTCTGGTTCATGAAGGAGAGTGGCTTGTGAGAATCCTGAGAGCCTAAATTTGGTTACTTTCATCCGGAGAGACTGGTCATTTGTTTCTTGTCCTGGTAAAACCCGGGACCTAGGAGTGCTACCAAGAATACTTCATCCCCATTTGAGTCCTATCTTAATGGACGAATCTCAGATTTGTCTCATTTACTTTACCTTGGGCCAAAGGGTTAGTCTCCAGATAGCAGAGCTGTTATCAACATTTGCCTCTGGAGCAATCTTGCCTTTTGTGTTATTACAATCTCTTCTCTTTTGATTGTAGTGGGTAAATTTATATATTCAAGATAAATAAGCAAAGGAATAAGAATACTAAAACTAGAAATCGTGTGAGCCTATCCACAGTTTTTCACATTTTGACTGTGCTTGTGCTTGAACCAAACATCAGATTAAAAAAAAAAAAAGCCACCCTGCTGAACATACTGTCTCACAGAAGGCTACACAACACACACACACACACGCACGTGCATGCATGCACAGACACAAACACACACATACATCCTTCAACTTTTCTCTCTTTCCTTGATTTATCCATATAACCTACAAGTATGTACCCAAAGCTCACAAATTCTGTTTAATATAAATATTTAAGACAGCATTCCAAACACAAGTAAACATTCTGGCTATACGAATCCAAGTTGTGAACGAAAAAAGAAAGCCTTAAAGTATTGAGGGGGAAGCTCAGAATTATAATTTTAAAAGAAACGAGTGAACATGTGATATCCAAGAAACAAAGGAGTCCACGTTGCATTCCATCAGAGACAACACTGTGAAAACAATACAGGAAAGGAGAGATGGACACATCCCAGTTATGGTCTGTGCTAATTGGGGCTGGGAAGCGTTTGCAAGGGATTGGAGCTGACAACTATGCTGCTCAGAGCAGCAGGATGACCTCTGTGTCTGGCCGCATGTGGATCTGCGTGTACCACTTCTTCATGAAAGAAGGAAACTAGGAGACAACAAAGGTAGGGTTTCTATTCTAAGCTGGAGCAAAAGAAAGAAAAACAGACAATAGGCCATGACACTCCAGCTCTGGTGGCAGGCACATTTCAGCATAAGATTGAGGTTGTCCATCCGTCTACATCTTCTGCGTGACTCAGAAGCTACAACAGTTCACCACAGCAAGCAAACTTACATGTTTTGTCTATGATTATTGACATATTTATTTATTAGAAAATGAAGATGGCAGTAGCATTTTGTATGTATTTATTTACTTTTATTATTATATTTCAGTAAATTTGTTATGAGACTGTATAGGTTTGGAGTATTTTCCCTAATCCCAGCTTTCCTGTATGTCCTGTTCATTTTATGACACAAAATTCCATAGTTTGGTGGTTTCACAAACACGTCTGTGGCATGAAGGATGAAGTTACGTTATACTGGTCGCTGCTCCCTCCTTTGGGTCTGGCTTGCTCATTTTCTTTCTTTCTCAGCTCCTCTTTCTCCCTTTTTCTCTCCCTCCCTTCCTTCTCTATTCCTTTATTTTTTAACTTTTCGTTTTTAGAGACTTCCCTCACTTTCTTGTGATCTCAGCAATGCATTGAAAGTAGCGTGTGTTGTAATTTGTGCAGGACTTAGCTTTTAGCAGCAAGATGCTTCGGAATAGTCAACCCACTATGCTCCCAGAAGTGAAAATCTGTATCCGCTCTTCATCTTGCATCAATGTGTTGAAATCTCTCATCCATCTATGGCCCCTTCTGATTCTCTTCATTGTTGTTGACTTGGTCCTTTTTTATTTTTCTAGTTTCATCTTAATATAGTCTCTGGGGAAAGAGGAGACAAATGTGTGTGTGTTCATGCATTATTCTGAGCCACAAACCAGAGCCGTTTTTTTCAAACTTAAGATTTAAATATGCTCTGCTTTGTTCTTCAATGGTTTTAATTGTACAAGAAAAAGACAAATTAAAAATAAATAGAAGTCAACCTAAGTTCTAAGGAAAAAAAAATTGCCATTTAGTTGGTAAACTTCAAAGTGATGGAAAAATATTTAACACTTCCAGAAAGTAATTTCCAAAGATTTTCAAAGCCTTTTTCAAGAGTAAGTCTAACCTGTTGTACATAGGGGGTCATTATTTACATATTTATTTAAAATATTTTATTTGTTTCAATACATGATGTGATAAGGTAACACTTTACCTTGGAATGATCTTTGGGTTTTTGTAATATTAATTACGCTCATTCGCTGAGGCTATGGGTTACTCACATGGCCATAGTTATAAAGCCTTCTTAAAAATAAGTCTACAGGTTGCTTTTTTCTGATTTTAATGTCTGACAAGTCTATGTTTTGAGTAGTGTACTTTTCAGTTGATAATAATACCTGCATTCATTTGACAGGGATATTTAGAAATATACTTTAAAAAAATATTCATGAAAATAGGATTCTCCACTAGCAGTATTTGTATAATTCAATACTGGTAGGAAAATAGTGGTTGAATGAATCTCTAGGATAAATATGCTAGTTTCTTTCTGCACATATACCTCAGCAGGAACGTTGTTATTGTTTTAGCCAGGAGGCATCCAGGCCCCTTCCTTACAGTGGCCCAAATTACTTTCAGAGCAATGGCTCTCCTAAATATGTGCAGAGAGGTGACAAATTAATGGCACGCTCTTCCTTTCAGAATCTAAAGGCTCTGTCATATTCTTCAAGGCCAAACCCTGGTAGCAGACAACAAGGCTACAGCTTATGCTTAGCTAGTAAGTCTCTCTCTCTCCCTGTCTCTCTCTGTCTCTCCCTGTCTCTCTCTCTCTCTCTCATACACACACACACACACACACACACACACGAGTTGGGACTTTGAATTTGGACTGGAGTGTCACAAGGATGAGATAAATGATTGGAATCATCTAGTTAATCAATGATCTACCAAGGCCTTTGAGCTGTTCCTGCCACTAAAATCTTTGAAGATGTCTATTTCTGCCTCTTCCCCACTTGGCTTCTTCAGTCTCCTTTTCAGTCAAGTGAGCTTCCTTCCCATACATTCTCTTTCTGCCTAAACTACTTAGTTATTTTTCGCTGTTTGCTAACAAATCACCTTAATGTGATTCACCTTGTGACACAATATAATTGAAGGTCACAGGCCACCAAGCAATGTTATAGTAAATGATGTCAGTAATGTTGGTCAGACCTGCTTAGCTCGCCAAGCTAGGGCTACAGTATCAAATAGACAAGCAGACTGTCTTCACCCCTGCTGGTGGTCAGAACCACAAAAGGAAGTATCTGACACAGCAGCATCAAACATGACTCCACTCTGATTTCTTTTTCAAACTTGGAATAGGAATCAGATTTTGCACAGGAAACTTCTCAGAAACAGAAGGAATGACATTGATACAGCCATTGATTCCCTTCAGCCAGCCTAAACAGAGTAGATAGGCTGGACTCCTTTGGTAAAACTGTTTCTACTTTCCTACATTCTCTGTTACCTCTTTAAATTTTAAAATAATTTTGATTACGAGACATTTCAACATATAGAAAATAATATAATAAAATCCATGTACCAAAGCACTACATAGGACTAGGATCAGGAACCTGTAACAAAAAAAATGAAAAAAGGGGCTTTAAAAAGTTTATTTTGTGGGCTGGCCCTGTGGCCTAGTGGTTAAGTTCAGTGCGTTCCGTTTTGGCGGTGTGGATTCGCGGGTTTGGTTCTTGGACGTGGACCTATACCACTTGGCGGCAGCCATGCTGTGGTGGTGACCCACATGTAAAAGAGAGGAAGATTGGCAACAGATGTTAGCTCAGGATGAATCTTTCTCAGCAAAAAAAAAAAAAAAAAAGTTTATTTTTCTGCCATGACAAGAAGTTTGGAGGTAGGCAGTCCAAGCCAATGTAGTACATTAGAGATGCCCACGAGGACCAGACTTCTCTCTTGCTTCTTCTCTACCCTCAGCACCACCTTAAGTGGCTTCTATCCTCATGATCTGAAGATGGCTGCTGCCACTGTCACCTTTTCTTTGCTAGGCAGAAAGAAGACAGAAAAAGGCCTTCTTCAAACCCAGAACCTTGTTGTTTTTGATTTATTGCATAAAGAAGCCCTTCCCTGGGACTTTTGCCTACCTCTCTTTAGCCAGAACTGTGTCATATGGCCATTCTAGGCTACAAGGGACTTTGGAAAGGTGATATTACCAACCTCATCAAAATCAGCATTCCAGTAATAGGAAAGAGAGAATGGATATTGGGCAAGCAACCCACCAATGTCTGCTGTCACCTACTACCAGGATTTAACAGGTGTTAATATTTTGCAAATTTCCTTCAGATCTTTTGTTTTCTTTTAAAGATATAAAACATTACAAATAAAGCTAAAGACCCATCTCAATCTCTTTTTCCTCCCTTCCACCCCAGAGGTAACCATTAACCTTAAGTTGGTATGTGTAACTCCCAGATAGATTTTCATACTTTTATCGTATATAGTGGTTTGGTTTCTGATAACATTGGGCTAGGTAATTCAAGCCTTTCCTTGTGATAAATATACCTAAATGCTATCTCAACTATATACATGAATTTTTTTCTAAACTATATTTTAAAATCGAGAAAAAGTGCTATAGAAATAACAAGATCATAAAAAACTATCAGGCCAGAATCTAAGGAAAGAAGGAACAAGGGAGGCAAGTTGAACACCAGCTGCCCTCGGCACTGAGGCAAGTGCCCTGGGGTTGGATGGGGGCAGATTTACCTCTGGTTCACCTTCCCCTGAGGATGCGCTCTTTAGGGACCAGCTTGATATGGAAGAAGGTATCCTATTAGATTCCCAGTCTCAGGGTAAGCCTTGGGCTGTTACTTCTTTTTCCTCACTCCATGAGGCTACCAAAACTGAAATCCAAGTTTGCCTAGATCAACAAAAGCCCTCAGGGCAAAAGCAGTTTCAACGCTCAGGTGTCTGTGCTACCTGCACAGATGGGCTTTCCATGAAGGCAAAGACAAATTAACACTAGAAAAGGATTAATGTTTGCAATTTCTCAGGCATGTTTTTCCTAATCTTATGATTTCCTTCCTTCTATGTTCTTTGAATTTAGTCAGTTTTGTCTAATTTTTTGTCTAATTTCTTAGCTCATTGATTTTTTTATTAATATAGCTATTTAAAGTCATGAATTTCTTTTCTATAAATACTACTTTATCTACATCCCCAAAGTTGTGATATATTGTTTTATCGTGATTTATTTCTAAAACATTTCTAGTTTCTTTGATCTGCAAATTATGTATAAATATATGTATTTTTATAAACATATATATGAAATATAGATACATTCAGAAAAGTGCATAATCATAAAAGCATAGCTGTGTAAATGTTCACAGAATGAACATATCCATGTAAACACCATCCAAATCAGAAAATAAAACAAAGATCTTACAATCTCTGTCTTTTAATTGAATTGTTTAGTCCCTTTAAATTTAAGGTAATTTCATCTAAGTTACCAGTTTTCTTTTAAGTATACTTATAATCTTTTCTTTTAGATTGTTTTATTATCAGAAGTTATTGCAGTTCTAAGCCCTATAATTATTTTTTTTTTTTTGCTGAGGAAGACCAGCTCTGAGCTAACATCTATTGCCAATCCTCCTCCTTTTTTTTCCCCCAAAGCCCAATAGATAGTTGTATGTCATATTTGCACATCCTTCTAGTTGCTGTATGTGGGACACAGCCTCAGCATGGCCGGAGAAGCGGTGCGTTGGTGCGCGCCCAGGTTCCGAACCCAGGCCGCCAGCAGCGGAGCATGTGCACTTAACTGCTAAGCCATGGGGCTATCCTTAAGCCCTATAATTATTATATTTGACAACACTTCCTCATCGAGGATTACTTCATTGTGAGTTTTAAATTTTGGATTATGAATTCTTGTTCAGCATGCTTTTTCTGTGAGAATACCATGCAAACTAGATTGAGAAAATATTCCTTCATAATGTTTTGGTGCTTCCTTCTGCTAGGTAATGTAAATTTGCACCCTCAATAAATCATAAGCCAGGGATTTTGATTTCTCAGTGGTATTAGTCTGGGTCTAATCAGGAGACAGAAACCACGCAATAATTTAAATAGGTTAGTGATAAGAGAGTAACTAAAAAGATATAAAGAGAAAGCTAAAAGGAAGGACAAGCTTGGAATGGGGGCCTACCCAAGCCTGGGGTCTAGACCTCATTGATGAAGATGTGGTTAAGTTCACAGGAAGGCAGAGAAGCTTACTCACTCGGCGGCCCAGACTTGAGAGGATCCACAGTTGCTGGGCAAGCAGGAAACAACTTCTGGGGTGCAGGCGTGCCAAGGCTGTTATGTGAGTGCACTCAGGGCTTTGAGAGACCACTGTGGGCATGAAGTCTGGAGCACATGACATCTGTGTCAGGAGGGCCATAGAAAGGTGGTCACAAGGCCTGGGCTGGGGCACTGAGGTCACTCAGGGACTGTGCAGAACACCACTGGATGTGCCCACCACCCACACTGCTGACCAAACACGCAGCAAGAGCAAGAGAAAGCCAAAACCACACACAGGAACCAGGAAGAGAAGCCCCCTTCCTCCTGCAATGTCCCTCCATTCCCCTCTGCTGACAAAGCATGGTATCTTGCTTATTGTAAAGGAGAAATGCTTAAGGCGTCCAATCCATTATCACAGACCAGTACTAAAAGGTGAACTTGTAACTGAGAGGCAATCAATGGATAAATGCCCCATCAGGAGTGACATTTTTCCTTACCCAGAACATGGGTGAAGACACACTTCCTTGTTCTATGTGCCAGTAGGTACATTAGCGTGAGTCTACCTTTCTCTGCAGGTGCTGCCCTTTGAGACTGGCTTTATGCAGGGGTCTTCTTCCCACTCCCACCTGAGGTGGGCTCAAGGACTCTTTTCCTGTTCCCACATGGGCATTAAACCCAAAGTCCTTGGAAGCTGATATCAATATCACCTCATCCAGTTGAGCAGCTGCTTGGTCAGCCCATCACTTACTTCTTTTCTTTTATGTTCTCTCTTTATTACAATCACTTGGGAATTTCTCCTTCTGGCTGTGAACTCAGTTGTGCGTTAAAAACAAAGAGGCATATGTTACACCCAGCATTTCTAAGTGGCCTTAGAAGGAAGGTTTTCAGTCTATGTTACTACGGCAGCTTCACCGTACTTGGTCTTGTTCTCTCTTCAGTTTTCTTTTGCAACTTTCTGGACCCGGTAACTTCTTGAGAGACATGTTAGAAGGTTTTAAATGTAAATAAAATAACCCTGACTTCAAATTGCGAGATTCTGTTTTAGTATGTCAGCAGACTATGGCTGCTAATTTCTGGTGATTAATGAACTAGACTATCTCAGGCTTGGTGGAATGGCTTGTACAGTGGCTGTCCCATGTGATTTTCATGTGTGCATTTTAAAAACACTCCAGAGATGGATTCATACTAGCAAGAAGGGATTTTAATTTCCACCTGAGGGCTCTGCATACTTTGGTGGGTGTGAAACCAATTTCCATTCCTTTAGTTATGTAAGATGTCACTTAACTCATTCTTAATAACTGGAACCACATTTCTGATTTATTTCAGCAATGTATTAACACAACATACAGATTGTGCTATAAATTGGCCTTCTCCTTAGTCTAATTTGGAGGTTGCTGTATTACTTTACTGGAGAAACTGATGCTCTGTAAAGTTAAGGAAACCCTCCTCTGAGCTCCTGACACATTTTTGTATACATCTAGACTACACCGCATATCAATTGTATTGTTATTTTTGCTGACTTGCTCACATTTCCTCCCTATTAGGGGATCTTTGAGGGTGGGATTTTGTTATCTGCCCCAGGGCCTAGTACAGCTCTAGAAAGGAGGTGATAATTAAATATTTGTTGTTGAATAAATACATTTTTGCCTGGGATCATACAGCTAGGAGTAACTCAGCGTAACTTATTTGGGGAATCACTCTAACTCAAGTAGTGTAGCTGGAGCAAAAGGCATGTGAGGGAACTGTAGCTGTGGAGGTGAACAGAATCCAGATCTTGAATGTCTTGTATACCATGCTAGGATCTGGGAATTTTCCTAAGGGCACAGGGAAACATTCAGGAGTTTCTGTCTGAAGGGAGACATAATCAGATATGCATTTTGGAAAGATCTACTCTGTTGGTTTTATATAGACCATGTCCTTATATAGATGGCTCTCATTAAGTATTGGTGGAATGAGAATGTATGAAAGAATAAATTAGGGAGGTGCACTGGGACTTTCTACAAGTGAGACTTTCCTTTGGTTTTACTGTCTCAGACAAAATGCTTGCTTGGAAGTTATTATATGCTCACTGCCCCCTCACCCCCCGCCAGCCCCCTCAATTCATATGTTGAAGCTCTAATGCCCAGAGCCTCAGAATGTGACTATATTTGGAGATGGGGCCTTTAAAGAGGCAATTAATTTAAATTAAGGTCATTAGGGTAGGCCCTAATCCAATCTGACTCAAGTTCTTATAAGAGAGGAGATTAGGACATGTAGAGAGACACTGGGGTACACGTGCACAGAAGGTCAACCATGTGAGGCGGCAGGGAGAAGGCCAAGGAGAGAGGCCTCAGAGGAAACCAGCCCTGGTGACCCGTTGACCTTGAACTTCCAGAGTCCAGAACTGTGAGAGAATAAATTTCTGTTGTTTAAGCCACCCAGTCTGGGCGTTTTGTTATGGCAGCTGGAGCAGACTAATAAAGGAGGCCTTACAGGCTGGCCCAGTGTGGGCTTCCCTGCCTACATTTATATATATATGTTAAGGCTGTTGTATGAGTGGTGGTGAAGAGCCTTTCTCTTTCCACTGGTTGGAGGATCCAAGAGAATTGGTGAACTGCATTAGGAGACGTTTACATTAGGCCTAAGAGCATTTCCTCAAGTGTAGGAGATGAAGTATTAGAATGTCCGCCCAGAGGCTTCTCAGGTTTAAGAAAAGGATAGATCAGATTTCAGTAGATCCTGCCTGAAAGTAGAGGAATCTGTTAAGTGGCACCATGAGATACTTTCCAGCCTTCTATGTCTTCATTAATCAAGTTATTTATTCAGCATTTATTAACCATGCAAATGTGCCAGGCACTGTACTCTGCATAGGGGCAAATAACCAGACCCTACATTTTAGGTTAATTTGAGTAACTGAATTAATGAACTAATTAAGATTAATTAGACACAGACCTTGCCCTCTGCAAGGTAACAGTCCAGTGAAAAAGACAGACGTGAAAACGGATAATTAACAAATAACACAATCAGGGATATACTAGAGATATTACCTGGGTGCTGCAGGAACACAGTGTGCCTGGAGAAGAGGGAAAGACTTCACACAGGAGGTGACATTTAACAGGGTCTTGAAGGATGTGTGAAGGGTTCATTGGACTGATAAAGTCATCAGGAGAGAAGGGCATTCTAGGCCATGGGAAGAACTCCTGTGCAAAGGCTCTGAGGCATGAGGGCCGTGGTATTTTGGAGGACCAGTGAGGACTGCACTGGGACAAGATGTGTGAAAGTGAGAGCACAGAGCCATGGGGGATGAGACTGGAAAAATAGGCTACTTCCAGATGTGGTGGACCTGGCATTCCATGCTCAGGGACTTGACACTGATTTTACAGGCAACAGAGATTTAGTGGGTAGTACGAGATCGTTGTTGCCACTGACCCAGCTCTACATTGGAACATCTTTGCTACCCCATCAGCCCCTTCTATTATGACTACAGCAGACACTGTTTGGCTTTCTGGTTGCATTCCCTGCTGCCTTGCCTCTCTAGTTTCCACGCCTTTTCTGAGTTTGTCTTTCCAGTTTTTCTATCAGTCCAAGAGAGCTGCCGAATATCCCGCCAATCGTCCCCCTCAAGGGAGTCAGGTTTGGTCCCTGTCCTGAGAATAAGAGCATAATTAGAACAAAGATTACTGGAAATCTTTTTTGTTAAAATATCTCTAATATTTTCTTATTTCAACTTTATTGAGGTATAAGTGACAAATAAGATTATAAGATATTTAAAGTGTACATCGGGGTGATTTGATATGCATATACATTGTGAAAAGATTCCCCCCATCTAGTTAATTAACATGTCCATCACCTCACATATTTATCTTTTTTTTTGTAAGAACATTGACGTTCTATTCTCTTAGTAAATTTCAATTCTACAATACAGTGTTATCAACTATAGTCACCATGTTATTCATTAGATCCTCTCATATATTAATACTCAGTTCAACAATAAAAAGGATCTTTAAGTACCATTGGAATAGTAATCATTTCAACGAGATCATAATGTATGTAACGACAATAAAAAATGAGAGATATTCTTGCAACGGAAGAGCTTATGATTCCTAAAAGTTCACAAAGGTCACCCTCTGCTGTACATCTGCCCCTGATTCCCTGGCCACTCCCATCACCTGATACTGACTCACTCAAGATCTCAGACTCCAGGCACCCTCCCTCCCTCCATCCCACACTTCCAATCAGTTCACTCTCCCACTCTCCCCAGACTACTGACCTGGCCCTCCACTCCTCGGGAGCAGTCCTCCCGGACGGTTCTGTCCACCAGACTCCTTCAGACAGCGCGTCATCTCACCTGCAGGCATCTGCATATTCTCTACAACTTCCTTGTCTTCACTCCCCCGCCCCATGCAGCTTAGAGCCCAAAGCCCATTCCCTCAAATACTTTCTTGCTAATGAATCTCAACATCCTTGCTTCTTGTCCCCTTTACTCTACCCACACGGTCAACCCTGTTGCTGGACAAATTCAGCTATGCTTGTCCGCACCTACCTCTAGGCTGCTGAGTGGGGCTGAAAGAAAAACAATTGCCATAGTCCCCCTTTATTTGAGGTTTCACTTTCTGTGGTTTCAGTTACCTGTGGTCAACAGCAGTCCGAAAATATTAAATGGAAAATTCCAGAAGTAAACAATTCATAAGTTTTAAATTGCATGCTGTTCTGAATAGTGTGATGACATCTCGCACCATCCCACTCCTCCCCACCTGTGATGTGACTCATTGCTTTGTCCAGTGTATGCACGCTGTATACATTACCTGCCCTTTAGTCATTTAGTAGCTGTCTGGGTAATCGGATCCACTGCTGTGGAATCGCAGTGCTTGTGCTCAAGTCACCCTTATTTTACTTAGTAATGGCCCCCAAAGCGCAAGAGTAGTGACGCTGGCGATTCCAATATGCCAAGGAGAAGCTGTAGAGTGCTTCCTTTAAGTGAAAAGGTGAAAGTCCTCAACTTATTAAGAAAAAAAATCGTATACTGAAGTTGCTAAGATCTACGGTAACTTTTATTACAGTATATTGTTATAATTGTTCTATTTTATTATTAGTTATTGTTGTTAATCTCTTACTGTGCCTAATTTATAAATTAAACTTTACTATAGGTATGTATGTATGGGAAAAGACACGGTACATACAGGCAGGGTTTGGTACTATCCGCGGTTTCAGGCATCCACTGGGGGTCTTGGAACGCATCGCCTGGGGGTAAGGGGGCACTGCTGTACTCAGCCACAGATCCTTGCTGCTATTACATGATCCCCATCTTCATCTGTGTCTTCATCACTGTTGGGACAAACCGCTCCATTTTCTTGTCAGCTATCTCAACTTCACCAGAGAAGTCTCCTCAAACCCTATCCACACTCCTCAATTGAAGAAACTATTGCTCCCCCTCCTCACCCTTGAATCTCAGGAGATGACTTCAGCTCCCACTTGAGCAACAACTCATGTTTATTGAGTACCTACTCTCATCCAGGCCCTGATCTAGGCGCTGGGGATACAGCGATGAACAAACAAAGCCCTGACTTATAGGGCTTGTATTCTTACAGAGGGAGATAGATGAGAAAGAAGTAAATAAATGACCATGTAGAATGCCAATGGCTGTGATAACATAAAGAAAAATAACGTAGGATATGGGGTGGGGGAAGAGCAATGGGGTGCTACTTTATTTAGAGGGTGTCAGGGAAGGTAATATTTGTACAGGGAGCAAGTTATGTATTTATCTGAGGGAAGGAAAAGCAAGCAAAGCCTCCAGAATGGAACAAGCTAGGTGTGTGTGAAAAACAGGGAGGAGGTGGGCTGGCTGGAGTAGAGGGGGAGGGAGGGTAATAGGAGACCCGGTCAAGCAGGTGGGGAGGGAGGAATAACGTAGGGTCTAGACAGCCATTGTGAAGATTAGGCTTTTTCTCTGAGTGACATTGGAGCCATTGGAGGGTGCTGGGTAGAAGAGTGACAAGATCTGTTTTAGGTTTTAAAAGGATCATTCTGGTTGCTGGGTGAAGAGGTGACTGGAGTTATAAGAGTAGAAGAAGGAGTTTCAAAGATGCCAGAATTACGGTGTCCTTTTGGGGAGGAGATGAGTGTATTTTTGATTGCACAAAGCAGAGTGGCAGTGGCTTTAGATGGAAGCACAGGGATGGGGGTGGGAGCCATGAGGAGATTTAAGTAAGGGAAGAACAGCACATGTAGATGGTAGGAAGCCTACGGAGAGCCATTAGGGTAGACAGTTCTTGCTTGCTTTGCTACCCAGCATTGAATTCTCTCCCTACTGGGGAGAGTCCTCCATTGTGTAAGTATTGTTGGAATGTGGGGCTGGGACTCCCTTTAAAGAAGCTCCTGGCAGTTAGGGAATGGGCTGGGGACTAGGCTCAAGCAACTGGACGCTAGCACCCTGAACATTCAATATCGCTGGAACGACCCATAGAAGACATTCCGTCAGCTGAGAAATTCATCATGTTGGCTGGAGCAAGTTGAGAATCCTGCTGGTGGCAATGGTACCGACGGTGGTATCTCAAGCAAAGCCCTCCCGTTGGGGGTCCAGCGGGCAAGCGGTCCTTGGCTGGGCTTCCTCTCTCACATCTCGTCCTGTGCAGGCCCCATTCTCCTGGCATTCAGTCATTTCTGTTGCTTGCAACCAAGAACTATGCAGATGCAACGGCAGAAGATTTTTTTCACCCAAGAATTTTGCAGAGTATTGCTTTGTAAAGAAAGTCCATTCTAATTCAAGCTGCCCTCAGTCTAGATGTGGGGTGAAAGGAGGTCACAGAAGCTATGCAGTATGAAGCTGTATTTAGAAAAGAGGAGAGTGGGGTGAGAACAAAGATAGGCAGAAGCGAAGATGAGATGAAACAAATTAAAATGCTTGCTGAGATCAATTTGAATATTGAGGAATAAAATCAACACATTTTTCCAATTTTTTCTTTTAAAATTGTTTTAACAATTCTTTTGAAGAGAGCTGCTGATTAAATATTAATTCTGTTCTTGAGAATACTTAGTTGGGTGTTCTGATTAGGCAGAGATTGTTTCCTATGGACTAGGGAAGGTTGAGCACACTCGTGTTTTTTTGCTTTTCATAAGCTCTCCTAAGTTGAAGAAGCCTAATTTTATTATCAATCAGAAACTTCGATTCCAAATAATCAATGTGGATAAAACAGTGGCCTGGGAGTCAGGAGTTTTAGCTGAAAACTCAGTATTTCTTTGTTCAAGTACAGAATATGGAGGGAACAATCTCAAAAACTTCCTGCAGCCCTAAAATTTTGATTCTACCTTAAGCTATTAAAAACTTATGAAGACATTTTAAACATACCAAAAAGGGAAGAAAATTGAGTAACAGATATGAAAGTATCTATCGTGCAGCTTTAATAGATCTTAACGTTTTGCAATATTTGCTTCAGATTTTTTCTTTTAGTTTTTTTTAATTACTATGCAATAAAATTTAATAAAATTGGCTTTTTTTCCTTCTTTTGGTGTACAGGCCTATGAATTTTTTCACTTTTTTATTATGGTAAAAGATACATAAAATTTACCCTTTTCACAATTTTTAAGTGTACAGTTCAGTGGCATTGAATACATTTGCATTGTTCTGCAGCCATCACCACCATCCATCTCCAGAGCTTTTTTCATCTTCCCAATCTGAAATTCTCTACCCACTTAACAATGACTCCCACATCCCCCTCCTCCCAGCCCCCGGCAACTACCATTCTACTATCTCTGTGAATTTCAGTCCTATGAATTTCAACATATAGTAGATTGACATTACTGTCACTACAATCAAGACACAGAAGAGTCCCATCAACCCCCAAAACTCCCTTTATAACCACACCGTCCTCTGATCTCTGGCAACTGCTCATCCGTTCTCATCACTCTGGTTTTGTCTCTTCACAGTTGTCATAAATGGAATCATAAATGATGTTACCTTTTAACACTGGCTTCTTACACGAAGCGTAATCCCTTTGAGGTTCATCCAAGTCTGTTCCTCTTTATTGCCCATCTACCCGCCTCCCCTCTCCAAAGGTAACTGAGGTCCTTAAGTCAGTGTTTTTGATTTTCATGAATATTTTTACAGTTTTAGTGTACATGTGTTTAGCTACAAAACAATATATACGTTTTGTTTCCTACAGTTTAAAATTTAAATAAGCTATCATAATATGCATGCCATGCTGCAAGTTGCTTTTATAACTCACCACTATGTTTCTGAGGGTTAGCCATGTTGATATCATGTTAATGCTGGGTTGTTAAATTTCACCGTTATATAATATTCCATTATATGAATACGTCATGTATCCATAGGTTCGTCCATTTATCTATGGATGGACATTTTTTCCCCCTGTCTATCTCTCTGTCTCTTTACCCCACGCTGACCAGCAATGTTAGGCCCCCTGCAGTCCCAAAGCAGGCCCTACTGATGGTTGGAAATGCCTACTCTGAGGTCATAATGGGGAAATCCTAGATTTCATGTCCAAGCTGGCTGCTTGCTTGGCCAAATGCCTGGATGGAGTTTGTATCTGTGTCCTTTCACCCCTACTTGAGCCCCAGTTTCAGGGAGGTCTCAATCTTGGATATGTGTTAGAATCTCCAAGTGAGTCTTTTTAGAAGAGGGAGAGAGAGAGAGAGAAAGAAAGAGAGGGAGAGAAAGAAAATTTAAAAATTAAATCAATGTTTGGGGCAATGGTATTTTTTAAAAAGTCCCCAGGTTATTTTAAGATGCAACCAGGGTAACAAACCCCTGATTTAAAAAACAAAAGCAAACAAAAAAACTCCAGACAGCTTTTTCCAGCTTCCTTTCACCAGAGGGGGAGCTGGCCTCAGGTCCCCATCCCAGCCCCCACCTCTTTTATTCCCTATGGCCTTGCTGCAGCCACCTTTTCCTGCTTCCAACACCTGATCCCCCAGGCCCTGGCCTCAGTCCTGCTCCTCGTCGGGTTTCTCTTCTGTTTCTGGTGCACAGCGACATTTATCTAGTTTCTGAGCCTTGCTACAGTAAATTTTCTTGACTTGTATTTTATCTAATGTTTCTATATGTTGGAGCAAAGATGTTGTCTCAGAGGATAAACTTCTGGAAATGGTTTCTATCTCAGACCCTTGAAAGACCACTTACCTGCTGAAGGGCTACTCCTGTGACTTCAGAGGAATGTATGCTGCCCGCTTATAAACAGCTTCTTTTTGTGTTTTACTTTTTTAAAGTGAAAATTATTGCTTTTTCTCATTTCAAAAGTAAATTATGCTTGTGGTAAAAAGTTCAAATATTGTGGAAATGTATGCCCTAGAAAGTAAAAGTCTCACACAATCATTCCCCTGCAGATGATTACTGCAAATAATTTTGAGTCTAGTTTTCCATATTTTTACTGTACACATACTAATTTCTAAAAAATAAAAATGGAATTATATTGGTGAACTGTAGGGACAATTGATTTTTACACTCAGTGTATCACAGAAAATTTTCTGTACTTAGATACCTACCTCATTATTTTATTTTATTTTATTTTTTATTTTTTTAAATTTATTTTTCCCCCAAAGCCCCAGTAGATAGTTGTATGTCATAGCTGCACATCCTTCTAGTTGCTGTATGTGAGACTCGGCCTCAGCATGGCCAGAGAAGCGGTGCGTCGGTGAACGCCCGGGATCGGAACCCCGGGCC
Source organism: Diceros bicornis minor (assembly GCF_020826845.1). Classification (NCBI taxonomy): domain Eukaryota; kingdom Metazoa; phylum Chordata; class Mammalia; order Perissodactyla; family Rhinocerotidae; genus Diceros; species Diceros bicornis. The sequence goes on along the minus strand of NC_080744.1, from coordinate 53,449,536 downwards.
GCCAGCAGCGGAGTGCGCGCACTTAACTGCTAAGCCACGGGGCCGGCCCCTATACCAACCTCATTATTTTTAATGGACATATGGTATTCCTTTGTCTGGTTGTACTGCGGTTCATTTAGTGATGGCTATTTGGAATGTTCTGATCTTGGCCCTCACAGACAATGCTGAAATAGACGTTCTCACATGTCCATCTTTGTGCATTTGTGTAAGGTCAAAAACTGCCCTATCTCCTTGGAACCCACATTTTCCACTGAAGCCCTAAATTAGTATATTTCTGGGGGGAAGGAAGAACAGCCTGGGGAGTGTGGAGGAGGTCGGTGGCTGCCCCCACTGTTGGAAGACAGTGGACAGTTGGTGATCCCCTCAGAGGCTCAGCTCTATTAGAATCAACTTCCTGAGTCTTTCAACTCTCGATGCTGTGCACACTGGGACAGGGACTCTTCCCTCCACCTTCTCCCTAACCTGCCCGTGTACTGAGCAGTAGCTTCCAGAAAGTTAGCTTGAAAATGTTTAGTGCTATGCTTTTCAAACTGCAGGGGTGTGACCTATTAGTGGGTTATGAAATCAAATTAGAGGGTCACAAATAAGTAATTAAAAAATCAAACAGAATAGAATAGTATAGAAAATATCAGAGTGCGTCACATGATGTGTAAGTGTTGTTTCTTTTTATTTCAAGGATGTGTGTGTGTGTGTGTTGGGTAGTGTCTTAAGTCAGATTCTCTGGAAAAGGATTTGGGGGTATGGGATCTCTTTAGGGAGTGCTCTCAGAAAAAAAGGAGAGTGAGGAGAACTGGACGGGGCAGGGGAAGGGCTAAGCAAGTGTGTGCTCTCATGCCCGATCCTGGCGGGAGCTCCAAACCTTGAATTTTACCAGAGTTGATGCTTCCTGAGACAAAGGGGTAGCCTCATGAACCCCCATGTCAACAAGCAGTCATTGGCTGCCGGCTGCTCTGAGGAAGAGAGGTGCATAGCCTTCTGGAAAGGAAGCCCCTGTTCAGCCAAGAACAATTCTCCAGAGGAGGAGGCAGCTGTGATCTTCAGCAGCAGACCATCTCGGCAGCTGGGGATGGGAGCACTGGCCTGCATGGGGTTACCAACAGTGTCCGTTACAGGAAGTGATATAAAATGCACTTCTTAGTGTGGATCACTGTAAAAAATGTTTGAGAACACTGCTTTGGAAGAATTTAGTCCATCAACCTGTGGGAAAGAAAATGAAGCCTTTATCACCACCTTTTCCTTATTTCCTTAAACAAAGGCAAGTTCCCGCATATAACAGGCATTTTATCCCCATCAGAGAAGAAGAGTCACTAACAGAAAGAAAACCAAATGCATACTGCCGTGGGGGTTTGGGGGTGGGCGGGCTGTTCCAGCATCCTTGAAACTATGAGATGTGCATGACACATGTTCAGGAAGCATTAATGTTACTCAGTTAAATATTTTTAAACTTTTGCTTTACTACCATGGGTATAATATGGAACAAAATATGAAATTCACATGAGCTTTTAAGATGAGTAAAATTACAAAGAGATTTCAGATTATAGATCGCCACTTTGGACTATGCTCCCAGACTCCCAGAGGTTCTTGTTCATTTGCCTCTGCAGTTAGATACTCAAGAAGAAAATTATGAAAAGCAGGAGTTAGAGTAATTATTCTTCCCCTTTCAGGAGGGTCCAGTTAACATGAAAAGCTGGGCCCTGAGTCCTCCAGGATCCGAACAGTTTGCAGGGAGCTGACTTCATCCAATCAACAATCTTTGTTGATTGTTCACCAATCTTAATCTACCAGAACCATTCAATCAGTCAAGAGATACTTAGTAAGCACTGACTACAGTGAACAAGACAGACCTCCTGCCCCATTCTGGTCAGTGGAGACAGACAAAACCAAATAAACAATGCAGGAGTCATTAGAGCTGCTCATCAAACCTTTCTGGCTTTCTGCCTTTTGGGCACATGTTCGGAGTGCAGGGGTAGAGGCCCCTGGTGGGTGGGTGGGGACATGGACTAGTCTGGCCAGCGAGTCATGACTGGAGGTGATTTGTGTCCCTTCTGGGCTGAATAGTCAATGTGAAGCTCCCTGGAGCTCTCTTTGCCTTCGGGCACAATGACCACAGTGGTGGCTGCTCCCTCAGCCTGGTCCCTGAGCTGAGCCTCCCAGCTGACCCTCAACCGACACGTGCAGTGGGAAAGCACAAACCCTTGTTGTTTTAAGCTCTTGAGTTTCTGGATTTTTTATTCCTGAACCCTAATCTAGACTATCCTGACAGATATAAACAATAAAATAAAATATTATAGTATAATGGTGATAACTGCTGTGAATAAAGTGAACAGGTTGCTAACAGAACATGGCAGAGGCTGGTCCACATGGTCAGGGAGTGCTTCTGTGAAGACAGGAAAATTAAGTTGGGATCTGACAGATTGAGGTAACGCATATTTCCTTAATCGTCTTGCTCTTCTGTGGAGGGGTGTAAAGTAGCCCTAGAATCACAGAGCCAGAACAGACAGGAAAGTGGCGTGTAGACTTGTCCCAGGTCCCGCAGCTCATTGGTGGCAGAGCTGGTGCTATGACTTCCGCACGTGGACTTGGGTCAGGCCCTCTACAGTAGGGCCGAGACTAAGGCGAGGCCAGTGAGGAACTGAGGGTGCCACACTGAAGGAGCCCACTCTCTGGGCCTCCCCTACACTGGTGTGACCCTGAGACTCAGTGCCTCCCTAAAGGTTGGGCCCTAAGGGGCTCACTCGCACTTAAGGTGGCGTTCTTTCTCAGGGTCATGCAAGTGCAGAGTTGACCCCTGGAAGTATGTGCCTCCTTAAATGTTGCACCCTAAGCACCTCACTTGCCTCACCCTAGTCCCAGCTCTGCTCTGCACCCTGTTCTCAGTAACAATAACATACAGGCACACAGCATTTGGGTGACCATGGCCGTGTCCTTGGCATTCTGGGTGTGTCTGCAGATCTAGTCTGAAATAACACTACACTCATTGGGACCATGTGACAGAGAGCATGGCATTTCAAGATGGGGAAGTGCAGAGTTTTCAGGCTGCCAAAAAGTGGCTTCTTTCCAGAGTCTTTGGTGGGTAACCAAGCAAAGAGACCAAGGAGTCTCAGGCAAGGGCCTAGGCTGCCCATCAGCATTATGAAGTTGGTTTGATTATCCCCACTTTGTGGAGAAACTCTCTCTCAGAGTCTAAGGCCCATTTGCACACAAGTCTGTCTAACTCTTACCCATTGAGGACAAGAGGTAACAGACAGGGTGAGATGTGGTGGCCAGAGTGCTAACCTCCAGGTTCTGAGGCAAACTAGTGATAGAGCTAAAAAAGATTGTTAGGGTCTCTTCCAGACAGTGTTTACTCTGACGGAGCATATTGAGTCCACATATTTCAGCTTTGAGGCTGCATGATTGTTGCCTCTAACCTCACTTGTTAAAAAGTCCTGCTGAATGTCTGAGCCAGGTGTTTATCAAGGTCCACTGTGTCTGCTCCTTGTACAGAAGCACAATTGTTTAGTATCAATGTTTATACACTTGGAGCCAGCTAAGCCCATTCATTCCATCCACATTTCTTCTAGCTAAATAGCTTTGGCTTCTTTTCCTCCCAGGGGCTGTCTCTGCCCCTCCAAGCCCTTGCACTGCTTCCCGGCACTAATGTCCTATACATGGCACTTGCCACTTGGTATTGAACATTACAGCTTTGAAAGCAAGGGCAGGCTGGGAACACATAGTTGGGTGGATTTCCCAGAGGATGCTGAGGGGAAAACAGCTGCCGACTTCCATATCAATTTATCAAGAAAGACAGCTGGGATTATTAGGCCTTTCAATTTCCTAAGATCTCTTGGGGAAAGGGAAGGCCAGGGCAGAGGCACCTGTGAGTAAAGGCTGGGCCAAGGGAACCCAAGAATCATACACATCACTCACTTAAACACTTACAGAGCTGACAGTCTATCTTCTCATAGTTTTGGTCGAATTGTACTGTCTGATCTTTTCACCTGGTCCTGAAAAGACTGCACCAGCAATTATCTGCTTCTTGATGAAACAAATTTTTTAATCTATTCAAGTGGTGGTTTGACAGCAGTGAGTTGGGAGCAGCCTAGATATTCTTCTCTACTGGAATGGAAAAGGCGTACCTGGTGGAGGCATGCTACAGAATGTTCTGCAGAAAATGGATGCATCAAACCAGGTGTGCATACACGTGTGAGTGTGGAAAGACCTTAAATATATAGAGTTGAGTGCAAAAAAGAAAGAAAAAGAGTAAGATTTTGAGCATAACATGAATGATATTAATCAAAAACAACCCTCAAACAACACTTCATATTTTTACAGGTATACGAACTTTTATTAGGTCCTACATCAACCATGTAAGAGCAGATGTCTAGTGTGGGGAGGGAAATGGGAGTGGGAGTCTGTATTAGTTTCCTGTGGCTGCTGTAACAAATTAACACAAACTGGGTAGCTTAAAGCAACATAAATATGTTCTTTCACTGTTCTGGAGGGTGGAAGTCCACAGTCAGTATCACTGTGCTGAAAGATGTTGGTCCCTCTGGAGGCTTCAGGGGAGAATCCGCTCCTTGTCTCTTCTAGCTTCTGGTGGCTGCTGGCTTGTGGCCACATCACTCCAATCATCAAGGCCAGCATCTTCAAATCTCTCTGCTCTGCCTTTATATAATCTTCTCCTCTGTGTGTCAGATCTCCCTCTGCCTCCCTCTTATAAGGATACATGTGATTGCATTTAGGGCTCACCCAGATAATCCAGGATATAATCTCCCCATTTAAACTCCTTAATTGCATCTGCAAATACACTTTTTTTTTGCCATATAACATAACATCCACAGGTTCCAGCAATTAGGATCTGGATATCTTCTGGGGAGCCATATTTTCAGCCTGCCACAGGGTCCTTTACTATTTTTCTTTTACACCTCCAACCCAATCTCTCCACAAATCATGTTGGCTCAACTTTCAAAACATATCAAGAGTTGATCAACTTCCAGCACCTCTGTGGCTACCAGCGATCCTAGTTGAAGCCACCATCACTTCTCACTGGTCTCTTGTCTTATCTCTTTGTTTCTCTACAATACATTGTCTACACAGCAGCCAGACTATTTCTTTTAAAGCCTCAGTCAGATCATATTACTCTTCTGCTTCTCATTTTTTCACTCTGCTTTATTTTTCTTCATAGCATTTATTCACCAGTTGTTGTATACTTATTGTTTACTTGTTTATTTTCTATCTCCTCGACTAGAATAAGCTCTGTAAGAGCAAGCACTTTGTTTTATTCCCAGCAGAAAAAAACGGTGCCTAATATATCATAGACACTCTAAACGTTTGTTGAATGAATGAGTAATGGGAAAAAGAAATAAGTATAAAAAGAGAGGGGTTTTGCATAGACTCATAGTGAAGTGTCATAAACTAAGGAGTAAAATTTACTCACCTGCTGTGCTACTGTCCAAGGAAAATATAAATAAATCTAGAGCCCTAAGGTCACATAGTAGATGGCTTCACCCTCAGGCCACACCAGAGTCCTGTGGCTAGTTGGTGGACATGTCCCAGGAGTTACTCTTCTGGGGATCTGACTATCCAGGGCAGGGTGGCTATGTAAAGGAAGCGTGGACTTGGAGGTTCCAATCAGACACTTCGCAGGTAGACTATCTTGTGCAAATTACACTCTCTGAACCTCAGTTTTCTAATCTCAAAATGAAGATTGTAATTCCTATCTGGCAGGATTATTCTCAGGGTTAGAAATAATGTGACTAAGGCACTTGCCATTCTGTTTTATACCCTGGTGACTCTTCATTCCACCAACCTTGAGATCCATGGCTTTATGGTGATACTATTGGCTGGGAGCCACAGAATACCACAAAATAACCTTCAATTACTTCACATAATGGGTTTTCCATGCAAAAACATTCATCTTTGTGTACTATGCTATTGGCCAATAAAAAAGGTTGACTAGTGGACACATGAGGATCAAGTCAGGCATCTCAGTACCTAGGAAGTCATGTCTGTCCCACCCCTATGAGAGGGGCTCCCTCCCCTCCCTCTATACTTTGAGAGCACTGCCAGCTCACCTCCAGTATAGCCCTTGCCACACTCGATTGTACTGGCCTGTATAACCATCTACGTTCCACACTGGAATTCTTTGTGGAAATGTACCATGTTTTAGTCATCTTTGTACATTGACTGTTGAATGGGTATATGATATGAACATACATTTTATTTCACTAATTCAATTCAATTCAATTCAATGAACATTGATGCGATGTGTCTCGTTGTGTTGGTCTAGGGATGGTGTGTTATACCCTCTGTGGGACAGAACCTCCAGTCTTCTGCTGGGGCTGGGAAGGAGCAGTTGCCAGACTAATAAATGAGGGAGATAAGATCTGGGGCTCTAATTGCTCCTTGAAAAGACTTTCACCAATCATCCTGCTTTTAGCCTCTTCTTCACCCCTACTTCTCTAGATCTACCTGGTCCCACTAATTTCTGGACTTTGGGGGTTCTGCAGGATAAATTGGGCTGCTTATTGTCTTCACTATAAGGGCTTATGATTCAGCTTTCTAAAGACAGCTAGGTCAGGAACCATCCGTCCATTTGCTTTCTAGCTTCAAAAAACCTGTTTGCTCTTTTCTCCTCTTCTCTGTACTTTGTCTTTGGTAGTTCATGCCCTCTTCTGCCCCCAGCTTTTTGGTGGGGTTTGAGTAGTAAAGGCCACTGTGTTTGCTTAGAGTGCATCTGTATTAGTTTCCTATTCCTGCATAACAGATTACCACAAGTGTAATGGCTTAAAACAAATTTATTATCTTACAGTTCTGAAGGTTAGAAGTCCAACATGAGTCTCACTGGGCTAAAATTAAGATGTTGGCAGGGCTGCATTCCTTTCTGGAGGCTCTGGAGGAGACTTTGTTTTCTTGCCTTTCTAGAAGCTTCTAGAAGTTTCTAGAAGCTGCCTGCATTCCTTGGCTTGGAGCCCCTTCCTCTATCTTCAAAGTCAATGACGGTAGGTCAAGTCCTTCCACATTGCATCACTCTGACGTCCTCTTTATTCTCCCTCTTTCACCTTTAAGGACTCTTGTGATTACATTGGGCCCACCTGGATAATCCAGAATAATCACCTTATCTTAAAGTTAGCTGATTACCAATTCTATCTGCAAGCTTAATTCCCTTTGTCATGTAAAGTAACATATTCACTGGTTCCAGGGATTAGGACACGGACATCTTGATGGGGGGGGGGCATTATTCTGCCTATGACTGACTGCATCATGAACTGGAATTTAAAAATTTGAACTTGTTTTCAAAATTACTAGAATAAATTCATTTGCCACCATCTTCTATCAAGACTTAAAACGACTCCAGGTTCCAAAGAAATTTAAATTTTTTATACAATTCACACTTAAATTTTGCATATGAATTTCCAAAGATGTATAGAAAATGAGCAATATCTGCTCTGAAATCATTGCATTCCTGCAACAAAGTAATGGAAAAGCTTTTGTTTTAAGAACCTAAAGTAACTGTAGTGAGTTGAATAGTGTCTCCTCCAAAAGATGTGTCTGAGTCCTAACCCCAGTACCTGTGAAAGTGAACTTATTTGGAAATGGGTCTTGGCAGATGTAATTAAGTTAAGGATCTCAAGATGAGATCATCCTGGATTTAGAGTGGGCCGTAAATCCAGTGACTGGTATCCTTGTAAGAGAAAGCAGAGGGAAATTTGAGGCACACAGACACAGAGGAAAAGGTCATGTACAGATGAAGGCAGAGGTTGGAGGACAACCACAAGCCAAGGAATGCCAGGATTGCCAGCAGCCGCCAGAAGCCGGGAGAGACAAGAAATATGTTCTGCTTCAGAGCTTCCAGAAGGAACCCATGCTCCTGACACCTTGATTTTGAACTTGGGCCTCCACAACAATGACAGAATAAATTTCTATTTTTTTTTAAGCCACTCAGTTGTGGTAGATGGTTGTGGCAGCCCTTGGAAACATGTACAGTAATCCTTTAGCCAATTTCTCCTTTCAAGTCATAAATACACGTTATGTTAACTCATTTTACTCAGAGAGGCTATTTATTCACTGTTAGAGCTGCCCCTGTGACATTCAGAATGTGTAGAGGCCATGTCTATAAAGGCAAAATCAAATGGATATTTGAGATAATCTTTTGGTTCATATGGGAAGGAAAACCTAACATTTACTGAGCCAGGCTCTGTGTTAAATGTTTTACAGTCATTATTTTATGTAATCCTCATAATATCTCTATGAGGGAGGTACTGTAATAATATCTTTTTTATAGGCTTGGAAACTGTAGCAGAGAGAGGTTAAGCAATGAGAAAAGATTCCGACTTAGGTCTTTCAAAACCCTAAATGTTTATACCTAAAGATCCTGATCGGCACTTGAAACTGATCAAATCTTCTAAACAATTGTTCAAATTTCCCCTTTCCATTGTCTATGTAGAAAAAGCTAGAAAGTTCAAGCGTTCTTGAAGCCAATTCTTAAAGTTAAAAAAAATGATGAGTTGACTAAATCTAGAATATTCCTTCATATTCACATCATACCCAAAGGCTTTCTCCTAAGAGAAGCTGCTAAAGAGTCAAGTCATTAAAAAATACGTTAGAAGCTGCTGCATAGATCTCACTGATACTCCTTTGATTAAGAGAATATTATCTTTCCCCACAGCTAGGCTTTTGTCAGAGATGGGAAAAGATAACTGAACCAGCAGGGCAAAGGCTCAGAGAATTCATTACTAAGATAAATAGAAAAAAGGGGAACTTTGAGAGGCTCTTAGGGACTTACTAGAGTTGGCAAGGCAATCATTCTTTCTGGTGTCTCCACATATCCTTGTTCTGTTCAGAAAATGAAGACCATTGATAAGTCTGATGCATAGTAGGTTACCCCGTGGATTATTTTCATGGCGAACACTTTGAGCGTCTTCTCTTTCACTTTATGGCAAGTTGGTTTAAACAAAGTTAAAGCCAAAGCCAGTGAGTGGCTATAACCTGCTGTGTTACGAGTTTGAGTAGAAAATAAGCTCACATCTCTTTTATCTTTCACTATTGAGATTATGTCTTTTTTTTGCTCCCAGGATCCCCCATTCTGGTGATAAGTCTCAGGGTTTACTCATTCAATGATAGTAATCCTGGTTACAATCTCTTTGTGGAGAGAAAACCAAAACTTCAGATCCTTCCATCTTGTCCTCTGCTGCCACGTGCTGCTCTAGAGCTGGCTTTGATTGGTCTGGTCGCAGGAGGGTTGGGAGCTCAGAAACTGGGGGCTGGGCCATGCCTCCTCTATTGTTGATGTCACTGCCATGGTGATGTCATGTGTGGAGGGGAACGTGCTGATGGAGGTGGGGGGGAAATGTGCAGGAGCCCTGGGGTATCCTTGCCCAGGCCTGTCTCCAGAGGCCTGTGGCCCTTCCCCTCCAGTCTCAGGATGGCTTCATATAGCCTCACCCTCAACCCCTCCACCTTGTCCTCTGGAAGTTCTTCTTCTTCCACTGCCAATGACTGCCCCTGGGCTACCATCTTGGGCTGACACCGGTACTTTGCCCAAGGTATTGGTTGGTCAGAATAATCCAAGGTCTTTCCCCGTGACCATGTGTGCTGTCATAAGAGCAGTGATAGAAAATAAAATTGGACAGCCAGGGTACAGCCAGACCATGGCGGACCTGGGATGCTTGGCCAAGGGCTCCTGTGAGGGTTTTGAGCTGGAAGGGAATCACCAGCCTGAAATCCCATGTCCACTTCCAGCCACTGCAGCCTGTGCCTCAAAGACGTTGATTTCTCAGTAGTGGGCCTGGGTACCCAAGGCAGGAAGGTGGTGAGAGGTGAGTTAACGTGCCCACCCCTCCTGACTCATCCTGGGGAACCTTCCTTGGGATCTCTTCCCGCAGTCACTCATCCTCTCTATCTCTGACTCTGTGAGTGAGCTGGAGACTTGAGACCTCGCAGGACCTTAATTTTGTGTGAGACTCTCTCCCCGTTTACCGAGTCGGCTGCTGACTGCATCTCCTCACCTCTCTTCCCTTCTTCCTTCAGCTGCTGTTCCGACCAAGGCTGTGTATTAGTGAAACAAGGTATTTGGAAGGAAGGCTACATCAAGGACTTCCTTTCCTTTCAAGGCAGGGTAAGAGGGCAGGGAGTGGAGTAAAATGAGCACCAGACTGGGGGTCAGAACCCCGAGGTTGAGGTTGGGCTCTGCTGATCAGCTTGGCACTTCCCCTCACCAAGACTCAGTTTTCTCACCTATGAAACAAAGGGGTTAATCAAGATGACTCCCAGAGGCACATCCAGCTCTCATTCATGACTCAGTTTTGAAACCCTACTTACCCATTTTCTGAAAACTTGACACTCTGGTTGCAGTTCCCTCTCCTTTCTGCACACTGATGACACAGAACAGCATTTTAATCACCATGGCATTGACATATTTCAGAGCATTCTTTATCCCAGTGAATCTTCAGAGTGATATAGAGAAGCACAAATTTGATACAAATTATACTTTTTAATGTGACTCTTCCCTTCCTCCTCCTCTGTCTCTGTCATTCTTGAGTGTCTGTTTACACCTGTCTCAGGCGTCTTTGTTTGCTTGAAGCTCAAGGGATGCAGAGATAACAGCACTTTTGAGATTCTGGAAATGGATCTGGATGCTTCTGGAAATGGGCTGCCACTCTGCTGCTTCAGAGGAGAGGGCAGGGAGAGGGCTCCCTGCTCAGATCCTGACAACCTTGCTTCTCATTTCTAGAGTCCGAGATCTCTGGGGAGCTGGCTCTACCACCATCTAGCTGGGTGACCTTGGGCAAGTTATCGGACTTTACTGAGCCTCAGTTTTCTCACATGTAAAATGGGGACAACAGGATCCACCGCATTAAGCTGTTAGAGACTCGCTGCTTCAGAACCATCGGAAGTACTTGTCCCAAATACAGATTCCTGGGCCCCAGCTCAAACCTACTGAATTGGCATCTCTGGTGTTGGGGCTCAGCATCAGTACTTTTAACAGCTTTCCCAAGAGACACTTTTGTATGCTAGAATTTGAGAACCCGTGCCTTAAGTATATGATGCTTCCCAGCTCATCCAGCATTTTAACCTGCATCCACTTACTTAAACATCACCGTGACTCTGAGAGGTAAACAGTGAGGCCTCCCTTCCTTTTTATACACAGAAAACTGCTGTCCATGGTCACACAGTGTCCCAAACCCCAACACCCCACATCTCCTTCCATTTTCTCTCCTGTTGCTGAAACTTCTTGCAGGAAAGGATGCTAGGACGCAGCCCGTCACAGAGTTTGGCTTGATTTCTTTTCATTTCTTTGTGTTCAGTGGGTGAGTTCCTTGTTCCTGTTTGGCAGATAGCCATCGTTTCCCTTTATAAATGTTTTTATCTGCTGCCGCTTTTATCTTATCAGACCCACAGTATATCTTCGTCTTCCTGCTCCTAAAGATAATTCCCACTTTGCTATATGTCATAAGTGTCATCTCAGTCATGGCTCGAAACAACACATAGATTTGTTTCCAGTGAGGAAAGAAATCTGGCAGCTCCCTGCTTAGATAGAGCAAGAATTTGGAGCTTTCACCTCTGCTCCCCACCATGCCCTTTCAGGGACTTGGCCGTACACTTCAAGAGATGCAGAGGACCCCAGTACCCTGGCATTTTGGAGGGACAAGTTTTGAGTGCTGCAGTGAACTGAATAAATAAGAACAAGTTGGGAGAAAGTGGGGTGCTGCAGTCTGGACAAGTTGGAGTAGTGTCTTGGGACATGGATGCCCACATCTGTAGTTGAGAGGCAGGAAATATGCCAGGATCAGGGGGGTTATAGTCACCCTATTTGCAAACTGAGTAGCCCATAATGAAAGTGAATTGGCTCTTCTGATAGAAGAAGCAATGACCTCCCACCCCAACCCCTACCTTGGGGCACTTGGTTTGCAAGAGAAATCAAATTTGACTGCTGGAAACCGAGTGAGTGGAGTCCTAGTGGCTGCGTGGGAGGTTAAGGATGCAGAGGGGCTCGTTCCATAACCTGTGACACTACAGAACCATCACTATGGGACAGTGAGAGATAGTAGGATGGGGGTGCAGCAGGGGCATAGGGGTACCAAGCCAACAGACTTCAACACCCTATTACAAAACATGTTGTTTATATTTCTTTTAATGAATCTTGCTGTGATACATAGTGGCCAGCATACACCTGCACACTGGTGCCCGGTTACAGGCCGGGCTGCCCTCCAGAGTGGGAGGACTCTAGTGTGTTCCCGTTTGTGGGCAGAGTTAAACTGGGGCTTCATATCATGGTCATCTCAGATATGAGTTTTCCCAATGAACGACGGATTCCTGTAATGATCCCACCGTGGACCAGGCTTTCTCCACCTCAGTACTCTTGACGTTTTGGGCCCGCTAGTTCTCTGTTGTGGGATGTCCAGCAGCTTCCCTGGCCTCCACCCGTGGCTACCAGGGGCACACACCCACCCACTCCCAGTTGTGGCAACCAGAACCTCTACAGATGTTGTCAAATGTTCCCTGGGGCCAAAATTGCCTCGGTTGAGAACTGCTGTCATGGATGAGCAAGAGTAACATATTTTCAGATGCTCTGGGACTTGGAGCAGTTATAGAAACATAAAACCTTTCCATAAGGATGTGGTCAAAGAGTTACCCAGATATTGCCAATTTAGCATGGCCTTCCCTTATTTGAGGCCTGGTCCGCAGGATGGCCCCTATCGCCTGGGACCTCGATCTCTCCCTTCTCCTAGGCTTTAAAGCCACTGTCCCAGGGCCGTGCTGGGCCAGCTCTTCCCTCTAACTTCATTCAAGTGCCGTCCATCATGCAGCCAGACACCCTGTCTCTGCTGGGCTAGATTCTAGAACCGGTCCCTGCATGGACTATCCTGCGTTTCCTTCACTGCTGCTCCTCACTCAGCCAAGAATCACCCTTTCTAGCTCCTTCGAGGCTGAGTCACCACCTAGCCCACAGGCAGCCCTGTTGCACTCCTCCGGAGTGTGCCTCCATGGGGAGGGGAGAGCTGGGACCCGTGTCCAGCACTCTGCTAGCACCATGCACTGTGCAGTCTTGGCCTGATGTGTACAGCCACTCCTTGGATCCAAATTTGCCCTGGCAATTAAATCATCTAAGACACTTGTGAAAATCCAGCTTCGGGGTTGTACCCCAGGATGCCTGGAGATTGGGAATCTGCTCGGAAACAGGCTTCCTCGGCGGCAGGGCACTGCCGAGGTCAAAAGCGACCCAGAGCTGAGCTTGCTCTCAGGCCGCTCAGTCTCCCGTTCCTTCACCAGGGCCTTCCTTCTGTTGGCCCTGCACTTGCTGATCTAGTTCCTAACCCGTGGCTTCACTTTTCTTGCCTTTACATTTATTTTTGAGTTGAGGAATCTAAACGGAGACAGTTGTGTAGAAATCCGAAATCAGTTACCAGACGTCCACATGGGTCTTGTGGTTGGATGCTGTGGCTGGTGGGGAGAGGGTCCAGGATGACAGGTCAGAATGTTGGTGCAGGTCCCGCTTCTACATCAGTACATCGATTCCTCTCTATGGACTTTGTTTCTCTATCGGTTAAATGGGGTTAGACAGAAAGTGGGTTTCAAAACCCTTATAAGCGGTGGATTTCTATCCTGCCTTCAAATGAAAACTTATTTGGAACTTCAATATAAAAAGTTGTAAAGCTTGGTTTGAAGAGGGGACAGCCGTCCAAGTCACACGCCCTCAGCCTTCTCTGTGGCCCCTTCTGTTCCCGAGGCTTCCCCTAGAGGAATCGGGGGCTCCACGTACACAGAGCGAGGTCCCCAGGGCCTGGTCTAAGCCTTGACGTTTGTCACTGGCATGCACGATGCCTGGCCTCTGGGCGTGGGCAGCCACAACTTCAGTTTCCTTTCCCACTTTAAAGTAAATTAAATGGAAATTCTCTCCCCACCCTTAGGTAAAAGCTCCAGCAGGCCCAGAATTTCCAGCTCACTCTCAGTTAACATGGTCACTTTACGCCACAAAACACAGTCTCAATTGAGTTGTGTCTGCTCCAAGAGATTAACCAAAACTCTGAACTTAATTTCATGGCAAATCTTTGCTCCTTCCCTGCCCCCTTCCGTTCCAGCTTGTTAAGCAGTTTGTGACCCCTCCAGGGTACAAAAGAGGGAGAAAGGAGTGGTAAATGAGGTGCTGACTGGTGCCGGAGGCTGGCCTCGTGCTCTCTAGGTCAGCAGACATTGAACGCTGTTTCTCCAGTGAGATGCTCTCCGGGCTCTTCATCGCCGGAGCTCTCCGGCAGACCCCTGGGTCTGGTAGGTGCATCTCCACTCCCGGTGGTCCTGGTCCTGCTCCTCCCTGTGAGTCCTGAGATGGTCTCCAGCTGCTTGCTGCTGAGCTTGCTCTGCCCCTCCCGCTAGGCCTATTGATTAGGGCCCAGGACAATTCCACCCGCCCCGAACCTCCAAGAGTGAGTGGAGCCCAGCGCAGCCACCTTGATGCTCTGCTGTAGCTTTCTGAGTGCAGGTTAGTGACGGCCCTCCAAGTCTCAACTGCAGGGAGCACACGGCATAGCTCTTTGAGGGGCCCGTGGTGGCCCACCATTCGTGAGACTTGAGGTATTATGGGATAAAGAACATATTCCAGCATTGAGACTATACACAATTATGGGAGGCGCTGGGGAAGGAAAGGTTTGAAAAGAGGAGTCGAAGGGTCAGAGAAAGGTCACGAAGCAGCCCTGGCCCAGGTGACTACTCAGAGCCCTCAGGGACAACCAGAAGCCAGGCTCTTCCAGCCGCTGGAGCAGCACTGTGAAGGGGGCAGGTACAGAAGTCTGTGGAAAGTTGTCTGCTCATCACGGCTGCTACCTCCGAGTCCACAGCTAGGTGTCTGTGGGGGGCCTGGGGTCGCTGCTGATCTGCGTGGTCAGCAGCTGGGAAGGAGAGCTGGATATCCTGCAGGAAAAAGTGAAAACAAACTGGAACCCACGGACACCTCTGTGTTTGTCTCTCACCTCCCTGAACCCACAGCGACCGCCACAGGGTAAGGGCGGCTGCTCCACTTCCGCCTCCCAAATCCCACACAAATTCACATTTGCTAAACTCAAATCTGGAACATTCTGTAAGGGAGATTCTGGGAAATGTAGCACCCAGTGTAAACAAATTGACACTAGAACAATCCAGCACAAGGAGTTATGATGCTTGTGCTCTTTTTTTTTTTCCTAATCTATACTTTGCTTTTTTACTCAAATCTGTTATATCTTGGTGACTAGTAGAAAATTCCAATTTTAACACGCTATTACCCATTCTATGATTCTTCCCTTCCATTTGGCACATTTAAGTGCATCCCTCAAAGAAGCAAGAAAAGCACAAGCCAATGAGGCACCATTTGCAGCTTGCTCTTGAGAACCAGCAAACAGCTGTTCCCTGACCTGGGGCTACGCTGGAAAATGCAGTCAGTGGCAGAAGAAGGTCATGTGGGAAAGGAGTGTATTTGTGACACGCTCAAGCTGGTGACTGGGACTTTAGTCATCTGTTTCAGATACTAGAAAAGAAAACTCACTAAAATAACTCACATTCACAGGAGTTGTTGGTTGTATTTTCCAAGTTACAAAAATTTCAGACTAAATTTATTAGTGTACATCACTAGCCCCACATGGAGATGAGTGGCAGCTGTTAGGGGTGTTACAATCCATCAATTGTTGTGTTTTCCCACAGTTTGGTAGAAAGCAGTGGAGGGGAAGATGCTGGAAATTGCTTTTAAGAATGAGCGGGTTGGAGCAGCCAGCTGACCTCTGTCTGTGCTTCGTCGGGAGTTTCCGGTGGCCTCTCTGCAGAGCTGTCAAAAGAGAGGAGACAGAAGGAAGGAAGAAGGAAGACATGCTCAGATATCTACAGAGTTTAGAAATATACAACCTGGTGGGGCAGGTCTAGAGAAAATGACTTATCCTCTGCTTGGGAATAGAAATGTAGTTCTCTGGCACTAGATCCCCAAGGAATGCTCACACACCCAACTATATCCTCTTTGCCTATAAAATCTGTGTCCTCCACTCTCCCTTCATCCAGGTAAGGAAAGCAATATTGTGTAACAAAAATAACAACAATATCAATAATAACAGCCAACTCATATTTGAGCACTTCTTGTGTGCTGGGATTTTTCTAAGTACATTATATACATTAGCTCATTGGTTTCTCACAACAACCCTATAAACGGGGGTACCATAATTGTCCCATTACCGTGATGCAGAAATGGAGGCACAGAGAGGTTGTAAAGCATGTCTGGGTGAGAGTGAAGGTGAGTTGGCTTATGCAGGGATTAAAAGCATTAACTTTGAATTCAGACCATGCAACACTAGATGCTTGGCTTTGGACAAGTTGATTAACATAAAAGAGTTTTAGTTTTTCACCTATAAAATGGGAATAATAATAGTTCCTATATTTTTGAGGTGTGGTGAGCATTAAACGTTATTGTGGCATTTATATGCCTGGTACATAATAAAAGTTCAATAAGTGGTCTACTATTATCGTTCCTTCCTAGGATCTTTCAAGTCTTTTTCACCCCAGCTGCCCCCAACCATTTCCCCCTCCCATACCCTCTTTCGCCATCTAAAACCTGTGTGTGTGCACATGTGTGCCTGCACACTCCTGGTCACCGGGGAAGAAGGGAGATGGAGAAATGGGACAGCTATTCGGAGCTCATCCCAGCTCTGGGAACTATGCAATTGGCTGCAGCATCCCTGGAGTTTCATCTGCCTGCCACTTTTTGTTTGCTGATTTATTTTGATTTGACACACCAGGGCAGGTGGCCGGGGAGAAGGGGGTTGGTAAGAGTCAATATTTGGTGACATGTGAATAATGCACTTGCAAAATTAATCAGCCTTATCATTTTTGGCTAGTTGCCATGACCATGGAAAGTCATATGTCCTGTGTAAATCAGAGTAAAGGGATCGCGGCAGATTCCTGCTCTCTGTTTTTCTCAATCCAAGGCTCCTCAGAGCGTCCTTGTCCTCCCAGTCAAGGCCATGGTCTCAGGCACCTTAGGCACTGCAAATGGTGAGAGGCTTATCCATGCCCCTGGATGATGGGATGGACTTTCTATCTCTTGCTGGGATCATGCGCATTTTAGGGCAGTTGTTCAAAGACCAGCAGATAGGTTTGGGAAACAGAATTACCAACATTTTGTTTTGCCATGTAAGTACAGTAAAAAGAAAAAAAAACTACCAATATTTATAAAAGGGAACACCAAAAAGTAGGAAGGACGTAATTTCAGAATAGAGGATAATTCTTTAAACGGAAGAAATTTGGTTTAATGAAAAAACTCTCTATCATCCTTATTTTTTCTCATTTCATTGATGATTAGTGAAATCCTTCTAACACACTGGCCATGTAAGTGTACTTTATATATATGCAGGCAAGAAGACAGAACACTTGAAATAGAGCTTCATTGGGAATTCTAGTGGGTGTGACCACTGGAGACATGGGGCAAAGCAATTAGCTACTCAGTGCCTCAGTGTTCCCAATTATAAATGGGTATATCAGGTCCCACCTTGCTTACTTCATGGGGTGATTCTGAGGATTAACTAGATAATGTGGGTGGAAACAAATGCTAATCTCTTACCATATTTGGGAGGTCCTCAGGGGCAACAACTGTGTGTCTTTCTTTGGCGTCCCCAGTATCTGCTGCATAGAAAGTGCTTGACACAAGTCTACTGAATGAGTAACACAGCAAGTCACAGGAGTGACTGCACAGCCGGGAATGCAAACCAGACAGGAGGGGAGGGCACGCCCAGGACAAGGGCTTAGCTACACCTCCTTCGCCTCTCCAAGTTGGCCGCTGCACATTCTACTTATTCATAAAGCCTAGATTCAACACTCAACAAGAGTCTTAACTCTCCAGCAAACTCTCCCTGTTATCTCTGGAATCCAGTTAATTTTCTTTTCCTGGGGGAAGACCTTTCCAGTATTGACTGCTGTTAGTATTTGTGACACACCAGGTTAGGGCATTGACTTTGGAGCCTGACTGCCTGGGTTCATACACTGCCTCCTCCACTTAGGAGCTGCATGCTCTTTGGCAAATTACCTAACCTCTCTGTGCCTCAGGTTCCTCATCTGCAAATGCGGGTCATAATAGAACCCTCCTCAAGAGGTTTGATGAGGATTAGATGAGTTGGTACGTGCCACATCCTTAACATCGTGCCTGGCACATTGTGGGCACTCAGTAAGTGTTAGTCTGCTATTATTAATGCGCAGAGGCTGCAGTGAGACCCCTTCGGAGAACAGAGAGGGAAATTACCCTTTGAGGGTCCAACTGGATGCTAGCAGCTATGGGCAGAATCTGAGAGAGACGGCTTCGCTCCTAAGCCTCTGAGACTTGGCTAATTTGAATGAATATTTAAAGTCATGTTATGTCAATTATTCACAAGGGCATGGTGACCATGGGAACTAAGAAAAAGGAGAGGCTACCAGACAAAGGTGAGCAATGTCCATCTGAGCTTTGTCTTGGTTGGCGGTGGTGCCAGGAACATTAAACATCATCATTTAAGGGTTCCAACCTACTGATAAGTCAGACCCTACAGTGGAGATGGCTGCCCAGGTGGTCTTGACAATCGCCATCTTTTACCTGCCTAACTCCTCTCTGTCCTGATCTAGGACCATAAAACACCTTTCCACAGCTAGTGTGGACTTCCCTCCCAAATCCATCTTCAGGAGAAGAATGGCTTTATGTGTCAGTCACGTGACCATGATCAGTTGCTCTCTTTGTGTCTATCCTAAGCCCAAAGGTCAGACCATGGACCATGGTCAAGTCATGAAGTGAATAATGGCCACATTGGGAAGCCTCTCGGAAGACAGCTGTCAGCCTTGTTTCTCACTCTGAACTTTTGTAGGCAGAAGTCTTTCTCTGCCAGCTGACACATGGACAAAGGAACAGCTCTCGAGTCCAGGAAGGGCCAGTGTCCAACGTGCTGTGTGCATTGCTGACAGGGGCATTGAGCACCCTGGACAGGATCAGACCCACCTGGAACCAAAGTCCCCAGGTGGCTCTTCCTTCTAGCAACTAATTCTGCTGCTGAGCCTGGCAGATGCTGCCGGAGACTCAAAGTGTTTTGTAAGAGTTAATTTAGGGAGCAAAACAAGCCACATCAAGCCTCCATTTGTCCTGGAACAATAGTGACTAAGACCACGGCTTTCACCTCAGCTGTGTCACCAAATAAAAGACAACCTTAATGACAGGAATATGAACTGGATTACGTTGAACTGATTTTCAAAACGCCCTGGATCCTTGCAACCAGAAATTAGGTCTTAGCAGCTGAGAAGGAACCAGAGAGGAGTCAGAGAACTTTTGTCTCTTCCTCACACACACCAGCCTCTCGTGCTCTAAGCTGTCACTTGTGCTGCCGTTCCAGTACAATGGAATGACACAAAATGCCTTTCATCCCTGTCTCTGGTGAACACCCATCCTCCAAAACTCAACCCGAACAAGAGAGCTGGAAGGAGCTTCCAGGCATCTGGGTCAGCACTTCCCAACCTTTCACCACCAAAACCCCTTTTATTAGTTTACTCCATGGGCCCCATGTTTTGAAAGACTTTTGTCTCCCAGGTGAATAGCATTTAGCAAATAATAAGATAATTAACCAAAGACTTGTAAATTGTCGAACTGAACTTGCGATTGGCAAATAACCATGCTGAGTTCATCTAATTCCAGCCCAAAGCAAAGAAACTTGATATTTTTAGCAATCTGGGGCAGCCTGCTCTCCGGTAACCATGCGACTTCAGGTAGGCTTTCTGGCAGAAAATAGCCAGAGGAAGCCAGATGACTATTTTCTAGGCTTTCTGGAGGTCTGAGGGCCCTCTGTTGGGAATCATCAATCTAACCCCAAACCTCGTTTTTCAAGTGAATTCATTTATTTGTTACGTGGGGGCAAATGGACAGGTAGCTGACATTTATTGCATCTCTACCATGTACAGAACATTGTGCGAGCCTCTCTCACACACATGATCTCATTGAGAACATGCACCACCTTTATGAGATGAGTAGTGACACCATATCATTTCTATGTTACAGATGGGGAAACTGAGGTGAGGGTAAGAAACTATCTCAAGGGCATATAACTAGTAAGTGGCAGAGTTAGGACACTGATTCAGCGTTTTTTGTTCTGTTTTAGTAGCTGTATTGAGACATAATTCACATACAATATAGCTCACCCATGTGACATGCACAATCCAATGGTTTTTAGTATATTCACAGAGTTGTGCTCTGTGCTCGTCACTACAATCCATTGTAGAGAATTTCATCATCCCATAAAGAAACCCCATACCTACTAGCAGTCACTCCCCATTTCTCCAAACTCCGCCTCCCAGTCCTAGGCAACCACTAATCTACTTTCTGTCTCTGTGGATAGATTTGCCTATTTTGGACATTTCATATCAATTGACCCAGGTTTTTAGACTCTAAAATCCACATACACCAAACTCTAGACAGATTACAAATCCTTTTCATAATTTTATGGACTATTTCTTATTTAACTTTGAAATTATATAGAATGCACAAATGCTACATCTTTCGTGTTTGAAGCACACAAAAATGCAAGTATTATTCCACATCGGGGTATAAAATAGCATGCAATTATTCAGTTGTCATATACTATATTTGAGTGGCCACATTTCCCATTCTGTCATACCATTTTCCCGGGCAACCACCCAGCCCTCTGAGAGAAGAGACCTCCCTGTTCTTGCCCTCTAAGCCTTCTCCTCCTCTGGTCACCACGGTTGCCTTCAGGGTACCTGGTTGGGAGGGTCCCCAACCCAGGTGGTGTGAGGTCCCCTCTTCACCTGAGAGACACTTCTTTGTTCCAGGCTCTCCTGTTCTCTTCTCCTTAACCTTCCGTTACCTGCAAATTGCGGTTGGCAGCATGATTTATTCTCCTGCCAGAACCGGTGGGGATGTTTAACACCCATGTCTAATAGTTTCCCATATAGAATTCCCCTCTTGTCAGCTGCTTTGTCTCTCAGGTTCAGGTGCTGTTTTCCCGGGTGATTCATTATTCCGGCTGGGTTTGTCATTTGGTATCGCCGGGGTCTGTTCTGAAAGTCTGTCTGGAGTGCATGTGTTTGGCTTGTGCCTTGGATTCAGTGAAAAGTGCTCACATTCTGTAGTCAAGACAGGTCATAACAGACACAGGTAGGCCTCCCTGGGACTGGTATTCCACAGGGAGTCACCACCTCCTTGTTCTTTTGTACATTCATTCATCGTTCATTTTTTCATTGGCTTCTCTGGAGCATCCTCAGCTTACGGAGACCTGTGGGTGTCTGGGACACAGCCTCCGTCCCCATACGGTGCTCTCGCCACTGGCCCTGCTTCTCACCTGAGGATAAAGTGCACAGGTACCAGGCGTGGGTCTGAGCTGGGGTTCACAAAGCTTTTAGATAATCATGGGGTCTCTCTCTAGAGTGTCAGATTTACTGACTATTTCAGGAGGGAATTTTTGTATTAAATCAAGTACTGCACCATTATGGGGAAAAATTAAAAATTGGTGTAATTTTTAAAGATAAAATATGAGATTTCAAAGACATGTTAAGGCTTGTAGGGAACTTCCTTGACTCCACTCCCCGAATCCACACACAAGTACATCAGACACACACCCAGACCAGCTTCAGGTGGACGGTCACAACCTCTTTGACAGGGATAAGCACCTCTAGGTCCAGGGAGGTGAAGGAACCTCTTGATTCTGCTTCTCTTATTACTCAGTTTGGAAAATCTGTAGGCAAGTCTACAATACAGTCTTCTGAATAGGGTCTTTTTTGTTGGGTCTTTCTGGCACGCATCTGGCAGTGATTTCCCACCCAGGGGCCCAGCTCACCCATTGAAGCCTTTGAACCTCCACTGAAAGACAGAGAGGTGAATCCTCTTCAAGGGGCCTGAAATATAAAACCTGTTTTGTTGCACAGTGCTGGGCTCTCTTTCCTAGATAGGAGAAAAGAAAGGAGATGTTAATTCCAGGATGAGCGGATATGCTTCCAGTGCTCCTCAGATAACCTACTGGTAGGGTGACTGGCATCTGTTTATTGATCAATCAGTGCCCATGCTCAATTGGTGTTTAAATATTTTGAAAATCATGTCTATCACCAAGCAGTCTTTATTCTTAACAGTTCACCCTATTACATGACCTTAAATGCCCGCCTACTTCTTATGAATGTTTCTAGGCTCCTCTCAGATTATTGTGTCCAGACAAGGATGGGGTCACCTCTCCCACCATTGCTGCTGGTTGGCCCAGCAGCACCATAGTTCAGAACATGGACTCACTAGCTGTGAAATCTTGGCACATTTCCTAACCTCTCTCTGCCAACTTCTTCATCTATAAAACGTGGCCACTAATAGTTCATACTTCACAGCATTGTCATGAAATGGGCAACAATATGTAAGGCACTGAGTGACACATCAATAATATTCCCTATTAGTTCAAAATAATGTGTGTTGAATATATACACGGTTGAACGCTTTTCATCACTAAGGAATACTTTTATTATCTTGTCTCCATGTGCCCCAGTTTAGGAACCAATACCATAACACAAGAATGAGTCCATTAGTAGGGATGGAGTTACCTATCTTAAAAAAAAAATTCAGTTTTAGCAAAGGCCTGAGAATCCTTGGTGATTTCTCCTTCTCCTGTAGGATTTTCAAGGTTCATTTCTGTTCCTTTTCTTCTGGTATTCTGTTTACCTTCTGCTTCTCAGAATATGTGCGTGAGAGTGTGCATGTGCGTGTGTATGCGCGCACGCGTGTGTGTACTACTTCAAGATACACCACATTTGCTTGTATCTATGAAAGACTTACAGATAATTAATATATCAAAGGACTGACCTCCCTGGATCCCAGTGCATCTTACTGGGACACAACTGCAAGGTTCCATCAAGTCTAGTCTATTTAGTGACACAAGGGCTCTGGGATCTAATATATTTAACAAGATTTTCCCCCTAACTCTAGAAAGTATGTTAAATCTGCCTTTTACATCTTCCCTGTTAGTAATTATAAATGCACACCATTATTTCTCTTTCAGCTCTAAGACCCACTTGTCAAGTGGATTAGTTCACACAATTTGGTGCTGTATACCTCGGGGAAAGGAAAAAGGACTTTGCTGTAACAGTGAAATTGCCTTTTCCCCTAACTAGGGAAATCTGTGCATGGTTGGGCTCTTATTTTATTCCTTTGTCATTTGGGCCCATCCTTCTTAATGGAAATTTCTGCCTTTGTCTGTTTCCAGCTACCGTCTATCTCTCCTAAGAGGTTAGGGGATTTAAAACCAAACTCTCTTCTTTGTGTTAAGAGGTCACCCGAGCCATTATCATAATCTGGATTTGAATATCTTTCTCATAAAAGGGTTCATAAAAGAAGTTTGATCAAGACTGACTAGTTCAATGACTGTGGAACCCTCTGCTCTCCATTTAAGCTGCTTTGAGTTTGATTCAGATCTGGATCATTGATTCTTTAGGTTTCAGATGTAGAGTTTCAAATTTCTTTTTAAAGTGAATGGAACCTAATATGACTTCAGTGAATTATTTTCCTTAATCATAGAATAGATGATATCACTTCCTTTGTGATTATTTTTATACACCTCTGCCAACTCAGCCTTACCATCAGGATGCAAATCACAGAACTTTGGAGATGGAAGGAGATTAAAGATCATCTGGACTCAATCTCTCACTTTATAGCTGAGGAAACTATGAGAAGTGAGGTGTTTTGGTCAGAGTCACCAAGTTACAACAGATTGTGTTTCCTATAACTGTTTGATTGAAGCCACACTTCTGAGCCACTTGTGTTGCAAGTTGGGGGAAAGGGCCGGGAGGAAGAAAAATTTTGAGATATCAAAGTCAATGACAGAAAGCAAACTGGGACATTGCATGGATGGTGGACATCAAAAGGGGACCAGAGGTTACCAGATAATAAAAAACTGAAGACTGAGCACAAACAGGAGACATAAGTGAGAAGTCAAAGGATGCGAATTGATGAAAAGTTGGTCAAGTGACAAGGAGCAGAATTTTAGAAAGAACGTGGGGGAACCATGAGGCTGTGGTTTTAACTGCATGAACTCTTCTCATGGGCTTGACTTTTTAAAAATGTTTTATGTGTTTTTAAAAAATTAAGTGATTGTATACATAATTAAGAAATAGTGTTGAAAAAGCTTATAATACAAAACAGTGGTTCCCTGCACAGCCCTACACCAGCTGCCAGTCTCTTGCCAAAGGAACTGCTTTGAACTTTTATCTGCTTCTTCTGGCAGTTACCTTCACGTGTTTCAATAATATGCATAAATCACAATTTTTAAGTTTATAAATGTTATAAGAAATGAAGATTTAATATCTCCACCTCTCCTTCCTCATCCTCTCCCTAAAATTTTATCATACTTTTAATTATATCAATAAGTAGTGTTTATATCTTTATGACAATGTAAATATTCTTCACTATAGAACCTATTAGAATACTGTGATTACATGTCCTTTCTTGTATAGACTTTTGCCTTTCCTTGAATTAACAATTGACTAACTGCATCTTCTTTCCAAGTGCTCCATCATCTCATCTATCATATCATCTTTTCTCTTGGGTCCACTTTTTTCCCGGGTGCTCCTTCGAGAAGCCTCTCTCTTCCTGCTCTTTTGTGCCTTGGTGGCTCCCTCATCCTGCCACACGGTTCTCAAGCTGGGATCTTCTCTTAACAGCTTCTCTGAATTGGATTTACTGCTTCGGGGTGCCACGTCTTCCTCTTTCTTGGTTCACTCTTTTGTTTTGTTAACACATACTCTCCAGTCACTTTCTAAGAAAGGAAGATCAATTTTCTGAATCTAAACATGTTTGAAAACATCTTTATTCTGTTTTCATACTTGATCAACAATTTGACTGGATGTAAAATTCTAGTTTGAAAATTTATTTTCTTTAAAATTTTGAAGTTGTTGCTCCACTGTTTCCTGGTTTTTAGTATTGCTGTTGAGAAGACTAATACCATTCTGGTTCTCATTCTGTTGTGATTTGTTTCCCTGGAAGCTTTTAAAATCACCTTTTTATTTCTGATGTTCCAAAATTTCACATCTTCTTCACTCATTTGCTGATCATTCAGTGGGCTTTTGATAGTTAAGTGAACTGACACAAGGGTCAGATGGCCCAGATTCAAAATCTGGCTCCCCAACTTACCAGGGATGGTGCTGGTTAAGTTAACAACCCTCTCTGAGCTAGTATCTTTGTCTGTAAAATCATGAGGAACCTTATGATATTGCTGTGAGGATTAAAATAAATAACATAAATGTAGTATTTAGAATAGTGCCTGGCACATGGTAGCAATTCAGTACAAGTATTTGCCGTATTGACATAGTCATCATCAGCATTCAGTTCTGTGGACTTAGCATAGGAAAGTGTGCTGTATCCAATTATGCATCTCCCCCAACTGGTCTGGCTGCCATTTATTGATGGCCCTCCAGGAAGATCATCTGTCACCAACCAACATTCTGCAAGGCTGCAGAGGGGAGGTTTCAATCACTGTTGAGTTTTGTCTCTGTCCCCACCTGCTTGGCTGACCGGCCCTCAGTGGCAGCTGCTCCAGTCCTTCCTGTCACTTACACACAGGCTTGATTCAACAGGACCCCTGCTGATTCTGCATGCCACCTGTGTTTCACCTCCTGCTCTAGGGATTCCCTATTTCCACTGAGGCATGAGACTCTGTGTGTGCACTCAGCACCCACACGTGCCTGCTGGCTCCCCGAGCAGGGCCTGAGACACTTTTGGCAGACTTGCAAGCACATGCGGTGTCACTGGCCCATGCCCGCTTGCCTGCATGTGGCTGCTGCAGTGGGATCTGGCTTCCTTGGTGGCCTCTGGAAGGGCCATATGCAGCAAGCAAGAAGTGCAGGGGAGGGAGGGTTACAGTCCCATGGGCAAGTTTGACCCGTGGAAATGGGAGCAGGAGATCAGTTCTCCCACTTCCTCCTGGTTAGCTTGTTAAGAGGCTGAAAAGCAATCAGTTGCACTTGCTGTGAATCCATGGCCAGCCTGGGAGCACCCCCTCTTATATTTGTTCTCCCTCCTTCTCTGCCTTCCTCCCTCTTTTTCCTCATTCCTGCGATTGCACTCCCTGATGAAGCGTCAGCAAGTAAACTTGCACTTTGGCTCAGTGTCGTGGGGAACCCAGGCTAAGGCACATTGAGCTCCAGAGCTTGAATCCTGGTCCTGGCCCTGCTGCCACAGGGCACTGGGCAAGTAACTTAACCTCTCTGTGCTTCAGTTTCCCCATCTGTAAAATGGGGATAATAATAATAGCTACCTCAGGTTTACTGGAGGAATAAATGTGTTAATACTTAGAAAACACATTGTAAACATCCAATAAATGTTAGCTATTATTACTCAGTTCTGTGAATTTTTCAATGATATTGAAAACATGTGATTATGTGAGTAGTGGTCTTCCTGAATTGATTCTCTATGGCTTTTATATTTTCTGTCATATTTTCCATATCTTTGTCTTTTTGTTGCACTTTATGAGTGGTACCTTCTTCTTTATAGTCCAAGCCTTCTACGGAGTTTTTATTTTGGTATCATGCTTAAAATTACCAAGACTATTTTGTTCTGCAGTTGTTTCATTTTAATCATATTCTGTGATTTTTGGGGGAGGAAAAGTATGTAATGTTTTCTCATATATTTAAGGATACTAATTAGAAGTTTTAAAGTTTTTTTCTGCCTGTATTTGACATTATTACCTGTTCGTATAGTTTTTTTCCTGTTTATTTTGGTCTCTTTCAGGGGAGGGGAGGGGGGCTTTTGGGGAAGGGTGGGAAATTTCCTCTAATGCTTGATGATCCTTGGCTGTCTCTTTATATTTCAGATTATGGCATAGGCGAATGGACTGGAAGCTCTGTGAGTTATGCTTGTGTATGGGGACAGGGAGAGGGCGACACGTGGGGTTCCTTCCTCTGAGGCCATTCCCTCTCTCTGGGGAGGGCACTTCTCCCTGCCTGGGGTTGGATGGGACCTTCAGTCTGTGTCCAGGGCAGAGGAAGGTGCTGGGCTCCAGTCACTCGGTTTGCAGACTTTTAATTATTCCTACTGTTTTCAGCCCAAATGACTTGCTCCTGTCCTCTATACCTAGAGTTTCCAAGACCGATGCCTCCCTTTCAGTTTCTGCCAAGAACAATCCTCTGACCTGCTCGCCCAGGGACACCCTGCCTGCTGGTGAGGGGGGGGAGGGGCTGTAGGTTTCCACTCTTCGATGACAAGCCCCGCGTCCTTTCCTCTGGCATGCCCGGCCTCTTTAACTTCAGCCCCGGCAAGCTTGGTGGGCTGCCCACGGAGAGCTGTTCCCTCCCTTCCACCCACCTGCTCTGCACCTTCTAGAAATCGGCCGCAGTCTCTGTATTCCCTCCTGTTCTTCTATCCTTCTGGGTTTATAACTCTACCTCCTTCCACCCCAAACCCCTTTGCTTTCATTGGAGTTGAGAAGAATTTTGCCCTCCTCTTTTGAAAGGCCAGCCTTCCACCATTTAAAAGGGAACATTATGTGCCCCAATACAGCGAAGAAAATAGTTCTCAGGACTTGGCCATTCGCTCCAGCAGGAACGAGGTGAGCTGGAAAACGCTGAGGCCTTTTGGAAGGGTTCTTGGGAGCTTCTGCTGTGGAATCCGGCATTTCTCCTCCACGTTCCTGGGCTCTCTCACCTCCTCTGGGGCGATGCTGATGTGGGCCAACCTTCTGTTCCTTTGCCTTAGTGACAACATCCCTCTTCCCGTGTCACAGTCCTTTCCTTTTTGTTTTCAGGTGTAGGGTGACCAGATCCAGCAAATAAAAATACAAGATGTCCAGTTAAATTCGAACTTCAGATAAACAGCAAATAGTACTTTTAGTATACGTATGTCCTATGCAATATTTGGGACATACTTATATCAAAATGTTTTCATTGTTTATCTGATATTTAAATGTAACTGGCCGTCGTGTATTTATCTGGCAACTCTATCCAGGTGACCTTTTATTCTCCACAGATCAAGGTAGGCCTCAGTCAGTAGCACAAAGGGGTGTTGTCTTCACACCGTTTCTTTTCTTAAAGGGACCTAAAGCTATTTACATAACATATGGCAGTCTCACACCCGTGGGATTGTAAATTAGAGCCTGCTTATTCATTGTCAAGTTAGGAACTCAACCATATTTCTCAGCTGTCTTCAGCTCCCCAGCCTCAGACTCAGTAAATAAATATATTGTTCTAATAGTGTTTGTGCCATTGTGTCGCCTTTGTTTATTATCTGTACCCACTCGGGGCCTCAGAGCAAGACAGCCCTACCCTCCTGCTGTGACACTGTCTCCTGCCGTCAGCATCTCTGGTTTATTCTTTGGAGCGTTTGGAGGTAATTCTTACCAGATCTCGATTTTTAAGAACATTACCACATCCCCTTGGTTCTTCATTAATAGGCGCTGGCAGGTGACAGGTGTACGGAGCAGGATTTGTTAGTATGTGTGCCTGAGAACATGAACCAGACAAAGAACACTTGTCCAAAAGAAAAGCTAAATTACGATTGAACCAATGACATGAAAGGATACAGGAAATGAAGACAATGAACATAATCTGCCGAGGAAAGCAATTCACAAAATAACATTAACATTTTCATCTAATCCCCATGGAGTCGTCTTTTTTAGGTTATTTCCTTCTTTTCTTCTTTTCAAATTATAAACCTGTCCACGTTATTTCACTCCCGATTTGCTGTCAAGAACTCTCCCTGACACATTTCTGAGGAGTTCCAAGGGGGTCAGCTATTAACAGAGCTGGGCTAAATATATCCCTTCCAGAGCCTCCAGTCTTTTCTCCAGAGTCGGCATCCTCTGTCAGCTGGGGCTAATTGCCTTCCCGCTTCCCTTTCAACTGGCAGGGCAGCCTCATCTGAGGCCTCAAGGGTCAGCCTCAGAGGTTGGTATGATGAACTGAGAGACTTCTTAAAGGCCCCGTCTATTTACCTGACGGTTGGCCCACCTGCTCTGCAATGCACTGCACACACATGTATACATCTGCTGCATACCCTGCCTCTGTGTAAAATAGAAAGCACACCCCTAACCTAGCAGCAAAGACTCGTGCTGAAGGAGGGATCCTACACATGGCATTTGTGGGGTTCATCAAATGGTGGGGCATTTTGCCTTTTTTTCCCTAATGGAAAGAAATGAAGTTCTTGGAGCAGAGAGTCTGAAATGGGAAGTTATATTTCTCTTTTGGTTTTCTTGGGACGAAGCCGTTTTCCTGGGTGTGGGACTTTCAGTGCTAAAACCAGGACAGTCTTGGGCAAACCAGGACAGTGGTCACCCTCTGTCACCTTCCCCATCACCACCCCTCAAATTCCCTCCACCATCCTCTCTTACACGAGCTGAGAGAAGGACAGGCTGGGAGAGAGGGCTAGCCTAAAACTGTGTTTTGGAAGTTTTTGCCAGACACAATCCGGAGACTCTGAGGGTTTCACATTAAAGCAACATAAGAAGGAACCAATAATGTTTTTTTGAAGGTATTTGTGAGAAAAGAAACCTTAAGAGGTTGAAGGGAAAGATGTAACTATACTTTTCATTTGTAAAACCCCGCTAAAGAGCTATTTAAAATGTTTGTTTATAACTTGCTTGCATTTTGCTATTTCAGTAAATGTTTCTAATAAACAATAGAAAATTTTGTGATTGTAAATCTGTAGGTTTTGAACCCAGAACCACAACCAGTAATTGTAGCAAATCCTCCACCTATCCTTTCAGACTTCACCACCCATGGCACTCTGCCTCCACCTGGTGGCAGTGTGCATAAATGAAGTCCTGACCACGTGCCACACTCCTCCATTTTTGTGTGCTCTGGAAGACACCCTGTTGTGAATTGAATCTTAAAAACCAAGTTATAAAGATACCAATTTGTGTCATATGCTACTACCATCCTTATTTGGAATGTGGGGTCAATGTGGAGCAAAGACTATGTCTTTTATTTGCTTTGTACCTCATTCTGTGAAGTACTAAGAGCCCACGAAGTCATAAAAGAATTGATTGCCTTAAAACTTCAAAAATATAATATTGTAAGCAAACACTGTGAAGTGCATAATTTGTGAAAATATAATGTGTATAGATATTATTAGATTACAATAATCAAATAAAGCCTGTAAGAAATTTATTAATGAAACATGATTCATCATATCCGTGATCACACTGAGTTCCACAGTTATTAGTTCACATCAGAGGATTTGATCAGAATTGCTTTCACACAAGTAAATCTTTATTTTAATTCTTTCTTTCTCTTTTTATTTTGTTAATTCTTCAGCATCTGAAATAATTGCTAAAGTTCATGGGTTGTTTTATCATCAATGTACTTTGTGGGAGCGGAAGACTCAAACCGCACTTGCGCATTTTGCTCCTTCTTTGGGGGAAGTCATTTCACTTCCCTAGGGCTGGACTTCTGGGTCTGTAAAATTGAGATAATAATTATGTACGCCATCAGGTTGCTGTAGGAATCAAATACTCCATGTGTGTGCTTGTGTGTGTGTGTGTGTGTGTGTCTGCTCTGTTACCCAGATGTTAGTCTCAGGGGCATTATTATCACTTGCAAATTGAAGACAAAGATTTCAGTCTTACTGCCTAGCCCCTGGCTGCCTTCTGCCCTCTATTTAGATCCCAGGACTGGGTCCCCTGGAATATACCCAGGAATTCTAATTCCCTCTCAGCCCGCTGGTCCTCATCCCTTCCAGGACCTCTCCCAAGCCCCCCACCCTCACTCTCCCTGCCCCCAGCCTCTCCCCTCTCCCATACCTGATGAAAGCTGCCTGTGCCAGAGGAGAAGGGGCACCAGGCTTAGCCTGGGAGTGGGGTTCTGTGCGGTGGGGAGGGCCATGGTGAGTTTGGATGGGATCCAGACCCTGTAACCTGGGTGTGTTGCCACAGAGATAACAGGTCTAGTTAAGGGAAATGGGAGGAGTGCGGGGGGCAGGGAGGTGAGTGGCCTCTCCACTCCTCCCCTCCAGCTAGGTCCTCTGATGTGAGTAAAATAATTTGACCTTCAGGTCTAGTCTTAGGAACAATCTGATTCCAGGGGGTGGAGAATCCTGTATCTTCCTCCCCATCCCACGAATATAAAGAGGAAAGGGGGGCATACACACTTTGTTATCATCTCTCCCACCTGCCTGTGTGACTGATGCTCCTTTAATGAGAGGCAAAGCCCTTTGCTCCACTGAATTAAAGGTGTGAGAAGTGTTCTGGGGCCCCAAAGGGATGGGGGGTGGGGTAGAGTGTGGGGGCAGGGGAGCTGCTACAGGGAGAGCAGCCCACAGTGGTGAGGCCCCAGGAGTCCTGAGGAGTAGAGTTCAGTCAGTGGAAATGGAGTGTGAGAAAACACGGTCCTTTCAAGAAAGGCAAACCTGTCCTGTCCCTCCAGGCCTCTGCCACTCCTTCTCCCGAGCTGGGTCAGGCCCCTTCTCCACACCTCACCCTAATGCACCCCTCTTCGCACAGAGGCACGGACTGGACCGTTGGCTTGTCTGGCTGGGCTCATCCAGCTTGAACAGGATCAGGTGGCACGCATTCCTGGAAAACCACTTTGACGTCACACTTCATCTTACTAACCTAATTTTACTTTTGTCTTCATCTTGATTTCTTCCTAAAATGGAAAATAACCTGTCTCAAATCTTCTTTTGGAATGAAGTTGAGGTTCCCAGCATTTTGGTCGTTTTTAGAAGCATTCAAATTCACTGCTGTTTTCAGGTTCTAATTGCTTTTCCCAACTCTCTTCTGTAAAACCTAACAACCCAGGATTTACCTCTTGGCGTCTAATGTCACTGCCCCCCTTGGTGGTTTCTGACAAGCATCCACGTTGCTGGAAGGCTGCCTCCCAGGTGATGGAGGCTCAGTTACCGCAGTGGAGTTGGAGCAGCTGCTGAGCTTCTTCCAGAAAAAGAAGGAAAGGAAAACAAAAAGAAGCACTTCCGTCTTGCATCTCATCTACAGATACTCCTCCTGCTGCTGAGGCCCATGCTGCTGTTCAGGCAAGAGCACACGTCGGGTTTAAATCCTTCCAGAACAACATGCCAGTCTGCCTCCTCCTTCCTGCAGTTGGAGGTCTAAACCTGTGAAGGACTCCCCAGTGCGGCGAGGACATGTTTAGAGATTGGTTCATCCATTCGTGGGGGCACAACTCACGCCCAATCCTCGCTTTAACACACCTGACGTTGGAGAGGGCAGCCCCATTGGAGGTACCTGCCGGGGCTACATCTGGATTCTCCAGGCTGCATCTGGGGTGGAACTACCGCGGAGGAGCCAGAGCACCTCGGCCCTGTCTCCACTGTGGCTGGCAGAAACATTTCTGAGATACAATTTGCCTTCAGAAATATTTCACAGGAGTTTCTTTCTCTAAAAAGCCTTTCTGTGTCTGCGAAACCATAACTGGTGATACTGTCTGCTATCTCATGTCACACCTTTCATATAAAACCCAAATGAAAATCTTTTACATCAGATTATTGCCAGAAAACATTTTGTCTCTATAGATAAAATTCTGGTGTGAAAAAGAAAATTAAAACTATATAATCCATCCCATTTTCCTCCAAGTCTTGGGTGCCAAATAGCTAAGAGTTAAATTCACTGTCCAAATGTCCTCATGGGCTCAAGTCACGTGCCTTTCCTTCAGCTGTTTTTTTTTAAACTGGATTATCTATCTGTCTGTACATCCATCCATCTGTCTGTCATCTTTTTTGGGGGGACTGAGTTTTAATCTGCCAAAGGGCCCAAGTCCTTGGCAGAAGCAGGAATGCAGGTATAGACTAAACTTGAAACTGGTTCCTCGGGTTGTGGAAGAAGTGGCTGTTTCAAAATTGCAGTAATTTCTTCAGTTACATTTGGACATTTTTCCTCATAGTCACATTCAGACATTTTTCAAACATTGGATGGTGAAGCTAGGAGACTGAGAAGTACAGAATGGGACCAATTTCTATTTGTTTTGACAGGAGAGGTGCACTAGGTGAGTGGGGTGGCACGATGGTGAGGGCCCAGCAGCAGTGGGGCGAGTCTGGGGGCGGGGGTGCCGGCAGCTGCATCTACGGCATCTGTTTCTGTAGCAAGACCCTGGCTGTCTTCCTGCTGCCTTGGTTTCAGCCCGTCTTCCTTGGCTGGCTCTTCTGCTTTCTGGCCAATTCTCTGAGCTCCCTGGTACCTTGTCTGAAGATTCCCTTTCTGCTTAAATTAATCAGATTGAGTTTCTATTGCTTACAACCAAGAATTCTGACTCATCTATTCAGTAAATTAATTAGTTCAATGGTTCACTTAATCAGCATTCCCTGAGCAAAACACCCATGTGAGGTCGGCATCATTTTTCTTCATTTTATGGATGCAGAAATTGAAGCTCCTGGAATTTAAATTTTGAAAATTAAAATCTAGTGTTTAAAGTGGTGTTTTCCATTTCTTTATGATCTCCCTGCAGGCAGCAGAGTCAACACTTCATCTCAAATCCTAGAGGATTTTGAAGTCTCATCCTTGGGAAAAGGCTCAGGCTCCAGACCCCAGCAGTGACCTACCCAGTTGGAATTATGCCTCTTGTCCAGGAAGAACCCAGGTATGGTGGCCAAAAGACCCTTCACCTGTAAAACTGTGTAGGCCCAAGAATGGGGAGGCTTTTGGTGGGAACTTTTTTGAACAGCACCACTGGGAGACTAAATTGGGGGGTGGGGGAGGGAAGAGCGGGGTCGAAGTTAGAAGGTTGGCTCTCATAAATCATATGTGGTGTCGGTCATTTTCACAAACTACTCTACCTAGAATCCCAAAAGAGAAATGATTTTGCAAATTGATTCTACTGAAACAAAGATCTTCTTTCCCTGGTCTTTAAGGGGAGGCTAAACCTTTCTTCCCCTTGTAGAAAAAGAAAGAGAAAGCAGTATAAATAGTTAGTAAAAGATAAAACCTTTACTTCCCAAAGCCCTGGGGTAGGCAATTGGAGATTCCTCATTGTTTGATGAAACTGACTATGTAGACAACCAATTTAAAGCTATTCTGCTAACTTGAAGGTCACTATTCTGTAGGGGATAGATAACAGAAACCCTCCCAGCTTTTTGAAGACTTCTTGGTAAGTATTTGGCAAAGGAAGACCCGCACGCTCCCCATTGTATCTACAGAGATTTGTAGGGTGGGAGGTTAGATAGGGGAAACCAGTGAATTCCCTTCTGTGGGTAGCCCTTCTGGAGGAGAGACCATGGCCTTTTTCGGAATCACGTATGTTGCTAGTGGGTAATGGGCAGGGGTGGGGTGGGGAGGAGGAAGTGTTCTCCAGCTACAGGCTGCATTTTTAGCAACCTACCAATGAACTGTGGAACATGGTAGAAATTCTTAATCTGACATGCCCTCTTCGCCTATTGTGCAGTTTTCAATTTATTCTTGTAATGTGTTATTTTCTAATTCTACATTCCTTTTGCACTTCAATTATTGCCACTTATCATGATCTCCATCTTTTGGGGAGGTAATTTACCTTGCTCCACTGATGATTATGTCATCTTTCAGTTCGCACTGTGGAAACGGTGAAGGTAGAGCTGGCTGCAGAGACTGTGATAGGTAGAGACTCAAACACCATCAGATCCCTCTCTTGAGCATTGTGTGTTGGCTATATTTCTTCCTAATACAGATAAACTTTCTCCACTCAATGGGGAATGTGGCTACCAGCAGCTTCCAGGCTCTTATCCTCAGAGAGGAAAGACCTTTCTCCTTTAGTTCTAAATTTTT
This sequence comes from Diceros bicornis minor, assembly GCF_020826845.1. Taxonomy (NCBI): domain Eukaryota; kingdom Metazoa; phylum Chordata; class Mammalia; order Perissodactyla; family Rhinocerotidae; genus Diceros; species Diceros bicornis. The sequence goes on along the minus strand of NC_080744.1, from coordinate 53,414,878 downwards.
GCAGCCCCTGGAAGAGACTCTAATTGGCTTGGATCAGGTCATTGCAGCTTAGGGGTTCATAATGAGTCACTCCAAGATGTGCCACTCTGCTGTGTAGATTATTTCGAGCTACAAACAATCAATGCCCAAAAGACTCAAGAAGAACCTTTGACTTTCCTCCTACCTGCCTAAAAGAATTTAGACAGAAGACCTGTTCCAAGAAGGAGCTATCACCATAGATAACTATAGTATAACATGAACGATATGTGGTAGACAGGAGGAATCTAGCAAGGCCCATTTGATCAAAGTCCTCCCTGTGTCCTATTGTTTCTGGATGGCCCAGCAAACATTTGTTTACCAAACATTTATTCTTTTTATTCTCCCTGTGACTTGCTTCCTCTCCCTTTGAAATCCCAGACCCTTGCCCCCTTCTCCTTAGTCCACAATGACTTATATACCTCTTTTTGCCTGACTATCTTTGGAACCTCTCATGTTAATGGGGATTTTCTGTACATACACAATTAAAATTTATTTTCTCCTGTGAATCTGTCTCATGTCATTTTAATTATTCAACCAGCCAAAAGAACAAAGAAGAGAAGAGGGGAATTTTCCCTTTCCTGACACAGCTAAAATATCCATGTGTAAAAAGATAGTCACTCTGATTTGGATCATGTATTATAATGTAGAAAGAGATGGGGGAAAGAAATTGTGCTTCAAAAAGAAGGGGACATTATTCCCAGAAGGAGGGAGAGGTGCTTGGCTAATAAACAATAAATATTTATTGAGCACCTACTATATGCCAGACCACACGTTTAAAAGCAGGAGCCAGAACCAGAATTGTTCTAAGAACATAAGCTCTTTGGGAATTTTCAGAAGTCTTACAGGAAGATTCAGATTTCCACAGAGCATGGAATGGGGCTTCAAGCCAATCTTATCCAGATCACAAAGGGTTGAGAGATCTTAGCTGACATCTGGGTTACATTGTGTTTTAAATAAAACAAAAATAACTTATTATCTCTGATGGCAAGTAACTCTAAAGATAGAGACTTTTTGCCCCAGAAGTTTTCACTATTGGCATCAGTGTTCTTAATAGGCAAGTAAATTGATAAGGAACTGAAAAGCAATATGATATAGTGCCATGTAGTAGATTTATTGTCAGAAGAGTTGGTGTCTAGTTTTGATTCTATTCATAACTGGATGACTCTGGGTGTCTCAGGTTGGGTCCCCAGGAGGCAGATCCTGAGATGGAGATCAATGTGTAGGAGATTTACTAGGGCATGCCCTTAGGATCACCACTTGGGAAGCAGGAAGCAGAACTGGGGAGAGGGAGAAGCTGGGCTGGGGCTCAACAAAGGCTCAGCCTCCCCCGGGGGAACTCTTGAGCTGGAGTGACCCTTCAGAGTTGTCCTGAGTAAGGCAAGGGGACTGGACTTTATAGCCTCCACACGAGCCTGTCTTTGGATGCAGGCTCGTCTAAGAGAGGAGTGGAATCTTTGTTAAGGCAGCTTTTTCCAGCCCAAGACAATTCCAGTAGGGAGTGCCAGCAGCAGGCTTTCCACTGGTGGCATTCCTAGCAGCTGGGATTAGTTCTTTAGTTCTGAAGGGGAATCTGGGCACCACAGCCCAGCATCTGCTACATGGGGTAAGTCATTTCACCCCTCTGCGCCTCAGTTTCCACAACTATAAAGTGGAGAAGTTGGCTCACTTGATCTCTAAGTCTATTTTCAACTTTCAAATCTTCCATCATACTGTCAGGTACTTATTGCTTCTTGTTTCCTGAAGTCTCATTTCGTAAATATGCCTTTGAAAATACCTGGTGATACATAGAAAAGAATGAGGAAGATCTTTATGAATGGATTTGGAGTAATTTTTAGGATATAGTGTTAAGTGAAAGAAGCAAGGTACAAAAATGTATATAGTAGGATGTCCTTTGCCCAGAAAGAAGGATAAATGTGTGTGTGTTGCATAAAGAAACACAGGAAGGATAAACCTGAAATTAGTGAAACCAACAAGGTGGAGGGGTGGGGCTGGGGTGGAGGGAATGGATTTAGGAGCATGTGAATGATCTTATATACTTGGAAAATTAAATTAAAGGGGATATAAAGAAGGAAATTCTAAATTAGAATACAATAAAAAGACAAAGAAATCTAGCTGTATATCATATTGATAAAATAACTACACAGAGAAAAGAATTGATTCAAGTAAATTTTGATATTGGGACTCTGGCTGACCATCACTTAGTGGGATATATTCTAAGAACAAAAAGAATTCAATGGCATCTAAAGCTTGAATATGTTTATTGGTTATTATTAATGTTAGTATTATAATTTTGAAACTATATATAAATATTGTCGGAAAAAGCAAATAAGTAGATATAGTAATATTATTAGGAATCAAGACTTTATTATAAGAGAAAACAAATGAAAATAGAAAATAAAATAAGTTTTAAAAAACCATTTATATTAGATTTGAATATATGAATTCTTGAATATATATGTATTCCCTAGCTTTGTCCACTTGAAAAGACTTACAAGTAATGACACTTGGTTGCCATAGCCCACTTACTGCCCAGATTTTGATGAATATCATTCTCCATTAAAAAGAGGGATTCCTTGGAGAATGGCTGAATCCCGATCTGGGGAGGCAAATATGAAGCAAATCAGAAATACTTTATATTGCTAGACAGCAGGGAGGAACTCAAAAACCACTGTGTTCTTATAAAAAGGACAGAGGATCCATCTTAAAGGGGCTTCCTCTAGCCAAATTTGGGACCATTTGGACATCAAAAAGAATAAAGTAACTGATTATAATACATTAAATATAAAGGAAATTCATGAGACCATAGTAATATGAAGCAGGAGAAGGAAAGAGTGGGAGAGAGAGACAGAGACCACAGAGAGCGAGAGAGAGGGGATGGAGAGAAGAAGAGTCAGAGAGACAGAGAGGGAGAAGAAAAAGAGTAAAAGGAAAGCTCATCTTTACAGCAGAATGCTAGCTAATAAATGTAGAAGGAAGGATAAAAAGAGGCAATCTCTGTAAGCTCAAAATAATGATGGATTCAGGTAAGGATCTTTGACGGATGCTGAAACAGTTGGGTGACAGGTTTATTCATATGACATCAGAGTATTACCCCACAGATTGCTAATGACAAAGGAGAAAATGTACCTTCACTCTGGAGAGATCTGGCTATCACCACCTGAACCAAGGGATCAAACTTAACATCTCGAATCCTGGGACAGCTTGACATTATGTGGCTCCTGGTACAGCACAACATGAAGGACACAAAATTGTCTATGAAGTGTTCTTACCAGAGATGTTTAACCTGAATCTGATCAAGTCACCAGACCTCTTTCAGTGTATGGGAAATGTAGGGATAGAGGAACACCCTAAATTTCACCATGAGGAAACAGTCAGCTTTATCCAGAATGTGTGCAACACCCTACAAAATAACTGGACTCTCAAAAAGTCAATTTAAATAAATTTAAAAAAAGAGAGAGAGAGGAGCATGTTCAACATCTCAAAATGTTAAAGGCTAAATGGCTAAAAAAACAACAAGCAAGTGCAAGAATTTGGTACAATTGTAGAAATATGAATACAAACTGGATATTGGATTATATGGAATTATTGTCATCTTTTTAGATGTGTTTATGATATTGTGGTTAGATAGAAGAACGTCCTTATAATGGTGAAGTGTTTAGTGATGAAATGTCATGAATGTCTGCAACTTAATTTAAGTGATTTAACAAACTGGTAATAATAGATATATTTTTCCTCTGTATTTCATCTGTAGATGGATAGATAGAGAGAAACAGAGGCAGAAGAATAAAGCAAATGTGGCAAAATGTTGACAGTTGGTGAATCTGGGTGAAGGGTATATGGATGTTAGTTCAATTCTTTTATCTTTTCTATAGACGTGAATTTTTCAAAATAAAAAGTTGGGGGAAAATGCCTGACTATATGACGTAAGACCTGGTAGAGTCCTTGGATTGTTATCTTCTAAATCTTTCATTTTGTAAATTGTAAAATTACAACCCAAAGAGGTTAACGAGCTTGCCCAAGGCCACAGCGTCAGCAAACAAGAGAGCTTGGCTTCTGGTGCTATTTCCACTACTCTCTGCTGTGTCTCATGAAAATTAACCTCACTTTTTTGGCATGTAAAATTCTTTTTAATTTCTTCTAGTACCGCACTGGCTTTTCCAAATCAAAATGACTGGGGGAGGGCAGGGCACACAGGAGGCCTTGACATTGGTCTCCATGGTTTCTCCTGCTCATTAGACGGGAGCATCTGGATGACAGGACACCTGGGCACTCTCATAGCCCCTCTCACTCAATCCCCATCACAACTATCAGGGCTTCACTGTCTTCTTGTTTCATTAACTAGGTGCCCCTCCCACTGATCTGGCCACCACACGTTTCTTAATATTCTTGGGCTGATCTTTAAAAAGCTTCTTTGCGTTATTGAAACAAATCATAACATAACCAAGTCAACATAATCGTATCTTGGTCATGCTAATTGGAAACCTCAGTTTTAAACAAAAGGCTATACTCAGGGCAGTAACTTCCCCCTATCTCCAAGGGAGTAGACTGAAATACACCAACCTCTAAATAAAACCACCAGGCTGAATTTGCCCAGTAAATTAGACCACCAGGCTGTTTGCAAAGTAGTGAAACAATGAAAAATAAACATGTTTCCCAATCAGCCCTTCTTCACCCAAAGGAAGGGCAATAGAGGTGGAGATGCTCTATGGGAATCAAGCATAAACCACGAAGTGTAAGCCTGCCTAGGTAGAGAATGGAACAACTCAAGGATCTTGAAGAAGTTTGGATTGAAGTATTCTGTTAGTTAACCTTCTCTCTTTTTTTCATTTTCATTTAATATTGCATTTTCTCTGTCCTATTCTGATGTGCCTACAGTTTATTTTTCTTTGTTGACTGGAACAAAATGATTTTTATTTTTAATGTGTGTTGGAAGTTTGGTATAAAAAATTCTAGATGCTCAACCTCCCTCCCCCCACCTAGTTGTTGCTTACAATAAACCTCTTTTCAATGAATATCTAATGAAGGTAGCTGTTAAATAAAAATGAATGTTATATATAAAATTGTGAAATGTTATTTTATACCTTGTAAGGAAAAAATATATCAGCGTGGAATGTGTAATTTATAGTCAAGCTGGAAGACTGTGGCAACTTAAATGGCATCAGGCATGGAGTGGGCAGAAAATCTAAAGTCATCAAGGAAAGTTGGCGGATATTTTAGAGATTGCAAAATAATCCTGGGGGGTTCAATGTGTTTGTTAGAAACAACAATCCTGTGGGTTTACATTATTGGCACATTCCCTCCAAATGAGAGACATAATTTCTTCTCCTGAATTTGTTGGGTTGAGTTTCTCAATTCTAGTATGTTGTGTGTCTGCATATGGAGCTCTAAAATTAGGTTTAAAGGCAGGCGTAACAAGCTGGCCTGGATTTTATTTGGTCTGTATAGTATTTTTAAAAATCAGGAATTTGCACATAAAAACCCAAATTTCCAACTTCTCTTGACATATTAGAAGATCTGGCTATGCTGGGCTTGAATTTCCTCCTGTGCAAGGTTGATTGTCTCCCAAGGCCATGAACTCTGGTTTGCCACAATCCTTAGAAGTCCCTGTTGTCGTATATCCAGACAGCTCTATTTAAATGGCTGGCTCCTGGAAGCATCTGAGTTTGAGATCTACATTATCCAGTTTCAAATCATTTAGATAAAAATCATTTCTTTTGACAAAAATAGGTATTTATATCTATTAAGACACCTCATGCATTCAAGGCATAAAAATGCCTTACAAGGCATTTTACATTACATTATTTTGTTTACTCCTCCCAACAACCCTTTGAGATAAGTGTAATTATTGTAACCACTTCAAAGATATGAGTCTGAATCTTGGAGAGGCTGTGTAACTCCCCATGGTCACACAGTTAGTAAGGAGCAGAGTCTGGATTCAAACCCAAAGACTATGTTGTCAGATTAACTGAGGAAAAGAGAATGGTGGGGTTGCAGTTACCTACAGCTCATTTCCTTGAAGGCCAAGAAAGCAACATGGTAGCATAAAAAGGACCATGGGTCAAAGACCCAAGAATTAGTATTGAGAAGACAGGCTTGTTTTTCTGAGAGCTTTATTAGTTGGTAACCTTGGGAAATCCCCTTTTTTTTGCTTGGTCTCAGTTTCACAATCTATAAAATGAGGGTGAGGTGGGGTGAATGGAGATACTCTAAAGGCCCATGACCTTCTGTCTTGCTCTGTGTTTGGTACCTAATGTGATACAGGATTTGTTCCTTTTCTTTGGCTCCCTCTGCTGGGCATGGAGCAAGAGAACACATTTGCTGCCCACGCCATTTCAGATTTCATTCAATTATTTACTAAGGGCTTGTGCTGTACAAGGTCATGGTGGGCTCCTGGTTACCTGGGGAGGACTAGACTAGACTAGACTAGAATTGATTGTGAGTCATTTTCTGATCGCCACTGTTGTATACATGGAGATCATAGACTCAGAAAACATTATAACATAATAATCATGGAAATAATGAGAGCTAATATTTATTAAGCACAGACAACAGGCCAGGCGTTATCTTAAGTACTTTTTCTACTCTCATTTCCATTTTATCCTTAAAGTAATCCTATCAAAGTTGCTGTTTATTATCCTCACTTTACACTGGGAGGGAGGTTAGAAGCCAATCCCCTCCTTCTCCAGACGAAGAAATTGAGGCCCAGGGGCATTAAGTGATTTGCCCGAAGTCACACAGCAGCTGACTGTTGGCAGAGCTAAGACTAGAAGCTAGTCCAGAAATCTTTTTATTCCTTCATCCAGCTTCTCCAATTTAAAATCTGGCTGAGGAGACAGGACTAATAATTAACAGGAGGAGACATGTAATGAGAAGCTTAGATTTCGAGAGTTGAAAGGGGCCTTGGAGGCTTTAGTAAGACTTCCTGCTTAGACAGAAACTTCTCCACATAGCCCAGACAATTGAGTGCTTAGCAGTGGAGTTGAAATTTAGTTCTAATCCTAATTTTTTTCCCTGGAGCTATATGGGATATATCTAAGCCCTCTTCTGTACACAGTCCTCTGAGAATTTGAAAACAACTCTTGTGAACCTATAAAACATCATGTCCACACTAAAATCCTCGAATTTATTTGTCTTTCACGTTATACAAGAATTTTAGAATTAGATTCATTATAAACCTTGCTGTCCTCCTCTGATGGACTCCAAAGATGGCCTCCAATGAACGACACCTCCTGGTATTCATGTTCTTGTGTAGTCCCTTCCATCCTGAGTTTTGGTTGGTCTTTGACCTACATAGAATGGGCAGAAGTGACTGCCAGTTTTGGTCCTAAGCCTTAAGAAAGCCTGACAACTTGTATCTTTGTGCTCTTGGAAGCTAGCCACCATGTAAGAAGGTTAGCTACCCTACTGGAGAGGAAAGTCCCCGAGGGATGAGGTGTCACATGGAGAAGAACTGAGGTATCAGCTCTATGAGTGAAGAAGCCATCTTGGATGATCCTGCCTAGGGGGCCTTCAGAGTACTCCAGCCCTACCTGCCAACTGACTACAACTACAAGAGAGATTCCAAGTAAAACCAACAAAAGAACCACACAGCTGAGCCGAATCGACGCACAGAATCATGAGAGATAAGAATAAATTTTTTTTAAGCTGCTAAGTTTGAGTGGTTTGTGATACAGCAATAGATAATTCGAAACAACCCACTCAAAAAATATTCCCAGAAACAAAATTGGTATGTCTAATGCTGAGGATGAAAGGAATAATGTCTCTGTTTATCCTGACACTATTAACACTGTCCTGGATTTAATTTACACTTAGCAATTATACCATCTGCTTGAATGCGTAGCCAACTACCAATCCCTGGCATTTGTAATGGCTGGCTGTTTGGCTATGTCTCTCCATGGTCTTCCTAAATGGTGTTATAGACCTAAATAAAGGATTTTATATGTCTTTTTCTTGATAACTTTCATCTTGTCTGTTGTGACATGATTCCAGTTTGATGAGATTTTCAGAAAAAATTTTATTTATTTTTTTTGTGAGGAGGACCAGCCCTGAGCTAACATCCAATGTCAATCCTCCCCTTTTTTGCTGAGGACGACTGGCCATGGGCTAACATCTGTGCCCATCTTGCTCTACTTTATATGGGACGCCGCCACAGCATGGCTTAACAAGCGGTGTGTCAGTGCGTGCCCAGGATCCAAACCAGCAAACTCTGGGCCGCCGCAGCGGAGAGTGCGCACCTAACCGCTTGTGCCACCGGGCCGGCCCCTAGAAAAAATTTTAATTATGTCATCTAATATAATAATTATCCCTTGCGTCCTCTGCAATTTCACAAACATACCATACATTTTTTTTTATTTTAATTTTTTCTTTGCTGGGAAAGATTTGCCCTGAGCTAACGTTTGTTGCCGATCTTCCTCTCTCTCTTTTTTTTTCCTCCCCAAAGCCCCAGTACATGGCTGTATATTCTAGTTGTAAGTCCTTCCAGTTCTTCTACGTGAGGAGCCACCACAGCATGGCTACTGACATACGAGTGGTGTGGTTCCGTGCCCAGGAACTGAACCTGGGCTGCTGAAGTGGCGCACAACAAACTTTAATCACTAGGCCATCAGGGCTGGCTCCATACATTTTTTTTTTTAAATCATTGATCAAATGGTTCAATAGAACTGGGCAAATTAAGAGTCCCTTGGCAGGGCATGAAAGACCTCCTGATGAGTAGGTTTGTTCCACTGATTGAGCAACACTTTTAGGAAATGATCACTCCAGCTACAAGTCTGTTTAATCTGCTGTCCACCAAGCTGCTTTTCTTCCTTTGATTCACAATGACATTGCCGAGAATTTGTTTTGCTGAAGTCAAGGGATATTTGGTATTTATTGGTAAAATTTTCCAGTAAAGTGGTTTAAATTTAGTCTAACATGACTGGCTGTTAATCAACTCATGTAGGCTCCTAATGAACACCACTTGATTTCCTACACAATCATGAACAATTTGTTTTAGAATTTGAAGAGCACAAGCTTGGTTGTCAAACACACCTGGGTTGAAATCCTGTCTATTTTTGTTGTGAACTAAGGCAAGTTACTCAACTTCTCTGAGCCTCAGTTTCCTCACCTGTAAAATGAGGATAATAATACTTTCTTCTTGGTTTAGATGTGACGGTTAACATGAAATAATGTATGGGAAGCACTTAGCACCATGCCTGCCATGTAATAACTCTATATACATTGGGTTTCATTATTGTTACTGTATTATTATTGTAATGATAAGTTGTTACTCAATCTGTAGTTTCTAAAATTGACCTCTTTTTTTTTTTCACTTTTCTGAAAATTTGAATAACACATGCCTATCCCTGGTCTTATGGCACTGTGTTGAAGAATATAGCAAAAATAAAAATAGTACTGCTTTCTATCTGCCATCTGTTAACATTAACCATCTGCCCAAAGCTATGGGCCCATCTATTTTTTTGTTCTTTCTGCTCAAAACATTGATTAAAATGTGTCCCCCAACCCCATGCCCAACTCGTACCTTTTGTGGCCCTAGCATGTTTCTCATGGCTCAACTCGTTTGGTGCTCCAACCATCATCAGTCAGACCCCATTGGGGCCACTCTTCTGTTCCTGCCATATTTTGCATTGGTCTGTCATCACCAGGAGTGGGTTGGGCCAGACCTAGAGGTCATTAGCTTTGCTAGGATGGGGTAGAAAGCCAGTCAACATTAAAAAGTCATGGGATCTAGGGTGAGGGAGCAGGACTTGGAGAACAGGAGAGCATCCTAGTCATGGGGGAACTAGGGCACCAGGAAAGGAAATGAAATAGAACTATAGTAGCAAGGATCTGGGTACGAAGTCATAGAACCAGGCACAAGTTGGACATAGTGAGATACCAAAAGTACCAAATCCAGGGTCCCTTATATCCTCCCTCTGAAACTGGTGGTACCAGATCTTGGGTCTGAGTTGAATCTGTAAGCAGTATTAGGTGGCCCCAGTGGTAAGGGTTACGGTGGTGCCCCAGCAGAGAGCCAAGTGAGGTACTGAGATGTCGTCCAAGAGAATTTCCAAGATTCTTGACACTTGCTCCTCCCATCCATTTCCTCCAGCAGGTCCTGAATTAAATTCTGGAGAGCTTTTCTCTTGCTGATTTCCAAGTCTTTTGAGAGATGACCTTATTGTAAGGCCAGTCAGAAATCTATCAGCTGCCTTTCTCTCAGCAGGACGACAATATTTGACTGCAGCTGAGTGGGATCCAGGTCACCGGTGACTCTCTGAGTATTCAAAATGTCAATATAAAGGCTAGAACAGATCTGATAAGAACGGAGAGAGGCAGTGATGGGTTACACTTTACAGGGCAGTCATTTTTAATCCACTTTAATGACCCAAGGGAATGAAACTGGTTATAATTCTCTGGCTGTCTGTAGCATCAAGGTGCCCTTAAATGTCACTCAACAGTCATCTAAGACTTTTGCCATTTTTTACTCTTTTAAAAGTAAAAAATGTCAAAGTAAATTTCTTTGAAAGAGGCGGAGAAATAAACCCCACCACCATCCCGTCTTCTGGAGACAAGCTGTTAAACTTTTGGAGTGCGTCTAAGCTAGCTTCCTCCTGCTCTCCTCTTCTTCCCTCTTTCCCTCCCCCACCACTGCTTCCTTCTTGTCCTCCTCCTTCTCTTTCTTTCTTTGTACCTCAAGGCCAGAGAGTTGAGTTATTTATACTTCTCCGTCATGGCACACATCAATATTGGCATGTCCTTGGCTTGGCTTCTATTTTATTTTATTATTTTCCTCCTTCATCCTGAGTCTTTACTTTCAGTCCCCCCTCCTAGCACTGGTAGCTATTCTAAGAGGCTATCTTCTTGCATTTGCATGCATCATTGAAGATTATATTGTATTTATGTATTTTCAATTTACGTAAATGGTACTTGCTATTGGTCTTGTTCTGTTTCTTTTTATTTTTTTAACTCAACGCTGTTTCTATGATCTATTTATAGTGTGGGATGTCCATCTGGCTCATTGCTGTTAACTGCTGCATAGTGTGTGTATCCAACACACTTTATTTATGTATTTCCCTAGTGATGGGCTTTTAGGTTGTTTCTAACATCCTGCTGTCAAAAACAACACAATAAACATCCCCATGCATATGTCCCAATGGGTTTGATTATCAGACTCTAAAGACAGGAGTGAGATTGCTGAGTCACAGCGATAGACATATTTAGGATCACTAAGTGCTTCCAGATTTTTCTTCAAATGGTCATAACATTTTTTTTAATTGAGAAGTGATTCACATACCATAAAATTCACTCTTTTAAGGTGCATAATTCAATGGTTTTTAGATTATTAACAGAGTTGTGCATCTAATTCCAGAACATTTTCAGTACCTCCAAAAGAAACCTGGTAACTATTAACAGTCACTCTTCATCTCCTCTCCTCCCATCCCCTGTCATCTATGGGCTGAAAATCTGCTTTCTGTCTCTACAGATTTGCCTATTCTGGACATTTCGTATAAATGGAATCACACTATATGTGGCCTTCTGTGTCTGGTTTCTCTCACTTGGCAAACTGTTTTCAAAGTTCGTCCATGTTGTAGCATGTATCAGTACTTCATTCCTTTTTATTGCTGAATAATATTCCATTCCATGGAGATGCCATATTTTATTTATCCATCCATCAGATGATGGACATTTGGGCTGCTTTTTGGCTATTATGAATAATGCTGCCATGAACATTCATGTACAAGTTTTTGTGTGGACATACATTTTCAATTCTTTTGAGTATAGACCTAGAAATGGAACTGGAAGGTCATATGGTAACTTGGCTTAATTGCTGAGGACGTTTTCCAAAGAAGCTGCACCATTTTATATTCCCACCAGCAATACACGAAGGATCCAATTTCTGTACATCCTTACCAACACTTGTTATTTTCCATCTTTTTTCTTATAGCCATCCAAGTAGTTGGGAAGTAGTATCTATTGTGTTTTTGTTTTTTTGTCTTTTGGTTTTTTTTTGGTGAGGAAGATTGGCCCTGAGCTAACATCTGTCACCAATCTTCCTCTTTTTGCCTGAGGAAGATTGTCACTGAGCCAACATCTATGCCAATCTTCCTCCACTTTGTATGTGGGATGCTGCCACAGCATGGCCCGATGAGCGGTGTGCAGGTCCATGCCTGGGATCCAAACCTACAAACCCTGGGCTGCCAAAGCAGAGTGCATGAACCTAACTACTATACCACTGGGCTGACCTCTCATTTTGGTTTTGTTTGTTTGTTCGTTCGTTTGCTCAGAAAGATTCTCCCTGAGCTAAGATCTGTTGCCAATCTTCGTCTCTCTCTCTCTTTTTTTCCACCCCAAAGCCCCAGTACATAGTGGTATATTCTAGTTGTAGGTCCTTCTAGTTCTTCTATGTGAGCCACCGCCACAGCATGGCTACTGACAGACAAGTGGTGTGGTTCCGTGCCTGGGAACCAAACCTGGGCCGCTAAACAGAGTGTGCCAAACTTAACCACTAGGCCATCAGGGCTGGCTCTCATTGTGGTTTTGATTTGCATCTCCTAATGACTAATTACTTTGAGTACCTTTCTATGTGTTTACTGGCCATTTATATATTTTCATTGTAAGAATGTCTATTTAAATCCTTTGCCCATTTTTTTTGTGTGTGTGTGAGGAAGATTAGCCCTGAGCTAACATCTGCTGTCAATCCTCCTCTTTTTGCCAAGGAAGATTGGCCCTGGGCTAACATCCGTGCCCATCTTCCTCTACTTTTATATTTGGGATGCCTGCCCAGCATGGCTTGATAAGTGGTGCATAAGTCCGTGCCCAGGATCCGAAACTGTGAACCCCGGGCCGCCAAAGCAGAGAGTGCAAACTCAACCACTATGCCACCAGGCTGGCCCCCTTTGCCCATTTTTAAATTGGGTTATTTGTCCTTTTATTGTTGGGTTGTAATAGTTCTTTTATATTATAGATAAAAGTTCTTTATCAGATATATGATTGCAAATATTTTCACCCATTTTGTAGATTGTCTTTTCACTTTCTTGATCATGTCCTTTGAAGCACAAAAGTTAATTTTGATGAAGTCCAGTTTATCTATTTTTTCTTTTATAGATTATGCTTTTGGTGTAAACTATTGTCTAATCCAAGGTCATAAAGATTTATGCCTATGTTTTCGTTTAAAAGTTCTATAGTTTTAGCTCTTACATTTAGAATTTCTGATCCATTACGAACTAATTTTTGAATGTGTTGTAAGGTATGGATTCAAATTCATTCTTTTGCATGTGGATATCCAGTTGTTCCAGCACCATTTTGAAAAGACCCTTCTTTTCCCATTGAATTGTCTTGGCACTCTTGTTGAAAATCAATTGACCATAAATGTGAAGGTTTATTTCCGGACTCTCAATTCTATCCCATTGCCATATATCTATCCTTATCCACACTGTCTCGATTACTGCCGCTTTATACTAAGTTGTAAAATCAGGAAGTGCAAGTCCTCCAACTTTGTTCTTTTTCAAGATTTTTTGGGAGTGTTTGGGAGTGTTACCATCTGTATTAGTTTTCTGTGGCTTCTAACAAATTAGCACCAATCTAGTGGCTTAAAACTACAAAATTTTATTATCTTAGAGTTCTATAGGTGAGAAATCCCACACGGATTCACCAAAATCAAAGTGTTTGGTTGTGTTCCTCCCTGGATTCTCCAGGGGAAAAATCTATTTTCTTGTCTTTTCCAGCTTCTAGAGGCCACACTCATTCCTTGGCTCCTCCATCTTCAAAGCCAACGATGACAGGCCAAATCTTCTCATGCTGCTCTCTTGCACATTCTCTCTGCTGTAATGACACCTCCCACAATAATGTTTTGTAGGTTTCAGTGTATAAGGCTTGCACTTCTTTTGTTGAATGTATTAGTAAATTTTATTCTTTTTGATGCCATTGTAAATGGAATTGTTTTTGTAATTTCATTTTCAGATGGTTATTGATAGTGTGTAGAAATAAAAGTGATTTTTGTTTTTTGATCTTCTATTCTGCAAACTTGTTGAACACATTTATTACAGTCAATAGTATTTTTTTGTGAACTCCTTAAGATTTTCTACATATAAGATCATGTCACCTGGAAACAGAGGTAGCTTTACTTCTTCTTTTCCAATCTGGATGTCTCTTACTTCTTTTTCTTGCCTAATTGCCCTGGCTATGACCTCCAGTAGAACAGTCGATAGAAGTACCTGAGGGGACATTCTTGTCTTGTTCCTGATTTCAGTCTTTCACCATTGCGTATGATGTTGCTGTGCATTTTTTTGTAGACACCCTGTATCAGCTTAAAGATGTTTCTTTCTATTACTAATTTGCTGAGTGTTTTTATCATAAAAGTGTTTTGGATTTTTGTCAAATGATTTTTCTACTTCTATTAAGACGATCATGTGATTTTTTTCCTTTATTCTATTATGGTTTATTACATTGATTGTCTTTCATATATTGAACTAATCTCACCTTTCTGGGATAAATCCCAGTTGGTCATGGTATACAATTCTTTTTATATTTTGCTTGATTCAGTTTGCTAGTATTTTGTTGAGGATTTATGCATTTATATTCATAAGGGATTTTGGTCTGTAGCTTTCTTTTCTTGTAATATCTTTGTCTGATTTTGGTATCAGGGTAATACTGGCCTCATAGCATGAGTTGAGAAATATTCTCCTCTTTTTTATTTTTTAGAAGAGTTTGTGAAGAATCTGTATTAATCTTCTTCAAATGTGAGGTGGAATTCACCAGTGAAGCCATGTAGTCCTGGGTTTTCTTTGTGGGAAGTCTTTTGATTACCAATTCAATCTCCTTACTTGTTACAGATCTGTTCAGATTTTCTACTTCTTCTTGAGTCAGTTTCAATAGTTTATATGTTTCTAGGAATTTGTCTGTTTCTTCCAGGTTATGTAATCTGTTGGTATATAGTTTTCATAGTATTCCCTTATAATTATTTTTATTTTTGTATGTTCAGTAGTTATGGTCCCTCTCTCATTCCTGATATTAGTAATTTGAATCTTCTCACTTTTTTTAGTGGTCAGTGTAGCTAAAGATGTCAATTTTGTTGATCTTTTCAAAGAACCAACTTTTCATTTTGTTAACTTTATTGTTTTTCTATTCCCTATTTAATTAATTTTTACTCTAATCATTGTCTCTTTCCTTCTTCCTTGTTATTTCCATTAATTTATAATAATAGTTTATTATAATCATATATAAAGTTAAACTATATATGTATATATAACTATATATAAAGTTAGTTATTATAATAATAGTTACTTTTGATAAATACCCACTTAATTTCAATATTATATAAAAACTTAGCTCCTATACAGCTTTATTCCCTCCCCTCTCCTTTGTGCTATTATTGTCATACAAATTACATCTTTATACATCATAAGCCCATCAACAAAGCTTTGTAATTATTGCTTTATACAGTTATTTTTAAAAACAGACCATGGAAAAAAAATTTACCAACAAAAATGCACATATACTGCCTTCTATATTTACCTATGTAGCTACCTTTTCCAGTCTCTTTATTTCTTTATGTGGATTTGGTTACTGTCTAATGTCTTTTTGTTTCACCCTGAGAGATTTCCTTTAGCATTTCAAGTAGGACAGGTGTGCTAGTGACAAGCTCTCAGTTTTTGTTTATCAGGGAAAGTTTTGATTTCTCCTTCATTTTAAAGGATAGTTTTGCTGGATATAGAATTCTTGGTCGACAGCATTTTTCTTTTATTACTTTGAAGATGCTATCCCACTGCCTTCTGGCCTCTATGGATTCTAATGAGAAATCAGCTGTTAATATTTTTAAATATCTCTTGTATAATTTATACATAGTGAACTGCACAGATTTTAAATTTTATTCATTTATTTTCCCCCAAAGCCCCAGTAGATTGTTGTATGTCATAGCTGCACATCCTTCTAGTTGCTGTATGTGGGACGCGGCCTCAGCATGGCCGGAGATGTGGTGCGTCGGTGTGTGCCCAGGATCCAAACCTGGGCCGCCAGCAGCAGAGCGTGTGCACTTAACCGCTAAGCCATGGGGCCAGCCCTGCACAGATTTTTAAGTGTAAGGTTTGATGAGTTTTGACATATGTACACATCCATGTAATCTCTAATCCAATCACGATATACAAAACTTTCATTTCCCAGAAAGTTTCCTCTAGCTCTTTTATAATCAATACCCCTACCAAACTCTAAAGCAACCACTGCTGTGATTTCTTGTTCCTGTACTTGAACTCTGTAAAAATGAAATCATATATTATGTCCTCTTTTATTTCTGATTTCTTTTGCTCTGCATGCTTTTAGGATTTATCCATGTTGTGGCATGTACTAATAGCATATTATTTTTTATTGCTGAGTAATGTTTCACTGTAAGGATATATCACAAATTGTTTATCCATTTTCTTGTTGATGGACATTTGGGTTCTTTCCAGGTTAGGGCTATGATGAATGAAGATGGTATGAACACTCTTGTATAAGGAATTTTATGGACATATTTTTTGTTTTACTGGGTAAATAACCGAGAGTGGAATTTCAGGGTCATAGGATAATAGACATATGTTTAACTTTATAAGAAATACAAAGGGCCGGCCTGGTGGTGTAGCAGTTAAGTGCACGTGCTCTGCTTTGGCGGCCTGGGGTTCGCAGGTTCGGATCCCAGGTGCGCACCAATGTACCACTTGTCAAGCCATGCTGTGGCAGCATCCCATATAAAGTAGAGGAAGGTGGGCACGGATGTTAGCCCAGGGCCAATTTTCCTCAGAAAAAAAGAGGAGGATTGGCATTAGACATTAGCTCAGGGCTAATCTTCCTCACCAGAAAAAAAAAAAAAGGAAATACTTTTAAAAAGTAGTATCATTTTACACTTCTACCAGTTACGTGTGAGAGTTTCAGGTGCCATTATTTTCTGTTGTCAATCTGTTTTGGAGTTAGCCATTCTGGAGCCTGTAATGTGGTATATCATTGTGCTTTTAATTTGAACTTTCCTGATATGCTTATTGGCCATTCACATATATTCTTTACTGAAGTGTCTATTTAAGTCCTTAACTTATTTAGAAAATTGTTTTGCCTTTCTTATTGAGTTGAAGAATTACTTTATGTACTCTGGGTACAAATCTTTTGTTAGCAACAGTATTATAATATTTTTCCCAGTCTGTGGCTTGCCTATTCATTTTCTTAACGTCTTTTAATGGGTAGGAGTTTTAAATTTTGTGGAAATCCAATTGATCTATTTTTTATGGTTTTATGTTCTTATATAAGAAATCTTTGCCAACCCCAAAGTTATAAATATATTCTCCCATATTTTTCTCTAGAAGATTTATAGTTTTAATGCTTAAGCTTATGATCCATCATGATTAATTTTTGTATATTGTGTTACTATTAAGTAGGAGTCAAGGTTTCCTTTTCTTTTAGTTGTTCAATACCATTTGATGAAAACAGTTTCCTTTCTCCATAGAATTACATGGGCTTCCTTGTTGAAAATCAATTTACTGCATAAGTGTGGGTTAAAAGTCTGAATTCTCAGGGCCAGCCTCATGGTATAGTGGTTAATTTTGGCATGTTCCGCTTCAGTGGCCCGGGTTCACGGGTGCGCATCCTGGGCGTGCGTGGATCTACACACTCGTCAGCCACACTGTGGCAGCGACCAACATATAAAGCAGAGGAAGATTGGCACAGATGTTAGCTCAGGGCTAATCTTCCTCAGCAAAAATAGTCTGAATTCTCTATTCTGTTTCATTAATCTATTTGTTCCTCCTTATGCTAGTAGCACACTGTCCTGATTACCATGGCTTTATAGAAAGTCTTGAAATTAGATAGTATAAGTCCTCCAACTTTGTTCCTCTTTTTCAAGTTTGTTTTGGCTCTTCTAGTTCCTTTGTATTTGCATATACATTTTAGAATCAGCTTGCCAATTTCTATAAAAATGCATGCTGAAATTTTGATTGGAATTGCATTAAATCTGCGTTATTTGCATTTAATTGCATTAAATCATTTATTTTTGATAGATATTCAGATTAATATGGTAGCTCCATTAGGCAACTAAGTAATTTGGTTTATCTTTTATCAAAGCTAGACTCTGTCATTCACGAACTAAGCATGGCCCTGTGCAAGTTCTTTGTGCCTGAGTAAATAAAGAGAACTATCAAAGCTACGTCAGTCACATGAATTGGATTATTTAAGCGGCAGCAAGTTTACACACCTGGATATTTTTCTTCATTAAATTCTTTTATGTTAGCAAAGCAGGATATACAGCAGAATTTGTAAATAATAATAGAATTAGCTGACATGAAGAGGAAAGGAAACCCCCAAGCACTGTGTTAAACATTTCACACGCATTTTCTTAATATTTTCAACAACCCATAAAGAGCAAGTGCTAGTAGCATTCCCATTTTATGGATGCAGAGACTGAGGTTCACAGGGTCACATAGCTATTCAGCAGTAGATGAATTCAATCTGGCTGTCTCTGGAGCCTGATCTCTTGAGCACGAGCCACACAGCCTCCAACCTGTGACCACACAGCTTCCCTTCATGGTCTTGTCCCGAAGGTCAATGGTTCAGCAACAAAACATCTGTTCCCTGCCCTTGGCCCCAGGCTAAGAATAGGCCCTGATGGGCATTGCATGGTCCTACCTTCCCCTTGATCCATGGAGGTCTTTTGGCTATAACTATATCATCTATTAGATTAGAATCTTATTGTCAGAATATCACCAGACGAGATCAGCCAGCTGAAGGCCATCACAACCCCCTTTCGGTAGAGATGATTTCCTTTATGCAAAGGTGGAAAAGTATTGTGCCACTTTTTTATTAGCTTTTATTTCCAAAGGTTTGAAGTCTTTGGATAAAAAGTATAAATAAATAAATAGAAAGTATCAAAGAAACACTGCTACTACAGGTGATAGTAGCTTAGGAATTTTTAGGTTTTCACTTACCTTCCTCAGCCACAGTGTCTCGCACAGGGCTGCGTGGATGTTAAATATTCGGATTTCTTTTCACAGTGCATTTTAGCTTTTAAAGTGTAAGCATTTTGTGGAGTGTGCGTTTTTTGATGTAACAATAATTACTAAAGATCTTTTCCACAATTTCAAGAAAACCCGAGACTTCCTCCTTGCCTAAACATAATTTCACTCCTGGCAGATGGCTACTTTTAGTAAAAGAAGGCAAATGCAATTTCCTCTTGGTATAAAAATGAAAATATTTTTCAAAAATCTTACAGAAGACCCTGATGCAAAGATACCAAACGGAGATAAACGAGTGCTAGAAAACCCCAGTGTTCTTGGGAGCGATTAGATAGCAGAGGAAATTACCTGGTTCCCACCTTCACAGATTCTATGGTTGTTTACCAGACTTAAAGGACAGTCTCACTGGAAATGTGAACTGCGACTGTATATTTGATACAAATAAGAAATTATTGATAATTATTTTTATGTGTGATGATGGTATTTTGGTTTTTTAAAAGAATCCTTATCTTTTAGTTGCACATATTAAATATTCCTGAATACAATGATATCATGTCTGGGATTTGCTTCAAAAAATAATCTCCGAGGGGGCTGGCCCCATAGCATAGTGGTTAAGTTTGCCATGCCCTGCTTTGGACGCCCAGGTTCACGGGTTCAGACCCCAGGCACAGACCTACACCACTCGTCAGCCATGCTGTGGTGGTGACCCACATACAAAATCGAGGAAGACTGGCACAGATGTTAGCTCAGGGCTAATCTTCCTCAAGCAAAAAAAAAAAAAAAAAAGAGGAAGATTGGCAACAGATATCAGCTCAGGGAGAATCTTCCTCAGCAGAAAAAAAAAAAATCTCTGAGGGAGTAAAGAGAAGCAAAGAGGGGGTACAGATGAAATAGTATTGGCCATGTGTTGACAACTGCTGAAGGCAGGTGGAGAGTACATTGTACTATTGTACTCACATTATACTATTTTCGCTACTACTGTATATTTTACAAATCTTCCACAATAAAAAAAAAAACAAAAAAAACAAAGGCAATCCTACTGACCTCTGTTAAACATTGAAAAATAAAACTGAATCCTTAGGTACTTGAAGGATGGTTTCTAGAAGATACATGTAACCAAGAATTATTAAATTATGGAGAGTGAGAGAAGAGCTTGTAAGCAAATTCTGATGTCCTTACTCCACATTTTCAAACGACAGCGTATTATAATGACATTAATAATAATAACAACAGCAGCTGCTGCAGCAGCAACAGTTCATACTTATTGAACACAAACTATAAGCCTGCAACTGTTTAAGAGCTTTACATTGTTTGTCTCACTGTTATTACCCCCACTTGATAGATGAGGAAACTGAGGCTAGTAAGTGAAGTCTTGAGGAGCCAGGATTTGAACCCAGAGAGTCTGACTCTACAATCCATTCTTTCATTCGTTCAGCAAATATTTATTGAGCGACTACCATGTTCCAGGCACTGGAGTAGCAGTGGTGAATAAAAGAATGAAAAGTCCTGCCAGCGTGGGGCTTCTATTCCAGTGTGAGGAGACAGACAAAACCCAACGTGCTTAGTAAGTAATATGTGTATTTTAGAGACAGTGGAAGTACTGTAGAAAAAATAAAGCAGGGAAGAGGAGAGGGAGTGACAGGATTGTCAGAAAGACTTGACTAATATGGTGACATTTGAGCAGAGACCTGAAGGACGTGGGGTAGGGAATTTCAGGCAAGAGAAGCATCATATGCAAAGGCCCTGTGGCAGGAGCTTGCTTGGTGGGTTCAAGGATCAGGACAGAGGCCCCTGTGCCTGGAGCTGAGGACAGACAGGGAGAACAGTAGAGGCGTGGCCAGAGAGCACAGAGTATGTGATGCTTTGATGGCCATTTGCACTTTTAGTCTGACTGGGATGGGAGCCACTGCACTGGGGGGTTGAGCAGAAGAGGGACCTTTCCTAAGGTCACTCAGGCTACTGTGTTGATAACAGGCTGCAAGAGGTTCAGCAGAAAAGTAAGGAGCCCAGTTAGGAGGCTCTTCTAAGACCCAGGAGAGATCCTAGTGGCTTAGCTCAGGGCTGTGGGTGGGAAGAGGGCAGATCTGGAATATATTTTGAAGATGGAGCTGACAGAATTTTAATGAATAGCCTTGCTCTTAACCGTGGTGCCACTCTCAAAACATTTATTCACATTTATAATTGCTTCATTTAAAAATGAAGACTTTCTGTCAAATAAAACAAAGAACATTTTACGTGCAGGAGACCGTGAGCCTGAGGGAGGGCGTCAGTCTGGGAGGAGGCTCCGCGGTGGGAAGCGCGTGGGTGACCAATTTTTCCCCACGTTTACACGGGCTCCCTGCATCCCAGAAAACCCCTGAGTCCCGAGCGAACTGGGATGGTTGGTCACCCTACTCAGACACGTGATTTGCATTCCACCTCTGCCATCTTCGCCCTGGAACTTGGTGCAAATCATTTAGGCCTCTGAGCCTCAGTTTCCTCACCTCTAAAGGGGGACGATAATCTACTTGCTCAGCTAGTCTGAGAGTCTTACGAGATAGTGGGTGTGAACGTGCTTTGTAAACTATGAGCAAAAATTATGTGTTAATAATATATATACTACAGGGCCTCTGGAGCGTGTGATGCCCAGGCCCCAGGACCTCCCCGCTTCCTTCTCAGGAGGTCAGGAAGCCCCTTTCCTGCTGGGCGCTTGAGAAGGAGGGAGAAGGGCCAAGACGTGGACGATCCCCATGGCCCCAGGCCTGGCCTCTGGAGTATCCCTCACCACCTCCAGGACTCCCACGCTCTCCTCTGTCTCTACCCCTACTGCGGGGCTCAGCCTGCCTTTGGCCTCACTTGCTGAGGCCCCGCAGGCCGGGAGTTGAGGGCCCCGCGGGGGAAGAGGCTGCAGCGTGACCCGGCTCTGGGGCACCAGCGGGCGCGCCAGAGCACGGAAGCGGAAGGCAGCACCCCCTTAGTCATTTAGCACAGAGCCCACGGTGTTTTTAGTAGCCCACGAAAATGTTTTAATGTCTTCTAACACCGTATAAAAAACATATACTCTAGCTTGCCACTGGTGCAGTCATGAAACATAATTTATACATTTCTGTGAAGGAAGCGGCCCACAAAGGTAAAAGTGCTTCAAGTCCACGGAAGACTTAATGTAGCCCTGGAGAGAGAGAGAGAGTCAAAGCATGCTGGGGCAGCATCTCCATCCACACACAGTTCCATGGCTTCTCTCAGCCAATTAGTTCATTTATTTATGTTCCATTTATATGGAGACCTCCTTTTCCTTGGTCTAGAGACAGCGCCTTTTGAATAAGAGCTACTCCCTTTCCAGCCACAAGAAAAAGGTTGAGGGTGGTGGATCAGTCCATCTATCTACCCACCTTATCTATCTACCTCTCTACACATCTACCTACCTATCATGTGTCAGCTATCTACCTGTTTCTTTTTACAGAGACTTAGAGAGTCAACACAGGAAGCCTGACCAGGACTACCATTGCTTCTCTCCACACGCTGTGGTTAGTAAACATGTTATCTCAGAGAACTTAAATTCCCAGCTTGAGAATTGATATACAACATCTGTTTGGTGGCTTGGGTAATCCTGTTTAACCTGTCTAATTCATTTATTAAGAAGTCTCTGGAAAATTACCTGAGATTGAACTAACATGGCCTTTGGAAGTTTCTATGCTCGAAACTTTTATAAAAATGTTCATCAACAACTTGTCCCAAATCCTTTATCAGTGGTCTTCAAATTGTGTTCTGAAGGTCCTTCCAACACACACACACACACACACACACACACACACACGCACATACGAGTTTCTCTTCAGAGACCCCTCAGCAGCTGCACGGGGGGCGGTATAGGATGATATCACAGGCAGGATGAAGCTGCCTTCCTTCCCCATCCTTCCTCTATTTGTAGCAGCCCTAGTTTACTTGTGGGTGCCACGTAAGGTTTTATTTGAACAATAGGTTCTGTGGCTAAATAAAACTTGTAAACCATTCTCTACAACTGGAAGTTGTAAGTCTTTTTCCATGATGATATTTTCAAGCGCTGACGTACCTTTAAATAAGACGTATATGTAAGCAATTTAAAGAAAGTAATAATTCTTATCTTCAGGATCAAATTTTTATTTATTTTTTTTTGTGAGGAGATCAGCCCTATGCTAACATCTGCCAATCCTCCTCTTTTTTGCCAAGGAAGACTGGCCCTGGGCTAACATCCGTGCCCATCTTCCTCCACTTTATATGGGACACCGCCACAGCATGGCTTGCCAAGCGGTGCGTCGGTAGGTGTCCAGGATCCAAACCGGCGAACCCCAGGCCGCCGCAGTGGAGCGTGTGCACTTAACCACTTGCAGGTGTCCAGGATCCGAGCTGGCGAACCCCAGGCCGCCGCAGTGGAGTGCGCGCACTTAACCACTTGCGCCACGGGGCTGGCCCCAAGGATCAGATTTTTAAAGGTGACATTTTTACTCCATTTATCTTGTTCAACAGCTGAATAGTAACTCTGGCTGTTACTGGTTAGAAGAGTCCTACAACCTTTGACATGCTCCGAGATCTCAACTGGTTGGAGAATCAGAGAAATTCTAGTTTTGGCATTAAAATAAATGCTTCTATTAAGTTTTGGGATTGACAAAGAAGAGGAGAGAGGAGGGGTGTTGCAATTCTAGCTTCTAAAGGATCTATTTAACAAATAGATGACTTGGCTCTGTTTCATTGACCTCTAACACAGATCATTCAACCTCACAGACCTTCTCTTGGATAAGAACAGGACAGAGGCAAACCCACTTATAAACTGGGGGTGGGGAGGACTTGAGCGTGAGCACCTGGAACAAGAGGAATTTTTTCCATTTTAAAAAACCTTCCTGGGGTTGATTTCCATAAGTGTACATTTCCTCTTCCTAATCCTAGTTGTTAATCACCAAGTAATGTTTAATGAGCACCTGCATGGATCATAGATTCCACAATTCAACCTGAAAACTCAAATTTGGGGTTGCCTCTGCCTCTAATAATTATGAGTCACCCCCCCAGGGTCTGCTCCTGACTTGTTTGGGATCTCTGTTGCTGGCAGAACTTGAATCAGGGCAGTGGATTTCAATGTCTTCTGTTACTCCTCTCCTCACCTTTTCTCGAACCTAGGGTCTCTCAACCTCTGCACTATTGACACTTTGTGCTGAATAATTTTGTATTGCGGGGAACCTGTCTTGTGAGTGGTAGGATGTTTAGCGGCATCCCTGACTTCTATCCACTAGATGCCAGTAACACTCCTTCCCCAGTTGTGACAACCAAAAATGTCTCCAGACGTTGTCAAATGTCCCCTTGCAAGGGTGGTGCATGGGAGAAGGAAGGGAGCAAACTTGCCTCCTGTTGAGAACCACTGCTCTCTAACCCATGAAGATCCCCAAACTGAGAATCCTATCAGGAATTATCTGGCCACCAGAAGACATGGTTCTCAAAGAAACCTTAGACCCAAGTGATTTAACCAAGTCAGTGTTCTCAACCCTGGCTTCACATTAGAATCATCCAGATATTTACAAATCACTAACTGGGCATAAGTGTTTTATAAAAGCTCCCCAGGAGATCTCGGTTTGTAGACAGGCTAGACAACCTCTGAACTAAGTGTACTCAGCAGTCTTAGTATTCATAAAAACTAAAGCAAAACCCACCCAATTTTATTTCAAACAGGAAATATCCAGGTAGTTTCAGAGCAAGAAAACAATTCCATATGTTGGTAGAAAATAGAACATAGGCCACTGGAAACAGTTCATATTTGCTTTTTGTTGTTCTGTTATCGTCACAAAGCAGTTGGGAAATGGAACGCCTCGGGGATGCTGCGCTTTTTCACAGTTTGGCTGGAGGTGCATCACTCCATGTAGAGCAATTTTTCTGGTGTTTGTAACTCACAGAGATGCTTTTGACCAAAGTGTTATCCATTAGAGAACTTCACAGGCAAGAGCCTGACCAAGCGGAAAGTCCTCAAATGGAATGTTTGGGATTGGCAGGGGAGGAAGATCAAGACTTAGCAAGACCAAACGTGGGTTAGGAAGGGAGGCCATTGATAATATTTTCAGCAGTTGAAGAATATGATCAAATCACTACCTCTTTTCTTTGTTAATGCTTCAGTAACAGCGGGAGTAAAACCAGACAATGAAGGTCTTTATATCTTAGGATCCAGGAGAATTATGTCCAGAAGGTGTACATGTTCTGGCAGCTGCCAATCCCACTTCTTCTGGCCAGCCAGGAAGGGCTGGCCAAGATTCTCAGCCAGTTATTGATCTTCTGGAAGTTGTAGAATGCATTAGACGATGTTCAACTTTCCATGTGACCTTAGGCAACTCAGTTAACTTCCCTGAGATTTTGTTTCCTTATTTGAGAAATGGGCAGCATGGTATTTACTTCAGACAGTCACTATGAGGATTAAATTAGATAATATGTGTGAAAGTGCTTTGTGAATTATAAAGCCCAATAGGTATATTATCTTTCCAGGGACTTTCCATCCTGAAGATTATACTACACCAGGAGCCAATGGCTTTTAGTTCTGGCATCTAAGGCGTGTATAGAATAATGGATGAGTGTAGCCATGGACTTAACTTGTCAAATGTCTGTCCTCAAGTGGGCAATTAGGAAAATACATTTGAGCTAAAAATACAGAGTGATGTATATTTCATGACTGAGGTTATGATTGTATATTAGGTTATTATATACTAAAGACCAGGAAATTAATTGATGCTCTCTAAAATGCAAAGAGCAGGAGATTAGTCTGATAAATGGTTTCCATTAAAAAAATTCCATTTGGTTTCCCAAATTTATCTTGTCTCCTGAGGTTTCTGAGTGCCACAATGTCCTTCTCCTGAGCTGCATTCTACTGCTCTCTATATCCTTAGGTTTGTAGAACATCAAATTTATACAAAAACAGAGGCATAATATAACTAGAGAGTTAACCCATTGTCTCCCTAATTCATGGATATGTAACTGAAACCACTGTTTTGTCTTCCAGTTTAGTTTTGGTTGATACTCAGAATGTAATCTTTGTGAGTATTGAAAAAAAAAAAAGGCTTTTGGTGATACTATTTCATACAGGTGATGCAGCTGAGACCATCCAAATAAGTCCTTGGTCAAGGTTCCGAGTTATTAGTGCTTGCCTGGTGATAAGGATTCCCACCAAAAGATGAAATAAACAGGGCAGGAGAGAAGGTTGTTTCAGGGGACAGGCAGTCAGTGCTGTTCTAGGGGGAAGCTGGTAGAGAAGAGGTCAGTGTTTTCAGATCTTCACTCAGATGCTTTTCCAAATAGGTGTCCCACTTGGCTGGCAGAGAAAATTGGATAGATCCTCCCCAGTCTTGTGAAAACACAGACACCTGGATGCCACCTTCCTGAAGAGAACACCAGCTCAGCCCGTTGTAAACCCAGAACTGAGCATGCACTACATTATCACGTTAAGCTCGTATTTCTCTGGTTTGGCCTCAGATTGTTCTGCCTCGAAGTCTGTGTCAGGGTCCGGGTGGTGGATTTCAATGACAAGAATATAGATGAGGCCTCCAATGGCAGCACCAACCAGAGGGCCCACCACAGGAATCCACCAGAAGTTATTTCCAGCCCTGAAATCAAACAAGAAATTAGTGATATACCGCTTGGCTTTCCTTCTGGTATTACTGCTAATTATTCACTAACCAGCTTGTCTTTCTCATGCTCCTGGCTCCCTTTTAACTCAGCAAGAACTAAATATAAGGGCACTCACTGTAGCTTGGCAACCGTCATCCTAGATTTTCCAGTATACCTGATTTCAGCTGATCTATTCCATTGTCTTATTAGTACTTGTGAGAGAATATGTCCCATTTATTTTCCTTTCAGCCAATATAGTCCCTGAACCCCTGGTCAAAATTGAGGGCATCTAGGGAAAGTTCAGGTCAAATATTCAGGAATTGCCTTTCCCTCATCCTGAAATAATGAGTCCTGGGCATTATGAATGGAGAGGAGATGTGGAGAGACTCCTGGACATCATTATTCTATAAGGGCAATCATAAAATAAACAATGAGGAAATGTTTGTCAATGAATGAACGAATTAAAAAAACTCAAAGGTGGTTTTATGAATTACTAAATATAATTTAATTCAGTGCTTATTTTTTGAGGTTACAGATTAAAGTTACTCTATGATAAGGCTTTTGTGCCATGATTCTTTCTCTCTCCAGAAATCTTCAGTATCAATACATTATATTAAAGGCATAATTCCTGGAGAAAGCAGGTGCCCTTGTGAATTGTCACCAATCTTTTTCTGGAGACGGGAAATCCATTTAAATAACTCTATAGAAAGGACCATGAATGCTCAGAAGCAAGAAAAACTATACAGTATACTGTTTAAGGATATATAAATTTGAGATAAAATTTTAAAAGCAGGAGAATGATGAACAAAAAAATTTAGGATAACGCGGAGGAGGCAGAGGAATCCGAAGGAGCGCACAGATACGCGAGGATTTCACAGTGTTGTATCGGGGAAGGATGCCTGGCTGTTCTTTTTATCGTTATGCTTAATAACTACACATATGTTCCATGGGTCCTTTTGTTTGTATCAAATTTTGATTAGAAAGGATAATAAAGGAAATAAGCACAAAACAAGATGCCTGTCCTAGAATTCGTGAGACCTAGTTCTTATCTCAGCACTGTCTAGAAGGTCTTTGGGCAAGTGTGCCCATCCCTGAGCTTCGTGCTTCCATCTGCGCGGTGGTGCCTTCCACCTGGGTCATCCAAGCACTGCCTTAGATCAGAAATCTTAGATCGTAAATGTAGGCTCCGGGGAAGAGCGCTGAGATTGAGCACAGCAGCCACCAGATGTCACTCTTACTGCATGGGAGAGAGGTCGCTGCACACTGCTGTTCTCACAGCGCCCTTTCCCACGCCCCCAAATCCAGATGGACTTTTCGATGAGAGGTACATGGGCTTTAAAGAACTAGGAGCCTTCTCTTCAGGTAAATACATGAAGCAAGTATAAGCCGCGTTATTTGGTCCATAACTTCCTTTCCTCCGTCTCTGTGTTATGGCGAATCTCTCACTGTCATTTAACAGATTAGGATCCAAGATATGTCCTCCAGCACACGTCCTCCTTTCCTGGCTGGACTTTCTTCCTTTTATCAGAGCTGAATGCCTTGTGCCAGAGATGTGTCATAAATGGAGGAGCTCAGATATGGTTCCCTGCCTGGCTCAGTCTCACGTGTGCACAGGGTCATTTGCACGCTATAATTTTGAGGTTGCCAAGAAAATGTCTGTGTCCATTGCTTAAGGTACCATCATCAGAGATTCATTCCTTTGGATAAACTATTTAAAAAATTAACAACATCTCTGAGATCTTTCATCCATTCAGTCATTAACACCTTAATGTGAATTAGTGGAGAGAACTTGCATAGGAAACATTCTATATTGAAGGGAAAAGCAAGAGTCAGGCAGGGGCCATTGACTCTTGCCCTTGTCAGACCCTCTGGTACCCACTCCCCCAGTCATCCTCAATGCCTGCCATACAGGGGCAAGTGAGGATCCAAGAATAAGGTAGTCTTGGTTTTATCAGAGATCTTGGCTGTGGATCCAAGCTAGGGTAACTACTGAGATGCTTACCTTGGACAGCAAACACTGATAGGATGGGACACTCTAGGGACACTTTGGAGACCTATCACCCCTCAAAGGTTTTCTTGGGAACTTTCTGTGTGAAGATTACCAGCCAGCCTATCTCTTACCTAACTGGTTTCTGCCCCTTCTACTCTCTCCCTTTTAATCCATTTTATGCAATGATGTCAGGTTAATTTTCCTAAATTGAGGTTGTAAACATGTCAAATTTCTGCCCTAAATCCTTTGCTGTTCCCCATCACTTCTAGAACAGGGAGCATCAAAAACCCAAAATTTTCGTTCTGGGAGTCTAGGTCCTCTATGATCTGACAACAGTTGCCCTTTCCAAACTTCTTCATGCGCCCTTCCAGCTGGACTAGACCACTTGTTATTTTAACAATCGGTCTTCATATACAAGATCCTCTCTGCTTGAAATAACCTCTTTGTTCCCTGTTTAAGTATGTCAAAATGCTATAAAATGGCCCTACTTCCACCCCCATCATTCCTAAATTTGGAAACCTTCTCTCAATTTCTGGAGTTAATCAGTCAAATTTCTTTAATGGCACTTGACAGCTTCAACCTTGTGTAGAAGCCTGTGTTAACCCCTCTGAAATAGAACTTAAATAAAAGAGTGAAGGGCAGCAACTGGGTCTTATCATCTTTAGCACAGGGCCTTGAATGAGAGATCAGGTAGCTGTGTGGATGAATAAATGAATGCATGAAGGGAAAAGACTCTTGATGCTAAACAAGGGACATGGAGCTCAGAGTTTGGCATTAGGTTACCCCAGCATTCTCCCACAGACATGGTCTCCCACCATATACTTAACAAAGCAAAGAGAGAATAAGCAAGAACTCTACCTGTTTTAGAACCACCATGACTCTTAGAGCTTTGGGTGAACCACCAAGATGGGCTCAAAGGCAGACCAGATCACCTTGAGGCATCTTTGTTCTAGGGGTCTGTGTGAAGCTAACAGAGGTGACCTGGTGGCGGAGGCAGTGGTCTCCTAGAGTGAAGCTCAGGAAGATGGGATTAAAGGAAACTCATGGGCTAATTCTAGCCTCTGGGAAGAATGAGATCTTTCGGACATATGTTTTTGATTCTCCATTGGAAGACTACAAAGAATCCTTCGTAGTTGGTGACATTTTGTTCAATCTTTTCATGTTCTAGTGGTGATCATTCTGGAACAGAGCTCCCCAACCGTGCACTCTTAACATTTTTGGCCAAATAATTCTTTGTTGTGGGGATCTGTCCTGGGTACTGTAGGATGCTTAGCAGTATCCCTGACTTTTACCCACTAGATGCCAGTAACAACTTCTGCCTCCACCCTCCCCAGTTGTGACAACCAAAAATGCCTCCAGACAAATGTCCCTGGGGACAAAATTGCCTCTAGTTGAGAGACACTGCTCTAGAAAATTCATTGTATTGCTAGTTTCTTAAAGATAGGGAATGTTGCTTGATCTTCTTTGTATCCTCATCTCCTAGGACATGTCTGGCACATAGCACTTACCCATTCTTTGATTCAGTAACTTTTATTGGGACTTTCTGTGTGCCAAGCCCCATTCTACTCATGGTGGATACAACAGTGAAAAGCTGTCAAGGTCCCCATCCTCATGATGCTTACACTCTAGGGCTTTCAATGCTGTCTGTAATCTGAGTGGTGTCAGTTATTTTAATAGTTTGTTATTCTTACTGGTGAAAGCAATGCAAACTCTTCCTTAAATAAGTCATCACATGTGTCTGACTATACGTGCTGATCAGCATTTAGGGACACTCAAGTCTTTTGTTCTCACAGCAAACATTAAAATTTGCTCACATATGTTTTTCCTACTTCTCTTTCTCCACGTTAGAGCCCTGTGAGTTCCCTTCTGGGATGCAGGAATGGATGCAGTGAATGGATGGGACGGGCCACTGTGACTTTATGAGGAGAACATGGGAAGGAAATAATGGGCAAAGTTTGTCCTGGGAGCTTGGTACCAACTTGGTACCAACTTGGTACCAAGTTGGCATATTTCCTCAGCACATTCTGAGGTAGAAAGCATGGGGTCTTGCCATTTCCTGTGCACAGACTGTCTTTTATATCTGTTCTGCCAGGAATCTCTTACTCATACCTCAAGACCCAAGCCAGCTCTCACTTCTTTGGTGGTGCCTTCTCTGACTTCCCCAGGCAGAGCTAGACACTCCCGTGTCTGTGTTCCCTCAGCACTTTGTTTTAGGGGTTGCTAGATCACTTATTACATTGCTCAAGGCTAGTGTCTTAGCTGAGTTTGAAATTGCCTTACGTAGCACAGTGACTATAGTATAGACAATACTCAATGAAGATCTGTTGAATAGTGAATGAATGAATGAAGCATAACTAGCCTGGTTCACTAGAAAGAGCCCTGTAGTAGTATCAGATGTAAATTCCAGTCTTAACTTTGTCATAAAGTGAACCTGTAGACAAGTTATACAACTAAAATATTCACATAAAACCATATACCAACTGAGGAATTATTATTATTATATAGGACAGGCCTATCCCTTTTGAGTTTACCTAGAGCCTCTGTCTCTTTGTCTCTCTCTCTTTCACTGTCTTTCTGTATCTGTGTCTGTCTCTCTATTTCTTCATCTTTCCCTCTCTCGTACACACCCCCTGCCCTAAATCACCAATCACCAGTGAAAAGTTTCACGCTGATGACCAGAGTATGCACTTCACCTCCATCCTCCCACCTGAACTCTCCTGGATCTCCAAGTCAAAGCACAGCTCTCCCTGATAAGGCGCAGAATGAATCTTTCTCTCCTCCCACCGTTGTTACTTACGTGAAGACCTCAAACCCCCATCCTGCCAAAGCAGTGAAAAATCTGGGACCCAGGTCTCGAGCCGGGTTCATGGCACAGCCACTGTTCAGTCCCAAAGAGGAAGCAATGACGACAATCAGGAGGCCGATGACAATGGGCTCTAGGCCTTTGGGGACTCGCATGTTTCTGGAGTCAAAAATGGCGAAGATGATCATGAGGAGGAACATGGTGGCCACTACCTGGGGAGGGAGAAAATGTGCAAGGGGTTAGCTGATAGTCTGCCCACTTGCCCACCTCAGAATTCACTCCTTCTCGTTAAAACAAACCTAGTAATAACTAACATACACTGGGTGAGGACACTGTGCCAGGCACTCTTCTTATCACAGCAATCCTAGACGTGGTGCTAATAGCACCCTCCTTTACAGATTAGTTACCTACCCAAGGCCACACACACAGTCAGTGGCAGGCAGGTATGGACCCAGAGGGTTCAGCTCTGGAGACTGGTAGCTTGACTATGCTGTCCTGCTAGCTACTACCCAGTTAAACAGAAAGGCAAGCTGCAGGCTGGAGAAATGAATCAAAGGGCTCATTCAAATTGGCGAGAAAAGCAATGTCAGACATCAACAGATAAACAGCCAAAGGAAACAAACTGAAAATTCATAAAAGAAAAATAGAATTAAGAAACAAATAATTGAGAAAAACTGATTTGTAATGAAAAAATGCAAACAATACCAAAGTTAGGGAAATGATACCAGTTCTCTCAGGCTTTTCTAGCAGAACTAAACACATACCACACTTCCGAAAGGAAATTCAGCAGTAATTTATCAATATGCATTAAAAAAAAAAAACACATAAAGTAATTTATTCAATTTGACCCAGCTGGATATTTGAGAACCATTCCATCGAAATAATCTAAAATATGGAAAAATCATAAAACAAACGTGTTCACTTATGAATTATTTATAGTCCTGAAGATCTGGAAGCCACTTAAGTACACATCAATAGAGAAATGGCTAACTAAATTATGGAGTGCCCATTTTATAGGCTATTATATGGCATTAAAACAATAAAAAAGCTATGGGGTCACATTTAAAAGTGCTTATGATATTAAGTGAAAAATTATATGTGCATTATATTTTACATGTAAGCACACACGTAAAAGAAAAAGTGTAAGAGAATATACACATAATGATAACAGGTATTCTGAAGTGGTGGGTTATAGCTGGTGTTTTCCCCACTCTCTATTTTCTAAACATTCCAAACTATTATTTTACTTTAACAGCTAAATGACAGCTACTATTCACTGAAAACTGACTATGTACCAGGTTCTTCACAGGATTTTTCTCATTAGGACTTCATAACAATTTGTGAGATAAGTCGCATTATTATTGTAGGTTTACAGGTGAGGAAATCTGAGTAGAAAGAGGTTAAGAAACTTGCCCAAGGGCACACAGCCCATAAGCAGAAGAGTCAGAATGAGAACCAGGCAACTTCATCATTTCATCTGCTTTCCAAAATGATAAGACAGAAAGAATTTGTATTCAAAGAGAGG
Organism: Diceros bicornis minor; assembly: GCF_020826845.1. NCBI lineage: Eukaryota > Metazoa > Chordata > Mammalia > Perissodactyla > Rhinocerotidae > Diceros > Diceros bicornis. The sequence goes on along the minus strand of NC_080744.1, from coordinate 53,382,008 downwards.
TGTTCTCCCAAGACCTCTTTTCTCTGAAAAGCCTTTCCCCACCCTCCCAGGCAGAGTAGAAGCTTCCTTCTCTGGGCTTCCATTGCATTCTGACTTGGCTTCTATCACAGCCCTTAGCACCCTGTAAGACAGTGATCTGTTTACTTGTCAGATTAAGCACCAGCCCTGAACTCCTTGAAGAAGGAACAGCATGGAGTTTACCTGGCTCAGCAGATGCCAATAAATATTTACCAGCTGAAACAATGATTGTTTATTAATTACATTATGGAATATGCTTGGACAATATTTAGAGCTAAACAATTTAGTGATCTTGAGATAAGGTGACCCAGAAATATGGCTGTGGTGGTCAAGAGTTCTGTTGGGTGTCCACTGACTGATAATTGCCACTTTCCAAGACTCCCCTGAAAGCCTAAAGAATACAGAGCCTTCAGGAATTGCTAATGGTTGGAGCACCAGGGTTTTCTAACATTTATTTTCTCTACTTAGCTACGTATAATAACTGGCTTAAAACCATGGTCTTTAGAGAAACAGCAACCCACTTTGAGATAAGCACACAGTGAGGAGAGCTGAGGAGATGATATGTGGATGAACATCAGGCAAGACATGCTAACCCTCAGTGAGGTTGAACCTTCACTGACCAGAAGACCGAGCAATTTCCTTGTGACTGAGACACCTGGTGAAACATCCTGAGAATAGGAATTGGGAGAACATGTAAAATTCTACAAGATTCCATTAGAAGAACAAAGTTGGGAGGAAGGGAGAAAGAGAAGGAGGGAGAAAGGGCTGACCAAAGGTAGAAAAATGACTATTTGTTGACTGACTACTATGCGCTGGGGATTTTATTGCCATGGTGTATTACTCAGGTATTATTGATGCCATTTATCAGAAGACTGAACTGAGGTTTCAGAAGATTCTGAGTAACTTGTGCAAGGGCAAATGCATGGGAAGAGTCAGGGCTGGGACCAGGCTCCTGGAACACGGCAGAATTCTAAGGCAGGCTCGTGCCATTCTCTTGCCCTTGGAGTGACCCTGTGTCAGGGATGTCCTGGGGCCTGCTAATTATCTGGAGGGGAAAGAAGGAGAAGAGCATTGCTCCAGGACTTAGTGGAGAAGGGCTGTCTCTGGCAGAAAGTATATGGGGCTGGAGTCTTCACTTGCTCCTCACATTCTCAGAACAGCCTGAGAGTATAGGGAGGTGACTGTGGGTCCAAATCACAAGGAACAAAGTCATAGTCCTTTTCTCCAAGGTTTGAGAGAGAAAGTCACATTCTTTCTCTCTTACCTCCAACGGAAAGGACTTGAGTTCACGTGAGAAATCACTAAGGGTCCTTCAACAGCCCTTGACTCCAATCCTATCTTCTTCATTATAATATAAATTGGGCCTGAATCTAATGGAAAATAGGATCCCTGAGAAACCTGTAACTCTTACCCAACCCCAAAGTCCATTCTGAGGCACCCCCTGGGGCCCTTATTGACTCAGAAAATATGCAGCTAATTGCTCTAATCAATGTGTGCATGTAAGGGTTGACAGTTACCACCCTCCCTGTCCTTCCTGACCTGCCTAGGAGAACAGACTCCCGGCACTTTGAAGCTAGACTGTATCACCTGGTCAATCTCTCTCTCTCTCTCTCTCTCTCTCTCTCTCTCTCTCAGTAGAGACCGATGCCCAGGTAAGGAACCCCACCATCTTGCCTTCAGTGATGTCTTTCCCCCTCCTCCTAACCTTCCCTCCTCACATCTTTTTTTTGCGTTGCTGTCCCAAGTTTATGAAACAACTACCCTCCTGCCCCATTCCTTCAAAGGGCACCAGTTTTTCCAAGTTTCCCACTGGCTAATCTAGTCTCCAAGTTGGAAAAACACCTTAAAGGTGACGTATCCCACACTGTCTTCTATCTGGTGTTAGAATCTCCTCGAGAATCCCCCCATTCCCACTTTCTACCCCTAGAGGTTACCCAGACAAGCCTCCAAACCTCTAGTGACTGTTGTCCTGGGGAAACAGGGTCTATATTTAGCCCAGCCCCAATTGCTAGAAAAGTCTTTCTTTTATTGAATATAAATTTATCTCACCATAATTTCATTTATTTATGGACTCATCATTTAATAAATATTTATTGAGTATTTATTATGTACCAAGCATTGTACTTCCACCAAATCTCCATGGGGGGCACATACACCAAGTTTTTGCACTTGACAGCCCTTCAAATCTTTGAAAGCTACTATCGTATCCCATCCCATCCATCCCCCCAACTCCCTTACACACACACCTTCTCCTGAGCAAACATCCCCATTCTCCACTCATTGCTGGGTGACATCATTACCTTTTTGGTTCCTCTCCTTTGGTTGCATGCTCCCTAGAAGTGTGACATTTGGAAATGAGTTTAATACTCCCAGGATAGAGTAGAGGAAGACCCTCAACTACTTCATTTGAATACTGTGCTCTATTTTTGCAGATTATGATAACATTCCTTTTTCTAGCAGCTACATCTCTCTGTATCTTTTCCACTGAAACTTTTTCTATCATCCCATCTTTGTTCCAAATTACTAATGTGGCCCTTAGAGTTCACTTTCTTGTCTAATTATATTCAGTTTTGCATTGTTCCTCTTGTTCTTATATGATCATTTTGTTCTTCAACTAGATTCTAAATCCTGGGCAGATTCTATTTACAATGCATTTTCTTCATATTATTCATTTTATCCTTACAAGTAATCTGATAAGTCCTAATATTATCCCCATTTCACAAATGAAAAACCTGAGACGCTAAAAGTCCAGTAATTTACTGAAGTTACACAGGGAGTTGTGGGCAGGACTCTTATTTTAATTCAGGCACTCAGACTCTAAATCTTGGATCTTTACAACTCACATTTACTTCTCCCTCAAGCTCCAGACACAGGGCTGAGCACATAAAGAGTGCTCTATGAAAACTTGTTGCCTGTTTGGTTTATTGATCAAAAATCTGAAGACATAGTTTCTTCATCCATCTGTTAAATGGAGATAAGCAGAGTTGGCAAACTGGAAGATCCATTTTATACACATGCCCACTCTAACCTGCCCCACTGTATAAGTCCTAATCACAAGAGAAGATCTTAGAGTTGCTAGAGAAGATGACTGTCCTTCCTCCCTCCCTCCCTCCCTCCCTTCCTGCCTTCCTTCTTTTGCCTTAACCAAGCAGCCTTCCTGGGATACAGTAAGGGAGGAAGAGTCTGTTGGGTTGACAATGTTGATCCTTCCACAAACTGACCAGAATCATTGTGCTATTGGCTACACTACAAATGCTTAGATACAGTTTGTTTAAACGTCAGTAAAGCAGAGACGCTTCTGTCTACCTTGAGAGTTTGGATAAACCTGTGCACATGGGGAGACACAGAGAACCCATGATACTCCAGCCTCAATGATCACACTCCACAGTCCTTGAACTGAGATCAAAACGTCTTTTCTGGTGGCCTCCACATTTAGGTAATGTGCACAAAAGACACAATAATAGTGAAGCAAACCTCATTTGCCCCTACAGCAGTTGAAATATCCACTCTTTTCTAGACCTCAACTGATGTAAAACAAGTATTAAAAAAGAGACAACAGGCCCAAAATGGGGTCACTTGTGCTAAGCCCAAGACTTCATACCTAACCTAAATGTAGTTTTAGCCTTTCCCAGGAATGTGAACCTCACCAGTCAGTCTGGAATTATCTGGTCAGCACTAGTGAGGTAATCTGCCTGATAGACCCCTGTCGCCCTCAAAGGAAGGTGACCTTGCCTATGACAATTCACTCTTCACTAGTAACTTCCTTGTTCCACCTCCTTCTGCCTATAAAGCCTTCCATTTTGTACAGCTCTTTGGACCTCTTTTATATTTGCTAGCTAGGATTCTGCCCAATTCATGAATCGTTGAATAAAGCCAATAAGATCTTTAAAATTTACTCACTTGAATTTTTTTTTTAACACAAGTGTATGTATTAAAGAGGAAGCAGAAAACTTTCTTAATGGTGTCAATTTCAGCAAAGGCAATATTTGTCAAGAAAGCTTGGGTTATGCCTAGCGACCTCTGACTTTGGAAACACAGCCTTTCCTTTCTGAAAGGCCTGCAATGCCCCTTTGCATTCCCCTCTTAGATTATGTCTTTTCACCAAAGTTAGATCTGTGTTGAATGTACACTTACTTGATCTGCAAATGCATTCGCCAGAGACAAATATGGAGCTGGATATGTTGCAAAAATGTGTGCTGTTGCATTTTCTCCCACGATGAGCAGTTTTCCACCAGCAAAGGACATAAGTCCATCTATGGAAGACAGAGCTCTGGCATGTTAGTGTACTCTGGGAAGGAATGAGGGACTCGTGTGCCAGGTCTTGCGCTAAAGAACCACAGTCAAATACTCAGGTTCAGTGTGGCAGATCCATATCATTTGCCTCTCTTCGCTTCATAGTATGGTAGTTTTAGAAATGCCCAGAGAAATCCCAGGATGGTGGGTCAAAGGTAGAAAGCCCTGGCTGCCCTTGATGGTTCACTCTAAACTTGAGCCAAATCCTTAGCCAGTGAGTCCTGGGAACCAATCTTCTTTGGGGGGTATTCTTGGAATTTTTGAGATTGACTGAAAGCCAAAGTGGAGCTTGGACTTACTTTAGGCAGAATTCCCAGAGGGTTCTCAGTAACCCCTAACACCAGTCCAGAATTTGAGCATGTCATGGTACAGTGCAGATGACCTTAGGGCAAGGAAGACAGCAGTCCCCCACACAGCCAGTGCTGACCCCAAGTCTCTCTTGCCACAGCAGCTGGCTTTCTGAGTCTCTGGTCTGGTCTTGAATTCCCCTGTAGTCTTCTTAGGCTCTAATTCTCAGAAAGACACTGTGGGAAGAGGCCTCTTTCCGTAATGTATTTCTTTAAGGCTTGGTTCATAAATTCTAGCTCCTAAGGCCTTCAGTTTGAGAAGTCATTGTGTATTGAGACTTACCTTGGGTTAGCCAGAAGGAACTACCTTAACAGTTGATTTCATGGAACGCCAATATTTTCAGTTTGAAGGGCCTTGGAAGTCATCTAGTTCAATTCCCTCATTTTCCAGAGGAGGAAACCAATAAAGTCAGATGACTTATTTAAATCACACAGCTACTTATTTAGTTCACACAGAACCAAAGTCTGGGTCTTTGATTGTCGGGACAGTGTTTTGCCCCCAGGACTGTTGCAGAACAGAAGCCCTGGCTGTTGGGCAGAAGGGGGAAGAGGTTCCCCACATAGCCCGTTTCTCTGCTGGGCCTCTTCCTTCGAAGACTATGTTCCACATTCCTTCTCTAAATACTTACTCGTCATAGCCTTTGCCACCAGTCAAAGCCTCCTCTCTCAGCCAAATAAGAGAAAGCCACTGGCCTATTGCTTATTTTGTATATGTTCACACTGTAGTGCTGGTTTGGCCTAAAGATAGACTTCCTTTAAGTTCTGCTACCCATTTAAGTTGTGACCATTTTCATTAAGAGGTTTCATGAACTTACCCTAAGGATAATGTTGGCCCTATTATTTAGAAACTAGAACTCTTAGAACTGTCTATGAATTGTAGAATTCTTTTCTTGCCTTATCTCACCTCTTCCTACCAAGTAATTCTGACTTTCAAATTATGCCCAGCTCTCCCTAACCTCCGGACTCAGGGGCCCTACTCACCATAGTAAATGCCAAAGAGAGTTGCTGCCCCTGCAAAAGCTCCCAAGAACTGGGCTCCCACATAAAAAGGAAATTTGTACCATTTCATCCTTCCAAAGAGACACATTGCAAAAGTCACAGCCGGGTTTATGTGGCCACCTGCAAGGAAGAAAAGATGATTAGTAATGTCAGAGGGCAGGCCAGGGAGAATTATTATGAAGGAAACCTTACGTAGATACCTCAGCAGAACTCAGTCTTCTAGGTAGAGAACTGTACGTGAGGAGACAGAGGCTTGTATGTGGGTGTGTTTGAGTGGGCAGGAAGGGAGGGCTAATAATCTTCATGGCATCATTAGACATTGTTTAGGAAGTTTAGTCTTCTGAAAAGGGAGTCAGACATAGAAAGAAACTTGTACTCAAGTGGTTCATTTTCTTACTCTCTTTCTTTCTTTATCTATCTGTCTGTCTGTCTGTCTATCTATCTATCTATCTATCTCTCTATCTATCTCTCTAATCTATCTATCTATCATCTATCTACTGGGTTTTATCGATCTATAAAGCAATAACCCCAAAGAGATTGATGTAAATTGTTAATTTCAATATATTTTTTTAAAAGTCACTAGCAGTTCCTTAGTCCATGTCCAGAGGACATAAAAACAATCTTAGGACTGAAAAGAGACGCCTCTTTAAGGGGGAATGATCCTTGGTAGGTGGGCTGTGCCTCTCACTGGGGTAAGCAGCTCAGTTTATTTTGAGGTGATCACAGTGTCTGAGTGGATTCTCCACAATTCCTCTGCATAAACAGTGTATTTTTCTCACATCCAGAAATGTAGCAACACTTCCATCACCACAACCTCATCTATGGCTAGAGAAATCAGCCTCTTTGATTCTTATGTAGCCACAAGATCAGATAGAGGGTTTGCTCTGTGGTAGGTCACTAACATCCCCAGCTGGCTTGGCTAGTAACAACAATATGGATTGAACACTTGGCAGACGCTATCACTGGGGTATTACATGCACTTAATCCTTGTAAGAACCCAGCGAGATGAGTTCTACTCCAGTTAACTGGTGAGGAAACTGAGGCACAGAAGAAAGCTATGCTTTTCTTGAGTCTCTAAGCCATAGTGGGCTTGCAGCTGCGAGGTTCTGGCTGCTGGCAAAACCACAAGAATCCTTTCTTCCCCTGCTCCTGCCACTCAGGGGCTTATATGAGCGAGAAAATTCCAATATATCAAAGTATAAATGACTTCCTGAAGCCTTACACACAGGTCAACTGTTTTGTTTTACTTTTGAATCCAAGAGAGCCACAATTCTGGTGACTAGCAGGAGTGTGGCTTACAAGGAAAGCTGGAAACAGGGGTTAGGAGAAGGGAGCATACACGGTGGTGGAAAGTTCCTGAAGTCAACCCTGTTCCTATGCACCCAAAGGATGGTTGGAGAGCAGCCACAACCTAGCCAGTCCAGAGGGACTCATTGTGAAAGGACAAGGGGACATAAGAAATCACCTCCTCAGAGATACCTCCCCTCATGCAAGTTCACCAATCGAAGAGTTATTTGTTTAGCAAGCTCCTGTTCCGAAATAAAACTTCCTGTAGATAGGTTTATGCTTTTGAGCCCCTCATAAGCACCCTGAGGCAGGAACTATTAATCACCTTGGACTTCACCTGTTGCAAGGCCCTTCATAGGTGTTCAAGATTTGAAAGTTGAAGAAATAAGTAGTCAGAGGCCTTTATTCAGAGAGCTCAGACTACAAAGATCTACAGAGAGAGAAAGTTGTTTGGGCGACACAGAGGGTGTGTCTGTGAGGGTGCTTTGCAAAGCAATGAGGAAAATTTCTCCTTGCAGAGATGAATGGTTGCCCTGGCTTAGTGGAAGGAAAAAGCAGAGCAGTGTAGTGGAAAGAACATGAGTGCTGGAGTCAGAGGGGTGCACTTGGCCCTTGTCTCAGCCCAGCCAAGGTTGTTGTGAAGATCAGCTTATTTACATAAAGAGCCCGGGGGTGCAACCAGAGTCAAGGAGGCCTGAGATGAAAGCCTTATGTGAGCAGGGTGAACATTTTCAAGGTTCTCTTCTGGACAAGTCCCCTCCTCCCCACTACCTACAGACGATTCTGTGATAGAGATAACCTTAGTATTTTATTTGTCATTAAGCAAAGCTATTTTGCTTTTCCAGGGAATTTGTATTACTTATGAAATGCTACATCAAAAGCAACCACCATAGTCTAGGTATGAGTATGCAGTGTAAACACTTCGTGGGGGACGCCACACAATTAGGGCACTGTGGGTTCTGATTGGCGGGTTGGATTGCCAGCCCACTGGCGTGTTCGCAAGGGAGCCAGGTGCAGTAACTTCCCTGCAGTCAGGGCATGTTTTATAGCTCAAAACCACAAGTCAGCTGACCTCACCAGTCTGTGACCACAAAATGGGATCCCATTTATGTTTATGCCCGATATACGTTAGTTGTTTCTGGAATCCTCAAAGAGGGCCTCACATGTGCCCACAAACCAGTATCCTAGCTGCAGCCACCATGAGAAAGTCACCTCCCACCCACAGTCTTTCTCTCCTATTCCTGTGGCTGCTGAAGCCAATACTGACGTTGGTGTGGATGTCATTGGTGGGCCATTGTGTTGTCTTGGCCTGTTCTCAAAGCCACCAGTCCTCAGGGAACCTGAACAGCACTAGATTCCAAACAGAGATGGGGAGATAAACTCTCTTTCCAACCCAATGCTAACTTTTATCAACCAAGCTCAGACACCGTTCTACTTGTGTTTTGGGGTCTCACCCTCTTGTAAACAATCTGGTCAGCTCCTGACCCTTACCCAGAAACAAGCTCTAGTGAAAACAGTCCTGTCAGTTCTGTCCCTCACCCCTCTGAGCACAGGGGCTTAACCCCAGTCCAGGGCCAGATGGGAAGGCTCCACCTCCTCCCTCTAGCTATGTTGGTAGGATCTGGGAACGATTTATCTTAAGCAAATATTTGACAATGTTCAATTTAGGGTGTTATGCAAGCGAAATACTCCAAAACCACATCTCCAGCTAAAATAATAGCTGAGAATATGCCCACATTTATAGTGCATGGTTTGTGGAAATCACACTTCTGTAAATGTAGTGGGAGCATGTAGTGGGTGGCAGCGGAGCATCCCGCATGCTTGCTCTAAGCCAGGACTGTGTTCTGCGTCTGGTGTCAGGTCCGCACTGTAATTAGGCCTTGGTACAGTCCAGCAGTCCCCTGGTTATTCTGATGCCCTAGGAAGGGAGTACGGTGCTGGGGTCACAGCAAAGGCTTGACAAGAGTGTGAACAGATACACTGCTCTTGCCAAACAAATCACATACTATACAGTCATCTGTAACCCGGACTGCCCCAGGATCTGAGTCCGACTGTGATATGGAAAAGGTGCCAGCCAGCAAATGACTGTTCCAGGTGCCCAGCCCAAAGAGGCTCCCAGGGAGTCTGAGCAATCATTCTTCAGGGCTCCGATGACAGCATTTGTCACCAGGCCAGCCAGCTTAACTGCAGGGTCCTCCGGCAGGACTCTTCTGCCCAAAGGCCCTGCCTGGAATGCCCTTCTCATAATAGACCATTCGAAATATTGTGTAATATTGGGGACATGAGCTTTGCAGTCACATAGATCTGGGTCAAATCTTTGCTCTGCCTCTTTGGTAAAGAGGGACTTTTTGTCCCGATGACAGCTGTGGGACTTCCAGCAATTTATTTAATCCCACGTAGCTCCAGTTTTCTCTGTAAAATGGAGACAATAATACCCGCCTCTGAGTGCTGCTGTAGAGGAGAGACGAGATGAAGTATGTGCAGCACCAGCAGTGTCCAGCATCACCAAGAGTCTTGCCTTAGACTTTCAAGCACCCAGACCAGGTTGCTGAAAGATTCCGAGTGCCTTTGGGAACTGGATCATTTCCACATCAACTTCTTCCTAAGTTTCCAGACTGCATTAAATATCATCATTTCATTTTGCTTCTCAGAACCTTGAGAATGGCTTCTCATCAACCCACCTCAGGGCAGAAATAGACCAAGACCTTTCGGATCAGACCTGCACTTCCGTGAAAGGACTAGCCATTTTGCAATGACCTAGACTCTCTCTGATGGCTGCGGATCGAGGTCCAGGGACTCACCTCTGTTGCAGTGATCTTCACTGGGCTATTCACAGAGTATCTGGGAAACAGTTTCCCAACATGGGGTAGAACAAGTAAAAGATCATTTTGACAGATGAAGAATATGATGCAGTGGTCAGATTTAGGAATCAGCCAGTTCTGAGTTCTAACCCCCATCTCTGTCTCTTGCTAAATGTTGCCTTTGCCCAAGTCACTAACTATTTGCTGGCCATTTTAATATATCATCTATAAAAACAGAAGCAAATACATATTCCTGCAGGAGTGATATCTGAATAAACTAAAGACTGGAGAGCAGCCAGCACTATTCTAGCACACTGCAATGAGTTAATAGTCCCCATTATTATTTCTATTGCTTACCAGAGACACCTCCGGTCACATAAATGGCCATTACAACTGCTGATGCAAATCCAACATTGACAGTGACAATTCCTCCAAAATGTCCTCGACTGAGGATAGCTTGGGCAACAGAGCCACATCCAAGGACCTAGAATGAGAAGAAACTCAACAAGTAAGTGGCACTGGCCACTGTTAAAGATAATGGATAGTCACAATAACAAGAAATATTTTTTAAGCAAAGTCCGTGGATTGGGCTCTCTCAGGCTTCATACCAATCAAATTATAATGATCCACCTGCATACAGATAGCAAAATGGCGGTCCCGAAACTGCATCTGGCTTACGGGTGAGTTTTGCTGGGCCTGCACAGTGTTAAAATTTTGCCTACATTTATAATTTCGGTCTTGTCACATAATGATCCAGGTTTCTGGCTTTTATTTTAAATTAAACTTTTTATTTTGAGATAATTGTAGATTCACATGAGGTTGTGAGAAGTGACGCAGAAAGATCCCATGTACCTTTTACCCGTTGGTTCCTTTTCATCAGTCAGAACATCTAGCAACCCACAGGAAAATAACTTCCTGGAGCAAAGTAGCAGGTGGCTGCTCCCCTTTAAACAGAGCATGTGCTCTCCCAAATGGCTCACTTTGCTTCGCTTCACTCATTTAGGTCTCCCTTCTGGCCCCTGTGGCATTTGGGTTTGAGATCCCTGCTCTAGAGGCTCCAGTATACACTAGATGAGACTCACAAACAATCACACACACATCCTACAAGTGGAAGGGCCATTTGTACCATATGCAGGGCCATTAGAAAGAGTGTGATGTGCAAGAAAACAAAGGAAACTGTGTGGGGGTAGAATTGGCAATCAAGCCCTCCTCATCCCCATGTCTTTTCTCCCTGGTGAGACTGTAGTTTCCTGGAGAGCAGAGGCTGCCAAATTTACTGCTTCTTGCATTTCCTATGGCACCAAGCACAATGCACAGCTGCACAGCTGTACAATGAAGGTGAAGTATGAGAGTGAGCCTTCGACAATATTCAGCTGGTGTAGGATGTTTTGGAGAATAGAATCAGTGTTCAGAAAGGTTTGGAATAAATATATTATGTTCTGTCCACTCAACAGAATACTATGCAGTCATAAAATAGAATGAGGAAGGTCTGTGTGTACCAAAGTAGAAAGATCCCCAAGGTATATTATTAAATTTAAAAAAGATGCAGAGCAGTGTTACAGTACACTGCCAATTGTATTAAAAATACATTATATATATTTCTTTTTATATGCATGGGCTATCTCCATGAATGCACAAGCAGTCGAAAGTGGAGTTGGACCCTGTAGGAGGAAACTTGATGGCCAGTACAGGTACTGAAAGAAAACTTTTCAGTGTGCGTGTGTGTGTGTGTGTGTGTGTGTGTGTGTATTTTTTTTTTTTAACCAAGTATCTTAGTTCATTTGGGCTGCTATAACAAAATACCACAGACTGGGTAGCCTATAAACAACAGAGATTTATTTCTCACAGTTCTGGAGGCTGGAAGTCCAAGTTCAGGGTGCCAGCCTGGTCAGGTGAGGGCCCTCTTCCGGGTTGCAGATTGCTCTCTGTGTCCCTACATGGTGGAAGGGGTGAGCTAGCTCTCTGGGATGTCTTTTATGAGGGCACTGATCTCATTCATGAGGGTTCTGCCCTCACGACCTAATCACCTCCCACGGGGCCTACTTCCTAATACCATCACCGTGAGCATTAGGTTTTTAACAAATGAATTTTGGGGGAGACACAAACATTCAGACGATAGCATCATGTATTTCCTAATTGTTAAAAAATGGGTCCCATATATTCACTGAACAACCAATTGAAAACATTTAATTACGATCCATTAAAGAGCCATCTGGTGAAGGAAGGTTATTGGGAAAGACGGAACTGTTGCAGACAAGTTTGGTAGGAAAATAACAAGGCAACAAATGACCATCAGCCATGGTCATGCTGTGGTTTACAGACCTCGTGCGGTCCTGGAGGAGTAAGTTCTGGACTGTAAAATTGTTAGGTCATTACTCTTTGTGTGTCCAACTGGCCGAACTTTTTCTAGAATACAGAGTCCTGTTTGGGTTTCATTGCAACAGACCAACCAACTCGAGGGAGAGCTCAGCACCAAGTAATGAATATTATTTAAGGGTGTATGAGGAAAGATTTCAGAAAGAAGTATATTTAAGAAAAAAGAAATTAAGAATGTGAACGCTTCTTTTCAGGAAGGAAGTCACCAGCTATTGTGTCTCTTCACAAAGGGATGAAAGGGAAGTCTGAAACTGAAATACGAGCGCTTGCACATAAACAATTTCCTGGTAGTGATGAATTAATTCTAAAGAGCTCTCCCAGGGCGCATTTGTGAGGTCTTCCAGAGACATATAATTTACAAACAAGGGATATTTAATATATATAGAATGATTTTGGTTTACTCCTTCCTGAAGACAGAGAAATTACCTAGATGATCTTTTAAGATCCCCTCCAGTCCCCAGTTCTAAGCTATATTGACTTGTCTTAGTTCTAACTGCTAGACAGCAGGGAGAAGTAGGCAGGCTTGACATCTCGAGGGAAGCACTCCACATCACACGCACACGGCTCTCTTGACTCTAATCACAGCCTTGGCTCCAGACCCTACACTGAGCACTAAATAAAGCTGCAGCAGGAACATGTTCCCTTCTCCCTTTTCAAAAAAATCCCCTGGGTCCATTGCATAGCCTACCAACTTCACCTAGACTTGACATTTTTTTTTCTAGAATCCCTACCCATTATAATAACTGTCAGAATTAAAACCACATTGGTATCTTTCTTTCTTTTTTTAATTTAGAGCCAAATAAATGCCCTGGGCACAAGCTAACCGGCATCTTGATAGCATCTTCTGAAAAAAAGAAAAAAATATTACTGAGATGACCTGATTTAGACAACCAGGAGGTTAGAAGAAATGCATCCAGACACAAGCCAGTCCTGAGCTATTACTGCTTTCTGAATAAGCATCTTCTCTCTTTTATGGTTTGATGTGCATGATGCACTTGTGCTAGTCCAGAGGGGTCACAAAAACTTTAAATGGCCTGAGTGGACCCAGGGAGGCCTCTGTCCTGTAAAATTTCACTATGATTAATACTCTCCTCTTCCACCCTAGATGCTGAATTTGCTTTTTTGTTCTTTTCTCGGGAAGGTAATCGATGCTGTGCACTGCAGGAAAGGAAGGACTTCCTTCCTTTGTGAGGACTTCCGTTACCCTCAGCAGAAATCGCTACTCAGAAGATTTCAGCCCAGATTTACATCATTGCTTCTTAATTTTTAAGTACATTTATTATAGCCTGAAAAGCAATGAGGAAGACAGGTAAACTGCCTACTAGTATCTTCCCTCGCCTGACTCCTTCCACCCACATTCACAGCACCAGGGAAGCAGATCTTAGATATTCGAAAGTATCATGGTCTGATTGCTAGGAAATTGGTCCTCCACTCTAGTTTCCTTCTTCTGTGTTCCCAGTGTAAGTTTTTTCCTTAAAAGATGAGAGAACTGTTCTTTATGGTATTACTGATAAAATTTCCAATATGATTCCGTGCTCTAACCTTTAAGAACCACTAACTGTTCCTCTTCTTAGACACAGAAAGAGCCTAATATCATATGCATCCTGTCTCAATTTTCCTGGTGTCCCGTTCTAGAAAGCTTTTTGGGACTCATCACCCTTTCATATTCTTCTCACCAAATCTACCCTCTCTTCTCTGAAATTCAACTGTACTGTCTATAGTATACAATTAGTACTTAGTTGTTTTCCAAGATCCTGATCTTAATTTTCTTACCTAGAAAACAATCTCTAAAATTCCTTCCCATACTAACAGCCAATAATATGCTGATCTATTCTGTTTTATTCTGTTCCCTTGGGTGTTGTGTTTCTCACATCCACCACCCTCTCCTCCTCTGCAGGCCGTCTACAGACCTTCAAGGTCTCTTCCACCTTCTTGTCAGGATCCAGCACCTGCTCAATCTAGGCTGCTTTCTCCAGCAGTTAGTAAAATCACAAAACCGTGTAGGGGAGGGAGGGTACTACAAAGCCATGGACCTAGTCTTCGCTGTGCCCCCAAAGCTCTTCATTCTTCTCTCATTCATATTCTCCCAACAGTGTCACCAAGCCTTCTCTTCTCTCATCAGCTGAAGGCACCCAACCCCTTTCTGCAAATAATGCCACCTTCTCCTTGTCTTGGCACCTATAAGTGGGCTTGAAGATAAATGGCAATTCAGAATATCACATAAGCATTGTGTTCCAGTTACTCAGTGCTACGTAACTACCCCCAAAGTTAGTAGCTTAAAATGATAACATTTATTTTGCTTGTGAATATGCAATTTGGGCAAGGTTTGGCAGGGTATCTTATCTCTGCTCCATTTGGTGTCAAATGTGATGGTTCAAAAAGTTGGAGGATTGCAATTATCTGAAGGCTCACACATTCACATGTATAGTGGTTGATGCTGGCTGTCAGCCAATGCCTTAGCTGGGGAGTTAGCCAACACAAATGGCCTTTCGGTGGGGCTTAGCTTCTTCACAACATGGTTGCTGAGTTCCAAGGGTGAGTACCATATAGGCTCCAGAACCATCATTCTTAAACCCTGCAGCACACTACCTCTCAGCATAGCACTATGTTGGTTCTAAACTCAATAGCACACAAACTACAACATCCTAAATAGGTGTTAACCTGGCCCACGTTGATTACCTTTAGGGATAGGGAGCTCATTACCACATCAGGCAGCTTGTTCTATACATTTTTGGTGTTCTAGTGATTGGGAAAGCCTTCCTTATAGGAAGTTGGAGTCTTCTTTCCTGTAACTTTTGCCGTTAGCTCCTGGCCCACTCTTGGGACCATGGAGAAGCTTCTTTCACATACCAAGCATTCCAATGAGTGGAGGGAGCATAATGTCCTCCCTGAGTTCTTTTCTCCTAGATATCTGTCCCCTCATCTTTGATCCCCGGGGCTTCTCAGATTCTCATCGAGTCTCACCTGGATAAGCTCTAGGTTGTCAGCATCCCTCTTAAAACACAGACCCCAGAAATGGACACAATCCTCCCATACTTATGCATCATATTATGACGTGGTAATTAATCACTTACCTTCTGCTCGTTGCTTCTATTGCCATCTAGTGGGGCACTTAGCCACAGGATGTAATTGAACTGTTCCTGTATCTATGCCTACTTTCCCCAATTTTATAAGAAGATACTCAAGATCAAGTATTAAACTCCTTTGTCTCTGTAATAGCATGTAGTATATTGAAGGCAATTAAATAACCAGATCCCAGGTGTTATTTCCAGGTATGACAGTTGGTGTCTGTGTAAATGAACATGTTACTTTTCAGTCTCAGCTTGTTCATCTATTGAAGGGAATAATAATACCTGCCAGTCTGTTGAGTAAAGGTTCAGATGGGGGAACATTAATGAAGGCACTATTTCAACAACAAAGAGCAATAATAACTGCAGCTATTATTGCTTTTAGTATAAACTCGAAAGGAAAACCCCAATTCAGAGTGAATAAGTTAAGACAAACGGATTCATGATCTTAACCACTAACTCACTGTCTGGCAATAAAAACAGGAGAGAAAACACATCTATGACAGATTTTTGAAATAGTTACTGTTTCATTCCTAGTCATGTGATCAAAATCCACAGGGAGTGGGAAGCTGCAAGACCCACAAGTTGTTTTGTCTTTCTCCAAAGACGAGTCATTTCATAGTTGGTGAGGTTTATTGCTTTTGGTAGGAAAGCAACACTAGAAAAGAGGAGAGAGTACATACTGTTGTTGTTATCAGGTTCCATGCATGGCAGAAGCAGGAGAAAGAATTTCAATGGAAAAGAAAAAGACACTTGAAAGGCAGAATTCCTACAAAAGATTGATTGCTGAGTGAGGTACCCCCATATCCTTCCCAATCACCCAGGCCAAACATTCTGGAATCATTTGGTATTCCTTCCCCTTCTCTCCCTTGGCCACCCATAGCCAATCACACCCAAATCTTGCTTAGCCTTCTTCTGCAGCCTCCAACCAGTATCCCATCTCCAGTGTCTCCCCCTCCAGTGTCTCCCATGCCAGGTGAAGCACAACTTATACACTGCCCCTCCATTGCTCAGGAAGTGCCAGCACAAACTCCTCAATCTGGTACGGAGGGCTCTCCAGTGCCTTGCCTCATGATCTCCTGCCACTTTTGCCCAGTATTCTTCAGCATAAATCTTCTGCGTCAGCCAGGCTGGCATCCTAATCACTTTGAGTCTTCTGAGCTCATTACACTCATTCCCACCTCTACACACCAGCTCACGCTATATCCTTTCCCTGCACCTTCTCCAACCAAACCCAATCTATTCTTAACGCTGAGCTAAAATCCTACCTTTCCCGTAGGGCTTTCTCTGATGACTTAAGCCCTCAGAGGCCTCCTCTGCTTCTTCTATCATGTCTTTACCATGTCATTTCATTATATTCCACCTTGCCTTGTGCCACCCCACCAAGACCATAATGTCCACCAGAGCAACTCATGCTTCTTTATATTCCATGCTCAAACAATAGATGATGGAAGATATTAAAATATCTAAACACAAGTAGGAAACAAATCCTGTGTAAATGCATTTTCAAGAGAAAGAGATCGTTTGGGAGTAGGATGTGAAAAGCAGGAGGTGTAATTTCTAAGAAGTATCAGCTGGGACTGCTGGGAAGTTCCCAGTTGAGCCATGACCCTTATGATGGGCTAATTACTGGACACAATAATAACAATACAAACTCAATAATAAAACCTAATGTGATGAAGTGATTATTGTGAACTGAAATGCTGAGGATGGGGAGAAAGAATAACAAACCCACAGATTTTATTTCATTTGACCCCTCTCAAATCTCTTGCACATCCTTTAAAGTGTAAACCAAGATATTCCTAGCACAGTACGTGGTACATAACAGACACTCAGTAAATATTTGTTCAGTGAATATGTAAAAACTGAGCCCTTTCAGAAAAGCAGTAGTTAATGAAGGTTAGGAATTCCTTAGTACAATGTTTGCAAATGCATGCAATCTACAGCCAAGGATCACCAGGGAACGTTGCAATTATTGCAAGGGGTCTGTAATTTTTTGTGCACATCAATTTTGTCCAGAGAAGAGAAAAATAACATGTCTTGTATCTACCTTTTTTGGTTCAGTATTTTCAGAATTAATGGACACTAAAAGAACAGTCTCTATCCTATGGAGTTCTCGAAACTTTCTGAAGTTGAGAGGAGCTCCCTGGGAAACGCTGTCATGGACTTTGGAATAAAGACTGTGTGAGATGTGTACTGTCTTTACTCATCTGTTGCAGGTAGTGAGAATAAAGGAATACAAATACCAGCTCCTGTCTATTTGGTGTGAGCTTTGCGCCAGGTTCCACGCTAAGTGTCTTACCTGTATTGCCTCATCATTATCCCATTATTAACTTATGATCACTCTGGGAGGGAAGTATTATTATCTCCATTTCATGATGAGGAAATGAGGCTGAGAAAGCCCATGCAATTTGCCTAATGTTACATAATAAAAACAAAGGAGACAGAACCAGGATTTGATTTCAGATCTGTCTTGTCAGAGGCCTGTGCTCTTAACTATTGCACACTGGGTGGAGCAAGAGGTCATTGGAAGCAACCAATGCCCCCAAGAATTCATGGAAATTCTCAGGGAGAACACCGGGGTTCCACAGGATGTGGGACGGGGCACCCGTTTTCCTATCTGCATGTTGAAAGTAAAGGGATGTCTCAGAATGTTGAAGGACTTGGAGACCCCAGGCAGCAGCCATCTGTTACAAATCTACCCATACAATGGCCTCGCTGTAAACCACGTACATCAGTCCGAGGAGAAAGGACTGAGGATGAAGCTCATTTGGGAGCCTCCTTGCATGCCCTGGTCTTTGTGCCAGGACAAGTGGCTTTTCTGGTGACAACAAATGTAGTCACTCTGGTTCAGAAAAATACCCAATACTTGTGCTTTTTCACCAAAGCTTCCCACGACCTAGAGAAAAATCCTTTTCAGCCCCATTTCCCTTCCTTTCTCGGAGATCAACAAGATACATAGGTGATTAAGTACAGCTTTTTCAATTTATGCAAAACCTATTTTATTGGTTTCTATTTGCTTTATTTCTAGCTCTCCTTACATTGACAACTTCCACCAGATGACCAAGGGCTCACCAGGGGAAAACCAGACCTGAAGGCAGAATTAAACCCTTTCCTCTCCTGTTCTGTCTTGCTATCTCCTTTCCTCATGGTGTCTCCCAATCTTGTGGTCATCAGCAGAAGGCACACTCATTCCCCTAACACTGATCAAACCTGCCTAACACTGGGCATGAGTGCGCTGAGACAATGGTTGGGCAGGCCTTTTCCACACTGATGAACCACACCCATGAGCCACACAGATTTCTTGTGTCACTGGCCAGCATTTGGGGGACTTATTAGCATTCATAGCTATTCTCATCACCAAGACCCTGGAAGTCAAACAATTCCCTCACCCCTGCCTGTGTCCTTAGTACCTTTGGTTGAATCAGAGTCAAAGAAGAAACCCCAGTGGCCATTCTAAAATCCCCCAATACCTCCAAAGCTCACTGGCTAGTATTTATTGTTGTTCTTTTAAAAACTTTCATAGGAAGACTAATATCCTCTTTTAATCCAGGAGTGCCAGTTTGGGGCACGTTTGCTGTGCATCACGTGGGCAGCAACAATGCGACCCAAGACCATGAGTCATGTTGACTGTTTTTCTTGTACGTTGCTGCAGGTCGGCTTGGAAATAGGTAAGGAACGTATTTTAAACAAAAAATATCCTCCAGTAAACAACCTGTCATTCAATGATGCAAATGTTCATAAGACATAATTCAACATTAAAAGAGGATATCTTGGCAATACTTGTATTTTAAACAAACTGATTTGTATATACGTGTGTGTGTGTGTGTGTCAGATATGTATCACACAGACACACACACACAAATATATATACATGCTATAAATACCCTCATTTAGTCTTCATAATAACCTGAGGGGGAGGAAAAGTCTGCTGTTTTATCTAAAGTTACCTTGGGATAAAGAAATTAAGTAACTTACCTGAGGACATACAGCTGGTGAAAAGCTCTTTTTGAACCTAAAATTAATGTTTGTGTCTAAAGTTTGTGTTCCTTCACTTACACTAAACTGCCCTCAACTGTGCTGCAGCCAAGTAAGCAATTTGTCCAGATTTGTGCTTTAGAAGTCATTCAAAAAGTCAAATTATAGGAAACTAAGATCCCCAAATCTACAAGTACCTCTAAATGGGATTTGGCATTCACTCAGCCATTCCCTCCTTCCTTCCTTCATTCCTCCATGTGTATGTACATTTGAAAGTTCTAAGTGTCTGGTGGTAGCAGGAGTGCAAACAGTCAGACCCAGGTCCTCTGAGACCTCACGGATCAGTAGGAGAGGGAAGATGGCTAATAGCTGGTAAGAATCACAAGAAAAATAGGGAGGAAGAGATGAACTGCCATTTAATGTTATAAGCTTGTTTTTAATGAATGGCTTAAGCATTTATGCCTAGAGAAAGTATACATGGAGATGCAGTTTTGTAATTCAGCCTTACTAACTAAATGATGGCCATTTTGATATTTAAGTCTCCCCAAATTCTTGGAATCATTTGATAAATATCCAAAATTATTGAATCACCTGATATAATATATTAAATCTGAGATGTATTAATATAATCACATGAGTGTATAACAGATTGGCCTAATGAGGAACCAGATTAAGATGATTTGAGATCAAGATTCTCTTCTGATATTGCCTGAAATAAAAATGGTTTTCACACTATTGCCTCAACCAGTTTAACCAGGTGGTAGGATGGGAAAAGAAAGAACCACAATCTTGCACACAGGAATTTGACTTCCAATAGCCAGGCCTCCGGTAAACAGATGATGTTGAACAGAAGGCGTAGACCCTCACGATCTCTCCATTTACCCTTTACTGGTGAGAAAATTTTGTCTTTGTAGAATGTGGTTAAGGACACCTTCAGAGCAGAGTCACAAACTGGTAGTCCATGGCTGAGGATGGCCTATGAGTAGGATTGACCCATAGATGTCTTGTTTGACTCACATGGTAATTTTTTTTCAATTTTGGAAAATGTTGCCAGTATTTAAAAATGGAAAAATTACACATAGAACTCTGTATTTCTGACCATTCTTGAAAAATTGGAAAATCTGATAAAGGCTTAGCCCATTCCTGCTCAGTCGTAGTGGAGAGGGTCTGGATAGGAGATGCCCCTAAGATAGGGCATACACTGTCCACTTCCCCCCAACCCCACCAGGTCCGCTTCGCTTATATGTAACATGCCTGGTTGCAATAGGCTTTGGGGATATTCACTCCCCTCTTAAGAGAAACCCATTTAGCTTTTGGTGCCAGTGACTTCCTGGCCCCACAATACCATGGTTATAAGATACTTGGGCTGAGATGCAGCACAGCCTCCCAGTTCCTGGAGGAAGGATCTGTGGCTACCTTCAAATGAAGGTCTGGCCACAGGCAAAACTTTACCTAAGGTGGTGGAGATAGAGAGACCAAAAAACACAGTCCCCATCCTTGAGAAGGACTTTGGGGCTTGCCAGAGGTCCCCTTCCTCTGGTAAACATTTTGCTTTTTGTAATTGGAGAGGAAGGAGAACAAACGCCAATCTGTCAGTACAGCTTTCTCTGCAAACCGTGGCCCTCCAGGCCATGCTGTAGGTATGTGTTACCCGAAGTCCACATCCTACTCCACCTGTCTACATATACCTATTTAGTTTATGTGACCATATCCACTGGAACATGTAATGATAATAGTAACAACAGCAATAACAACTAATATTTATTGAGTCCTTTTCATGAACTAAGCACGTTTCACACATTAGCCCATTAATCCTCATAACGACCCCGTGAGTTAGGTTCTCTTATTGTCTCCGTTTTACAAATAGGGAAATGAAGCTTAAAGAGGTTAAGAGGTCAAGAGAATTTCTCACATTCACATGGGTAGTAAGTGATGGGGCTCGGGTCTGACTGCACATAATTTTGACAGCTGGAGGGGTGAACAAGCAAACATTTATAGCATGTACTCCGTGGGCCAGGCACTCTCACGTATATTGCATCCATTATTCCTCCCAATACTGAATCCCCATTTAAAAAGTGGAAGACTGGACAACTTGACAAAATTCATACAGCTAACAAGTGGCAGAATCCGAATCTGGAGCCAGGTTTTCTGTTTCCCAGCTCTGTATTTCTCCTCTGACAACTGCTGCTGTCTCGGTGGGTCTACTTGTTCCCTTTATTAGGACAGAATGCATATTCATGCATGGCTTTCCAGTCAGTTAGTTTTCCAATTGAAAATAAAACTTTCTCAGTCATAACAAAGATAGTCACAAAGAACCAAGACTGAAACCTGGACGTTCTGGTTAAAAATAAAGTATGTGGTGACATACAGCCTGAGGGAAAATCAGGAGGACGTCAATTACCCCTCGAGAACCAGTTGTACTTGAAAAGAGATGATATTAGGCCAGGCTCATAAAAAGAAGAATCTGAGATTTGAGAACCAGGTGAATGGGCAAATGGCCAACCAAGAGACTACTAAGACCCGACTTGGACCTCAGAAATGAAAGGTGGTTTTTGCTGTTGGTTAGTGAAATACCAGCGGCATAGCTTTCAGCATCACAGCAACACGCAGCTGCCACAGGATGACAATCAACAGATGGGTGGTGTGGTTCCCTGACTGGGAAATGAACCCAGACCATGGTGGTGAGAGCACCAAATCTTAACCACCACACCACTAGGGCTAGCAGTTAGAAAACTGTTTAAACTCCATTATTTCTGCTAGGCTGAAAAAGAACAATGCTGTCCTTTTCTGACCTATGCCAGACATTCACATCCCTCAACTCATCCCAAATAATGCTAACTTGGACAAGAATCTGATCATAATCCCAGGGCCAGGGTAAGAAACTAAGCATTTACTTATTAAGGTGTGTGTATGCATATGAAGATAACCATGGGTCTGAGTGTGCTGGGTGTGGATGGGGGTTGCTGAGGACAGTTCTCTCTTAGTCAAGTGGCCAAACAATGTCAAGTATACCTCGAGTCACTCTCAATCTGGAAGATCCCTGAAGATGGAGATGTTCTGGGGGCTGGTTTGTTTCTTAGATTCATTCCAGGGCCTGCAATTCCCTAAGTATGTTCCATAGATCATCAGTTCCATAAGATGCTCCTCAAAAAAAAGGGATTTGTGGTCAAGTAAGTCTGAGGCCAGCTATACATTCCAGTCTCCTCTTAGAAAATCACAGTGAACGTTAAAGGCTCTGATAATTCCTGCAGTTGAGAAAACTACTTATCTTGATTTAAACCAGTGTTTCTTAAGCATATTTGGGAAGGATAGCATATTTTCTTTCACTTAATTCTTATTTGCATTTCATGGAACTAGTGTTCTTCAGAACACATTTTGAGCCACTCTCTAAAACACTTGGAAGAGACAAATTCCACTCAGTGAGCTCTTTTATGGAGAGAAGGAAGGTGAAGAAAATATACACGAACCTGTAAAATTTTTTAAAATACAAAGAATATACAGCAAAATATAATAAAATCATCTCTTTATCACTCTAGCTTTCATATTTTATTCTCCACAGATAACTAGTATCAATACTTTCTGGTATATTCTGTCAAAAATACATGATGTGTGTGTGTGTGTGTGTGTGTGTGTGTGTGTTTATGCAAATAGGAGTATCTTATACATACCATCTTCAGCCTGCTTTTTCAATTTAACAGTTTAGAGAGTCTATCCATATCAGCATATAAAGATTGGCTTCATTATCTTTAACAGCTACACAAGAGTCCATTGCATGGATACACCCCAATTTCTTTAACCATTCACCTATTGATAGAAGCATAGGTTTCTGGGAGGTTTCCTCCTAAGAAAGTCTAAACTTTCAAACAGAGACTAAGGTATGTGGGCTGATTCTAGGCTGAGAGGGACTAGGCCCTCAAGTCCTTTTCGGTCTTGACTGGCCATCCCAGGCCTGTGTCCTAGCATGATCAGCCAATCTATCAAGATGGATAAGGGAGCAGCACATTTCATTGGCATATTTTCTCTGAAAGCATTTGCAGTCCTACCTCAGACATGAAATAAGGTGCTCACTAGATGTAGAGAGTAGCCTTCACTGCTGCGCTGTGTAGCATTTTGATCAGTTCTATTGGTTATCTCACTTTTCTGAGGCTTCTCTTCCTCACACTCCTTCACTTTATGCCATATCTTCATCATAAGGCTGATGAGTAAAGAAGAGCCAACTTCTGTTCTCATTACTATGTTCCCCTTTCTGGTCAATTAATGAGAACATGTTGCAATGGACTTTGTCACTAAAGAAAAACTAACCAAACCCACTTCTGGAAAGTAGAAAACAAAAAACTTCCCCTTTGAAAATCAATGACAATAGCTAGTTTTCTGGGTCAAAACGAAAACTCAGGGATCAAAAGCACAGTTCTCTTGGGCACAATCAAGTTTGGCTTTAGGAGTCTGCAGCCCTTAGATCAGCGACCCAGAACAGACTTTTCTCTCCAGGTTCTTTGGAACTCTGAAATTTCCCACACTAGTCTGGCCCTTCATATCTACAGCCGATGAGAGGAAGCCTGCAGGAAAGCCTTCCTTCAGCTGATACTGACTCAGGGTCTAAGGACTTGAAGAGAACAAGCCTCATCTGAAGAAAGTATGGGATTTCCTAGTGATTTACGATCACACAACCCATGTGGGAGAAAGAGAGCAGAGAGTCATTCTTTTGGGAGAGAGGTCTTCAACCTAGCACATGCATTCATCAATCTTTTCTTTTCAGTTTTCCACTTCACAATAATCAGTTCTGGTTGTTGATATACCTGGGCAACCTAGCAGAAGCAAATGCAAACCTGTTTTGAAGAACAAATCCAAGGTTCAGGCCATATGGAATTCTCACACTGAAAAATAAATCTTCCAGAAGAGCTTATGCTACAAATTTACAAAATACTAAAGGAAATGTTCCTTTGTGAATGAGAGTGGGTAGATAAAATAAGCAGGATGATTAGCTCTCCCAAAACTTGAGATGACAGAATAATCATAAAATATCATAAATATATTAGACTTCAGTGAGTTAAAGAGATAAAAGAAATAAACACATAAGAAGAGAAAAGAAAAGCAATTAGGAAAAAGAACCTAATAGAACTTCTAGAAATGAAAACATGTTAATGAAACTAAAAACATAATGAATTTGTTAAACAGAAGATTAGATACAACTAAGTAGGGAATTACTGAATTGGAAGATAGATTTGAGACAGCTACACAAAATTCAGCATGGAGAGATTAAGAGATAGAAATATGAAAGAATGGTTAAGAGACATAAGGAAAAAAGTGAGAGGGTCAAGTGTATATACAAATATAATATAACAGGAGTTCTAAAAGGAGAAAATAGAGAGACTGGGGGAGAGGAAAGGCAATAAAGCTGAAAGAATTTCCCAGAACTGATGAAAATTACAAATCTTTATATTAAAGATGAACAATGAATCCTGAGCACTACAAATAAAATAAGTTCACCCCTAGTCATAATATAGTGAAGTTTCAGGGGAAAAAAAGAGAGAAACTCTTAATAGTAACCAGAGAAACACAGATTATTAAGGACAAAAATTAGAACAACAGACTTGTCAACAGCAACAATAGAGAGGTTGAGACGGCACCTGCAAAATGCCAAGCAAAAACAATCAATCTAAAATTTATCAGCCAATTTATCATTGAACCTTGAGGGTGAAATAAAGGCATATTTAGGCAAAGACTGAGAAAATTTATCCCTCACATACTCTTCCTGAAAAATTTTCTAAAGAACTTACTGCACAAAGGAGATTGCACCTAAAAGAAAGTAGCAGATGTATGCAGTAATGAATAGCAAATAGATTGGTACATAACAGTAAATTTAAATAAGTGTTTACTATTAAAAACACTTAGAATAATAATGAAGGTAGAATTTAACTATTACATAATAATGACATGTAAGATGGAGTGGCTGATTACAATTAGGATATTTTAAAGTTTTTGTGTTGTTCAGAAGGAAAGAGATGCTGATTCACTTTAAACTTTTTAACTCAACAATACATTTTTCTTTTTTTTTTCTTTTTTTTTTATGAGAGATCAGCCCTGAGCTAACATCCGTGCTAATCCTCCTCTTTTAGCTGAGGAAGATTGGCTCTGAGCTAACATCTATTGCCAATCCTCCTCCTTTTTTTTAGCTTCCCCAAAGTCCCAGTAGATAGTTGTATGTCATCGTTGCACATCCTTCTAGTTGCTGTATGTGGGACGCGGCCTCAGCATGGCCAGAGAAGCGGTGCGTCGGTGCGCACCCAGGATCCGAACCCCGGCCGCCAGTAGCAGAGCCGCGCACTTAACCGCTAAGCCACCGGGCCAGCCCAACAATACATTTTTTAAAAGATGTAAGGGTAAACACTCAAGGAATAGAAAGAGCTAGTAGAGGAGAAATAAAGAAAACTAATGGACTCAATGGCAGGATATGAGAAAGGTCGAAGGAGAAACAACTGAGTGGACAACAAAGAAACCACATGAAAGATTAAAAAGAGGATGGGGCCGTCCCAGTGGCGTAGCGGTTAAGTTCACTCCCTCCGCTTCGGCAGCCTGGGGTTCTCAGGTTCGGATACTGGGCACAGACCTACACACCGCTCATCAAGCCATGCTGTGGCGGCATCCCATATAAAGTAGAGGCAGATGGGCACTGATGTTAGCCCAGGGCCAATCTTCCTCAGCAAAACAAGGAGGATTGGCAACAGATGTTAGCTCAAGGCTAATCTTCCTCAAAGAAAAAGAAAATTAAAAAGAGGACATCACCTAATGTACAGTAGAGATTTTAAAAACCATCAGCAAATACTATGAAAAATCCTTTCAAAATTATTGCTTTCACTGTTAATTCGAAAGTATTAACCGTTTTGAAACACTAAATTTGAAAACATAAATAGAGTACAGTTCCCAGAAAGAAATATAAAAATTGCCAAGATGGAATTAACAAGAGAAAATCTAAATTAGACCTGTAACTTTTAGAGAAATCTTCTCTGGCACACACCTTTCTTTCTCCACACCCTTTTTCAGGACACGTGCTAAGTAATCTTCAAGAAACAGATAATCCTCATTTTATACCAAGTGTCCCAGAAAATATAAAAAGAGAGAAAGAACTCCAATTCATCTCAGGGGGCTAATATGAACTGGTAATAAAACTAGACAAGGACAACATAATAACAAGAAATTATAGCCCAAATCCTTAATAAAACATTGCAAACTAAATGCTGCATGACTAGGTGGGGATTAATCTCAGGAATGTAAGGATGATTTAATGACACAAATATTTTTCAATGTAATTTTCTTCATCAACAGATAAAAAGGGAAACTCATATGCTTATCTCAATAGATGTAGAAAAGGTATTTTTTAAAAACTCAACAATAATTGTTAGTGAAAGTTTTAGTAAATGAGGAATAGACAGACATTTCCTTACTCAAATCAAGAGTGTCTACCAAAAACCTACAAGAATTATCACATTTAATGGTAAAACATTAGAAGCAGATTCTTTAAAGTAGGGAATAAAACAAGAGTGCCACAATTATAGCTTCTAATAATATAGTACAAGAAGTTTTAACCATGATAATAACACAATAAGAAGAAACTAAATAAGTTTCAGAAAGAAAGAAAATAAAAACTCTATATTCTCAGGAAAAAAATATCTTCTGTGTCATCACAGTCCAATAGATCATTTTGCAGTGAAAGAAAAGTTCTATATCTGTGTTGTCCAATATGGTAGCCTGTAGTCATATATGCATCTTGAGGGCTTTAAATAGGACTAGTAAGACTGAGGAACTAAAGTTTTAATTTATTTAAGTTTAATTTTAACTTAAGTAGCCACATATGGTTGTGGCTATCAGATTTGACAGCCCTAATCTACACAGAATATCCAAGATAAGCTGTAAATTCATTTGAATTAATAAGTGAATTACCAAGTTTGCTGAATACAAGATCAGCAAACAAAAATCAATGTCGTTCCTAAACCCTAATTAGAAAACATAATTTTAAAAAGGTACCATTCACAATAGTAATAATAACCTAAGGTACCTAGAAATATATCAAACAAAGATATATATGACTAACACAAAGTAAATTATAAAACTTTAAAAAGAAATATAAAAGCAGATCTACAAATGAATAACTAATCACAAATAAGAGTCAATGTTTTAAAGATATCAGTTCTATTCAGAATAACATATAAACTCAATGCAGTTCCGGTCAAAACCCCTACAGGGTATTTATGGAACTCAATAAACTGATCCTAAAATTCATGTGGAAGAATAAAAGCCTAAAAATAGCCAAGACAATATTGAAAAAATAATAAGGCAGGAAAATGCCAGATAATAAAAATTATTTGGAAAGTGATTATAACAAAAATATGTGACATTTGTGCAGGTTTGGAGAGAGAGATCAATGGAACTGAATAAAGTCTAAATATCAACTATATATATATATATGAACTGGTGTATGATAGAGATGTCATCACAATCAGTAGAGAGAGGATAAACTGGTCAAAAATGGTACTGGAACAACTGGCTATCCTTCCAGATATAGATAAAAGACACCTACTCTACATTATATGCCAGAATTAACTCTAATGACTTAAAGACCTAAATATGAAAAGCAAAATATTAAACTGTAATAAGAAAACACAAAATATCTTTACTGTCTGGATTTTAAATAAATACCAATGTCCTGTAACCAAAGAAAAAGTAAACAAAAAAACCCCACAAAACAAAAAAACCACAAAATGTGTAGAGGATATGAACAGGCAATTTACAGAAGAGGAAATCTAGTTTCAGTAAACATGAAAAGATGATCAACTACACCGGGAATTCATTAACACTACTAGTGAAATTCTATTTCCTATATGTCAAGTGGACAAAAATATAAAAGTTGGATAATATCAAGGGTCAGTGAGTACGTGGAAAACGGGAACTCATATGTTACTGCTGGTGTTATTAATTTGAAGCCGCTTTGGAGAGCAATTTTCCGATACATACAAAGTTGAAGATACACATGCGCCAGGGCCACCAAACCCACTTCTAAGTATATACTCAGGAGAAGCTCTGGAACATGTGTACAAGGAGACAAGCACAAAGATGTTCATTGCAGCAGTGTTGGTAATTACGAAAAACTGCAAACAACATAATGGTTTATGTGGGGAATGGATATATAAACCTGCCATACCACACAACAGTTAAAATGAATTATCTACGTCTACATGTTCCCAAATAGATAAATCTCAAAAAGAGTCTTTGGGGGAAAATCTCAAATTGTAGAAGGTATGCAAGTTATGAAGCCATGTTTGTAAATTTTTAAAACGTGCTAAACAGTGACATATATTGTTATGGGGAACAGTGTAAAAGTTCAAAAGCATACACAAGAATGATAACTCCAGCAAGATGAAGACAAACCAGAGATTTGATTGTAATCTCAGCTCCACCATACACTTGCCTGTGGGCAAGTTGCTTAATCATACTAACCCTTAATTTCCTCATCTGTAAAACAGGAACAATTCTCTTATCTCATGAGATTTTCAAGGATTAATGAGTGTCTGGGTATAGGATATTCTCAGTAAATGTTAACCTCCTTCACTGTCTTTTGTCCCCATCATTGTCTTTGGCAGGAGAGAACCACAAGTCTTTAACTTCCTGCTTCAGTCCCCTTTACATCTCGCTGAAGATATAGGGCAAGAATCCACACGGAACCCTCCATGTTTAGCTCCTCCACTCATTCAGATTTAAAATCTTGGACTTTCTTACAGCGACAGAACACCCAAGTACAGAAGTGCAGATCCATGAAAGGCTGAGTACAGGACATAAATCTTAAGTAAATAACAAGAAACAGATGGGATTGATGGTGGGCATTCTCTCTGATGTCCTGCTGCGGTAGAAAGAGCATTTGACAGAATTCTGTGAGCATGTGGGTCTCTGTTCCTTCATCTGAGAGACATAGGGACCAGACAACAGAGACCACTTCATTCCGAAGCCAGTGTGTGAAGACCTAAGGATGGCAGACCCCTCCAAGGCTCCAGCAGACAAGCCATTCGTGGCCAGAATCAGCCAGGGCACTGCTCACAGCAGAGGCTTCTGGCCTATCATCTTTCAGCAAACTGACAGCTGTGGTCCTCTGGGACCCTCGTCCTAAACATCCCAGGCTTGGAGTGGGGCACGTCTGTGCAAAGCAATAAACTCAAACCAAGCAGAGAAGAAACAGCTAGAGGGCTGGGGACTGTTGAGCCAGAAAGCAAGAGAGAGGAATTATGGGATCTCTTGAGGCCCACTTCCTTGTGGGTCCTCTGCTCTGCCTCTGAGCCACAGGGTGGTCTCAAGGAGAACCCATAAATTAGAAGTACCCGGGGAAAAAGTGCAATGAATGATCAATGTGCTGCCCCACCTCAGAACCCCAGCGTTACAAGAGCCTTGAATGTACTTGGAGGTGGCAAAGAGGTCCAAAAACTCTATGCTAGTAGATCTTCTATAAAATTTCCCTGCCATCATCATGTCTGTTCTATATAATCATCTTTTGACACCTCTAATGTCTAATGTATTTTAGGCTATAAAATTAGTAAAGTTCTCTTGAGCTTTCATGTGAAAGGAGTTAATTCTCACCAAATGATGGTGTATCAGGTGTGACTGGAGTCAAGATATCAAGCCCAGCTGTTGCATTCACGGGCTGGGTGACCTTGGGTGAACCTCTTAATTATGTTACACCTGTTTCCCCATCTGGCGAAATGGAGTTGATCCCTTCTCTCTCTCTCTCTCGCCTAGGAAAGATGTAAAGATAAACAGGAATCTACATGAAGGAACACCCTATGCCTTTTGGAGGAAAAGCACAGGGGAACCTGAGGGTCAGCGGGTGCGTATGGCAGGGCAACTGAGCTTCTGAGGATTCAGAGGACACGTGATTGCATCAGCTTCCTCATCAATAAGAAGGGCCAATGACAGCTGTCCCACCCCTATCTCAGAATTGTCCTCCCATTCCTGGGAATTCTAAATAATGTAGTAGACCAAAATTGTCCTGAATCAGCAGACATATTTCATGAACTGGCTTATTTTAAGAACTTTCCTATTTCACTCTAATTGCTGACCATGTATTCTTTTGTTTCAAAGTTCTCTAATATGGAATAGATCTACTCCAAGATCTGAGCACACTGTAATAATAATTTTAAAGCCCTGGAATTTCAATAGTCAGCATATCTGACAACCCACCCAGAATGAAATGATGCACCCGGTGACTCTGACAAGGAGGGAAGTTTGGGCATGAAGCCACGGAGGGAGGCAGGAGCACAGGAAACCCTGCGAGGTCTGAAGTTTCTCACGTAGCATCAGTCTCGCTTCCTCCCTCCCTCCTGCACTGCCCACCCTCCCATGCCCTCCATGTTCTGTGTCTCAGGCCTGTACCCTTTCCGTTTCCGTTTAGGGCACAGGTTGAGGGTATTACTTTTAAAAGAAGTATTTGCATTTTTTCATTCTTAGAGATGCCAAAAGGTAGATCTGTAGCATACAAGTTTGACAGGGTGAGAAAAGAAGTTAAGGTCCTCCCTAATACACAGGTAGATGCTACCCACTCATAAGTCCAGCTCTGGAAGGATGCCCTTACACCACAGGAGGAAATATGGCTGCTTGCCGGGCTGTTCACCTCAGCATCTTCAGTAGGATGAGCTCTGTATCAAAGAATCCTGAAACGTTTGAAGAGAGAAGAGGGTACACAGAATAGTGGGGAGAGAACATAGGTACTACAAGAAATGACTAGAGATCCTGGGAAGTTCAGCCCAAAAAAGAGATTCTAATTCAACACACGTTTATGGGGTCCCATTTACGTAAGTGCAGAGTTTCGTGGCAAATGCGGGGCAAAGGTGTCTGCAAGATGCCCAGGAGGAGACAAAGCAGCTGTTTTCAAATACTACAAAGGACTCTCAAGTAGAAGAGAGGAAGGGGTGGGAAAGGGGAAAGGGAGCTAGCATTTATTTATTTATTTATTTTTTTTTTTTTGAGGAAGATCAGCCCTGAGCTAACATCTGTGCTAATCCTCCTCTTTTTGCTGAGGAAGACCGGCTCTGAGCCAACACCTATTGCCAATCCTCCTCCTTTTTTTCCCCCCCAAAGCCCCAGTAGGTAGTTGTATGTCGTAGCTGCACATCCTGCTAGTTGCTGTATGTGGGATGCGGCCTCAGCATGGCCGGAGAAGCGGTGCGTTGGTGTGCGCCCGGGATTTGAACCCGGGCCGCCAGTAGCGGAACGCGCGCACTTAACCGCTAAGCCTTGGGCCCGGCCCCCCGGGAGCTAGCATTTAATGAGCGTTTCCTATTTTAGGAACTTGACGTGTAGTGTGTATTTAATGTGCATTGAAATCCCCAGACCGTGGGCCCACAAGCAGGGGGCTGAGCAGTCCTCTGTCCTCTATCTTCACCTTACACCTGTCCACCCACGTTGAGCAGTATTTTCTGCTTCGGAGAAAGTAAAGACATTGACTTCAGGGTACAACTAGTGGTCTGGTCTCATCAGGTGCCCACCAGTTAAACTCGCATGCCCACAAGTAAGTGAAGGCTAATGCATGGCTCCAATCTATGGAAATGTTGAAGCAGAGGGAGTCTGATTTCCTCTCTATCAAGGACACTGGTCAAGGGATTCCAGCAATAGGTGGGAAGCGTAGGCTCTAGAATTAGAAAGAATCCCAGTTGTATGCTTTCCTGGTTTTGGCAGTTACTTCATTGCTTTGAGCCCTCATTTCTCCAACTGTTTGTGGGTCATAATAAAACCTTCCTAATGCAGCTATTGTAAGGATGAAACAAACACATATAAAGAAGCTAACATATGATAGGTACTTGATACATGCTCCCTACCTTTGAGGCTCAAGGTTTCTAAACCTCTTCTCTGTGATAAACAAGATGCATTGCAAACCTCCTCCCTGAAGCTAGCAAAGGCAAAAAGGCCTACCACCCCCCTGTCTAAAATGCCAAATTAAAGCTGGCTCTTTGTATTATGGCTTAATTATTGCTGTTTTTAGTTGCAGTTTACAAAGTATTTTTCATGGACCTTCTCTTCCCTTAATGCTACCCGTAGGCCTTATCAGTCATTTATACCACGGTGTGAATGAGTTTGATGTACTTCCTCTAAGAGCCATTTTTGAGAGAAGGGAGAAAAATGGCACCAGATTCCCAGGGTCTGGGGGAAGACCAACTTCACAAATTTGAAGGACTGATGAGTCCTACATATCTTCTGCCGTCTCTTTAATGCCCCCTTTTCCCCACGCCTTAACAACATGCAAAGCTTTTTACAAGAGAAAGCAAGGCCAAATGCACACTTTCTAATAAAGCAGAAACAATTGCTTTGGATAAACTTTGAGCAAAAGCATGTATATTTATTGGTTTAAACACTATTGTGTTCGTGCAGAAACTTCTTGTTTACACATCCCCAAAAAAACCTCAGCAAACCTGAAGATTATAATCACAATTATAGATTTCATCAGGGTTCGCTTTAGAAAAATAAAGGTACAGTATAGATAGAAATCAAACCTTTCAGGAAATGCTTGGCTTTAGGAGAAGGTATAAAGTTTAATTTTTCCAAGTACAATATTAAGATATTACTTCTTTGGCCCCCACCTTGAATACTAGGGCGACACACGCTACTAGCTGCATGAGTAAAAAGAACAGTGAATGGCTGAGAGCAACTTCCACTTACTCACCCCAGACGGGATGGGATTATGAAACAAGTTCTTGTTAAGAAATAAAGAGTTTTAACTTTTTCCGTTGCAAAATGGATTCACTTCCTCCTCTGTGTTTTCTGCAGAGCACTAAGAATTGTGACCAAATTTGCTTCACTTCTCTGGACCTTAAGTCACCCTGGGGCTCAAGTCAGTCTGTGGTGACAACCACCCTCCTCTTTGGGACCAGACTGTCAAGTAAGAGAAACCCGAGGATTTCTGTGGGCGGTTATCCAGCAAGCAGCGACTGGAATCAGAAGAATCATGGGTTTTTATTCTCTCTTTTCCTTAGAGCTCCCCCTAACTAAGTCCCGTGGGTGAAGACAAAGAGTGCAAGAAATTGTCCATAACTCCTTGAAAATACTGGAATGAATCAGGTCAAAAGAGGCTCTCAAAGACCAGAAAACTTATGACTCTCACTCATTGTACACTAGTTCAATTATTTGAGCTCATATTCATTTCTCAATCTTGGCTTATTCTCCTAAATTGATATGTATTTATCCAAAGCAAAGGGCTTTTTAAAATTTATTTATTTATTTTTGTGAGGAAGATCAGCCCTGAGCTAACATCCGTGCTAATCCTCCTCTTTTTGCCCAGGAGACCAGCTCTGAGCCAATCCTCTTTTTTCCCCAAAGCCCCAGTAGATAGTTGTATGTCATAGCTGCACATCCTTCTAGTTGCTGTATGTGGGACGCGGCCTCAGCGTGGCTGGATAAGCTGTACGTCGGTGTGCGCCCGGGATCCAAACCCGGGCCGCCAGCAGCAGAGCGGGCGCACTTAACCGCTAAGCCACGGGGCCAGCCCAGGGCTTTTTTTTTTTTTTTTTTTTTTACTTGTGAGGAAGATCAGCCCTGAGCTAACATCCGTGCAAATCCTCCTCTTTTTGCTGAGGAAGACCGGCTCTGAGCTAACATCTATTGCCAATCCTCCTCCTTTTTTTTTTTTTTTTCCCCAAAGCCCCAGTAGATAGCTATATGTCACAGTTGCACAACCTTCTAGTTGCTGTATGTGGGATGCGGCCTCAGCATGGTCGGAGAAGCGGTGAGTCGGTGCGCGCCTGGGATCCGAACCCCGGGCCGCCAGTAGCAGAGCGCGCGCACTTAACCGCTAAGCCACGGGGCCGGCCCGGGCTTTTTTTTAATTGAGGTATAATTGACATATAACATTATATTAGTGTCAGGTGTACAACATAATGATTTGATATTTGTGTATATTGTGAAATGATCACCACAGTAAGTCTAGTTAACATCCAAACATACGTAGTTATAAAATTTTTTTTTCTTGTGATGAGAGCTTTTAGATCTACTTTTTAGCAACTTTTAAATATGCATTACAGTATTATTAATTGTAGTCACCATGCTGTGTATTACCAAAGAACTTTTAATGTACAAAGTTTATGGGCAATTCTCTATAAACCTAAGAAAAACGAAATTATTTATACCTGGAGTAGGGAATCTTTGAGCAATTTTTTTTTTAAAGCAAGTTAAGGGCCGGCCCTGTGGCTTAGTGATTAAGTGCGCGCGCTCCGCTACTGGCTTCCCAGGTTTGGATCCCCGGCGCGCACGAACAAATCGCTTGTCGGGTCATGCTGAGGCGGCGTCCCACATACAGCAACTAGAAGGATGTGCAGCTATGACATACAACCATCTACTGGGGCTTTGGGGAGAAAAAGAGAAAAAAAAAAAAGGAGGAAGATTGGCAATAGATGTTAGCTTAGGGCAAGTCTTCCTCAGCAAAAAGAAGAGGACTGGCATGAATGTTAGCTCAGGGCTGATCTTTCTCACAAAAAAAATAAATAAATAAAGCAAGTTAAAATCAGTAGTTGCTACATATGGGAATAATTGAACATTTAATTTTCTGTACACAAACGGTCTTGCTCCAGCTAAGAATTCAGGATCCAGAGAATTCTGGAACAGCAGGATGAAAGCCTAGATCCCATGCCACTTAAGTAAACTTTCCAGTCTTTTATTAATAGCTGAGCAAATCTCTGGACAAAATCCTTGAGAGGTGCTTAGAATCAGTCCTTCCTTTATATATAGAAGGTTCTCAAAACTGTCTAATTAAAGATCTTCAGAAATTACCTCGAGTTAAATAGAGGGGAAAAAATGATACAAAACCAAAGCTGGACTCTTGCACAGTACACTATTTCTACCTAGTGCAATTTCTAATGTATTAAAAGTCAAGTGATCTGACAGCACAATCTTTGCAAAGCATTTGTAATAACGAGCTGTTTCTTGCCATCCATATTTATTGACTTTCAATACTTATTTCAAGTGACTGAGTCACCTCTGTGTTTGTGGGAAAAAAGCAGGGTATAAATCAATTAATCAAGAAGAAAAATTCAAATCAATTAATCAATGAGAAAAATTTCTAACGGCTGACTTGAATCACAAACCCATCTCAGAGTCTGAGTAAATCTCTGAAACGAAGAAAGTACTTCACTCCCCTTCGGCTACCCCCATCAACTCTTGTGGATAAATGAAATGAGTAAATGGAAGCCTAATATTGCGGCCACTGAGTAGCTAAACAGCCTGGAAGTAACTTGGTGTTTCTTGGAAGAGATGAATCTAATGATGAACTTAAAGAAAACAAACCAAAACAAAGCTCTCCACTCACAGCTAGATAGATAGGGAGGCATTATTGGGTACGAAATCAGGAAATTAGGAAATACTTACAATCATTATAAACGTGCCCAAGAACTCAGAGAGCGTTTCTTTAGCTAAGCTGCTCTTCAAGACCAATCTCTGCTTGAAGCTTTTCCCCTGTTGTCCCTTCTCAGGCTGCATCTCGGGGCTTCTTCAAGGACCACTCTTCCCACCAATATCTGCTGCTTCTGGTCCCTACCTCACTGGCAAGTGAAGACAGAAGTTTTGACAGCTGCACGCAGATTCCTGGAGATGGCTGGTAAGGTGCTCTGACTGTGCAAATGCTGTCCCGATTAGAGCCTGTGACTTAATCCTCTTCCGGTGAAATTGTCATTCCCTGTTCACTGCTGTTTATCTGAATTATGGAGTTAGAACCTGAAATCCCCAAAACTGTCCTTTTTGTGCCTAGTGGATTAATCATTACCTTTATTCTCAAGGTATTTTTTCTCTGTTGGGTTTTTTTTTTTTCAAGAGATGAGAAAAGAAATGTTGTGCTGGTTGTGTTGCCAAACCACAGCGATGGGCTCCAGTCCAGAAGAGATTTACGTGTTACACAATTGCAGGCTTCTGATTTTTTTTTTCCCCTATTCGGAAGTGGGCGGTTGGGGTGTAGTTTGGAACTGTCAAACAAGGTGTATATACACTGAGTGTAAATATTCTTTACTGAAGGAGCTTTTCATGCAAATTGGAAAACATGAAGAGAATATAGATGTGCTGCTCTGCAAAATTAATCACTCTTGTTTTCCTCCAATATCATTTCAGTGATTTGACGATGCCTTCCTGAGGGTGGTAAGAACCACAGTGCACATTCCAGAGATAGAGAAATTAACATACAGAGAGACCATTGCAAGTTTCACATTGGAATTCTGTAGGACAGAATGGGATCTCCTCCTCAGTTACTGAAGCTGGGCTTCATCTACTGAGAATAGTTTGGGATCCAAGAATCAGAAAGATGGGGAAAGCAACTTGTTGACTTTCTTCTGAAAAAGGATTCCAGTTTGAAAACCAAGTTACTCCCCTTCATTTATCATGAAATATTTAGGCAAAATACACAGAAAATAAACAATAGCAGCTTGAAAGTCTATACCACTTAGAGATCCTTGAGCCAGAAATAGATCAGTCTGAGTCTATGCCACCCCAATTAAACAAGAAAGGAGGTAAATACACCTAAACAAGGCTCCTAGTTATGCCATTTAAGATGAATTAACATCCTCGCAGGCAACAAACTGGGTTCAGGACTAGCTTCTTATCATGTCAAATAGTCAAGCCTTGTTTTTCAAAACTAGTTTGTCTAAGAAATAGAATCCAGCAGTTGTTTTTGAATACCTTTTCAGGAGGCGGGCAGTCATTTCTAGGTGAGGAGGCAGGCAGGAAGGGAGGGAGGAGAGGTCTGGAGAAACAGCTGTTGAGAGTCCATGGGCGAGAGGAGATACCTGATCTGTAGGTGAAATACAGAGTTTAAGGCTAAAGAAGTTGTCACTTGCTTGAGGACACATCATTGCAGAGCC
Source organism: Diceros bicornis minor (assembly GCF_020826845.1). Lineage (NCBI taxonomy): Eukaryota > Metazoa > Chordata > Mammalia > Perissodactyla > Rhinocerotidae > Diceros > Diceros bicornis. The sequence goes on along the minus strand of NC_080744.1, from coordinate 53,344,974 downwards.
AAGACAAGAATGCAGTATTTTGGCTTTAATGCCTGGTTAAGTTATCATGGATACCATTGTCTTGAAGAGTTACTTATGACCACATGATTCCCAAGTCCCAGTGGGTGGACCAGAGAAACAGGACTTTATTGCTGTGACTACAATAAATACCACACAAGGGTGTTCTTTGGGCTCTTCATTCACTCATCTAACAAATATTTATGGCATACTCATTATGTGCCAAACACTGCACTTAGCAAAAGCACAGAGTGTTCTTGTCCTTCCTAGAGCTTAGAGTCTCATAAGAGAGATAGACATGAGTGAAACAATCATGCACACAAACATGAAATCACAATTGAGATGCATGCTTTAAAGACGGGGGACATATTTCTATGAGTGAATATAACAGGGGGATTTCACCTTGTCAGAGAGATCTCTGATGGTTTCTCCAAGGAAATCATGCCTGCACTGAGATCAGAGGAAGTGTAGGGTTAACTACATGAAGTGGGGAAGGAGGTGCATGGAGAAATGCCTTGGGGGTGGGTGTGGGAAGAGTATGATGCTTACTCAAGAATGAAAGAAGCCCACTGTGGCTGCCTCCCAGAGAGAGTGAAGGAGCACAGCATAAAATGATACCGGAGCCGTGGAGGGATCAGATCGTATTGAACCTGTGAATCGTGTTTAGGATTAAAAGCAATCATAAGTCACTGAGGTGGTTTAAGCAAGAACAAGACACCATCAGATTTGAGTTTTAAAAAGATCATCCTGGCTGTGAGGTAGAGAGGGGATTGGAGGGGGCCTAAAGTGGGCATAGATAGACCCATTGGGGGATATTACTGAATTCCGGGACTGGTGGTGGCTTTGACAATGAGAGAAATGGAAGAATTCAAGAGCTCTTTGTGTCTTAAAATTGGAAGGACCTAGTGGACTGCATATGTAGGATGAGGAACAGGGAATCATCAAGGTTGATTGCTGGGTTCCTGGCATATTGGGGAAGGAGATGCTAAGCACTGGGAGAGGAAAGTCTGGAAGAGGACCAGAGTCACAGTGGACATCATGAATTCTGCCAGTGCAGGTTGAGCCTCAGGGGCTCTCTGGTGCTTCTGAGAGATGTCAGGTAGGAAATGATATGGGTCTGGATTCAGAGGAAAGGTCCATGTGCTCAAAGAGGTGATAATTGAAGCCACGAATAAAGATGAGGTTACCTAGGGGGAGAGTTTGAAGAGAGCAGAGGCTGAGCTTTTGGTACTGACTATTTCCTGCTCTGGTAGAGGTGAAGGAAATCTTTATTATTTCTTTTATTCTACCTTCAGATGACAGTCACACTTTTCACCTCCATCGCCATGAATAACTTGTCATCAAACATAACTCACTGACACTCCCCAGCCAGCCACCAAAAAAAATATTCAAAAGCACCCAGAGAAGGTAAGCAATGAATAACATCTCTTCTCCATCTGGGAAGAGATCTTTGCAAAGCACCCTTGTGTCAATGTTCCAATTGGTAGTATGGGGCTTCTTAGTTTCTTTCATTCATTCATCCAGAAAAACATTTTATTGGGTATTTACTACATATTGGACACAGCATTAAGCAGTAGGAATTCAAAAATGAGGAAGAAAGATCTCTACTGTTAAGAAATAATATAATCTATGTGAGAAAGACCTCCAAGTGAATACATCATGTAGTAAAATAGAGGTAGATGCAAAGTACTGAGCCAAAATTCCAGCTATCCCCACATGGACATCTGAGAGGTCACTGCACATTGCCAACATATTGACTCATCCTGCCACCAACAGTTCTAAAATTGTGCTCCCCTTGATGCAGTGCCATGCTGAATCTCCAGAGCTAGCCTACCCAGCTCTTAGAGTTCCCCTTACTCTGTCTCTCCCTGACCCTAACATTCTCTTCTTCTTTATGTCGTTTTGCCTTGAGTAACCATCTTTGTTTCCACTCATGGGAATCAACAAGTCTGGTGTTCATAAAGGTAACCGTCTCACACTGTGATCTCACTTCCCCAGCCTCTTCTACTTTGGCCAACTTTATGTCCACCCTAGTTCAGAAGCCCCTTTGATGGCCATTGTTGAGACTGTGTCACCATCTCCACTTTCAAAGTCCTTTCCACCAAGGCACATCTCACTGACTAAAATTTCAAATTCTCCCATTTCATCCCATCTCTGACTTTCACAAATTTGCTTTACAACTTCCTCATAAATTCCAGTTCCCCAACTCCTCCCTTTCCACCGAGTTCTTGCCTTGTGATTACGCAGGTTGATGATGCACTTATCAGCTTCTCAGGTTCCATTGACCCAGTGACTTTCTTCTACACTCACATTACCAAAGCCCAACTCTGGGTATACCTAGCCATCTATTTTTCTCAAATATTCTCTTCCCAAACTGTTGAATGATGCCTGAGAAATTGTAAATGTATTGATTGATCCTATTTCAGATCATCATGATCTAGCGTCAGTAGTGGCCCCATATCTTTAGTTAATCTTTTATTTCAAAAGTTCAAAGTTTCCAGATTTTATTGTGCATTAGGATCACCCACCTTCAGAGACTATGATTTGGTAGATCTGGGATGGATCCCAGGAATCTCACAAGCATATCTGATAATTCAGATACCATGCCCTATTTCATTCTATGCAGCAGCAGTATAGCGCTTCTATGCCCCTCCAGCTCCTAGTCACAACTCTTCTACTCAGCTGATGATCTTTTGTCCCAATCCATTGGTAAAACAAATGGGTTCATTGGCTATAATACCTTTTGCCTCTCCTCCTCAAAAAGTTGCCCTAACTTTATTTATGTTGTTCTCCTTTCCTTTCCTTACTGTTCTAGTCCCTCTGGGATCCTGGCTGATTAATGTTCTCCTCACCCTCTCAATCTCTTCCCCCCGCTTGGCTTCTTTCCCAGGGCTTACGAACAAACTTAGGTCTTATCTATCCTGAAAAACATTCCTTCAAAGTTCCACCTCAAATTCCATTGTCTTAGTCAACTCAGGCTACTGTAATAAGACCCATAGACTAGGTGGCTTAAATAACAAACATTTAAGTCTCACAGTTCTGCCTGGAACTGTGAGAGGCTGGAAGTCTGAGATGAGGATTCCAGTATGGTCGGGTGAGGGTGAGGGCCCACTTCCTGGCTTGTAGACAGCCACCTTCTCGCTGTATCCTCACATGGCTAAGAGAGAGTTCTGGTCTCTTTATCCCCTTTTAAGGGCACCAGTCCCATCATGGGGACTCCACCCCCATGACTTCATTCAAAACCAATTTCCTCCCAAAGGCCCCGCCTTCAAACACCCCCACATTGGGAATTAGGGCCTCAACAAATGAATTTGTGGGGGACACAAACATTCAGTTCATAGCAACCATTTCATCTCTCTCCTCCACCTTCTTTCTTTTCCATTTGAGGAAGAAATAACCACTTTCTCTTGAGCATAAAATCATATTAAATTGAAAAAAGTAAAAATAATTCAGAAGTATATAAATTAAAACATAAAAATCTCTCATAATCCCAGCCCTCAGAGATAACGACTATTAACAGGTTGGAATATATCCCTCCAGAATTTTTTTCAGTAGATCTAGATCTATTATGATCTGAAAGTCGGATTGTATTATATATACTAGATTAAAGTGTTTTTTCCACTTAAAATATTCTGTTCCTCTTTCTATGCCAATGTATAACTCATCTTTTTAATGACTGCATAATATTCCATTGTGCGAATGTGTCATAATTTAAAGTTCCTTTCGATAGACAATTGGTCGTTTCCAATTTTCCCCATTAAATGAACATCCATATGTATATACTTGTTTCTCTCTTAACACAACTGTCTAGAAGTTGAATTACTGTCAAAGAATATGCATATATAAAGTGTTTTATAAGTACTTATTTCTCCCATTCTCTTCAATACTGGTAATGTAAATCCTTTCAATATTTTCCCAATATAACAATTCAAAAATAATATTGTTTTAGCATGCATTCCTTTGGTTAATGGTGAGATTGACCATCTTTCATATGTTAGCTATTTGTATTTAGTCTTTTATAAATTTTTTATTTATGTCCTTTACCCATTTTTCATCGGTAGCATTTAATTTTTGTTTATTAATTTTTTGTCACTCTTTACAATAGAAGGATATAAATCTGTTATCTATTATATGTGGCAAATCATTTTCCAGTTAATCATTTATCTTTAACTTACAATGTTGGCATTTGGCTACCATATAGAAGTTTAGAAAATTTATGTACTCAAGTCTATAAACCTTTTTGTATATGGTTTCCAAGTTTGATATTTATGCTAAGAAAGATCTGCTCTATCCCAAAATTACAAAAATATTAAACTTTGTCCTAAATTTTGTTCTAGTATTTTCATGATTTTACTTTTCACATTTAAATTTTTAATTTTTCTAGAATATATTTTGATGTATCACATAAGGTAGGACTCTACTATATTTCATAAATATTTTAACAAGTTTTCCAACACTATTTGATTTGAAATTCCACCTCTCCTATATAAAAAATTTCCAGAGCTAAAATTATTATTTTAATTGCTCTAGTCTTGCTATACTTTTTGATGTCTTTCTGGTAGACTAGGTCCCTCCTCATTATTATTGTCAAATATTTGTTAGCTAGGTGAACTTTAGAATCACTTTTTAAGTTCCATCTCCTCCCAACTATAATTAATGAAAAAGCATTAACTTTATGGATAAAGTTATAATATTGAATTTTCTTACTCAGAAATATAATTCCCATCTCACCATTTATTCAAGGCTTTTTTATGTTCTCAAGTAAAATTACATTGCCCGTGACCCCCTCTATCAGCCCTCTCAGATTTCCAAATTTCTCCCTTCAATGGGCCCAGTCCACTTTAAGGGCTCCTCTAATTAGATCAGGCTCCCTCATGATGAAATCTCTTTTATTTAACTCAAAGTCAACTGATTAGGGACCTTAATTATATCTCCAAAATCCCTTCAGCCATGTAACATAACATAATCACAGGAGTGATATCCCATCATATTCACACGTCTGGCTCATACTCAAGGAAAGGGGATTATAGAGAGGGTATACACCAGAAGGTGAGAAACTAGGAGACCATCTTAGAATCCTGCCTACCACACTTCACCTATCAAATTCTGAGAAATGTATGTTCAAATCTTCTCCATGGTAATGATTTTATGAAATTCTTGTATTATTGGAAGTTTCTGCTTAATATATGTCTATACTATGTTGTTTGTGGTGGCTTTGTACTGTGTCAACTTGGCTAGGCTGAATGCATTTCTAAGAATTCTCTTTTCTGTATATATCTGGCTAGAGTGAGCTGCCAGAGAGACTTGCATGCAAGCTGCGGGGGACAGAATTGAAGCAGCAGCCATTTTGTGGCTCACACATGTTGCTGCTTGTCTGCTGGCTCATGGTGTGGGTGTGAGGCAGCGGCCAGACTTGCACCTTCCCCTGAATCCTCCTTCAGCTTCTCTGACTCCTGCACTAGGTGTGTGTGTGTTTAATTCCATGACAAAGTGTCCCGACTTCTGTAGGACATCCATATCTTCGAGGTCAGGGGCAACAAGAACCGACGCAGGTTTCAGCAGGTGTCAGTCTGTCCTCGTGAACTCCTGATTGCACCAGTAGTTTCCAGCTTATTCTTATTCTGCCCCCCCACTTCATCCATCTTCCCTTCCTGACTGCCTGCCCTGTGGACCTCAAGATTCAGCATCAGATTTGAAGGCAACAGTCTTGGAGAAGACCGCTAGACCAGCTCCCACAATTACAGAAGGTCAAATTCCTGTAACAGAGCCCTTTACACATACACACAAGTATTTGTATATGTATATATACATATATATACGCATCATATACATAGCATACATATATACACACACATACATATACACACATATATATGATTCTGCTTCTCTGATTGAACACCAATAAATTGCTTTTTCATAAATTTTCCTGACTATTACAACTTCATGAGTTACATATTTTATCAAAATAAATCATTCTCTTTGAACCATTAAGTGCTTTTTTCTCTTATATTACACTTCATGTGTTGTTAATATTACCACCACTGTCTTTGTATTCGTTTGCTGTCTGTTTGCCCATCCCTCAATTTTCAATCTGTTGAATAAAAATTAGATCTACATTATATTTTACAGTTGATCTTTTATAGTCACTTATTTATTTTATTAGTAAAATTGTATTTTACAAGGAGGAATGCCTTTAGCTATATTCCTGGATTTAATTGACTCTTTACAGTCTACTTAGTTTAATTAGAACTAGATGAATGAAGTCACAGTAAGCAGGTTAATCAGTACATGATTAGTAAATAAGAACTTTTTATTGCAATTATAATTTACAGCTGTCATGTACAAATACAATGTTCAACAACAAACATTTTAATAAATGCTTTTCCTTTAACAACTATTCATATTCTAAATGTTACAAGTCAACAGTCCTTGTAACTTGAAAAGAAACCTCTAAATGTTATAGGAAAGTTTTTTTCCTTTTTAGTAAACAGAAACACCTACCTTCTGAGGACAAGATTTAGATTAAGAACAGATTTCATTTAAATTTTTGCAGCTGGTATGCAACTATTTGCTAGTCTCCCTCTTACCTATGCAAACGAAGGCAGCATGATCTAATACTCTGTAGTCTCAAAATTACTTAGGACGAAGTACCTGTTATTGAAGTTTGTGGTCTCAATTTTAATCAAAGCTGAATTAAACCTATTTGGAACTTGTAATAATTTATTTCTAAAAATCTTTACTGTATTGTTTGTGTGGACAGCTGAAATTGGCTGATCTCCTTATCGTCAGAGTCTTCCTCTCCAGCCCGACCTTTAGACTGTTTTCAGCCATTGTCCTAAAACACAGATCATGTCTCACTTCTCTTTTCAACAAACCGTAGAATAAAGTAAAAACTCCTAGGCTGAGCATTCAAGGTCCTCTGTTGTCAGCAGAGGGGTGGATTTCCTAAACAAGACCCAAAATGCACACACCATAGGAGAAAATGTTGATGTATTTGACTACTAAAATTAAAGAATGTTTGTCAAAAGATAACACAAAGGGAATCAAAAGACATTAGGAAGAAGATATATTCATCACATATAACACACAAAGGGCTACGTCTCATATATGTAAAGCAAAATCAGCAACTCAATGGAAAAATGGGCAAAAGACCTGAAGAAGTACTTCAAAGAAGACCGCCACATGGCCAATAAACATGAAAATATGCTCCACTTGGCTAGTAATTGAACCAATGCAAATTAAAATACCAACGAGATAACATTTCACACCAACCAGATTGGCAAAAACAAATATTACAGTATCCAGGGTCGGCAAGGATTTAGAACCATTACAACACTAAGGCATTGCTGGTGACGGTGTAAATTGGTATAACCTCTTTTGAAACTAAACGCAGTTTGACATTCTCTAATAAATTTGAAGGATGTGTGTGCTTAACGACCCAGCAATTCCACACCCTGGAAAAATTATTGCGTAAGTGTACCTAGAGAAATATACAAAACAGTTCCTAGTAGCACTATTTCTAATAGCAAAATAACTAGAGACAACCCAGATTCTAATCAATAGTTAAATGGATAAATAAACTAAGTTTTTACAATGGAATACCATAGAGCAGTAGAAATTAATGAATTACAATTACATATAGTAACATAAGCGAATCTCAAATAATTAAACAAAAAAATATGTTGGAGAAGAATGCATAAAGAACGATTCCTTTTATGTTAAGGAAAAAAACATACCAAATTGTTCAACATAATTTTAGGGACCAAGCATAGGTGGCAAACCTATGAAGAAATGCAAAAGGATGATGGACGAACAGCTTGCAAGAGTGATTACCTCTGGGGGGGAAGGGAGAAGGAAGGGACTTGAGGGACCACACAGGGAACTGTAAGGTAACGGACCTATTGTTCACCATAAAATGGGAGGTGAGTTCATAGTGTTCATTGTATCATGAATTTTAATACTTTACATTTGTTTTATTAATAAAGAGAAAAAATAAACAAAATTGAAAAATCACAGAAAAAATGAGCTCCCTGCCTCCCTCTGCTCACTGATTCACCCTGCACATCCCTGAGAGAGAAATCTTTTTAAAACACAATTTAGTTACAACATTCCCTTTCCTAAAACTCAATGATTCCCGCTTCTTTAAAGGGTGAAGTCCAAACTCCCTAGACTGATATTCAAGGTCTTCCACCAATCTGGCTCCTCCATACCTGCCCAAATATGTATGTCAATATCCCCCAACATGACACCCTTCATTTCATCCAGAAGGGCCCATATGGATTCCACAAAGTGCCTTGCTCATTTCTGCCTACAAGTCCTTGCTTGTGCTGCTATCTTTTCACCAGGAACGCCTTTCCTCTGCTTCCCTTCCTGTCCAAACCCTACTCACCTCTTCTTTCAATGGCCAAGCCCCCTTTCTAACTTGTTTAGAACCCTTCCCTCACAATTCCATTGAACAGTGAAATCTCCCACAACCAAACGCCTACACCACTCATGGTATGAATGACTCACTTAGCCCTTAATTATATACAGTTTCTTATCTCTTCTTGTCTGTGTGTATGTGTGCATGCTTGTATGTTTTTCTTTCTCCCCCAAACAGATGATACACTCTTCAAAAATAAGAACTATGTTTTATATTTCTTGGTATGGCCTCAAGGGCTTAGCACAGTAAACATTTGTCATACAAATAAACCTTTTCAAAATTTTTTTTATGGCATGGGATACTTTGAAAATGCCTTAAAATAAAATCAAACCTGACAACAGCTTTCAAAATTAATTCTAACGTTAATCTATTGGAGTGTGTCTAGCTTATAGCATGTGCTGTGACATTCAAATTTCCCAGTGGCCCTCCCTCTTCAGAAATATCCTCATTTACATGACATTCTGATATAGCCATTTTTACCCAAGCACCACGGTACAGGGATGTTTTTACATGACCCAAGAAACAAACATTTAAATGTTTAGCTTAAACAAAGTTTACCAGTAATGTGTATAACAGACCCTCCGTCCTATCCCTCCCTCTGTGTCCTCACCCCATCTATTACCCTTGATCAGGGGGCTTTAGGAGTGAGGCAAGGAATGGTGTGTCTTAGAGGTTAATAAGAGGTGGATAAGGCTTTGGGAAAGGATAAGAGAGACTGTAAAGAGCCATATCTAGGTGGTCCTGTCAAATATTCTGCTTCGAAAATATCACCTTATTTTAATGTACTCCATTTTCATGAATTAGGAAAACCTATAAATCTGTCTTTACCGAACACACAAATCATCCCACAATAAAATTATCATCACAGAAGTGTGATTTAATAAATATTTTTGGAGAATCAAGTATAAGAAGAATGCTGGGCATTTTTTAAATAGCTCTTCACAGTTTATCAAGTATTTGCATAAATTATTTGTATCACAAAACAATCATGTAAAGTAAAAGGGACAGATATAAATTGCAATTTCTTGTTACTTGCCTGTCTCTCATACTACACTGTGAATGCCTAGAGGGTTAGAAACCGTGTTGACTGTTAGATACCCAGTACCCGGTGTGCCCATGGCGCATAATCTTTGCATAAACACGTGTTGAGTTAGGAAGTGAAGAGAACTCTCACTTTGCAATTGAGGAAACTAAAGCCCAAGAAAGAGCAATGACCTGTCCAAAACCACGCAGTTAGTGGGAGAGTGAGCATTCAAATCTGAACCTTTGGGCTCTGGATCCAGTGCACCTTCTACTATTGCTCGGACACAATGGAGAAATCCTATTTTGTCACTAACTGAAAGGAGATTATGGCTTATGGATATATTTTTATTCAACCTTTCCTAATTCCTTTATGAGTACACTATTTCATAGACTGAATACATTACACTTGGGAAAAGGGTCTTTCGGTAGAATTGCAGCTCTCTGTGAGAGTGAGGCTGAGGTCAGGTTATGGTCCTGCAAGTGCCCCTTGACCTGGACAGACTCCACAGCCCCAGCCGTGTGCATCTCCCAATCACACACAGCTGATCACATGGACCAGGAATGATCTTGTGCAAATCCACCTCCGAGAACTGCAATAAAACCAAAAGCGTGTGCCCCACTGATAGTGTATTAGCAACAACAACTGTGTATAGGGAAGTTAGTATTATAACCACAACTTCAGTATATCAGGAGCCTCAACTATTCATCAGGTTGGGGATCAGGGTGAGGAGTCACATGTCCCACAAGGACCTCCATTCCTCAGGAAGTCCATACATCCTCCCACTAGCAAAGATGCTGGACCCAATATCCTGAGAAAGGCATAGAAGACTCCCCAAATCTCTTGGCAATTGGGATAGGAGTCCATTGCTTGCTTTTCAAGCTCTGCCAGTGGAAAGCCCCAAACGCCTACTGGTTGCTGTGTAACATAAATAGCCCAGTGTGCTTTCCATACAGTCCTGAGAATCTGGGAATTCCTTCTCGTTCTAGCAAGTAGCTATCACTCTTTCAGTTGGTTATAGCATCAGTCATGTCTATAAAAGCCTTAAATCAGAAAGCTTTCCTTCCAGAAGCTACTCCACAAGTTGCAATTCTAACTGCTCCTTTAAGCACAGAGGGCACAAAAATCTGTTTTTAGAGCTCTTTTCAAGGTAGCTCTCTTCTCCTAACTTCATATTTGTTGTAGCACAATGGGGAGACACAGCAATGGTTTCTGATGCATTTCTCAGTAAATGGCAAAGTAAAGAGATTAAGAAAAAGGTGACCTTCACCTTATCCTTAGAGAAGACACGACATCCTAACCTAAAGAACAGGCTGGAACTCTCCATAGACTTCTAGGAGAAGTCTGCCCGTGAGACACTGAGGCAGCAGGCAAGGTAAGTTTCCCTCATCTGCTGAATTCACTAAGGTTTTATTATTATTATAATTTTTAAAAATTTAACCTATTAGCTGGTGAAAAATATATTACAACGACCTCTAGAAATTTTAAAACCAAATCACATAGTTTTTAAAAGCCCATTATTTAGGAACTCAATGGAGAATATGCCACTGGCAACAAAACCTTCGTCCTTGGTAGTGAGCTAAAGGTGTTTTGAAACACCAGATTTCTCAGTGGAAGCACACTGTCAAAACACCTCTAAATGTCTTCTGGTTTAATACAAAGAATTTGGCGACTATGGTAGTGGGTACTCATATAAACCTTTTGCAGATTAATCTCTGAATAATTAATCAAATCCGCACATAGCCGAGGTGATTTAATAGTAATTTAATTATCAGTTGAACTGATAAAAGTAACCAATCAACTAATGATCACATAAGCAGTAGAGAAAAAATTTAAAGTTATCTCCATTTTGACTGAATGATCTGAATTGAACACAATGTGTGCTTGCCGAGGGGATCTTTGACTCCATGACTTTCATGTCCTCTATGATCTGAGTTCATTGATCTTCTAGGTACAAAGACAAAGAACATCTGCTTACCCAAACATTTGCTCAGAGAGGGTTTGTTTAAGGGAAAGTGTATTGACTAAATGAAGCAAGGTTACTTTTGCTTTTGTTTGCTCCATGGTATCAAAGGGTTTGACTGTTGAAATTTGGTGCGCTACTAAAGGACGTGAAAGAAAATATTACAAGTGATTTGAAACAAAATGGCAGTCAATTACATTTATCAAATGAGCATTTAATATATAATTTTAAAATATCTATTATATTTGGTACATGGAGAGATGTCAAGTATGATATCTTGAAAGTGGTTTAATCCACTATCTGAAAACACATTGGGCATATTGCGTGTATGGCCTGCCTTGTCTTTAGTATGATATATTATTCTTATCCACATTGATTCAGCTTAGCTGTTGAACTGAGTTTAGAAGTGCTTAGCACTGTGCCATGTCCTGGGCACACGAAGATCAATGAAAAGCAGCCTGGGCCATCAAGATGATCTCAATCCAATTAAGAAACTACATAGATTGTTGGTAAATTTGGTAAATGTATGAGTGATTGAACTGAGTGATCTCTTAGTACATAGAATTTCTGGAACTTCTTGCCCCTAAAAAGATGTTAAAGAGAGAGGCTGACTAACTCTCTACGAAAGGAGATTGTCCTTTGAATGGAATCAGTTGAGACCTAGGATGTTATCTTCAGCCTCACAGGTCTAAAACTTAATTTTATTGTGTCGCCCAAATGTAACTAAGCCCTGAAGGACTAATTCAAGTTACCAAATTCACCAGATATGCTGACTAATAAATGAGATGTCTGCTTATTAATTTACAATGTGAAAAACAACCATGTTTGTTTTTCTTCTTGGCTGATCAGCACACACCTCTTCAGTAGTAAAGTCTTCATAGCAGCCAAATTACTCTTGCAAGCTTGGAAAACATGGATTAGAACAGAGGGAATTGGCTGCCTTAACCACTGCTCCTTCCACCCACAGGCTGGCTCCCTTCAAGAAAGGATTTGCCTCCCATTCTGCACTCAGGGATTCTCTCTTCAGGCTCCAGATCCTCCTGAATCTGATGACTGCATCTGTTGGCTCCCTTTCATACTCCTTTTTCATCAACCAGGTTTTCACCTTTCAGTCTATCTGCTTTGGTATTGATGTTTCCTTAGATGGCCCCTGTTCTCAACCTGACTTTCACCCCTGGCTTCTGTCCTCCAGATAACCCTTGGCACTGACGCTGCTCATTCCCACATCTAGCCCAACAACAAGAATCTTTTTCCAACTAATAGTCTAGCACTCTCATCCCCATCACTTTGTCCTGGAGGGGATTTAGATAGCAACCTGATTGATATACCTATTTCTACTGTGGAGATCTATCCATGGAAGGAACCAGCACATTGTGTCCATTGGTCATGACTCCATCAGCAGTTCTGGAGACCATTCTTTCTTTTGAGAGAGTGTAGAGTATGGGGTTAAACTCATAGGCCCCAGGGTTAGAGACCTTGGGTTTCCATTTCTGCTCCACCACTTAATAGTTGTGGAAACTTGGGAAAGTTATTAACTACTTTGCACCTCAGTTTCCTCATTTGCAGAAAGGGGATTATAATAGTTCACACCTCAGAGGACTACTCTGAGGGGCAAATGAATTATTTCATATAACACAATCAGATAGCAAGCACACAATACTTGTTACTGCTCTTTGTCTATACTTTTTCTGGATTCCAAGCAGCCCATTTCCTTTATGACAGCACAATGACCTCAGATGTTTCGCAATACAATTGAGTGGGTTACAGTTTCAGAGCAACGCCTTCTTGATTTGATGCAGGACTAGATTAGATTGGATTGCACATTCACATTTGCATACTACTAAATTAGGCACACAATTTAGCAGCTGCCTAACCATAATGACAACAGCCACCACTGACTGAGCACCACGTGAATTACTTTATGAATATGAGCACAGGTGACATTGGCAACATCCTTGTAAAGGAAGATGACGTTTTTGCAGCTCTAAAGAAGAGGAAACTGGGTTTCCTGGCATTAGGACATTTGCTTGTGATGGGCAGCAACAGGAGGGGCCCTGACTTGCACTGAGGTCTTCCTAGTTCCAAAACCCATGCTTTTCTCCAGAATGCTCTATTGTCTCCCTCATGAAATTCAGAGTGACCCTTTCCTTAAGTTGTCTGCATATTGTAGGGGCACCTTCTTATAGACTCCCCAAAATATGACATAGACCTCATTGTCCATAATCAATTTAGGCCAAATGCCTGGAATTTCTTGGGACAGCCCTGGTGGTACCTTTTGGTGCTAGGCTGTCCTGCATTTTATTTATTTGTTTTGCTTCTATTGTTGCTATTGTTGTTGTTACTTGGGCACCAATTCAAGATTCCTTATTCCTAACAGGAACCAATTAACTGAACTTTTCTGTCTGAATAGCCCTCTGACTGAAGACCAATTTACCATCTTAGAGTTAATGAATTCTTGACCTAGAGTTCCTAATTCCTCTCCTCCTAGGGACAGGATTAGTCCTGGGGTAGACCCTCAGGTAGGAGTCAGTCCATCATGTTGATTAGAGGAATTGTTGGCTACAGGTCGAGGGCACCATCCTCACTCCCCTTTGTGGTTTCCATGGTGATCAACTTCCTGTCCGTTTCCCAGGTCCACTCAGTTCCTGGCTGGGGGAACTCTTCTGTCCTTGGCCATTCCCTTCAGCCAGAGTATGGCTTCTGGGTTTTCAGCACACCCAAGTGCTCCCCTTAGAGATCTCAGGTCCAAACTGGGAAATTTGGTTCTGTCCCCACATGGCAGGCTCTGGATCATGGGCTTTACCTTGCATCAGATCTTTTCCAGGAAGCTCTCTTGTCTTCCCTCCTTCCCCATTTCTTGTTAAAGTATCTTTATTCTCTTGGTCTCCCAGGTTTGCAATCTTGGAGTCACCTTTGATGTATCTTTGTCCACGTACCGCATATTTAGCCTTCTTCCATAGTCTCTCTCACATTTACACCATCTTTTCCTATCTCACTGACACAGCCCTAAACCTTTTCATTATGCATATGAAGTATTAGAATAACCTGTGAACTCCAGAGTTTTTAACCTGGGAACCAAACACCCCCTAGAAAGGCCATAGAGGAGCTCTAATGAGTCTGTAAAACACCTGAAATTATTTTTAAAAATCCTGGAGTGCTGGTGTGCTTACCTGCATTTTTCTATGTAAAATAATAGTTTTCATCAGTATCTCAAAGGGAGTTGTATCGGTTTCTTATTATCACTGGAACAAATAACCGAAAATTTAGTAGCTTAAAACAACACAAATTTATTCTCTTACAGTTTTGAAAGTCAGATATCTGAAATCAAAGTGTTGGCAGGGCTACATTCCTTCTGGAGGCTCCTATTTTCTTCCTAGTTTCTTGTGGCCACTTGCATTCTGTGGCTTGTGGCCCCTTCCTTGCCTCACTCCAATCTTTTGCTTCTGTTGTCATGTCTCCTGGCTATTCACTCTGATCTCCTGCCTCCCTCTTATCAGGACTCTTGTGATTACACTGAGCCCACTCAGATAATCCAGGATACTCTCCTCCTCTCAAGATCCTTAACTTAATCACATTTGCAAAGTCTCTTTTGCCATATAAGGTAACATTCTCAGGTTCTGGGGATTAGAAGATTCACATCTTTGGGGGGCCATTATTCAACCTACCACAGGAGTCAATGCCCCAAATATGCTATCTTAACTGGCTTATTTAACAACCCAGACAATTATTTCTCAAACATCACTCTCATCTTGCCATCTCCCGCATAAATTTAAGTGACTTCTTTTTGCCTATCAGATCAATGCACTTTCTGAGCCCAGCATTTAAGACCATTAGCCAAGGGGCCCCAACTGATCTCTCTAATCTCATCGCCAATGTTCCCCAGCTAGTACACTCTAAGTCATTCCACTGAGAATGCATTATTATTCCCAGCTCTACCCCTGCTCACACTGTTCACTGGCCAAGAATAAGCTCCTGACACACTCCCCTCCACCACTCTAATCTCTTCCCTTTTTATCAAAGATTTTCCTCCATGTCATTTATGATCCATAATGTTTTCTTTTATGAAACCTTAAAAGAAGGTATAGCTGGCCCATACTATAATCATGTCTTATTTTACTCATCCTCTAAGTGAGGATGAGTAAATATTCTAAGGACAAAAGTTTCTTTTACATTCCTCAAAATGTCTAGAGGAGCTTATGAATGAATAGTTCGCTTTCTCTCCTCTATCTCTCCCTAGAAAACAGTGCTATACTCCACAAATACACTGTGGCCTCCATTCTGGTCCTTTCTTCATCATTAAATAATAGCTATTCTGAAATATGGTCCATCACGTGACTTACACAAGATAAAAAGTTTGATGAACAAGAATTTTAAAGAATATTAAACTAAAAAAACTATCTTTATTTCAACCTCTGATACAGTCATGTGCTGCATAATGATGTTTTGGTCAACGATGGATGTCATATACGACGCTGGTCCCATAAGATTAGCACCATGTAGCCTAGGTGTGTAGTAGTCTATACCACCTAGGTTTGTGTAAGTATTATAGGGGAGGAAGAAATTTTCCTTTACCCTACTAGGTTCTTCTGGATGGTCTAAGAATTAAATTGACATGAGAGATAGATTAACAGGAGAAAAACAAACAAAAGTTTAATAACATATATACATGGGAGAAACCCAGGAAAACTGAGTAACTGGCCAAAATGATCAAAGCCCTTACCTTAAATACCATGCTCAGTTGGAGATAAAAGATATTGGGAGTGGGGAGAGTCAGGGACTTCAAAGGGAAGGCAGGCAACTCACAGCAGGTGAAAAGGAGCAATGTGTAGAAATGTGTAGAAAACAAGTATTTGTTTGGCCACACAGAAACAGAAGAACACAGAGGGGAGCCCAACAAACAGGCTTCTCCCTGTCTACCACCTAGTTCATGTTATGCTAAGGTGATCACTCGGCTTCCTGAGACAGGTTTTTTAATCTAAATTCTTTTAGGCAGTTAAGGAGGAAGTAACAGGAAAAACTTTCTGAGTCTTTTGTTTCTTAAAAATGTTAGAGAGAGACATTTTAGTGTGACAAATTTTGTTCCCCTTTAGTACATTCTATGATGTTCACACAATGACAAAATCACCTAAGGACGCATTTCTCAGAATGTATCCCTGTCATTAAGCAACACGTGACTGTATTTAAAAGCCTAAGAGAGATTTTGCATGGATTTTTCCCCCTATTAGGGATAGAGAAAGGGCGCAATTTAGAAAAGCTTAAAGAGGGGAATTATTTTACCTGTAGTACAAATGGAATGTGTTGTTAATTTATAGTGAATTGGAAATATACTCAGTCTGTCTTTTCCTCTTCCCATCAACTGGGGATGGGCTTGGCCAAAGCACCTGAACAACTTCTTATAAGGTTCTCTTTAGAATCCTAGGCAAAGCTCCTGATTGACGACAGGACCCTTCCACCCCCACCTTCTCCATTTGCTTCTCTTCTTGGCTCTTACTGCAAATATTCTTTCCTCTAAGAACTCACTTTCCTTTGTGACTCTATTTCCAATGGGTCGTCCTTCTATATCCCCTTTCCTGCTGCATCTCTAGGACAAGGGAAAGAGACCAACTCTCCTGAGTCCTCACTATTCCCCCTACACTCATTCCTTTGAGTTCCAGATTCTTTGGCCACACTATCCTCCACCCTTTTTTCATTTCTGTCATCTTTTGTTCACGTCCCTACTTGCATGCTCCAAGAGCATCTCAAACTCTCCATGCCCCAAACTGAGCTCACCCTCTTTCCCTTAAAGCCTTTTCTCCCTCTTGTGTCCCTATCTCTGTAAATGGTATCACCAGCTACTCAGTCATTTCATCTAGAAACATCTTTAAATGCCTCTCTCTCCTGTAAATCCTGTCAGCAACCCACCACCATGTTCTCTCAATCCTGTCTCCTTTATTCTTCTAGAACTTCTTCTCTTCTCTCCAGCCCCACTGCCATAGATTTAATCTGGGCTGTCATATTTTCTTGCCTGGATTATTACAAGAGTTTTCTAATGGATCTGGCTTTTCCTCTGGCCTTGTTTTGCTCCAGCCCATCCTCCACACTGCTGCATGAGTGACTCTCCAAAATGCAGACTGGATCATATAATTCTCCTGTTGTTAACCTTCCACTGGTTGAATCAGGCTGTGTCTCAGTTGAGGGATCAGGTCAAGTGGGATGGGGCAGAGTCTATGGGTGAGTTTCTAGGAAACATTTCCCAGCCCTTTCCAGGTAGAATGCACCACTTCCTCCACTGTACCTCCTCTCACACGTGCGTTTTATGTTCTACCATAGCATCATAACACGACAACACACAGTTTGTTCACATGCCTATCTCTTCCTAGCCAAAAAAAAAAAAACCCTCTTATAGCAAGAACTATAAGCAGACGATGTTGATGCCTAGCCCCATGCCCCCTATGCTACCTCTGAGCTCCCCTGCAGCTGCAGCTGACAGTCGTAATGCACACTGACACCTTCCTAGCTCAAGTGTTATGTTCTACGTTGCTACACAAGGGCTTTCTCCTATGCTATAGTAATTTGCTCTGCATGGCTGTAGAGCAGCCCAGAAGTGCTAAGGATGTAATGCTTCTGGGGCAAACCTCAACCAATGAGGGACAGAAATCTGTGGATAAATGCCCCAGCTTCCTGCCCCTTGATAGGACAATTCTGACGCATGTTCGACATGGTTCCAAAGAGGATCCTCAGAAGGACTGAGTCCCAGTTGTCCACAGTGATGACCCATTCGGTGATGAATGTACCCTTTACTGGCTTTAATACTTTCCCTGTCATGCTTTCCCTCCTCCTCCCCTTACACTTCCTGGGATCACCTCCCAATAAACCCACTGCACCCTAATCCTTCTCTCAGTGTCTACATTAGGAGGCGATTTCAGACAAAGACAGAGAATTTCTTATTCATCTTTCTGGCACATTTTTAAGTGCTTAATAAGTTTAATATATGAACAAAGGAATAAATCAATGAGGGCTGCAGTGATTCAAGAAGCCAGAGGCGAAGTTGTCTTCGAGTCGGGGCTGATGAGCAGGGGTGGGACAGTGGGAAGTTTCCCAAATGGAACCAGCGATCATAAAGAAGCTAGGGCCGGAGAGTGTACAGAATCGGAGCAAAATCTGAAAAATAAACCCATAAACACACTAGTTGGGTAGCCCAAGATTAGTAGGGGCCACATTTATAAATAAACAATATAAGTTGTTTATTTATACCTGGAATGTGTGGATAGGCATCAGGGGTGGGGATCAGAGTTGGAGTGATTTCTCTGAGCAGCAAGGCAGAGCAGGGCATACTGTCAGACAATTACACACAGCTCTCTTCTATCTGTAAGTGACGCCTATCCAGCTTAATCCTTTCCCACAGCCTACAACCTCGGCCTTCAGGAACTAGCCCCGCTTCTTGTTCTAGGCTCATATCTCATCATTTCCTCTAAGAACCCTGCTCTCTGTTCCTGCACCTCTGTAGTTTAACGGGTGGTGCCCGACTGTGCCATGTCATTTCCAGCTTCCAAGCCCTTGCTCATGCGATTTCCTTGGCATAGAACAGCTTCCCTGACTCCATCATCCTAGCTAGCAGTTGTCCTTCAAAGCTCAGCTCTTACGTTACCTCTTCCAGAAGACTGTCCCTATCTCCCACTACTCCACAAAGTTAGGCGACTCTCTTCTTGCACACATAATACATGTGCACAGAGCCATCAGCAGAACACGTCCTAATTGTAGGCGGCTTCTCTGTCTCCTTTATTAAACTGTGAACTCTGATATAGAAGTTGCAACTTATTCCTCCTGATACTTATCCCTTTCTTGGAAACCCGGTACAAAATCCAGCACATTTAAAATAGCTGTGGCAGCATAGCTTTTATCTGCCTCATTCACCACGTAAAAATGGAGTGACTAGGGGCCGGCCCAGTGGTGAAAGTGGTTAAGTGCATGCGCCCTGCTGCGGCGGCCCTGGGTTCGCCGGTTCGGATCCCAGGCGCGCACTGACACACCACTTGGCAAGCCATGCTGTGGCGGCATCCCATATAAAGTGGAGAAAGATGGGCACGGATGTTAGCCCAGGGCCAGTCTTCCTCAGCAAAAAAAGAAGAGGATTGGCAGATGTTAGCACAGGGCTGATTTCCTCACACACACACACAAAAAAACAAAAAACAAAACGGAGTGGCTAGATAGCAAAACCAAAAATCTATGATCAACAGTTATAACAAAAGTAAGCGACAAGGTCTCCCCATGATTTCCAAACTGCAAACAGGTAGGAACGAGCCACCAACAGCTACAAAACATGATTTCTGTTTTGTATTGGCTTCTGCAGAGAGGAAGGAGAAAGAAGCAAGAAGTCATCTAACAGACCTGAGAACAGCAAAACCCTGATCGGCGAACAGGTATCCACTGGAAAGCGCACTGGAGCCAATGTGAAAGCAGCAGCTGACCCTGGGAAGGCTCCAGCCATCTTAGCAGCAGGTGATTATAAGTGGCCCATGGTAAGGCCCAAAGGGGCTGGGGGAGTGTAGCCCCTGATAAACTCTCCAAATTGACCCACCAGAGCTCCCTTCCAGTTCGAGGTCTGACTCCCAGGAGAAAGTGCTGGGAGTGGAATCAAAATGGAGATGAAGGAACGAGAAGATCCAGACAAAAGTGGAGGAGGAGAACAGAGTCAGTATTCAGAAGGCAAACCTCCACATCTTTAACACCGACTGGAAACAATGGGAGAGGGAGCTCCATGGAGTTTGAAGAGCTACCTGAACATCTGAAGCAAGCTTCCTTCTAAAAATTCAGGAAAGTTAAATTGGAAAACTGGATTCACATAAAAATTAGTAATGAAAAACTATCAAGGTCAAATCCCACACAAAATTACTATAAGCAAAAGAGATGCCTATTTATTACAAAGAATACAATAGTAACTCTCCAATGAAGAAGTCTGATTAACCATTCGAATCAAATGATCAAAGTTGATGTCACCAGTAATAAGACATATGAACAGTATGTATTCCCTGACAGGATGCACTGAGAAGGACACAGCATCACTTCTCTGATAGTCTTACCAGAAATGCGTAAACTCAGTTTAAGCTGAGAAAACATCAGGTAAACGCAAATTGAGGGACACTCTACGAAATAGCTAACCATTTCTCTTCAAAAGAGTCAAAGTCATGGGGCCGGCCCGGTGGCGCAAGCGGTTAAGTGCGCGCGCTCTGCTGCGGCGGCCCGGGGTTCGCTGGTTCGGAACCCGGGCGCGCACCGACGCACTGCTTGGTAAGCCATGCTGTGGCGGCGTCCCATATAAAGTGGAGGAAGATGGGCACGGATGTTAGCCCAGGGCCGTCTTCCTCAGCAAAAAAAAAGAGGAGGATTGGCGGATGTTAGCTCAGGGCTGATCTCCTCACAAAAAAAAAAAAAAAAAAAAAAAAAAAGAGTCAAAGTCATGAAAACCATGAAAGAGTAATGGGCAATCCTAGATTGGAGGAGACAAAAGAGATAAGACAACTAAATGCAATGGGAGATCCTGAACTGGATCCTGGACCAGAAAAAGGCATTAGAGGGAAAGCTAGCATAATTCGAATGAGGTCTATAGATTAGTTAATAATATTATATTAGTGTCCATTTCCTGATCTCTATAATTATAGCACGGTATGTAAGACGCTAACATCAGAGCAAGCTAAATGATGGGTATGTGGGAACTCTCTATACTATTATTGAAACTTTTCTGTAAGTCTAAAATTATTTTCCCAAAAAAGATTTTTTAAATTGCATGATACTTATAAGGGAAACAAAGTGCAATTATCGTCAGACTTTTTCAACAGCAATGCTTACTGCCAGGAAGAAATGAAGTAACGTTTAAGATACTGAAGGAAAGTAAATGTGAACCAATGATTTTTTATTCTTAGTAAAACTGACCTTAAAATGTAAAGAACACATTATAATATGCAAGAACTCAGGAAATGTTATTCCTAAGAGCCCTTCCTAAGAACAAGCTTCAGACAACCAAAGTAATTATGGAGACATCAGCATGAGGACTGGTGGTAAGCATTAAATATGTAGTTCTTATAGAACTAAAATTAACAAGGATTAAAAGGAAGAGATGATAGTATGTAATGGATATATGATATTACAACGTACAACATGTATATGGTATAGCCATAAAAAACGGGGGAAGAATGGAGGCAGCATATGCCCTCCAATTTTTTGTAACTATTTTCAGTGATTATAATTGGTAGTGGTACTATTAGACTATAGTATTATAAGTCAGAATAAAGCAAATGAGTGGTTATGGGATACTGTAATTTTAATTCTCTCATCCCCTATGTCCTTGAAAACCAAGATTCTCAGCGTGGAATAAAGGGGATGCAAATTCAATATAAAAGAGTTAAGTAAAAATTCTGTAGTCCTGAATCTGAATTGGAAACACCAATATGTATGTATGTGTGTATGTGTACGTGTATGTGTATGTGTGTATATATACTCTCTACTCACTGAAAAGGCCTAGAAATAATGACCAACTTATCAGCAAGGAGGTTTTGAAAAATCATTGTCCATTAAAAGAAATAAATGCTTCTTAGACAAGTGGCTGATCCAGATTTGGGACAGGAAATGTACCAGAGAAGCATAGACCATCTTGCTGCACCAGACAACAAGGGTGCTGTCAGGGTACTAGAATTTATCAGAAGGACTTAGGAGTAAACTTGAAGAGGTTCCCACTGGCAAAGATTGGATAATTTGAGCCTCAGTAAAAATGAGAATTGTAATGGAATAAAGTCCATCAAATGTGTTTAAATCCATGAGTTCAAGATAATTTTTTAAAAAACTAATTTATCATCTTCTGAATTAATTCACTACTTTTAAATCTGGGTAAATAAAAGGGAAAAAAAAGCCAAGAATTTATCCTCCTCACCTATAAATAATAAATGAGGCAAAGTGTCTCCCTTTAAACTTATTCCAGTTAATACATGAAAACAAAGTGATAGAATTAGAATATAATACTTTGTAACCCCCAAAGAATTAATGCATCTAGGTATTGAGGAACAACAGCTGCTAACACGAAAATGAGAATAAATCCTAGACATTATGTGCCTCTTAATGAAAGAACAATGTCATAGTTTTGCCAAAGAGATTGAATTTGGATCTGACTTTGTGGTGTTAGATTGGAATTGGACACATTGGTAAAGATACACATAAAAAAAGATTTAAATGTGTGCATGTTTATGTGTATGTGTGCACGTGGGTGTGTGTGCATGCATGTGTGTGTATTTGAGTGTTCCCTAGCTCAGCCCACTGAGAGGGCCTTAGAGCAGCAACACCCCAGTACCAATGAGCACTCGTAGTGCCCAGATCTTGGTTTCTAAATACCATTCTCCACTAAAAGGAACTAGGCTCCTTGAAGAAATAGCTGATTCCAGGGTTAGGGCAGGGAAAGTACAAGATGAAGAATAATTAAATAAATTGACATAAAGGACTTAATGCCTGGCACATAGTAAATCCTGGGCATCTATTAGCTATATATTATTACCTTCTGTAGCCCTACAGAGTATAGTGTATAATCTTAACAATTAACAATTCCCTTGCCAGAACTAAAGCAACACTCAGGGCAACTGGCCTTTGAATACATTCCTTTCTGGGACTTACTGCAAAGAAGGCACATGAAAGATAAAGGGGAATCTCCATTCCCAAGGCACCATGCTAGGAAGGCACTACGGATCTTTGCGTGGAGGCAGAAAAGTTAGGAATTTATTATTATTGACTTGGACAAATACCTTAAAATCAATCATTTTGCTAATGGCTCCATAATGCTGCCTAATTATTTTAAGAAGCCTAGTATGAATAGATGCCAAATCTGGTTATGGTAGGAGACATGCTAAATGAATGTGAGGTGTGCAGAACCAGTCCCATTTGGGGACCTAAGAGAGAAGGCTATCTCTGTGTGTGGAAAATAGGAGAATCGTACCAGCCTTTTTGATAAAAACATGTCTAAACTTATTATTGGGCTCAACTTTTCAGGCTGATGAGTGTTGAGATTTTCAATTACCATTCTAATAAACTTAAAAAACCAGTTTATTTCCAAAATATTACCACTGTTTACAACTTTGGAAAATGCCCGTTGTTCCAAAACGAACTTGCCAGCACATGCTTTTGAGTCTCTTATATCATATTTTTGAATTATATTAAAGAGGTAAACCATTCACATTTCTAACCCTCGCTTTAATTTTTCAGCTTCTTCTTTACTTCTTGAGACTGAATGAATGAATATGGCAGAAAACGGAGAGTTAAGAAGATTAGGAGAAACATAATAGTTCTGAAACAACAACAAAACCGCACCCATTTCAAATTCCAAATCAAGAAGAGTAGGTCTGTGCCAATGCAACACATACACAAATTCTTATTTTTGACCAAGATCCATGTTCTTACACCTTGTAGGAAATTCCACCTCTGACCCAAGAAACTTGTTTCTAAACTGTTTACGTTGGTCTCCCTTAAGTAGCCACCCAAATATCATCAACATAGAGAGAGACAATTAATTGTATTGAGTAGGACCAATGTCAAGATCCCAAAACACTTAGATTTATAACAAAAATAAATGATAAAACAAATAGACAAACTCTTAAAATGGAACCATGTTTGGAGACTAAAATGAAGGCTGGCGATGTCTCTCTAGCATGAACTCAGAGAAGAGGAATTGAACAAGGGATTGACAAAATTAAAGTGCCTGCAAAGGAAGGTGACCTGGAAATGACAAAGAGTCCAAGGAACTGCCCAGGTTTATTCTGGAGAAAAGAGTAAAATGGGACATGGTAATTGTCTTTGGATATTTAAAGGGCTTTGATGTGGAAGAGAAAGCAGATGCATTTTGTGCTGCTCCAAAGGCAGGACTAGGATCAATGGGTGGAATTAATAAGGAGGCATAGTTAAGCTCATTGTTAGGAATGGAACGTATATTTGTCCATACCGTGCCTGTCTTGGGCTTAATGACAAAGATATGTGACCCATCCACATAGGGGGACTGAGAGCTCTCTGCCTCTATCCTCCCAGTGGGTTTGGCATCACTTCCTCCCCTTGTCCTCATGACCACTTCCCCCGCTGGCACTATGTGCTCCAAAGCCCTGTCCCCTTGCTGCTGCCACTGTCATCAGTGTAGGCCTTTCTTTGCCATCACTTCCTTGGGGACTCTGCTTCTCCTGACCTAGAGTAGAATTCTCCTCCCAAGAGATTACAACTCTTTTGACCAATTTTAAACTGTCAAATCTCTGAATGACTTGAGGACTCGCTGCTGTTTTATATGAGAAAAGCCAGGGCCGGCCCGTGGCTTAGTGGTTAAGTGCGCGCGCTCCACTGCTGGCCGCCCGCACCAACGCACCGCTTCCCTGGCCCTGCTGAGGCCTCGTCCCACATACAGCAACTAGAAGGGTGTGCAGCTGTGACATACAACTATCTACTGGGGTTTGGAGGGAAAAAAAATAAATAAATAAAATAAAATAAAAAGAAAAGCCAAAGGTGGGTCCCTGCTTTAATCCAGTACTGTATAAACTGTGATTAGCAGAAATTCCTCTAGAATATCTAATATTTGAAGGTCACCCTTTACAACTTTCTAGAGTTGATTCAGATTTATTTTTTGATGTTTATATCCCATTGACCAATCACCATCAAGGATCCACTCACCATTTTCCAGGAGTTCATTTTACTTATCTTTGTATTCCGTTTGCCCAGCATAAAGCCAGGCTCTTAGGCCTATAAATGTTGCATGAAGGAAGGAATAAAGTCTATAAGCACATCTGAGATGCTAACAAGAAAAGAAGAAATGAAAGGTATTGTGGGTACTCACTTTTCATTGTTTCTCGTTGTTTCATGGTCCTGTTTTTGTGAAAATTCCACTCGATCTTAAAGGTGCAAGCTTTTTTATGACAGGGAACTTCTAAGTTTCTCAAAAAGATAAACTACTAGACTAAAAAGGACACTTTGATGGAAATCCATAAAATATTCCCTCAGTGGTGAGGACTGGAGGTGAGGGTACACCATGGATCAACTCAGGGAACATAAAGTCAGTCTAGCTTCTGCTTAGAGGACGCACCTGGAGTGGGTAGGTGGCAGCACTTTTTCTTAACTTCTGTCCAAACAGAGGCCCTGGCCTGGTTAACTCTTGGCTTTGCCATAGCAAAGCTTTCTTCTGAAATGCTTCAGGCACCGGCTCTCTTCCTGCCTTCCTCAGGCTGCTGTACATTTAGAGTAATAAAGAGAAAAGTTCTTCCTTTATCTGGGCCTTGAACACTCACTTGGGGACCTATATCAATTTCTGCCTGACATATCTCATCTTAAAAGTTTGGACAGGGTCTGGCCCGGTGGCGCAAGTGGTTAAGTGTGTGCTCTCTGCTGCGGCGGCCCGGGGTTCACCAGTTCGGATCCCGAGCGCAAACCGATGCACTGCTTGGCAAGCCACACTGTGGTGGCGTCCCATATAAAGTAGAGGAAAACGGGCACAGATGTTAGCCCAGGGCCAGTCTTCCTCAGCAAAAAAGGGGGAGGATTGGCAGATGTTAGCACAGGGCTGATCTCCTCAGGGAAAAAAAAAAAAGTTTGGACAAATAAAGGCCTCTTTAAGGATAAGTAAATGGAAAACAACCAAAGTAAAGCCACCAGGGGGGCCAGCCCATGGCGTAGTAGTTAAGTTTGGCATGCTCCGCTTCCATGGCCTGGGTTCGCAGGTTCAGATCCCAGGCACAGACCTATGCTATTTGTCAGCCATGCTGAGGCAGCCACCCACATACAAAATAGAGGAAGATTGGCACAGATGTTAGCTCAGGGCTAATCTCCCTCAGCAAAGAATCAAATCAAATCAAGTGAAATCAAATCAAATCACCAGGCATATGAAAAGATTTTGCTTTAAGAAGAAAAAGACCACTTTATGTAATAAGAGCAAATATTTCTTATGAAAACCATTTACTTCTTATTTTAAAAAACATAATTTGGGATAATTTCTAATTTATGATTTCAAGATGACACACAAAAAAAGAAGGAATTATTTGAGATCAGGAAAAATGCAAGGAGATGAAAACAAATTAAAAACCGTAATGGATGAACTCTAGGTAAACATGGTAGATTGAAGCAAAATAACAGATTTTTCCTCCTCCAATTCCTTTGGAAATTAACTATCAGTAGAGAGGGGAGGTTCAAAAATTCTTGAACAGCAACCAATCAAGGAAAGGGGGGACAACCTTCAAAAAATGGTAATGAAGAAAACATGGAGATTTGAGTCTGAGGCTGTCTAGAATGGCCCCCAACACTTCCTCCACCTCTCAGAGGCCTGCTGAAGGGAGGCGGTAAACCCAATCCTGAGGATTCTCAAGAATACTATCCAATTTTTTAGAAGTATACTGGAGCAACAAGTCAGTAGCCTTTGTAAAAGCTAAGCCAAAGCCCTAGAAACAGATGTTCTGTGCATGTCACCATGGAACCTTAATAGAGGTTGGAAGGACTGCAGGACTTGCCATCTTCCAGGGCATGTTGCTGCATTGGAGGAATCAGCTGGCATCCACAGAAGTTGTGCTTATCCCTGGCCGGGAGGATGGGCCCTGATGGAGGATGTGTGTATTCATTTTCCATAGCTGCAATAAAAGATTACCACAAACTTAGTGGCTTAAAACTACATAAGTTTATTATATCACAGTTCTAGCAGTCAGAAGTCCAAAATGTGTCTTATTGGGCTAAAATTGAAGTGTCTGTATAACTGCATTCTGTTAAAAAATAAAGTGAGGCATATTAGAATTTTAAAAATTTATTTGAACAAAAATCAATTTGAATAGGCAGCTCCAAATGGGAAGTAGTTAGAAGCACTCCAAGGAAGGGAGCTGGGGAAAAATTATTATAGAGGAATGGTGGAAGCAAAATAAGGAAATTTTCTGATTGGCTATAGCTTAAAACCTAGTTGGCTGTTGGTGATTGTAGTCCTTAGGTTTTGATTTCATAACCTTGAGGCATTTACAGGCTTAGATTTTGGTTTGCTTATGTAGGCCACCATGGCAACAGAGCCACCTCAGGCTAAGGGCCTCCTCATTTAACTAATTTAGCAGTTTCTTCCGGAGTCTCCAGAGGAGAATCTGTTTCCTCGCCTTTTCCAGCTTCTAGGGGCCACTTGTAGTTCTTGGTTCCTGGCCACTTCCCCCTTCCTCCATCTTCAAAGCACATCACCTCCACTTCCTTTCCCTCATGTTTCCATGAAGGATTGTTTGCTTAAGGACCAACCCTGGCATCTCTCCACCTCTACACTCACTCCTTCCTGAGTGAGAAAAGACATCTTACTGGTGAGTCTGGGAGAAAGAGCTTTATAGCGAATCCCCTTCTGGAGTCTCTTTCAGATCTGACTAAATGTGGAATGGGGCCCTTTGGTCCATTTTCATGTGATGAGCTCAGGGGGACGGATCTTGTTCCAGCAAAGGGGAGTCCTACAGTTTGGGACCATTCAATTCAGAGGGGACCTCTTTGGACATCTTTGTGGCTGCAAATTCCACCTATATTCCCCAGTTCATCAAAAAGCTAAATTTTAAAAATGTCTGTCTATAAAACTCCTGTGTCTTGTTTCTCAACTAGTTCTGGACGTAGCCTCCTAAAATCTCTGGTTTCCAGCTTAACTGGAAATCTTAAATAACAGACAAGGACTGACACTATGGAGTCTACAATACACATTACAGTGGAGGCTTCTGGGGCACCCATATGAGGCACACCGGGACTTTCATGTTTGAGGTTTAGTGTCTGAAGTCACATGGTTTTTGCCTTTGACAGTTTGAGGGAATTTGTAGGTGGGCAAGTTTTTACAACTGAGTGGCTGTTTATAACCGGAGAAAGCCTGCACAGCCTAAATGAGTATCTGTTATATGTGGTCCTTTATGGTGGACCTTGATAGAATCTAGGTAGGCGTAACTTTGGCCTAAAGAGATTCCGTTTAGCTTCAGCCTGGATGAAGGACGGATTAAATTATTGGGAAATATGTCTTATGGCCCCAGGGAAATTTTACCTCAAAATAGGCAGAGCTTCAAAACACAGGTGTTTTAGGCAGTGGTTTCATTGCCTTTACTTGGTTTATTGGCGAGGTTAGTAACCATGACTCAACACTGTAGATAGCTAGGTCTGTTCTACTTTGGCTACAGAGCACTAACATGTGAGTTTCCTGCCAGGCCTACGTAGGAAGAGCCAGATAGGCTCCTTAGTATTTGAGATGTTACCAGGGCACAGAGAAGTAGTGATGGACAGGCCAGCCTCTTGGAATCACATAGTTTGTGCAGAGGCTCATGTGGTCTCAAGTTGGCCCTGGTTTTGTTAGCTATATCAGTTATGACCATGGTTTGAGATCTGGCTTCTTCCACAAACTGGTGGGTGATTTTATTCATGAATAAATCAAAAGGAATAGAACCCTTTATTATAAAGAAATTATGGTATCCTTCTTGGGTTGAGGAAGAGAAATATCTCAATGACATTATTACAAACCTAAAGATTAAGAAGTAAATAGAAAGGCCTATATCTAAAATACTGTCTTGAGGAATATACTTGTTTAGGAAATGAAGAAGGTGTTGTATGAACAGACCAGATGTGGATCCAGGCTTTATGGGACCTGAAGATGCACAATTGGGGTGCCTTCTTTAAGAAAAAGAATACACAATTTTAAACACAAAATTAATGTCTAAAAATTATTAACTTTAAGTGAGGTCCAATTTATTAATCTTTTTTTTTTGTTTGTTTTTTTATCTCTCATTAAGAAATTCTTCCCAAATCCTGAGGTCATGAAGATATTCTTCTACATCATCTTAGAGATTTCTAATTTTGCTTTTTGCATTTGATTTTTCATCATCTAGTATTGATTTTTCTGCATAGTATAGGTTAGGAGTCTGATTTTATTTTTCCTCATTTGGCAATTGTTCTAGCCCCATTTGTTTAAAATCTTTCTTTGTCCCCACTGCTCTGCTGTGCCCCTCTGTCAGTCTGCACATAGCTCTGTTTCTGGGCTCTATATTCTTTCCAGAGCTGTATTTCCTTATTCCTGAATAAATACCACACTAATTCAATAACTCTAGCTTTATAATAAATCTTGCTATGTGGTACAGCAAGTCCTCCCATCTTGTTTATCTTCAAGAGTGTCTTTGATCTCCTGGGCATTTTACATTTCTACATACGTTTTAGAATCAGCCTGTCAAGTTCCACAAAAATACCTATTGGGAGTTTGATTGGAATTGTATTCAATATGTTAATCATGTGTGGCAAATTGGCATATCCACAGTATTAAATCTTCCAAACCATGAACATTAAATATCTCTCCATTTGTATGTCTCGTTTAAAGTCCCTCAATAGGGGCTGGCCCCGTGGCGCAGGCGGTCAAGTGCATGCGCTCCGCTGCTGCGGCCTGGGGTTCCTCGGTTCAGATCCTGGGTGCGCACTGACGCACTGCTTGTCAAGCCATGCTGTGGCGGCGTCCCATATAAAGTGGAGGAGGATGGGCATGGATGTTAGCCCAGGGCCAATCTTCCTCAGCAAAAGGAGAAGGATTGGCAGATGTTAGCTCAGGGCCGATCTGCCTCACAAAAAAAAAAAAAAAAGTCACTCAATAAAGTCTTATAAATCTTCCTGAAGTGGTCCTACACACCTTTTATTCAATTTGCTCCTAGGTACTTGATATTTTTAGATTATTATGAATAATAATGAATGGTATTATTTTAAACATTTTTTTCATTTTCTATTTATTGTCAATCTATTGAAATACAATTGATTTTTGTATATTGATTTTGTACCTAGCAACCTTATTAATGCTAATATTTAAACCACAAGTTCTTTTGGATTTTGTGTGCCCAAACTTATATCTATAAATAATAACTTTCAAACTCTTATGGCCTTTATTTCTTTTTCTTGACCAGTGCACTTGCCAGGCCCACAATGACAAGTTACACAGCAGCAGTGACGGCAGCCATCGTTTCCCTGGTCGCGCTCTTAAAGGAAAAGCTTCCAATGCTTCACTATTAAGTATAATGTTGTCTCTAGGTATTTTTAAAAAATAAATCTCCTTTTTAAGATTAAGAAAGTTCCCTTTTATTCTTCATTTGCTAATTTTTTATGATGAATGGATGTTGCACAGTCATAAGGTTTTTCCTCTTTAATGTATTAATGTGACGGATTTCATTACATGGTTTTCTAATTTTAAATTAGCCTTGCCTTCCTGGGAAAGCTCAACTTGGTCACAATCCTTTGTATATACTTCTAGATTAGGTTTGCTAATATTTTGTCTGGGTTTTTTTTTTTTTTCTTTTCTTTTCCTTTTGTGAGGAAGATCAGCCCTGAGCTAACATTCATGCCAATCCTCCTCTTTTTGCTGAGGAAGACTGGCCCTGGGCTAACATCGATGCCCACCTTCTTCCACTTTATATGGGACTCCGCCACAGCATGGTTTGACAAGCGGTGCGTCAGTGTGCACCCAGGACCCAGACTGGGCCGCCAGCAGCGGAGCGTGCGCACTTAACTGCTATGACCCCAGGCCGGCCCCTTGTCTATGTTTTTTGCAACTATATTCATCAGTGTGGTTGGCCTATCATTTTCCTCTTTTGTAATGTAGGTTTTGAGTTTTGCTCTCAAGGTTATGAGAGGCTCAGAAAATAAATAGGAAAGTTCCCTCTTTATTTTCTGAAGAGTCTCTTCCTTGAACGTTTTATAGAACTAGCCACTTCACCTAGAGTTTACTTTGAAATAAGATATGTTTTTAATTGTGTATCAATTTATTTTGTGGTATAGTAAACGTTGGACTAGGTCATCTAGAAGACATGACTGCTGGCTGACCCTCAAGTTGCACCCAGGCAATCAGAGGCTCCTCGGCGCTTTCCCAGTCCTTGGAATGTACGTTCTTCCAACTGTTCCCACAGTGGGAGCTGTTCCAAGGACATAGCCTTGAGAGAGAGAGGTGTTGTTGAGACCATCTGGACGGTATACATGACTGAGCCCAGTTAAGGCCTCTATATAAACTTTAAGATTCTGGTGGGTGGGTGTAGAGAGCCACTCGTCTTGAGGCCTCCCAAGACAAGCCTGGTATGTAAGTTCCCTTGCTTATTTAACCTGCCACCTAGCAATCTGGAGTGGTCTGCCCTTCTTCTGTCTCTCTCTGCCCTCCATGTACCAGAGCTGGTTTCAGATTACACCTGGGAAGCTCCCCGAGGTTACGAACTAACAATAATAGTCCGATTTCTATTTCTCCCTGAGTCAGTTTTGGTAAGTGATATTTTTCTAGATATTTATTCATTTTATCTAAATTTTCAATTGTATTGCCATAAAGTCATTTATAACATCCCTTACTCTATGTAAAACCTACAGCAAATATTGGTTATTTGTATGTTTTTTCTTATTTTCTTGATTAGTCTCACCAGTGATTTGTCAATTTTAGTAGTCTTTCCAAAGAACCAACTTTTGGTTTTGTTGACTCTTTCTATTGTATGTTCATTTTGTATTTCATTAATTTCTGCTCTTATCTTTACTATTTTTTTCTTTCTTCTTTGGGTTTATTTTATGGATATTTTTTAAATTTCTTAAGAAAGATGTTCTCCATATAGTCTCAAAGCCCCTCCATCTCCTGACAGCTTCACCATGTGGTCTTCTCACATGGCCTCCCCAGCAGGGTAACTGGACTTCTTTAATGGGGTCTCAAGGCTTCCAAAAGGTGCAAAAGTAGAAATTTCCAGGCCTTATTAAAACTTGGTCCCAGAACTGGCATAGTATCATTTCCATTGCATATTATTGAATATGTAATGACAAAACCAGGGCAGATGCAAGGGGAAGGGAATAAACTTTACTCTCAATGAGAAGAGTGACAAATAATTTGTGATCATCTTTAATTCATCACATTTCTTGTACACATCTTTGGCGTACATGTGCATGCTTTTCTCTTGTGTGTATACCTAGGATTAGGAATGTTCAGTGAAAAAGCATGCATTTCTTTTAACTCTATCAAGTTACGGGAAACTATTCTCCAAAGTGTCGTACTAATTTATACTCCATTAATAGTGTATCAAAGTTTCCACTGATCTAGATACTCATCAACACTTAGTATGGTCTTTTCCATTTTAGCCATTTTGTGGTTATGTAGTTGTTTTTAATTGCGGTTTTAGTTTGCATTTCCCCAATTACTAATGAGGTTAATCCTCTTCCATTATGTCCATTAGCTATTTGGGTTTCCTCTTTTGTGAAATGTCTCTACAGGTCTTTAACCTAGTTTTTGTTGAGTGATCTATCTTTTTTAACTTATTTGTATATGTTCTTTATATATCTGAATATGAGTCCTTACCCAGTTATGTGAGTTGTAAATAGCTTCCCTCCATTCTGTGGCTTGCTGATGCATTTTCTTCATGGTGTCTCTTGATGAGACATTCTTGACATTAATGTAGTCCCATTTATCAATCTTTAATTTGTGGTTAATTTTTTTTTGCATCTGCTTAAATACTCTTTCCCAACCTTAAAGTCATCAAGATATGAAGATATTCTTCTGTATTATCTTCTGAAGGCTTTATTGATTCATCTTATATATTTAAATCTGAAAACCACCTGGAGTTGATTTTATGTGTAATGTGAGATATTTTTTGTCTCATATGGATATCCATTGACCCAGCACCATTTATGGAAAAAAAGTGTCCTTTCCCTCCCGGCTTTGTCATGAACCAAATGTCCGTGCATATGTTGATCTGTGTATGGATAGACCATTCTCTTTCATTTCCTTGCACCAACACCATGATGTCTTTTTTTTTTTTTTTTAATTTTTTGTTTATTGCAGTAACATTGGTGTACATCATTGTACTTCTATTTCTGCATGGACTACATCATGATGTCTTAATTACTGTCATCTAAAATAAATCTTGATAACTGCTGAATAAAAATTTAAAGCCATAAATTTCTTTTTTTGTGTGTGTGAGGAAGATCAGCCCTGAGCTAACATCCATGCTAATCCTCCTCTTTTTGCTGAGGAAGACCGGCTCTGAGCTAACATCTATTGCCCATCCTCCTCCTTTTTTTTTCCCCAAAGCCCCAGCAGATAGTTGTATGTCATAGTTGCACATCCTTCTAGTTGCTGTATGTGGGACGCGGCCTCAGCATGGCCGGAGAAGCAGCGGCACATCGGTGCGCGCATGGGATCCGAACCCCGGGCCGCCAGTAGCAGAGCGGATGCACTCAACCGCTAAGCCACGGGGCCGGCCCTATAAATTTCTTTTTAGGTACGGTTTTAACTTCATCTAAAACTCTTTAGTATGGTATGCTTTTTGTACTATTAGTTTCTATTTTCCATTATGATTTTTTTCTTTAATCCATAAATTGCCTAGAGGTGTGTTTTAAATGTTGAAATGTAAGGAATTTTTCTAGACATCTTTTGTGTTAATTACAGAAGTTAATTACACAGTGATTAACTTGATCTTCATGTCTCATTTTTAAATTGGATAATGCTTTAATGTATATTCTCCAAATAGTTTACTGATATTTTTCTGCTTGATATTTTAATCTGAGACATTGAGAGTGATGAGAGAGTTATGTTAAAAATCTCTCAACATGATGGTGAAGTTGTCTATTTCTTCTTGTGGTTTTGTCAATTTTTACTTTATATACTTTGAGAACTTATTAGTGCATATAATTTTAGAAATGTTATTTCCTGGTGAAATGAACTGTTTATTGATTATGTTCTTTTACTCCAGTAATCTTTTTTTTGCCTTGAAGCCTATTTTGTGTGATACTAACATCAGATAAAAACCAGCTTCCCTTTGGTATTGCCTGATCATTTGTGACAATTTTTTTTATAATTGTTGATTGTATTTCAACAATTCTGGGAAAATTCTCAGCCATTATCTCTTCAAATATTGCCTCTTCCCAATTCTCCATTATTACTTTCTGAAACGCCAATGAAACATTTGTTAGTCCTTCGCACTCTAGCTTCTATGTCTCCTTACCTCTTTCACATTTTTCATCTTTTTATCTCTTTGCATTCTGGAAATTTTGTTTTGAATCTATCTGCAGGGTCACTAGTTCTTTCTTGAACTATGTCTAATCTATTCTTTTTTTTTTTTTTTAAAGATTTTATTTATTTATTTTTTCCCTCCAAAGCCCCAGTAGATTGTTGTATGTCATAGCTGCACATCCTTCTAGTTGCTGTATGTGGGACGCGGCCTCAGCATGGCTGGAGAAGCAGTGCGTCGGTGCGCGCCCGGGATCCGAACCCGGGCCGCCAGCAGCGGAGCGGGCACACTTAACCACTAAGCCACGGGGCCGGCCCTGTCTAATCTATTCTTGTCACGTCAAATTTTGATTCTTTACTTTCAATTATTTTACTTTTATTTCCTAGAATTTTTATTTGGCTCTTTTTTCAAGTCTATGTGGTTGTTTCTATAGTCTCTTATGTATTCAAGTCTCCTTTTTACTTCTTAAAACGTGGTAAACATGTATTTTATATTCTTTGGTAATTCCAATATCTGAAGTCTTTATGGTTCTAATTCTGGTATGTATTGTTTCTGCTGGTTCTTCCTCATAATAACTTATTTGCTTGTGTTTTATGATTTTAAGTGTAAATTCATAAGTGGGAATTCTTTGAGACTCAGGCTAAAGTTGTGTTCCTTCAGAAAGGACTTGTACTTGCTTCTGTAGGTTGATGGGAGGGTTACCTTTCCAGGATCACTTTATTTTGATTTCACAGTGAAAAGTGAATTTATATTTTTATTTTTGAAACAATCTCAAATTTACATAAAAGTTGCAAGGACTGTACAAACAACTTTTTTCCTAAACCATTTGAGAGTAAGTTGCCAAAATGATGCTCCATCACTTCCATTTACTATACTATTGCCTCTACACGAGGACATTCTCCTACGTAGACACAATATAACCATCAAAATCAGGAAGTGAACGTTGACATATTACTATCTAATCCTCGGACCCCATTCAAGTTTCAGCAATTGTCCCGATAATGTCTTTTATAACAAAAGAAGCCAATCTAGAATCGTGTGTTATACCTACTTATCATGCTTCTTTAGTCTCCTTCTATCGGGAAGAGTTCCTCAGTCTTTTCTGGATGTCTTGATCTTGACACTTTTAAACATTACAGACCAATTATTTTTTAGGATGTCCCTCAATTTGGGTTTGTCTGATGTTTCCTCATGATTCAGTTGAGAAAGAATACAATAAATGAGGCAAGATTCTGGGACTGAGAATGGAAAGTGAGCTCAAAAACTCAGGTTGAGAGGCAAACTCTAGGCAAGAAGAATGAGTTTCTTCAGAAATAATCAATATTAATGTGAGGATTTTAAAAAATAAATGTTGAGGCTGAGTAGGGGGAAGTTGGACAAGCTCATGTCCTATGGCCTCGTCCTTCACGGCCAAACTTCTTGAAAGACTGCCCCACCTCCACTTCCTCCTCACCCACTCACTTCTGCCCCCACCATTTCAGAGAAGAAATTCCCTCTTTAAAGGTCATCAGTGAAATTTTAATCATCAAATGCTATAGCCTTTTCTCAGTGTTCATCCTCCTTGAACTTCCTGTAAAAACTGATACTATGGACCACTCCCTTTATCATTTTTTTTTCTTAAACAGCTATATTGAGATATAATTCATACAATTCATCCAGATAAATATACAATCCAATGGCTTTTAATATATTCACAGAGTAGTGCATTATCATTACTATCAACTTTAGAACACTTCATTACCCCAAAAGGAAACCCCACTCTCCTTAGTTGTCATCCTGTAATTCCCTCATCTGCCCTCCAGCCCTAGGTAACTGCTAATCTACTTTCCGTCTCTATGGATTTGTCTATTTTGGCATTTTATATCAATGGAATCGTATATGTAGTCCTTTGTGACTAACTTCTTTCACATTATCATAGGTTCATCCATGTTGTAATGTGTATCAGTCCCTCATTCCTTTTTATGGTTGAATAATATGCCATTGTGTGGATATACAATATTTGTTTATCCATTCACTAACTGATGGACACTTGAATTATTTCCACTCTTTGGCTATGTGAATAATGCTGCTTCACGTCATCTTAAAACTCTTCCTTCTTTTGGCTTTAACACCACTGTACATCACCTGACTTTAGTGGTATTCTTTTACCTTCTGAATTAGAAGAGAAAGAAAGAGAGAAAGAGAGGAAACTGACCAACCTGATATTCAGTAATCTCCATGGTATTGATTTGCTTTTCTGTCTCTACCTCCTGTCTTATCTCTTTAATGAGAGGCAAACCATATCCAGTGACTACAAGCCTCCGGATTTTTAGATGCTTTTTCCTTTATCCATCCTTGCCAAAGCCACACTTCCCCATCTTTCAAGGATCAAAAAAATCCTACCAAATCTTCAAGGTTCATCTCAAATGTCGTCAAAAACTTTTCCCTAATCCTCCTAAACTAAACTTTTAGTGTTTTGTTTTTGTCACTCTTATGTTACATATTTTACATTATAACTATTTATCTATTCACTATCTTCCCTACCGAACTTAGCCCTTGAGGGCAGGAACTATGTCTTACCTTCATATGTCTGTAGTACCTCACATAACTGACCTATTCAAAGTAGGGGCTCGATGAATATTTGTTTAGGAAATTACTTGAGGGAAATCATGTGAATTACTCAATATTTCAAAAGAATATCTAGATAATTGGGGAAAGGCTATTTTGTGATTCTGAATTATCCTGAATCTAAAACTTCAGTTATCTTTAAATTTAAGGCATGACCACAGAAAAAATGATTGTTGTCTTCTGAATAATTTCTATCATCTTCTATTTGGGGCAATGACTCATTGTTTTAAATATACTGTGATTCAATACTAATTCTAACTAAATATCTATGTATACAAAACAAATAGTGAGTGACTTAAAAAATAGTTGATTTACTAGACTTCGGGGTATCATAGTTTCTAAAGCCATACTAGATTATAGCCTTCTATAAAAAAGCAAACAGCAACAAACCAATACAGCCACATTCATTGGCAATGTAAGCTCACGGAGTTCTGAGGTCAACTGAATGGAACTACCAACAAGGTCATGATTATGTCTGGGTTTGCGGCAGAGAAAGATTTCTGAGACTGATTTTAAAATAGTTAAATAAACAAGTAGGAGTTTGTCAGACTAAAGAGCTTCTGCAAAGCGAAGGAAGCCAGGATCAAAATGAAAAGACAAGCCACCAGCTGGGAGAAGATATTTGCAAATCATATCTGACAAGGGGTTAATCTCCATAATATATAAAGAACTGACATAACTAAACAACAAAAAAAGCAAATAACACGATCGAAAAATGGGCAGAGCTTAAGATCAGACATTTTTCCAAGGAAGATATACAGACGGCCAACAGGCATATGAAAAGATGTTCAACATCACTAATCATGAGGGAAATGCAAATCAAAACTACACTAAGATATCACCTTATACCCGTTAGAATGGCTATAATCACCAAGACAAAAAATAACAAATGTTGGAAAGGATGTGGAGAAAAGGGAACCCTCATTCACTGCTGATAGGAATGCAAACTGGTTCAGCCTCTATGGAAAACAGTATGGACATTTCTCAAAAAATTAAAAATAAAAATACCTTATGATCCAGCTATCCCACTACTGGGTATTTATCCAAAGAACTTTAAATCAACAATCCAAAGAGGCTTATGCACCCCTGTGTTCATTGCAGCATTATTCACTATAGTGAAGAAGTGAAAGCAACCCAAGTGTCCATCAACAGATGATTGGATAAAGAAGATGTGGTATATATATACAACGGAATACTACTCAACCATAAAAAAAGACAAAATCGTTCCATTTGCAATAACATGAATGGAACTGGAGGGTGTTATGTTAAGTGAAATAAGCCAGACAGAGAAAGACAAACACTGTATGACTTCACTCATACGTGGAATATAAACTAACACATGCACAGAGAGAACAGTTTGGTGGTTACCAGGGGGAAGGGAGTTGGGGGTTGGGCACAAGGAGGGAAGGGGTGCATTTATGTGGTGACTGACAAATAATAATGTCCAGCTGGAATTTCACAATGTTATAAACTATTATGACATCAACAAAAAAAAATACATCATTAGTCATCCTCAAAAGATTGCTAACACTAGCACCACTTATAAAGTATTCTTGCCTGTAAAATTTGGACACGAACCTAATCAAGCCTCTAGATCCAACCACCAGTTTACAAGAAATGCAGGAGATAGAGAAACAAGTTCAGCAACGGTTGAATCCAGAATGGCAACCATTTCATAATACAAATAACGTTTTCTTGTTTATTTTTTGACAAATCAATGGCATAAAGTAAAAAAAAATACAAGGGATTGAGAACTATTTTACAATAAAAGAAACTTAAGAGACATAATAAATGCTATATGTGGACCTTTTTCAGATCCTTATTCCAACAAATTGACTATAAAAAAATACCTTTAAGATAATCAAGAACATTTGCATATTGACTGGGTTATAGATGATATTAAGGAATCACTTTTAATTCTGTTAGCTATAATAATGTTATGGTAGTAAGTTAGAGATGCTAAAGTATTTACATGTGACATAATGTCTACGATTTGTTTTAAAATATTTCAGGAAAAAAAAGTGTTGAGAGAGAAGTAAAATGAGTTTGACAAAGTGTTGATGTGTTGAACAGTGGGTAATGGGTACATGGGGGTTCATTATAATTCTCTCTCTCCTTTTGTGTATGTTTGAAAATTTCCATAATAAAAAAAGTTTTTAAAAAATTGCTAATACAACAAATTTGGATTTAACCAAAATCTGGCAGGTACTTTCTATGGGTAAGGCCCTGTGCTAGATGCAACACTTTTATAAACTGTAACTTACATAATTCTCAGTGTAATCCTGAGAGAGGTATTCCTCTTCCCATCTCATATATGATGAAGCAGAGGCTCAGAGAGATTAAAGAATTGACTTACGGGGCCGGCTTGGTAGAGTAGTGGTTAAGTTCACATGCTCTGCTTCGACAGCTCGGGGTTCACAGGTTTGGATCCCGGGCGTGGATCTACACCACACATCAAGCCATGCTGCAGCAGTGACTCACATACAAAACAGAGGAAAATGGGCACAGATGTTAGCTCAGGGCCAATCTTCCTCACCAAAAAAAAAAAAAAAAAGAATTGACTTGTGCTCACAGAGTTGGTAAACGGTGGAATTAGGCTGCAAATCCAGATCCTGTGACTCTAAATCCCAAACAAATCCAGACCCTATGACTCTAAATCCCAAACTCTTTCACAGCTACATCACAGCTATTTCATAATCTTGTCAATAATTTTAACATGATTTTAGCCAGATCAATTAAACTGATCATTCTTTTATGTTATTATGGGAAAACATCAGAAGAGAAGGATATGAAAGCTTTCGGAGGTTCATTTCTTTCTGTAAGGGGATAAAATCTTAGAAAGAAATAAAAAATGAGGAAGCCTTGAGTATTATTCATCAAAAGGGAAATCTCCTTTAGGAGACGGAGGACAGAGTGTGTGAAGTCAGTGGCTTCGGGGGAAACATAGAGGAAATCAAACAAGACGATTGTGAAGATTGCTGATGTTGCACTGCGCTGACTCCACTCCCCACTGCCCTGGCTACATGGCCCTCTCCTTATGTTAATGATATTTTAGTGAGAAAAGCCACTTGCAAGTGAGGTAAAACATTACTAGGGACCAAGCATCATGTTATCTAGCTACCTCCACCTTCGGGCAGGTCTAGGGAGGCATTTACGCAGCAGACAAAAGATGAGGTCAAAAAAGATGGACTTGGTTTGTAAATAAAACTAAGAACCTACAGTGGCAAGCCTGAGAATGACTTGAGGTTGGCAGTTCTGTTGAATCTTCCAGTGGTGCAGTCATGATCAATGTAACTAAGCTCAGTGTTTGTGATTCCACCTTGCCCCATCAGCTAAAAATTGGCCACTGCTGCATAGGAAGAAATTCCAGCACTGGAACTCTTTCTTCTGGTGTCCCACCCTTTGAATTAATTTATCAACAACTGATAATAACTTCCTTTTGTTAGCTTAGGTCATTAGTAACTAATAACCAGTGGTAGCCTGCTGCCTTTATTGCTTACCCTGCTGTTTGCTGCTACCAAGGAGAGTCAAGCCCCCAAAAGTGTTCCAATAGGTG
Source organism: Diceros bicornis minor (assembly GCF_020826845.1). Taxonomy (NCBI): domain Eukaryota; kingdom Metazoa; phylum Chordata; class Mammalia; order Perissodactyla; family Rhinocerotidae; genus Diceros; species Diceros bicornis. The sequence goes on along the minus strand of NC_080744.1, from coordinate 53,304,453 downwards.
GAAGGCTAAGCCACAAGATGATTAGGGCTATTTGATTAAGCCCATTTCAGGACATTGCTCCTTCACGTAAACTTTCTGATGCATCCCAGGGCTGACTGGTACACAAGATGTGAACATAGCATTTCCTTGCTCTTAGCTTCTGTAACTTCTTAGCTTCTCCCTCCAATTTCCCTCCTTTTCTTTCTGTTCAGATCTTCTATTGACTGCCTCAAAACAGCCAAGTTATAGCTATTTCCAAGTTAAATGATGAGAAACTTTTGGAGTAAACCCACAGAAAATATTCTGATCCATCTTGCCATTTTCCAGCAGATCCACTTTCTGGGTCTCACTGCGTTCTATGTGGCATATATGCATGGCAGCACCTGGCAGGTCAGTGACAGGTTGCACAAGGGGCCCTTCCGGGTGGCCTTACTTCCCACATACCTTCCCCTAGAACTCAGCAATCCAGCTAAAAGCCCAAGAGGATTTTACAAGCTATCATGTTTCAACCAAGTGTCTATGTATGTCTGCTACTGCCAGGGATAATCTCCTCACCTTGGGAAATTGTGGCAATTTATATAACTCTTGTGAAAGACCACAGCTCCTACCCAGCAGACATGTTAACAAAATCGAAGTAGTCATGTTATGGGCTGACTTCTGTCCCCCACAAATTCATATGTTGAAGTCCTAACTCCTCCCTCCTCAGAATGTAATCATATTTGGAGATAAGGCCCTTAAAGAGGTGATTAAGTTAAAATGAGGGCCTTTGGGTGGGCCCTAATCCAATCTGACTGGTGTCCTTATAAGAAGAGGAAACTTGGACACACAGAGATACCAGGGATGTGTAGGCACAGAGAAAAGACCACGTGAAGAAGCAGCAAGAAGGTGGTCATCTTCAAGCCAAGGAGACAGGTCTCAGGAGACACCAAACCTGCCAAAACATTGACCTTGAACTTCTAGCCTCCAGAACTGATTGAAAATAAATTTCTGTTGTATACGTCATCTGGTCTGGTATTTTGCTATGGCAGTCCTAGCAAACTAATATAAGTCATCACTTATTTTGTCTAGTTACCATGCTGATTGAAGAGAGAGAAATTTTTCAAATACCAGACAATGGGAACCCATAAATCTTAGCTGGAAAATTAGACTGTGAAAGGAAAAAAAAACGCCAGGTCTATACAAATCCACACGAACACATCCACATAAATGTGTGCTATTAAATTGCCATACTGATTCCATAATTATTTATCGACTGCCTTTAGGTTCCTGGAATTGTGGTAATAATAATAATAATGTCGAAACCTTAAATAGCATTTACTATGTTCCAGGCAATGTTCTAAGTACTTTACCTACATTAACTAATTGAATCCTAACAATAAATCCACAAGATATACACTATTATTATCCACATTTCAAAGGTGAAGGAACTAAGGTACAAGGAGGTTAAACAATTGCTCAAGGTCACAGAACCGGCAAACAGCAGAGTTATGATTTGAATCCAAATAGTTGGCTCCAGAATCCGGGTTCTTAAGCACCGTAATTGCCTGCCAAGTTCTCACAATGTAATAGAGAATGACTGAGATGCTGGGGTGGATGCTCCTACAGGGCTAGTGAAAACTTCCACATATTAAAAGGCTTAGCAGCTAAGACTTGAACACCCACCTCACCATTTGAGTATGATCTATCAGTTTGTCACTGTGTGGATAAAAACGAATTAAATGATTATAACTCACAAATGCAGTTTGCCTTCAGTTATTGCCATTGAAAAGATATGGCCTAAGTCCACCATACTTTCTGTGAAAAGAATTCTGAATTTGAAAGTCAAAATACCTAGTCTCCAGGCCTTGTTTCATCACTGTGAGCCACTTAACCTTGAATATGTCACTTAACTTAGACTCAGAAAAGTTTTCCTAACTGTAAAATGGAGATAAAATACTACTTTGTGGGCTTGGTGTGAGGACTGAGTAAGATAATAAATATGAAAGATGCTGATAGAAATTGCTCAATAAAGTAATTCTGAAAAAGTTGAATCAAAAGTCTTACTAAGATGCATAAAAATGCATGGAAGTGCATGTAAGATCTTATTGCCAACTACTCCTAGGTAAATTTAGAGATGAGCCTAATATGTAGCAGAAAGAATAAAGCATAAATTAAGTGAGGGAAAAATTTTAATTTATATTGTTTTTGGCCTGCATTGCTTTGTTAAATATCTCTTAGATTTTTACATCTACCATATATACTAGACAAATGGCAACAGTTAGAGTCCTGCTCTGAGTGGTGAATGGTATTCTACGTTAACACTATACAACCAAATCATTTGTATTAATAAACACATCGTTAGTCTTTCAGTATTTACAACTGTCTTTGGTGTCAAATGGTACACAATTGTGTAAATTATGTAAGTCTCATGATTATCATTATTACACTCATCTGTGTTAAAAAGGCCAGGATCTACTTCCCAACAGTTGAGATCCTCTTTTTCTCAAACATGTCCTCCCATGCCCCCTACGAAACCCCAAGACTAAGCTTTCCTCTGAACCCAGATGCTGAGGAGCTAGAGGCAACAGAAACTCTAGATTATGAAACTTGCGCCATGACCTTCAAATTCGGAGAGAAGGCAAGAAGACATCAACTAGGAGGAGTGTGCTGTTAGCCACTAGAGAGGAATGAGACCCTGAAAGTCTAGGATCTAGATATAAGGGAGGAGAGGGAAAGGTTCAGTAGGAGAGAATCAGCTCAAGCATTTTGCTGTCCTTACTGACTCTTACCTTTTGGGTACATAAAAGTAGGAGAGTTCCTAAACCAAACTAAAATTAAGAAAGTGTTCCTAAAAAATCAAAAACTCTTTCCTCCCTTGCCATTCCCACTGGCCTGGATAACTGTAATAGCCTCCCAACTGTTTTCCTAGCCTCTAAGCCATCCTTCTCCCACCATCCTATTTCCATATTACCACCAAGGCTATCTGTCTACTTTACAATTCTTATGCCAGTTCCCTGATGAAAACACCTTCACTGGTTCCCCAATGTTTTTAGATAAAATGCAACTCCTTGGCGTGACTGTATTCGTTATCTCTTGCTGCATAAAAAATTACCCCCAAACCTAGTGGTTTAAAACAACAATAATCATTTCTTGTCTCTCATGCTTACTGCGGGTAGAAGTTAGGGCAGAATACAGTGGGAATGGTTTGTTACTTCTCTGTGATGTCTGGGGCTCTGCAAGAAGACTGACCGGCCAAAGGCACCTGTAGGCCCGTTCATTCCACGTCTGATGACTGATGCTGGCTGGGGCCTGGGTGGGGGCCAGGGGCCAGAACACCCCCATTCAGTCTCTCCATTTGACCTGGCCTTCCTCACAACATGCTGACTTCCAAACACAAGGTCCAGAGAGAGAGGGAGGGAGGCAGCAGGAGAGGGAAAGAAAGAGTGAGGGAAGGCGGGAGAGGTGGAAGCACACTGGGCAGAAGCCATATTGTCTTTTATGGCTTATAGCTAGCCTTAGAAGTCATGCAGCATCATTCCTGCCACAGCCTATTGGTCAGGAGGGTGTAGAGATAGCCCGGGTTTAAGGAGAGGGAACAGAGACCTCACCTCTAGATTGAGGAATGGAAGATCCTGCGAGATGGGACGCATGTTGGTGAGGTCATCTTTGAAAAATACAATCTGCCACATGACTTACCTGACCCTTGGCCTCCACCTACCTTTTCAGCATCATTTTCTTCTATTCCTTGCCATTCTCTCTATACTCTCCATACTGATCTTCTCTTTTGTTTAGTTTTTTTCTTTGAACATGACAAACTTTTCCTTGCCTCTGTACCCTTGCATATGCTGCTCCTTATGCTTGGAATGTCTTTCCTTCTCCCTCTTAACTCCCTAATGAAAACTTTCACATGCTTCAAATCCAAAATCAAGTGTAGCGTCTCTGTAAAGCCTTCTTGTCCCAGCCCAAAGAAGGTTAATTATTCTCCTTCCTAGGCTCCTATATGTTTTGCATCTCTCTGTCTTACAGTATTATCTGGTTGAATTTTTATCCTAACCAGACTGAGCAACTCAAAGGAAAGGACTAAGCCTTGTTCCTTTTTTTTTTCTCACATTTCCTTTGTTCTCTCCTGGATGCCAAACATTTAACACAGCACTTAACACAAGGTCCCCACTCATTAAATGTGAATTGAATGGCTGAACAAAACTTTAAGGCAACTTTTGGAAAATTATCATTTCAAGGGCAAGGCGGTACCCTTGACCTTCTACTGCAAATATTTTTTCCACCTCTACTATTGCCTGAAATATTTTATTTTTTTAAGCCTTAGTGTATAAATAAAGAGAGAGAGAGAGAAAGCTGGCTAGTACAAATGCCTGGTCAAGGTAAAACACTGCCTCAATCAAAGTATGGATGATGACAACAAAGCCATTTCTGTGTATCTAGGGAAGGAAGGGTTGAGAACAAGGAGACACTGAGGGAACAGAGGGGTAAGGACACTAACGAGGGAGGGAAAGAAAGCAAAAAAGGAAGGCCGTATGTATACCACATCTTCTTTATCCATTCATCCGTTGATGGGCACTTGGGTTGCTTCCAAGTCTTGACTATTGTGAATAATGCTGCAAATGACAATAGGGGTGCATATATATTTCTTTTCAAATTAGTGTTCTCGTGTTCTTTGGATAAATACCCAGAAGTGGAGTAGCTGGATCATATGGTATTTCTACTTTTAATTTTTTGAGAAATTTTCATATTGTTTTCCATAATGACTGCATCAGTTTGCATTCCTATCAGCAGTGTGTGAGGGTTTCCTTTTCTCCATATCCTCTCCAACATTTGTTATTTTTTGTCTTTTTAATAATAGCCATTCTGATGGGTGTGAGGTGATATCTCATTGTAGTTTTGATTTGCTTTTCTCTAATAATTAATGATGTTAAACATCTTCTCATGTGCCTGTTGGTCATCTGTTTATCTTCTTTGGAAAAATGTCCGTTCATATTCTCTGTCCATTTTTTGATCAGATTGTTCAATTTTTTGTTGTTGAGTTGTATGAGTTCTATATATATTTTGGAAATTAACCCCTTATCTGATATATGATTTGAAAATAGTTTCTCCCAGTTGGTGGGTTGTCTTTTTGCTTTGTTGATGGTTTCCTTTGCCTTGCAGAAGCTTTTTAGTCTGATGTAGTCCCATTTGTTTATCTTTTCTTTTGTTTCCCTTGCCTGAAGAGACATGGTATTCAAAAACATACCGCTAAGACCAGTGTCAAAGAGCGTACTGCCTCTGTTTTTTTCTAGGATTTTTATGGTTTCAGGTCTTACATTCAAGTCTTTAATCCATTTTGAGTTGATTTTTGTGTATGGTGTAAGATAATGGTCTACTTTCATTCTTCTGCATGTGATTGTCCAGTTTTCCCAACACTATTTACTGAAGAGACTTTCCTTTCTCCCTTGTATATTCTTGAATCCTTTGTCAAAGATTAGCTGTCCATAGTGTGTGGTTTTATTTCTGAGCTCTCAATTCTGTTCCATTGATCTGCGTGTCTGTATTTGTGCTAGTACCATGCTGTTTTGATTACTATAGCTTTGTAGTATATTCTAAATTCAGGGAGTGTGATACCTCCAGCTTTGTTCCTCTTTCTCAGGATTGCTTTGGCTATTCTTGGTCTTTTGTTGTTCCATGTAAATTTTAGGATTCTTTGTTCTATTTACATGAAAAATGTTGTTGGGATTCTTATTGGGATTGCATTGAATCTGTAGATTGCTTTAGGTAATATGGACATTTAGGTAATATGTCCATTAATAGGGACATTTGACATGTCCATTTAATATGGACAATTAACTATGTTTATTCTTCCAATCCATGAGCACAGAGTATCTTTCCATTTCTTTATGTCTTCTTCAATTTCTTTCAGTAATATCTTATAGTTTTCAGTACGTAGGCCTTTAACTTCCTTGGTTAAATTTATTCCTAGGTATTTTATTCTTTTTGAATACTACTCAGCCATAAAAAAAGAAATCTTGCCATTTGCAACAATGTGGATGGACCTTGAGGGTATTATGCTAAGCAAAATAAATGACACAGAGAAAGACAAATACCATGTGATTTCACTCATATGTGTAAGATAAACAAACAAACACATATATTAGGAGAACAGATTGGTGGTTACCAGATGCGAAGGGGGTGTGGATGGCGAAACGGGTAAAGGGGCACATATGTATGGTGATGGATGGAAACTAGACTTTTGGTGGTGAACACAATGCAGTCTACACAGAAGCTGAAATATAATGATGCATATCTGAAATTTACACAATGTTATAAGCCAATGTGACCTCAATTAAATAATTTTTTTTAAAAAGGGAAGGCTGTAGACACCAGCAACAAATTCTGCTGAGCTCAAAATTTTGCCCTCAGGCAATTCTTGCTTATCTTTAGCTGTCTCTGGACAACTTGAAGCTGGGGGCAAAGTACCTCGTGTTCTTCCTGATCCTGGTTCCTCAGTGGAAATGCAGCCCAGGATTTTCCTCCCTCTCCTGCCCTCCTACTGCCTTCTCCACCCCTGCTGCCCAAGAGTCACTGCTGTTGTAGCCCCACAAGGGTGATGGGGGAGGGAGGGAGGCCCCTACCTACTAGGATCACACACTCCCAGGAGCCCCAAGGTGGACCTTAGATTGGGCTCTTGCATGGACACTCTGGTGAGATTATCATGAGATCTGCAGTCTCATTCCCAGCTATCTTCTTTCTGGTCCCTCCATTCTGGTCCCTGCCTTCATTTTCTGGACTTCTGCAACAGATATGTCTCTCTAGACCCGAATTTCCTCATCTGTTGTAAAAGGTGTTGGGCTCTATCACTGTTTCCCTAAACTGCCAGAGCATAAGAAGGCTCTGGCAGAGCCCACGTTGTTAAACATACAGACTCCTGGGCCCTTCCTTGGGAGTTTGATCCAGGAGACCTGGGAAGAACCTCGGAATCTATTACACTCACAAGCTATGAGGGGAGTTTAGGAAAGCCTGGATTAGATGACCTCGAATTCCCTTGTTGGGTTTGAATGAATGGTCTACTTCTAAAGTTTCTCTTCTCTTACACATGGTTATATGAACAACCCTCCAAAGTCACAGCTTTGATCAGGTTATGCCAGGTCAAGGAGTTTGGGCCTCATCCTGTAGGCAATGGGAAGCCACTACAGAGAAGAGTAGCATGATCACATTTGAGATGTTGAAAGGCCACTCTATCAGCAGTGTAAAGGGTGGTACAAGACCAGAAGCTGTAAAGACAAAATTACATTCATGCACCACATAACAATGTTTCCGTCAACAATGGACTGTACACATGACAGCGGTCACATAAGATTAGTACCATACAGCCTACATATGCAGTAGGCTATACCATCTAGGTTTGTGTAAGTACACTCTATGATGTTTGCACCATGATGAAATCACCTAACGATGTATTTCTCAGAACGTATCCCTGTTGTTAAGTGATGCATGACTGTATTAGAATAATCCGGACATCCTTCTCCCATCAGTGGCTCAGAGCATTTCTGCTTCCCACATCCCACAGGAACTGACCTTGTATCACTTAACTTTAACTGAAATTCGTTCTCATCAGTGTAGAACTTGACAGAGCTACCTACACTATTCAAGAGATGGGGAGAACCAGGACCAGAGCAGTAACATTAGAGGTGGAGAGAAGGGGCAGGACCAGGGAATGATGGTGAGACAGAAGATACAGAACTTGGTGAGGAAAGGGTTAATACAGAGACCAGTCCGTGCCTGGCAAGGTATTGCAGCCAGTGGAGTGAGAGTGAATTCCTGTCTCTTTCTTAGCAGCACCTTCAGGCATCTCACAACCCTTTCCTTTCATCACCGTGCCTCCTCCTCCTATGGCCCTAGGAATTTCTCTCATACCTGGGAATCCTTTGATTCATGCACAGATTTTTTGGACCTTTTTCTTCTTTTGCTTGGCTATTTACAATGTTCAATGGCAATAACTTACACATCACACTTTTCTAAGACTTGCTACCATCTAACCCACATACTACTCCAGTGTAACAAGGTGAGAGAGTGAGACAGAGACACAGAGAGTGCTGATTTACTCTAGCTCCCCATTCTACTAAATCAGTTTCTTAGCTGGTCACTAGGCAATGTCCTAAGCATTTCTCTATAGGTATGTTATACTTTTCCAAAATTTGCTCCAGTCTTCTTGCCACCATGCTAGTCTTCCCTACGTGCCCTCCTATCCTGTAGGTACAGCTCAAGTGGCATCCTTCTGATTACGAAGGAGACATAGCCACTTCCCTTCTGATCTCCATAGCACTGCACACTTGTCAGAGAGCATGACGCCACCGTGATGCTCCCTGCTGGCCTGAACGCAGAGCTCCTTAATGTAAGACGATGGTTTACGCATCTTTGTAGTCCCCAGTTCCTAACAGTGTTGTGGTTATTTTTGTTGGATTGTGAAGATGTAATGATCATCTTTCACTTATACCACAACTTGTTTAGCTCAACCACACCCTAATTCTTTATTCCACAGTTTTGAGAATAGCTTTGTAACATAAACAAACATTAGAATTATTTTCCTTTTGTAGTTAAAAAAAATAATGTAGATCTCCTAATATAAACTTTGGTGCTTTCTCATGAGGATAGACTCACACTATCATGGACACTTTCTACTGGGGGAAGTAGGGGACATTTCAGTGACTCAACACAGTGAGTAAGGGAATAGTCAGGAATAGAATTTGGGTTTCCTGAATCCTGATCCAGTGTCTTGTCCATATTGAAATAAGGAAAACCAACAAAGAATTATTATGAAATAGAGAAAACCCCAACAACAGTAACTCAACCTGTTAACAATACATGACAACCACTTAAAAATGAAGAGCCAATTAACGTTTTGAGTTCAAATTCAAACAATGTTTCTGGAAATACATTACATATCTTTTCAGAGAAAACTTTAAAAATATGCAGAAGGATTATCACAGGACAGTCAACAAAAGAGAACAGTGCAAACTAACCGAACATCTCTGAGAAGGGACATGGAATTGGGACACAAAGAAACATCAATTTCTTAAGCCCATAGAGAAAAGCAGCTCCTTAGATCTGGGCCCACCCCTAACATCTGTGGGGTCCAAATAAAGAGGACAAATGGAGACCCAAACACCATACATTTGAATATTTTACAATTTTTAACTAAACTTACAAACTTAAATACGTTTTCTTCTGCTTTAACAAATAGATCTTCATGACAGCAGAATTTTTAAACATGTAAAGCTATACTTTTTATTTGGCTGAAAGTCAGGAAAATATCAAGACTAGTGAATTTCATTATTATTGTGTATGGCTTAGTGTTTCATTGATGTGAGAGCAATGTTTCAGTAAGTAACAAAATAAAGACATTCCTGACTCATAAATTATACATTTATTCCCCCAAAAATGTAGCTTTTGCCTTTATTTCATCAAAATCACTATATTGTTATAACCAAGATTTTGACATAATTTGGTGATATTGACAGTAATGATTTCAAGTTTCTTTTAAAAAGGAATTATATTTGAAGTGTACAAATTTGAATATATTTAATCAGAAATATGAGTTAAATAAAAATAGAAACAAAGTATTTCTCATAGATGTTTTCAGAAAAGTTATTTTTTCTAAAATATTTAAAATTTTCTATTAAAGTTAAAAGGCAAAACAGAAATTAAAATAATGAGTATCAAACTTAGGAATAAGATTATTCACTTTTTAAAAATACAATTACATCTCATAAAATACTTTTATAGAAATAAAACTATTAGAAATTCTGGATTTTAATGTCCACCTAGTTGCCAAGATAAAGAATCAATTTCACACTTAATGGATGTTATGTCTAGACTTACATATACACAAAGTTTAGAGTACTATAAATTGTATAATATTGCAAAATATTCCTCAGTTAACACATAGAACTGTTAGGAATACCATGTTAATTTGTGACTATCTCAAAAACCATCAACTGGAACACAAAGGGAAGCAAGAAACAGACACTTGGGAAACAATACTTTCACTTTTAAAGAATCTACAGCATTCATGCCATCTGAGAGGAAGGATTTGATAAGTTAATTCATTTGTCTTTTCTCTCATCTCCATGCTTGCACTGCTCATATCCTCCCTGTGTGCTAATGATGACAGCCGCTTAACACACTAACCTGCCAGCATTCAAATGTTGTCTTTTGTTTTCAGGACACAGGGAGATGAGGAAGAGCAATTCCTTGGGGCCTGAACGGTTGTGACAGTGGATGTTTAGACTTACCAGCACCGAGAGTCAGCTCCTGAATGACAGAGTTCCCAGGTAGTCTTTATTAAATTTGCTGTTTGTGTATTTGTAACTGCAGGGCCCTCTATAGCATGAGTACCGGGGCAGACATCTCTCTTACTCAGGTGTCGCTTATATGTTCTTCCAGTCCCCCTGAGCACAGCAGTTGCCTTTTTTTCTCTCTCTCTCTTTTCCTGTGCTCCTTACTTCTACTGAGAGCAGCACGGGGAACATTTACTCACATTGGCACTGTTTTTCAGATACTGAAGAGAGCCAACCACCCTTAAAACACGTTAAATCTCGTGGGCCTAGGTATTTTCCTTTTTCATATCCACAGGGAGTCTAGCCAGTGCTAGGAACATAGAGGTATCAACATTAGACATAGGAATATGGCAATAATTCATTTCTAGCATATTTGATAAATGTGCACTTGACAATTTAGCAAGACTATTGGGACTCTGCACTTGTATAATTGAAAGTAAGAATGTGGTCTTTTAATAATCCAAGTGTCAACCTGAATGCAATCGAGTAAAATGAAAAAAAAAAGACTTCGAATGCCCCAATAGAGTAGCACACACATGTCCTGAAATACTCTTAGCATCACACTAAAGACACAGGTCTAAAGTCACTTGTTCAGTTCTTGCTTTGATGTGAAAGATATCACATGCTTTGGAAGTGATTTCTGATGATTTCCATCAGAGTGTTGCCACTTCTAAAGGTAGTTTTTCAAGTGGGTTCTAGCTCTCACCCACCTTTCCTGAAACTGATGGATGTTTCATAATTACTAAAAACATCTATTTCTTCATAGCCAGAGAAATAAAAATCCAGAATTTTAAGAACTGAAAATGTTGTGGAAATTCATTTTAGACCTCTGATTTATCTAGATTCCAAATATAACTCACTACTGAAACAAAATAATGTCTGGCTATATCTTTAAATCTATAAAATCACTTAATTTTGGAATGATCCTCAAGTATATTATAGTAAGTTAAAAAGTTTGTTTAATTTGTGATATTAATTTTCTCATTGAGTTTCTTAAGCATTTTTTATGAAAAACTCAGGTTAGAAAAACTCGATAATTTGAGACGACTATCTAGACCCGTACATTTTTACACTGAAAAGTGTCTGGATATGTATTTCTTTTGCAGTTCTGCTTCCCATATTTCTCTGGAAATGCAGCTATCTCTGGACAGCATATAGTCTTTCCTATGTAAGCAAGCCCATAAAACTCCTTAAGAGCATTATAGTACACAGAAATGTTACAACTGAATGTTCAGGCCGTTTTAGTTATATAACAGACTCTTTTCTCTTTTCGTAGCAGAAAAGTTTGAATCCTTTTGACTGGCAAGCAGATGTTGCCCCAGTGCTGCCTCCATATTCATTAGCCCATAATGAATCCATTAATTGAATATGTAAGTTTGGCTAATTAGATGTAAGACATTTCTTCAGATTTAAAGGGTAATAATAAAAAATTTAAACTGCAACACCAGATCAAGCATTTAAGAGTTGATAAATGTGAACTGGAAAGTGCACAATTCCAATATAAATTAGTTAATTGCCTCTGTTAATTTAGGTGAAATACATTAGCAGAAAGGTCAATCCATTTGAGGCTTGATGTGTTTTTCAAATAGTACATTGAAAATAGCAAATCAAAGAGCACTACAAAGTGGGAAGCACAGAATCCGCTTTTCCAATCCAGAGGTGGCAGAGACGACTCAAGTAAACCCACAGAGTTAACCTTCTCTGGGTTGACTAGTGTTTGTCAAATCAGGCCGTGTCTTATAGCCACCAGGAAGCTTTGTTAAAAATAACAGTGCCTTGGAACCCACCTTAGACTAACTGAAATCTCTGGAGGTAGAACCAGGCATCCCTAAATTATTATAATTGGAACTTGGGTTGAAAACCACTGGACTATTCCACGAATGTCTGACCCTCCGGCTAAGCAGGAGTAAATTGGCAAAGTCAATCTACTACAGTTACATAAGTGTAGAAACATGACCTAGTATCGTACTTAATGCTCTCTTTTCTTCCTAAGTGGAGAAAAAATAAGCTGCCCTTGGTCCCACCTCTATTTTCTCTTCTTGCTAGGTCAGTACCAAAGGGGTTTATACTTGAGAACATGTAACTCGGATTTGGGAAGTGGGAGGCAATCTCAGCCCCAAGTATTTGCTTTTGGGAATTCCAATTTTACAAATAGTCAACTTACCGGATAACGTTAGTTACCTTTACAGTAAAACATGTCAAAGGAGTTCCTCGTTGGACCATGTTTTGGAAAATGTTATCTTTATCTCTTATGTCTAACGTCCCTCACAGCACCTACAAGAGTATGTCGCCCATGGAAAGCCCCAACAAAAGTATTTGTGGCTAGGCTGGCTCCTTTCTGATATCCTCTTTCACTCTCATTCTGCACTGCATATTCTGACTTCTTTCCTGTCTCATATGGCCCTTGAACAGCTTCACATATGCAATTACTGTCTTTCCATACACTTGTTTTTTGTTCTTCATAGACTCTATGTCAATACTTGGCTTATAATGTATTGTCAATGAATATTTGTTCAATTGAAGCTATTTGATTGACAGAGGGAGAAAAAAGATCCAGGTTTAGCAACAGCAGTCAAGGTGTCACAGATGCCCTGAAGACAGGAATACGTAGGCCTGAGGCAAGAGACCCCTCTTTTGTAGTTTGGGGCTGGATGCCCAAATTGGATGCCAGCATCCTGGCTCTGAATGGCCCCCATTTTTGCCCTGTGCCTTTCCCAGATTGAACTGTATGGTTGAGAAGAAAGAGGCTGGCATTCTCCCTCTGTTGTTAAGACATCTAAAGTGTTCCTCGTTATCTTCTCAGTGGCTCATTCCAGCACGTAAAAGAGGGGAACAATAACTTTGCCTTCAGCCTCGTTTTCTAGTGAACATGAATATGGATCCCTGTCCCAAATATCACTCAAGTTTATGTGAGAATTCCTTATGCCCAAAGAACTTTTTGGTGAATGACGGTATAAGGGCAGAAGGACTTGGGGAAGAAGCTTATGTTTAAGAATGGGCGAGTCCTAAAGTAAGTAGGAACAGTTAAGAGTTAGTGTAGACATGAAGAATTTCAAAAGTAAAAAGAAAAATGCAAACTAAAGAACATGAAAGAAAAACAAAAAAGCAAACTTAACCTACTTACATGCCAAGCACTTATTTGGGCAAGAAGAAAATATAAATTCTGGACCTTGACTATTAGTAACTCTTCCTTGCCCACCATGATAAAAATAGTTGCTTCCAATCTGAGACACACTCATGTGACTTGCCCTGGGCTATCGCAGGCTCTGAAACACTGCATGAGCAGGACTGCAGGGTTCTTCAGTCCTTTACTTTCCTGTGGTATTTTTGGCTAATGAACACTATTGTTCTTTTCCTAAAAGTTGAAAGGACTTTTAATGAAAGTCCCTCTCCTAAACTAACTGTAGTCTAAAATTTGCTGCATTCTGAGATTTTTTTCCTCCAAACTAATTCAAATTAAAACTGTAACGTCTCCAAAGATTTCTCAGCAGCAGCTGATAAAATACCTTGAATCTAAGCTGTTGCTTTTTAAATGATACTCACTTGCACATACATGCCATCCACTGCAGAGGGAGCTAATGCCTTTTTCCTCAGGCCCCTTGGAAAAGGCTGCATAGCTGGGATTTTAATTTCTCCCTCTACCTGTTAAGTGTGATTATTGATAAAGCACTGAGGTCACTCCAGACGTAGATTGAAGCCTCTAAAATATATATGACATGGAACTGGGCTTTACAACAAAGATGAATCTAGTTTCCACTTTTAAAATAGTCTCTTACGGTTCCCGAAATGTGGAGAATATATTTTGAAAGGAAAGAATTGTATTGTGTATCAAAACATGATTTTTGGAGTCATAACCCATTAGGAATCTACTCCCTGCAACCATAACTACCCCTTTTCGTAGAATACAGTGACCAGAGGCCACATCAGGGCACGAGGGACTTAATATGTAGAGAATTTTTATGGTTAATAAATGCTGTAATCTCAGCCTCTTTTCTTCTAGACATTGGAAGGAAAAGGACAATTAAATGAGCGTTTAGATCCCAAATAAAAAGTTAATATTCATGTTAAATAAAAATATAAGTGAATTTATTTTATAGAAGTTTTCATAATGGGTCCAAAATACTTCATTAAGCATTTCTGGATAAAATTATGTAAAGCTCTTTATAAGCTTTTGTTAATAAATTAAATACCATTTCTCTATAAATATACCTTGTATTAAGCTTTCCTTTTAGAGTTTTCAGGAAACATTTCCAATAAAGTAGCGGAGCATATCCCGTTTGAGATGAATGAGATCATTAGGAAACACATATCTGAAATAAGCACTGAGATCATTCTGCATACAACCCAAGGGCCCTAATTTTTTAAATATTTCAAACAGTGTGCCCCTTTCAAATCATTAGACTTAGAGACATTTAAGGAACTGATTCAATTAACCCAGAAGAGAGAAATGCTATAATGTGTGATTTATTTTTGCAGATAAATTAAAATGCAAGAGTATCTGTTAGAAAAGGTAGGCTGTCACCCTGGTTAGTAATGGGAACAGGAAAGCAATTAAGCAGGGCCACTGGAGGCTGAAAGAGCCCCTGAACACAGAAGCTTGGAGTTCAAGCCAGACGCTGTTATTGTCAAAACCAAAAGTGCTCCTTCGTTGGGAGGAATCTGTGCTCCATTCATTTTCCCTTATTAATTTCTAAAGCATGTTTCTCGATTTAACAAATACTTTGCCTCTTTAACTGAAAACTAAAAAGAAGCCTAAATTGCTATGATTTCATAACTTACTGTCAAATTTCACATAAAGCTGATGCCTTAAAATTACAACTTTGCATTCTATTATTTAGGTGAGGAAATATGAGGCAAGAATTTATTTTTCTCCTCTACAACTCCAGGATATTGGCTCCACCAGGCCTAATAAATTGTTTTCACAAGGAAATAAATAGAGCATGCTGTAGCTTACATTCCCTTGTGCAGGCGGTTTTAAACAAGATGTATCCTAAACAATAAATAATTACAGATGGGAGAGGGTGGGAGAAGGAAACATTATAAGGGTGGGAAAAAATGTTTCTTAACTGAATCAGGGAAAAGACTGAAATTCAAAATGTTAGAAATCTGAAGGTAGTTGTGGGGAAGACTGCTACTTTAACCATTGTGAAATAGAAGAAATAAGAAGATAATAAAACAAAATAGTAAAAGGTAGAGAAGAGGAGGAAAGAAAAAAAACGTGAGAAGAGACATTAAGGCAGCCTCAAAAGTAACAACAGAATAAGTCCTATGAACAGAAACCAAGACGACGTCCACTGAAGAAGCAGTTACAATTTCACTGTTCTTTTCTACTAAATTTTGTCCCCTATCTTAAATTAAAAAGCTTGGACTAAAATTGGCTGCAATCATGAGCTGAAGATAGGGGGAAAATTTTTTTCAGAGGATGATTTCATGAAGAAAAAAATCCTTAGAAATCTATGGACAGAAAAGTTCACAGTAAAAGATGGAGCAAAGCAAAACAAAACCTAAGATCAGGAAAAGAAAATGTTCCTTAATCAGAAAGTGTAGGAGAGTTACTTCACTTACGATGGAAGTCATCAATAGTGCCATAGGGAATGTGTTTCGTCTTCTGCTCAGATCACTCAACAAAAAATCTTATTAAATAGTTACTATGTGCTCCGTGCTGTTTTAGGAATTGAGAAAGAGACACAGTCCCTGCACTGATCACTTTACCATCTAGTTGGAGAGTAACTCTTACACAAAAGAAGCCATCAGGGAACAATTCAAACCAGTATGCCGTCTGTCACTGTACTAGACCTCTTGGAGATATTTATGAGAAGAAGCCAAGAGATCTTCCCTTCCCTGCTTGAGAAGAAAGGAATCTCTTATTTACTCCACCTCACTGTGTAACAAATGCTAATAACTGACCCTACTGGTCCTTCCTCGGGAGAGATTTTCCAGCCATGGTGATAGAACTTGAGTTAGCAAGCAAGAAGTGGGTCAAGGGTGAATAAGCCCATCTCATGCTTTGAGAAGAATATAAATCAATGTGTTCTAGTCTGTGACAGTCTTTCCTGACTATATTCATTCATCAGTTCGCTTTATACAGATTTCCCTTCTTCTCTTCCTCAGAATCTTTGGATGGCTTCTCAGTGTCTCAAGAACTAGGGTTGTTACCACCTTGAGTCAACTGCCTTGCCAGCCTGTTGGGTCCTCCTCCAGCCACATTAAGTCTCCTAAAAAGTATTCTCACATCTCTGTGCTTTGTTCTTGTGGACTCTTCTGCCTACACTGTCCTTCCCTCCCTTGTCGAAGCTTCACCTTTCCTTTAAGGCCCAGCTCAAAGGTCAGCCTCCCCAGAGAGCGGGCTTCTTCTTTGGTGGAGCAGATCATGTTGTTGATGCTCTTTGGTGATTTTCCCCACAGCCTCTCATAGTCAGTCATCTATCTGTCTGTGGGGAAGAGTTTCAAGCTCACTGACAGCAAGGGGTGTCCCTCTTGTCTGTAACCCAGCCTCTAGCATGGAGCCTTGCACTGGAAGGTACTCAAAACACGTTTGCAGAATTGTTCCACAAGCATCACTAATTTCCCTTACAGCTACCTGCTCCCTCTCTCCCCAATAAACTCCACATCCTTACTTTTTTATTCTTCAATTGTATCTCTAACCCTCTAAGGCTTTAGTAAAAGTATATCTCATGAACACACACTGTTATTAAGGCACAATTTTTGGCCATAGAGATCCCCTGTGAATCGAAATCCCTCAACCGTCTAAGCTAAGGTCGATAGTTTTTCCACAAAAACAATTCACGGGGGTAACCTTGAGTAGACACTTTGGGTTCTGAGAGGCTACAAGTTATTTCTATAGACCTAACACTAAAATGAAATATTTTTGTCTATTTCTACTGTTGTTTAGCATCCAAGCGCTGAGCATTAGGCAGTTTTAGTTACTGAAAGTACACTTAACATCCAAAGACATGGGGTTCTAAGGGGTCTGAGAATGGCATTTAAGATGAGAATCAGGAGGCCCCTGTCAGGCTTACATTGGGAGTGAAGAGGAGAAATGACTCCCAAGGGTCTTTTTATCTGGACCTCATTTTTAGTCCACCAAGCCTAAAGCCCGTTCTGGAATGGGGTCTCTGGGTTCTTGTCGTACATCTATATGCTGACCTCTAGAGTCCCACAGACTAGAAGAAGGCCTGCTGGAGCTACAGAAACACTTACATTAGGGGATATAGATATGGAAGCTCAGCCCTAAAGGGGCAGTTAAGTGAGGAGCCCAATGTCTGGCAGCATGATAGCTGTTAACGTGAAGAACAGCAGAAAAGCAAAACAAGCGTATCCACGTGTATTTTGGGGCGAGGAGGGAAGGGCTGAAAGGAGAGATCCGAAAGGAAAGACCAGAAGGGCCAGTGAAACATGCAACTCCGAGGAGCATATGAGGACCAGGGTTCACATCCTCCGGGCAGGAGCAGCCCAGGCCGCCCGGGGCGGTCCGGGCCGGCAGAGGGCAGCAGCTGGGCGGGAGAAGCCTGACGAGGGCCGGCTGCGACCGGCTCGCGGGGATACTCATTCTGAATGAAGGGCGAGGGACTCGCACTCATCACTACCCGTCCCCGACCCTGCGGCCACCGCACCCCTCGGGCCCCGATGTGGGGAGCGGGTGTGTGAGGGGACGGGGTCGCTGCGGAGGGCCGGCGCGTCTGCCCGGGGAAGGAGAGCGAAGGGCGCCCCCCGGGTCCCCGGGAGAGAAAGAGAGCGGGGTTCGGCGGGCCCCGGGACGCGGGGGGGAGGAAATCTCCGCGCCCGCCGCAGCATCGCACGCTTCATCCTCGGCTGGACCGCTCGGCGCCGCGGGAGCCGCCTTCCGGGGGGCTTCACATGCCGACACCCCGGCCGCTCGGGTCCCCCGCCAGCCCTCGCCCGCTCCACTTTCCGGGCCGCGACCCGCGCCCGACTTCGGCCAAGGTGCGCCTCCGCCGACGCCGACCCGGCGAGAGGGAGGCAGGTTGGCGCTCGGGCCGTCGAGGACAGCGGCGGCGTGGACGTGGGCTGGTCCCCGCGGCCGCGGGGGCGCCGCGCGCACTTGACCGTGGGCGCCGAGCGTGCGGGCGGCGCGGCGCGGGCGGCAGGCTTTATGTAAATCCGGGCTGCGCCCGGGCGTCCTAGGTAGGATGGACCAGCCCCCCCCGCGCCTCGGCCCTCACGTCCAATAAGAAGAGCCCCAGCTTGACACCTGCCTATATACAGGCGAGCGCGCCCCCGGCCCGCGGACCGCGCGCACAGCCCGCACAGCCCACGCCGCGGGCCAGTGAGACCTCGGCCCGCCACCATGACTTCCAGTAAGATCGAGATGCCCGGCGAGGTGAAGGCCGACCCCGCCGCCCTCATGGCGTCCCTGCACCTTTTGCCGTCGCCCACGCCCAACCTCGAAATCAAGTACACCAAGGTAAGGGGCGGCGAGGGCCTGCCGTCCACGGAGACTTTCTAGAACCTTCCTTCCTGTCCGTGGTCTGTTAGGGGGCGAGGGCGGCGGGATGGGGTCGGGGTCTCCGGGGCCAGCCTGTCATCCCCGTGCAGCAGAGGGACGCCCCGTCCTCGGGGTTGGGGCTTGTGAAGTCCTGCCGGGGTCTGGGGACGCCGCGGGGACTCGCCCGCACCTGAAGCGCGGCGCCGAGGGTCGCCGTCAACGGCTCCTTCCCCGAACCGCGTCTGCCGCCGCCTTCTGATCCGGTTCTCCGGGTCCCCACTGCGGCGGGGAAGGTGTCGGCGCCGCGTGGACTCCTCGAATGGAGAAGAAGGAGACCCGGCCAGGTTGGCCGCGCAGCCGGGCTGTCGCTTCTTCCCGGCCCTGCACCTTCAGGGGCCGCTCGGTGCTGGTCCCGCTGGGGTCCTCGGAAGCCCGGACGGTGCGGAGCGGCTTTCCCCTAGGAATTGTCAAGGACGCGGCGCTCTGGCTAGCTCTGCAGATTTCATGGAAACCCGGCTGCTGAGTCCAGTAGATCCAATGTCAGCGTTTCATTCGGATTTTGTAGGCAGTGGTAGTTTTCCTGGAAAACTTGAAAAGTCTTTAAATTTGTGCAAATTAACGTGTTCGCTTTTGAACTGAAAAAAATTATTGTTTATAACGAACTCTGACATCTTGGGTTTGCCAAGCAGGAATTTTGTGTGTTGCACCACGTAAAAAAGAATATGCGTTCGCTGCCTTCATGTAAATTGAATTTACTTTCTTTTCACAAATTCGACATAGAAAAAATGTATTAATTACACACATGGGAGGATTATAATGTTACAGTATTTGGGGGGGATGAGAAGAGGTAGATGAAATTTAAAGTCGTATTTCTTGGAGTTCATTTTACAGTTCTCTTGTTTGATTTTCTGTTGCGTTCGGTTGATTTTTACCCCAAACTTCTCCCGATTAACTTAAACACATACTGCGCACACACAATATGGTTAAAATTGTTTTCTATCATGCTTATTACAAGATAAACTAAATTTTGTCGAGAAGTAAATTGTTTGGTTCTGGCTTAATGGTTGAAAGAGGAAAAAAAAAAACAAAACCCACATCAGAATATTGAAATCTTACTTGCATTGAGTTTTAGGACACAAAGCAGGGTGATTTGTGTTTTGAATGACGATTTAGATGGATTTGGTGTACCTGTTAGCTTTTTTAGATGGTGTGACAAATTTTTGAAAGCCGTTTTAATGAGAAGTCGTTAATGGTTACAGCCATTTAGGCGTTGTTTGCGTAATAATAGTGCCAATGTGTGGCACATCTCCGGGTTTAGGAACGAGCAGGGAAAGCACGCAGCTTTTATGAGGGTCCCTAACCTCTTCAGGCTCTCTCTAAAGGTCTTAAGATGCAAGACCTACGAGAGGGAGAGGACCTAACCCTAGGCTTTGGGAAGGTTTGATTTTAGGTTCCTTTTGATTGGATTTTCCTCCTAGCCTCTGAGAGGAGTTTTAGGTATGTAGTAGGTATCTTGTATGTAGTAGGTATCTTGGAATTTAATTTGGAAGCTCTTCCAGTTCTCTTTTTCTCGAACTACCCCTGCTCTCTTTTTTTCTCTTGTTCTCCCCCAGTAGGAAAGACAACTGATTTATAGCTAATTGAAGCCTTTAATGTGGAGTCTTTTAGCTCGGGAAGACTTTTATCCAGTATCCACTTTCCCACTTATTACAAAGAAAAACAATCAGAAATGAAATAATGGATTGTAACTTGATTCTTTAATTTGTGGGGAGGAGGCTCCTTATTTTTGCTTTGACAAACAACCCTCATAAACACTGAGTAATACTAATCTAAAGGCAAGCTCTTTTTCACAAAACCTTGTAAAGTCAGGTATCTGCGAACATTCCCAGCAGCTCTCCTCCTCAGCTCTTTAGTGAGACTTCTAAATTTTCTGAGACAAGCAGCGTGGGCAAGCAGCTTCTTTAACATGAAGAGCAGAAGCTGCTCTTTTGGTAGCCAAGAGTAATGGGTAATGATCTTTTACTTAAAAGGAAAATAAGATTAATGGAAAGTTTTTTTTTAAAAAACTTCACTTATGATCAGAAGTGAGGGAAATTATATCAGCAGTTTTAAGCAGAAGAATGAACAAGGTAGAAAGGACAGTTAGTCCTTTAGCACAGTGATACCACATTCATTAGGAATTTTTTAAAGGGTAATGACTAAAAGATTATTCTGCTGGAGGGCTTGTTGAATAACACATAGGAAATAAATACAATATTTGTGTCAGAAAATGGTACAAGACAAACATAGATGGATCCTTAATCATTTTTGTCTTGTTAAACGAATACATTTTTAGTGAAGGATATTATGATAGGATTTTTAAATATGATTTTGGGACCAAGATAAAGTCACTTCTTACGTGTAAATAGTCAGATGATGAGAATTTCAAGTAGCATGCATTTAGAAAACTTTGCACTTGTGATCGTATTTCTGTATTTTTTCCCCATTCTCTTTCTTCTTCTGAAAATATTTTACATTTTTTATAAAACGAGAATGGGTGAGAGCATTAGAAATAAAAGTTACTGCCTTTGTCTGTCAAAGGTCCAGTGAAAATGCTCCAAAATTAAAGTTCAATCCCCAAGGATGCTAAAAGTGTGAAACGTGTGGTTTTGTATTGACTTGCAGGCAATTACACTTAGTTTTTAAAGTAAGCCTGCCTCTCTGAAGTTCTGATACCCATTTTAGACTAATGATCAATGGCAATGCCGTCTTTGGAATACGTCTATTTTTATTTCCCTAATACAGCAAACTAGAACCCAAGTTTTAAAGATGATTATATATTAAGGACTATGTTTAAAAAAAAAAAAAGACTGCATTAGTCAAGAAAGAGTGATAATTCCACTCACATGAAGTAGCGAGGGGACCACTCTGGGGCGGAGAGAATGTGTACTCTCTTGCTTTTATTCTGAGAAGACTGCTTAACAGCTAGCATAGGAGTCTGATTGCTCTCAGTTATTCTTTTATGAATTAAAGATTTTCTGAATTGTTTCTGTTTCATCAGTCTGGTTTTTAGAATTTTATATAGCTGAATATTTTATAGGAGTACACATATTGTAAAATCAAGTCTAACACTTTACTGACTGCCCCTAACTTCGGGGAAGCTCTCTGCCAGATTCCCCAAAGGGCTTTGGAAACTTTCCTATCCCACTGCTACCTTCTCTATTGTCTCTAGCATCAATTCTGGTTCTACTATTCCCTCCTTCCCCCTATCTCACCCCTCCCCCCCACACACGTAAGCATTGTGCAGTCTCCCTGGCTCTACTAGTCCCTCCTTCCCCCTACCTCCCCACCACACACACACGCACACAGACACACGTAAGCATTGTGCAGTCTCTGTTGATGACTTTTTCAGTGAGAGTTTATGCCCATAACTAACAGTAACATACAGGGTTAAATTTCCCTCCAGCATATGATACTGTGGGGAGCTAGAACAGAGGGAAGAAAGGGACATTTATGGAGTACTGACTTACTAAACCAGAAGAGAAAAAATAAAAGACAATCAACTGAAAATCAGAGCTAATGTGCATTGGGTAACTACTGTTTATTCTTTTATTTATTCATTTAACGACCTTTTATTGAACATCTACTGTGTTCTGGGATCAATTTCAATTCAGTTCAAAGGGTGTTTGAAAGGCCATGTTCCTAACAACAGTGCTTTCCGTTATGCTAGTTGGGCTGTGGAAGCATCCGCCTTCTGGGATCTTAGGGTCTTATTAGAAGGATTGAGTGCCCAAAATTGGTTGTCAGCATAGCAGCAGTTCAGTTGATCAATGTAATAATTACAATAATGATAATAATACTTATAGTACCATTTACGTTGTTTCTAGGGCATAATGGTTTACCTAGCACTTTCATATATATCTTGTTTGATCCTTGCAAAACCTTGTAAAGGAGAGAGAGTAGGAAGAAGTAGGAATAATTGATAAGGAAGACCTTGGCCTTGACTTTTAAAAAATTGATAGAGCTTTCCTTGCCATATGCTTTGCTTTTTCTTACAGTCACATACTTTTTTTTGTATGTTTTCTGAGAGAGAAAGAGTTTAAATCTTTATTTTTTGTGTTGCTTCTATTGCAAACTTGGAGAGAATATGAACTGGTCTACTCCTCTTAAGAAGGAGCTACTTTTTTGTGGCTTTTGATTCTCTGACTTTAAATTACTATTTTTGGTGTTTCTGAGGTTTTTTTTGTTGGGTCTGGGGCAAGAGTCTTGCCTGTCTCAGGGATCATTTCTTAAAAGATGATGTGAGTCTAGTGGCTTCCAAACCTCTAATCAAGATTGTCTGTCTTGATCATAAATTGTTAAACTTCATGTTTATAGGGAACCTTGGGTTCTCAAAAAATACTTTTCCATAATTTTACAGCTTTTTGATGTTTGTATCATCTCTGTATAACGCAGGGAAGCTAAACAACTTCATTGTGGGACTTGAATTAGATAATTCTCCTGGGATCCTGCCCCGATGCCTTCTACTATACGGGCTTATGTTACCACATGGAATCATCATTTGCTGAGGCACTTCTTTCTGTCCTTTATTTCCAGAAAGTGAGGAATGATAGTTTTTCTATTTGAGGGTAGAGGATTCTCTGAGGAGCCTGTTCTGTGAGGTCTGATTTACTTGAAGCCAGGCATGCAGAATAATTTCTCTGTTGCATTAGACAAGCATGATCATCAAACCATGACCAAACCAAAAACATCTCGAATACCAGCATCCACAGTTCTCTCTCAAGGCTTTCTCGGTTGGATAATGAAACAGAAATACTGATGTATGTTTTTGTCTCTTTAGTTATCTTAGTGACAGCTTGCAGAAGTCAGCAAACTACAGACTGTCTGCCTACTGATTTTGTAAATAAAGTTTTATTGGAACATAGCCACACCAGTTCAATTACATATTGTCTGTTGCTGCTTTTGGACTACAATGGCAGAATCAAGTAGTTGCAACAGAGACCATACGGCCTGCATTTTAGAAAAAGCTTACAAGCTCTTGACTTAGAAAAATAAAAGCTCTGATTAAAATAGGCCTTTGTTCAAATCTTGGTGAGATATGTACTTATTACCTATGTGGGAAGTTAACATTTACTCACCACATGGTGCCAGGTATGGTGCCAGGTTCTGGAGATGTACTAATAAACAAGGTATGGATGGTGTCTCCTCCATAGAGAGGAGAAACTCCATAGAAGAAACTCCAAGGAGTTTCTTCACTGAGTGTCAATTTCAGCATCCATCAAAACTGAGATACTTGTTGTCAGGACTAAATGAACAAGTTTGTGAAAATAAGTGGCATATAATGACAATAGCCAAGGGCTAATTCCATTTCATTTTCGTAAAGTGATGGTTACATTTGTAGATTCAAATTAATGGAGACCCATTTTAAGAAAGATCAGAATTGTATGATCAATAAAGTTTAACAAACAACCCGTTATTTACTATTTTAATTAGTCATAAGAATTTAATGTTCTAGGTAGCTGTGGAATCCTTATATATTTACATCGGATTTTCATCAAATGGGATTCCTTGGAGTTTTCCCTACCAAAGTCTTGTCTTTACTAAAAAGTCAGTAAATCAAATAATTTCCCAGCCAGTATTTTAATAATCAAAATAGATATTTGACACTTGTGCCAAAGTTCGGCGTTAATATGACCTTGGTATACCCAGTTGGCTGGGCCTAAATGTCAGATTGCAAACAGCCATATCTGGTATTTTAAGTAGTTTGGACCAAGATGTTGCCAAGTCATTGGTGCATAAATCTGGGAAGTATGGCAGCATATGAGCACGTTCTCAGAAGAGAGAGACATTTTGGGAATGGAAAGGTATCTTAGTTTATGCAGTTTAAAACTGAAGAGACTTTTATTGGTCCTGACTGCCCAATTTTGAGGCTCTTCACCTTCCAGAAAGTAAAAGCATCATACGGTGACTATTTTGAAAGCTCTCCTAGCGTTTCTTTAATTTTTTTATTTGCTGTGGCCAGTCATTTCAAAGCCAGTTATTTCCCTTCAAACACTAAATCTAATGCACATAGAAGTGATTGCTATAATGTCACCTTGGTTAATTTTTAATTGCTTTTTCAGACATATCTTTGAGCTCTGTTGCATTTTACCTTTCAGATGTGAGATTATGCAAACTGGGAATTTCTTATCTCTGGCATTTCTCTATTGCTTGTTTGTCTGCCTTTAAGACGGAGTTATGTTTAAATGGTTTCCCTTCAAAATCTTAACTCTTAGTGAGTTTATTTACAGCAAGTGTCTGTTGTGTCACATGAATCGAGAACACTTTCAACCTTTGAAAATCCAGTAGGAATAATAATTGGGTGCTTTCACCATCTAGACTTTTGCTGGGCTCGCAACAAAACTTCCCTGGGGCTAAACACGGGGGTTTATTGACCTCTGTAGAATGTGGTTAAAAATTAGAATGTCTGTGAGTGAACATTCTAATTTGTATTGTGGAAGGAAGCTTTCCTTTTACTCCAGTTCAGCTCTGTTACCTCCAGGAGTGGTTATCTGCTCTGTTTCCTTTCTTCATCACAGTCTGACCTTTGGAGAGCCAAAGTAGCAGTTTCTTTATCCCTAGATCTCTGGAAAGATAAAACGATCATCCAGTTGAAACTGGAAAGACCTATCTCTTATTGAGAAAGAATTTAGGATATCATGGGTACCAAAAGACTTTCTAATCTTGATTATAAAGTATAGGGAAAAAATTTCAAAATAATTAAAGATTATAATTTTACACATTTTTTCATGCATAATTTTCATTCATCTAGTCTGAATCTTCTGATTTCAAGCCCAGTGACAGTTAGAGTTTTTTGCCCCAGGTCGTTTCTAGGGATGTCTTAAAGATTAAACTCAGTCAAAAAACAGTATAAGGTGTGTGGCTCTTCCCACAGGTAGGTTGGAACTTACCTCCAGGTAAGTGGATCTGACAAAATATTGCAGATTTAGTAAACCCACTGACAGGCAAAAATAACCTATTTCCCTCCTCTTCCAGTACCCACCACCAACACACACACCAAGTCTGTGGGCTGAGGTGTGTGTAATGATGGACGACTTAGAGTGGGAAGGAAGAGGGGAAATGAGGAGACCTTGCCTGGGAAGACAAAATTATGAAATGTCTGTACAAATCTACAGAGGATAACTTAGAAATGTCTATACAAATCTACAGAGGATAACTTCAAGTCTTATTTCCCTAGGTGTGAAAATTGGACTTCCTCACTGAATCCTTTTTGGAAGGAGATCAGGAATCATTATGAGACTGGTTAAATTCTCTAGCAAACCTGAAATCAGTGAATTCTGCCTCATCTGTATTTTAGAGTCTGATACCCAAATACCAATATAACTTGATTTTCACAGGAAAGGTTATCTAATTATGTTATCACAGGGTCATTTCTATTTTTAACTGCAGCCAGAGCTACCCTTCTGCTTCCCTGAATTTATTCATTTGTTTATTCATTTGACATTTATTGGGCCCTCTCGTGTACAAAGCACTGTTAGTCACTGTCTGGCATGAAGAGGTACGTAGATGTGGGCCTTGCCCTGAGAGGCTAGGGAGGATTCCCGCTTGGGCGTGGACGTGCACACAGATAACCACGGTGCATGGTAGAAGATGCTGAATGCCTGAGATGAAGGCACTTAAAGCACCATGAGGATTCAGCAGGTAAAGAGATGTTTCAGGCTCAGCAGATCAGCAGCAAAGCTGTATTGTTAGACATACTTGACAGGAAATGAAATGTTTCAATCATACAGCAAAGTATAGACAATAATATAACAAACTTGAGTGTAGCTATACCCAGATTTGTTAGTCTTAACATTTTGCAATATTTGCTTCTAATTTTTTTAAAGAAATCCATTGAAGCTGCCACTATGAACTTCTCCCATTTCCATCTTTCTCCCCCTTCCTTCCTCAGAGGCATTTATCTTTCCCATAGGTATATGTATCCATACATATATATGTATTCATAAACAATATATGCTATTGTTTTGCATGCTAAATCTTTTCATACAAATGGTACCATGCTATATATGCCCTTCTGTAATTTGCTTTGTTTGCTTAACATAATATTTTCAAGATTCATTCATGTTGTTGGATGTACCTGCAATTCATTCATTGTAATTGTTACATAGTATTCTGTTCTTTGACTATATCACAATTTTTAATTCATTCTGCTGTTGACATTTAAGATACTTCCAGCATTTTGCTATTACAATAATGCTGCATAAAACATTCCTGAGCATATTTCCTACAGGCCTGGATGAGAGATTTTCTAGGATATATGCTTAGAAGTGGTATTGCTGGCTCATGGGGTATATGGGGCTACAATTTAAGTAGAGATTGCCAAATGTCTGTCCAATATGGTTATGCTAGTTTCCCCCGCCACCAGCAGTATGTCAAAGTCCCCATTGCTCTACATCCTCACCTGTGCTTGGAGTTCTCATACTTATTAAATTTTACCAGCCTGATGAGTGTGAAATGTTATCTCATTGCTGTTTTAATTTGCGTTTCATTGATTTCTTATGAGCTCGGGCATCTTTTCATATGTTTATTGGCCATTTGGCTTTCCTCCTTTGTGAATTGGCTAGTATATCATTTGCTCATTTCTGTCTGTGTATGTGTGTGTTTTTACTGATTTGAAGCAATTTTTATATATTTGTGATTATAATCCTTTGACAGTTTTATACTATGAGAACATTTTCTTTCCCCTTGTGCTTTTTCTTCTTCCTCCTTTTTTGGTGTAATTGTCATATAGTTTAAAATGCAAATGGAGAGGAATTTTTCTTTATGTTTCATGCTTTTGGTGTCTTAGTTAAGAAATCCATTCTTATTTCAAGTTTTTCAAGACATTCTTCTATATAATCTTGTGAAAGTTTATTTTTATTAAGATTTTACCTTTTGCATTTGTGTCTTAATCCACCTGTAATTGGTATTTATTTATGTATAAGGACACAGATAAATCTTAAGAACAAATGATGTAACTATAGGAAAGTCAAATGATATTAATGTGTAACGAATTTTTAAAAATTGTACTCTGCAATTTTGAAATAAGATTAGGAGGTCCAGAATGTGTGTCTTCTCCATAATAGGAAAATATCAGAAGCTAGTCCTACTTTGGTGGATAGTTTTAGTACATGTTGATGTCTTTAAACTAGAACAACAGTGCACTCCACAAGCCTACCTTTAAGGGGTCATTGTACAAAACTCTAGGATAACATGATCGCTGTATCTTTTTCACGTTGAGACTAATTTCCCTGCCTTTCTTACATTACCTGGAACAGAACATGTGCTCAAATGTTAGCTCCGGTTGTCTC
Organism: Diceros bicornis minor; assembly: GCF_020826845.1. Lineage (NCBI taxonomy): Eukaryota > Metazoa > Chordata > Mammalia > Perissodactyla > Rhinocerotidae > Diceros > Diceros bicornis. Next base: position 53,276,395 of record NC_080744.1, on the reverse strand, counting down.
TCCCTCTCTCTCACTCACACACATACACCCCATACTCATTTTGGAAGGGCCATTACCTGGTAAATAGATGACTTCTTCACAGTGTGCTGTCTGTTTATAGAACTGGAGAAAAACTGGAGAGGTGACAATTAAAATAATGTGAAAAAGAATTTCTAATAGAAAGACCTTTCTCTTGAATAACTAGTTCAATACTGTGCTTCATCTTGTTAGTTTAGAGAATTTAAATTATTCCTTAGCACCAGGCTTGAAAATAACATTACTTTGCATTTTGTTAATGTTTTAACTCGCTGTGTTTTAAACTGAAAGCTGGTGTTGTACATTTACCTTTTGCTTTGGGTTGCATAAGTTACTCGATCCATGCACGTGTGCTCTAACTCAAAGAAGCCACTGAAGAAGAACGAAATTCTCCAACGTTGAAAAGGAATCTAGCCATTCTGTGCTTATTACTTATGTAACACCTAACAGAGTTGGCCACATACTTATTTTCTTAGTATGAACCTATATTCTCTGAACACCCACATTACCTGTTTGCACTACTCCTAAATGGTACAATTTTTGCCTTGTATTATGTTTTCTGTGTAACTCTCTACTCCTAAACTGTACTAGATTATAAACTCTTATTCGTCTTGGTATTTCTGAATCATCCAGCTGAGTGTCTCACAGTGTAAATGCTTATGAAATGTTTGTTGAATGAATACTTGTTATATTTTATATTAATAGTTACTAATAGCTACTCCTATGTACTATTAATAATACTACAATTTCCAAAGTGCTTTCCACATATGATTACATTTGATCATTTAATCATTGTGACAGTCCTATGGTGTAGATATTATATTAATATCTCCCATTTTATAAGCAAGAAAATCAAGAATATTAAAGTTAAATAATTTTTCCAGGCTCAATAGCTAGTATGTGGCAATTTCAGGACTCAAATAATCCTCTCCTTCCCTGCTTCCCTATAACAACAAGAACAAGCACTAGAACCACAGCAAAGACAGTAAAATTGGAACCGTTAGCCTAAAGCTCTGCTGGGTGTTTTATAGGATAATCCCAAACCCAGTTCTTTGACTACAAATCCCAAACTTGATTCTAGTTGGTATTGTCGTAGCGACCATTAGCAACAGTTTCAGCCTGACATAAAGATGAGAGTATGCATTCAAACCAAAAAAAAAAAAAAAAAAAAGAAAAGAGAAAATGGATTGATGTAATCAACACTTTAGGTATGAATCACCTGGGTAGGTGTGATTCTTTAGGCTATGGTAAGGAACTGTGTTTTTGGATTCTCACTGGTTTAGAGTCACACGGGGTCCTTAATAACACCTGCTTGTTTGTTTGTTCATTCAAAAAGTGCTTTTCTTTGTTATGGTTATTCAGATTCATTTGGGAGTGAGGATGTATGAGACTGTTGAAAGCAAATATATTTCACATTCTTTCTAATGCTTCCTTTGCCACTATGGGCCATCATTTTGTGTAACTTGGCTATAACCTATGTGGGAGAGACATTTGCCAGAAAGAATTGGGTGGATATATTCTACCTTGCCTTTTATGAGCAATCGTTTCTCACTAAGGCTTAATGAACTACTATTAGATCTGTCTGTTACATGTAACCTCAGTGGGGATGCAGAATAGAGAAATAGAGAGTGGTCCCCAGAAGTTCATGCACTATCCAAACTTGAGTAGAGTTTCAGTAACAGAGGGTGGTGGTGGTTGGGGAGCACAATTAGTGTTTCATTGTAAGTGGCTCAAAAATCCTGTCTAAAGAAACTGTTGACAAGTTATCCCCTCTAAGCCAGATCGTATAGTCTCCAGATTTCTCTGTCTTGACTTTTAGACAGAACACATTTCTCTTTCTTCTCTACTCCCCAGACTTACCCCTTCTTGTCACGTTCTCCATGTCCATTTTTATTTTTATGCACTTGTGCTTCTCTTCTGCTTCCCTAAGTATTTCTCTCAGGACAGGCCCTTGATGACCCGCCTTCCTTGGTTAGACTCATTTACCTGTTTTCATAAAATGGTTGGCTGTGCCTGGGAACCTTTGTAGTCAGCTCTTCCGGCTGTTGGCCTGAATGGTCCTTGGGGAGGCCAGAAGCAATGAACCTGGAATAACCACATTTGACTTCTGTGAGACCTCTTGAGAATTTAGTAATTACTTAATGGATTGAATTGGTGACACACACTATTCCAGATAACAGCCTGGGTTGCATTAAATTAAGCTTCACAAATGGGTATTTATTGGTGTGCTCTTAAAGACTACATGTGTTGGCTGTAATTGCTCTTCCGTGTTTCTCCATGCTGATAGGTGTTTGTACTGGGTGAAAAATTTCTCAGATTAGAGCCTGGGTGGTAGTTCTAGCCATTTAGTGATGTGCGTCATTGTGCTCAGCACATTGAGCATAAATCCTGTCTTGTAAACAGCAGGGAGACTAATGAGGTTTGCCCACATTCTGGTATCATTACCAGGAATTCCAACAGAGAAAAAAAGAAGGCTTAGAAACGAAGTACACAAGACAGAGTGATTTTTGGAACTCTTGATGATATGAATTAAGGAGAGAGATTGTTGCTCAACATTTAGTACAGACATGTATGTACGAATATGGGTACATAAACTACATTTAGTTAAAAAAGAAACCAAACATTTGCTTTTAATGATCACTTGCAAAGTCACTAATGCAATTCTACAGAAAGTTAATGAGGGGCTTATTTATGAATGTCTCTAATTGTGAGTGGTATAAAGGGGACAGCTATTGAAATAATGCAGCTGTTAAAATGATAGCACACTTTTTACTTTCTTGGAACTCCTCAACATTTCAGCCAACTAAAATTTCATACCAATTTTAGTCTTACATTTTTGGAGTGATTCTGCTGTTATTTTTATAGTGAAAAATGACTTCTGAACACACCAAATCTCTTTACAAGAAGGCTTTCATATGTGGTTTTTTAGGTTTATTTCAAATCTTTATTTGTGTTATTACTATTAAATAACTTGTGTATTTGATAATGTCACATCAAGGGATCCAATTATTGCTGAATGCCTAGACTAGTTTTCTTCTAAATTCGAATATTCCTGAAAGCTAGTATCATAGCAGCCTTGACACAAAGTGTGGTGCACACATCGTTGTGTTTGAATAAATGAGTAAATGAATGAATACTAGAAAATAAAATTATCTGATTCCATTTGCAGAGTTACTAATAAACAAAATGCCAGGACTAGAAAGTGAATTCCAGGGCATAGTATTTTGAAACGAGTAGCTTTCTTCCTTTAAAGAAAGCATAGACACACACACACACACACACACACACACACACAGACTCTAGGATGGAAAATTCTCCTCCTCCATTCCCACTCCCTTACCCCTTCCATTGAAATAGAAACCGTTAGGGTGCATCATAAAGTAGTGAAGAAGACAGCAGACTGGGCATTAGAAGACCACTGTTCTGGCCCCAGCTCTGTCACTAATGTGTGCTCATTTAATAATTCCCTGCACATGTAGACACACAAAAAACATTGATTGAATTAATGAATGAACAAATTAGTTCATCACTTATTGAGTACTTCCTTCTGTATTAGGCTCTGGGGATATGAAAATGCTTTATGATACTGGGTAAATTACTTAAATTCCTGGACATCAGTTTTATTACTTATAAAATAATAGAGTGGAATGAGATGCTTGTTTATTAAGCCACCTACTTATAGAAAGGACTGGATTAGAAGAGCTGTAGGATTTCTTTACCCCACCCTGACTCTTCAGAACTCTTTAATTTCCTGGGCCCAAACCTGGAATTATAAGGATCAGAAGGAAAATACTGAACTTGTTTGCATATCTAGTTGTAGTCTTTCTGGGACCCCAAATTTTCATTCAAAGCAATGTTGCTTAAAATATTTTCCCAAGAGTGCGCTTATAATTACCAAAGAGTAGTCCACAGAAATCTCTGTTAATGATTCTCCTTATATAAATGAGTGATTAGCAGTGTCATAAAGATCCACTGGAAGTCAAAATTTTTGTGTTCACTGAAGACTTATAGTACTAGAAATTAGAGTGGTGACTGCCAAGAGGACTCCTCCTTTAAATGTTAGGGAAAATTGATTTTAATACTTGGTAATAGTGGTAGAAAGAAAAGGTTCGTTGGCATTTTTCCTCCAAACCATTCAGCAGTTTTTCCATCAGCCTCAGCTCGTGAGAACCACGGTGGGTCGAGTGAACTCTGCGGAGAGGGAACTTGTCAGGAGCTTACAGCTTTTCACTTGAGTCTAATAGAGACTTAGCACTTTGCAGGTCAGTGCCACTGCTATTTGTCTCTGACCTAAGAGATCTGGAGTTCTTCACATCAAAACCACGTCTTGCTGAGCAGAGATCAAACGTAGGAAGGTAAGGATTCTGCCAGTGATTTATCATGCCAGGGAGAGTGATCAGGCCAGATGGGGCCACTGCAAATGAAGTTGACATTCCGGCAGTTTCTCATATAGGTCTCACATGTAGTTATGGCGAGTTTTTCTTGTAGAGGAATTCCGGGTCAAGTGGCAGCTTTCAGTGGCATTTCTTAGCAAGACTTACCTCCAACATGAGGTTTATTTCAAAATCAAGTCCTAGCAAGATTTTTCCAGTGTTTTATTTAACTGGCAAATAGGGATTTTTTGACCAAATATTTGAAGGTTAATTTGAGCTTTTCATTTGATGTCTTCTTTCCTTCTTTTCCCTTTTCTAGGAAGGTACCTACTGAAAAAAAAAAAAAAAAGAAAGAAAAAGAAAAATTAAGGTGCTTTGAGGTCTACAAAAAAAAAACTGTCCTCCTAAATATTAGATGTGACTTTAAGGTAATGAAATTCACTCTGTAAACTATGCACAATTAGGCTTATTAGTTCATCATCATGTTTTATTAACTCAGAGGCTTTAAGAATGAATTTCTACAAATATTACAATCCAATTCAGGGGATAGAGGAAGGCATCACATAGACCTTTTGGCATATGTGTGATCGCCAGGAGCAAAGAGGAACAATTTAATCATTTAAGTACAAAATAGGTGTAATTATGTTTGAGAGTATTTGCTAAGATTTGAGTCAAGGGCAAAAATTTTAATTTTAATTGAAAGAAAAAAATGCAATAATCCCTTTCTTCATTTAACTATGTATATGCACAGATATATGAAAATGATTGTGCTACATAAAATTCAGCTTGCTTTTTGTTTACTGTTGCAAGCAAATGTTTAGTCTCCTGTGGAGAAATCACTCATTTATTGGTTCAAAGCCCTCTTCAGCCTTAGGATCTGCACTGTGGTGTTTCAGGCCATCTTCCATTCTGTAACATAAATGGAAGATGATATTGGTGTTTCAATGTAGTAATGTTTTAACTTCTAATTTACCTTAAGATACCAGTTGTCCCTTTTGTGTTTTACTTTTTCTTAATGAGGAAAATGACCATGAATGGAATGGGCTTTGGTGGTTAGAACAGGTCTTATCCTATAGTCAAAGTTCACTTGATTTCCTGAGGTATCAGTTTATCTGTTTGTAAACTGGGCATTATTTTTCTGACTGAAGAAGTACTTCAACTCTGCAGGGAGCAAGTTTAAATATAATAATGATATGGAATTTCTCCTAGTATTCACTTGGCATCCTTGGAACGTGTACAGTATCCATGAAAACATGGTAAGATTGCCAGATAAAATATAGGGCATCTAGTTAAATTTGAATTTTAGGTAAATAACGAATACTTTTTAAATATAAGTATGTCCTATGATTTGCCAGTGGTTTGGGACATACTTTACTGAAATTTAATTGATTGTTTTCCTGAAATTCATATTCAACTGGGCATCCTGTATTTTTATTTGCTAAAACTGGCAATGCTAAACCGTTATACAGATGATTTGTGATTTTTATCTGTGACCAGCAAATAAACATCATTCTAATGTAAAATTAGTTGGCAATAAAATCAAAGACCAAAGGAATTCTTCAAAATTATTGCACTCAAATAATGAAGAAGAGTGAAGTAGAAAGACTTTTTTTAACCCTAGGAAATACTAGTGAGTAAATAGGGCAACTAGGCCCATTGTAAAGACAGCTTAATCTCCTAAATGAATTGCTCCAACCTTTTAATTCAAAATCATACAAACAAAAACACTGAGATAAGCTGGGTGCTTTTTCAAATGGGGACCCCCGTGGCTTTGAAAATAAACACTTCAGCCTCCTCCCCCCCACCCAACACCCACACCCACACTCACTAGCCTTTCTGATGTCTTCCATTTGCAAATGAACAGGCTGAATTCTGAGAAAGACAGAAGACTAATTAAACCTAGGGAAGATAGGCAAAGGAACATTTGTTTCCAAGCAGAAGACAAAAAGAAATCATGTTACGTTCCGCTTTCTCAAGACTGGCGAGAACATTAAAGCCCTTCCCCGAGTTTCCTCTTCTGGAAGCACATTTCCCACACCCCTGCTTAGACCCTCTCAGAGCCAGGCAGCCCTGGTAAGTTTGAACCAGCCTGCTTTAGCCTGTCTCCATGGCAGTCAGAAAAGGGTAGCAATCAGAAATTCTGGGAGAGCAGTTAATGTGTTGCATGGCCTTCACCATCTTTACCTTCTTCATCCTTTTCCCCTATGTTGCTCTGATGGTTTGGCAAAGGGGTCTTAGTTACTGGCGATAGAGGAGAATAAATGAAAGAATAAACAAACAAACGCGGAACAGGGAGTGACTAGCTTCTTAAGAGCACTGATAAATTGCCTTTAACTGATTGTTTACGTTCAGAATCAGAATCGACTAAAAGTTTGAATGCACACTATACCAGGCTTTTCAGTAATCTAGTACCTTATTTAATTCTTAACCACTGGATGGGGTGGTTTTATTATCTTATTATACAGATGAGAAAATCGAGCCACAGAAAGTTTGAATGACACATCTAAATCACACCATATAGTAATCTTTATGCACATAGGAATTCAACCCATTAAGAAATCCTATGAGAGCAACGGAGAGGCAGAACTTGATTTTAGGACACCTTTGTCCATTTTTGTGGTTAAAGAAAACCAAAAAGACCTCCATACGATTCACCCTAGGTGCGAGTCAAACCTGGTCGTACGGCTAAGGGAGAATGGAGAAATTAGACAGTGTAGGTCTGTGGTAGAGACATCCTGCCGTAACCCCTGGAATTCTGAATCAAATGAAACACTAGGACGACCCTAATCTGTATCACAGGTCCCTGGAATTACCCCAGGGTCGTGTAATCTGAGTGATCCAAGCAGCCTTGTTACACACAACAAGTAAAGAGGCCAGCAGCCCCCGACCCCCACCCCAGTTCATTCGGATCCAGCCTTGTCCCCCGAAAGCCTAGCCAAACTGAACTGTCCTCTGGGGAACATGACTAATGACTCTCATCAGTGTCCTTTCACTTTCAGAAACAGACCTTGAGGATAGATGGGTATGTGAGAAGCTGGGTGGATCTTTGCTGCCTAACTGCTAATGTCCTAACTTATTTCTGTTTACAACATTAGCACAATTTGTGTAATCATTGCATGTTAGTGTGATGTGTTGGGCATATGGCATTTGTTTTAAAATACTCTGGCACAATCACTTTAGATTAATATTTTAAAGCTGTTTGAAAGTGTTGCCTCTAGTTTCTCCTTTCTATTGGCCTTGTGCCCTCTGCAGACTTTCAAAGTCTAGTTTGCAGTCTTTTCAGGTGAAGCCTTTTCCTTTTTCCTGCTTTTCAGCCTAGGACTCAGGATAAGTGAAGTTTAGAGCATACAATATATGTCCTTTATTTAAAACTGTTAATTGATTTAAATTAGAATTGATAAATTAGTCCTTGTCAAAGCAAGCTTTGTAAAACCATGCTTTTTCCCAGTAAAAGATGACACCTATTGAACAAAGGCCATGTCTCTATAATATGAAAACATTGACTTTAAAGTGAAAAATGCAATCAATCATCTAGGTGTTTTCCTATACAATACCATTTGGGTGTTTTTTCACTTTTTAGCCAGATGTTTTGGCGTGAAGCAAAGCGAAGAATGGAGGTCAACAGAACCACTTTTGCTCTAGCTACCTAGATATTTCAACAGGAAGGTTCTCCCCCCCATAAATTATTTGAACATTTGCTTCATTATTTTACTTTATATAGGTAGCCTCTTAATTAGAAGTAAAATAAGGTGGGGATTTTTTTCATTAAAGTTAAAAATACGTTTATTACCTTTGATTATAATATTCACAGGCTACCAGCTTTTCAGAGTAGCATACTGAGGTGATCATCAATAGAATTTTTTATAATAGTGGAAATTTAATTTTACGTAGTTAAATGATAGTGCTGTCTGTTCTTCATTGTCCATAAATCTGTTTAAAGTATATCAAGTAGGAACAATGGAGCAATTATGTAAAAGGCGATAAGTAACATATGATGTCTTCAAACTCCTTCTCTGTACTGCTTAATTAAAAGTAATTGAACTTTTTCCTATAAATAGATCAGTCTGGTTATTGATTTGCTATCTGGTACTCTTCTTTGATGAACCAAATGCAGTTTAGTGGCAGGCTGAGTAAAATTCAACTCTCCAAGGCACAATCCACTGCAGGGCTTAATACAAATCATTTGAAGTATTTACTATTAAAAAAACAAAACATTTTATTACTGAAATAAAACATGGCAGCTTTATGTCAAAGATTCATTGAAGATAGGAAATTATTTACACCTAACTCCTATTAATGCCTGCTGCTTTGAGAATTCCTCAGGGTTTAGATTCCCCAATTAGAAAATTCATGGTAGCCTCTCTGTATTGTCACGGCCACTTTGCTGTGGGCTAAAAAGTATGGTAAACCTGATTTGTCCTGGATGAGCTTCCTGCTGCAAAAGTGGCCAGGTGGTGTGGCTTGGCTTGCATGGCAAAGCTTCACTGTTTTAACATCTTTATCCAAGTAACTTCTGAGATTTATAAAACAACTTAGAGCAACTTTTAGATGAATCGGATCCCTGTTGACAGCCGGTCTGAATTCCTTGTTCCCTCTTTACTTCTTTCCCCGGTAACATGGTTTATATCTTTGGAACACTGACTGCATGGTAGGTGCTATGTTAGAATGTGGGGGAAACCAAATGAAGCCAGGAGACCTTTCTTCAAGGAACTTAGAAAAGGGAGAAACTTCCATTTTAGCCAGCTAAGCCGTAGACATTCGCATTTTATCTCACTTATTTGTACAACAGCCCTGCAAAGTAGCCAGGCCTTGTTTCTGTTTTTATAGAGAAGGAAACAAAGCTCAAAGAGTTTGAGAGTCCATTTAAGATTGCTCAGGATTACACAAGTGGTAAAAGGCAGACTGGTATTTAAATGGAGATCTTTCATCTCTAGTACCTCCATTCTAGTTTGTTCTGTAAGGAAGATAAAGGAATGCATGCAAGATTAATCACCTCTGTCCTCAATGAATTTCCTTATTTCTCTTCTTTGTTTTACATACATAGACGTGGCCCTCATGACATTTAACCATCACGATTGACTAAATTAAGCAACTTCAGTCCCTACGCTTGTCTTGGGGAGAACAGACTTTCATGTTACTTTGTTACCTCGATGGTCTCTTTTGAAGAAAAAACTTGTATAAGCCAGTCCAGTTACCTTGAATTGGCTTTGAAGAAGCCCACCCTTGTGGTCTTGACTGTCTTAATCCAGGGACACAAGCATATACTCCATTCATATTTCACACCACCTCTCTTGGACACTAGGAGATGTCCATTCCTTTCGGGTTTGTGAGGGGACACTTCTGTTTGGTAGAAATCTTTGTTGCAGTGGAGTATTGTTCTGGTTAGTGTTCTTAAAGGCATTCCTCCAGGAAGAGAATAAAATTTCTGAGATGGGGAAATATATGATAGTTCCTTCCCAGGTGCTCAGAATCTAGGATGATATGAAATATTTACAGAAGGAAATTGTACTTACAGATTGTTTTCAAATGCCTGTGTGGAGTGTCCCTAATAAAGTGCCATTATGAATTTTTATTTTAATTCTCTTAGCTAGGTGAAGTAACTGTGAGCCAAACAGCTGTGACCATTTTATAAAGACTTTGGCATTTGATGCCCTTTTCTTACACAGCCTTGGATACCTGGATTCTATAGAGGAAGGAACATATGAAAAAGGAATCACTTTGATGCATTGAAATTGTAACCAGCTCCTAAATCAGTCGGGGCTGGCCGTTCCCTTTTCCTCTGCTCATCCAAAACCAACCCTTCTGTGGGAAGTCATTAGGGTAGGGATTGGTTTTGAAGCCTCCTTCCTGGACCTTCAAATATAGCCCTTTGGTTGTAAGAGCACAAAACTGTTCTTTGGTAAGCCTAGGAAAATAGTTTCCTATCTGAGCATCACAATAGTCTGGCTGCTGTCTGTCCTCTGGCAGAAGTTTCTGCTGCTGCACCTGGGGAGACTGCAAAAATGTCCCAGGACCTCATCTCTAAGCAAAATCACATTAGGAATGTAAATCACCACTGTTTCCCTAACACATTTTGCTTTCAAGAAAGGAAATGAAAAATTATTTTGCTGTCACCTGTGTTGATTGTGCTGAAAAAAAAGGGACTCAAGCAAGATTCCTTGTGCTGAATAATTTTTAAGAGAAATTGTGAAAGAGATACAGTGAGGATTGCTCAGATTCCCTGGTCACCCATCAAATCAGCTTTCTAAAGAAACATCAGCAAAAATTACATTTAGAAAAAGCACCAGGATGGGAATTAGAAAAGGGGGGTTTCAGTCCCTGTTCTGCCACTAATGGGGTGTGTGACCTCGGGCAAGTATTGGGCTTCTTTTGGTAAGTTATTTATATGACATTTTCCATTTGCATAGATTATGTCTAAGGCCCCTTCCAGCTCTGTGAATCTATCTTTTCCTAACCAAAGCAGCCTCCGCTATAATTAGACCAAGAAAAAGATATTCATTCTTTAGTGCATTTTAAAATAGCGCTTTAATAAAACTTGGCATACTGCATAGTTTCACAACAAGAAACTAAAACCAGTTTTTTGGGGCGAGGTGGGCACTTTCCAGTTGTTCTTGGTGATGACTTTGTGTAGGTTTTAAAATGTTTGTTGTAGGGCTGTTTTCTACCTCAATTTCACTTTCTCAGGCTTTCCAGGTTTCAGATCACTCAAGAGATCTCCACTGTTATGGTCTAGTGCCCCAGAGAAAAGTGGTTCTTTTTGAACCACCTTCATTCTAAAAGGTTTTAAAGGGTTTTAGCAAGGTACTGTGCTCGTGCAGTCTTTTTAGGTAAGTAAATAACTCCATTGTCTTGGTGATATCTTTCTAGTATGTTAGGTGGGTGTTCAAGTACTAGGCATAATTGGAAAAGGAAGCAGTCACTTGAACCTGGAGGATAGACTCTGCTATGGGCATGGAGACTTGTTATTCAAATGGTTATGAAACCAGCATGCGCTTAGAAAAGGAGCAAGACAAACCTACAGTGCCACGGGACTTCTGGTAAACTTTCTTATTGAGCGCCCACTGGTGGCCACATGTGTTCTTTATCCAGTGCCTCAGCTATCCAGAGTATTAAAACTGGAAGTCGTTACAGATGACATCTTCCATTCAACTGGCAGTAACTTTCTAAAGTGCCATGTTGAAAAGTATTCAGAAGTTTAACTGGAAGTGTCATGCTCAATTATCAGTGTCTTTCAAGGGGGCTGGACAGAGATTTGTATCACAAGTGCCATAGATTAGCCTGTCTTCTGTTATCAGGTCTGGGATTCTCATAGACAGACAGGGCTGGGGAAGCTGGGAGACTTGCTGGACATTTAGTGTGAAACCAAGACCAGAACACAAGCACTTCTCCTCCTCCTCCTTTTTTTTGGGTAGAAGAAAATAAGACTGTTAAAGTGGTATCCCCTTATAAATAAGCCCCCAGGCACAGTCAGCTTAAGTAATGAACCATGAAGTGGCCACACTACCTAAGTGGTAGTGGTCACATGAGGAGATTGCAGTTCCGGGTTGGCTTTCCACGTTTCAGATCACTCAGGAGAACTCCACTGTTATAGTCCAGTGCCCCAGAGAAAAGTGGTTCTTTCTGAACCACCTTCGTTCCAAAGGCTTTTAGCAAGGTACTGTGGTACTGCAGTCTTTGTAGGTAAGTAAAGAACTCCATTGTCTTGGTGGTCACGTCTCTATCCAAAACCATGTTCTAGATGACAACTGGCTGTCTTAACCTCAATTCAGACAAGAATAAGTAGGAAGCATACTGTATTAGTGAAGTGGTATTCAGTATAGATTGAGGGGCCAGCTTCCCTCTGTAGATGAAAATGGGTCTAGGATTCCAAGAACTTGGACTCCTAAAATTCAAAATATACATTGTTTTGCTTTTTGTTGGAAGAAAGTGTTGGCTTCTTATGTAATACAATTGCATATCAAACATTTACTGAGCAGCTACTCCATCACTTTTTCCTTTTCTAGGTACTAGAGATACAAAAATAAAGAAGACATAGTAACATAGCATTTGTCCTTAAGGAGAAAACCATCTAGTGGGGGCCATAGGTAAAGTATTACAGGACAATCTTATACGTAGGCAGAAGTCAGGTCAGAGGACCCACAGTTAGCTTTGTCTGATGGGATTTGGGAAGGCTTTACCAGGAGGTTGTACAAGATTCTAATGTTTTGTCAGATAAATAAGGGAGGGAAGAACAGCATGTTCAAAGATCCTTACTCATAAAAGTTCATAGCATATTTAGAAATTGGTTTTAGTATAGTGGGGGAAAGGGAGGAACTTAGATCCACAGATTTTAAATTACCATGCTCTTCAGTTTACAGCACACTGTATAAGACATGAGTTTATGCTAGACCCCTCCTTTTTTCCCCACAGGTACCCACTCCGGTCTGTTTTAGAAATGGACATACCTTTGATGGGAAATATGATGCTGTTTTGTCTCTGTCTGTTTGTCGTTTACATAAATGGTATCGTGCTATGGATATTGTTCCGGCTTAGACACTCAGTGAGGCGTGCCTAGAGGCAAGACTAGAAAGATCGGTTGGGACCAGATTATGAAGGAACCTACCTCTTGGGAAGAAACATGTCTAATTAACTGTTGTAACAGTCCAAATGGCAGTTGAAGGTTATGCAGCCCCCGGGCACTGGTCTGTTATAAATACAGTGTCGAGGACTGAGGGGTAAAGGCGCAGGGCTAGCAGGTTTTGAGTCCCAGCTCCGCTGCGTTCCTAGCCGTGGGCACGTTCCTTCACATCTCTGAGCTTCAGCTTCGCTGTCTGTAAAACAAGGAGAATAATAGTGCCTACCTCATCTGATAATTTTGGGGATTAAATGAGTTATTACATGAAAAGTGTCTAGAATAGTGCCTCGACCATAGTAAGCACTCAAACGTTAACTTTTATCATCATTCCCCTGATTGATTTGGTTTTCAGTTCTGACTTTACAGTAAATGTCGTAGTTATATTCTTTCTGTTGCCTTTGGCCTAACTGAACATAGATCTTTAACTTAAGGTTATAGTTTAGCAGAGAAGAGAGGAGAAAACCAGTGACATTGAGAATGGAAAAGCTCTGTACTTAGCATTAGGAGCCCTAGGTTTAAGTTTTTGCCCTGTAAATTATTTGCAGTATAAACCTGTACTTGTAACATAAACCTTAGTTTATTCATCTGGAAGGAAAATACCTACGTCGCAGATTTGTTGTATAGATTAAATGAAAGAGTGAAAATGTGTGGGCGTATGTGGTGGGTGCCTAATGTTAATAATCTGAATTATTTGTTGAATGTGTGTTATCCATATACTTAGGGTTAAAACAAATTCCTCTCCCTAGCTTATGTCTCTGCAGGTTGTTTTAGTGTTCATGGTAGAGTTGAGCCTGTGTAGATGAGCTGTGTCAGCACAGCTCTTGAAGAAGGACTTACTCTTCAAACAATCCTGTGTTTTCAACTGTAGGTTCAGAGCCGGTGCTTTCTTTGGTATGAAACCCAAGTCCTCTCCTCGGAAGGATGTTCTCTTGGCTTCTGTCAGGCAGGAGTGGTTCTTTGGTTAGATTTCTCTGAAGCACACAAATTACCTGTCTAGTGTTTTATAAAATGAGGATATAAAATATATTATCTTTGGAACATATTCATAGTAGGTATTCAATAAGTATTTTTGAGTGTTGTTACCACATCGTATTATTGGAGCTGGTACTGTGTTGGTCTTCCCCACTGCAGTGCTGAACACTTATTTCAAGGGCAGAGGCTGATTCTTATTTATTTCTGTATCCCCCAGTGCCTAGCATAGTGCCTAACATATAGTAGGTGCATACTAAATGATTGTGAATAAAGGAAGAACTAATGACTTCAAGGGAGATAGAACAAAGATGCCAACTGCTTCCCCTTTCACATGTAACTCTCCTCCCCTTCTCATCCTTTCCCTCTCTCTTTTCAGCTCCTCCCTTCCTCCCAATAATCAGTGTTCTGAGTCACTTACTAGCCTTAATTCACCTTTTTAGAAGATAATATTTCTTTCATTTCCTCTCTTCACAAAAATGAAAGGTGACATGTTTTCATTATAAAGAAATGGCCTCAGCAACTTCTGGAAAAACTCTAGTGGTTAATCAGTTACTTTTAATTTAAATATATATGCTTAATGCTGAATTACATTGTAAAACTCCCAGGCTGATTTATGGTCTCAGTCCGCCTTAATTAACATCGATTCTAGGGGAATAGTAAATGGGAATGGCCTTCACAATTGAGGTTGGACAATGAACTCTCTGGGTGTTGTCCAATTTGTAACATGATTTACATGGAAGCAAGCCCTTCCTTTCCCAGGGTTATCCTTTTTTCATCTGGTGTTTAGGACGGGTTATATATAATCCATAGATAGGAACATTTGCTGTCAAATACTTTTGCTGATTTAGAGCTGGGCCACAAAATGGTCACTATTAATAAAGAAGGAGAAAAAAACCTAATCTGAGGCTTTGCAGGGATTCCAGGTTCTTGCTATGTGTCATCGCTTGTCCAGTCTGTGGCGTTTTTACGAAGTGGCCATAATGAAAGTCAGATTAAATGCACAGGATATATACATTTAATCAGCAGCCATTGGAGTCTGTGGTGCTGGAAGAGTTATAAGAGCCCCGTGAATGCAAATTTATTGCAAAAGAATCCAAGGGGTGGGGGGATGAAGGTCTGCTGAATGGTACTACCTGACACAGGACACCAAAAAACTTTCCAGAGTGAGTGATTTAAGTGTAAGGTTTGGCTTGTAAAGCTGCCAGCTGCTTGGTTTCAAAACTTGAAACATTTCCAAAACATTGGATGAGGCACTTTATATGTGCACTAGAGTAAATACTCTGGTTTTACTGCCAATTTAAATGTGCTCAGTTTACAGTAATGAGCTTGTATAGGCATTACCTTGTTTATAGAAAGTGGAACAGGAAGAAATGAACATTAACCATTACCAGTAGCAACTCCCATTGCCTTCTGCCACAACAGTGACAGCAAGTGCAGTTTCTCCCCAGTTTGGGAGTATGTCACAGCTGACGTTGGTGTGTACTTGGCTTTAATGCCATGTTCAACAGAGTAACGGATGCCGTAATTCAACATGACGCTGATAAGGCTGCTCAGAGCAGTTGGCTGTTTCTTACTATTTTTCCTAAAACAGATGTCAACAGCATTCTGAGATATGGGAATCATGGGACAGTAGAGTAGGTAGGTGCCCTGATTACACATAATGGAGTTTGTTTTAGCCAAGTCTGTTTTCTACAAGTGAATCACTCATGGGAGTCATTTATTTTCTCCTACAAAAGTCACTTGGGTGTGTTCTGATGCTCTACATGGAAGCAGTGGCCTTTTGGGATGTCTGGCACAGGAACCCGTTTAGCCCTCTTGTACTCTTAGGAGCATATACTGGAGACAGGCAGATATATTTAGCCTGAAAGGTGTAATTTGCTCAGCCTGGTAAAGAAAGAAAATATAGAAATCTAAGGAGACACTAGCAAGCACAATGCCTAGAAGACAATATAGGCACTCAGTAAAAACTGTTGAAGGAGATAAGAAAGGAAGAGAAGAAGGGAAGGGAGGGTGTTAATAGGAACAGAGCAAGGAAACCCATATCTTAAGAGACATATCCTCATGAGTTCAGCTGTGTTTAGACTAGACTTTTAAAAACAAAAAAGTCCCTACCGATTGCCAGGGACTCCTTCTCTTTATTTCTGTGTTTCTTTGCGTGGCTTCTGAGAACGTTTTGGCCCAAGTACACATACTTATGAATATCAGGATTGTGCTACCCAAGGAATACCACACTTCTCCTACAGTATAATTCCTTCTCCATTGTGTGGGTTGCTAGCAAAATGCAGAAATTGACCAAAACCACAAGCATGATATATGTCTTCAAATAGCAGGATTCTGATGACACAAGTATATGGCTATCACAATATCTCATGCCATAAGCTGTGTATGTGTTCTGGCTGGTCTTGCTTTAATACTTTTTCCAACAGTATTTTCATGGTAAAAAAAGAAAAGAAAGCTAGTCTGGTTATTCAGCATCAAATAGTTCAAAATATTGCATACCTGAACTTTCATGGGAGATGAGTTCCCACTCTCTGTATTTTTCCTGTCACATCCTCTCCCTTTTCCTCTATCCGCCACCTCCCTTCATCCTTGGTTCCTTCTCAGTTCATTGTTTCTCAGTATGAAATCTATAAGGCTTATTTTTCTCAGTCTCTTCTATTTTAACAGAACTGTATTTTTTTAAAAATAATTATGTTTTCTAGCACTATTTTTCAATATTTATTTTCCTTATCTTTTAAAAGTCTCCTTTTTCTGTTTCCTCTCCAGTATTTTTCACTCCTTTTAATCACTGCTTTTCCTAAATGTGATTAATTTATAACATATTTTAAAAAGTCTTTTCTCATGTCTTCCTTCTTTCTATGACTCTGTTTGACTAGCTGTATGAGTTTCTGACCTGTTCACTTTGACTCTATGGATTTTCGTGATTTTGGGGCCTTGCTTGGTGGAAGGCACTGTGCTTACTCTGAAGACAGTGCTGTGGTGGGGGCTGGTGCTGAGAATCCAGGGGTCGTTCAACCACTGGAGCTGCTGGGAGGGTCCGGGGACTTTTAGGAGGGAAGGAGAGAAGCTAAACTTCAATTTCTTCCTTCTCTGTCACATTCCTTAAACCAGAGTATCAGATGATCTTCAGAGAGGAGCTGAAGTCAAGGAAGAGGGGCTGATCAGGCCAGCTGAGTAATTTTATTAGGGATAGAATTTCTTTCTTCTACCTTATGCGTTCCCACCCCAGGTCGTACTCCCTCATTATTCCTTGTTTCCCTGAAGTGTTCTTCTAACATGTCAGCCCGCACTGATATCTCCCTTCTCTGAAGCGAACTCCTGCAATGCTTATCTCTACCCTTCATCTTCGCACTAAATCATAGAGTGTCTTACATTATTTAACTTTTCTGAAAGTAATCTTGTCTTTGAAACATGATTACAAGCTCCAGGACAGCAAGAGTACATGTCTTCTATGGATTTTCAGTAGTACCTACAAACAACTCCATGTTTAGAATAGGCCTTTAATAAACATTTTGCAGTTCTTTCTGTGAAATCAAATTTCTGCTCAGCTCTTCCTTTCCCTCTTAGTTCTAACTCGTACCATTTTTGTTCTATCAAACCTGTTTCACAGAGGAGGATTGGGAGAGAGTTTTTCAGGTCCCTCAATTTTATGAAGTAGTTGCATTGTAACTAAGAGCCATAACTCTTCTTTAGACTCTTTTTTAGATTATTATTTTTAAATTTACATAATTTAAAAGGTTAATAGTTGCTGCTGAAAGTTGCTGCCTAGGATTTCCACTTCTGTCATTAAAGTAAACTGTATATTTTAAAGGGTCATTCTGTCACAGTGCAACTAGATCTTGTATGAATTAATGTGTGTGTATAAATATATGTATTTAAATTTCATTTTCTAGTGATTTGTTGAAAGTTTATTGATCTTCTATCCTGGGACTTTTGCTAAATTCTAGCAATTTTTTTTATAGATTTCTTAAGAATTTCTACACAATCATGTCATCTGAAAATAAAGACAACATCACTTATTTTATTTTCAGTCTTTTTGCTTTTCATTTATTTTCATGCCTTATTACATGGTATAATAGCAAATGATATTACAATATTAAATAGAAATAATGAGAGCATCTCTCCTTGCATACATTATTTTTAATGTATTGATTAATTAAAAAAACAGTGAAAATGAATCAAGGGGCTGAAGGAAAATGCAAAAGCTGTGTTTTCTGTAGCAGCAAATTCATTACCAGTTCTAGGAATAATAAAGTAAACCTCCATCCAACAGCAGCAGAATACACAGTTTTCTCAAGTTCACATGGAACATTTACCAAGGTAGACCACATTCTGGGCCATAAAACACCCATCAACAAATTTAAAAGAGTAGAAATTGTACAAAAAATATACTCTCAGACCACAATGGAATTAAACTATAAATTAATAACAGGAAGATAGCTGGAAAATCCCAAAATATTTAGAGATTAAATAACATATTTCTAAATAACACAAGAATAAGTCTCAAGAGAATTTAAAAATATTTTTAACTATATGAAAATACAACTTATCAAAATTTGTGGGATGCAGTGAAAGCAGTATTTAGAGGGAAATTTATAGTGTTGAATACATATATTAGAAAATAAGAACTAATCTAAGCTTCTACCTTAGGAAACTAGAAAAAGAAGTGCAGTATAAACTTCAAGTAGAAGAAAAATAATTTAAAAAATGCAGCAGAGATCAATGAAATTGAAAACAAGGAAACAACAGAGAAAGTCCTTGAAACCATAGCCTCGTTCTTTGAAAAGATCAATAAAATTTATAAACATCTAGCTTGGCTAACAAAGAGAAAAAGAGAGAAGACACAAATTACTAATAGCAGAAATGAAAAAGAGGCCATCACAGACATTAAAAAGATAATAAAAGAATATTCTGAACAACTCTATGCCCACAAATTTGATAACTAATAGACCCATTTCTTCAAAGACACATTCTACCAAAACTCACACAAGGAGAAATAGATAATTTGAATAGCCCTATATTTATTAAAGAAATTGAATTTGTAGCTAAAAAAACCTTCTCACAAAGACAGCTCTAGGGTCAGATGCCTGTACTGGTGAATTCTAGAAAATATTTAATAAAAAAAGTAATGCTACTTCTACACAAATTCTTCTGGAATATTGAAGAGGAGAGAATACTTCCCAACTTATTCTTTGACACCAGCATTACCCTGATACCAAAACCAAAGATAATAGAAAAAATGTATATAGAAATCCTTAAAATTCCAATATCTCCCAAATTGGCACCCATTCCTGAGGTATTCATCACTTGTCTGCCCTTCTGTAGTTCTTTTGAAAAGCAGTTATCTTGACCCAGCACTTGGCCCTTAAATGGCCTTGAACTGTACTAAATGACCTTCTTCTTCCTGGTTCCAGATATTTGGACCCAAGGGCAATAATTTTTTTTTTTTTTTTTGAGAAAGATCAGCCCTGAGCTAAAATCCGTGCTAATCCTCCTCTTTTTGCTGAGGAAGACCGCCTCTGAGCTAACATCCATTGCCAATCCTCCTCCTTTTTTTTCCCCCAAAGCCCAGCAGATAGTTGTATGTCATAGTTGCACATCCTTCTAGTTGCTGTATGTGGGACGCGGCCTCAGCATGGCCGGAGAAGCGGTGCGTCGGTGCGCACCCGGGATCCGAACCCGGCTGCCAGCAGCGGAGCGCGCGCACCCAACCGCTAAGCAACCGGGCCAGCCCCCAAGGACAATAATTTAATTTGCATCTGGAGACTGACTTGAAAAGATGTGCTGGAATCCCATCAGATGCTCTTCTTAGGAACTTAGCAACTTTTTAGGAAGTTGACCTAAGAGGAACAAAAGGAATAGTTGATCGTGGGAGCTGAGGATAGAGACTGATATTGACTAAGCCTAGGTAGGCCTGTATCTATTTAAGAAATTGAGTCAGTAATTAATAACCTTCAAAAAAAGAAGCACCAGTCCAAATGGTTTCAGTGGTGACTTCTACCAAACATACCAGTTCTCTGCAATCTCTTCCAGAAAATAGAAGCAGAAGGAACACTTGCTAAATCATTTTATGAGGCCAGTTTTACTCTAATACCAAAACCAGATAAAGATATAGGAAAGGAAAACTACAAACTGGTAGCTTTCATTAATATAAATGCAAAAATCCTCAAAAATATTAGCAAATAAAATTTAACAATATATAAAAGGTATTATATATCACAACCAAGTGGGATTTATTCTAGGTATACAAGACTGGTTCAACATTCAAAAAGCAGTTATTGTAATCTGACGCATCATCAGGCTAATGAAGAAAAATCATATGATAGTATCTGTACATGCAGAAATGGCATGTGACAAAATCCAACACCCATTTATGATAAAAACTTTCAGCAAACTAGGAGTAGAGGGGAACATCTTCATCTTGATGAAGAACATCTACATAAAACCTGTAGCTAACATCATACTTAATGGTGAGAGACTAGATACTTTCCCTCTATGATTGGAAACAAGGCAAGATGTTACCTCTTGCCACTCCTATTCAACGTTGTACTGGAAGTCCTAGCTAATACAATACAACAAGAAAAGGAAATAAAAGTATGCAGACTGAGAAGGAAGAAATAAAACTGTCTTTGTTCGTGGATGACACGATTGTCTATGTAGAAAATCCCTAGGAGTTGACCAGAAAACAAACAAACAAACAGAAAACCAAAACAACTCTCATGGAACTAATAAGTGATTATAGCAAGGTTGCAAGATGCAAGGTTAATATACGAAAGTCATTTGCTTTTCTGTATACCAGCAATGAACAATTGGAATTTGAATAAAAACCACAATACCATTTACATTACCACACACAAAAAAGAGAAATACCTAGGTGTAAAAATAACAAAATATGTACAAGATCTCTATGAGGAAAACTGTGAAACTCTGATGAAATTAATCATAGGAGATCTAGATAAATGGAGAGATAATCCATGGATAGGAAGAGGCAATATTGTTAAGATGTCAGTTCTTTCCAACTTGATGTGTAGATTCAATGCAATCCCAGTAAAAATCCTGATAAGTTATTTTGTAGATATCAACAAACTAATTCTAAGATTTATACAAAAAGACAAAAGACCCAGAAGAGCCAACAATATTGAAGGAGAAGAACAAAGTTGTAGGACCGACAGTATCCGACTTTGACTTACTGGGAAACTACAGTAATCAAGACAGTGAGGTGCTGGCAAAAGAACAGAATGCCCAGAAATAAACTCACACAAATGTAGTTAACTGATCTTTGACAAAGGAACAAGGCAATATCTTTGAGAAAGGATACTTTTTTCAACAAATGGTGCTGGAACAACTAGACATACAGATGCGAAAAAATGAATCTAGACACTGACTTTACCCCTTTCACAAACATTAACTCAAAGTGGACCATAGACCTAAATGTAAAATGCAAAACTGTAAAACTGCCAGAAGATAACACAGGAGAAAATATAGATGACTTTGGGTTTGGCAATGCGTGTTTAGGTACAACACCAAAAGTATGCTCCATGAAAGGAAGAATTGATACATTGGACTTTCTGGAAACAAAAAACTTCTGATCTGCAAAAGACACTCTGAAAGAGAATGAAAAGACAAGCCACAAACTAGGAGAAAATATTTGCAAAACACATATCCAGTGAAGGACTTGTGTCCAAAATATACAAAGAACTCTTAAAATTCAACAATAAGAAAACAATTCATTTAAACAATGGGCAAAAGATCTAAGACACCTCACCGGAGAAGGTATACAGCAAATAAGCATATGATGTCATTAGGGAAACTCAGACTAAAACTAGATACCACTAAACAGCTGTTAGAATGGCTAAAATCCAAGATACTGACAATACCAAATGCTGACGAGGATGTGAAGCAACAAGAGCTCTCATTTGTTGCTGGTGGGAATGCAAAATGGTACACTCACTTTGGAAGACAGTTTAGCAGTTTCTTACAGGGCTAAGAGTAGTCTCACTATGTGATCCAGCAATCACTCTCCTAGGCATTTACCCAAATGAGTTAAAAATTTCTGTTCTCACAAAAACCTGCACACGACTGTTAATAGCAGCTTTATTCATAATTCCCCCAAACTGGAAGCAACCAAGATCTCCTTTAAGAGGAGAATGAATAAAGAAGCTGTGGTACATCTATACAATAGAATATTTTTCAGCATTTTAAAAATGAGCTAACAAACCATGAAAAAACATGGAGGAACCTTAAATGCAAATTGCTAAGTGAAAGAAGCCAGTCTGAAGAGGCTACCTACTGTATAATCCAAACTATATGACATTCTGGAAAGGGCAAGATGATGGAGATGGTAAAAATATCAGTGTTTGTCAGGGGTTTAGGGGGAAGAGGGAGGGATGGATAGGTAGAGCACAGGATTTTTAGGGCAGTGAAGAAACTATTCTGTATTATACTGTAATGGTAGATACACACACATGACATTATGCATTTTTCAAAACCAATAGAGCTGTACAACACAAAGAGTGAAGCTAATATAAACTATGGACTTTAGTTAATAATAATATATCAATACTTGTCAATCAATTGTAACAAATTGTACCATACTAATGCAAGATATTAAAAATAGAAGAAACTGAGGAGGGGAAAGGGGGGTATGTGGGACCTCCCTGTACTGTCTGCTCAGTTTTCTGTAAACCTAAAACTGTTCTACAAATTAAAGTGTTAATTTTTAAAACCAAAACAAAATGACCAGGCAGATTTGAAAAAGGACAAAGCAGAGCTTTTAGAAATAAAAATGTAAACATTGAAATTAGAAGATTAGATCCAACTCAACTCAAGTAAGAAAACTCAATAATAGAGCTGAAGAAATTACTCATTGAAAGCACATAGAAAAAAGGAGATCAATGGAAACAATGTAAATGTTCTTCAATAGGGGACTGATTGAGTAAATTAAGCTACCCACATGCATGTACACATGCACACACATATACATACCTATATACATATACACAAACATGCACATTATAATACAAAGAAACCATTAAAAATGCCTATAGCATATTGTTAAATTTTTAAAAAGCAAATTGTAAAGCTCATGTAGAGTTGATCTTGTGTTGTAAAATTATATACATACATGTATGTGGGCGGGGAGAGATGTCTAGAAGGGTGATCATGAATATGTGAACTTTAGTTATCTGTGGATGAAGAAATTTGAGATGATTTTCTACTTCTCTGTGCTTTCTTGCATAGTTTGAATTGTTTAGAAGAGTATAGTCCACATTTATAAAGGTTATAAAGCCATTTTTATGTAAAATATTTTTTAAAAAGGAGTTGGAAAATATGAGTGGTTAAAAAACACTGAGGATGGACTAAAAAGGTATAACACTTGGAGTTCCAAAAGGAAAGAATAGAGAAAATGATATTCAAGGAAATTATGATAATGATTAAGAATATTTCAGAACTTATAAGAGACAAAAAGTCACAGACCCTGTAAGTGTAATGCTTAACTATCAAGGTAAATAAAAAAGAAATTGATATTTAGACATTGTGATGAAATTTAAAAACACCAAGACAAAAACAAGATCTGAAAAGCAACCAGAAAGAAAAGGCAAATCATTAACAAGGAAATGATTATCAGAGACTCACAACAGACTTCTTATAGACACCATTGCAAAATAGAAAATATTGGAATAATAGCCTCAAAGTATTGTGGGAAAATAATTGTCTACCTAGAATTGTGTAACCTTCTGAGGGTATCTTTTGAGAATGAGAGTACAATAAAAATATGTTTGGAATTGAGACTTTACCCCCAATAAATCTTTAGTAAATGAAATTCTAAGGAATCTTGAGAATAAAAATCAAAAAAGTCTTAAATATAAGAAATCATTTTCTGTATAAAATAATTTTATAACAAATAAACCCTTGGAGAAGAGTGATAGGTTTAGTGTTCTAAGGCCTTTGTAATTGTTTGGGAGGAATGTTAAGATATATATATATATATTAACTTTAGGCTTCAAGTTGTTAAATATGCGTGATAAAATATCATAAATAACCAATGGAGGAATGGAAATATAGTGTACAACTTCCAAGCCAATAAAAGGGGGAAATTGAATTGTAAAATGAACAACAACAACAAACATTAATCAAGTAAAAAAAAAAAGAGGCAAGAAAGGAGAAAATAGGAAGTAAAATAAAGCAGCCAAATAGAAAGCTTCAAGTCCAAATATCACACAATATATAATATAACACAAAATATAATCACAATAAATACAAATGTATTAAACTTGTCAGTTAAAAGACAGAGATTTTCACGTTGAATAAAATAAAATCTAGCCATACATCATTTAAAGCAACACATCAAAATAATAAAGATATAGTTGAGAGTAAAAGGATGGCAAAAGATATATCTGGAAAATACTTCAAAACAGCTTAGGTAGCTTTACTAATATTAAACAAAATAGGCTTTAAAACACAAAGCTTTATTAGTAATGAAGAGGGTCACTTCATACTGATAAATGCTTCTGTTTTACCAGAGAATCTGAGTTACATACTTATGTTCACTAATAAAGTAACCTAAAATTTATAAAGATAAAAATGATGGAGCTAAGGGGATATATTGAGAAGTCTACCACTGAAGTGGGATATTTCAACACAGCTTTCTAATTATCCGTAGGACAAGGAGATAAAATGTTAATAAAGATCAATTTGTCTCATTACTGGTGATGTTAACTTGGATCACCTGATTCAGGTGCTGCCTGCCAAGTTTCTCCAACATAAAGTTACTATTTTTCCCTTTGTAATTAATAAGTACTTTGATAAATAATAAGTACTTATTATACTTTGAGAAGACATAAACATTTAATTTTTCATTATACTTTTGCCCACTAATTTTACCATCCATTGATGATTTTTGCCTGAAGCAATGATTACTGTGGTGTTTGGCAAATGGTGACTAATTCCATCATTTCTTCACAGCTATTAGTTGGAATTCTATCATGAAGAAGCTTTTTCTTATCCCTCATATATTTATTTATTCATTTAAAAATTTATGTCATTATGGACTCTTGGATGCCTTTTTCATTCTATGGATAATAAGTCATTACTATCATTATTTATTTTGTTGCTTAAATTATTTCTATATTGGCCATTGGGAGCCACTTTGTATTGGCTCCTGTGTCTTTTTGATATGTCCTCATCAGTTTTTGAGCATGATTTCTGGCACCACAATATTCCAGGATCATCTTATGCTTTCTCTGCTACCGACCTGAAATAAACTATTTCTCCAAGGAGCCCTGATCAGAGAAGAACACTTTACGCAGCATTCAGAACTTTTGAAATTGCCCAGACAAGCTGAAAATCCCCAAGCTCTGTGGACGTATTTTCTATCCTGTGTGCCAACAAAGTTGTCAGTACAAGTTTTTTAAATGTCATATTATAAGGCTAGGTCTACAAAAATAACAGCATAGTAAAAATGTCAAATATTTTAACCTTCAGAATACCAGGAAAAATAGTCATCACTTTTACCATCTAGGTCCAATGGACTTTTTATATTTTTAAAATTTTAAGTTATTTTATGAAAAATTTACAGAAGTAAGAATAAAGACAGTGAAAACAATAAAATAAGAATTTAAAAACAGCAAACCAAATTTTTCTTCCATGTTTTCCTGGTTTTGGAGATACATATACCTGAAATGGGCAATGACCTTTACATATACCTGAAATGGGCAATGACCTTTACATACAACTGTCTGCTCATCAGCTCATGTATGAAACTGGAAATGTTCATGTCGTAAATACTGGTTCCAGATTTTAAACTCGTCTTTAATGGGTTGTAGTGTTTTGTTACTTCTGGTTCTTCTTGCGTGTGTGTTATCATGATGTGATACTGTTGAGAAGTTTGAAGGCTCATAAGTTTGTAGAAAAGAGGACGGCCATCTTTTTGTTCCATAATTACAAAAATGTTTTCATTTTTAGGCTTATAAATATAAATTAGATTGATCAATGCAATGAACATTTTTATTTCTACATAATATCTGTCCTTCCAGTCACCTTTGTATATACACCTACCTTCAGCATGTGTCCATTTCTGAATCATATCAAGTAAATTTCTACCCACAGATATCATAAAAGATAAAAAAATCATCACATGTCCTTTTAGCAAAACAGGATGGTCTGGATTCTTGCTGCAAAATATTGAATGACTAACTGGGTTAGAATGTCATATTTCCTTTTTGTTTATAAATGTCTTGTTTGCTCCTTGATTCCTGAGTCTGAGTAAATTTATTTATTTATCCTAAAGACTCATAGTCTAAGATTTTGCTCATCCAGTCCTTTCACCCTCATCTGTAGAGTCTCTAGTGTTTCTGTCTCATTGCCTTCATCTTCTGACTCATCTAACCATTGGGAAATGTCTTTCTCTGTTAATTTTCTTCTCTTTCTCATTATGGACAGAAATGAAAAGTTGTGAATTCTTAACTGTGTTCAGTGAAACCTAAAAAGAATATGACAAAGATGATGTCTTTAGATGTCTTTTATACCTTTTGAAAGATGATGCATTTCTTTGGACAACACAATAAGAAAACTGAAGGATGATGAAATAGTGATGATGTATTTATTTATTCATTTCTAGGCAGTTCCATAATTTTTTGTTTCCTTATTATTTTAGGTTTTTTCTGGCATAGTTAGAAATAATTGATGAGTGATGATGAAATAATTCCTAGAATGATGAAATAGCAGTGTTTGAAGATACAGGAAAAGATCACTAAGATCCCATGATGTTTTTCAGATTTATAAAATGATCAATGGACCTAAATGATAATAGTAAGAGAATGAATTTTGCCTAATTAAAAAATAAGTAATTTTTCTCTTTGATCTTTGAAAACCCTCCAAGAAACAATAAAAGTCATGAAGTACCAATCCTTAAAAATAGTTAGAACTGCTCAACAAAGAAGCTTAAAAGCTAAAATTGGATCCTGATGATATTTCAGAGGTTAAGAAATTTGATTGAGTCAAACAGTGAATAAAAGGAATAAGTTACATTGGCAAGACTCTTTCTTCCTTAAACCTGATAATACTCTAGAAGTGAATCCTTAATGAAACTAACCCCAGCTTTTTTCTTTAGTTACCTTGGAGATTAGATTGTGTTTCAAAGGACTAAGCAGATATGATGAGCTGTGAACTGTTAGGAAATTTGTTGAATGGAGTGAAAAGAGAACTAGACCAGGAGTCCAAGCACTATAGCTCTAATTTAGGCTTGGACGTTGACTAGTTGTGTTTCTTGGGCCAAGCAATCTTGGAAACCATGCTATAGTGGAAAGAGCAGTAGACTTTGAATCAGAGCCACAACAAGAACCTGCTCCTTTAGGCTCTTAACCTCCTGGCCTCTCAGTTTTCTCTTCTTTAGTAGAGAACTAGAGCTAATAAAATCCTGCCTGATGGTTGTGAGTATGCAGTGAACTAGAGACTGTGAGACCCTGGATGGCTGGAACTTTTAGTCATCTTTGCCTCTCCTATGTCTAGAAGTATCTAAGTATTTATTGGATAAATGAATACAGTATGTTAAACATGTTTATAAATTGTATATTAAAAACTGTAAAATGTTATACAATTACAAGGTCTGTGTGTTTGTGCTCAGTACATTTGTATTAAGTGCTTATACAGATTTAAGGTCTTTTTGTCTCTTTATCTTAAAAAGCCTTCGGGGAAAAGAAGACTCTAGCTGAATCAGTGCCTCCTTCAGCACAGGCTCATTGTTTTATCAAATGAAGGAAAAAGAAGAGCTTTAGAGTACTCTAGAACTTAGTATGTAAAATTGTAGATCTATGCTCATTTAGCCTCATCTGTGATTATTAGAATAGCAGGCAGTAACAAATGAGTATATCATTGTGTTTGTTCTGAATTCTGACGGACTGGCTCATAAGTTCATAAATTTTCATTGTCATGCCATACGTTTTATAGAATAAAATATCTTTGTGCATTCTTTGAGCTTTCATAGTCCTAAAATATGAGTTTGGGTTTCTGTCTTAATATCAATATAAATTTTAAAATTTCTTTGCCTATATTTTCCCTTGTCCTTTAAATCATTTCTTACTAATTTTCTGAGAAAGTGACTTGAATAATTTCTTAAACCATTAGTCACTTTGCCATTTTAGTATAATCTCCGCTTCCTATATAAGGAAACCAAAGGTCTTAAGAAATCCTAGAGAGACCAATTTGAAAGTTATAGGCCTTTTCCCTTTGCTGAGCCATGTAGCCTACCCAGGAAAGGGAAAAAACATCTAACTTGGATTTACACATTAACTTGTTTTAACTCACCAGTTAGTTTGGTCAGAGTCATTGCTCAGTTCAGGATCTGACTATAAATTAGATGAATGCTTATTCGAGCACCTTCAGGTTTCCCTGTGAAGTCACTTCTGCCTCTGACAGAGAAACTAGTATCTAAGGTTTGATGACTGTCAGTTTGATCCACAATTTACCCCTTTTGGATATTGGCCAGAGCTTGGACTATCGATAAATATTTTCTCGGCCTCAGTGTATGGTTTGTAAGTATGTGAGACTCTCTGTCCTTCCATCCTTGTTTGACTCTCTCACTGGTTGACAGGTTCCCTAAAGGTAAGAACTATTATTAATCTTTGGATGACATTGAGGTAAAGATATAATAAAGGAAATTCTTGAATTGAGGGTGAGGCTGGACTGCATACCGTTGAAGGGTCTTTTGTAACTCTTCCAATTCTATGCTTTAATTATACACCAGCAAGCATATAGAACAAGTGTTAGCACATGGTACTTCCATAATACTTTGCCGTTGACTGGCTTCCTATCGCCTGTCTCACTGAACCCATTCTGTTGTCTCCTCCCTTAGATTTTTATTAACAATGAGTGGCAGAACTCAGAGAGTGGGAGAGTGTTCCCGGTCTATAATCCAGCCACAGGAGAACAGGTGTGTGAAGTTCAAGAAGCAGACAAGGTATGTCCTTCTTAGAAGAAGATTCCCTATGAAATAACTGCCTTCAGACAGCAGAGCACCAAACTTA
Source organism: Diceros bicornis minor (assembly GCF_020826845.1). Classification (NCBI taxonomy): domain Eukaryota; kingdom Metazoa; phylum Chordata; class Mammalia; order Perissodactyla; family Rhinocerotidae; genus Diceros; species Diceros bicornis. The sequence continues at coordinate 53,247,398 of NC_080744.1, read as the reverse complement.
CACTCTCCAGACACCACTGACATTCATTCATCACCTTTTTTGTGAAAGTAGATGGTTCTTCCTTTATTTTGAGTGTTTTCTCTCTTCACTGGTGCCTCTTGCTCTCTAACAGGCAGATATAGACAAAGCAGTGCAGGCAGCCCGCCTGGCTTTCTCTCTTGGGTCAGTGTGGAGAAGGATGGACGCTTCAGAAAGAGGACGCCTGTTGGATAAGCTTGCAGACTTGGTGGAACGAGACAGGACAGTTCTTGCAGTAAGTAGCCTAAGAAAACATCGTCTTTATCCCAAATTTACCATTCCACTGAGATTTAGATTCCTGAGTCTTTCTGAAAACATGATGTGAAGCAGACCTGGGGAGCAAGCTAAAGAGTACATAATACGTATGAAAAAAGAGATGTTTGGCTTTTGGGATCGGATGGGGAAGTGGAGGACCATCTGAGTGCCTCTTCTTACTGAATTTTGAAGAACAAAACTGTAGCTTCCCCTGACTGGTAAGGACCTTCCTGCCTTCCTTCCCCCGCCCTCGACAAAACAAAACAAAAACAGTTAGGCAGCGGGAGAGTCACCGTGCTGCTTGCAGAAAACCAATACCAGATGACTCATTTGAGAATCAAATAGGACTGGTTTTGACCTCCCCGCAGTTAACCCCTCTTGACTAAAGAAAACCCGTCAGAAGCAGAGGGCATGATATGGATCTCTCATACACTTCTGCTCCCTTTGTTCTTCTGTCGCTTTCTAGAACCAATAGAAAGGAGAGATAGCAGGGGACAGCAACCTTCTTTCGCTACAACAATCATTTTCTCACATAAGAAATTTCCCCTCTCCTAGTAGTTTGTTGTTGTTGTTTTTAAAATAAAAGCCAATTTCTTAGAGAACACAAACTTTTTGGAAACTGGAAGCATTTGGGAATGTCTGTGCTATACTCCAGGGATCTCTACCTGGACGACCCATGGTTGATCAATTAATATTTAGGGCGTCCTTGTTGGGGAATGCCTTGTTCAGACAAGGCATTCAAATCGTGAGTACTATATCCCACTCTCTTCGTGGGAAGACAGGTCACTATCAGGCTTGCTTCGGGAGAGGGAAGTGTTAGTACCTTCCTCAGTGTCCCTTCTACCAGGGCGCTTCCCTCCTACCATCCCCCTTGGGGATCTGTTCATAGTATGGGAACAAAAATGAGTCCTTTATGGAGATGATTTGAAACTCTAGCTATATGTAACATTTATTTGTCTATAAAAAACGTTTTCTAATCTCCTTCTTCAAGGAATACTGTTCCAATGAGTTGTCTACGCATATTGTGAAAAAGGTGTTTCATGGTGAAGTAACTCCTTCTTAGAAATTCACAAGACACTGAGCATATAAAAGACTCTGAAAAGCCCTACTCAGTGTTTCTCAAACTTGTTCAAGCCTCAGAACTTTTTCTGGCTAACCTATCAATATCAGGCAAACCTGAATTCTTTGGAACACCTTGGGGAATGCTGGTCTATATGCTTGTCTCTTCACTGGATTATGATTTCTTTGAGAGTGAAAATTATATTTTACTTCTTTTTTTTGTAATCCTAGCACAGTTCCTGGCACATAAATGGTCATTGGGGTGCACATTGATGGTCTATAATTGTCTGTATAATTGAGTTAAATCTATACAATATTTACAACATTAGATGAACAGTATGTACCAGATGATGATGCAGTTATTTCTGCAATTATATTTTCATGTCATAAAATTCAGATGCCATCCTTTTTCTGACATATGTGTCACTGTGATCAAGTCCCTTTTCCCATCACACCTAAATGAGATTCCTACTTTGAAATATCACCAAGCCATGAAAGGAGTGAGTTTTAGTAAGAGGTAGCCTCTGGAATATAGGGGAGCTCCTGACCAGAAAACTGGAGTTAGTACTGAATCCAGGTACACACAATTGAAAATAAGCCTGGGCCTGGCAGCTCTCAGATGGATTTGGCTGTGTCAGCAGCTCATAGGGACTGTTTAGGTGGCCCAGGTTCTGATTGTTGACTCTACTTCACTCTATGCTGTGTGGACCTTGGCTCTATGCTAGCTGCATGGAGAATGTAATGCCCATCTCATGGACACATAAATGTTCTAAAAAGTACTGGGAAATAATTTGATTCCCTTTAAGAAAGGTGAGCCAATATACAGTGATAAGTAATGTGATATTTTAAAATGAATTTCATCTTATATACATAGTGGATAAATTGCACTGTAAATAATACTATTTTCATGTCATTGAATGGAGAATATTTCAATTTTAGTTTTGTCAGCTCTCAAATAATTTTCCCACCAGTATGTGTTATAAAATGTCCATATAGAGGACGTGAGATTATAAACATGTTTTTGTTTATTTCATTTGTTGAACTTGTAACACCTTTAATATTTTTCAAGTCAGAATACTCTTTTCTCATTTCAGTGTATTCATTTGTAATCTTTTTGTTACAGATTATCCAGTTTAGGAACATGTTGTTAAAATAATAACATTCATAATCAAAACTGCTTAATATCTCTGTTTTTATTAAATGGACCAGATACGTCACTCTTAATAGATAATGGTTGTTAACATAAATATTTACGAAAAACCAGACCTCAAGTTGTTAAATTATGAGCTTCCCTAGAGGAGATCTTGTTTATTTGATGGTAATAAATAAACTCGCTGTGTGCCGTGGATATTCCATTTCTCAGCAGGGGTCTTGGCAGCTGTGGAGAGCGTTTTATTTCTCATCAGTTGCATAAAAGCCCATGTCCCTGCTCCTCTTTATGGATTCAGATTACTGGTGTGGACTCCAAAAAATCCCCACGCAGCTCTGATCATTAATATAACAGAAGCTAGTTTGACAAGCAGAACATTTCTTTATCATCAGCTGAAGAAATGTTGTGTTTATGGATTTGGATAGTGGTTCCTGGAAACACACAGGCACAAGAACATGCACATATATATTCGTTGTGGTTTTTACTGGAAACTAAACTAAACTGGCAGTACCAAAAATCTTTTTATTTGGGAAATCAAAGTTAACCAGGTATGCATCACTATTCATATTCATTCATTCTCTCTCTTCCTGTTTTCTTCTGCTCCAGAAATTTAGTGTATCACTGGAAAGTTCTCTCCATTTCTTTTCCTACAGACCATGGAATCCCTAAATGGTGGCAAACCGTTCCTGCAAGCTTTTTACGTGGATTTGCAGGGGGTCATCAAAACCCTTCGGTATTACGCAGGCTGGGCTGATAAAATTCACGGGATGACCATTCCTGTAGGTATGTGAAATCTGAGTACATTGAAAGAGAAATATGAGGCACCACCAGAAACACACTTTCACCACCAAACACAAACAGCAGTCACATAGGATCCAGATATGAGCACACTTAGAGCGGCTCGAACCAAACAAATTCTGTCACTAACTCTGACAACGTCCCTATTTCTCTATGTAGACAGGCCACACATAAGTGCGGGGGCAAGCCACTTACATCAGTACATCAATCAGCTAAGGAACAGTATGTGTTTGTCAGCTGCTAAGTGCTCAGCACTGTGCTGGGTTAGGTTCTGGGGGTGTGGAGAGGCACTGGGTGTGGGGAAGTCAGGGAAAATTCTGAGAAGATTAAGACTTGGTCCTTGCCCTCCTGAAACATAAGATCTACTTGTTTGGAAGGAAATACTCTAAGATGTTAACAATTGTTGTCTCTTAGTGGTGAGATTATGGATGAGTTATTTCTTTTTTTATATTTTTCTGTATTTCTGGTTCCTGTTGTTAGTGCTATCAAGTTGATTCCTACTCCTAGCGACCCTGTATACAGCAGAGTGGAACCCTGCCCGGTCTTTTTGCACCATCCTCTCACCTTCTGGCACTATCAGACAATGCGCTGCTGCTGTTCATAGGGTTTTCATGGCCAATTTTTTTGGAAGTGGGTGGCCAGGTCCTTCTTCCTAGTCTGTCTAGTCTGGAAGCTCTGCTGAAACCTGTCCACTATAGATGACCCTGCTGGTATTTGAAACACTGGTGGCATAGCTTTCAGCATCACAGCAGCTTGCAACCACCACAGAATGACAACCAACAGACGGGCAGTGTGGTTCCCTAACGAGGAAATGGACCCAGGTTGTGGCAGTGGGAGTGCCAAATCTTGACCTCTAGACCACTAGGGCTGGCTATATTTCCTGTAATGACCATGAATTACTTTCACAATCTGCAAAAACAACAACCATCCTTACATCTTTTTGTTTTTTTTAAGATCCAGGTTAGGAGACAAAACCAACAACACAAAACAAAGATCCCTACAGGAGAGTGACAATCAGGTGCTAAGTCGTGTGGCGTGGCCTGCCAGTGCTGCAGTCCTTTAAAGGAGAGGCAAAGTATCTAAACTACACTAGTCAGAGGAAAGGTCTCGATCTGAGCGTGGATACTAGCGATAGCTAGTACCAAATCGAGTGCTTCCACAGCAGCCCCAAGGGGAAGCTATCTTGTTAACATCCTCATTGGCAGAGGAGGAAGCTGAGGCCTAGAGAAGTTACGTAGTTTTCCTAATTCACCCAGCAAAGAAGTTGTAAAGCTGAAATTTTGACATTAGAGCCTGGTGAATCACTTCAGTAAAAGATCCATTTGAGATACAGGGAGGAAGAGAGAGCATGACCAGAAGGGGACTGACTGAAAGAGATGTGAGGGTGTTGGGAGTGGCGACTAGATACAAGGAAAGAGATACGTGTTTACTGAGTGGGTCCTGGATGCTGCGAAGGACACTGTACCTGTGTTCTCTAGAAAACAGCCTGTTCTCCGTGTGCATACTAGGAAGAGGGGAAGGAATGCTGGGCATTTTGGAGTGCCCTGTTAGGGCCTTCCTAGGCTGAGGACTATTGATTTACCAGAAAAGGGGGTTGTTGGCTGTTAGTGCAGACAGCTTAGAGCAGTGCTTCTCAAACTTTAATGTGCTCACTTATCCCCTGGATCTTCTTCAAGTGTAGTTTCTGATTGAACAGGTCTGGGGGCGGGACCTGAGATTCTGCGTTCCTAACCAGCTGCCAAGTGATGCCTGTGCTGCTGGTTCTCTGCCTTGAGTAGTGAGGAGAGGATACAGAGACCAGCAGCAACCAGGTGGCTGTTGTGATGCCCCCATTAGGCCTGGGGCAAAAAGAGAAGATGTCACAGTGAGAGTGGAGAAGGGACAGAGATGAGATATCAAAGGACTATTTTAAAATTACCTCCATGAGTGATGGTCACACATGGAACGTTAGTCTTTAGAAAATGGGTTTCTGATTATAGGCACTCTTTCCTCCCATCCAGAGGTTTCTCTTGTTCAGCAGACTCAAAAGGATGGAGAAGATTGCTCTTAGGGAATGTCAGAATCTTAGTTCAGTCTTGGCTCTAAGGATATTACAGAACCACAGTTCTCTAGCATCACTTGCAGGATTTGGGAATGGCCTGTGAGGCAGAGTCACTATTTGATATGAGTATACCTGTTAGAGGACCTAGGAATTGAAACCTTTGTCAAAAATAGAACATACGTATGGTGATGGATGAAAATTAGACTATTGGTGGTGAGTACAAAGCAATCTTTACAGAAACTGATAAATAATAACGTGCACCTGCAATTATGCAATGTTATAAACCATTATGACCTCAATAAAATAATTGGAAAAACATAGGACATATATTAGCCCTTTTAGGTTGGCCTTTCCTACTTCAATGCAGAAAGATAAATTACCAATATCAAAGACCCTAGTTTTTTTGCCCCCTACTCCACCTGCCATTTCACTATAAAAACAACAGATATGTTTCGGACATTTAGATATCTTTTCAAATGATTTACAAATATCTTAGAAATGAGGTGAAACAGAAGGCTATACACATAAATCTCTATTTGGCTTAACGATGTCTTGGGTTTTTCTGTTTCCTTAGGAGAGAAGACCCTGATTAGGTAAGATTCATTGGAGTCAGTGATAATGTTTGATACTTTACTCTGACTTTATCTGGCAATAGAAGTAAACCCCATAAACCTCACCGTTTTCATCTGATGCTCTTTGGAGATGCTGAGGATGTTGACCCAGGAGTTACAGGGCTTAGAAAAGGCTTTTGCAGTAGTCTCTCCCACCTTTACTCATCAAGCGGAGTTCAGCCTGTGAGGGGAAAAAAGTGAGGAATTCTTTTAAATGCTAAGTAAAATTTTGTCTCCCTGATTTTTCTTAGAGTGCATTTAGAGGGATGCTGGGATGAGAATCTCTCTGGGGAATCAAGTCTGTAGGCAGAACTTCTAGGAGGCTGGGGGTTTGGGATGTAAGAGCGCTCGCTGTGGTGCCTCAAGCAGATGAGGGAAGGATGGAGGCAGATGTGAACATGGCAGCTTTCCTCTCTTTTCCTTGGGCTTGCCTGTGGGCTACTGAGAATTCAGCTCATGGCCCCTTTGGCTAGTTCAGTGCTCAGTGAATCTAGCTGGACTAAACCAGGGGGGCCGTAGGGGAAGATCAGGGAAAGGGCGGGTCATTATTATTCACTTATTTATTCCCAAATTGGTTCAATCAATTCATTTGTGTTTATATGTCCTTTGTAACTGCACAATTTAACTTCAGTGTGATTTTGTCTCTGCATTCTTGGCTTTTTCCAGTGAAATCTGGAATATGAGAAGGATGTTAGCCTTTAACCATGAGGTCTTTATTGTGTTACACGCATTTCCCTGTGAAACTCCCTAATTTTATGTTTGGAATTATAAAGGAATATTGTACTTTATATGTGCATAGCACTTGAGGGTGTAAAATGTTTTTTCACATACAGGATCTATGTGATTCCGTGTGTGATCCTGTGAGATGCATTGGATTTTAAAAAGGTATTGCACCCATTCTACACGTAAGAAAATGAGATAGCAAGCAGGGTTTAGTGTGAACAAGGTCACATGGCTAGTAAGTGGCAGGCCTGAGATTCAAACCCAAGTCTCTTTCTGCCTAAGCCATTCTAGACCCTCTTCTTATGGAGATCAGTTCAGCAGGGCAGAAAGAGGAAGAGGCCAGTCACCCCGATGATGTCTTTAACCCTCTGCAGATTTTTAGATTAATACACAGTTGATTCTTGTTATTCATGGTAGTTACATTCTGTAAAGTTGGTGTGGACACTGGGTTACTGAATACTGAACCATTGCTCTTAGAGGAAATACCGGAATGAAAAGCACAGTTCTGTTTGGTCACCCATAAAAAATAAAATTGAAAGTTTTTTTTTTTTTTTAAATATAAGACTGCTTTGTCACATTGAATTATACTCCATGGTTCGTCCAGCTTAGCATCTCCAACACTAAAGGATAAGAACCAAAAAGAGTGGGAAGACTTATGCTATTGTCTCTTCCACTCCTCCCCACTTAGGAAGGCCAAGCAATCTGCCATGTAATGGAAAGAGCTCTCCCTTCACCTCCTCTGCCAGGCATCAACTTCAACCTCTCAGTCATTCACTCATTCCTTCATATATGCATTCATTCGACATAGCAGGTACTTTTTTTTTTTGGAGTACCTGCTATGTTTCAGGTCCTATGTTAAAGCACTGGGGATACAAAAATAAGTAAGATGCTCATAGAACAGTAAGGAAAACAAGTAGACAAGCAATTGCAATATAGTGTGGCTTATTCAGATATGAAAGCATGAAGGGACTCCATAGGAGAGGCATCTCACCTAGTATTAAGGCTTCTTGGAGAAGAAGTGGGATATACAAGATGATACCTGAAGGGCAGGTAAGTGACGACGGAGACAGGGCCATCACAAGCGGTGGTAATAGCCTGTGCAAAGCATGGAGGAGAGTACAGTGTGGTACTGGATCTGAAAGTATAACCAGATATAGATGACAATGGGGCTCTGGGCCTGGGTAAACCATGCTACAAGTTTTATTCCATAGCAATGGTGAGTCATTGAATTATTTTAAGTAGATGAATGCCTTGATAAAAATTGCATTTTAGAAAGAGCACTTTGATTACATAATGGATAATCAGTCGGAGAGAGCAAGGATCTGCTTTTTCTTCCCTCCCCCTAAAGGATAGCCTCCCTGTAGAATATTTGGGGGGAGAAGAAAAGAGTTATGGCATGACCACTTTTGAGCCATCCACTGGACAGCTGTTTCTCCCTCTAAATTGAGAGCTTCTCCTATCCCTCCCCATTTCATCCCACTCAAGGCTCACAGTTGGATGTTATCACAGAATCATACAATATCAGTTTGATTCACAAGGGTCTCCATGTTGTTCCCTTTACAACACTGTCCGTTATTTCCTGCCGTGCTATCAATGGAACCATTCTTTCTGACCATAAATCCTGTGCTTTGACCCTTCTACTATGGCAACTCCTAATTATGATGATAAATAATAATCATTACTATGATTTATTGAACACTTTGTGCCCATTATATTATCTCTGATTTCATAGGAGTCCTGCAGGGGAAGTATTCCCTGTTTTGATTATTTTTAACCTATATCAAAATCCTCTGCTCCTCTCATGTCCACAAACTCATTGTGATGGAGGCAGGATCAAAGCTTGTTTTTAATTTACTGAGGGAGAAATGGGGGTTAACTGATTTTCATTACTCGTGATTTTTCTCTGTAACAGTGTTGATTTTATTGATTTTGTGATACATAAGCAGAGAAAATGTAGTCCGTGCTTTAAGCTGAATTCTGACATAAAAATGGCTTTATGATACATTAGCATATAGAAAAGGTTAAAAAAACTACCCAGGTCACATGTAATTATTTATTCGCTTCACCCCCTTCCAGTTTTACCTGTTAAACGAAAGAATAGGCTAAAAGTGTGCAGACATGGACTCAGATCCTAAGGTTTTGCCTTCAACAGGTTGATCTAGTTTAGTGCTGTCAACAGAGAACTCATATGGTGAGATCTTCTTGTTCACTCAGGATGAGAGTGAGGCGCTGTTTGCTCTGCCCACCTAAGAAGAACCTGGGGTGGTTAGTGGGACCTGCCTTGGTGGTGACAGGTGGTCGTGAAGTCTGCTTCACATGTAACCTCTTTCAGAAGTTAAGGCTGAAAAAGACGTCAGGGATCCCTAAGACCAGTCGCCTCATTTTTCAGACAAAGAAACTGAGCTAGAGAAGTAAAGTAACTTTTTTCCAAGACCACACAATGGAGTAGTGATCGAGCTAAGATATCTTCATGACAGACTCAGGAACATGTAGTCTACCTTCTGAGAAGCTAGCTACCAGCAGATTCCTGGGAAGAAGAGTGTTAGCATGACTGTATACTAACGTGAAGTCTCAGTGTTTGTGTAGGCGTTTATAGAGTTGATCGTTATAGCTGTAAAATGTTCAGTGAGGTCTGTTTAGTGTCAGAATACATAGGAATCTGCTAGGGGACATAACGGAACAGTTCGATGTAGTTGGTCTAATTGTTTAATACTACGGTTGTCAAAAGGGTTACCAGTTCCTTGAATGGTAATTCTGTACACAGGTTAGAGTTTGGAAGATGACCTTCCATTCACTGAATTGTGTTACAGATTCTTATGCTGTTAAATAAACTCATTTTTAGTGTTATCAGGTATATAAAATTTGCTGTGGTTTTTGAAACACTCAGTGTTGTAACTGGGAGCTATTTTTTGAGGTCCATATTGGATACATTTCTCCTCAATTTCTGGCACATTTCAGATTTTTCTGATTTTATTGGTTGTACATATTGCCTCATCATGCTCCATCTAGTCTATGTATGGAGTGTGCCAAGGCTAGATATTTTCATGAGAATAAAGTTTCTGTCAAAAATTTTTTTCAAGCAACTATAAAATCGGCTTTAAGAAGTTTGTTTACCCTGAAGGAATAATCCAAATAATTAAATTGTTCTAATCAACTAAATAACTGCTATCTCTCCTGTGTAATTTGATGAACCCCCACCAAAGAACAGAGAGGGTGTTGCTCTGCTCTGTTCCCTTTAGAACTTAAGATACCAGAGTTTATGTGAGTTCTCTGTGTCCACATACCAACTCCTCAAAGAATCATCTTCACCCTTCACAAAAACGTTGTCATTTTCCCCCGATTTGTACTCCTTTTTGACCTTATACTCTGATTCTGTGGTCTGTGGTATCCACCTAAATCCAACACCTTATTCACAAGAGTCTTTAATATGTTTCTGTGGGCGATGAACTTGAAGTCTGATGACCCAGATTCAAGTCCAGAAGCTGCAGCTTAACCAGTTATATTGCTTTGGACTTAACCTCTCTGTGCCATATTGTCTCTACTTATAAAATGCTTGTAATAACAGTTGCCCTATTTTTCTTTTCATGGAGTTGTTTTGAGTGTGAAATGAGATAAGAAGGTGAAAATATTTTGTAAGGTTCTATAGAAATATATATTTTTTTGTTCTTGCTTTACTGTTTTTTTTGTGTGTGTGTGAGGAAGACCAGCCCTGAGCTAACATCCATGCTAATCCTCCTCTTTTTGCTGAGGAAGACCGGCTCTGAGCTAACATCTATTGCCAATCCTCCTCCTTTTTTTCCCCAAAGCCCCAGTAGATAGTTGTATGTCATAGTCACACATCCTTCTAGTTGCTGTATGTGGGACGCCGCCTCAGCATGGCCAGAGAAGCAGTGCGTCGGTGCGCGCCCGGGATCCAAACCCGGGCCTCCAGTAACGGAGCGCATGCACTTAACCACTAAGCCGCGGGGCCAGCCTTTACTTTACCATTCTAAAAGTATTAAAAACATTGATCAGATTCTCCTACACTTGAAACTCCTTTCAGGCAAATTAGTAGAGTTATCTGAGAGATAAAAAATAAATACATGGAAATGAAGTCAGCAACTACAGGTCCTCGTGCTACCTGCAGACTCGCCTTTACCTTCTCGATTCCTCTGAACCTCTCTGCTCGGAGTGTGGTCCATGGACCAGAAGCACTGGCATCACCTGGGATCTTGCAGAAATGCACACTCAGGTCCACCCCAGACTTACTGATTCAAAATCTGCATTTTAACAAGATCGCCAGGTGCTTTGTGTACACATTTAAATTTGAGAAGTGCAATATGGCATACCATATGGCACTGGTAGCATGCAAGATGATTCTGTACAGTAAAGTAGTGAACATTTTTTATTTTAATTATTAGGTTTTAATATTAGAAGAAAACATTGCTATCCCATGAAACCTATTATTTCATAGATTTTTCCTTAAGGTGAGGCTAACAAGTAGTATTTACATATTTTTAAAAGATGAGTAGATTTAACAAATTATTAAGTAAGTGATAGAGTAAGTGATACTTGGATATGGCAAAAATTATGAAGGTGGCTCTTGAGTGACTGGCTTTTGGGAAACCCTAGTCTAGAAGCTTGGTGGGATTGGGAGCAGGGCCATAGTAGCTGTGAAGGACCTCAGAGGTGCTGTTAGCCCTAGCCAAGGGGACATGTGGAAGACACAGCTCTTGTGTTTGCCAGGCACCTCAGGTCAGACTAGGAGTGTCCAGAATCATCTTCCACTAACCAGATGAGAATACAGACTGAGCTCAAGGTCTAGAGCCCTTTCTTTATCTCTTTCACTCAGTGCTCTTTGGGGAAGAGTTCAAGCACCAGAATACCCTTTATTTCTTTATTTAGTACTTGGAGGAAGTGTAGGAATGGAAGGTTCTTCAGTCCCTTCCTTTATGTCAGCCTTTAGCTAAATGTCAGATCTGTGAACAATTTATCCAAGAAAGGTTTCATTCCTCATAACTCACTTTCTCTTGGGACACAATTATGGAGTCAAGTTCAATTCCTCATGAGGTCAGCTTTTTAAGATTTTGCAGACATTTTTTTCTTCTCTCATTTCTTCAGTAACTTTCAAAACTATATAAGTAATACAACTAAATTCTTAAGCATTTGGAATGTAGAGAAGGGAAATGCTTTATGAATTACCATGCTGTGGTTGTGCAGGTGCCTCGTGCATTTTCTCAGAACCATTCTAATTTCCCACACGTGCTGCTAAAATAAACACCTGTGTTCTTCTTCAGTTCATATTTGCATTTTTTTCTCAGCCCATTTGCACTCCATCTTGACGCACTCATTCTGTGGTCTGTGATTATCCACCTGAATCTGTCACCTTTGCCAAGTTACAGAGTGTAGTGGGGAGGATTTCCTTGCAAATGAAACTCTTCTTGCCTGTTGATCAGTGGTATTGCTCCTCATGCAAAACCTTTCTGTACAGAAGAGCCTGATGTTGCATTCATATCTTCTGAAAAAACAATATGAAACATTAAAAGTTATTAATATTAAAAAAAACTTTCCAGAGATTTATAAGTTGAAGAAGGGTAGTAACTTGCACTATTATAAAGAATGATATCTGTGAAGATTCTTGAATTGTCTGCATACAAAGCTAAGATAATATTATTTTTAAAATATTACTCAGACTTCTTATTGTCATCCTATGGACAATTTCTACATTTTGGCTCTTTTTTTGTTGTAATGGAGATATATTCTAAAATAATTTCCTTCCTACATTGCTGAACACTGCCTATTTCCTGATTTCTTCCATTTAAAGTAATATACATAAAACAAAATTAAGAGAGAAGCAGCAGATTAGGGAAAAACTTTGCATATACACATGACAAAGGCCTAATTTCCTTAATATACTTAGAGTTCTTCAAATGACTAAAAAGATGAATAACCCAATAGAAAAATGGCAAAGGATATAAACCTGAAGGAAAAAACTTGAAAATGGCCAGTGAACATGAAAAGATATTCAATCGATATATCATTAGACACAAATCAAAACAAGTTGCCATTTTTCACCCATCAGGTTAACTGAAATTAAAATGTTTGCAAAACTCCAGTGTTAAAGAGTAGGAGAAAATAGCATGTTGTTGGAATTATAAATTGTGTAACTTTTGTGAAGGGTGATTTGGCGATACTTATCAAAATGTGAAATGCACATATACTTTAACCGAGAAATTCCACACTTATACAAAGATATATAAAATGATAGTGTTTGCAGCAGTATCTATAGTAGCCTAAACTGAATGCAGTCTCTACGTCCCTCAGGACAGTTTGCAGTAGTACCATTATTTACTGAGCCAGTGGAATAACATGCAGCCATTAAAAAAAACGTTAGCTTTATATGAAAAAAAGTGGGAAAAAAACAAAATACAGAAAACTGTGAATAGTATGATCCCATTTGTATTAAAAAAGGAGAGAGAGGATAAAAAGATGCTACATGTACTTGTAGGTGAAAAAAAAGTCCTTTGAAAGATGTACCAGCAGCAGATAGCTGTTAACTCTGGGAAGAGGTCGAGAGACCTTTAATTATTTAAAAATGTGTAATTCTGAATTTAATTAAAACAATTCTGTGTGCTAAATATTAGTGATTCAGGTGTGTGGAAGGACAATGGTAAACAATCACATGATTTCTCTTCCCCTAACCCACACACTCCTCCTGTCCCCCCGCCCTACATCCTCATCCCTAATAGTAATGCTCTTCACGAGTGTTAGCTGAGGGTCTTCACTTTCCCTGAGAGAGGAAACACATCAGTGAGGTGGCCAGAGGATTGGCAATTGAGGGAAAAATAGACTTGGCCCAGTACCAGAAATGAAAGCGCATGTGCTAAAAACAAGCCTTTCTTTGGTTATTTCAATTAGCCATTTAAAATAATTCAGATAAACGTAATGGCATTTTCCCAAAGAAGAATTTGGTTTGGACTTCCTGGGTAATTATTCCAACTGCCTATTGTTCCAATAAGGAAAACACAGATATTCAATCGTCCTCGTTTCCATGGGTAGTTTGAGGTGGAGGCTTTGAGTTCTGGATATAATCGCCTCTGAGGTGGACTTTTGCTTCCTGAAATAGGCCTAGACAGGCCTGTGTGCCCTCAGTGCCCAGAAAGTGCATTTAGATGCCTGGAGTGAGTTGTGAAATAGATCTTTTTACTCCTTACCTTTTCTCGATGCCTAGCATTTTAAATTTACTCAATAGCGTTTTACTTAGTTCTCTTAATACTTCAGAAAGTTATCTAAAATTTTGAGGTGCCTCAATTTTTAAATCAAATAACTTCCAGACGTATCATTTTAATATTTAGTATAAAATTTAGTATTTAATATAGTCCAGTTTCCAGCTCCCCCTGCACACTGTCCCCAAGGACTTCTTCTAAGTGTCATAAACTTGTGCTTCCTTTTGCCTCTGAGGTCCTCTTGTCAGTACGGTCTGGGTGTCTGGGAGCCATATCTGGAGATGCCCTATGCCAAGTAATGGCCGTTCTACCAGCTTTCATGCATGGTTGAGTAGGGTGATTTTTCAACTTTGTTTCTGTTTTTTGCTGCCACCCAAGTTCTCTCTCTGCGTTTTTTAATTCTCATCTGAACTCGGTGGGAGTGACCATGCTCATTCCTTTCAGATGGAGACTATTTTACCTTTACAAGACACGAACCCATCGGAGTGTGTGGACAGATCATCCCGGTGAGTGTATCTCCTCGCGCCTCCTATTTATTTTCATTTGAACCAGTTCTCTTAAAGATACATAAAACACGGACCTCAGTGATGTGTGTTTTCCATTACTGGGGGAAAAAAACTGAGCTCATGTTGTTGACATATCTTTAACAGCCTCCCTGCAAATGCTTATTTGAACAGGTTAATAGGGTTTCAGCTCCGTTACCAGGAGTTGAGTTCTCAAGTCATGGAATTCTCATGATTAAAATAAGCAAAGCAAAGCCCAGTGTGTTAATAACCTGCCCTTGGTTATGGATGTCCATTCTGCTTATGGAAAATTAATGCTTTGTTATATTTGCTTGTTTATTTTTTAAAACTGTGACTCACCATCTTTCCAGGCGTATTGTTTTATATGGTCTTTTAATCCTATTCTTTCCCACTGTTTCTTTTCACAAGAATCTAGATAGAAGACTCTACAGAAGACACAGCAGTACAATTAATGTCACAGTCATAATTGAAACCATACCGGGCTGTTGTGTGTCTTGTAAAGGGAAATAGATGTAGTGCGTAGTGTTTGGATTGGAACATTAAACATTCTCTTTTTTTCTTTCTCTTTCATACACTGCCTTGGCATTGTACAAAACATCGAATCTTCCGACAGTGCTAGCTAATCGTTCTGGCAAGGATTTCAGGGGAGGCTCAAATTAAACTCTTACAGTGTAGACAAGTTTTCTTTTTGCAAAATGTAGAATAATTCAAGATAATCTTTGGCTTTGGGGGCCAAAGATTTTTGAGACGTATTAATGTTTTCTTTAATGATCTACAAGGTCCAGGTTACTGTGAAATTTATTAGAGAATAAAAATGGAAAATGAGAGGTTTGCTTTAAGTTCTTCTCCTCCTAAACCAGCCAGGGAAATGCCCCTTGGATCAGAGCAGGGGTGCGGTCTGTCAGCTTAGTTGCAGGAACTCAGACCTGCTCTTCTTGCCCTTCCCAGACTCTCGGAGCTGCAGTTTTCACTGACAGGGCAAGAGCTGCTTGTCAGCCAGCTCCGGCTCAGTTACTGCACTCCAAGATTTATATACTGTAGATGGAATTAAAACATCACTGTGGACTCCCAAGTTTATAAACAACTAAGGGGAAAAGAAATTGGGTGTTTGGTGAAGGCAAGACACTTGTATATTTTTGCAAGCTTGCCAGGGCCAGTGAGAATCTTTCAAGGATGGCAGCTGAGATGCTTCAGGCAGAAACACATTGTGGTCAGGGGCTGAAGCCAGGGGGCCAGGATTTCTGTTTTCTTTCTTAATGAAATTATCAACGACACCTGATAGTACTGAGGCTCATGCCTGTGCTTATGACAATACAAAGTTAATATCCTTTTAAAATCAGTGGCAGCCTTTTTATGCCCCCAATTCAGATACTAACATACATTTTCTAGTCTCCATTAGTTTATTTTGTGGTGGAAAGGAGACAAACTAAAATTTTTGCATACTCATCAGTAGATTTACTTTATTTTTTGTAATCATGTGGTTTGTGACAATACATGTATGCAAAGAAATAATCTGTCTTGAAATATACGTTGATTTAAATATAATTCATAGCTGGAATTTTCTCTTTCAGTTCTTCCACACTGAAGAGCTGTCATACCAGTCTGAAATTTCTGGTGTAAAAATCACAAATGCAAGAAAAAGTTTTCATACACAAGAACTTAGTGGAACTAAATTCTAATTTTAAAAACATATAAAATAACGACAATGAAAAAACAAAACAAAACAAAAGACTCCCTTTTCACCGTGAGGTTTCTTTTGGTGGGTAGTTGGAATATAGTAATTTGCTAAACAGGGAGAAAAGGAGATTTTCGAAGTCAGTCCTAGTCTATTCTTAATGAAGTAATTAAAAAATCTAAACATCTATACTTTGTGGTGGGATCTATGTTGAGGACTAGTGTGAGAAATCTGAGAAGTCACGGCTTGAAAACAACATAGTGGAGGAATATTTTTCCATCTGTCAACCTTGAGCTTTTTCCTTTCAGTGGAACTTCCCCTTGCTGATGTTTGCCTGGAAAATTGCTCCAGCTCTGTGCTGTGGCAATACAGTAGTCATTAAACCAGCAGAACAAACACCACTCAGCGCGCTCTACATGGGAGCCCTCATCAAGGAGGTAAGAGAAACCGACTTCAGGAGTGGCTCCCACTCCCCTTACAGTTGGGGCCTACTGGAGCATGTCTGATTTAATGTGCTTCATCAGCTTTCACAAGCCACGTTTCCTCCAATTCTATTTTGTTAGGCTGGGTTTCCACCGGGAGTCATCAATATTTTGCCAGGATACGGGCCAACGGCTGGGGCAGCAATAGCCTCTCACATCGGCATAGACAAGATTGCGTTCACAGGGTCCACTGAGGTAGGTGCCTGAGAAACCATGGGTTGAGGAACAGTCCTGCGTAAGTAGAGGGTTTAAAAGAAAACTGAAAATGTCACTCATAGGCTGGATTCCAAAAGAGCAGTGAGTACCCAAGCCCCCCAAGGGCAGCGTTGGTGTCATGGCTAGAACACTGGTGAATGTCACAGTGAAGGCACGCATTGACCGTTCACTGCCATAGAACTCTGAGCGTTTTTGTGATGCCATCTGTGTAAAATCTGTCCCAGAAAAACAAACAAAACTGTTATATTCTGAAATAAAAGGGACGCATATCAGAGGCGAACACAAACAAGCCAACAAACTGTCCCAGAAGAGACTGTCCCAGAAGCTGGGGGTTCTAAACGCTTTCTTGAGTCAAGAACAGTAATGGCAGCAGCAAGTTGAGAAGCTGGAAATCTAAACTAATCTCTGGTTAAAATGAGATTCAAATGGAAACACAGCTTTCCCTTCTCTTTATTTCACCAGATCCTGTAGATGCAATTGGCAACTAACTATGCCGGTGAGCCATAGGGGAAGTTATAGAGCAGGAGTTAGCAAACTTTTCCTGTAAAAGGCCAATAGTAAATACTGTAGACTTTGCAGGCAATACGGCCTTTGTTGCAACTACTCAACCATGTTCTTGTAGCATGAAGTAGCCATAGGTAATGTATAAGCTGAGCATGGCTACACGCCCATAAAACTTTATTTATAGATGCGGAAATTGAAATTTCATATAATTTTTACACATCACAAAATATTAATCTTCTCTTGATTTTTTTCCAATCATTTAAAAGCACAAAAACTGTTCTTAGCTCGCAGGCTGTTACTAAAATAGGCAGCAGGCCAAATTTGGCCTATGGACCGTTGTTTATTGACCTCTGATATAGAGTCACAAGTCTGGTTAAAGAGGTTTCTTGTAAAATGTTACTCACAAATGTCTGGATTCAGGTAACTGAGATGATAAAAAAGCGAGTCTGCGTCATTGTTTCAAGTAGATCTTCGCAGATGTCATCACTGTTGAACAAAGGATGTGTGCAGGTCTAGAACAGTGCTACTTAGTAGAAATATAATGAGGAAAACATTTATAATTTAAAATTTGCTATTAGCCACATTAAAACATTTTTAAAAAACAAGTGAAATTAATTTTAATAATATATTTTATTTACTCTAGGATTTCCAAAATATTATCCTTTCAACTTATGATCAATATAAAAAACAATATCTTGCATTCTCTTTTCAATATGAAGTCTTCAAAATCTGGTATATGTTTTACATTTACACCACATCTCAATTCAGACTAGCCACTTTTCAAGTGCTCTATGGCCACGTGTGGCTGGTGGCTACTATATTGGACAGCGCAGGTCTAGGGACTTGATTATATCAGCTGATACAGTTAATGATTCTTCATTAAACTGTCTTATGTTAAAAAATTTCATCAGAGATTGATTAATAAACCTGAGCGCTAATTTCTAGTTAGAGATTACTGAGTTTTATGTTTGTCAGGAGTTAATCTTGTTTGTTTCCAACCTTTTATTCTGGTTGTATTTGTTATAGTAATTTGGCAATTTTAATGAAATATATAAACCAAAATGTAATTTTGCAATTTTAATGAAATATATACACCAAAATGTAATTTTGCAATTTTAATGAAATATGTAAACCAAAATGTGTATATGAAAGGGAATTATTGTTTCTATTTAAACTAAGACTAATGCTTTGAAAAGATTTGCTAAAGGCTAGATGCTAAGAAAAACTGCAGTCAACTAGGAGTGGGCAAGACAATGGTAAAAGATTGGGGAAAAAAATAAATCTAGATAGAGCGTGCACCTGGATTGCTTTGCAGATGTTTTTAAGTCCTCACTCCACTTTAAATAAACTGAAACCAGAAATTATAAACAATATTTTAGAAATATGGTTTAATCAGAAAGGACTGGTGGACCCATAATTAAAGAAAGTCCTTGGTCCTATATCCAAAGACTGCAGAATGAATGGCCATATTTTTTTATTAAAATGAAATACATAAAGTATCTTTCCCTGCTTTCCCCTCTTTTTCAGTTAACCAACCAGTGGTACTGATTGAGTCAGTTAAGAGGCTTCTATTGTATAATTTTTTTTAATAAAGATGAGATCATAATATATAAAATATGTAACACCTTATATGTCAGTACCTGTAGATCTTCATTCTTTTTAATAGTTGAGTAGGATACTCTGGCATCGATGTATCATAGTTTAGTTACTTATTAATGTACACTTCAGTTTTTTTACTTTTTTCCCTATTACACAGACTACTGAAATAAAAATCCTTGGGGGTCCAAGACAAATTTTGTGTGTGTGTATATATATATATGTATATTAGATATTCTGTTGGATACGTTTTAGAAGTAGAATTACAAAATTTAACTTGCTTATATTACCAAGAATGCCTTAGAGTGATGGTTTCGTTTATAAGACCTCTTTGTGTATTAAGTATGTTAATCTTCTATTCCTTATAAAATCTGCAAATATTCCCAGTTTGTTCTTTGGTTTAAAATTATTTTTTAAATAGAGTTATTTGCCATGCACAAGTTTTAAATGTGTATGTGGTCATATCTTTGAGTCTTTCTCTTAATGGCTTCTGAGTTTCCTGTCATCTTTAAAGAAACCCCTTCACGATTATACAAATGGTCGTTAACATTTTCTATCAGTACCTTTATAGTTTTGTTTTTGTTAAATCTTTAATCTGGTTGGAATTTATTTTCATGTGTAATGAAAGGTGAGGCCTAAGTTTATTTTTTTTTATAAATTACTTCAACACCATTTATTAAACAGTCTATCCCTTTGCAGCTCATTTGAACACAACGTTAAGGTTATATGATAAATGTTCATATATATACATGTTTCTGTTTTAGGACTCAAAATTTTGTCTACTGTTTTTTTTTTTCTGTGAGGGAGATCAGCCCTCAGCTAACATCCTATGCTGATCCTCCTCTTTTTTGCCAAGGAAGATTGGCCTTGAGCTAACTTCTGTGCCCATCTTTCTCTACTTTATATGGGACGCCGCCACAGCACCACCACAGCATGGCATGACAAGTGGTGTGTTGGTGCGCGCCGGGGATCCAAACCCACAACCCCCAGTCGGCCGAAGCAGAGTGCATGCACTTAACCACTTGCGCCACCGGGCTGGCCCCTGTCTACTGTTTCACTAGTACCAGATTGCTTTAAATACTAGGCTTTCAAAGATATGTTGCAATATGGTAGGCAAGATACCCTCTTGTTTGGTTTTTGAAAACCTTTTGTAATGACCATTCTTTCAGATGAAATTTCAAATCAATATTCTAAGCACCTTGCCTTCCTTCCAGAAACTCGCGTTGGAATTTTGATTGACATTACATTACCTCTCTATGTTAAATTGAGGGTAGGAGCTTTCTCTACAAGATTGACTTCTCGTCTAAGAACATGGTATAAATCTCTTTCTTTATTTGTCCTGTAATGTTCATCACTGATGTTATCATATAGGTCTTAGGCATTTCTGGATAAATTAATTTTTAGGCATTTAACTTTTTCTTCCAAGGATATTTCAGTCTAAAAACTAAGCACCTCTTTTCTTTAAAGTCACAATATCATGTATTGGAAAGTTGTATTGAATGGATGACCTGATCTTTCAGGCCAGACAAGAAGTGGCATAGTGAATCAGTGAGAACATAAGCACTTGTTTATAGGTTGCTTGGGTTCAAATTTCTGTTTTGACATTTAAAAATTTTTTTAAACTTTTTTTAAGACTTTATTGAAGTATAATTTACATACAGTAAAATGTACCCATTTAAGTACCAAATGTACACACTCATGTAACCATCACCCAACTCAAGATATAGAATATTTCCACTCTAAAAAGATTTCTCATGCCTCTTTGTGGCTAACACACTTGGCCTCAGGCAAACTTTGACTTTTTGTTAATTTTGCTTATTTTAGAATTTCATGTAAATGGAATAATACATTATGTACTCTCCTGTGTTGGTTTCCTTTTTTTTTTCTTGGTGGTTGTTAAATATTTAATGAATTATTGATATAATTGAGTTTAAATCTCCTATCTTAATTTTTGTTTTCTACTTGTTCCATCTGGCTTTTTATTCCTTTTTTCCCCTTTTTCTGCCTTCTTTTGTGTTTTTTTCTTTCTTTTTTTTTTTCCCTAGGAAGATTCACCCTGAGCTAACATCTGTTGCCAATCTTCCTCTTTTTGCTTGAGGAAGATTCACCCTGTGCTAACATCTGTGCCAGTCTTCCTCTATTTTGTATGTGGGTTGCCACTACAGCATGGCTGCCAATGAGTGGTGTAGGTCTGCACCCAGAATCTGAACCGGGCCGCAAAGTGGAGCATGCTGAACTTAACCACTGTACCATGCGGCCCGCCCTTTTCTGCCTTCTTTTGGATGAATTGAGTACTCCATTTTATATTTTATTTTGGATTATTAGCTATACTTCTTTTTTAAGTGGTTGCTTTAGTAATTACAATATGCATCTTAATCGCAGTCTACCATTAAATAGTATTATGTTACTTCATACATAATGTAATAACTGTACAATGGAATTCTTCCATTTCTCATCCCATCCTTCATGCTATTATTGGCCTATAGTTTACTTCTATATATGTTATATACCCACAGTATATTGCTCCTCTTTTTGTTTTAAAAATTCAATTATATTTTTGAAAAATTTTTAAAATGAGAAAGCAAAATTATTTTACATTTACTTACATACTTGCCATTTCTGGCCCTCTTCTTTTTCTGCTGTAGGCCCAAGTTTCTTTTTGATATCATTTCCTTCCATGTAAAGATCTTTCTTTAGTATTTCTTATAGTTCAGGTCTGTTAGTAACAAATTCTCTTAGCTTTTGTTTGTCTGAAAATGTCTTTATTTTGTTTTCATTTTTTATGACTTTTCCTAAATATAGAATTCTGATTTCACAGTTTTTATTTTGTTTTATTTTACCTTCACCACATTAAAGCTGTCATTCTGCTTTTTTTCTGATTTGCACTGTTTCTGATGAGAAGTTAGTAGTCATTCTTATTTTTGTTTTACTGTACATAATGATTTTTCTCTGGCTGCTTTTGAGATCCTCTCTTTTTACTGCTTTTTAACAATTTAATTGTGATGTGTAGTTTTCTTCCTAATTGAGGTTTATTGAAAATTCTTGGATCTATGAATTTATAGTTGGATTTTTGAGTTTATAGTTTTCATCAAATTTGGAAAAACTTGACCATTATTTTCTTCAAATGTGTCTATTTTTTTTGTGTGTGTGTGAGGAAATCAGCCCTGTGCTAACATCTGCCAATCCTCCTCTTTTTTTGCTGAGGAAGACTGGCCCTGGGCTAACATCTGTGCCCATCTTCCTCCACTTTATATGGGATGCCGCCACAGCATAGCTTGCCAAGCGGGGCGTTGGTGTGCACCCAGGATCCAAACTGGCGAGCCCCGGGCCGCCGCAGGGGAGCGCGTGCACTTAACCGCTTGCACCACCCAGCCGGCCCCTAAATGTGTCTGTTTTTTTGCTTTTTAAATTTCTGTTAATTTTTGAAAGGACGCTGAACATTGTGACCATTACGTTACTGAACATGTGGATTTTGTTGTCTTTCTTTAAAGAGTGTGGGGTTTTTTTTTTTCCTGACAGGTAGTTAAGTTGCTTGCAGTACAGCTTGACTCTTTTGACACTTAGTTTTAAGCTTTGTTAAGACTAGTTTATCTTTTACTAAGATACTAAAATTTACTAAGTTTACTAAATTGAAATCATTCTGGAGTTTCTGTTGAATGCTGTATGAGCCCTCTATGAGCTCTGAGAATTATTCAGCATACAGATTACCTGGTCTTCATTCTTTACTCAGTCTCATGGAGTTTCATCCTACATATTCCCAGCTTAGCATGCAGCCAAAGACTCAAGAAGACCCCCACGCAGATTTCTGGACCTCATTCTCTCCCTCTGGTACTAAGCCCCTCACATTTTAGCCACCTCAGCCTCTATAAACTCTGATCTGTTTCATCAATTCAGTGAAACAGTGTTCTACCTTGGTCTCCCCATCTCATGCTGCAGTCTAGAAAGTCTTGGCAGAAAAATCTTCCTTTATTTGTTTCTCTTATTCTAGGATCACGGTCCCATACTGCCTGATGTTCAGTGTGAAGAAAGCGATTTCATGTACTTTTCTAGTTGTTTACAGTGGGAGGGCAAGTCTGGTGCCAGTTACTCCATTATGACCAGAAGCAGAAGCCTCTATGGCATCTTTTGATTAATTTTGATATTGTTCTTTGATTTCTTTCTCTAGGTTTCAGGCAGATCACTTATCCTCCTAGTTTATCATTGCCTCAAATTGTATATATTATAGTCAATGAGGTTACAAATTTATTTACTTCAGTTGATATAACTAAAGTCTTAAGACTACAACCCTAAAAACATTTGGATTCAGAAAAGTCCTTGGTTTGTTTGGTATAGACTATTTAAAAAGTACTTTAGTCCCATGAATAGCTTATTTTTAATCTCTTTGGGTGAACTGATTTGCTTATCAGTTTAGTGTTGATTTTTTTAGCTTTAGCTTCAGAAGATGACAGTTTCTGGTCATATACACAGATTTTGTTAGGAGAGGTGGCATTCTTTTTGGAGTCTGTCTCATAGGCATTCTTCTCACTACCCCAAGTAGCATCTGATGTGTAGTCAACATGCATTATAAATATTTGTTAGCTACATCAAGAAGGAAAGACTGAATTTGAGAAATAAAAGCTTAATCTCAGAACTAAAAGGTGATATATCAATGGAACACTTTCCTTCTTTAAAATGCCACCAGAAGCTTAGAGTTTAATATCTTTTACCTTGTAGCTATACAATTATGGACCAGTCATTTAATTCTCTACAACATTGGCTTAATAATAGTAAGCACACATATTTCTCAAAGTTAATTAAATGCAATATGAGTTTTGTAAAGTGTAAGCAGTAACAAAATGTTGGTTTGTAAGATGACATCAGCATCCCAAGAAGGGAGAGATCTCTGGGAGTTGAATGGTCTGTCAAGGTTTCAAGAGAAAGGGAGATTTGATATAAGTCTCATAGAATATGGATAAGTAGAGTGAATTGGGAAGAAGTCAGTTATTAGTCAACAACTAGAAGCTAGAAAGTCTAGGAAGTTTTAGTGGAGTAGAGTGGGAATTAGGGAGAAAGGTTGGGAGGCAGATGAACTAGAAAGTAATATTCTGCAAATCAAGCCATTGAAAAGAATTCTCAGTTAAAAAATTGAGGCCAAAGTATAGAAGACCTTCTAGACAAAGACATCACATGAAAACTATACACCAATATCCTTTATGAATAGACACAAAAATCCTCAACAAAATACTAGCAAACAGAATCCAGCGACATATGAAAAGGATTATACACTATAGTCAAGTGGGATTTATTACAGGAATGCGAGGTTGGTTTAATATGCAAAAATCAATCAATGTAATACTCTATATTGATAGAATAAGAGATAGAACCACACAGTCATCTCCATAGAAACAGAAAAAGCTTTTGACAAAATCTAAGAACACACAGAAACTTGTCAGAAATGTTATTCCTAATTGCCAAAAAGTGGAAACAACCCAAATGTCAATCAAATGAGTAGTTGATAAACAGAAGGTGGTATATCCGTATCCATACAGTACAATATTATTCAGCCATAAAAAGGAATGAAGTATTGATACATGGTACAGCATGGACGAACCTTAAAAACATTATGCTAAATGAAAGAAGCCAATCAAAAAAGGCCACATGTTGTATGATCCTATTTATATGAAATGTCCAGAATAGGCAAATCTGTAGATAGAAAATAGATTAGTGGTTTCTGGGGGCTGGAAGGAGGGGAGACTGGGGAATGACTACTAATAGATATGGAGGTTTTTTTGGGGGTGATGAAATGTTCTGGAATTAGATAGTAGTAATTGTTGTGATGGTTGCACAACTCTCTGAATATACTAAAAACCGTTGAATTGTACACTTCAGAAGGTGGATTTTATGGTATGTGAATTACATCTCAATAAAGGTATTAAAAATGGATAATTTTTAAAAAGTATTTAAGGCTTTAAATTATGGATATTAATAGCCAACATCAGTTGAGCACTTACTGTGTGCCAGGTACCTGCTAAGTGCGTTGCATATATCATCTCACTACATCTACACAACAATTTAGGAGACACACAGGTGAGCAAAGTGTGGCTGAGAGGGGTTAGTTTCCTGCCATGGTCACATGCTAGTCAATTGTAGGTCTGAGAGTCAGACCCGGAGCCTGTACTCCAAATCACAGTGCTACACTGCCTTCTTGGCTAAGGGCTGTACACTGTCCCATAGGAGGAGGGAGCCATTAAAAATCCAGAATGACATATCAAAGGGGATACTTAGAAAGGATAATTTCTCAGTGGAACGTGTTTTGTTCAAAGCATGGTTTAAAGTGTCTAATTCTGAAAGGTTATAGACACTGTTCTAACTCAATTTTTTTCCTAAAACTTACTTTAAAATTCATCTTTAGCCTCTTTAAATCTCATTTGATATAGTATAGGGCTTCTCTCTGACACTCTCTGATATAGGATTTACAGTTTTAAACCCAAGATATCTTAACTCAATTCTACAAACATTTATTGAGCGCTTATTAAATGTCAAGTACTATGCTAGACCTTAGAGAACTTGTGTCATTCAGTCTAACCCAGGTGATAATCTGTGAACTTGTAACTAATGTAGTATGGTGTGTATGGGAGCATGGAAGAAGAGAAGAATAATTCTGCACCATTTTACTTAAAAATTTCCTGATTTTGAAGATGCTTATTAAGATCAAGGTTAGAACTAAAATTCTCTTGTTCCACATGGTTTTCAAATGTATCTGTGCATTAAGGAGAAATATCATTAATTTAGGATATTTAAATTTAAATAAAAAGCTGCTTCATTCAAAGATAATATTTAAGAAAAAGATAATTCTACATCTTAATTCCACAATTGTTAATATTCACAACTGGGAAAAATGGAGGCCTATCTTCCTTTTCTTTTTGGAGAAAATGAAATTGCAGTGGGAACCAGAGTACAAAAGGGACTTGGAGGAAAGGAACCCCAGCTGTGGGGACCCTTGTGAGAAATGTGTTGCTTGATATTGGCAGATAAGCAACAAATACCGGTATCATTTAATTCTCAGAATCATTCCCATGCCTGATCTTAAGGACCAGTGCTTTCAAAAAGCTTAATACATATTTTGCTGGAATGTAAAATGGGAGATTAGGTTTCACTGTTACCTCTCAATAGCAAATGCATTTTTGTTTTTGTCATTTCAGGTAGCTCTACTTTTGACAGGCAGCTAAACTCCAGAGATGTAGATTTTATACTAGTTCAGTGTGTATCCTTTAAAGTCTCTTCTGGAAGTGAAAAGCCTTATATATAGAGAGAAAAAAAATCCAGCCCTAAGGACCTAAATCACGACAGATGGGACATGTTGAGGAGTTAGTGAGTGTCTGATTTCCTTGTGCCCTGAACTCTTGGTAGAGTGAGCCAACGCTGGACACCAGATGTTCAATGACTGCCAAACACATAATTCCAGGGTTCTAATGAAAGTACTTAATATTTAAGGGATACAAAAGTGTGCAAAATATTAGATTTTCCCCTATACCTATTTCCCATAGATCATCTTTCTAATCCTCAGATTATATTACTCTCACCTACATTCAGGCCAAGTTAATTTCCATCTACAAAATTATCCAGTGGCTTATCATAAGCAAAGGTAATACAGCTGAGGTGAATGGTTAATAATCAGTCTGATCAATGTAATGATCAATAAAGACCTCCTTCTGTAATTTTACGTTAGTTTAGGAAGTTTAGAGCTTTCGTGTAGTTCAGCTTGAGTTAATTTCTTTCAATCCTTTATTTAGAGTCTCTTAAAGGAAAATAAAGTATCCTCATCACTTTGCTAAAATGAAAGCTTCAAAGAACGCTGTGTCACAACACCGTACTTTGCCTCTCTAAAAAAAACTAGAGGAAATCATCACTTTTTCAATAAGAAATTCCAAACACAGTCTTCAAATCATATTAAAAGCAATCAGGATTAAATAAGATATGTCAGATCCATCTCAGAAAACTAGACATAATTTAAACATCTATAATGGTGGTGTGGATTTGTTCATGGTACATGTTATTGTTTAATCGCTCCAGCCCTCAAACTTCCTGTCTATAGATAAGGGATGATTGTACCTAATTCATGGATTGTGAAGATGAAATAAGCTAGTATATCTAAAGTGTTTAGCACAGGGCTGGGTTCTTAGTGAAGTGTTGGTAAAATTAGCTATCACTGTTTTCTGTTTATTTTTAAATGAAATTTATAGAATAATTTATGCTTGGGAAAGTGTGGTATAATAGAAGGGGGCAAGATTCAACCAATCGCAGCTCTCCTGCTGTGTGACCTTTGGCAGATTATTTAGGCTTTCTGATCTCTCATTTCTTCGTCTATTAAGAGGGACAGTGAATAACTCCTTATAGGTTTATTTGTGGATTAATTGAGATAATGTATTTGAAAGTTCCAGTCCTGTTGCTTGGCACATTGTAAGAACTCAGTAAATATTAGTTGAATCTGAAACTTCCATTTGCAAATAATGTGTCTGTTGAAAACTAATTCCTGCTCTCCTCTGGCAGCTTTACTTTTCTTTTGTTTGTTTTTTGGCTTTTATAAATATTTTACAAACATTTTTGTCTTCTAATAAATGTTTATTTTTTCTGTTTTTGCCTTTCTATCTCACTTTTTTTGGAAGATCGCCTGGGTGCTTGCTTGGATAAACTGATTCTGAATCCTTTTCCTCTTGAAGTGGAATAGTGTACTCGATTTAGAAAGTAGTGTTGGAAGAGGACATTTAGGACTTAGTAAGGAACTCACTAAGGATTCCGCTATGGCCTAGAGCGGGGCCACTCCCTTAACCTAAGTTTTCTAGAACTGAATTCTGGTGGAGGAGGAATGTCTTTGCAGCAAAGTGTAATGTAGTTAGCGTTGTTCTCCAGTAGTTCTTCAAAGACTGCCTCACCTACAGTGATGGTGGGTGGAGCCGCTGGGGAGGGCGACAGGGGCTTGTTGAAATGCAGATTCCTGGGCAGCACCCAGGATCCTCTAAATTAGAACATTTGGAAGTGGGGTCCAGAATTCTCATTTTAATAAGCTTTTGTAATGATTCTTATGTTCATTAACGTTCAAGAATCACTACTTTACACAGAATTTAACTGGTTGGGTCATACTCCAGAACATCTTCCCAGGCCTGTTTAAGAAAAAAACTACAGCTCTGACTTGATAATTTTGATACTCTTAGAACTGAGATTCCTCTTTCATCCAATAAGATTCCTTATTTTGATTCCTTACTGTGTGCCAGGCACTGGTAAAGATGCCTTTAAGTCACTCCTTATTTTACAAATGAAGGAACTCTGGGGTTCGCTCAGCATACAGAGCATAGAACTAATTCGTGGTAAGATCACCTGAGTTCTCCATGAACTTATTCCTCTCTCTCTTCTCCACTTCTTCTGTGTTCCAGGCCTGTTCACCAGAGGCTTTCATAGGTTTAGCACAGCTCCAGTGCCATTGCACTGCACCGTGTGCCCACAGGACCATTATGCCCCCTCTGCCTAGGTTGTTCAAGGGATCCCGGAGAATCATTTGGTGAATTCATAGAAAATTTTACCCTCCAGGCTTAGCGGGTCAGATTTTCTTCATAAGCAGTTTTTGTTGATTTAGCCCTTATCTGCATAGAAGCACTGTTCCTAAAGGAAGGTCCAAGGTTCATTTCAGTCATAAGTATTGGTTTCTGAACATGGAAATTAGTCACCATTTCCCCTTCCAACTCCCTTCTTTCCCTATAAGACCGTCAGGAAAAAAGATTTTTCGCTTATAGTAACCTAATTGGTCTATTTAATTTTATATTTACCAATATGAAAGTAATTGAATGAGTGAGTCAACACAGTATTTCATTTAGAATATTTCCCTGAAATAGCTCACTTTTAATTATTAACCTCTCTTTGGAGCTCTAGACTTCTGTTTCTAACTGCAGCATGGGCATCTCTACCTGGATGTCCAAGCTCTTTAAGGTAACAGACCAGTTGATTCCTGACCTGGCCCCGGCACGTTCTCCTGCTCTCTAGCCTCACCAGGCTGCTTGCACACCCCCAGATGTGACCTGCCTTTCACAGTTCTGTGACTTTTTGCACATGCCATTTCTTCTGCCGGAATTGATCTCTCTTCCCTTATCTACCCAGAGAGTCCTTAGCTTATTGATTTTGTTCTACTGTCTATGCTGAGAAATGAGAATTGGTAAACTTCTGTAATGGGTATGTTGCTTTATTCTTTAGATTTATAATCTCAAATGTTGCCTCCTTTTAGTTCCAGTTGTCATAATTTCTTCTCTTGGCCTCTGGTCTGTTCTTTATTTTCACCACCTTTTGCTTATCTTTATTTCTTTTTTCTCTTCACTTGTTCTCTTTCCCTTCCAGGCTTTAATTATTTTAAAATTTAATTAATTTATTCCTAATGCATTTGATTTTAATTACAATCATTAAATCATATTTGAAGCAGTCAGGTAGATTCAATATAATTTCTCTGACAACAGTACACAAAGGACAACAGAGAGATGTATGGCGTAATTTCTCTAAAAAGTAACATTTTTATTGCTTAATGTGTCTTTATTAACAGCTTTATTGAGGTATAATTGGTATACAATAAATTTCACATATTGAAAGTGTGCAGTTTGATAAGTCTTGGCGTGTTATCCGCCTGTGAAACCATCACCACAGTTCAGATAGTAAATCCATCCATCACCCTCGAAAGTTTCCTCCTGCCCCTTTGCAATCTCTCTCCTATCTTTCCCTCCACCCCCACCCCCACATTCCCAGGCACTGATCTGCTTTTTGCCACTATAGATTGGTTGCACTTTCTAGAATTTTATATAAATGGAAATATACAGTATATACTCTTTTGGCTGTTTTTACTCAGCACAATTATTTTGAGATCCATCCATGTTGTTGTATATATCAATAATTCATTCTTTTATTGCTGAATAGTATTCCATTTTATGGTTTATCACCATTTGTTTATCCATTCACCTGTGATGGATATTTAGGTTGTTTCCAGTTTGGGACTACTATAAATAAAAGTTCCCATGAACATTTCATGGGCAAGTCTTTATATGAATATATATTTCCTTTTCTCTTGTGTAAGTACCTAGGAATGAAATGGCTGGATCATATGATAGGTTAGAAACTGCGAAACTGTTTTCCAAAGTGGTTGTACCACCTTACATTCCTCCCAGCAATGTATAAGACTTCCATCTCCTTCGCATCCTCACCAGCATTTGGTGTGCTCAGTCTTTTTAATTTTAGCTATTCTAATGGGCATATAGTGTTATCTCAGTGTGGTTTTAATTTCCACTTCTCTACTGTTGAGCACCTTTTCGTTTGCATATTTTCTACTGTATATCTTCTTTGGTGAAGTGTCTTTTAATCTTTGCTCATTTTTTATTGGGTTGTTTGTTTTCTAATTGTTCAATTTTTTTTTTCCATATTCTGAATACAAGTCCTTTGTGCTTT
The DNA here is from genome assembly GCF_020826845.1 of Diceros bicornis minor. Lineage (NCBI taxonomy): Eukaryota > Metazoa > Chordata > Mammalia > Perissodactyla > Rhinocerotidae > Diceros > Diceros bicornis. The sequence goes on along the minus strand of NC_080744.1, from coordinate 53,217,087 downwards.
GCAAATATTTTCTCCTAGTTTGTGGCTTATCTTTTCATTCTCTTAACAGTGTCTTTTGAAGAGCCACAGTTCTTAATTTTGATGCTGTCCAATTTATCAGTCTTTTTCTTTTCTGGATCAGGCTTTTAGTGTCACGCCTAAGAAATCTGTGTCTAACTTAAGATAGCAAAGATTTTCTCCTATGTTTCCTTCTAGAAATTTTATAGTTTTGTGTTTAATATTTAGGCCTATGATCTATTTTGAGTTAATTTTTGTGTGTGTTGCAAGGTAAGGATATGTTTTTTTGTTTTTCGTTTTTTTTTTTTTTTTAAGATATAGATGGCAGTAGTTCCAGCACAATTTCTTGAAAAGACTGTTATTTTTTTTTACTGAATTGCTTTTGTGCCTTTCTCAAGCATCAGTTGTTCATATTTGTATGGATCTATTTCTAGACTGTGTTTTGTTCCACTGATCTGTGTGTTTGTCCGTTCACCAAGACCACACTATTTTATTTACTGTAGCTTTATAAAATATAACAGGAAATTATCTTCACAGGAAGAGCATTAAAAACTAAATGTGTAGTCTTCGGTGATACAGCTATTCCATGGGGGAACTGAGAGAGAGAGAGAAGGGAGAACTTGGGAAAGAGAATGAGGTGGACGGTGGCCCTGTGAAGTGTTTTGCTGTTAGGAACACTCACAACACAGAGGTAGCTTATTGTAGTGTGCACAGACCAAGTCTCGGCTCAATTTTTCTGACAGAGTCTACATTTGATATTTCTTTCTCTCTAGAGAGGCTTCATTCACTTGGAAGGGAACCAATCCTGTGGCCGGTGGAGTATCTCCCAGTTTCTTCTCTGGAATGATATCATTCACAGACAGTAGAGAACCTGAGGGAGAAGCATTTGTCTAGAATATGAAAGCCAACTTGTAATTCTCCATATTAATGGTGGCAGGTGGAGAATTTTCACAGGCAAATCAAATGATCACACAATCCCCAAACCCCTTTTCAGCAGTTTTTGTACTTCTTTATCCATCAATCCTTTTTTAACTTTGTAGGCTACTTGGGAAATTGTATAGATTCTTCCAGAGGGAACAAGTCACTTAAATATGAATTTGAACGTGGCTCCTGTTATGATTACCTTAGGGAGAGGGAACCTATCAGTACACCACAAAGCGTCTGGAACAGTCAGCAACAAGAAGCTTATTTGAGATGGCTACTTTCCATTTTACTTTACTAAAAGGCCTTTAAAAAGCAAACACAGTTACTCGGATTAAAGATAGAATTAACTTCTCCTTATGCAGCTAAATACATAAGCAATGCATGTAAATATTTAATAAGTGACTGTGAAAGGGCTCTTATAAACACAGACTCAATAAACAACCTCAATAAAGTACAGGAAAACAGCTCGCATTTTGCGTGGTATGGTGTTTTCTTTATTCACTTAGATTAACAAACCATGATTTCATCATTAGTCAACAAGATAGTAGAGAGACCATCAAAGCAAACTACAGGAGAGTCCAGATTGATTCCTGCCAAACAAATGTTTGTAGCTAACAGCTGTATTATCCCTGATTCTAATTTACGCAGCCGGGGTTCTCCTTTCATTTCCTAAGTGAGGTGAATGTCATGTTGCAGGATACAGACACCCTCTCTGCTGCTTGAGTAATGAATCGGGTCAGCTCTCTCCTCTGTGTAGCCTCACCCCTCTTTGTAGGTGGGGGAAGTGGCCTGGTACAGTTTTAGCTATTTTTGAAAACAGCTAACGGGCGTCTTTCTAAGGTTGTATGAGTCTGCTAGTAAACCAGCCAACATTTGAATCAAAAATACCAGTTGGATGTGTCAAAACCTTTGGATGTATAGGTTTTAAATTATTAGCTTTCTTCCTTTTCTTCTTTATACTTAAATCGGAACTTGAGTACCAAAGAATAAGAAAAAGTATGCTGTCGTCTCTGCCTGCCAGCTAAGATTCCCTGATTCACTCTGCAGTGGGTACCTCCATCAGAGCTCAGGCCAAGTATGAACAGGTCCTAGATGCCCACCCCTTTAGTTCACCTAGTTAGTCAGACATGTGGTACCTTTGACTTGAGTACTCCAGGCTTCTTCCAATCACAGCAGACCAAAAAAATCAACATCTTGACTTTTTTATCTCAAATAGAAAGGGAGAGTCTTATGTAACCAAAAGATAGCTGAGTGTACAGGGCAGTCAATCTAGAATATCTGTTGGTTGTGGATTGCATTTTTAGCTGTCAGAATTCTACTCATAGCAGAGAGGACCTAATCCCCAGGAGAACATCTGGAGAAGAGAAATAGGAACCACAGAGAGAAGCTAAAGTGGAGCAAAAACAGCCCTAGGCTTGGTGGTGCAGGCATTCTGAGTCCAGTCCTGGCTCTGCCACTCCGCAGGTGCCTGTCAGCAAACCATTTCTTGACCTCTCTGAGTCATGTCTGTTTTTCAGCTATAAAATGGGGTAATAATTCTTGCCTCACAGAATTGTCATGAGGATTAAATTAATATTTGTGAGAACAGGCAGCACAGAATATGCTCAGTAAATGATAATGTTAAACAATTGGAAAATAGAACCAGTGATGAAAGGTTAGAGACCAGTATGAGAGAAATGCCCTTAAAGGTTCTTTAATCTTATGGTTCTTAACCCTAGCAGCACATTAGAATATTCTTGGGAACTTTAAAAAAGTATCCATGCCCGTGTCCCTCCCTCCAGACTAAAATAATCAGAATCTGGAGGTAGAGCTCAGACATAGAGAAAGTTTTGAAGTGCCCCGGGGACTCCGATGTGCAGCCAGTGTTAGAATCACAAAGCCAGCCCCTTCATTAAAGATGAGGAAATTTAAGCCAAAGCTAAGTAAGAGGGTAGCTGAAGATCATTCTGCTAGTTGTGGCAAAGCTAAGCTGTGGACGTAGGCGTCCTGTGTTCCATTCTCTCACCTGTTTCTCTAAACACCTCATGTTCTCTGAATTCCAGAGACCACTAGAACTGTCATGTTCTGGCCCATTGACTCAACAAATGTTACCGAAAATCTTCTGTGTGTACACACACATGCACACACACATTATAAAGGTAGCGTTCCTCTGTTCGCAAATTCAGTCTGGTGGAGAAGACAGCTATTGAACAAGAACAGTGTGAAAGTTATGTGGGATCAGAGGAGCAGGACCACCAAACCCTGTTGGGAGGGTGCATCTGGAAAGTTAGCTTCTCAGAGGAGGTGGTGGAGGTAGGTCTGGCAAAATGAGTTTACTGAGTAAGCAAGGGGAGGAAAGGCATTTCAAGCAGATGAAGCAGCTTATACAAAGATGCAGAGGCGTGTTCCGGGAAGGGCAAGTGGTTTCGTGTGGCTGCAGTGATGGATGTGTGGTGGTGGGTATGGTGAGGAAGAGGCCAGAAAGGTTGGGTTGGCAACTATACTGGTTTTCATAATCTGAACATCACAAGTAAAGTTTTGAAATTGCTCTTATCACTTGAGTTAAAGGAACTGCTTACATGCCTTGGTCCTGTTACTTTCTGGTGGAAATCTGAACAGATTGATTTGGCCTGTTATTTCTGGATATTTTAGAAAGCCAAAAAATATTCAATTATACATATTTTTGACATTTTTATTTCCATCATAGTTGGAACTAGTAAGCATAACAATGAAAATTAAGAAGGGAGAGGAGGGAAGAAGCATAGTCAATCCATTTGGGGTTTAAGAAATGAAAATATATTGCAAAAAGCAGACGTCTTCAACCAGTTTATTGAGATCTCTACTAGAGATTTTTCTATTTTAAACAAAGGTAGCATATCTCTGAGAAGGAATCTACTCTAATATATGTAATTAACTAGTCAAGAAAAAGAAATATCTCTGAGAAGGAACCCATCCTAATATAGGTAATTAACTAATTAATAAAAAGAAAAATTTTACCCAACCTTAGAAACTCTGTTCAGGGAGCAACAGCCTTGAATAAAGAGGGCAAGCCTTCCGTGTTCTTTTTTGTCCTGCATAACAAATCATTTTCCATGCAGAGTGCCAAGTTGCATTTCCTACCGTGCTGCATTGCCGTGAACCTGATTCTGGTACATTGTGGCTCTTCCAGGGAGACTCCTGATATCAATCTTGAAGACTATTCAAAACGAGGATGGGAGTCAGCGTTGTTCTGTGCCAACATTCCTGCTGAGATTCAGCCCAGTTCCATTATGTGTGGGGGAGCCCCAGTTCCCCGCCCGTGCCTGTTCAGGGTACACAGAGACAACTGAGAGACTCTGCAGGGAGTGCAAAGTTAAGAAACCACACGATAGGAACACTATTGCTGACTCTTTCAAGATGAGCTCTGTGCGGGAAACTAGAAAAGATCAGGTTTTTCTGCCATTCAGCGCAGCTGTGGTGCTTCTTTGAAAAGCTACTTCTGCTCCGTAAGGCAAGAAGGATGCAGAATTGCGGACAGACTCTCAGAATGAGCAGGGGCTGCAGGAGTTTTACGTGTCTTTTTTAACTCTTTCAACTACCTGGAGTACGAAGGAACAGATTAACTGCTTGCCTTGTGCCTTCGTTCATCAGAGGAAGAAACCGAGGCCCAAGGAGGGGAAGTGGCTTTCCCAAATTGAAGGGTAGTTAGGAGTTGGTAGTACCTACTCCTGACTCCTACAGGCCGAACTGTAGTCCATAAACCTGAGTATGGTTATCATTAGCCAGGTTGTCACAGATAGGACAGGAGGTATAATAAGAGTATATTGTGAAATCTTTTCTGATTGTGGGAAAAAAGATGATGAACTCAAAATTTGGTAATTTTGTGCCTTTGTCCTATTTAATCTGTATTCACGTACAGGATTTAGTTTCTCAAACTGTATGCTTATGTATGTTATCTTACAGATTGCCTATTCCATCAGACTAGGGCTAGGTTTTATGAAGTCCATCCCTATTGACTTGACTTTTAACCCCTCAGAAGACCTGTGCATCCTTGCAGCCGCATTTATCTCACCGAGCATGTCCACCTTCTGATCATGTATGAAGGGGTTCTGTGTGACTGGTGTAGCACATGTCTTCAAGGACCCTACTTACTACTTTTCCATCTAAGATGGCCACTTAATTCCAGGCCTTTGTTTGATGTCTGTATTTTGTTCTTTCTTAGACTTTCTAACCCCATAGATTTTTTTTTTTTTTTACTGAGGAAGATTGGTGCTGAGCTATAACATCTGTTGCCGATCTTCCTCTTTTTTAGCTTGAGGAAGATTAGCTCTGAGCTAACATCTATGCCAGTCTTCCTCTACTTTATATGTGGGTTGCCGCCACAGCATGGCTGACAAGTGGTATAGGTCTGCGCTGGGGATCCAGGCCTGCGAACACGGGCCACCAAAGCGGAGCGCGCCAAACTTAACTACTACACCATTTGGCCAGCCCCTCCCCCTCACAGATTTTAGTTTTGAAAACCTTTGCGTGGGATTTTAATATTTTACGTTCGTTTGCACACAACCTATCATATTTTGTAAGCAGACACAGAGTCAGTTCTCACTTCAACTCTTTGCAGGTTTTTTCTTTTTTGTGTTGTTTTGTGAGGAAGATTAGCCCTGAGCTAACATCTGTTGCCAATCCTCCTCTTTTTGCTGAGAAGTTGGCCCTGGGCTAACATCCGTGCCTATCTTCCTCTACTTTATATGGGATGCCGCCACAGCATGGCTTGACAAGCGGTGCATAGGTCCATGCCCAGGATCGCAACCTGTGAACCCCGGGCTGCCAAAGCGGTGCACATGAACTTAACCACTACACCACCGGGCCAGCCCCTGAACTCTTTGTTTTTAAACGTTACTCTTTCCTATGAAGAATCCCCCACCATGTTGTTGCATCTGTTCTCCTTCCCCTCACCTCTTTTCCCTCATGGTAATGATAAAGAGGAGTGCCTTCCATTTGGGGTCACTTAACCTTGCTTCACTCGCAGAGAGAATTCATGAGGAGTAATGTATTCTCCAAAGAGAGTTTGGCCTGGAAACAGAGCATCGTGGGCAGGCACATGATGCCTGATCTCATAAGTAATGAAGACTGTTGCATCCTTGCCCAATTTTATGGGGAAGACCCAGAGTGATCTGACTCTGGGTTATAAAAAAGTACTGCAGAACCATAATTTCATCTGTTCAGATCTAATATTAAATCAGACCCAGATTTTTCTCTAAGTGGACTGCAAAACTGCACTTATTGAGCACCTGCTAGCTTTACATGGGAGTCCTCTTAGCTGTGGGTTCCTTGTCGGTAAGGGACTGTGTCCAGCATTGCAGCTGGAATGTAGTAGGAGAACCAGGAATATGTGTTGAATGAAAGAGATTGGTAAAAACTGGGGTTTTTCAGAGTACCCTGTCCTGAGGCCACTCCAGACAGATGAGGTTCTCCGGTGGCCTAACTCTTCCGGTTCTTTCTTGAGGCTGGGCTGTAACTTGACCTTCTTCCAGAGATGAAGAGGAAAGGCATTATTCATCTGAGATTTGCCTTGCAGTGTTTAGCACAAATTTGGTTTCTAAGGAAAGGCTGGCAAAGCATTGACGCAGGAAGAATTATGCTTAGGTATTCTACTCTGATGACCATAGACTGAGCAAGATTTTTGTATAGTTACTGTGGCCGTGAAAATAATTCTGGACAACGTTCCTCGTGGCAAAAATATCAACTCGTGGAGCGGTTTGATGAATATCGGGCAGTAGGGTAACAGAAATGTAATGCCAGCCGGGCCAGCACTCTTTACCAACTCCAGACATTTATTCAGTGTCCTGCTGTGTGTAAAACCTGTGATTTCTCCTTGCTTTTGCTTGTTTTTAAATGTCAATCTGAAGGCAGAATATAAGTCTGTAACCGATGATTTGTGACATCCTTTGTGTCTACAAAAGGTGATATTCCTGCTCACTTTGAAATCAACTTGGAGTTCAAGGATAAGGTTTTGGAGGTGTGTGGCACATGTTAGGTGCTCAGTAAATACAGAAAGGAAGGCAGGAAGGCAGAATGCTGGAGGAAGGGACAGGAGGAGAGGGAGCAAACGCACAGTGGGGCCCTGGAGTCAGCCTGCATAGCATCCAAAGGCTGTTATTGCTTGGTAACCTGGTCACATCCATTGACTTCTAACTCGCGCATTTGCTCATCTCTAAAATGAGATAGCACCTACTTTGTAGGGCTTTTCAGAGGCTTAAATGAGTGAATGTGTGTAAGTGCCTGACACAGACCCACTCAATAAAGGTTAGTTGTTTAATATAACTAATAATAATGTTCGTGGCTTCCAGTGATGATCTTTTTTGAGAAAGCACTGGTCTGTTTATCTTCCTGGACTTTAAAATGGGTCCCCGTCAGTTAATATGGATTCCTCAGTGCAGAAAGAGCCAAGCACACTAAAATTCCTCAGAAGAGCAGGCAGTCGCAGACCATAGCCTTCTTGGGGACCCCCATGGTGCTGTTTGCCCCACCCCCACCACCCTTAGGTGCAGGTTTCTCCTCTCATTAGGGGTCTCAGGCTTTAATCATAATTCTCACCTGACTGCTGTTCTCTTGCTAAACAGAGGGCCAGATTCTCCTTTCCTTTGTGTACACGGATTTTCTTCTTGAAGGAGAAGGAGCGTGTTTGCCTGAGGACGAGGCCTTTATTAAACTGTCTTCCTAGGGAGTTTACCTTGAGGTAGGAGAGAGACAAGCTTCAAGGCAGGGAAGGGGCAATCTGGCTGATGGGCTGATGTCTGCCCATTAATCTTTAGGGCCAGATGTTAGTGTTTCTTAACCACTTGGTAAGTAACGGTTTTCTGTAAACTAAGAGACTCTAGTTTTACCTCTTTCAAAGACATTGCTATTTTTTCCCCAAGGTTAGGTTTCTTCAGAGTAAGAGAATATTTTCTAATTTTTTTGTCATGAGATAGAGTAATAATAAAACAAAAAAGCATTTAATCCAGCTAATGAGTAGTGTTGGAGACTACGGGGAAGTCAAGAGAGTTTCCCAGGGTTTTCCTGAAGCAGTTGACACGCATAGACAGTGGCAGGTCTAGGAAGGTCTAGGTTAGTTAGTACCCCTCTTACAATCACCTCCATTTCCCTGCGTTGAACATGGAAGAAGAGGGGCCTAGCTTCTCATGCCTGTGCATGGTTAACACGTGTGGGCACTTACTGTGTGCCAGGCTGGGATCTAAGGGCCATATATCTTAAATCACTTAGTCCTCAGGACAACTAAATTCTGAGGTAGATACTATTTTTAGCTCCATTTACAGAGGAGGGAACCGAAGCTAAATAAATTTCCCAAGGTCAAACAGTTGTTAAGTGACAGAATCAGTAAAAAATCCAGGCTCCAGAGCCTTTTCTCTTCACCGCAACTCTTGACTGCTTGGGGAGTAACTGGTCCTACTTGGAGGATCTCAGCAAGGTGCCGAAGGAGTCAAATGTAAATTTAGTGTTTCTCTTCTCCAGGCTTTTAAAATACTTAATTTTCAATAGGACGCCAGGCACAAGTAGCATTTCCCGTCTCAACAAGAGCAAACTGCCTATGTGGGCTATATGGTGGCTCGACATTTTCCATAAAGTGACCTCTGCCCTCCAGGAGAACAGCACCCTGTTACAGGTCAGGTTCTCTAGAAGGAGTCACTGAGGTGGAGTTTGGCGTGCGGGTTATTTATTATGGATCCCTGCTGAAGGGGACTGGACACAAGGGGAGGTCAAACCGCAATGTGGGCCTGACAGCCTCAGCCAGCCACATGTGGTGTGGTGGAGCATATGTGGTCTCTCCGAGTTGTCCTTTGGTGGGCTGAAAGGGCAGGGCCTTTATACCCCTGCCACCCTCAGTCAGAGGATGTGGGACACCAGGGGGAGGGTATCCCCTTGAGCAAGGGAGCTCTTTTTAGCTGAGGCTGACTCTGAAGGAGCTGACAGCATTCCCAGTCCATGAGGCAATGCGTTCTTCCTTGGATGGGGGCTCTAGGTGCTGCATTCCTGTTCCCCCTTTGACACTTTCAACTTCATTGGAAATGTGAGTCTACACAATGGAAAATGCTTTCTCCAGAGGTTCAGCCGGTTGTTTGCTTGGATTCTAGATAAACAGGCATTGCACAAATAAAGACAGATCCTCAGCTTCCTGGAATCCTTTTACTATAGCCCTAGGCAGAGGCAAAGGCATAGCATCAAGATTTTATGTATATATATATATATATATATATATATATATATATATATGTATATATTTGGACCATGTGATTAAAGTCATACCTGGCGTTTTTGGAGATGCACGAAGAGTTTGTCTTACACTCATCATGTCTTTCAAGTGGAGCCAGTTGGCCTTTTCTAGAGGCTAGAGTCCAAAGTTAAAAGCTACAGTGCAGTGGTGGAAAATCTCTAGTCACATTCCGTTTGCCAGTCGTCTTTAGAGAAATCTTTCAGAGATTCAGATTTGAGATTTATCCCCCTTTTCCTTGCTCCATCCATCATGAAACTAAAGGTATCTTGTAACTCATTTTAGTGCGGACATTAGACTGTAGCCCAGCTGACTTATTTCTTGTCCACACAAGTTGACCACGGGAGCTGTTCCTGTGTCATCCAGTGGGTTGGTTTGTCTTGGAGGATCTGTTATTGCGGCATCCCACTGTTGCCCAGAGCTGGCTTTGGCCACTGACTGTCTCAACTGCAAGGTGTGCAAAACCTCCATTTCCTTTCTTTCAGGTTGGAAAGCTTATCCAAGAAGCAGCTGGAAGAAGTAATTTGAAGCGAGTAACTCTGGAACTTGGAGGGAAAAGTCCCAATATTATTTTTGCAGATGCTGATTGTAAGTCTACCACAGATCTCATATATGTCCAGGCACATTGCCCTTCCGTGCTCTCTTTTGTATCTCCACTTTTGACAGGACACTAAGAAAAAGATCGTTGAAGCTAAGGGGCACTCAAGAAGAATTTGGACCCTTCCTTCTAAGGAGAAAATAGTTTAATATTGGGAAAGAGTGCTTATCAATCGACAACTGAATAGAGTTTGTTTTCTAGACACTAATAAGCCATTTTGACTCACTAATGTTATAGACTAGGGTGCAAGTGATGAAGGCTTGGCCAGTGCTGCATGGTTGTAAGACCAATGGTCTAAGCCTCTGACAGAACACCTGAAACACAATGTCTTTGCTTAGATTCAAGAAATCTGAAACTTCTCAAGCCTGGTAGCTTTGGAGATCACTAAAAAAATTCTAGTTCCTTAGCCCTGCCAGCGTTTTCCTAGACCCACGACCCTTTCTCTGTTTAGTCGTCCCAAGCCCTTTCTGTTGCTCCCATGACTTTCAGTCAGGATGACAGCACACTGTGGTCAGTTCTCTATGAACAGACCTGAATTGGAGGTGATTACACTTGGCAGTAGGACTTTATGGAAGCTTGGAGCAGTAACCTAGGAAGCCCCATGTCTCCAGGCTGGATGCTATCTAGTCCACTGTGCACAGGTATGGTCTTTCTGTTTTGAAAGCTTCCCAGGGAACGAAATTCCCAAATCTCTCTCGGTCTTCCTTTCTCTTCCTCACATCCTGCCAGGAAGAGCTGCTTCCCCAGTTTCACCAGTGGAGAGATGAGAAAACAGAAAGCAGATTGCTTGAATTTTAGCCCGAGCTCAGAATTCGCAAAGAGTTCAGCTTCAGCTTTGTAATAGTTGTCAAGGGGATCAAAATTCTTCTACCTAAATTCCTCTTGAGGAGTAGACATTCCATTGACATGACATTGATTGATTGACTCAGCCATTTAGCAACTAGCACACACTGGATTTATTAATACTATCTTGTAGTGTAAGATAAAAGAGATGAAAATGAAAATGTTGTTGTATGCTATTATACAACTACATGTAAATATAGAGGAAATTTAGTCTTCAAAGAAGGGTCATGATGTTACAGTTTAATTCACCAAAATACTAATTAAACATACAGCTATGAGGTCATATTAGGGGTTGCAAATTGGCAGTCCACAGGCCAAATACAGGATATAGCTATGTTTACCTGTCTAAATGTTACAGTGGTTAAAAAAACAAAAGCTGCACATTAAAAATACTGATTTCTGGGGCCAGCCTGGTGGCGTAGTGGTTAAGTTCACGTGCTCCACTTTGGTGGCCCAAGGTTCATGGGTTCGGATCCTGGGCACGGACCTGTGCACTGTTCATCAAGCCATGCTGTGGCAGGCATCTCATATGCAAAATAGAGGAAGATGGGCACAGATGTTAGCTCAGGGCTAATCTTCCTCAGCAAAAAGAGAAATATTGGCAACAGATGTTAGCTCAGGACTAATCTTCCTCAGCAGAAAGAGAAAGATTGGCAATGGATGTTAGCTTAGGGTCAGTCTTCCTCACCAAAAAAAAAAAAAAAAAAAAAAAGTACTGATTTCTGTTTTTTCTTAAAATTGAAACTCCTGCAACCATGGGCTTATATTCATGCTTAAAACAGCCAGATGTAGTGGCTTTCCTTCCGAGTCTCCATCACGTTGGTTTCCTACCTGGCAGATTCATACCATTACGTTATCTGCCAAGCCCCTTCGAATATTGGGGTTTGTGACTCCTGTTCGAGATGACCTGGTCCAATCCCTCTTTTCACAGAAGAAGAAAGGGACTCAAAGAAATGAAGATGTCTAACTTAACATAGCAAGTAACATCGGGGTCTAGAAAGAACTAGAACTAAATTGCATTCTCAGTCCAATGCTCATCACTCTGCCACTCACTGTTATGCTCTGTGGTGAGCCTGACATTGTACCTGGGGCTTTGGAGAAGGGAGGGAGATGGCTCCCTAGACAGGCCCCTCGGCAGGCGAAGCGGTGTTGAGAATGTGGCTGTTTCCTCTTGCAGTGGACTATGCCGTGGAGCAGGCTCACCAGGGTGTGTTCTTCAACCAAGGCCAGTGCTGCACTGCGGGGTCTCGCATCTTTGTGGAGGAGTCCATCTACGAAGAATTTGTGAGAAGAAGCGTGGAGCGGGCCAAGAGGCGCGTAGTGGGGAGTCCCTTTGACCCCACCACTGAGCAGGGACCCCAGGTAGAGAAATCATAAACATTCCCTTTCTTTGCTTAATCCCTGGCGAGCATAGAAAGTGGACACTCTAGTGGGACCAACAAAGTACCATCTTCCTTTTTCTGCTGCCTCCTTACTCTTCCACCTCGTCTTCATGGCTGGAAGCGTAGCCAGTGAGGCATTGCTTATTTCTTATGCTTCTCTTTCCATTTCTAAATTTCATCTCTGAGAACCTAAGGACTTAAGTTTGCTTTAAGGATACCTTGAACTTTGGGGGTAAGTTGGAGTCTCTCAGCTCTAAAGAAAGACCTAGGCATGACAAGAAGGGTCTTGACACTAGAACCCAGTCCCAACCACTGGACCTCAAGACATCCCTACAGATGCTGCAGTCAAGGAGGTTGGGTATCTCTTATTCCCAGAAGCCATTTATCCTTTTACCAGCTGCCAAGGATTCTCTCCACCAATCTGACCTACTTTGGGGATATCACTTGTAGCTTGTAAATGTGTGGGAAATGAAGGGCTGTCTGCTTTCCCCTCTGCATGTGGTTATCTCTTACTCTGAAGGCTTCGTGCACTGCACTGGAATGGCAAGGGCCTCAAAAGTCCCTACAGGCTGCACTCTTTAGCTGCAGGTTTTCCACAGTCATCCAGGAATATTTCCAGTTGAATTCTGGTTTCAAACTGTAGACAGAATCTGAGAATTTTTAAGGGAATATGTGGACCAGCTCTCATCTGGATCACCAGAGTGTGGGTTTTCCTGAGAAGAAACAACATCTCCTTAGTTTTGGGGCCATTTGAGAGAAGATTGATATTCTAGCTGAGCAATTCAGACTCAGGTGAATGTAGGTTTTTATGTTATTTACCATAATAATTGAGTGATAACTCTATAACTTTGTGGGGCAAGACTGACCTTATTTTATGGACTAGGAAGCTAGCCCTCAGTCTTTAACTTAATCCTTTGCTCTAAAGGTGTAATGGTAGTTCCATTAAAAATATACCCCAGTAGGACTTGATGTGTAACACTGTGAAAAGAGGCTGTGTGTTAGCTCATCTATTGTTTTCATCTTTTTAGTGTCAGTACAACTTGCTAAACTATTCATTTGGTTATAGAGGTCAATTTTCCCCGTTATGGACAGTGAATAGTCAATTAGGCAGTGTCTCTGTCATTTAGAAATGTTGCCTAAATCTTCACCTTCTGATTCGGCAGTATCATCAGAGCAGTGCATTTATTAGAATTCTCCATATATTAGGTTGAACCATACAAAATTGCCATTTTTTATAGATCAAAAATGGTTAAATAACAGCAGTTCCATATAATTTGACTAGGTGTAACGAAGCTTTGAAAAAATCACAAATGAGAGATTCTTGAGAACATGCTTATTTCCATTTTTGTAGAAGACTTTACTTGGAGTCATTAGGTAATTTCTCCTGTAGATTGATAAGAAACAGTACAACAAGATCCTGGAACTCATCCAGAGTGGTGTGGCCGAGGGTGCCAAGCTGGAGTGTGGAGGCAAAGGGCTGGGCCGGAAGGGGTTTTTCATCGAGCCCACAGTGTTTTCCAACGTCACTGATGACATGCGGATTGCCAAGGAGGAGGTATCGAATACGGAGTTCTAACAAAAGCCACGTATTTCTTGGGATGGTTTCCAGAGCATTTCCAGTAGATGATATTAGAGTTTTAGCTCTTTATATTTTATATACATTGTACAATAGCAATAAACATGGCTATGAAAATCCCAGTTTCAGGAAAAAAGTTAAACGATAAGGCATGCAAGCTCGGTGGAGGCCAGGTGACATGCCTATATGACTGCAATTGTTATTAGCCAACAGAACAGTCGTAATAGCCAATCATTGATCTCAGTAATGCACTGGGAGCAGTTCAGTTCCCCGAAATGTGGGTCACTAGGGTGTTAACCAGGAAAGAGAAAGCACCCAAGCATCATGTTTATGCAGTTGCAGATCAGCCGATAATCTAGAGCACTAGTTCTTAGTTCCGGAGCCGTGCCTGGGGGCTCGTGGAGAACTACACACAGTGGACTTAAGTGATGCCAGGGAGTGTGGGGAAGTGGGACTGTTAAACAAACTCTAAGGGTAGACTCTTATGTAATCTTATTTGGGAAAATGTGGGCTATTTTACAGTTTTGTGCTACTAAACTTAAACAGCATTTAAATAATGAAGGAAGGATAAACTTGTTTTGAAATGTAGAAAGCAGGTGAAGGAATGGCAAAGCAATCATGTTTGGTCAAACTATTTTATTACAGATCTTTGGTCCTGTTCAGGAAATTCTGAGGTTTAAGACTATGGATGAAGTTATCGAAAGAGCCAATAACTCGGACTTCGGACTCGTAGCAGCTGTCTTTACTAATGACATCAACAAGGCCCTCACAGTGTCTTCCGCAATGCAGGCTGGGACTGTTTGGTAAGATCAGAGTCAGTCTCGTTGTGCTGGCCGTAACACATTCCACTGGTGGTGGAGGGGCCTTGTGATTCCGGAGCCTGGGTGAAATACACTCACACCCTTTGGAAGGATGGGGAAGACTGAAGGCAGCCAGACTACCCCTGGAGAAGCGATATACTCCTTACTGGCTAGATCAGGAAATCAAAGCAAATCTTAAATTATAAATTTTTCATCTGGGAAAAAGGAATTAAAAAATAAAACTTTTAAAAGAAATATCATGCCAGTGGAATTAGTTTTGTGCAAGCAGAATTCATACTAATAGTACTGTGTTTTCTTCTCGCAGGATCAATTGTTACAATGCCTTAAATGCCCAGAGCCCCTTTGGGGGATTCAAGATGTCTGGAAATGGGAGAGAAATGTAAGTGTCCAAAGTTGCTAGTGCCTGTAGAGAAGTAGGGATTGTGATCAGTGTAGAGGAAAATTGTTTACTTCTCGTACTCTCGTCCATTCATTAAACATTCTGTTGAAAACATACTACTGTAAGCCAAGCACTGTACTACATGTTACAAAAATGAATAAAACACAGCTCCCTTACCTTAAGTGGGAATGGAGAAAAATTAATGTACCAGTAATTCCATATAATAGGGGCTATTATAGAAGTATGTCAAACATCTTGTAAGTACAGAGGAATATCAATTAATTTTGCCTAATGGGGTCAGAGAAGACTTCTCAGAGGAAATAACATTTCATTTTTAGGAGCAGGCCTTCCAGGCAGAGAGAACAGCAAGAACAAAGGCATGAAGGCACAACAAATAAAGAATCTCAGGGAACAAAACAGGGTTTGGTATGTTTACAACAAAAGTCGCCAACCATCAGTCCAGGGACAAATCTGCAGAAATTTTTTGTTTTGCCTCACAACGTTTAAAAGTATACATCACATTCAAAAATGAGGAAGCTTTACATAAAATCTAGATTTCTTATTTATTTTCATTCCCCCTGTAGCAAAATTGCTACAGCTGTGAGCTTTGCAATTCACCACATTCCCCACAACTCCTGTTGCTTCTGGAGGCTGAAGATTGGTTGTCATCCATTTTACGCATTCCCAGTTCACTCCCTTACGTCGCTTGCTCATAGGTTCTTTGAGTCTGGGACTGCTGGGTTAGGGCGTAGGATGAATGGAGGGACCTGCTGAAGATACAGTGCAAAGGTTAGTTTAAACCCAATCTCAGAGGGTTTTAAAGGACATCCTGTGGGAGCTGAGTAATAGCAAAGTTTTTAAGGTCAAGATTCTTGGCATATAGAAGATGTTTTGACAGCGATTACAGAAAGAAGACCCCTTAGAAGGGTTTTGCAATACCAGTAATAGATACATTCATTAAATGCCTGCTCTGTATATTGGCTTTATGCTAACTTCTTTCCTAACAGTGTCTCATTTGATTTTCACTGTGAGTCTTCGGGGTAGATATACACTTATCTTTATATTACAGATGCATCGTTCAGATGAGGAACTAAGGGCTCGAGTGGTTAACTGGCTAGCCCAAGTCACACAGCCAGTAAGTGGCAGATCTGAGATTTGAACCTAGGTTTCAGTGGCTCCAAATGCACTTCGTTCCTGCAAATATCCAGCCAAGGAAGCATGGGCGCCAGGCACAAGGACTCTCCAGGCACAGGATCAGAGCTGGGCCAAGCCCTCCTATGATGCTAAGGACCTGAAAAATGGGACTGTAGCAGAGGAAAACTAGACTCGAGGGAATTTTTTTGCAGGCTTCATATGTAAATGAATTTTTTGAGTGGCATTCAGAGGATGAATGGTAGCCAGGGTCTTCCCGAGGTGACACACCCCCACCCAAAAAAACAGAACATTTTCCCTCATTTTGAAAGGAGCTGGATCCATGTTTTCTAAATCCTGTGACTCACAAGAGGAAACATCACCTCTGCCCATTCCCTCTGCCATTACTGAATGCCTCCTTTTTTGAGCAAATGCTTAGTTCACAATCAATCCACTAGCAAGTATTGAGCATACACTCTGTGCTAAGCATGACGCTTGGTCTGTGGGGGAAGATGCAGCTCATGAAGGTACTTAAAGTTTTGTTGGATAAATGAAATATACAACATTGAAAGAATCGGAAGAATTCCAGAAAAGGCTATGAAGTGATATAGGAGTTCAGGGATGGGAGAGATCATTGTGACTTGGAGAAGTCCGGGAAACCTTCAGATATGATCTAATAGAGGGATTTGAACTGGCCTGTAAAGGAGAGGAACATTTGGGTAGATGGAGAGAGGGGAATATTTTTTCAGGGTTGGTCGGCAAAGCAAGATAGCAGTGGGGGAAAAGTGAGTAAAGGCCTTGTGAGAGAAGTAAGTATGGTGTTTGGAGGAAGGTGCACTGAACCCATAAGACTAATGCAGAGGATTTACATGCTTCAGATGCTTTAGCTAGTAATTTCTAGCCCGTAGCCTTTAAACCATAAAGTAGGTATAGCTGTGAGGCTAAGAGCAGAGCTTCTAGGACCACACTCTCCCATACTTATCCTGGCTCTCCCACTTAATACCTGTGCAACTTTGGACAAATTACTTAATCTCACTAAGCCTCAGTTTCCTCATCTGTAAAATGGGAATAATTATAGTACCTACCCCCAGAGGGTTGCTGTAAGGATTAGATGTTTAGGATTAAGTATGCTAAACATCCAGCAGAGTGTCTGGCAAACCTTCAGAAAGTGTTAGCTGCTGTCATCAATATTGATGAAGTATATGAGTGTCATAGAGGTGATCCTCCTTTTTCTTAATAAACATATTACTTTGGAAGTGTGGCAGAATTTTTCCTGAATTCCAGCTAGTATCACCAGCTTATGTGCTGTCGCTGGTAATGCCCGGGAGAAACTGTGCTTGCTGCACCTTTGCTTCTGGCCTTCAGTGCCTCTCGCTTGCTTTACAGCCAGAACCCATAACCAATCCGGCCGGACCCTGTGTGCTCAGTTATTAGCATTCCTTCAGCTTTTATAACGTCTTCGTGTACTCCAGGTATCTCTTCTTAACTTGCGTATGGCCTTAACTGTCCACTTCCACTTTTCAACATGCATTCAGCTTGTTATTTCATTTCCTGCCCCTGTGTTTGCTCTCCCAGTCTCTGAAATGTCAGGGCAGTCGCTGGTCCTCGGAATGCCGCTCTCATTGACTGTTTCGTTGCAGATCATTAATGGGGTGAATCATGGGCATAAAATATACTTGTAATGAATAATCGCTGATCGATGGCTCCTAATCCCAGGCTGGCCCTGGACCCTCGTCATGGGCAAGCATCCTGCCAGGATTCAGGCTTGTGACATTGTCCAGGTCCAGTCTATTCCTATCGGAAACATTTCCCCATCTAGAAAGATGGTCCAGGAGACAGTTTGGCTGGGTCAGAACCGCACAGAACAGTGGCCCAGGAGACTGGAGAACAGCCTCTCTCAACTCATCCCATAGGCACTACACTGATTGGCCTTCCCAGTACAGTTGATAAATAATTAGGAAACAGTGCTCTTTGATGAGACTCACCTCATCTTGTCTAAATTATATGGTTCTTTTTCCTCACTTGCCCCCAAAACATGTTTTTTCTTTCTTAAATGACCCAGAGTGGTAGGAAACACTTCAAATAAAACACCTGCCCTGCCCTGGTCCCTGCTCTCCCTTCTCATTTAATACAGTCCCAGAGACTCCACTTAACCCTCCATCTGGGCTGAATTGTGCCTCTCATGGCCTGCAGACTCCATGCAGCTTTGGTCCCTGACATCTCTTTGCCCACCTCTAAGAGGAACAGAGATGGGCGGTGGCACTTTCTGGAAACAGGCTCCAAGGAGGGCTGACGGAGCCCCTGAGTTCTCCCCCCCAGCGAGCTGTGGAGAGGGCTGCCCTCTGCAGGTCTCCTGAGGGGCCGGCCTCTGACTCCCGGGGTCAGAGACTGGGCAGTCTCTCTCACTGCTGCCTGTCCAGCTAATTCCATCTGTTTGACTCTCCCTTCCTTTTCCTTACTTCCTCATTTAAGCTCCCCTGAGACAAGGAGTTGTACAGCCCAAGCTATAAAATACATCACAAACCAAGGGGATAGAAAGAAAGCCGTGAACTTCAGCATTTTAAAAACTAAGGGCACAGGATTTGAAGATGAGAGGCATTATTAGGATACTCTAAACAAGGGCTTCTCAAGTTTGCGTGTGTGCACACACGTGCACGTGTGCACAGAGAGTCACCTGCGGTCTAGGGGCAGGGGCCTGCTAAGCATGCCTGTCTGGGGACCCACCCCAGAGATTCTGATTTAGTAGATCTGGGCTATGGCCCAGGATCTGCATTTTTAACAAGCTTCTGGAATGATTCTGATGCAGGTGGTCTAGAGACCCTGCTCTGAGAAATGCTGCTATAAGCCAAAGAAAAGGGCAGGGAAATATACACCCTAAACAGACATCCCTAAAACATTTCCTGGAACAGCTGGCTGAGAGAGACCAAAATCGAACATCTCACCTTACCTGTAGGTGTGCCAAGTTTGGTTCTTCTTAGGGGATATAACCTTGTCTGGCTGAGAAGCAGGAGTACAGGCTTCTAAATGTGACTGTGCCCTGACCTGTTGTCCAGCTGAGGAGGTGACAATACAAAGAGTTTGAGGCACGTTGATAACAACATGTCTGCCTTTTGTTCAGTAGTGGAGTTCCTCCTTAACTGTGGAGCTGTATGTGCCACAGAATTTAACTGGATTAAGTAGAATTTAAGTAGATTTGAGAGAAAGACCCTGGAATGAGATGGTGAAATAGCTGAAGAATCCGAACTTCTGGGCTTTTGGAGACCTTACAGCAGCAAAGGGTGAGCCAGAGAACCACCTATGTCACAGTCTCTTAGATCCCCTCAGACCTACTGAAGCAGAATCTTGGGTGGAGGAGGGTCAGGAATCTACAGTTTAAGCAAGCTCCACGGCTGATACTTAAATTTGCTGAGGTTCAGGACACTGCCTGAGAGATGAGTGGGCACCAAGAGGATGAGAGTGACTCGGCTAGAGTCACACAGCCAGTTAATGGCAAAGCCAAGTTGGTACTCCTGTCTGCTGACCCCCAGCTCCAGTGTTCTTTTTATGGCAGATTTGAGTCTACTCCTCCATCTCGGAGCAGGCTGTGTGGGGACCATGGTGGCAGGTGGCTGCCTGGGACCCGGGAGAGGAGCACCTTCAGTCCAGCAGGCTTTTCCATTGCTTCACACACCCAAGGATTACCAGGATCCAACAGTCACACTCGCAAGCTGCCATCCCTCGAGGTTTCTGACTACATCTGTAGACTTCCTTCCGTTTCTCACAACCTAGTTAGAGACTGAGTGGGAGGAGAGTGGTTCAGGGTCTGGCCCAAGTGCGTGCACAAGCCAGGAAACAAGAAGGGAGTGACCTTGCTTCAAACAGGAGGCAGACAATGTCTGTGATGAGACACATTCGGAATTGCCCAAGGGCAGGAAAAAGTTCAGAGAGAGCCAGAGCTGAGCTGGTAATAGAGACTCTCAGTGTGGATGGAGCTAATGAGGGAACCGGAGATGAGGGAGGCAACCCCGAGTTTACTCTTCTCATTCCTGTAGGCAAGATGGCCAGTGCAGATGGGAGAACAGCACACTTGCCCCAGGCACTACTTGGCTGCCCTCTGATGTCCCTGGGCCGTGTCACCTCAGGTGCCCTTGGTGCTCAGAGGAGCTGCTGGCAAAGTGATTGGAACCTTGTGTTGGGCCATGGGGATTCCTGGAAGGAAGCAGAATGAATCATTTACAGCAGGTCTCCACTGTAAAGCCCAGTTACAGTAACTTTGTACCTTTTATATGTGACTGTTTTTAAAGACAGCCTTTCTTAATCTTTTCTTATTCAAATATAAGTGTTCTTTTGGTTTTTTTCCCAGCAGAGATGATAGGTCTGTCAGCAGGGTAGAACTGGGGAAGGGGGGAGGGAAGAAGCCTGCCCCACCCTCCATTCCTCCGTCCTCCCGCAGTTATTGAGTGCCTTCCTGGAGCCTGATGCTGTAGGCCATACAGTAGGTTTGGTGGAGGGCAGAAAGCAAGGTCAGTATTATACAAATTCATGGGGAAGACAGGTGCTCCAGCAGCCCCTCCCCATGTGACAGCGCTGTGGTGGAGGGGGGACAGGGTACTCTGAACACAGAGGAGGAGGGGGAGCTCCTGCTGAGAGCTTCAGGAAAAGCTTCACAGAGGAGTAACTTCAAAAAGAATAGAAGGACAAAAAGTTCAGGTGTTTTAAAGAAAAACAATTAG
Organism: Diceros bicornis minor; assembly: GCF_020826845.1. Taxonomy (NCBI): domain Eukaryota; kingdom Metazoa; phylum Chordata; class Mammalia; order Perissodactyla; family Rhinocerotidae; genus Diceros; species Diceros bicornis. The sequence continues at coordinate 53,196,497 of NC_080744.1, read as the reverse complement.
GAGAACATGCTTGATTTTACAATGAAATAGAGAAAGGAAAAAAAAAGGCAATTAAAATGAGAAGTGACTAGAGAAGAGAGGTGAAGAAAAGCAGCACTGTAGCAATGAGACTTTGCCACGCCCCCAGCATCCTTAAAGCAGTGGTTGGAAAACGCCTCTGAGTGTCGAGAGGGCTGGGAAGGGCTGTGTCTCATGTGGCCACCTAGATAAGTGACCCAGCTCCCCTTCTCCCCACCCAGTTCCTGTCAGGCCCAGCCACCTGCCAGCTCCTCAGAGACTGGGACCAATTATTCAGTTTCTCCTTTGCCCAACCCTACACAGTGCTGCCCCATAGTAATAGCTCAGTAAATGCTTGTTTACCAAGTGAATGGCAATTCTTGATCCATGACCAAGATCCCAGAGGGCTCCGTGAGCAAGGAGGGGAAGTGACCAAAGAAGAGTCTTGGGGGACCACTTCCTACCACTCCCAATTCTTTTATAGTCGGTTATTTTGATTTCCTGACTCTGGGGGGGCTGCGGACAATATTTATTCAGGATTAAGTTTTTAAGGCATTGCAGGTGATTTTTGCCCTTCTGTGGTAGGCCTTTGGGTATTCATTTCCATTTATTAAACCTAAGGACCAATGAGAAGGAATTTCAAATACCAAACTGAGAGGCCCCTACCTGGGGATCTCAAGATTTTCTCCCAGTCACCATGGATTAGATCTCCAGGAGAGCAATCAGAGCAGACACATCGTGGGGGTCCGGTGGCAGGCACTGGGTCACTGAAGAGGGGAGCACACCATGGTCCTGAAGAGCCAGTGCTGCCCAGGGGAGAAACCCGGCCCAGGTGGTAGAGACTTGGGGCCTGGTCCTGCCACTGCCCACAGTGCCCACCAGGGGCACAGCCCGGTCTCTGTGTAACCACTCGCCCAGGCCAACCCCCAGGCCTCTTTCTCTGAGTAGGTGGGAATCGTTGCCTTTCTATGCAATATTGTGAAGACAAATCATCCTTTACCTTTAAGAAGCAGTGACTGCTCATGAGATGACAGCTTTCCCAGCTCCTCAGAGGAAGGCTGGGCTGTCCATCCATTAGGAATTTTTACATGAAAATCCAGAGTCTGCTGTCAGTGGGTGATAAACTGCACCTTTCCAGGACTCTTACCATTGCTCAGGTTGGGCTGCCTGGGCCCCTGGTGTCTGATTCTGCCCATTTCTGTTTCTCAGGGGAGAATTCGGTTTGCGAGAGTACTCCGAAGTGAAGACTGTGACGGTAAAGATCCCCCAGAAGAACTCTTAAGATGGCCAAGAAGGAAGGTGAAGGCCAGCCTGCATGACTCTCCCTCTCTGCTTTCCCTGTGGGGCCCAGCTCTCAGGAATCCAAAGTTGATACTCGGTCCTTATTTAAAGGTTGAAATGGTAACGTGTAGGCCAGGCCAGTCACTGCATACCTAAAGCAAATCAGTTGGTCACGGTTTCTTGGCACTCTGTGAGGGGTCACCTGATGATACCCAATACTGGGGAGAGTGGGATGAAGGTGAGAGGTAGCTGTCGGGTACATCCAGTGCCTCTTTCTGGAGTGACGGGCTGACTGAGGGAGCTGTAGTAGCTGATGCCTTTTGTCACCAAGAACTTTCCTCTTAAGGAAAGGTAGCCTTTCCATTGTCTTTGTTTTCCCCCTTCCGGGTTCTCCCTGCTCACCCACCCCTCCCGCTCCTCCAGGGAGATCTCAGCTGAGCTCATTTGGGGCAGATGTTTGGGCTGGGAAAAATTTTCCAAGGTTTTGCAGCCAAATTACCGTTTTATGTTATCCATTTCTTCAAAGCAAAACACGAAATGGTTTTAGTTAGAGCCACACCAGAATGAAAATGCCAGGAGCTAGTACACTGCAGATGTACTAGGAGGTAAGAACTTGGGATATTCCTGACCCAGTTCAGTTTTCTTACATCCATGAATAACAGGAGTGAAAGATGAGAAAGATGAGACCTGGAGATCATCATGTGTAGCTCACAGCTTCTGAGCTTGTTGCATGGTGTGTGTGCGCGCGCACACATGCGTTTAATTCTTTGTTGGTTATTCTGGAATAAAGCAGGTCGTGGGTGGTTTTTTATAGCTTGATAAGATCTTTTCCAAAACTTATCTTTAAAATCAACCAAGAAACGATTTGAGTAGGCTTGAGAATTTGGAAAAAGGTAATGCTACGTGCCTTGCAGAAATAATTCCATTTCCAGCACTGGCTGACAGTTCTTACTAAGTGAGTGATCTCTGCAGTTGGAATCTATAGCTGCTCCTGCCCCCAGTGCCCACTGCACCTACACCTGCTGCTCCCAGTGCTATGGGTGTTCCTTTGGCCGATCATGCCCTAAATCCTCGGGCGGTAACCTTGGAAACCTGGCCGAGCCTGGAGGTTTCCTCTTCCATGGGCAGAGTTCCGGTGGGTCACCATTGCCCTGCTCCACCAGAGCTGCACCGCCATACCCGTGGCTCGTCCATTCACCACTCTTGCCTCTCGGCCTCCCAAATGGGAGGTGTGAAGCAGTCAGTCTCTTTTTCCTCCCAGCTGTACGCTCCCCTTGTGCTTTCTGGTGAATCCACGAGTTTGATGCAGGCAGTGTCAGCTTCCTTTCCTTCTTCCCTCTTTCCAGCTGCCAAATCCAGTCCAGTCACTGACCTAGATGAAGATCATTTATTTAAAAGTACCAAACATAAGCTAGAGTTCATGGAATATGGGCAACACGTATGTAGCCTTCTGTATTTAATGGTCTTCTACTTTCTGACCATACCGGTCTTCTATTTATAACCTTTGTCTATTCATGAGGCTTTAAAGAATCTCTACTTGCTGTTATTTACAAACCGCAGTGCATTCAGTGGCCCGATGCCTTGAGAGATGCCACATTTCTGAGTTCTTCCATGTGAATGTCATGCTCTCTTCCTATAGCGTGTGTCCAAGTGAAACTATCCATTAACCAGCTAGTTACCTTTCAACTGCAATATAGAATGTGAAAATGAAGATGTATCTCTTTTAATTTACTTAAAAAGAAACCTCTGTGCTAGCAATAAAGCATTTATATTGTGTACTCCTTGGGATTGTTTGGCTGTGTTTACAAGTCTTTGTGTCATCCTGAGTACATTCGGGACCTTCTCTCAGCTGCTGGGTTTCTCAGCTGTGTTGCTCTCTGGCTACTGAGCAGAAGTCTGGGAGGGCGTTTTTACAGAATGCAGTCAGGTAAACAAGACCTTCAGTTTCTGACACTGTTTAAAATCTGTGTATTCATACAGTTTTGTGTGGCAAACAAGTATAACTATGTATGAAATATATGAAATGATAATTTTCATTCAGAATAGGCTCCATGAAAGCTAAAACATAGAGAATCTTTTAGGGCCTTGATCTCACAAACATGAACTGCATGACGAGAGCTCACACTGTTGATGGCATTTAGCAGTAGCTTTATTTTTATTTACCAAAGTGAAATGAAGTCAGAAGCTGACAACCTGATGCAATATTTTTGCAGCTGTAAATGGTGACTGTACTACCAGCTAGTACCAGAGAGCTTGTGTGCTCTCTCTGGGTTCTCAGAGTGGAGCTTTTGGGGAGTGGTTTCCACCCTTTAGACCTGCACATCCCCTCCTTCCAACCCATGGAATCTCCACCCAAGTCCTGGTCAAGTGAGACAAAAACAAAAATGGATGACCCAGCCACAGAGGAAATCACACTTGGGGAGAGACATGCTGCTCTGGATTCATTGCTCTGACTGCTGGTCTCTTGTCCCCAGAGGAACAGATTGAGCATGGGAGAGTGCAGTCTCCGGGGCACTGGCTTGAACTCTGAAATATAAGATGTGGGCTCCCTGCAAATGTACCTCTTGTTCATTACCTTGAGCCATCAGGAAGGAAATGAGAACGAGATAGGCATGGAGTAACAATTTAAAAGTCCTCTGGAAGGTGCCACTGTAGAGCTTATAGAGAGCAGGAATTGGAAATAAGATAGACATAATTTGATGGTTCTTCAAAGCATAAAGTTCCTCAAACCTTATCCTTTTATGATCTCAACATCAAGGCAAAGGAAGATGGTGTTACAAATGTCATTAAAGAAACTAACACAGAGATGCTCATCGGTCATTGTCATCAGCACTACATATTTATGATCGTTTTTTTACTACGAACCCCTGAGATTTCCATTGTACTTTTTCCTCCAAAACACTCTCAGTGCGTTCATATTGATGATCTTGTTCTTCTTTATGACATTTTAGATAATAAAGGACAAGAATATTATAATGTAGGGTCTAAAGAACAGAAACAGTGAATCTACTGGACTGTGTAGTTAAAACAGGAAGGCACCCAAGAGAAGAGGACAATCAAAGAGAAGTTAGGGGGCCAGCTCTGTGGCCTAGCGGTTAAGTGCACATGCTCCACTGCTGGCGGCCCGGGTTCGGATCCCAGGCACGCACAGACGCACCGCTTGTCAGGCCATGGTGTGGCGGCATCCCATATAAAGTAGAGGAAGATGGGCACAGATGTTAGCCCAGGGCCGGTCTTCCTCAGCAAAAAAAAAAGAGGAGGATTGGCATGGATGTTAGCTCAGGGCTGATCTTCCTCACACACACACACAAAAAAGAAGTTAGTAGAAGAGGTGGATTTTGAACTGGGCTTAATTTCAATAGGCAAGAAAGCAGGAAGAAGACATTCCTGGTAAGAGAGTAACCTGCACAGAGGTGAGGCCAGGGCATGCTTATGTGACGGTGAGGAGATGGACTGGCAAGAGCAGGCACCGCGTGCTGGCAGTTGGTGAGATTGCAGAGGGCCTGGGGGTGAGCCAGTGTTCCACGGTACTGTCATAGGAAATAGGGAGTCTGGTGGGTTTTGAGCTGGAGAGTGATGAAGCAGTGGTTAGAGCGTACTGGTCTGGAGGAGAAACAGACTGAGTATGAGATGAGGTTGGTGTGATACTGGCTTGGTCCAGGGGATGGAGAGGAAGGAAAGAAATCAGTGGAGAAGTCACCAGAACTTTAATGAATATGAAAGAGTGAAAAGTAAACGAGTAAATTTTCCAGCCCTGTTGAGTAAGGAAATGGCAGTGCCACCGCCACAGAAATTGAAACATGGAACAAAGTTTTGGGGAAAGATTCTGACTTCAGGCTTTGGACATGTAAATTTTGAGGTGATGAGGAGATTTCCAGACAGAAATCTCCAGCAGGCAATTGGAGAGGGGGTTGGAACCAGGCTCAGGTGACTGGACTGTGGCATGAACATAAAAGTGAGGGCTCTATGTACAGAGAATGCAAGAATAAAACCAGGACCAGGGAGAAGGAGCCGAGAAGAAGAGGTGGAGGCTGTAGTCAGAGAAGTAGGAGGAAATCACACCAGGTGTACCCCACAGAAACCCAGGGGAGAGAGCTCGTGGAGGGCAGGAGGCAAAGAGGTTGAGAGGACGAGGATAGTTTGAGGATCCCTGGCCTTAGGGGATTTTGAGTTCCTCTGTTCACTTACGAAGTAGAGACTGGTGGTGTATTAGCTGAGGGAGATGATGAGCAGCTGCTGCCAGCGTGCACTTGAGGATGGGAGCCAGGAGGCCTTTCACAGAGCTGCCCCATGCTCAGCACCAGCTCTCACAGTCCTCAGGCGTCTCCTGAGCCACCGTGCAGGCTCGTCACCAGTCAGCCAGTGTGCTCTATGCTGCTCTGTGCTGCTCCAAGCTCCTGCCCACCTCAGAGCCCCATGGAAGGAGAGGATGTGTGCTCACAATGAAGACACGCCACATCAAGTTAGAAGAAACTAGAGCTGGAGGAGTGGGCTGAGGTCAGGAGGAGAAAACTGGCCTTGGAATAAGTGTTAAAGAGTGAGCAGAATTTGGAAAGGTGTGAAGAGGAGGGATAGCAAGAATGTGGGGAAAAAATCTCCACACGGAACTTGTTCATGCCATGTTGGCTGTGTTCTTGGCAGAGGGAGGGGTGCCGCTGCAGCCAGAATAGAAATGCTCACTGCCAGGTATATGTATTTATATAGTCGTTTATTAGTTTTTCTAGTTTCTTTGCTTGACTAACATCCCAGAAATATTTCAAGTCAGTCACAAGAATGCTTAAAATATAACAGGAACAACACAAACATGGACAAAATCACATGAATAAAAAGTGGGAGTAAAGAGCCAGCCCTGATGGCCTAGTGGTTGAGTTCAGCACACTCTGCCTCAGCGTGCCAGGTTCAGTTCCCGGGGGCAGAACCACACCACTCCTCCATCAGTAGCCATGCTGTGGCAGTGGCTCACATAAAGAACCAGAGGAAGTTACAACTACACACAACTATGTACGGCGGCTTTGGGGAAGTAAAAGAAGAAAAAGGGAGGAAGATTGGCATGCATGTTAGCATAGGGTGACTCTTCCCCTGCCAAAAAAAAACAGTGGGAATAAAAAAAAGAAAACAAAGGTGGGAAATGAATGCAGACTGGTGATCCTAAGAAACTAACCTCCCTTCCTCCCTCCTTTCACAAATGTTTATTATGCCAGGCACCAGCATAGGTGCCAGCATACAAAGTAAGGCAGCCCTGGCTCGTACTCCTGGGAAGCTCGTAGTCTATATGGTAACTCACAGCCAAAATGGCTTTCTTTGCCATCTCGCTGTAACGCCTTGCCAGGCATATACATCCACTTTATGGAAGGATAATGTAGACCCTTTCCCATGTCCACTTGGTTGGTAATCCAGAGTGACGACTTTGCCCACAGAAATAGCTAACAAAGTGGCAGAGTGAAAAGCATGTTGCATCAGAGGGTCAGAAAAGTGATTAGGAGTCCTCACTTGGAGTCCTTTATTGGCCATTTACAAGTTGTGTGTCTTTGGGTAAGTCACTTAACTTCCGAGGGCCTGCACTTCCTCCTTTGTGGGATCAAGATGACCATTCCTGCCCTGCCCACCTCACAAAGTGGTGTGAGGATTAAACGTCATTGATGATGTATTTCTTCAGTTGGTCTGAGACATCATGCTGCACACACACTACTCTAAATAACTACAAAAAGTAAAAACAAAATGACTCTTGGTTGCTTCGCTGACTGGTCTATAGGGCATGAGTACGTGTCCTTCTCACCCAGCTTTGAGGCCATCCCATAGACCCTCACTCTAGGATAGGTTTCCTGTGAGTTTCCAGGGAGGCCTCCTTGCCTGGTGGTGGACCACCTCTGACTCCCTCAAGCCAGCTAGGAGCGAGGGGGATGAATGCAGCTCCCACAGTTCCCCAAGTTGTGGTGTATATTCTACACAGCATTCACACACTCTGTAGGGTGATTGCAAGACCCACAGGCTCTGGCCGGGCTGTCTGTGCCACCCTGAATGTCTTACGCAAGCACTGCTCCTCAGTGGACACCAGCCAGGAATGAGAGCATGGGAAAGTCCAGTCTGGAATGGCGTGAAGCCCTCTCCTAAGCATGTACACTGTTTAATTCTCACTTGGTTATTGGCCAGATTAAAAGAAAGATCAGCTTGCCATTTTGCCTTTGATGTGAAACTACTTGGATAATGTTTCCGTTGGCCATTTATCTATGTAGCAAGGAGGAACCTGAAACCAGTGTGGTCTGGGCCCCATTCCTGCTGGAGCATGAGCACCTCTTAATGGTTTCAAGGTTCTTTGGCCTTGCTTTTTTGGTTTGTTTCTCAAGAGCAGGTCCCTGTCCTTCTTCTCCTTCTCATAAAATAGATGATTTGTCAAGTGGGCTTGAGTTGCCTAATTTCTTTTACAACATGGTTTCCCTAGTCTGTTTTCAGAGATATGCAGTTTGTTTCATATTTTATATTCTGAGCAGGAAAAAAGTACACCAACCCAAGCGCTCCTGAGCTGCGAAGAATAGAGACCCCTCCAGTCCTTACCCCGTCTGGAGCCAAACTCAGGAATTCCAGGACCCTGGGAACACCTCTCTTTTTCCAATTCCAGGCAGATACGTCCAATTTATGGAAGGATAATGTAGAACCTCTCCCAGTTCCTCTTGGTTGGTAACCTAGAGTGAGATCTCAACACTCCATGGGGGTAGCCAAGTAGCAATGAACAAGAACCCACAGCGCTTCTTTAGCTTGCCAGAGCTTGGCAGTCCCTAGGGACGGGTCTGTTTGTTAAACATCTGAGATCCCGGTCTCCATTTCCCAAGTTAAGTTCATTCATAAACAACACAGGATTCATGTAAAATTGAATAAATTCCAGATGCCACTTGTTAATACAATTAGCTCATGCTTCCTAGTGGCCCTCAGGGAGGTGTAATGCCCACGAACACTCTCAGAGTGTGCAGTGTCCACTCCTGGCCCTTAATTGTGTGTGCTAAAAGGAATACTGTGCCCTACTAAGGGGGTGGGAACAGCAGCTTGTCAGACAAAGGTTGGGGACCAGGTGTGTGTGTGTGCGCGTGTGTGCATGCACGCATGAGTAGAGTTGTCTACCCATCACGTCTAGTCTTTTAAGTTCGGATCTGACGCACTCCAATTCCAGAGGAGAAGCCTGTTAGTAACATAAAGAGCTTCTCCAATGCACAAAGGAGCAGAATTCTGAAGTGTTCCACTACACACTAGCTGTGTGCCTTGGAAAATTAGTTAGCCATCCAAACCCTAGCCATTAATAAAAATGAGTAAATAAATCAGTATTCACTAGTGCTGTTGTCCCGTAGAGGTTGTAAATCCCACCTTCGCTTGGGGTTGGTAGAGCACATCCATGGCTTTGGGTTCCTGTGCAGAAGCCAAGCAGGAGGACACTTGCATTAAGGTGGCCTCAGATGTTGAGCTTGAAATCAGGAACTTTGGTGAACGCTGGGAGGTTGGCAGAACAGTGATCATTTAAAATCATATGTCTGTGCCCTGTCACTTCTGCTCCACCTGTGCAGTCACTGAGATCTAGAAATTTCTTTACAGAGAAGATGTTGTCCTGGCTCCCATTTGTCTAAAAGAACAGGGAGCAAGGAGGGGCGAATTGGTGAGGAAGGCAAATGTTCACTTAGAAAAGGATTTTGCCACCTGTGCTGAATAAATGTTCACTGTGTCAAGGTGGTTATTATTATATTATTATTGTTGTTATCCTTGTTACCGAGCTCAAGGAACATGGTGGCGTTTTTGCTTGGGCCGGGGGAGGGAATCACTTGTCTGTCTGAATATTTAAATTGAAGCACAGCTGTGATTCTCAGGAAGGGGATGGTAACACCTCTGGAAGAGTCATATCCTGGAAAGGCATCTCCTCTCCCCAAAGCCGCAAGCTCTTGGCCTTTTCAGAGGAACAGGGGCTGCTCTGGCCCAGATGTGGAAAACAGGAACCCTCTCCCAAGCAGCGGCCTACATAAAATCAGCTAAGCCTGGAGGACAGCGGAGAGCAGAACTGAAAAATGCCCAGAACATGTTCCTCTGCTGCCTGTTTGTTCTGTTCCGTTCCCACAAGAAACTGTGATTCTTACAAACTAGTTACAGGGCTTACCCACAAGAAGCATTGATAACCTTAAAAGACCTCAGGAAAATAACACCAGCCTGGGAACTCACTCGATCCCCGGGGCTCTGCTTGGGGCATGATGACCCAAGATTCTGATTAGGGTGTTTTTCTCTTTTCCCTCTCAAAGATAACAAATAAATTAATGCGCAAAGCCACATACATATTGGAAACACTTGTCTTTTTTTTTTTTTTTTCCGCTTACCCTCAGTGATATCAAGGGCTTTGTAATACATAAGCTTGTCGGGAATTCTTTTCAGGAAACTGAACCACAATTTTAGTCTTGTCTATTCAACACATTGTTCAGAGATGTTTTGGTAACCTTTAAAGCCCTACTCTAGGAGAGAGGTTCCCATACCCTCCAATTAAATTCTTTCCTATTTTGAAGGTCATTAAGACTTTGGGAGATGTGCTTATAGACAAGTTTGAGTCACACATCCGTTCCTCAGCTGAGGAGGCAGGAAGGTCCATGCTTGTGAGGCACATGTTCCAGAGAGCCACCAACTGTGCTGGGCCAGGCCCTCCCTCACTGGGAAGGAGAGCCTGGGGTACAGGACACAGCTGCCCACTAGGGAGGCCTCACCAGTGGGTGGATGCCAGGGAGTGTACAGACCTAAAGTGATGAGGGTGGAGGACCCACTCCATGGGAAGGCTGTGAGAAACCCTGAAGTAGAGAGTTGTTCCTCAATGCCCCAACCTGCCAGATAGGGTCCTCCCACCCTTGTCAAAACCTGGTCATGGCAGGGACTGGAACAGATATTTATATACCCATGTTCATAGCAGCATTATTCACAATAAAGATGAAAGCAATCCAAGTGTCCATCAGTGGATGAATGGATAAAGAAAATGTGGTATACACGTACAATGGAATATTATTCAGCTTTAAAAAGGCTATTCTGACACGTGCTATAACATGGGTGAACCTTGAAGACATTATGCTAAATGAAATAAGCCAGAGACAAAAGGGCAAATATTGCATGATTCCACTTATATGAGGTACCTAGAATAGTGAAATCCATAGAGACAGGAGGTAGAATGGTGGTTGCCAGTGGAGGGGAGGGGGAGATAGGGAGTTATTGTTTAATGAGTTCGGAGTTTCAGTTGGAGAGGATGAAAAAGTTCTGGAGATGGATGGTGGTGATGGTTGCACAATAATGAATATACTTAATGCTACAGAACTTAAAAATGGTTAAAATGGTACATTTTATGTTACGTATACTTTATCACAATAAAAACTCCTGCTCATAAAAAGATTTGATAAATTCATATACACTCAGGGGTATATGGCTGATAAGACTTAGGGTATTGCCTCTCTCAGGAACCCTTGCATTTTAGCGGGAGAAAAACCTTAAATCAAGGCTCATCATCCCAGCTGGTGCCCGGAGACCCACAAGGGAATGAAAAATAGAGCGTCTCTTCTTGGCCATCCCTTTCTCAGACACATACCTGGCTTTCTTCCCTCTGCAGGAGCAGAAATCACTGGAGACCAGGAGTGTCTGTGCTGACACACAGCTTCCTGCACTGGGGCTTCTCCAATCCTAACAGGCTATTTTCTATCTTGAACTTTTATTTGGTTTCATCTCTTTTAGTGAATTCCAAGCTACTCTTCTTTCTTGTGATCAAGACTGAATTTGCACTTTCGTGCCTCCTTTGCCACTCACTTAACCTGGAACTGGCTAAAACCTTGTTGCTGGTGCTCAGAGCTGCAAAATACTGTGTTACCAGAAACTGTTTTCCAGAAGGACAGTTTCCAATGCCTGTCGTTGAAAATATAGATTTAAACAGAAGAGAAAGATTTAGACAGGGATTATATAATAGAATTTTAAGAGTTAAAGGGGACCTTTGAGATTATTCGATCTAATGCCCTCATTTTACGAATGTAGAAAATGAGCCAAAAAGAGAAGTGGTTTCCACACGGTAAACCTTTCAACCCAGGTCGTGGGACTTAATTCCATTGCTTTTTCTCCTCTGCCTCCTGGGATAGAATTTTGGGAATATTATTACACTAAATCCCCCATATTACTTTACAGAAGTAAAACACAGTCATTAATTGCAAATGTTTCCAGAAGGGTTCATGTAGTGTTTTTTAATAGAGCACATTAGCCCATTAGTACCCACTAAACACATCATCACTCAGTTTACCAGATTAGCTTGCAGAAAGTTGGGTTTGAAGGGCAAGGGATCTGAGACAAGAAAAGTCTTTCTTGTGCAGAGAAGTGGAATTCAGAGGAAAAGATGCTGGGGGCCACAGCGGGGTGAGGGTGAGGGATGTCATGGTTTGGAGATCTGGGCACTGGCAACCAAGATTTTACTTGCTGTTCTGTTTCTAGGCAACAGTGTGACTTGGTCCCATCCCTGTCTCCCTCAGAACTCAGTTTTCTTATCTGTAAAATAAGGGTCTTGCGTGAGGAGGGAAGGGTCATCCTTGAACCTGGTGTCAGAGTCATTTTAGAGAATTAGTTAAAAACACTGCCGCATTTCCTCCCTGGATATTTTGATTCAACTGGACTGAGGTAGGGCCTGGAAATCTATATTCATGGTTCATCTCGTTTTAAATGGCAATTATTTTAGTTATTTTTGAATAGCTGCATTAGGTTCAAAACTCAAAAGCGAAAAACCAGAGTGTTTGTATATTAGAAGATTTCCTTCCAACGCCTTGTCCTCTCCCCCAGCCCTCTTTCCAGAAGCAAACCCCATATCAGTTTATGGTATCTTTGCAAAGATCATCGACATTTTTCACGTGTAGACCAGGTGATTGTGGTACAGCTCGTCTCAAGACAGGCATTCGAGGTTCCTGCTCTAGAGTCTCCCCATCCTGCAGATGAGGGAACTGAGGCTTAGAGAAGTTAAAACATCACGGCTGGTGGAGTGTTTGGGAACTGACACAGTGCTCTTAGTTCTCTGCTTGGTGCGTCCTAAGGCCCCAGCCTGTGCTTGCCGTTGTTGTCTTGCTGAAGGCCATTGCCCTCTGAGACTGGAGGGCTGTGGTGTGTCCATCCCCAGAGCCTCTCTCCTCTCCTGCAGAGGGGAGAGCCGACTTCTGCCCCTGGCACAGAACCTGCTCCTGAGCTCAGAGCCAAATACCCAGGAGTGGTTTCAGAATTGCTGGATGAGTGACCGCGGGGACCCACAGGCGCTGCCTCAGAAGGAAGCTTGGAAGAGCAAAAACGTGCCTCTCCCCAGGTCCCCGGGAAGATACAAGCTCCTCCATGGGTACCGCCTCTTTCCCTCCTCTCTCTTTTTGCGGCATCACAAATTTAAATGCAGGAATGGTTTCCCAAAGTTGACTGATCTCCTATCTGAAAAACCTTCCCAGAAAAGGAGCTGGAAATTCTAGAGAGTAAAGAGCCTTCATTTCCGACATTTGAGTCAGCAATGGACTTAAAGATCTTCTAGTAATGGTGCCAGCAACCTTCGTTTCCATATACCCCTGCCCTTAGCTAATAAATAACACAGTGAAGCTTCACCAAGAGTCTGTTTTTGGACAAATTATCTTTTCAACACTTGGATCAGTTTACTGCATAGCTTGGTTGTTTCCTGTTTCTCAGCATCCAGTTGGCTTGCCTCGGAGCTGGCCATGAGTATGGGTTTTGTGTGGGAGCGTACAAGGAATTCCTTTGCATTGCTTAAAATCCAAGGTTCCTCGCTCTAGAGCTCCCATGGGGGCAGCCGAATGTGGTGGGAGGGCCCTTGACTAGCAGTCCAGGCACCTGGGTTCTGGTCCCAGCTGTGTGCTGACACAGAGGAGGAGGCCTGCTTCCTTCTCTCCACATGCTGGTGCCTCTCATTTGTGCAGTGTCTTCACATTGCATTGTTCCACTTTAGTCTCACCACGACCCAGAGCGAGAGGCACGATGAATCCCATGTCATTGATGGCAGTGAGATTTGAGGGAAACGCGGAAGCGGCAGTGCAGGAACTAGAGTCCAGTCTTCTTCCAGGCGTTGGGGTGGAGCATCAGGAGAGGTGATGGCACCCCAACCCCCAGCCTCTGCCCAACCACACGTCTCCATTACACTCCTCACTCTCTGCTCATCTCCTCCAACTCCAACTCACCCATTGGTTATTGTTCCCACTCTCCGCTCCATGGCACCCCAGAACCCAGCCCCACTTCCCCGACTTCCCCTTTCCTTCTGTCCTTCCTTTACACTGTCAGCAGGATGATTGGCCCATACGTGTGCCGGCTCTGCACCAGGTACTGGAAACACCTAGTGAGTGAGAGCACTGGTCCTCTGGAGCTCACAGCCTAATGTGGGAGACAGAGAAATCAATAAAGCCCTCTAATATCTCAGGTGCTGTACCAGGAAGAGGAAAAGTGGCAGTGGGAAGGCAGAGGAAGGAAGTGATCAATTTTAATAGGAGAGCAGGGGCTGGGGCGAGTTTGGGGGGAAACTCTATAGACAAGGTGACATTTGAGTTTTTTAATACCTCTCTGCTTCCAAAAAGGATTTTAGAAGTGTGAACATAGGGCAGGGATCAGAGAATGAGACCATTATGATTTATTATGTAGCCTACTACATATCAGGCACTGTTTACTTGCCCAGTGTCACACAGCTAGAAGATTCAGAGACATGTCCAAAGCCCAGACTCTTTCTTAATCTCATACCAACTCCGTCTAGGAAAGTGGCTTCTAGAAAAAGAAAAGTGCAGATGTAAGCAACAAAAGGAAACCCAAAGTACCTGGAATCAACCTCAAGAGGAAAATATCTGTCCATCAAGAAGGGATAGATCCCAAGTGTGCATCAGCACAGCAGTGGGGTGCTGGCAGGGTCATGAAGACTGATTCAGAAAGGGAGGGGAAGGTGAGCAGGAATCGATAGCCAGGACATGTGAACACACCTTGGTGCCTGGTGTGTGGAAAGGCTCAGTCATGTAGCTTTTTTACTGTCATTGCCCTCCTTCCTGCAGTGGGTCAGCAAAAATCATCCCATAGTGGAGGTAGGAATGTCCACATTTAGCCCAGCATCATTCTACAGATGAGGAAACAGGCCAGGAAGATTCAGTGGCTTGTCCAAGTGACACAGCTAGTAAGCTGTACCCTCCCAGTCCACATTCTGGTTCCCAAGTCTTAGTGCTCTAATAGTACAAAATCAAATTCTCTGAGGCATAAAAACACTCAGACTTGGCTTCATTTCTGTGCCTGTAAAACATTAATGTCTCTTTCTTTACACACATCTCACTAGACCTCCTTAGAAAGAGCACAACTCCAGTAAAAGCCTAACTCATGGTATGAATATTTTGCTTGAGGGCAGAGGCAAAAGGAACCTTTGGTGATTCTCTTGTTCCTAATCAATGCTCCAAGGAAACACAGTAGTTTGATACCTTCCAAGACCCCCAGTGGATGCCTGAAACTGCAGATGGCACTGAACCCTCTATATACTATGTTTTCTCCCATACATGCATACGTATGGTAAAGTTTAATTTGTAAATTAGGCACAGTAAGAGATTAACAACAATAACTAATAGCAAAATAGGGCAATTATAACAATATACTGTCATAAAAGTTACCGCAGATCTTAGCAATCTCAGCATATGATTTTTTTATTTCCTCATTAAGTGGAGAACTTTCACCTTTTACCTAAAGGAAGCACTTTACGGCTTCTCTTTGGCATATCCAAATTGCCAGCATCACTAGTATTGCACTTTGAGGCCGTTATTAAGTAAAATAAGGGTTACTTGAACACAAGCACTACAGCACCACGACAGTGTCGATCTAATAACAGAGACAGTTACTTAGTGACCAATGGACAGATAGCATATACAGCGTGGATACTCAGGACGAAGGCATGATGGACGTCCTGGGTGTGATGGAGAAGGATGGCTTGAGATTTCATCATGCTACTCAGAACAGCATGCAATTTAATACTTATGAATTGTTTATTTCTGGAATTTTCCATTTAGTATTTTCAGACTGGTTGACCACGGGTAATTGACACCGGAAAGTAAAACTGCGGATAAGGAGGAACTACTATAGATCACTAACAGCTAATGTTTGTATTTCAAAGCACCTTCACATGTTATCTCATTTGGTCTCCAAGACTCGATGAGGCAGGTATCATCATTATCCCCAAATTACAGAGGAGGAAACTGAGACTCAGAGAGTTTAAGTGCTTTGCGCAAGAGTTTTAAAGAGGATTTAACTTTCTACTAAATTAAATGGAAACTTCAAAATTAATTTAAAAGATAGGCAATGAAAAAAAGTTGGAATATTGTTTTTGTTGTTTTTGCACATTTGGGATAAAGACAGGTTAAAACATCCTTTATGAGAACATATGTTTGTGTAGATATTCTCTAACAGAACCATTTTCAAATATCTTGCCTTATTGATAGAGTATGCATACTGATGTTTGTTTCAGAAAATACAGTTACCATTCCTATGGAAAAATGTTTTCATTCAAGATATATTAAAGGTCAAAAGTGTCATTATGAAACAGTGATCATAATTTCTAACTGTTATACTTTTATCCTAGTTTGGGGTGGCAAATAAATATAACTTGATAAATAGAGCCAAGTAACCTTTTAAGAGAAGTTTCAAAAAACTCATCCAAACATGTGATGCACTATGTGAGGGGCTCCCCTTCATAGGTGCCATCTGTAGATAGGTCTAGAAATAGCTGGAGATGTCAGAGAAATATTAAAGAAAAATACTGCTCTCCGTGGGAGTCAGCGCTCATTGCCTCCGGAAAGATGCCTCTGGGAACAAGGATGCTCAGCTCTCAAATGCAGGGCTTGTATCTGCAAAGATGTGTGGGTTGACCCCATCCCGTCCAGTCAGACCCACTGTCCATCCAAAAGTTTATGTGAATAGAGCCAAGTGCTTACTTCTCTCTAACCCATGAAGTCCATCAAGAGAGTTTTATTGCAGTGGGACAGGTATGTCCAAGGAGGCATAAAGTATGATATAAATGAGAAGAGGAAGGGGGTTAGAAAACAAAGGGGAAGCTTCTGAGCAGAAAGTTCCTTTGTCTTGAAAAAAAAAGGCTGCCTGAGTTTCCCTGAGGTAAGGCCTGGGCCTGGGAGGAGAGTCCTATGGGAAAAAAGAAACCCTATCTCTTGGGAAGGAGGACTGCGCAGGCTGGAGAATATTTTAATGAACTTCTACCATTGGGTAGACAGGTGGTGAAGTGCAAAATGCAAACAGCGCAACAAAGAAATGCAAATGGGACGCCTGTTTGCCCAGTGGAGCCCAGGATGCCGCTCTGAAGGTGATGGATGGTGCGGGCTCCTCAGCTCAGCCAGCTTGCAGACACCCACTGCTCCTGGAGGACTTCGGGTGATCAGATTCTCACAGCGGCATCTGAGCGTTTTTGTTATTCTGGTACAGACCTACCATCTTTTAAATGCGGCTGGGGGAGGGGTGGTGGTGGCCCACCTTCCTTTCACAGCGTCTGGGGGTCTGCAGCCGTGGTTGAGCACACCCATGGGAACACAGGACTTTCAACATCTCTCCCCCAACTTCAGAGCTTGGTGATGAGGCCAGCGGCTGTCAGGGAATATCTCTTCGTATGCCAAAAGACTTTTAAAAAATCTCCACTAGAAGAAACAACCCAGATACCTTTGTAATAATAACCAGTGAGTGCCACCAATGAGAATTAATATTTTAAAAGCTTGTTCATGAAATGAATCCTCTTTGGGGCTCATGGAGAACCCACACATTGTTGTCCTGGCTTGGACCCCAATATCAGAATAATGTCTGCCCTCAGAGCAGCCATCATAGATAAATTGCTAAGAAAGAAAAGGAAAGAATATAGTATCAAGGGCCTTGAGGAAAAATTGTGCTTATGCAGCCACCAAAGGAATCTCAATTTCTTAAGGAAATAGGAAATACACTATTAGCAGAATGCTGACCAAATTAGCAGCAAAAGTTAGACATGCCCAGAATCGAAACGGATGTCAAGATCTCCTGTTGGTGGTAGACTACACTACAAATGTGCTCAATATAAGATGAAGTGGAGAGAATGTGAGGGAGGCCTCCAGCTACTAACAATGGGGTATGGGGCTCATTCAACGCACTTTAGGCTTCAGATATCTGGGACTGGGAGTGAAGTATAAGAAAGAAAAAGGAAAAGAGGAGGAAGGAAGGAAGGGAGGGAGGGAGGACAGAAGAAAGCAGGCAATGAGGGAGGGAGGAAGAAGGAAGGAAGAAATGAGAAAGGCACTGAGTGCATACACTTTGTTGCAGCTGCTATCTGCGGGAGTCCACAGGGCCCCCTCTGTACCGTAAGCTGTTCCCTGCTGCAGAAAGAACTGGTCTGATCAGGTGGACAAGTTGAGCACAAGCTGGTGACCAGACAGAGGGAATGAATCCCGTAGACATTTTTCTTGACATCTGCCAAAGGGCAAGGTGGAAAATGTGCTGGCCATTAAGATCCTTCCTTGGCCTTGAACGTGGTACAGAGAAAGGGTTTCTTTTAAAATTGCTGATTTTTTGAGATTGGAGAGAAACTGGAGACCCTGAAAATAGGAAGCTGCAATGACAGAGTTAATTGTGAGGATTAAGGAAACCCACTTAAGTGGCACAGTTGCTTCCTTTGGTCGGGGGTGTTAACCCCTTGTCCCAGGGTTAACCATTCACAGTTGCAAAAGGAAGACCACAGCCCAGTATGTCATCACAGTCCTGGGTGTCAGAGCCAGCACGGCCATGGACGTCTCTATGACGTGAGGACACAACGCTCAGGCTTTGGTGCCACATCTGTAAACATAAAACAGATAAGGGCTTTGCTAAGGTTCGTTTCACCTTGGAGAACCAATGATTCTAGGATTCATCTCTATTTAATTCTAGTTACAAAAAATATCTGGGTTAGGGGTGAAACATTTAAAATGTGTTGAGGTTTTGAAATGATCCCCACTACTAGTGCAAATCTCCTGAACACTTGGATTCATGCTACTTAACATTCTCTCTCTCCATAGGAGCAGTTTTGTCTGCTGTTGCACAGTTCATTGTTTTTTTCTTTGGAGAAATTCATTTTATAACAAGAAATCAAGGAACTAAAAAAAAGCAGAAAAACAAATCTCTATCTATTCCAACTTATCACTAAGAAGAAAGGTGAAATTTCACCTGCTTTTTCCAAACTTAAATTACTTTCTTTGCCTAGATGGGAATAGGATGTTCTGTTGGAGTGATTTTTTTAAAACTGTTTCTTCCCATTTTTGTGGATGAAATAATTTAAATATTTAAAATATTCTCAAAAATCTATTATACACATCTGATGACAAAGACGTAAGTCAAAATGCTTAATGATTCATATAAAAGGAAACAATTCGATGTCCAGTGGTTACCTGTTGCCTTGGACATGGGCCATCTTCCAATAACTTGCTATGTTTCTGCTTTATCCAGCTTTCAAAATAAAAGGGTCCAGGCGTGACTGGGTGTCCTAAGGTAATGGCACCCCCCTTCACCCTTGAGGAGCTTCCCATCTGGTTTATCCATCAGTCAGGCCTCTGACCTACAGCTTGGAGAAGAGGCTGAAGTATCTGGTCTGCTGACCTTGTGGAAAAGTCCCCTATGTTTAGATGCACAGGGCCAGATCTGTACCAGATGAAGAGGACAGTCTAGCTGGAAAGACTTGGTCCTTCCCACCCTGATCTGAGAAAAACCTCAGGATTCGTGAGAGCAGAGGTTGCCGAGGAGTGGTTTTACTTAGACCATTCCGCTTCTCTTGCACAATAGAATAACTCCGGAGTAATCTGTGACAAATCACTTACATATGAAGAGGCTGTTGACTGCCCACGAACACCAAACTCTGGCTCTCTGAGTGGCACACATTTTTGTTTAGCCTGTGGCTCTTGCCATGGAACACCAGTATGCAAGGCATTGCCACACATATTTTAGGTCCCTGGACAGAGCTGCCACTTAAAGAATGACAAAGGTGCTACCTTAAGTTATACCCATGCAAGGTGAGGGATGGGGTAGAGATGGACCCCAAAACCATCTTTGCATCAAAATCAGTTGAGGCTTTGCAGGTTTCCAGGCAACCCCTAGATGCACCAAATCAGTACCAATCTGGTTGGGGTCTGGGACCAGCACTTTTGAAAATATCCTTTCGAGATCTATCTGCCACCAGCTCTACACTAATCCTTGGGCTGGTGTTTGGGACTCACTGAACCAGATAACCATTCCCACTATAGTAAATTCCCAGGAAATAAATTAGTTTCATCTAAAACTCTGGCTAAGCCCAAGAAATACTTCCAACTTGAGAGAGGCTTTCTGTGGAAGTTATTCATTTTAACTTTGCTGAAGTTGTTGCTGTTGTTTTTAACCACACATGATTTAGTTCTCATTTGTAATCAGACTAATAAAAATTAAAAGTTAACTCTATTTCCATTTTTAGGTTATTATACATGCTAGCTGATGAGGAAAATTCATAACAGAATATATATATTTATGAATATAGTCAACTGGAACCATTAAAATGTCTATGACATTTTGGCTTTGGGGTTGTACACCTAATACAGTGTGTCTCCAACATAGCTGTGGTTAACCCACTGAACTGGAATAGGTTTTCATGAAACAATACCGGAAACATGCCTCTGCTTGCAGAGTTTATATTGTTTCTTTTTGATGGAAAGAATAGCTCCGAATCTTGCTCCTTCAGATAACACAGTGTTGACAACAACATTCCAATCCTTTTCATTAAACCAATGAGAAGAGCAGAAAGAGGGAGGTGTGGGTGTTCATTTCTCTGGATTAATTTGCAAGGTTCAAACCTTGCGCTGAACCAAAATCTTTTCCAAGACTCTTCAGAGTTCAGTGAAAGTGTTTGTTTGAATAAAAACTTCAAATTAAAAAAAGCATTTTTTGGCTTGCTTGCTCTAAGATATTTTACATACCACCCACTTCCCCAGCTGGGGAAGAATCAGTAGTAGCCACACCACATCATGAGGCATGAATACAGTCTCCCCAGTTGTTGGAAAACTCATGGAAATCTGTAGCAGATCACAGCCAGTGAGCTGAGCAAAGAGAAGAGGAAGAGCCATCTTGTATACAAACCCAACTCCAGACTTAGAGGTTCATTCATCCTTTCAGATGATCTCTTTCAAGTGCCTTTTATGTAGCACCAAGATTGGGGATGTATAGAAACTAACACACAGTTCGCACAGTTAAGAAATCTTGAGGGAGAAAGAATTATTTAAACCTTGAGGTATTAAATAATTATAATACTATTGGATAATTCAAATACAGTGCAATTAGAATATACAGAAGGACAATTCATGAATTGGACTTTGCAAGATGTCTAGGTGTTCACTAGGTAAAGAAGAGAAGGACATCTTCCCTGCCTCCCAAATATTAAAAGCACAGAGGTTGAGAGATGAAATATCGTGTGTGGGCAATGGTCAGAGGTTCAGCGTGGCTGGAATAGAGGACTGTGAGATGTGGTTTGCCTGAGGCTGCAGGTCTTAGCAGGGTCCGGGTCATGAAGGGTAGTAATTCATGCTCATAATTTAGATGTTATCCTTCAAGGGGATGGTGTAGCCTTTCAAGGATAAGATTTCTGAATGGCAGGATGTAGGAAAGAGGTGAGACTGGAGGCATGGAGAGCAGGTAGAAGGCTACGACAAAGTCAAGGTGAGTGGTGATGGGCACCTGACCCAAAACAGTGAATAGAGGAAGGAGAGAAATCAGATGTGAGAGCTCTTTGGGAGATGCACTTGATAGAATTTGATTGGATGAGGATGACCAACGGACTTCAGGTGAGGAGACAAGAGGGAAAATAACTTACTGAGGGTGGACACTTCAACGTCTTGTCTTCTCTCCTCTCTCCTTGCTGCTGTGGTGCCCATGTTTTTTTAGATCCCTGTCCTGTTCTCTTGTTCCTACTTCTTTTTCACTTCATCCATTAAGAATTGAAATATCACCAGCACCGTCCACATGGGCCCCCATCACCACAAACTATCTGACAAATTGCAAGAGCTCAGGCCACAAACAGAAGCTCATGAGGCAGTGGGTTCCTGGTACTCATCATTTTTGTTTGGTGAGGGAGATTGGCCATGAGCTAACATCCATTGCCAATCTTCCTCTTTTTGCTGAGGAAGGTTAGCCCTGAGCTAACATCTGAGCCCATCTTCCTCTATTTTGTATGTGGGACGCTGCCACAGCATGGCTTGATGAGTGGTGTATAGCTCCGTGCCCAGGATCTGAACCTGTGAACACCGGCTGCTGAAGTGGAGCACACGAACTCAACCACTATGCCACTGGGCCAGCCCCCCTGGTGTTCATCATTTTTCAGCCACAAAAATAACAAAAACATTTGCACATTGCTTCACAGTGCCACCCCTATTGCTTTCTGTGCCTCACTCAAGTCTTATAACCACTCTTGTCTATAGGCAAGACAAATTTTATTGTTTCCATTTCAGGGAGAAAGAAGCTGAGGCTGAGGCCACAGCCCACTCTTGGGGCAGCAATATGGAGCAGTCTAGGAAGCCTGTCCCAACAATCCCAGACTGTTTTCCTACCTTCTGCCTCTGTGACATCAGGCCTGTCAACCCAAACTCTCAAAGTCTCAATCTCCTTCTCTGAAAATGGGACGAGAAAAGTACATGCCTCCTGGGATCATTGAACAGGCTGAAGGAAATAATGCATGTACAGTGCTTGGCGCAAACATGGTGAAGTCTTAATAAACATTAGCTCTTGCCTTTACAGCTCTTCTAGCTCCACAGTCCCAGCTGGTGCTCCTCTACCACAATGTCCCCGTTCCTGGGAGATGAGACAGTTTTTCCAAAGGCTATAGTTTGCCACTGGGTGAATTTCTGATTGCTGGCAAAAGAAAAACACCAAAGGGAAACATGAATATTTCCCTGGGCCTGGTATATCATTCAACAACCACAACCCATGCCCTGAAGTTACTTCAAATACAAAACAGTGTCAATGGAGAGATGTTAATTTTTTAAGACCCACTCGCAGGCCCCAAGAGAGCTTCCTGTACTTGCAGGAAGGGTAAGTTTGATAGAGTGAAAGTCAATACGTCCATGTGTCTTACAAGAGGACCAGCTACCGGGCTCGGGTGGGGTTTTTGGCTTGCCCTGCTTGGCAGCTTTAGAAGAAGCTACAATCAGAGGCATCTGGGTGTCCCAGGATCCTGGCGATACGAGGCATCCGCGTTGGTGACAAGGCTGAGGGGCCAAGCAGCGTGTCCTCCTTGCAAGCCACTTAGCAGCTGGAAGTCTTTCTTAAGAAAAACATGTTTCTAGTCCCCATGTCAGGATCTGTTTCCACCTCGTATGACTTTTCTCCTCACTTCTCCCTAGTGTTAATGATCCATAATGAACAACGTCAAGAAGGTGGGGCGGGGAGGGGGACAAGAGTATTGGCATATTATTTGGGGGCATGATGGGGAAAGATATCTTAAGGAAAACAATTCAAGAAGAAAGGAAGAGGACTTTCATTCTGCCGGTGGAATAAATGTTTGACCGAGCAGCCTTCTGTCCAGCTGGGGAAAGGCCAAGACTAATTTAACCTTTGGTCAATGGTTGGGAGTTAGCTAGTTTCCTTTTTCCTCTTACATCATTCCCAGAGATTCAGACAAAAATAACATGGTCCCGATTACATGACATTATGGGCTCTGAAAATACACCGGGGAGGATAGTGTTGAAACCCCTCGGAGACAAATTAATCCTAGCAAAGCAACAGCTGTAAGATTGATACAAACAGAAGAAACAACAGTGTATTGATTCCAGGTTTGTTTAAGAGTTGATTTTAATCCAAGCAATTAAAAAAAAGGGTTAAAAGCACTAATTTGGGAGTATTTCTGTTACTTGAAGACTGTGTTTTATGAAATACGCATCAATCCTCCATGTGCAATAGTCTGCTGTTTGGCACACTTGGGGATATAATTCCTAAATTCGAATCTTTTTATCCTTATTGTTTAAAATTGAAGTAAATGCAGTGAGAAGGAGCTGACCTCCATTGAAGCAGAGCTTCAGCATCAGGCCTTCTACCAGGGAAGCCAAGGTATGGGAGTCACTGCTGCCCTGGGTCCAAACCTGGTACTCAGGGGCTGAGCACCTGTCCCTCCTTCTTGGGCTCATTGTGTCCAGAGTGGACACTGAGCTTTTCCTGAAAGCACCGCCAGAAACCCCTCGGAGGACAATCTGCAGAACTTGTATGCACCACTGGCACTCAAAAATCAAAATATTTCCTCTCCCCGGGATATAGCAGCCCTCTCCACACCCACCCACTTTCAATTGGGCATTACTTGGAGACCCAGTATGAACCCTAGAATAGAAATCTCACAGCTGAAGCTGAACTCAACTGAAAGGAACACACCATAGGACACGAGGAAATCTATCGTAACGGTTACGGGCATGGTTTCTGTACTCAGACTGCCTGAATCTAGACTCAGCTCTATCCATTGCTGTTTGGTTGACCTTAGGCAAGTCCTCCCCTGTGCTTCGGTGCCCTCATCTGGGAAACAGAGGTAAGAATAGCATCCGCATCACAGGGTGGTTGGGAGAATGAATGATCATGTTTGAGAAGTGCTCAGCACAGGCCTGACAAATAATAAGAACAAAATAATGGAACTGCTGTCATTGTCAGAACCACAGTCATCTTAGAGGTCTTGGCAGACTTACTCCAGAAATTGGGTGGCAGCTGGTCCCCCTGAAGTAATCTTCAGGATTGGGCTTCAGAATCCTTCCGATCATAAAAGCAAAGACTATCAGGACAGCAGTCACATAATCAGTAAAAAGAGTCTCAGCTGTGGGTCTGGCAAGCAAGCTGAGGAGATCTGGGCCTTTCTCCTGAGAATAGTTTGGGCTCTGCTGGGGCAGGGGAGGGGGAGCAGTTATTGGGAAAGAGGGAGCGAACTCATCAAAAAATAGAAGGCAGAAGTCTTAGCACAATAGGGATGTTAAAGCTTGGGAATATGTTTCCATATCCACTCACTCACACACTCATCCATCCATCCATCCACCCATCCATCAATCCACTCATTCATTCAACAGATCTCCATTTAATCTGTGCCTGGCAGGCACTGTGCTCAAATCTGTTCATACATAACAGGCATTTAATAGAACTTACAGCCTAATGGCAGAGACACATTTAAAACACAATCACACAAATAAATATTTAAGTTAAAATTGTGTAATTTTTATGGTTTATTTCAAAAATAGGGCACTATAATAGGAAACAATGGGGAGCCTACTTTAGGTTGGAGTTCAAGGGATGCCTGATTGGTGAACCGACAGAAATGATCCCAGGCAGCTGGAGATTTGAACTTGTGCCTCCTAGTGTCTCAGGTCAAGAGCCTCATCCCCCCATCTCTGGCCCTCCTTGACTTTGGTCTTGTAAGCTATCAGCTCTTCTGCCTCTGCAACAACACCTCCAATACCCAGTTCCACCCTGGGAATAGGTATCAAATCAGCACAAGGCCTTCATTCTCCACATGCAGAGACTGGGGCCCAAGCTGGGGTGGGCGTTGTGCTTGTCCAGAGTCACGAGCAGGTGGGGTCTGGACCCAGAAGTCCTGAGGCTGGGTCAGGGCTTCTCTCCTGTTCCCCTGACTCAAAGCTCATACCCAAACCCCTGTGATGTCTGACTTCTTCCCAAGTCAAGAAGGATGGGAGGCGAATGTCACTTAGAGAAACGTTTCCTAGAGAAATTCCTTTCAAGGTAGCCCCACTGTTGTGGGAAAACTTACTCCCTTCTTGGAGACCCCTGATTTACTGTGAGATCCCTCTAGGATCTCACCATTAAAAATTAATAAAAAATGAAATAAAATGAGCCATTACAGGGCATGTGAAAGCTAACACCTTCAGGGTGATAATCATTGCTTCTCAGTTCACTGTGCTTGTATTCTGTCTGGCCTGGCTTCCAGCTTGCTCCAGCCCAGAGGGAACATATTTCTGAATCTCTCTGACTCATCTAGAGGCCTTTTGCTAGCACAGCACATAACTAGTGGGACTTCAACTCAGAACTTTTGACTCTCAGCCCAGTGCTTTTCAACTCCAACCAGTGAAGTTAGTAACAAATTCTTTTTGGGATGCATGGAGGTTACAGAAATGGGGAATGTTTCAAATGGTGATTTCCCATGGGCAGACAGAACGAGACAGATGGTCACTAATTTATTCAGCAAACATTTGCTGAATGCCAACAAGTCAGGCCTTGCCGATTTCCTGGTGAATAAGACAAATTCAAGTCCCACCCTCATGGAGCTAATAATTGTCCAGGAGATTCATACAATAAACACATAAGTGCCCAGATAATGATCAACTACAACAGCGCCGAGTGTTGGGTGGGTCTGTCGAGGAAGGGCATAATAGGACTCAAGATCTGCCCTCCGAAACCCGTTCCTATTTTCGTCCTACCCATCTCAGAGAACAGCACCTCCCTGCTCAGTGTGGAAGCCGATAACCCAGGAGCCATTCTCACATCCCCTCACTCCCTATTATCACTCTCTTACCAAATCCTCCTGATTTTGGTCCTAAGTATAGCTCCCTCCATCTTCACTGCCATTGTCTCCACCAGAACCATCATCTCTTGCCTGCACCACTGTAGCACCCCACCCACTTAAAACCTCAGTGTCTCTGTGCTCTTAGAATCAAGAAACTCTGGAGCGTGTCCTACAAAGACCTGGATAGTCTCCCCTACCTCTCTCCCCAAACTCATGCTGAAACACAGCCCGTACTCTCCTCTCCAGCCACCTCAACCCTCTTTCAGCCCCTCATATGTGCTTTGCTCCCTCCTGACAAACGACCTTTCCACAGCTGTTCCTCTGCTTAAAAATTCGTATGTCTCCCTCATTGCCTAAAACAGCTTTCCCCGACTTCTCTAACAAGGCCCAATTTCCCCCAATAATGCATTCCTGCAGCTTATCACAGTCGCCCTCTTATGCCAACAACTTGCTTGTCTCCTCCCACAGGACTATGAACTCCGGGATATGTTTGTTTTGGCTCATCAGTGTTTCTCCAACATCTGGCCCAGGGCCTGGTGCAGAGTAAGCAAGGAATGAATGAATGAATGAATGAAATCCCTGAGGAAGTTTGAGCTGAGAAGTGAAAGACAAGCAGATGTCATTTAGATAAAGGAACTGGGAAGAAGGAACATTCTGGTGTGAAGGAAAAGCATGCCTGTGGAGAGAGGAACTGAAATGGACCCTCCTCACTTTCCAGGGAGAAACTGGGGGCAGCAGAGAGAAACTATAGGAAGATAGTGCCCCCCATCCTGAATGGGGCAGAGAAATGGAGCCTCAGCTAATGCGGGGGTGGGGACTGAGGCAAGGGGCTCATTGTAAAGAACATAGTTCAGGAAGGAGGCACATATGCAGACGGCATAAAAAGGCCATAGTTGTTTTGCAAGGTCAGAGTCATGTAAACAGAAAAATACAGGTTCAGAGACAAGACAAAAATACAGTCATAGACAAGACTGTGGCATCCTCAGAAAAAAATTAACTTGCACAGTGGCACATGCTCATAGGTGATTCAGGAAGAAACCAGTGACAGGCATCCCCCAAGGATAGAGACCAAAATGCAGATAAAGCAGTCACTGTCGCTCTGCCCACCGCCCCTCTGAGCCAGGAAAAGCCTGGGCAGAGAAATGGCCCATGAGCATCTGCCAACATCTGAGCCAGGAGCACGGTGGGCAGGACAGAGCTCTGGTTCCCTGTTGAGAGCAGTGAGTGTCCTGAGGAATGGGGACTGGGCTTTAGTCTTAGTCAGCTCAGGCTACCATAACAAAATACCACAGACTGAGTGGCTTAAACAGCAGACATTTATTTCTCACAGTTCTGGAGGCTAGAAGTCCAAGATCAAGGTGCCCACAGATTTGGTGTCTGGTGAGAGCCCGCATCCTGGGTTATAGACAGCACCTTCTCACTCTGTGGTTACATGGCCTTTCCTTGGTGTGATGCATGGAGAGGGAGCTCTGGTCTCTCTTATTCTTCTTATAAGGGCTCTAATCCCATTCTGTAGGCTGCACCCTCACCACCCCATCTAAACCTAATCACCTCAGAGGCCCCCACCTCTTAATACCATCACACTGGGGAGTAGAGTTTCCACGTATGAGTTTGTGAGGGGACACATTCAGTCCATAACAGATTTGAATGTGGAAAGTTCAAAGAGGGGCCCCAAAGAGGGTACAAAGATGCTTCGGGAGATAGAAGGGTAGAGGAGTAGGGGCAACGTGAGGCCTTGCACCTCAAAGACCAACGTGAGGCCTTGCACCTCAACCCTCACTTCAGCCCAAGGGACAAGTTAGCCTGGTAACTCAGAACTCCCGGTTCTCACACTGGGTACAGTTTTGGGATGTTCTCTTAAACCTTGAGGAAAACAGCTACTTGTGACTAATTTGGAGGCAGCATGTGGTCTATCAGTGGGAACAGGCATGGTGGTGTTAGAAGTAAGGAAGTATGGAAGCTATCAGGGGGTTTCCAAGGCCCCCCTGATTGCCTGATATGATCACCTCATGTACATCCTGCAATTACTACAGGGGCAAAGACTACAGACCAGCAGAGGACCCTGGAAGCCTGGGAGATTTATGACCCCTTCCTTTGATATTTCCCTTCCCTCAGCATGTTCTAAGAGAGAACCCCTGGGCTACAGAAAGGTGAGACTCTGACATTTAGGGTACAGATGCTCAAGCCAGGAGACAGAAAGGAATTTTGTATGCATAGACTAGAAAGAAGGCCACGTGCTCCATGCAGTGTAGGGTGGGAGAGCTGCAGGATGGGGCTGGACAGATGTGCAGAGACCATGTTGTAGCCCACTCTCAATCTGTTGGACCTCATTCGAGGGCAATGAGAAGCCATAGGCGGCTCTCAACAGTGAAATGCCACAACGAGAGCTGCATTTTTAGACCATCCTGGCTACGAGATGGACAGTGGATTAGAGGGACCAAGAGAGGATGCAGGGAGGCCATTGGGAAGCTACTACTGTACCCCAGGTGAAAGAGTATGGTGGCCTGAGCTGGATGATCACAGAGGAGATGGAGGGAGGATGTGGCTTCCAGAATGTGGTGATGAATAATAATGGAAAGGGAAGAGGGGGAGGCCATGTAGACTACACTGGGGTTTCTGACATGCACAAACTGCATCGTGGGTGGCACCATTGCCTGGGCTGAGGGACACTGGAGGAGGATTCCACAGTCTTTGGAGGAAACCAGTAATGTGGCTATTTCCTCAAGAGAATTCCACAAGCAGCTTCCTGGTGGCAGCAGTTCCTGTTGATCAAGTATCTTCTCTCCTCTGCACAACTTGGTGTGGCAGTGGGTGCCTGTGGGGTTTTCAGTTTGCTTTTCTGCTTTTGAAATGACTGGTTCTCATTTCCTCCTCCGCATGCTCTCTGAAGTGGTGTGTTTGGGAATGTTATATAATGGCCCTTCCCGAGCATCTCTCTCATATTTATCTCTGCCTGTGCGCCTCCCTCCCCAACAGGATGGTGACCACACTGGTTCCAACAAAATGAATTTGCCAAGTACCTGCCTCGGAGGTCAGGGCTGGGCTTAGTCCTCTGTAATTGCTCAAAAGCCAGCAAAAGACTTTGGGTTAAGATCGTCCTCCTTCTTTAAAAGGTTTAGATCTCTGTGGCTCCCTTCCCTGTGGCCCCAGATAGATTTTGAGGATGGGCTTTCTGGTTAGTATAATAAAGAATATGATAAAGAATAATAAAGGAAGAATAGTTAAGAATATTACCTAAAACTTGGCTAACAAATGCCAAATAAGTGCCAGCTAACTTTGTTGCACTTTTTTGACTTAGAGCCAAAGCACTTTATCTTTTGGCTGCTTCAGTTTTTCTACACGCAGCCTCTGCTTTCTCTCTTAGGCCTTCAGCAGCTTAATCTGCATCCTTCCTTCATCTTTCTTCTGGCAGCTTCTCTCTCTTTGCCATGGGCGCCCTGGTTGCGGTTCTCCCTCCCTCCTTGCTGACTCCTGACTCCGGCATATTTGTCCCCCCCCCCAAGCCCGCCCCCTCCTTCTCTTTCTCTCTTTCTTTCTCTCCTTGTCACCATTTGTTCTCTATCACCCTCCTTTCTGGCTGGCTGATGTTGGAAACATTTCAGGAATTTTTAATTGAAAATACCATGAGAACCGTTATCACCTCCGCTTCACCAGGGAGAAGACCCGCGGCTGGGGGACGCTGATGGGTGACTCCGGCGCGGGTGGAGTTTAATATCTCACCTAGGTTAACCGGGGCAGCTGGGCTCTGCTAACCTAGGCCCCGGGGTGGAATGTGAGAAATGAAATATGGTCTGACGGGGAAGACGGTGTGTTGAATAACCAGAAATTCCTATAAAGTCTGAGGAGGTGGGAGAGAAGGACAGGATGAGGAATTAGTTAAAAGAAACAAAACAACCAGGAATTCTACTGGCCCTCTCTCTCTTCAACTGTCCGCCACAAAAATGACTGTGAGGGAAAGCAGGTACCACCTGGAAGTCAGAGAAGAGTCAGGAGCCTCCTTCTCCCCAGCCTGAAGTGCTCGGTGCCCTCCTTCTGGTAGCTGTCCTGGCCTGACTCTACAGCCTGGGTCAGATGAGCTCGGCCTCCTTTGATCTGCTCCCCTGTGAGGTCACCAGCTCTCCCCACAGGCCTTCTCCCAGGTCCCAGGTCAGCCTCTACATCTGCAGGGCCTCGGAAACTGGGAGGCTGAGGAAGAAGGCAGCAGCGGGCCGTAGCAGGGCGTGGGCTGGCCGTTCTTACGCAATGCCATGACAGAATGGAAGGATCCTATTTTTCACCAGTTCCTGTGGAATAGGGAGGGCAGCCAGGGACACTGGGACAATAGGGAGAGAAGGTGATGCTGTGGTTCCTCACTCCTCTCCTGCATGCTCAACTGGAGTAGAGGCTGTGACAGGCTCAGAGTACTGGAACTGGAAGGAACCAGAGCAGGCGTCTCCTCCCCTGGTCCTCAGCCTGGGCCCTGGATTCAACGAGCAAGCCCTCCACCTCACCTTCAGCCCGGGTAGCTCCACTTTTATCTCTTCTCTATAGTGAGGGTCTAAGTCTGCAAGACTTTGAGAAAAGGATTCCACTGCCAGAAAAATAAAAGAAGTAAAACTTTGAAATCCACTGAGCTAGTCCAAGCCTCTCCTGTTTATTTATGAATAAACCGAGGCCCAGAGAAGTTAAGTGATGAGCCGAAATAATACAGTGGTAACTGCATGACCAGCCCAGCCTTGGGTCTCCTACCCTCAGCTAATTTCTCCCGTGACTGAATAACCTCGAAGGAGGAGAGCGGGGCCACAGCACGGGCAAGGCTGAGGGAGTGGATTTGCTCGTCTGCATCCTCTCAGACAGACTCTCACAACTGCAGTTGCTCTAGGTGGGAACTGAGGCCCAGAAGACCCCTTGAGTTTCCCAAAGGCATAAAGATATGCCTTTTGGGGTCTAGAGCAGAGCAGTCTGTGTGACTTTTGAGATAAAGAATCATGAATAGTTCCCCCATGAGCTCTTGGGATTGACAAAGCCACTTATGCCACCTCACAGATTATCTATAGCTGCATGCCGAGTTCCCTTATCCTCAGAGCTAAGAATCCTGGAAATCATTTGAAAGAAAGAAAGAAAGAAAGAAGGAAAGAGGAGAAGGAAGGAAGGAAGGAAGGAGGGAGGGAGGGAAGGAAGGAAGAAAGGGAGAGAAAATGTATGTATTTGCTTTTGCCGGATAGGAAATATGACTCTCTTATTCCTGAAGAATAGTCTGGAAAATGGGGAGGTAAAGAAGACAGATGCTTTTGGCCAGCTCCCACCACATGTCAAAGCTAAATACTGAGCTTTTATGGGGAATTTTCATCTGATAGTTTTCTAAAAGGAGACAAAAGCACAGAAAATAAAACCCAGGAAGAAGACATAAAGCTGAAAGTGTGCCATGGAAGAGGATGTCAGGAAAAGGCAAACATCTGGGCAGGATGATAGCCGGACCCAGGGTGTTGGGGAAGACGCTGGGGAAGCGTGTGACCGGAAAGGGTGAATTCTCCTCCCCAGGGCTGGGGCCAGCCAGGGCAGCCCTCACCTCCCTCCTCCCAGATGGCCCTCCCTCGGCCCAAGCATGAGCAACTCTGCTAGCACATGGTGTTTTCTTTTTCCTGAAATAAAATATCATCACCTGATCTTAGCTAAGTAACTGTGAACTTGTAAAAATCTGTTTGTTGTTCCCCAGAGACCCATTCCAGTGGTTTTTCAGATGAATTTGTTCATTCAGACACTCTGCAATGTTTCTTTAATTGTTTCTCACGGCCCCGTTGTGAGGGATAATTATTCCAGCTCCCTCATCAACCCCATTGCAGGTAAGTAAACTGAGGCTCATGAGAGGTGACACAAGAGGCAAAAACCACCACGGAGCTATCCTCTCAACCCTCAGACACTCGAGGGCATTTTCCACATCTAGAACTCTTGCAGAACTCACAGATTCCATGCTTCCGGCTAACCCCAGACCATCAGACCAGGCGTCTGTTTGGTTTGGCCAGAACACAGCATCCTGTTGATAACCATTAAATAATTTTACAGTGTGTCAGGAGTGTCAGTGAAGCTAGGACATTTTAGTCTTAGAAAACTAGGAGTCCAGGAGGTGGAAACTAATGAGGACGGGAGTTCTGTGGAGTCTTTAACAATACTGGAAACTTACAAGAAAAGCATTTTGGCAAATACATTTGGGATTAGGTTTTCATTCTTCTAACTAATGAAATATATTGCTTAGGATCCTTCTTTGCCTCCCTTGAAGTTTGGTCCTGCACAAATATACAGGGAAGTATTAATTATTAATCAATCAATAACATTAATTACAATGCCATTTTATGTTATATGTTATAATATATTATATAATATATATTATAATGCATTATTATATAATATATAATAATATGCTAGTATATTATATAATATATTTGTTGTTGTTTTTGTTAGTGCCATGGAGTTGATTCCATCTCCTAGGAACCCCGTGCACAGCAGAGCGGAACCCTGCCTGGACCTTTTTGCACCATCCTCTCACCTTCTGGCACTTTATCAAACAATGCTCCTCTGCTATTCATAAGGTTTTCATAGCCAATTTTTTTGGAAGTGCATGGCTAGGTCCTTCTTCCTAGTCTGTCTTAGTCCGAAAGCTCCGCTAAAACCTGTCCACCATGGGTGACCCTGCTGGTATTTGAAATACCAGTGGCATAGCTTTCAGCATCACAGCAACATGCAGCCACCACAGTGTGACAACTGACAAACGGGTAGTATGGTTCCCTGACTGGGAAACTAACCCAGCCCGTGGTGGTGAGAGCACTAAATCTTAACCACTAGACCACCAGGGCTTGATATATAATATATTACCAAATATTATATCATATATGTATTATATAATACATATATAATATGATATAACAATATGCTAAATATAATAATGTGTTAATATATATTTATAATACATACTATATATAATCATGTAAATAAATATAAATTTATATTAATAAATAATAAAATATATTATAATAGAATAATATATGATAAATATTAAGCAAATATCTCGTGCTGTGTGCAAAGCACTGTTCCTGCTCCTGCGTGTCTACATTGGGAACACAAAGCTGAATGAGCCCTTCTGAGACACGGTGGTGAGGAGAGGGTTGAGAGTCAGACATGTCTGAGGCAGGGGGAGAGCATGGACCCACCACTCCCCTCCCTTAATGGTTGAGCGGGAACTCTCCCATGGAGGCTGCTTCTAAGTCCTGTTCCAGCATTGTGGTTAAGGGCATTAAGGGCTCTGGAGGGAGAAGTCATGAAAAGTTTTCCAGAAGCAGGGCACTGGACAGAAGCCCACCTCCCTCCTTCACCTCCACCGTTTTTACTCTGTAATAGATTGTGACCCCTTTCGCCTTGGACACAGGGAGTCTTCAATACGTTGCCTTGTACCCAGTGCTGGGCAGGGCTGGAGAGGGAAACCACTGCTGAGAAGGGCCCAGTGGATTGGAAAGGGTGCTCCTCTGGTTCTGAGGGTGGCGCTGTTCCCAGCCAAGAGGGGAGGTAATTGGATGTCAGTGAGCAAAGAGTCAGGAATTTCTCGAGGTAGGAAGTCAGGGCCTAGGCTGGGATGGGGGGCGACCTGAGGAGGACAGTCCATGGGGCAGGGGACGGGACAGACTCACAGTGCGATGGATGAACACTGCCCTGGAGACCCAGGGGCTCTGGGTTCATCCTGTTTCTGCCTCTAACTTCTGGTGTGACGTGGGAAAAGTCCCCTCTGCCTGGCCTTGGTGTTCTCGTCGGTGAAATGGAAAACTCTGTTCCTAGGGCGGGGACTAAGGTTCCCTCTTGTCCTCAATTCCGAGATTCTGTCTGGACCCCAGCAAGAAAGGACAGCAATGCCTGGACTTAGGAGAGAGCAAAGACACATCACACAATTTTGGCCCAGGGCCATATTATGGGTAAAAAAAAAGAACTGGCCTGGAAGCAGGAGAAATGGATTCTGGCCTCATCTTGGCCCCCCTGAACTGGGCAAATCATCTCAACTCTTTGGGTCTCTGTTTTCTCATCTGAAAAAATCAAAGTGTCAAAATCAAATTCAAACTTTTTGTGGCTGTATTAAACAATTTTTTTTTTCAGCAAAAGAAATCTTTTACCAATGTCTTGTTTGAAGTGGTGGAGAAGGCTCCTCAGTCTATCCCTGTGACTTTGGTGAGTCATTTAATTTTTCTTGGGCCTCTAGTCCCTCATCTGTCATATGAGGGTAAGAATTTCTTCTCTAATGGTCTCATAGGTAAAATTAGGAAGAAGATGAGACAAGATATGTGAAAGGGCTTTGCAAACTGTAAAGTCCCGTGCAAATGTACAGAGTCGTATTCAGGCCTATTGTCAACCCCTTTATCATCTCTATTGGTCTAGAAGTCAAGTCCTCTCAAAATAAATCCCAAAGCTTGTGGCTACGGAAGGAAAAAGATGTCCATTCCTCTTCAGCTCAAAGCATGGTTTGGGGCCGGTAGCCCCAGAAGCCAGAGGCAGCACCTGCCAGGTCTGTAGATGGGGCCCCGAGACACACAGGGATAGAAGCTGGAGCCCCTGCTGCCCACAGTCTTAACCACTCAGGGGTCAATGAACGGTGCAGAGAAAGGAGACACTCCGCAGGAGGCAGAGGTTTCTCTGGGCTGGGGCAGGTGAGCAAAGCTTCCAAAAGGAGGTATGGTGGCAGTGTCTGGCTTTAAAATATTTCCATGTTCCTTTGATAAGCACTTTTGTTTGGGATTCCTGTGTCCCCTGACCCTCACATCCCAGCTGTTACCCTGGCAATCACCAGCAGCTCTGGCCTGGAGTTTCCAAAAGAAAAGCTGTGATTTCCCTTCGGGATAGCCACCTTGCCTTCCTGCCCAGGCCCTCTCCCCTGACCCCCTGGTGCCACAATGTGCAGCCCGTCATCCATCGTGTGAATCAGGTTTTAACCAGGCTCCAACCCGTGGGACTCCCCAGGCTGGTTTCTAGTACAAGGAGGTGGGTTTGGCTTAGCCCGCTCTTTGCTGCCCTCACTCTTTCACTCCTCTTGCTTCAAACAGGCTCCTGCTGTCTTTAATTAAGCCTGTGGAGCCTCCCCCAGGGCTGGCCCTCACGAAATGAGGTGACCCAGCTCACCAGGGCTTCTCCCCAGTGGCCCCTCAGCTCCAGGCTTATCACAACAATTTCTGCTTCACATTTTCCACAGAATCTTGCAACCTGCACAGGAAAACATTGCCTGCAAGTGCAGGAGCCAGTCAGGGCACTAGATCCCAAACAGGAAGGCTCTGGATGCTCTTGGTGCCCAAAGGGCTACTTTTGGAAAGATTGCCAGTGAGAGACTTAGCTTTTTAATGCCAAGAAAAATGGCTCCCAGGCAAAGCCATAGGGGGTGAAGTCAGAGAGTCAGCAGAGCTTTGCAATTGGGCTACTGCCCTTTCATGGTTCTTTAAGACTGAATCCTGGATGTGCAGTTGTGTGGGTGTCCCAACCACCTACTCAGTGGAGTCTATATTTCTAATCTGGGATTCAAGACTCTCGACAACTTTCTCCTCTTTGCTGTTCTAGTGTTATAACCTACAACTCTAACGCAGATTCTCAAGTCTTGCAAAAGGAAGATACTGGGGAGTACAGATAGTAGTTGTATCAGTCAGAACAGGATACATTATGCTGTAGTAACAAACAGCCCCACAATCTGTGACTTAACTTGCAAAAGCTCATATTTCACATAGTTATTCAGGAACCCAGGCTCACACGCATTCCACTGTTTTGTGGTGGGACCATGTGGAGAATAGACAATCTCCTTAGCCATCATAATAGGGTTAAGATTGGGGAATCAGCATGTGACTGCCACTGTCTCTGTCATGGTGGATAGGAACACAAGCTTTGGAGTCAGATAGAACTGGATTCAAATCCCAATTTCACCACTCACAAACTGGGGATCTTGGTCAACTTAACCTCTCTGAATCTTGCTGAGTTTTTTTTTTTTTTTTTCATTTTTAAAATAAAGTATAATATACATACACATATAGTAAATTAACTCTTTAGTGTACAGTTCTGTAAGTTTTGTTACATAAAAACAGTTGGATAACTACCACCACGATGTAAATATAGAACATTTCCATCATCCCCCCAAAAACCCTCCATTTCCTGTTATAGTCCACTTCTCCTACCCCAGCTCCTGGCAGCTACTGATATGTTTCCTGCCCTCATAGTTTGCCATTTTAAGAATGTCATATAAATGGAATCACACAATATATAGCATTTGAGTCTTAGCTTAACACACCTGAGATCCATCCATGTTGTCGAGTATATTAGTAGCTCATTTCTTTTTATTGCTGAGTAGTGTTTCTTTGTATGGAGGCACCACAGTTTGTTTACCCATTCACCTGATGAAGGACATTGGGTTCCAGTTTTTGCCAATTACGTATAAAGCTGCTATAAGCATTTGTGCACAGGTTACTATATGAGCATTAGCTACCATTTCACTTGGGTAAATATCTAGGACAGGGATTGCTGGGTGGCATAAGTGTATGTTTAATGGTAAAAGAAATTGCCAAAGTGTTTTTCAAAGTGGCCATACCATTTTGCATTCCTATAAGGAATGTATGAGAATTTCAGGCTTAGTACTGAGGGTTTTTTATTGTTGTTTTATTAGCCTCTTTAATAGGTGAGTAATGGTATCACATTGTGGTTTTAATTAACATTTCCCAAAAGATTTACTATGTTGAGCATCTTTTCATGTGCTTATTTTCACCTGTATTTCTTCGTTGGTGAAGTGTCTGTTTAAATCTTTGCCCCAACTTTTTAATTTTGTTTGTTTTCTTATTGTTAACTTTTGAGAATTCTTTATATATGTGAATTCAAGTCCTGTATCAGATACGTGATTTGCAAATATTTTCTCCCAATTCATGATTTGTATTTTCATTCTCCTGACAGTGTCTTTCAAAAGACAAAAGGTCATAATTTTGATGAAGTCTGACATTAATTTTTCCTTAGATGAATCATGCTTTTGGTGTTATATCTAGGAAATTCAAATAAGCAAAAATTTTCTTCCAAGATTTTTTCTAAATTTTTATAGCTTTAGGTGTTATATTTATGTTATCAAATTTGAGTTAATTTTTGTACATTACAAGGTATGTATTTGGCTTTGTTTTTCTCCATATGACTATCTGTTTGGTCCAGTACCATTTGTTGGAAGCATTGAATTGCCGTCTTTTTCCATTAAATTGCCTTTGCACCTTTGAAAAAAATCAACTGATGTAAATGTGTGGGTCTATTTATGGTTTCTCTGCTCTGTTCCATTGGTCTATATGTCTACTCTTTCATCATACCATACTGTATTGATTATTGTAGCTTTATGGAAAGTCTTGAAATCAGGTAGTGTGAGTATCCAACTTTGTTCCTCTTCTTAAAAATTGTTTTGACTATTCTGGTTTCTTTGGCTTTCCATAATAAGTTTAATGAACTAGTAGAGTTCCACAAAATTTTTTTTTGCTGAGATAGATTTTAATTGGAACTGCATTGAACCCATAGATCTGTCTGGGGTGAATTAACATCTTAAGGATATTGAGTTTTTTCAATCCATGAGCATGGTATTACCATCTCTCCATTTATTTAGATCTCTTTGATTTCCTTCATCAACTTTTTGTGGTTTTTTGGTAAATTTTGTAGCTTTTCTGTATTTTTGTAAGACAGATGTTACACATATTTTGTAAGATTTATACCTAAGCATTTTGTGTATTTTAGTGCTTTTGTAAACTCACTTATTAGCTCTCCTGGCTTTTAAAAAATTCCTTAGCATCTTCTAAATAGATGATCGTATCATTATAAAAACAGTTTCCTATCTGGATGCCTTTTATTTATTTTCTTGCCTTATTGCACCTCCAGTTCAATTTGAATAGGAGTGTTGGAAGCAGGCATGCACTCCTAATCTTAGGGGGAAAGCATTCAGTTTTGCACTAGTAAGTAAAATGTTAGCTGTTAGTTTTCCCGTAGATGGCCTTATCAGCTGGAGGAAGTTATCTTCTATTCCTAGTTTCCTGGTAGTTTTTTTAAAATCATAAATCGTGGTTGTATTTTGTCAATTTTTTGCATCTATTGATATTATCATATGGTTTTTCTTTGTTACTCTGTTAATATGGTTAATTACATTGATTTTTGAATTTTAGACCTATCTTGCATTCCTGGAATAAATCCCATTTTTTAATAATATATTATCCTTTTTATATATTCATGGATTTTATCTGTTAAAATTTTGTTTTACATCTATGTTCACGAGATTGGTCTGTAATTTTGTAATGTCTTTTTCTAGTTTTCATATCCGAGTAATGCTGGTCTCATAGAATGAACTGGAAAATGTTCCCTCTTGGTCAATTTTCTTGAAAAACTTATATAGAATTTGTATTATTTCTTATTTAAATGTTTAGTAGAATTCAATAGTAAATCCATCTGGGCCTTGAGGTGTTTGTTTGTCTGTTTGTTTGTTTGTTTGTTTCTGTAGTGGGAAGGTTTACAACTCCAGATTCTGTTTCTTTAACATACATGTAGGGATTTTCACGTTCTCTATGTCTTCTTGAATGAGTTTTGATTGTTTGTATTTTCCAAGGAATTTTTCCATTTCTTCAAAGTTGTCAAATGTATTAGCATAAATTTGTTCAAATTATCTTCTTATTATCCTTTTAATGACTTTAAGACCTGTAGTAATGATACCTTCTTCATTCCTGATATTCTTAATTTGTGTTATAATTTTTTTCTCTAATCAATCTGGGTTTATTAATTTTATTGATCTGCTTAAAGACCAAATTTTGTTTCATTGATTTTCTCCATGGTTTTTCTCTTTTCTGTTTCATTGATTTCTGCTGTTATCTTTATTACTATTTGCTCCTTTTTTTACGTTTTTTAATATGGAAGTTTAGGTCATGTTTGAGATCTTTATTCTAACACTATATGCATATTAGTTTATAATGTTAGCGTATAAATTTCCCTCTAAGCACTGATTTAACTATACCCCAAAAAGTTTGATATGCTCTGCTTTCATCTTCATTTAGCTCAAAATATTTTCTAATTTCCCTTTTAATTTCTTCTTTGATTTGTGCCCCCATGGATTATTCAGAAGTGTGCTATTTAATTTCCAAATATTTGGGGATTTTCCAGATCTCTATTTGTTATTTAGCATTAATCTCATTGTGCTCAAAGAACAAACTTTGTATGGTTTTAATCCTTTTAAGTTTATTGACACTTGGTGAATGGCCCAGAATTTAGTCTATCTTGGTAATGTTCCGTGTGCTCTTAAAAAGAATGTGTATTCTGCTGTTGGTGAGCTGTTTCAATGACATGTGAGCAGACAGAAAATGTACAAATGAGCTTAAGTCTGGCAAAATATTAAGTAGTGCAATAAGGGAAGAATTTTCCAAACTATCATTATAAATTATGAATGACAAGGTCTCTGTTATAATTCAGGAAAAAGACCAGGAATTTTGTTCTCAAGAAAGACATAAAGGATTTGAAATTGTAGCTATGATGGACTGAGCACTCACAGATATTATCTCATTTAATCCACACAGCAGCCTTTTAGGATAAGAAAGTCTATCCTGGTTTTATTGATGAAAATATTCAGACTTGTGCTATAGCACTTGGAATATGGAAAAAGCCCACGATTTGGAGTCATAAATCAAGAGTGTCCTTGGACAAGTCACCTAACCTCTCTCTGATCTGTACAACGGGCAGGATGCTCTTCCTGACTCTTAGGATTACATTGGGGCTCAAATAAGCTGAGTTATGAGACAGTGTTTTGAAAGCTATAAAGCCAATCAAATAGTCATCACTATCCTGACTAACAACACTCTCAGAGAAGGATATATGATGAAGGGAGTAAGACTGGATACGAATGGACAAATAGATTAAAACTCAACTCTACGAAGATGAAGGCTGGGGAAAAACAGTCTCTAAAATCATACAATAACCCACAATTCTAAAACTAGAGACTATCTTTTGGAGCTTGAAAGGGACAAATTCAGGGAAAGTAAAAGAAATTATTACTTTACATAGTGGATGATAAATTTATGTAACACGTTACCCCCAGCGTGTGGTACATGTTGAAAACACAAATGGTTCAAAAAAGTTTAGATTAATTTACAGGTAATAGTTAAGGAATTATTAGGAGATACTATGGTTCTTTGATACACACTCTTAAGCTTTCAAGATTGAAATCAAGAAGATTTCTCAAAACCTCTTAGTAGTGTCAAAGAAAAACCAGAGCTGGACAATAGTTAAAGCAGTAAAAGCAGATTTTATTCAGGACTATTGTAACAGGGGATAAGAGACCTCAGAAGAGAATCAGGCTCAATTCTGAATATAGCACCGGCAAGTAGGAATATAGCCAAGGAGCAGGGTGGGGGTCAGTGGATGGAAAACTACTAAGAGGAAACATCAGGGGTAAAGGAATTCTGGCTAAACCAACCTAACAGGGTTCTTGCTGAAGACAGGCCAGGTTGATCACACACCTCCTGGAGAATGGTGGAGGATGAGGAACCTGATCAGATATCTTCGGCGGGGTGGGGGAAGGGTTACGTTCTGGTTAAGCTGACTCAGCAAGGTTCTTGCTAAAACTGGATTTTACAAGAAAATGCACAGATAGGCCTAGGAGAAGATTCAGGAACCTAGTTAAAGTTCAGTCAAGCAAAGAATCTTTGTCAGTGCCTCTGTCGGAAAAAGGAATCCGGGTTGGACGGAAAGGCCCAACTCCAGTATGGCTGGGTGTGGCCTAAGTCAACCTACCAGTGCAGAGCTGATCCAAGAATACAGTACTTGCAGACACTGCATCTACTGTCAGAATCTTTTCAAGGACCTTTGGGATAACATTAATGATAGAAAGTTTGAGTTTCAATTATGGTCAGAAAAGAGGACACTAAGGGGTGGAGCCACTATGCGCCCCCCTCCCACCAAGTGGGATCTGGTCAGGGACCTCAGTTTCCCTAC
The DNA here is from genome assembly GCF_020826845.1 of Diceros bicornis minor. Classification (NCBI taxonomy): domain Eukaryota; kingdom Metazoa; phylum Chordata; class Mammalia; order Perissodactyla; family Rhinocerotidae; genus Diceros; species Diceros bicornis. Next base: position 53,155,720 of record NC_080744.1, on the reverse strand, counting down.
CCAAAGAATAGGCTGTGGGTATATTGTTGCTCTCATATTACACTCCTCTCTATCTACCCATTTTTGAGGCCGTCCTGAAGACTTTGTCGTCTCCCAGAACCGCTCCACCTCCAAGGTCTCAGTGTCTGATCCAACATTCCCACTTCCAGGTCTTCAACTCTACAACTTCCTCATGACATCTGGCTTCTGACACCTCCCTTTCTCCCGTCAGTCAGTCTCTTCCTAGTTCTCTTTCTTTCTCCCCCAGTCCAGATCCTTCTTACCAGCAACTTCAACTTCTGAACCTCATTCTTCTACAGCCCTTTCTGCAAGCCTCCAACTCTCGGTTATCCCAACCAGCCTGGATCCCCATTCCTGAACCTGGGCTTCTGAATGATGCTAGACAAAAACCCCATGACTTTAGATACAAGTCACCACTCGTTTACTGCCTTCCCCTCTGCTCTGCGTAGCTTCTCATCCCTTAGGTATCTCTGCCTCTCCCACAGTGGCCACTAAAAATCCTCTCTACTCTCCTCAAAGCCCCGACTAATCCCTGCCCCTCTCACTCAGAGGATGACTTTGACCCCTGCTATCAGGTAGGCTCCCTCCACTTTCACCTAGAAGCTGTCTGCATCCACCACCACCTTCTCCTCCTTCTTGTCCTCTCGGAGGAGGCAGTGTCTGAGGCTAATTCCTCTGCCTGAGTTCTGCAATCCACACTTTCCTATCTATCTCCTCCAAGTTCTTGCTCCATTAACTATTCCTTCTTTTTAAAACCCTCCCTCCCCCATTTATTCAACCTCACCATCTTCACTGACTCCATCCTCTTACCCCATAATCACAGTCAGTTACCTTCTATCTTAAAATTAAATAAATACATAGCCTCTCTTGGTTCTTGGACATCTTTTAACTCCTGTAGGAATTCACATACCTTCACAGCTAATTTTGGAACTTGTTCCCTACATTCACTGTTTCTGCATTTTAACCTTCCATCCACTTCTCAATACTTTGATGACACAGAAAGATGATTGTCCTGAAGTCCACAAGATCTGGTTTCCAGTTTCAATAATGCTAATCTAAAGTTCTGAGACTTCAAGAAGTCATTTCAAGACCTAGTGTTCAGCTTCCTCATCCATGAAATAAAACATTTACTTTGTACTGGGCACTGAGCTAAGGGCTTCACACATATTAATTAATTTAATCCTCCAACAGCCCTATGTGGAAGCAGCTATTATTCTCATCTTACTCTGTGGCGTAGAGAGGTTGAATGACTTGTCACATAGCTGGTAAGTATAGAAACATATTTCAAACTCATGAACCTGGCTTCAGTATCCATGCTCCTAACCTCTCCTGAAGAGCTGCAGTAAGGTTCTCTTTAGTTTCAACCACTAAAAATTGGAATAGTGACTCTAAGAAAAGACCTTTGAACTACGGAAGCAAGTCCTTCCATAGGTGGACAAGGTGACAAAATGTTTCCCTCTACACGTGACAGACACCTCTTTTTCTCTTCTTCACAGTTCCAGTCTGAGCCCCAGGGAGCCCCTACCTGCTGGAAAGCAGCCAAATGTCCTGCTCTTGTTCTTCCCCTGAAGTCCACGCTCCAGGGATGAGGCTCCAGGGAAGGCAGCAGCATTCTTGAAGCTCTACTCTCTCTCAGTTCTTCTCTCTTCCCAGCTAAACAGGGACTCCCATTCTCTCCTGGGAATTTCCTAGTGCTCAATGGATGTACTGAAATGAAGAGGACTCGAGCTAAGTCATCCACAATCTGTGAGACGTAGGGGAGAAGGTTCAGTGATTTAGACCGACCATTTAATGCTCCAATCTCAGTGTAATAAAGATAACCTACTCGCCCTGCCTGTCACAGAGGGCACAGGAGAACAGACAGAAGAGCATGTGGAAGGAATATAAGCCAGGGTTTGTTTTTTATAAAACTCTCCCTTCTCTCCTGCTTCTAAGTAGAAAACATTTTGGAAATGGAGTAGTTTAACCTTGAAACAGATGACCAACAGGGATTGTGGAATACTCCCCAACAAAGTATGCAATCTTTACCAGTGAGGCATTGTGTTGCCTGAAGGCAGCAGGATCATCTGGATGACCTTTTGAGGTCCCTTCCAGCGTGCAGCCCCTCTGAACACCAAGGAACAAGGGCTGGGAACAGGGACACAGTGTGAAGGAAATGTTGTTCGCACCTGTCCAGTCTGGGGCCCGACTGGTAAGAGGTGAGAACACACTGGAGAAGTCAGGAAATGGCTTGAAGTTCTCTCCTTTTCCATCCGTTTTGTATCCTGGCTGCATGTGTTGGGGGCGCAGGAGCTCAGATTTCATAAACAGGGTCTGAGGAGGCAGGAAGCTCATGCCGTGTGAGTTGTTTTCTTCCCTCACTTGCCCACATTTTACAAATCTCCTTCCTCTGTCCCTTTTCTGGCTTCTCCCCCACTTGCCTCTGGCACTATAAAATCTTGGCAGGCCCTGGAGCCAAGTTTATTTGGGTTGAATAAACAGTTAAATGAGGTTTTATTTTCTTGTTTCTGCCCTGAATTGGAGGAAGGGGAGTTACAGCGCTAAGCTGGCCTCTTGGGACGCCATTACATTCTGCTATTCCTCCAGGAAGATTTCTTACAAATAACCGTTGTTTACAATAAATCATCAAGAAGTTGAGAAAAATTAGGTCATTTCATACAAGAAAGGTGAGCAAATTGAATGAAATTAGCCCAAGGCCCACATTTGGAGGAGGACACCTCTCTGCGTTTGCACAGCCGATTCTTGGGAGCAGCCACCCTGAACTGGCTCCTTTGTCCCTTTTTCTGAGCAGAAAAGCTGCCTTTGGAAAAGGTCACTTTGACATGTATGACCATTGCAGCTAAGAGGTGTCCCTTAATTTATTTCTTTTAAAATGCTCCCAAGAAGCAACTTGGGAAGGACCTGTGGGCAAATACTTACCTATTAATCATTTTGTTTTTTAATCATAATTAAAATAATTTCAGAATCAATAGAATTTATTTATTAATCAAAGACTTAAAGGGTTAGGAATACACTGAGGGATGAGGCCATCCAGCGGTTCCCACCTGGGCATTGGGACGCCAGAGACTACTGAGAGTACACAGATCCTGGGTGGGTTTGTTTCTCTTTGCACGTTTTTGATGATGGAGTGAAAAGTAATATAGATGAAGATAAAAGAGGTAGAGCGTGTGTGTGTGTGCATGCTCATGCATTTTTGTGAACATAGATGTACCGGATAGTTTCATTGGCTGGGTGACTTATCCACTGCTCAAACAAACAAGTCTAAAACACAGCAGGATCATAGGGTGATAGCACACAAAATAACGGAGACCACAAAATAATCTGTTTGTCTCTCTCCACCACCACCCCTACTCCCTCAGGCTTCCTCTGATGACAAGGAAACCATCCAAGAAAGAGTAGACTATATATATATCTCCCATATAGAGATTTTTCAGGAAGGAAAAATCTCTCCGCAATTCCTGCCAGTGTCTAACAACCCACACTCCCAAAGGATTTTCAGCAGAACTAATCTGCTATAAAGTTCACTCGTCCCAATTCTGTCTTCAGGGGAGAGACCAAGTAGCTGTTTTCTAAATATTTATATTACTTTAGATAATGGACAATAGAAGACCTAAGGGCTAAAGTGAAGAGTCCTGAGCCATTAGAAAGTCTAATTCCTGGTCAGGAAACTTCCCTTTAAGAGTGAAGGTGGCCTGGTTAAACTCTTCCTAATCAGTGAAGGAAGTGGGCAGGCCAGGGCTAGAGTTCTAGCTTGAGTTCAACAAACTAAGGTGCTGACAAGTCCTTTGGCCTCCATTTCCTCAACAGCAAAAATAAAATAAAGAGGAAAACAGAGAAAGAGGTTGGATTTGACTCTCTCTAAAGAATCCTCCTCCTCTAATGTTCTAGGTTCCAGAAAATGTTTAAGGCCTAGAGATCTTGTCATTTTGTGTGGAAGAAACAACGGAAGCAATCGATTGCTTTTCTATTGGTGGAATCTTCACATCTTTTGAGAGCATTTAAAGAGTTGTCTCATCTACCTGGTTAAGGAGAGGCAAATGTCATCCCCCTGCATCCTCTACTCCAATGTTAGTCCCATCTGTCCCAAGAGGATCCTGCAGAAACCTCTATTAACATCTCCTCAATTGTGTCCAATAATAATGATGGTAATGATAATGATAATGTAATTATCCCAGTTTATTGATGTCAAGTGCATGTTGATTACAAATGGAACAGGAAGTATTTACTTGCCTTCTGCTTCTCCAGACTGGTTGTGAAATCAGAGCTGAGCTTTGGAGCAAGCATGAAGCCTGCACCTTTCATAATTGTAATGGGATCCAGATGTGGCTCCATCCCATGAAGGCGAGTGATGAAAGCAATAAATGGGTCCCATGCACATATGCTCTGCCCAGGTGGGGTCCACTTCCAGCTCCCTCTCTGTGAGCCAATATTGTTCTGCATTTCCTCTAATTAACTCTGATGATGTAAAAAGAGTAAAATGCATCCCCCAGGGCAGCTTACACATAGTAGGTGCTCGTTCACATTCATTCATTTATATTCCAGTGATGGCAGGGCATCTCAAGGAAAGCGATCTGAAAGCCACCGAACGTGTGACACTCTGAGGGTGATGCTGGGTGAGATGGAAATTTCTTGATATAAGAACGAGCCTTTAGTGGGAGGCCAACACCACAGTGAAGGAGGAGCCTTTGAGGGGAACCACAGCAGAGTGCTGAGGACTGAGCCTCAGGGATGGTGAGGAGACAGAACCCAAGTGTGAAGAGTTGGAGAGTCGAAGAATGGAGCATCCTGGACACCAAGAGGTGGGAGTGCCAAGAAGGGAAGGGTGTTCTGGGCAACAGTGATCAAAGGGGTCTTTCTTGCTGTCGGAAGTCCAGCGGCTCTCCCTCTCCCATTACACTCAGTTTCTTAGTTGGAAGGGAATGAAGTGGGCCTTCCCTCTTTTATTTTCCTCAGCATTCACCATCCCTTTCTACCCTCTCCTCCCAAATTCTGAAGTGTATTTCTCCATTATTAAGTTCATATATCTTTGTTTCCTCAGATGAATGGAATAAGAAAAAGTTGTGTTTTAACTGGGTTACAGACAGGCAGATCTTCACTAAATTTTTACGAATACCCACCTTTCATGAAAACGGAGACAAGTAGGCATTCTTAACACGATGTAGAGACAAAACACTCCTAGAAGAGAAATTAACAAAAAATTAATTATTTTTTAAAACCTAAAAAAAAATTAACACATTTAGAGAGCCTCTTTACTCATCAATTACAGAGGCCCAATTGCCAAATTGTTTAAAATAGAAGTGTCTTGATTTGAAAACCGCACTCTATTATGATCTGAGTTTTAAAAAACATATAGTTTTCAACTTTGCTCTAGTGTTCTAGAGTATTTTAGCATTGTATATGTAAATTGTATGTGTTTTTTTTTAATTCCGTGTTTTGGAGGTGTATTGCAATGTTTAGATTATTATCAGGAAATAAATGATTCATATAACTGAATATCTTGAACAGTTAAAGCTGATTTGGTCAGGAGCCAAATTTTTTATTTTTCAATTAAAAAATATCTTTTATTCCAATTACATAAATACACATACATTTTACAAAATTTAGAAAATGCAGATAAATCAAAAGAATGAAAACAAATCCATAACTTCATCCTTCATAACTTATTCATTAAAAAATATTTAGTAATGTTTAGGGTAACATGTTTGAGAATGGAAGGGAGCACTAAGGGATCTGCAGGACAGCTAGCATAAGAGGGACTGTCCTGGACAGGCCGGCACATACGATCACCCTATCTATCCAGCACCTACCATGCCGCAAAATTGTTGTTGTTGGAGACAGTAGTGATCAAGACAAAAATCTCTGCTCTCGTGGACCTTACATTCCAACGTTAACATTGACCACGGTTAACATTGGGGTATATATTCTAGTCATATATGTCTTTTTCTTTTTTTAAGTAAAAACGTTATGTATTTCATCATTTTAATGAAAAACTATTGAAGTGTACACTATGCCCTCCTGGCTTCTCATGTGGAGGACCCTCAACTCCATTTTGCATTTTCTGAGGAGGCAATGTTGGAAAGGACAGACAACCTGCCCTGGGGCTCCTGCCCCTCCTTCTACCAACCAGCCATGAGACTGTCCTGAGTATTTTGTCTTAGCTTCATCTGCAAAATTTGGACCAAATTTGGACATATGCTCTGCCCAGGTGGGGTCCACTTCCAGCTCCCTCACTGTGAGCCAATACTGTTCTGTATTTCCTCCAATTAACTCTGATGATGTAAAAAGATTAAAATTCATCCCCCCTGGCACCAAGGCACCTTAAAATTTTAAAATCTGTAACTTCATAGTTCTGGGATTTCCTTCTACTAATATGAGACAAATTTGGATAAGTGGGGAAAACTCTCTGATTTTTCTGACAAAATTAAAAAGAAAGAAAAAAATCCCTGTGTTAAAATGTACTTTATAATATGGTGAATATAATAATTATATGATGTACATGTTAATATTTTGCATATATTTATATTATAAATATATTAGGGAAGCTTTATTTCCTAAAATGATTGTCAAATGCTTGAAAGAAAAGATATTTCTTAAATTATTTATTAGGCTAACTTTTTAGGTAAACTGATCAACAATATCAGATGATTCCAGCTTCTGAACCCTGAGGAGAAGTAATACTATTCTCAAGTCAGTATACTCTTGTTTTTCAGTTTCTGGGAATATTAAAGAGCTGCAATACCATCTTTACTTGTGGTGTTTTAATCTGGATGCTACTAAACATGTTCCTTTCTTCTGAGTCTCAGCAGAGGGAGAACAAGGTTTTGCTAGTGTTCACTTGTCCCTGTGTTTTGCCTGTTAACTCATCTCTTGGCAAAAATGAGGAGACACTGGATTCCATATGGGTTAGCAGATTGTAGCTCCATTTGTAACAGCATTAAAAATATTTTAAAGTAAATTCAATGAGCAAATTTATAATTATTTACCAATAAACTTTTCCTTTAAATTTAATGAGACATAATTTTATAATGAGTATATATTTTATAGTACTAAATTAAATTGATTCTAAACCGATAAAGAACAATCAAAATACCCATATGCATATATTTCAATGTTCCTCAAATTAGCATTTCCAGTCATAAGTGAAAATAAATGATTTCCTGTAGAACTGTTTTAACTACCCATTTTTTAAAAAAAATACTATAATTTGCCTGGTTCTCAGCCAGTTATATAATGTTTATCAGGAGGCCATGCATAGTCTGCTATCTGTGTGTGGAAGGCCTGTAATTCTCCAGAGAAGGGCTGGCTATCAATCCTGACAGGGGCCTGGTAGGAAACTGGAGGAGGGAGGTGGGGAACCAGGGTGTGCAGGCACCATGGAATGTGCAGGAAAGAGGGCCTGGTGGCAATGGGTCTTCTGATTTTTGAAGAGAAGCCAGAAGCGTGAGTTATAATGAGACATTTTTAATGTGTCAGCTAACTCTTTAATACATTGTACAATCTCCCCTCAAAAATCTATGGTCTAGAATCAGCCAGTGGGCTGCCAAATGATGACAGCTCATCCTTAGGTGCCCAGCAAAGGTAGGAGTCAGACAAGAAGAAGTCAACAGAAATGGAACAATTGTCCTACTGGCTGAGCAGGGAGTGTCAGGCTCACGTGATGGTGTGTAGAGAACCAGGCATTTAAAGGCAGGAGCATATTTGCAGTCGCCCCGGACTTCCGATTTAAAGAGAAGGACTCGACATGGCAGAGAGAGATGAGAGTTTGCTTTCTGAGACAGTTGATACTGAGGCTTGAAAGTGGGGCCGTGCAGTAGCAAAAGTCTCTCCTCTGGCTACAGTTTCAGAGAATGCCCTGGTGTGGGGCAAAGGCCTTTTTTAGGCTAAGGGGTGGAGGAGGGAGATGATTGATGAATGAGTCTGACTCTTGGAATGAAAGGACAGAGTCTGAAGGCTGTGGGAGTGAGAGACTTCTGGCACCACTCTGAGGAGACTTCTAGAACTAGCTAAGACAGAGAGTTGCTGGGGCCGGCCCCGTGGCTTAGCAATTAAGTGTGTGCGCTCCACTGCTGGCAGCCCGGTTTCGGATCCCGGGCGCGCACCGACGCACCGTTTCTCTGGCTATACTGGGGCCGCGTCCCACATACAGCAACTAGGAGGATGTGCAACTATGATGTACAACTATCTACTGGGGCTTCGGGGGGAAAAAAAAAAAAGACAGAGAGTTGGGGTGGAGTTGGGGGAGGAGGAGGTGCTACCGAGAAAGCAGGAAATAAATACCAAGAGAACTTTGTAATTATTTTGAAAGCTTTGTGATTTCTCCATGCTTATTCCTCCTGTTACCACCCTGTTCATGCTCTTGTAATAGTTAGATGAAGCATCCATAAAAAGAAACAAGGGAGCATGTATGTTTATGTTGAGGGCCAGCAAAAGGAGGCTGGGAAGTATGAGGACTCCAGGTAACTGTTCCATTGGGATTAGGAAGTGACACCTGTGTAAGTAGAGGAAAGCAGGCTGAGTCTCTGGAGATTTGGGGAATTCGGGAAAGGGAGGGACTGCCTGAAGAACCACGCTGGGAAGGAGAGCAGGGCCCAGCACTGCACTGGCTGAAGGCTGGAATGGCACTTCCCTCCCATCTCACGTGGCCAGACTCAATACAGCACTCCCAGTTAAAGTTGAATTTCAGATAAACCACCAAAAAATTTAGTTTAAATATGTCCCATGCAATGTTCGAGACATACTTACACTAAGAAATTGTTTGTTGTTTATCTGAAATTCAAATCTAATTGAGCATCTTGTATTTTTATTTGCTCAATCTGGCAACCCTGCTCCCATTTTTTGCTAGCCCTCCAACACCACTGCACCACAGTGTGATCAGTGGCTGTGTGAGCCCCAACCAGGAGAGGAGGGTGACCCCGAAAGCAGCTAGCTGAATTTGAAATCAACTCCTTATCAAAGGGCTGCTGGCCAAGGGACAGAGTCCCCACCTGGGCAAACAAAGTGCCATCCTTTGGACATTGGAGTCAGACACTCATTTCTCCACCTCCTACCCCCTTCATGGTCCTCAGCAAGTTACGTGATATCACCCAGTCTAAGTTTTTTCATCTGTAAGGGGGAGAAAACGCTACCTCTCACTGGTGTTTTGCAAATATTAAATGAGATGACGTAGTAACCTTCCTAGCACAGTGCTGGATAAATGGCTTGATAAAATAGTAGGAGTAGTTCTTATTACTCTGTTCATGGGGTATACTTCTTTATAAATCACACTCCCCTGGGTAATGCCCCGTTGGGAAAAACCAGCCCTGATAGCCTCCTCTGGACATTCCAAGAGGTGTTGTAGGCTAATCTTGTTCCCTTGAAGCTCCTGGGGATTTGTTAGCAGATGTAGAGAGGATGGGATAAGCTCATACATTCTTCTGAAGAAGCCCTGTAATTCAGGATCTGCTTGTCTACTGCCTGGTTATTGCTTTAAAACAGAGCCAAGCAAACTCCCTACTCCTCCCTCCAGGTAGACAAGGGAGACTCAAACCATCACTGGTTCTCATAGTTATAACACCCCAAGCAAATCAATGCCGATACACTCATGGCGAAATCTAACACTGAGCTGGGAGGACAGGTAGCCTGCTTCTTCCCAACGTTTCTCTAATAAACTCAGATTCCCCAAAATTAAGTGTATTTCCAAGGAATTTCAAGGCACACAAAGATGAAGTTCAGTATTTGCAAAGAAGAAATTATTTTTATCTGGTTTTACTAAAAACATTTTTTTTGCTTGAATATGTTTATCTTTGTCTGGACCACTGTGTTACAAAAATACAAAAATTATCAGAATTTCAGCTACATTTCTTTGGCTCAGATTTTAGTGGACAAAAAGAAGAGGTTCATTTGGAGATAGAGGGCAGTCAGCTGTAGGTGGGGACACAGGAGACATCTAAGATGCTTAGACTCTAGTCTTGTGTTCCACCTGTAGCATATAAAGGAAATCTAGCTGTTGCAACCTTTTCTTCCTTTTCCATATTGAAGGAGGGAGTTGACAGAGTGATCATCAAAAATGCAGAAAGAACAGAACTTCAACAATAAGAATCCTTTATTTCTCTCTAGAAGGCCATGTCACAGAGTAGTGATGTTGCAGAAGGGGGCCCACAAGGCCTATTCTTGATTTTGCTGCATGTGACCTTGAGCAAACTCCCATCTCTCAGAGCTTCTCATTTCCCATCTATAAAATACCATCAAAATAATCTCCAGTCTACCTCCCACACAGTTATACTGAGGGTCACATGAGGGAATGTATGTGAAATGTGATGTGCCCCCAGAACTCCGTCCTCCACCCTTTTTTCTTGATCTGTAGTCCCTGCATGTCAACTGTCACCAATACATGATAGACAGCTGAATGACATTGAATGACTTTATTTCCCACTATCTAATAGGCCTGTTTTCTTGAATTTTCCAAATTTATCTTATGGCCAGTAAATTGAAAACTGAAACGATACACCACCTACACCCCTACCCAGACCTGCTTCACGTGCCTGTGATGTGTCCAGGGTTCAGTCTGACCAATGGGGTCTTGAATAGACCCGGTGTCCACTCTGTCTCTGGGTGCCTTCCCCACGCCAAACTTCTCTAGGCTCCCCAGCAGGAACCTGGACGATCGTTACCTTAAAAATACCCAGAATCCTGCAAAAGCGATACTTCGACTTGGAAGATGGAACTGAAATTTTCCCTCTTGTTTCATGAAAGAAAAAAGGTTCTGGATTTGAGGAAGACCAATTAAAAACTGACAGTCTGAGTAGAACTGCAGGGGCTCTCCCACTCTAATATCTTGTATACCTAGAAATCTCTTAGACGCTTGAGTTCTGACTGTCTAACTGGGGTGAGCAGAAAATCATGCTATATGAGGAAAAGAATATAAGATGTTTGAGGCAGGGACTCTGTCTATTTAATTCCCTACTGAATTCCCCATAACTAAGGCAATGTCAAGAACACAGTAGGCAATCAAGAAATATTTTTTGAATGAATGAAGGAGGGTCATGTTTTCAAAAAGGATCACTAGGTCCATGAGCAATATTGCAGATTTGATTTTCATGAATGTTACATTCCATCCTGAAATTCATAGCAAGGCTGGTGGTATTCACGGGCTGCATAAATATTTTACCCATTTTGCAAATTACTTTCAAACTCCTACATAAACTCTGAATTCTATTATTGGACAGTTTTCAAGGTTAAAATTCCCCTGCTGTAAGCCTTGTAGCTTTTATTTCTTAATGTTTATTTTCCGTGTTTTATGTAGAGTTAGTACAAAGATAATGGAAACCAGTTATTTTTGCCTCCTCAGAAGATAATCAAGAGCCAACAGACAAACTGAGTCTTGGCATTTGTATTGGAGAGTTAGGAAAGAAATATTTTTTCTAATGTTATGATGTTAAATCATAGAGTGAGTTGCTTTATCTGGAGCCCTTGACAAAGCAGAGACTCTGTTTTCATTGGTACAGGCTAACTGGGTATGAATTGTGCCTGAAGAAAAGATGCAGGGATAGAACAGGGAAGGCAAATACATGGCAAGCATGACACCCTTCACACCCATCGCAGTCATTGCTAATTGATTGCAGCACTCTTCCTGCTACACTCAGGCAATCTTTTTTATTAACACAGTGCTTCAGGTAGCCGTAACCAATCAATCACAGAGTGGCATATGAGATTTATCCACTTAACACATATTTATTGAGTGCTGGCTATACAACTGGTACTAGAGATTTGCAATGAATAAAACAGGCAAAATTTTCTATCCTCTTAGAGCTTACATTACAGTGAAAGGCAGGCAGGGAGTCAGTAATTAAGATAAATCAGTAAAATACATAGTATATTAGATGGCAATAAGTGCATTAGAGAAATATACAGCAGGAAAGAGGATAGAGAATCTTGGGAAGAGAGGGGTTGCACTGTTCAATGGGGTAGTCAGGATAATTCTAAATTATCCCAGAATTTAGTGGCTTAAAAGAACAGACATTTGTTGCTTCACAATTTCTGTGGGTTATGAATTCACGAGCAGCTTAGCTGGGTGGTTCTGCGTTGCAGTCTTTCATGAGGCTGCAATCAAGATATCAGCTGGGCTGCAGTCATCTGAAGTCTTGAATGGAGCTGGAGAATCCACTTCTAAGATATCTTACTCTCTTAGCTATTGGCAGGAGGCCTCAGTTATTTGCTAGCTTTGGCAGAAGACCTCAGTTCCTCACTATATGGCCCTCTCCATAGAGCTGCTTGTGTCTCCTTGCAACATGGCAGCTGGCTTCCCCCAGAGTGAGTGACCTGAGAGGGCAAGATGGCGGCCACAGTGTCTTTTGTAACCTAGCCTTTGAAGTCACATTCTGTCATTTCTGCCACGCCCTATTGGTTGCATGATCCAGTTCTATTCATTTTCGGAGAGGACCGTGCCATAGCATGATGCCAGGAGGCAGCTATCATTGGCGCCATATTGGAGCCTGGATATCCCACCAGCAAAGACTGAAAGGGGAAAATTGAAGGAGATGAGAGATTGAGTCTGAAGATAACTGGGGGGGCAGAAACCTCCAGGCAGTGAGAATAACAAATGTAAAGACCCTGATGCGGGGGCCTGCTTGGTGTATTTAAAGACTAGCAAGCAGGCCAGGATGCCTACAGTGACGTGGGAGGGTGGTAGCAGATGAGGTCAGAGCCATACGGGAGACCTTGTAGTTACTGTAAGGACTTTGGTTTTCACCCAATGTTCCAGTTATTTTTGCTGTGTAAAAAACCACCCCAAAACTTAGTGTCATAAAAGAGTCATTTTGTGATGCCTATGTGGGTCAGGAATTTGGATGGGGCATGGTGAGGATGACTTGTCTATGTTTCATGATGTTTCCACAATGTTTGGGGCACTTTGAATCTGGGAAGACTCAAAGGCTGAGCTGGCCTTGAAAGTTACTTTTATCACTTTTGCCATCGTGATAAGCCTGTCCAGATTCAAGGGAGAGAATACAAACACCGTTTCTCTAAAGTCATATTATTACAAGAGCATGTGGGATAGAAAATACTGTTGCAGCCGTCTTTGGAAAATATAATCTGCCACACTCTGTGCAATGAGAAACCATTGCATCATTTTAAGTAGAGCAGTAACATGATATGACTCACATTTAAACAGGATCTTTCTGGTTGCTGTCGTTGAGAACAGACTGAAAGGGGATGAGGGTGGAAGCAGGAAGACTAACTAAGAAGCTATTACAATAATCCAGGCAAGAGATGATGAGGACTTGGATGAGGAGGTAGCAGTGGATGTGGTGAGAAATGAGACAGAGAAGACAGCAAGTGAAGTAAGTTTCACTGGGGGTTTTGTTGAGCTTCCAACAGGAGGTCAGTTTTAGTCGTGTGAAGTTTGGATGCCAGTTAATATTAAAGTCTGGTGTTCAAGGGAGAAATATAGATAGGAGATACAAGTGTTAAAATATAGATGGGGAACTATTAAACTGAATGAGATCACCAAAAAGTGTAGCTAGACAAGAGAGGAATTCCAAGTACTGAGCCCAGAGACACACCAATATTGGGATGTCAGGAAGATCAGGAGATGCTAGCATCAGAGACTGAAGAGGAATGTGCAATGAGGTAAGGAAATGTGGTGCCCTGGCAGCCAATGGAGAATTTTTCAAGGAGTTGGAAGTGATCCACTTGTTAGTTATTTACTCATCAAGGAAGACGAACAGTGAGAATTCTCATTGGATCTATCAACATGGAGGCCATTGGTTACTTTGATGGAACAATTTTAGTGGAGTGGTGAGGAGAATGCCCGATTGGAGGGGATGCAAGAAGGAATGGGAAGAGAGAAATTGGAGACAGCAGGTATACTCACGTTGTTAGAGGAATTTGAGGAATTTTGCTGTAAAGGGAAGGAGAAAAGTAGCTGGACAGGGCAACGATGTCAGGAGAAATGGCTATTTGCCATCCAGGTTGTCATTGGTGTTAGAGTGGTGGTACAGAAAGAGGTTCAGAGCACAGGCTCTGGAATCAGATTTCCTCATTTTGAATCCTGGCTCCACATCTTACTACTTGTGTGAACTTGGGGAAGTCACTTAACCTATCTATGCCTCAGTTTCTTCATCTGCCATGTAGAGATTACAATAGTACCTCCTCATAAGGTCGTAGAGTGATAAGTTGCTTCATGTAGAGTGTTTGAAACAGTTCTTGGCATGTGGTGGACACTTAAATATGTGGTAGCTATGTTGATGATGAAGATGATGATGATGTGATGAACCAGCCACATTTCCACACCTCTCAGGGGCACATGGAGCATCAGAGGAGAGAAATTTAAGGCCCTATGGATATGGAAGCTGCTGACATAGTCATAATTCCCCATGTTGGACGTGGTTGACCTAGAAATGAGCTGGAAACTGAGCCCAGTGATGACCCATTAAGAGAGATGAGACTGGGTGGCAACCCTGTTGGTCAATCCACTCAGCACTGAAGACATACACATTTTTTTTGGATCAGGCACTGCTCGAGTGACAATATAGTTCCATGGCAGAATATTTTGTTTATTTCTCCTCATTTCCTGAGGATCCTCCCTGGAACAAGGGATTTGATTCTCTTCTCTTTTGTCTTAGCTAGCGTAGTAGATGCTCATTGTAAGATTCAAAAACAATTCTGGTGTTATTTTTTTTTAAAAAAATCCAGCTACAATTTTATCTGATGGCCTTTAGCAAGTGTGGATTCCTCAAGCAAAAGGGCATTGAGGCTGAGAAGAGTGAATAGTTTCCATCAAAAAATTTTAACTGCCTGAGAGATTTTTTAAAATTATTATTGTATTCCTGTTGAATTCATCTTAGAAAACTTTGTAAATGTTGCAATAGTTATTTTTAAACAAATATCTCTTCTACTTTCATTTCCTAACCTGGTTCTCTCACTTCAGTAAATACAAACTTAAAAAAAAAAAACTTATGGGGCCAGCCCAGCGGTGCAGTGGTTAAGTTTATGCATTCTGCTTTGGCGGCCTGGGGTGCGCTGGTTTGGATCCTGGGCATGGAACCTACTCACTGCTCATCAAGCCATGCTGAGGTGGCGTCCCACATAGAAGAGCTAGAAGGACCTATGACTAGGATATACAGCAATGTACTGGGGGCTTTGAGGAGAAAAAAGAAAAAAAAAGAGGAAAATTGGCAACAGATGTTAGCTCAGAGACAATCTTCCTCAAAAAACAAAAATAAAAACAAAACTTATATTCATTGATTTACTAAAAAAAAAATCCTCATACAATTTGCCACCCAAACTAGGACCCTTTTGATCGAAAGGGAGCACTCAATAATTATACAAGGACAATAGATGTAAACTGGATTTGTCCTGGGTAATCAGAATATATCCATGGGAAATCAGAATAATTAGAACTTCCAAATTATACATAGCCAGCTTTCAGGAGGAAGAAGGGCTCCCTATAGACAGAAATTGTGTATTGAATTTAACTCAACTAAACTAAGTTTTAGTTGATTTAGGACCTCAAGAACATTAAAAACTCACTTCAAAAATCATTGAAAAGATATTTTGTTAATATCCACCATTCTCCCCTGCTCAGAGAATTCTGAACAAATATTCAGACTTCAGGTGTTTTAGACCAGGAGGAGGGGCCACAGTTCAGTAGTGGGACTGCACCAAAGAACTGGTCCCCAGGGCCCATGTGCCTCTAAACGTTAACAACATCCTCATTCTGGGCCCGAAGTTGGTGCCATTCACAACCACATAGGTACTAAACTGAAGAGGTGGATTACCGGGACGTAGGTGCTCTCCAACAATAAGAAGGAAGTGGGGATATGTGGGTGCTTCCTGTTTCAAGACCACCTTGACTTCAGTGTGTTCACCATTGAGATTGATTGCTCTCTCCCTCTGACTATCAACCTCCTGGACCAACTATGCCAAGTCTGGCTCATGATGTGAACTTTTGAAGAGATATACAATCTCATCCTGATCAAGGATGTACTTCCCCTTGTCGCCACTATAAAGCCATTCAACTAGTAAAATAGCTCCACTATGTGCAAAGGCTTATGGGGGAAGCCTGCTAGATCATAATGCCATTGTGATTTACTCAGTGCACCTGGCCACTCCTAAGCCTGGTCTAGGCTGTGTTGGACCTATTGTTACAGCATTTCCTTTTAGGCTAAAGCAGAGAAAGGTGATTTGAGAGCTCAGAGGCAGAGACATTCACATGAAATAGGACAGAGTATTGATGATATTGGATTGGCAAGCTTCAAGACAATTAAGGTTGCTCACTGATTCCTAGATTTCACTGGACACTGTTAACAGCTCATTCGTCACTTCTCTGCTGTGACAGCCTCACATAGTTGAGATCCTCAAGAAAGGAAAAGAAAAAAATTCATTTGATGAGCGTTCAACATTTCAACCATTGAAAACTCTCTTCAAATCTTTCCTTATTCCATCCTACTTTGATCTAACTTGTCCAGACAATCATCTAAAGTAGTGCTCTTCAAGGTGTTATAGTCCATGAACCACTTACATCAAAATCTCCTGGACTACTTGATTGAAAAAATACTATTTCCAGGATCCTACTGAATCAGAGTCTTTGGCATTGGTGCCCAGAAATATATTTCATTTAAGCTCTCTAAATTATTTTTATGCACATTAATGTTGAACAACCACTAATCTAGACCAGAGGTTCTTAACCTTAGCTGCACATTAAAGTTACCTGGAGAACGTCTAAAAATCCCAAATGCCCAGGCCACTTCCCAGCCCAATCAAATCAAAACGTTTGGGGAAGGAATCAATCTTTTTAAAGTTTCCCAGGCAATTCCATTGTGTAACCAAGTTTGAGAAGAATTTAAATCGATCCATCATCCTCAAAAGATGGCAAACCCCTCTTACAGAGGATCACATCTAGGAATTTGGCTGCAATCAATACCAACTCTCTATATGACTGTGGGAACTGAGGGTTGTCTAGGCCAGTGTTACTCAAAGTGTGGTCTGCAGACCACTGTCAGTCCATGAACTCTTTTATTACTGGTCCTCAAGGAGCTTGTTCAATCATGTAAAACAATCATATTATTAAGATTTTTTGGGAGCAAGACTTTCCTTATGAAGTAAACAGTACATTGATATACATTCTGATGCAAGCTCCTTACCTCATCCTGGACCAGTAACAAATAGTTTGTGGATGGGCACTTTGAGCAGTGCTGGTCTAGACCAGCTGCCCAGGCATGAGGGTACCACCTCAAGTGGCCCCATGGCAATGCAGTCCAGCCACTGACTCCTGGAGCAGCTGAGGCCAACCTGCAAACTCAGCCCCACAGGGACAGTGTGCTGCATTCTCAGAATGCTGCTGCACTGTCCACAGAGACAAGGTTCTGGGCACCAAGAAACGCTCAGCCTGGATCTCTCAGGAAGCCCAAACACAAGGGGACAGCCTTGATGAAAATGCTATGGCCCCCAACTCATGAACTAGGTGCCTCCTAGCTCATCACCCAATGAGGACTGCAGAGAGTTAGCAAAAATGCCTGACCAAGGGCCAGAGGAACCCATGGGTGGTTTCAGGGCCTCAGAGCACAGAGGGAAAGCTCTAGTCATGGCTCTCTCAGCTGCAAGAGACAGAAAATCAACCCAATCTTACTTACCACAGAAAGATAATTTATTAGCTCATGTCAAGCTCTTCCCGCTTAGTGGTAAATATGGCCACTGCAGCACCAGGCTGACATTCTCCCAGCTTAGCAACCACAGCAGAATAACAGCCATGCCTCTTTCCCAATAGTTCCAGCAAAAGTACTGGGACTGACCCTTACTAAGCCAGATTGGGTCATATCCCCATCTCTAAATCCATCAGTGTGACTTCGATTGAACATATCTAAGACATGTGGCCATCACTGGATATGGGAGGTGTGGTAAATCTCACCTGAACCACATGGACTGGGAGTGGGTAAGAGGTGGATCTACCAAAGGAAGATTGATGAGCTTCTAGCAATAGAAGTGGAATGGATGCTGGGCAGGCAAAGATAATAGTTGCCTCCTACAAAATCTTCTCAGAATCACCAGCTGTGGAAGCTACAAAGGGGCCTGAACCCACGTTCCAGCACTGACATGCCTCCTGCCTGGCCAGCCTCACCAATTTGTAGAGACATGTGGAGGCACCCAGTCAATGACCAACCCAAGCAATCATGGCACACACTTCTGTCCCCCACTTGTTTTGGAGACGTCACACAAAATAAACTTTTTTAGGAATTTATTCTTCTTGTTGCTTCTCCAACTCCAAGTACAATAATCTAATTTCTCTTTATTCGTTCATTCATTCACTCATTCATTCATGTATTCATTAGACAAACATTTATACTGAGTGCTGAAGAGGCTGATACTTGGACATACCCAAATAGATAAGGCATACTGCCCTCTTTTGATAGTTAGTTAAGGGCCGGCCCCGTGGCGTAGTGGTTAAGTGTGCACACTCTGCTACAGGTGGCCCGAGGTTCAGATCCCAGGGCGCACCAATGCACCGCTTGTCAGGCCACGCTGTGGCAGCCTCCCACATAAAGTGGAGGAAGATGGGCATGGATGTTAGCTCAGGGCCAGTCTTCCTCAGCAAAAAGAGGATTGGCATGGATGTTAGCTCAGGGCTGATCTTCCTCACAAAAACAAAAACAAAAACCAGATCTGCTGCTACTTAGTAATTCCTCACTGATGCAATTTCCTTTTCTTTCTGAGTTCCTCTCTCCTCTCAGTCCTGGAGCAGAAGCCTGGGGGAAAAATTGAAAGCTTCATGGAAGGTCTCTATGCTGAGAATGTGAAAAATCCTGTGACTAGATTCTCTTCAGCCCAAAAGGAGATAATCTGCCTCCACACTCTAAAAGAAAATCCCTTCCCATAAGCTTTCCAGGGAAATGTAACCTGGATTTGGAAATGATGCTTCTTTCTCAGGATTGCTTAGCCCAGCATAACATTTACAATTGCCTCCTATAAAGAAATTTCAGATATTGCACTGGAAGTGGTCTATATTCTTAGACAAACATGGCATTTTAAATCGTAGAGCCGTTCAGTATCTGGAAACAAAGATTCTGTCTACAACTCTCTCCAAATTTCTGAATTTGACTTGAGATCCCACACTGGCTACAAGTACGAAGCTGCACCGGCAAAGGGATCCCTAGGAATCCTGGGGGAGTTCACACCTCCATTCCCACAGCTGGAACCTTGCTGGAAATCGCTTTGGTCAAATCCAGCGCCCCAAGCTACAGGCAAAATACTTACCCCTATAGATAGCGTGCTTGTTTGCCTCGATTTGCCCAGGATAGTTCCAGTTCATGCCTGCTGTGCTGGCATAATTGTTAATGGTGCTTTTCACTCTCAGAAGAGTCCCTGTTTGTGGTAAGCCCTAAAGTGCCCTTATTACCAGCCTCCAGTATGAACTTCCTCAGTGTGAGCAATGTGGCGAGTACCTGACTGCACCCACCCCAGCATGGCACACCAAGACTGCCATAAGTTAGGTGCCCAGGAGCTGCAGGTTGGATAAGTGAATGAATGCATGAGTTTAGTTTCCCATATGGTAATTCACAAAGCAATACAATTCACTTCACAGTTTGCCTATTCACAGAGGCTGCGTATTTGGGGGTTCTTCTTGTCACCTCTGCCTACTCTCTAAACTTCTCAAAAAGTGAAACTGTGATGTCAGAGGCCAGGACATCGCCTGAGATGAGAATTGCTGAAACTCATACAAAGCAGCAGTGATTCAACGAGAATGTGCACCAAGCAAGAGTGACAATCCCAGGATGGGGGCCCTGGCCCGACTGAGCAGGAGCCCCTTCAGCTGGGTCGATACCTGTTATGGGCAGCTGAGGAAGAAACATTCTCTGAGATTCTAGAGATGGTGGTTTTGTAAAGGGTGTGTCGGGGGGGGGGAGGTGGGGAGTTGTGCAGATGTGAGGGAAAACCAGAGAAAGAATTACTGTAAAAAAAATCTTTGTTAAGTAGCAAAACCAGCAGCTGGACCAGATTAGCTGTTCCCTTCTCTTTCCTATTTTTGGACTTGGAAAGAAAACGTGCAAAATAATTCCTGTTTTGGAGAAAAGTAGAGAAGGGAGGTGGGGGACCTGGGGGGTGAACATGGGCCATGGGGTTGTGGACCAAGACAGAGAGGCAGAAGGAACTGAGGGGATGCACAGCTGGGGGGCTCCACTCCTCCAGCGGGGCATGGGGACACCAGTGCTGTGCTCTCTTCCCTGCCCAGGGAATGTGGGAAACGGGTCTCTGCTCAGCAGCTGAGCAAAACCTGCTGGACAAGTGCCAAACTTGCGGTTCTCACAGGGCAGTAGCTGAGGCCAGGTGCAGACCTGATGGCCAGCGAGACAACCTCAGGGCTACGGCTAAGCTGCGGGGCCGGGAGGCAGACCCAACCTGCTGTCCCCACTCTCCTTTGCGCGCCATTAAGTGCACCTCCTGCTCAGATCTTGACTCTTATCAAAATCTCTGTTTCCTGAGAACCTTCCTGTAAAGGACTGATAAGAAGAACGTGGGCTCTCCCCTCAGGGATGCACCTCTAATGGTGACATTTCAGACATCTCTGATGGGACAAATGGGGAAAGCATTTCAGGGGTGACAAAGCATTGAAACTCTCCTAGACTTCTGGTGGGAGTGTAAATTGGTACACCTTGGAAGCTGTTGGCAGTCTCTACTAAAACCCATACGCTACAACCCAGCAATTCCACTCCTGCCGAAGAGGAGTATATGTACGCTCACCAAAAGACATGTACCAAAATATGCAAAGCAGCATTCTTTTTTTTTTTTTTTGAGGAAGATTGGCCCTGAGCCAATCTGTTGCCAATCTTCCTCTTTTTTTTTTTCTTTTTTCTTCCCAAAGCCCCAGTACGTAGTTCTATATCCTAGTTGTAGGTCCTTCTAGTTCTTCTATGTGGGACACCACCTCAGCATGGCTTGATGAGCAGTGAGTATGTCTGCGCCCAGGATCCAAACCGCCAAACCCCAGGCTGCCAAAGTGGAATGCATGAACTTACCCACTACGCCACCAGGCCAGCCCCCAGAGCAGCATTCTTGATGATAGTCTCAAATCGGACACTACCCAAGTGCCCATCAAACAGGTAGATTTGTTATATAAATAATACTGTATTCATATAATGAGAATGAATCATCTACAACCACCAGCAACAGTATGACTGAATCTCACAAATGCAATGACGAGCCAAAGAAGCCAGGCACCAAAAATAATCTGAATTTCTGATCCCATTTTTATAAAGCACAAAACAGGTGAAACTAGTGGATGCTAGGATGGGATAATGGCTACCCCTGCGAAGAGGAGTTGACTGGCAGAGTTCTCTGGGGAGCTGGTAGTGATCTCAGGGCTCGTTACATAGGCGTGGGGAGTATGTAAAATTTCAAAGAGCAGTTCATTTATATGTGCGCTTTTCTGAATATTTGTTATATTTCAATAAAAAAAGTTTTAAGGACTCCAAACCCCTCTGCAGTTGTACCATGGGAATAGCTGGGTGTAAGGTGGGCTCCAGGTAGAAGGTTGTTCCTCATGTTGAGCCAAAGCTGACTCGCTGCCGCTGCAGCCTCTGGCCCTGTTTCTGCCTGTGGCCAGCCACAGACGTGTGTGGTCCCTCATACCTTCATGTCTCCCTGAGTATTTGTTTCTGGGATAACCATATCCTCTTCCTCAATCCCCCTCGATGGAACAAAGTTTCTATTCTAGAATTGCCAGACGTAGAGACGACTCCTCTCTCTGGGAGAAGCCCTAAACTGATCTTGTCAGCTGGTCAGAGTTTTTGGTTTGTTTTTTTATTTTCGCTCATTTCTCACTGGAGACAGTGCTCCAGCTTCCAGCCCTCCAACGAAGGTGGGAATACTTTGATCAACCAAGAAATCTTGGACCCCCAGCTGTCTCAGCTCCTTAGAGCAAAGTGGGGCCCAGAGGGGCCGCTCCACCACCCACAGCCAAGCTCCAAGAAGACAATTCACCAGGGCGGGGAGGAAGTGGGAGGTTCTGATCCCTTTCAGTCATTCCCCTGGGGCTCGCACTGTCTTACCTCAATGATTTAAGGGGCCGGTGCTTCTCCAGTTTCTCATTCATTGAAGTATAGGTAATTCTGCACCAGGAGTGAATTTCATAGGAATATTATGAACATGGCTTGGAGGAGACACATAGAGCTATGGTGGACCTGAGGACTGAGACAGCTGCCACACTTGGTTCAGCCCATTTGCTTCCCAGAAAAAGAAAAAATGATGAATTCTCTAGTGAACATCAGCTAGGTCCTCAGGCTCAAGAAGGGAATCCAACCAATTGTTTCTTGTATGGTTTCCATGTTCACCATCTTGGTTGTCCTCTTCTGATAATCCAAATTGGAATGCCTTGATGTCTGACATTATAAAAACAACTGATTTCTCATGGCCCCACTCTGTTTTAGGCTCAGCCACAAAGTGACTCAAAACTTCAGCTGACTTCTTTTTTTTTCTTTTTAAAGACAAAACAACTTATTTATACCAAACTCTACCTAGCAAGAAGAATGAAAATACAGCTCTGGCATGTCAACAGACGGACACTTTGCTAGCCAGATAAGACAGGTAGAAATTGCACTTTGCTGACTCTTGACTGTTGTAGATTTTATTGCACAAACATCACCACTGTCCTCTAGATGGGATCAGTTAGGTAATTTGTAGTGCCCAACGCAAAGTGAAAATGCAGACCCTCTTGTTCAAAAATTATTATGATTTCAAGACGGCGACAGCAAAGTGTTCAACCAAGCCTGGGTCCTGTGTGACTGCAAAGGTCCTGTACTGCCTGTGAAGTGTTCCTTGGGTGCAGAAAGACTATGTGTCTGCTCCTTTAAGGTTGAGAACCCGTCAAGAACATTGATTGTTTACACAGTAATGGAAATCCTGGTCAAGGTCAACTTAGAAGAAAGAAAGAAAAAAACAAAAAAGTAAGAGGATTGTAAGTCGAGAGATAACATTATCATTATTTGCAGATATTATGAAATTCCAGAGAAAACCAATATAAGCAACAGGAAAATAAAACTATTAGAGCTGATAAGATAGTTCAGCAAGTTGACCCAATACAAGAGCAAAACAAGGAGAATATAAACAAGTTAAAGGAGTAGAGATGGAGCATGGACTCCTAAGGAGCTTCTCAGAGCTGCTGCCATCTTGTCAGTGGGAGTTGGAGTGGCGGGAGGGGTCTAGCTCCTTTGCATCCCCAGCCCAGAGAGGGCTTCAGTGCAATCCTGGAAGCGTGCTTTGTGTCCCCTGGAGTTTGGGGTACCTCTACACTGGGTCGGAACAGGTCTGATGGATCCCCAGAGAAGAGGCTGCGTGTCTACGGCTGCAGGCCAAGCAGGAACAGAGGCTGATTGGGCAGGGACCGGCTCTCCCCCAGAATGGTGGGAAAAAGAGGTGCAAACGGGGATAGGAATGTTTTGCTTGGAGTCATTTAAAAAGAGATTCAACCCGAGACGACCACCAGGAAGCAGAGAGGTATTTCACATAGAAAGTTCTGTGTGGAGCAGATCCTGATGTGGGGCAGGAGGAGATTTGACTCTAATTCAAGTTTGGAGTTGTAAATGTTCTGTTCACAAGTAAGACTGTAGGGCCAGAAATCCAGGACTTAATCCCTGGCTCGGCCACTTGTCTGCTCTGTGAATTTGTATAAATCCCTTAACCTCCACAAGTAAGGGTTTCCTCCTCTGTGGGTTTAATATTATTCTCACAATGATATCAACCTAGTAGGATTATGGTGACAAATAATGCAACAATGACCTCCAATAATCACTGTGTGGATTGTAATCATAAGGCATCTTTAGTTTTAGTTCCCCTGACTTCTTTAAATTTATTCTGTGGGACTACTTCTTCTCTGCTCCTGGATTAAATTTAGGACAAGTCTCATGAGTTTTGTGGTCCCTTTCAGGTAATAAATGTAGTCTCAGCTCAATAATTCATATTTTCAGTCTAGTGAAAAATTAAACTTTGCACTTCATCCACAGCTTTGGCTTCTGCACTTGCACAGCTCAGGCCGGGGGAGGGCGGCTGCTGCAGCAGGCCCAGGTGCTGAGTTTGAGTTCTCAAGCTCTGACCTCACCTCCCCTTCTTGTTAATCATGGTTTCCGACCCGTTAGGATCAAAGTGTGGGAGAGGGTGGAGAAAGGTGGTAGGAAAGTTCTTACTTTTCTGACACTGTGGGGACCCAGAAGTGGGGCTCTCTGGTCTCAGCAGTTCCCATGGGGACAACTTCATGGGATCTTCAGAGACGGCCCCTCTCCCCTGCCCCCAAACTGGAAAAAGCATCCAAGTTTCTCCAGTAAGCATAACATGTGCCATAAGTTTTTGTATACAACCTTTATTACATTAAGGCAGCTCTCCTTCTACTATAGATTCTAAGGAATTTTTTAAAAAATCATAGTAGATCAAGGCTTTTTCTGGTAGCTCAAGCTATCATGCGTTTTCTGTTGCTTAGTCTATTAACAAGGAAAATGACATTGATAAAATTTCTGATGTTAAACTATCCTCACAGATTTTGGATAAACCACTTAATTATAATGCATTTTTTCTATGATTCAGTATCCAATTTGGTAAGCTGAAATTTTGTTTTGATTTTCACATTTATGTTCATAAGTGAAATGGGTCTATAATTTCCTTCTCTTATATTGTTTTTATCTGATTTTGTAATCAATACTACATTGATCTCATAAAATGAATGGGGCAGATTTTTCTTTGTTTCTATTTTCTGGTACAATCTACTTAACATTAGAATTAACTGTTTCTTGCAAGTTTGGTAGAACTCACCTGTAAAACCATCTGGGCCTGGATTTCTGGGGAAGAAGAGATATTTAACTCCTATTTTAATATCTTTAATAGTTAACTAGTCAACTCAAATTCTCTATTTTTTTTCTGGTGCTGATTTTGGCATTTTGTGTTTTTTTAGGTACTTATATATTTTATTAAATTTTAAAATATATGAGCATATAGATTTTCATAATACCTTTTTAAATAATGGTTTTATTGAGATATAATTCACATGCCATAATATTCACCCTGTTTAAAGTGTATGATTCAGTGGTTATTCACTGAGTTGTGCCAGCATCACTACTATCTAATTTGAGAACATTTTCGTTATCCCAGAAATATATCCCATCCCCATCAGCAGTTATTCCCCATTCTCTCCTGCCCACCCCGGCCCTGGTAACCATTCATCTACTTTCTGTCTCTATAGATTTCCCTGTTCTAGACATTTCATATAAATGGAATCATACAATATGTGGCCTTTTGTGTCTGGCTTCTTTTACTTAACATAATGTTTTCAAGGTTCATCCATGTTCTAGCATTTACCACTACTTCATTTCCTTATATGGTTGCATGATATTCCATCATACAGATATACCACATTTTCTCTATCCATTTGATGAGTACTTGGTTTGTTTCCATTTTTGGCTATCATGACTAATACTGCTCTGAACATAATTGTTGGTGAACAATTGCTGTCCTGAGTGCCCTGAGTGCATCCTGCTGCCTAAGGCATGTGGCCTGGTCCCCGAGATCCACCTCCAACTCCCTATGATCACAGAACTAAAGAGTTAATGTGTGGCAGGTCAGGGAGCTCCCAGGTCTCAGCCACAGGGCTATGGCCAGGGCGTGTTCTGACGGGAGGGGTCCAAGCACTCCTGGTTGGTAAATATTTTAAATATCAGCCTTGGGTCTTTCCATGTAAGATTTCATTTGAACCAAGTGTTCCACAGTGTCAAAATTTAGAAAACCACCGATAATCCAATTCCTTCATGTTATATTTGAGGAAACTGAAATCCAGAAGAGTTAAATCATTTATTTAAAAATCACACACATAATTTGTTCAAAATCACACATCTAACGAGTGACAAACTCAAGATTTGAAACAATTTCTTTTTCCTCAGTCTAACATTCTGTCCACTCCACTAAGAGAAAACAAATAAAAATGAAAGACCGTCAACAAAACCCAACAGTTACTTCTTTCTGATTTATGCCAAAATTTGGGTGCCTTAGATTTTGAGGGGATTTCTTTCCCAGAAAGATAAAACATAAAAAAGGACTAGAAATATGACTATAATCACAGAAGTAGGTAAGCAAATTTTTAAAAATAAACATCTCAGTTCCTCTATCACATAACATTGGCCATCTTCATCCTAAAGAAAGCCTGACAACTGCATTCGGTGCTGGCCTGCTGCATCCGGTGAGAGCCGGGAAAGTTCATCTGAAGCAAACGATTTCCGCAGCGTTAGGCGTTGGGCGGTGGTCTCCCTCCCCATCCGAGCCCCGCGCTAGCGCATCTGCCGAGTGGGGGCCGCGGGCTTGAATATAAGATCCTCTTTGGGCTGCCGCATCTGCAGCAGATTTTGTTTTCATTGTGCTTTTTCCTGCGGCTGGCCTGGCTCCAGCCGTACCCAAGGAAGTGTTTAGGAGCAGAATGTAGGCAGGAATGCTCTGGGAAAACTGGAGGTGAAAGCCGAGACGTCCTGACGGGACGCTGCCCATTAGAGCGTTTCCTCCCCTCGCTCTGCTACTCTCCTTCTCACCCTTGCCGCAGACTCTCTCTTTCCCGGGTCTCTACCTTGTCCCACCTGCTGTCTTGTCCAGAAAAAGGTGCATTCATTCAACTCTAGTGCCAAACTCCTCCCTCCCCCAGCAGGTGGGGCCTCGGGCTGTAAGCAAGCAGCTGGTGCCGCAGCCCCACACTGCCGGCCGGAGGGCTCGCTTCCTCCAGAGTCACACCTCAGTGCCCAGCTCCAGGGAACGGAGGCGTTTGGGCAGGCACGTGTCACAGCCTGACGTTGTGTTTGGGGCAGACGGCATAAATCTACAACTATTTCTTTCTGAACCCAGAGAGGCAGGCTTGAAGGAACTAAGAATCTGATTAAATGAAATATAGATCTTCCATTCCACAGAATATTATACAACCAATAAGGATTGCATATTTGAAGAATTTTAATGATGTAGGAAAATGCTTACAAAATAATGTCAGATGAAAAAAGCCAGATACAGAATTGTATAGAGACTATGAGCTCCAATGTGTAAAAAGATGTTGTATAATGAGTATTATATATGTGTTTTTTATATATATATATCATTACATAGGTAATATATATGACATATAATATGTCATATAATATATATGACATAACATATATAACTATATAACTATATATAGATATAGATTTCTCTGTGTATATGTGCTTGGGAAAAAAAAAACTAGAAGGAAAAATACCAAAATGTTAACACTGAGTGTCTTACTGAGTTAGAAGATTATGGCTAATTTTTTTGTCTTATGCCTTTAGGTATGTTCCAACTATTCTATAATGAACATTCATTTCTTTAGTCATAAAGTTATTTTAAAACAATGAAATTAGAATCAACAGAATATTAGAGCTAAAGTCATGTAGAAATCATGAATCTAATCACCTCACATTCTAAAAAGTGAGAACAGAGGAACCAAGCTGAAGGACTTGGCCGACGCTCGCTGTGTGACTTAAGCTGGGTCCTGGAACTTCCGGCTCTTGAGTCAGTGTTTATCCACCAAGTTGCTGCTTGAATGCCGTTATCTTAATGATTTTTTAAACCTTGGGTCTGAGTAGAACCTTTTGCAAAGGGCTTTCACATAGTTATCTCCTCTGATTATCAGAGCACATGTACAATGTTAAGTGTTCTGGGTTGAATTGTGTCCCCCATCCTCAAAATTCATATGTTGAAGTTCTAACTCCCAGAACCTCAGAATGTGACCTGATTTGGTGACAGGGTCTTTACAGAGGTAGTCAGGTTAAAGTGAAGTCATTAGGGTGGGCCCTAATCCAATATGACTGGTGTCTTTATAAAAAGGCGCAATGTGGACACAGAGATGCAGATAGAGGGAAGACCACGTGAAGAGACGTGAGGAGAAGATGGCCATTTGCAAGCCAAGGAGAGATGCCTGTAACAGATCCTCCCCTCACAGACCTCAGAAGGCACCAACCCTGCCAATACATTGATTTTAGACTTCTAGCCTCCAGAACCATGAGACAATAAATTTCCGTGACTTAAGCCATCTTGCGGCACTTTGATATAGCAGCCCTAACAAACTAGTGCATTAAGCAAAGTCGACTTCAGTCTCCTAGTTTTTGCTGTGAAGGACTTTGAGACTCACAGATGTTACATGACTCAAAGCCGCAAAGTGAGTGTGGGACAGAGCTAGGACCAGACCATATTTCTATCTCCTCATTTGGGGCTTTTTCTACCTTGCCGAGATGCCTTTTCCTGGCTTTTTAACTTTTTAGTTAAAATTTTTGTTTTGAGATAATTATAGATTCACATACAGTTCTAAGAAATAATACAGACAGATCCCATCTACCCTTTATCTAGTTTCCCCCAAGGGTAATGTCTTACAAAACTGTAGTACAATATCTCAACCAGGATACCAACCTTGAGAGTCAAGATGCAGAGCTTTTCCACCACCACAGGGATGCCTCATATGTCCCTTTTATAGCCACGATCACTTCTTTCCCACACCCACCTCTTCCTGAACCCCTGACAACCACTAATCTGTTCTCCGTCTCTATAATTTGGTTATTTCAAGTATGTTATATAAACAGAATCATACGGTATGTAACTTTTTGGGATTGGCTTTCTTCACTCAGCATAATTCTTTGGAGATTCATCCAAGCCATTGTGTTTACAATAGTTCATTCCTTTTTATTGCCAAGTAATATTTCATGATGTGAATGTACCGATTTGTTTAACCATTCACCCGTTGAAGGACTTCTGTGTTGTTTCCATTTTCTGGCTATTAGGAATAAAGCTGTTATGAATATTCATTAACACATGTTTTCATTTCTCTGGGATAAATGCCCAACAGTACAATAGTCAGATTGTATGAGAGTTGCAGGTTTAGGTTTTTTAGGAAACTGCTAAACTCTTTTCCAGGGTGAGTATACCATTCTACATTCTCACCGTCAGTGTATGAGTGATCCAGTTTCTCCATATCCTCGCCAGCATTTGGGTTTTGTCACTGTTTTTTATTTTTGCCATTCTGATAGGCGTGTGTTGATATCTCATTGTGGTCTTTATCTGCATTTCCCAAATGGTTAATGAAGTTGCACATCTTTTCACGTGCTTATTGGCCATCTGTATATCCTCTGTGAAATGTCTTGTGATGTCTTTTGCCCATTTTCTAATTGGATTATTTGGTTTTTACTGTTGAGTTTTGAGAGTTCTTTAAACATTCTAGATACTATTCCTTTATCAGATATATGGTTTGCAAATATTTTCTCCCAATCTGTAGTTTGTCTTTTCATCCTCTTAACAGGGTCCTTCACAGAGCAAAAGTTTTCAATTTTGATGAAGTCCACTTTATCAATTTTTCCTTTTGTAGATTGTGCTTTTGGCGTCAAGTCTAAGAATTTCTCACCTAGCCTTAGATGCCAAGATGCTCTCCTATGTTCTTTTCTAAAAATTTCATAGTTTTACGTTTTATATTTAAGTCCAAGTTCATGATCCATTTTGAGTTAATATTTGTACAAGTTATGAAGTTTAGGTTGAGTGTCCCCCACCCCGTGGATGTCCAAATGCTCTAACATCTTTTGTTGAAAGACTCATTGCTTTTGCACTTTAGTTGACGTATTCATTTGTGTCTCTCTCGGGGTTCTCCGTTCTGTCTCATTGATCTATGTGTCTATCTCTCCACCAATAGCATGTTTTGACTATATAAATCTTAAAATTGGGTAGGCTGATTCTTTCCACTTTGTTTTTCTTTTTCACAATTGTTATAGAAATTCTATATTCCTTAACATTTCATATAAATTTTATGTT
The DNA here is from genome assembly GCF_020826845.1 of Diceros bicornis minor. Taxonomy (NCBI): domain Eukaryota; kingdom Metazoa; phylum Chordata; class Mammalia; order Perissodactyla; family Rhinocerotidae; genus Diceros; species Diceros bicornis. The sequence continues at coordinate 53,125,930 of NC_080744.1, read as the reverse complement.
AATATCATCTATATCTACAAAAAAAGTTTTGCTGAGATTTTGACAGGAATTGCAATAAGCCTGAATATCACTATAGGGAGAATTGATATCTTTATTATATTTAGTCTTCCAATCCATATATATGGTGTTGTCTCTCCCTTTATTTTGATCTTCTTTGATATCTTTCTTTTTTCAGTTTTCCAATGAGTTTTTTATTATTAGTTAAGTCATGATTCAGGATCCCAGGGTGTACGTCACAATGTACTCAGGTCTCACTTCACCATCCTGGGAGAAAGACAGAGGACAGGACAGAGGGAAGTGGGGACAGTTCTGACCTTCCCAGGAAATGCACCTTCTGCCCTGTGGTCACTCTGGGCTGACACTCAGGATGTGTGAGAGAGGGACTTGTATACGTGCCAGTACCATTTGCCTGTTGGAAACACCACCCCTTTCAGTCACTGCCTTCCCACAGTGGTGGGAGTGCAGGTAGAATTGCCAGCAGTTCCTGGGCTGGTTCTGGTTGTGTGACAGTGAGAAATCTGGCTCTTGTTTTTCTCAATTTATTGACTTTTGTGCTCAATGTAGCCAATCTCCCAACCACACCAGCTGCCTCCTCTGCCTGCCGCCTCTATGCAACGCCCCACCCCCAACAGTGCTGCCTCTTTAGCCACTGGGCTTGGCACTACCTTCATGCCACGCACACACACACCCCCCCCCCCACATACACACACACCCTCCTCTTGCCTCTCAGATGCTGGTCTTGACAATGGCTCTATGAAGGGAAGGACAGAAGGCAGAGAAAGGAAGAGAGAAAAGGATGGAAAGCTCCTACTGTGCTTTTAGACATCGGACAGAGATCTATTAACAAAAAAAAAGCAAACAACAAAATTACGAAATCAGCTTACTGACTTCCTTAGTGGGTTTCTCTGTAAACTTGGAGGAATAATTCCTCCAGAAGATGTAGCTTCCCTCCCGATTCATACCCTTCTGTTCCAAAATGAAAGTGCTATCTCTGTGACAGCTAAGTAAGGATAGATGGTTGGATTTTTGTTGTGATTTTTGAAGGAGGAGCTCTTTCCAGGTGGCAATGGCTGCAGGCTGTGGCGGGGTGTCCGGTCAGACACAGGAGCAAAGGCACTGGGGCTGCAAAGCTTAGCCCTGGAAGGGGCCCTGCAAACATCCAGCCCTGCGGTTCCCAACTTCCTGCCCTTGGCAACACACGAAAAGGATGGATGACATTTACAAGCTTGACACATGGAATGTGCCCAGATGTTTTACAGGTTGCTACATAGACAAGATAGCCTGTGAGTTATATGCAAATAGCGTGCAATTCCGCCTTTTTTCTTCCAAAGATGGACGCTTGCCAGAGTATCATGTAATGAAGCTGAGACCAGTGACCTGGACCAATCCTTCATTGCGTACTGACTCCTAGAGAGCTTAAATGATTTGCCTAAGAGCTCACAGACAGAACTCAAGATTTTTTTCTTTTTCATCTCTCTTTTCAACACAGGTCCAGAAAGCTCCAAATTGGGAATTCTGGAGATCCCAGTTGGATCTTAAGTTATCAGCATAATTGGGCTTCCATATTTCTATACTTGAATGTGAGTTCTTTAGCCAGACTTCCTGGGTTTGAATTCTGACTCTTATTAGTCTCACTTAAATTCTGGTCTCACTATTGAGTTGTGGAACTTAGGTAAGTTATTTAACCTCTCTCTGCCTTAGTTTCCTCTTTTATAAGATTTCACATAATAGGGGCCTCGTAAATGTTAGCTCTCACTATTCTACTAGGTATTCATGTTTTCCCTCCCTAATCAGATTGTAGGTTCTCAGGGCAGGCACCACAGATTACTGAGGAAATGCTCTCGTAGCCTGCAGTGGGTGTGCATACTCATCATCACTTGTGGAATGACAAAGTGTGCCATGGAAGCCAACCTGAACTGAGAGGCAGGACTGCCTCCAAAGAACTGGGCTACAAACTCAAGCTTCTCCCTTGAGAACCATGGCTCTCAAAGCCACATCTGGCATCCGCTGGGGTCTGTGAGCATTCCCAGGCACCACAAACTCATGTCAAAAAGTAGCTAAATATGCCATGTCTGGGTGAGGCTCCCATTCCATCCAGGAGAGAAAGGAAGATGAGTTCTCCTGGAATGGCTTGTAGTGGGGATTCACCTGCCACAGTTTAGTATCTCACAGTGTCTGCAGAGGCAGCTCCCACCTGCAGCTCAGTCCCACCACCCCTGACCTGTGGGCTGGGGCATGGGGAGGTTGGAAAGGGGAGAGGCCTACAGTATTTCCCAGACAGATCACTCTGGCACTTGGTACTCTCACTCTGGGGTCCCGGCTTGCTCCCACTGTGGGGTAGCCAAGAAGGGGAGGGAGTTAGGAAGTGAGTTTCTCTTATTCTCCCTACACAGCCTCCCCTACCATCTGTTCCCGATCTTTCCCTCCCTCCCTCTGGAGGTGAATATAACAAGAGTACACGAAGCAAGTAGAGACAGGCACACAATGTGTCTCTGGGGGATGCTTTTGCTTTGGTGGCTTCCAAGCAAGTGGCCCATGATGAACTTATGGTCACAGGGCCTGCAGCTGCAAACTCAGAATCTTAGAAAATGGCTTACTCACACAGTGGTCCATGGACTAGGCTGAGTCCGAGCTGCTTATTGCCCATACATGAGAAAGTCAGTGCAGAAATTGAGAATGTATATCTAGAAACTTTAATAGCAATTTGACAAAGTAATCTTATTCTTGTTGAATCTAATAATAAAAAATTAGGACTTATAGTTGACACATTGTGAAAATCGCCGGAAAGAGGCACAGGAGAAATTTCTAGGGTGATGGAAATGTTGTATATCTTGATGTAGTTTGGGGTCACACAGGTGTATGCATTTCTTAAGATTCTTTGAATGGTATATTTAAGATCTGTGCATTTGGCTGTATGTAAATTTTTCCTCAAAAAAGAACCATAAACAAATATTGAAACCTAGTTAATGATATGCATACTGAACTGTCTAGGGGTAAAGTGTACTAACATCTGCAATTTACTTTGAATATATCAAAAAAGAATTTGGATTAATGAATGGATAGAGGGATGAATAGATAAGTGATAAAACGAATATAACAAAATGTCAACGGTAGAATCCAGGCAGTGGGTATATGGGGGTTTACTGTGCAATTCAGCTTTTCTGTATGTTTAAAAATCTTCATAGTGACCTTGGGAAAAATTAAGGCTTGCATTTTGTATGTCTTTATTGTTTTTTCTTTTATAATCAATTTTTATTGTATCTTACAAAAGTATCAAAATGGAAGAAGTCAAAAAAAATCTTGAAAAAATGAAAACGGAGGGCCGGCCCGGTGGCTTAGCGGTTACGTGCGCGCGCTCCGCTGCTGGCGGCCCGGGTTCGGATCCCGGGCGTGCACCGATGCACCGCTTCTCCGGCCATGCTGGGGCCGCGTCCCACATGCAGCGGCTGGAGGGATGTGCAGCTGTGACATACAGCTATCTGCTGGGGCTTTGGGGGAAAAAGTAAATAAATAAAATCTTTAAAAAAAAAAAAAAAAATGAAAACGGAAAAACAACATTTCAAAACTTGTGGGATGCCACAAAAGCAGTTCTAAGAGGGAAGTTTATAGTGACAAACTTCTAGATTAAGAAAAAATAGAAAGATCTCAACTAAACTACCTAACTTTACACCTCAAGGACCTAGAAGAAGAACAAACTAAGCCTAAAGTTAGTAGAAGGAAGGACATAACAAAGATCAGAGCAGAAATAAATGAAATAGAGACTAGAAAAACAATAGAAAACATCAACAAAACTAAGAATTAGTTTTTTGAAAAGATAAATAAAATTGAGCCAGCCCTGGTGGTCCAGTGGTTAAGATCTGGCACTCTCACTGCTGCAGCCTGGGATTGTTTCCCAGTCGGGGAACCACACCACCCATCTCTCAGTTGTCATACTGTGGTAACTGCATGTTGCTGTGATGCTGAAAGCTATGCCACTGGTATTTCAAATACCCGCACGGTCACCCATGGTGGACAGGTTTCAGCAGAGCTTCCAGACTAGACAGACCAGGAAGAAGGACCTTGTCACCCACTTCTTAAAAAATTGGCCATGAAAACCCAATGAACAGCAGTGGAGCATTGTCTGATATAGCACCAAAAGTTGAGAGGATGGCACAAAAAGATCAGGCAGGGTTCTCCTCTACTGTACACAGGGTCACTAGGAGTCAGAATCGATGGCACTAACAACAAAATTAAAATGGACAAACCTTTAGCAAGAAAACAGAAGAAAAAGAAAAAAAGAAGACTCAAGTGAATAAAATCAGAAATGAAAGAGGAGACATTACAATCAACACCACAGAAATACAAAGGATCATAAGAGACTACTATGAACAATTATATGCCAAAAAATTAGATAACCCAGAAGAAATGAATACATTCCTAGAAGCATACAATCTACTAAGACTGAATCATGAAGAAATAGAAAATCTGAACAGACCAATAATGAGCAAAGATATTGAAACAGTAATACAAAACCTCCCAACGAAGAAAGCCCAGGACCAGAAGGTTTCACTGGTGAATTCTGCTAAACATTTAAAGAATAATTAATGCCAATTCTTCTTAAACTCTTCCAAAAATTTTGAAGCAGAAAGGTCATTTTAGGAGGCCAGCATTACCCTGATACCAAAGACAGATAAGGCCACTACAAGAGAAAAAAACTACATGCTAATATCTCTCATGAATATAGATGCAAAAATTCTCAACTACTATTCTCAAAATACTAGTAAACTGAATTCAACAGCACATTGAAGGGATCATACACCATGATCAAGTGGGATTATCCCTGGAATACAAGATGGTTTAACATATGCAATCAATCAAAGTGATATACCACCTTAATAGAATGAAAGATAAAATTATATGATCATCTCAATAGATACAGAAGAAGCACTTAACAAAATTCAACCATCCTCTCATGATAAAAACTGTCAACTAATTGGGTATAGAAGAAATGTACCTTATCATTAGTAAAACATCTCCCAACAAAGGGAAGTCCAGGACCAGATAGTTTCACTGGTGAATTCCACCAAACATTCAAAGAAGAATTAATGCCAATCCTTCTCACACTCTTCCAAAATTGAAGAGGAAGGAATACTTCCAAACTCATTTTATGAGGCCAGCATTATCCCAATACCAAAGCCAGACAGGAACACTACAAGAAAAGGAAATTATAGGCCAATATCCCTGATAAACATAGATGCAAAAATCCTCAGCAAGGATAGTTGAACATATGCAGATCAATAAATATGATACACCACATTAACAGAATAAAGGATTAAAATCATATGATCATCTCAATAGATGCAGACAAAATTCAACATCCTTTCAGGATAAAAACTCTCAACAAATTGAGTATAGAAGGAATGTACCTCAACATAATAGAGGCCATATATGACAAGTCCACAGCTAACGTCATACTCAATGGTGAAAAATGAATGCTTTTCCTCTGAGATCAGGAACAAGACAAGGATGCCCACTCTTGCCACTTCTATTCAACATAGTACTGGAGCAATTAGGCAAGACAAAGAAATAAAAGTCTCCAAATCAGAAAGGAAAAAGTAAAATTTTCTTTGCAGATGACATAATTTTACATATAGAAACCAAAAATTGTTAGCACCAATCAATGAATTTAGTAAGTAGCAGGATACAAAATCAACACACAAAAATCAGTTGCGTTCTATACATTAATAATGAACTGTCTGAAAGGGAAATTAAGAAAGCAATCCTATTTACAATAGCATCAAAAACAATAAAATATTTAGGAATAAATTTAACCAAAGAGGTGAAAGACCTATACACTGAAAACTACAAGACTTTGACAAAACAAACTGAAGAAGACACAAATAAATGGAAGGATATCCCATGTTCACAGATTGAAAGAATTAACATTGCTTAAAAAGTTAAAAAAAACAAAAAACAAAAAACAGTCTCTGGGGGCCAGCCCGGTGGCGCAAGCGGTTAAGTGCGCGCGCTCCGCTGCGGCGGCCCGGGGTTCGCTGGTTCGGATCCCGGGCGCGCACCGACGCACTGCTTGGTAAGCCATGCTGTGGCGGCGTCCCATATAAAGTGGAGGAAGATAGGCACAGATGTTAGCCCAGGGCCGTCTTCCTCAGCAAAAAAAAAGGAGGATTGGCGGATGTTAGCTCAGGGCTGATCTCCTCACAAAAAAAAAAAAAAAAAAAAAAAAAAAAAAACAGTCTCTGACATACACCACTCCTCAAGCAATTCTGTGGTGGCGACCCACATACAAAATGGAGGAGGATTGGCACCGATGTTAGCTCAGGGCCAATCTTTCTCACCAAAAAAAAAAAGGTAACTAAGTTAACTATGTGAGGTGATGGAGGTGTTAACTAACTTGTGGTAATCATTTCACAATGTATACCTATAGCAAATCATCACATTGTGCACTTTAGATACATACAATTTTATTTGTCAGTTATACCTCAAGAAAAAAAAATAGCCAACCAATTACCAACCAATTTGAATGGTTACAGTCCCAAACAGAGGAGCTGATTGCTTTCACCAAATAAAGGTAATAGTGATTAGTGTCAGCTGAGCACTCACCATGTGCCCATGACCTTTGCTAAGCCCTTGACATGAATTATCTCATTCCCCTCCACAGGGCTGTGATCTGGGCACTGTTATGACTCCCATTTTATACATGAGCTCACTGAGGCTCCAAGAGGTGAAGTGACTTGCCCAACGTCACAGAGGTGGTAAACAGTGGTGCCTAGATGCAGAGGGAGGCAGTCTGGCTCCACAGCCCCTGCTGTTAAACATGATACTACATCGGGAGTCACTAGAAATCTATAAGGTGTCATTTTGAGCACCTTTTCTAACACATGACCAGCACTCAGATCACCCAGGGAGAGGGAGAAAAAGGCAGGGAAGGTCTACATTTTTACCATCGGTTCTGAGAAAACTTTGAAATGTTGTGTCATTCTTTTGTCAGTTTCGCATGTTTTCCTAATTTCCTCCTAAATGTTCATTCTTGTATGCAGCAATGGTCTCTTGATTAACTCTAGCTGTAGGGATATGTAGGAGATTAGATGTGAAAACTCTGCTGGCACTCATACCTCTCAGCTTTCTTCTACCTTAACTAGTTTGGGATTATTGTTGTTCAAAAATTAATTAAATAAAGGCTACTTTTTGTGATTGGAAGCTCTTAAGTAATTTTAGAAAAGAAATTTCACCAAAAAAAAAAGCACTATGGGCTTCATATTACAAAACTACATGCAAGGGCATCATTGGCTATAGTAATAGAGACTCAGAGAGGAAGCAGGCATCCAAGGAAGAGAAATACATTAAATCTCTTTCTCACAGATACACAAAACAATTTTCTTTTCAAATGCCAAGAGAAGTAATATAATGATCTAGATAATATGGGTACCAAATTCCTGCTCTTGAAGAAAGGGGTGGATAGAACATTTTTGTCTGAGAAATGACCACAAGGGTCAAATTCCCTAGATAATCTCTCCTCTTCATTCCCCTTTGCCTGAGTGCTTTGCCTTTTGAAATGGAAAGCAGCAGATGAGAAAAGGTCCATTCGGCCACCCATTGTGATGAAAGACATCCTTGGAGGTCTCTGGCTACCCCATGCGAGGCTCACAGTGGCCAGAACCTTGGTTCAGCTTCCCAGCACATAAACTCTGCTTTCTCAGTGTGCTGGAGATGTCAGGCTCCAGTAGATGGACCCATTACTAACTATACACACAAGATACTTAGAGATAAACCCAAAGGCCAATCTATTGATTTCTGAGGGAGTATGGTCTAGTGAGTTACCTGTAACTTGTCCTTAGCTCAGGGTGCTCCTTCCTGATAGGTTAGTCCACTCAGGAGAACAAGTCGTGTATTAGAGGGCTGCTTGGTGAGGAGGGGAAAGAGTGGCAAAGAGCAGTGTTTCCAAACTCTTAGCTGTGAAACTCTCTGTTCCAATGACAGCTTACCCTGGAATGGCAGATATTTGACCCACACACCTCCACCTCCCCTCCCACACCAGTGTAGACTTCCTTAACTGATCTCAGGACTCCTTCCCACTGAGCCCAGACCTGGTCTCAGAATCCTTCTCAATACAGCTCTTTAAACAGCCAACAAAATTGGAGTTTTATGGGGCTAATAAATAACGGGGACTGCTGCATTGTACCCCCCCAGGAGCACTATCCACTTTAATTTCTGTGCTGTGCAACATGGCAGCCCTGCAAAAACCCCCTTCTTCCTCACTCAAGTTCAGAACCAACTAGGAAATAAGACACAGAAGACAAGCCAACAGTGATCACAATGCTATCTTCTGGGGCCGGCCCCATGGCATAATGGTTAAGTTCGGAGCACTCCTCTTCAGTGGCCAGGACTCAGGGGTTCGGATACCGGGTGTGCACCTACACCACTCGTCAGCCATGCTGTGGTGGTGACCCATATATAAAGTAGAGGAAGATGGGCACAGATGTTAGCTCAGGGCTAATCTTCCTCAGGGGAAAAAAAAATGCTGTCTTCTAACAAAGACAAGCTTATAGGAAGGAGAGGCTCTGGATTTGTGGGCACAAACCCTGCTTATACTTCATCTCTGGATTAGACGGTTACCCATCTAGTCGCAGGCAATGTTAGAAAACCACAGGACTTCCCCACAGAAGATTTGGGCCCACTGAGCTCACAGCCTGCCAATAGAGTGGACCAGAGTGCACCCTCACTGCAGACAGCAGACCTGATGACAGGAACTAAGACGGGGGTGAGCCACACACTTGAAGCTTCTTCTCCTGACTCACCCCTCAGATATACCTCTCCTCTGAACGATAAGGGACCCCCAAGAATCAGGAGTGTTTCTCCAGGGCAGTGGTCCTCACACTGTATAGTGTACATCAGAATCACCCAGAGGGTTTGTTAGAACACGGATTGCTCCCAATCTCTGAATAAGTAGGTCTGGGGTGGGGCCTGAACTTTGCATTTCTAGCAAGTTCCCAGATGCTGCTGCTGCTGGTCTCGGGACCACACTTTGAGAACCACTGCAGTAATGGAAGCCCCTCTGTTCGAAATTTTCCTCCAATCCACCATCAACAGATCAGGGTTAGCTCATAAAATGGTACAAAATTTCCAGACCTGGCTTATAAAGAATTAGTTTGCTCAACACCAGACGAAACCAACTTTTAAGAGTTTTCTTAACTGTAGGTCTTCCCAGGGCCTTTATAAAGCTCATGTCCACGGAATTCTTGAGGAGGAACATACAGCATTTCCCAAACTTATTTGATTCTTTTCAGGGGAGGGGGAGCAGAGCACCCAAGGGGCTTATGTTCCACTGACTACATTTTGGGAAACACTGGGTTGGACTAGAACTTCCTTTAGTTGCACTTCAGACCTGAGTGTGTCCTGATAAACATGACAGTTTCTCATGCTTCCTCGTTAGTTCTTTCATGATATCAGTGCAGATTTATTTAATTCTCACTGCATCCCAAACACTGAGATTGGCACTGGGATACAAAGATGAATGATGGGGCTTCAGGGGCTCACACTGTGAGGGGGTGGGGTGGGGGTGGGATGGTGTTAATGTGATGAGCACTATACCACCATAGCAGTTGCACAAGCTCTGGGAACAGAGAAGGGACAGCACACTCTTCTGGGCAAGGAGCGGGTGAAGAAGGGCTTGGGGACACTTCCTGGAAGAAGGACACCTGAGCAGACTCTTAGCGCGGTAGCAATGTGGCCCATGTATTCCAGGCTGAGGAAACAGCATGCCTAGAACTTAATGGGAAGAGAAAGGCCATGAGGCTTGAGCACCCGTGCTGTGTGGCGTGGTGAGTGAGGTAGCTGGAGAGGTGATCAAGGTCCGAACTGCTGTGTGACACCTCAATATGTTTATAAGGCACCTTGTAAGGTGGGTCACTCCTGTAGGGGGCTCCTTTCATTCCATTTATGTTGGGTTTAAATGGTTAAGCCACAGAATATAACTTCTCTATTACTGGTCAGCAGAGTCCAGAGGGCTGTGTACTGAAGACTCCCTCCTCCTCCTGCTTTCTCCCCATGTCCAGAGGCAAACAGTCAGGGATGATTTTCATGGTCCTTGTGCTCCCTACTGCATAGAACTGGCTGGGAATGAAGATTCCCCCATTTCGTGTGTCACTCGGGGGATGGTGCCCATGGGTGTGATGGACCAGAACACAGGGCATGTGTCCTGGTCCATCCTTCTGGTCCGTCCCACCATGACCCTCTTTGGGCTGTGCCATGTGGCAGCCAGATATCACACAGCAGCACCTGTGTGTGGGAGGAGAGCATTATGTCTCATGCCTAGACACTAGCCAGATGTTGACATGGGCCTGCTCTTTGTCTCCTCACTGGCTAGCTGAGGACGAGGGGAAAAAGACAATGAGAAGGCTTTTACAGAACCTGTGGGTTCCCTTTACAGCCTTGACCTCAAAGAGCATCCGGCGCATATGTTCTCACAGATTTCTTTTCTTCTTTATTTTCTCAATCAGTCTTGGAAATTCTATTTCACAGCACATTTTGCCCATTTTGATTTTCCGAACCAGCATTAGCGATTACATTTCACAGCACGTCAGAGATATAAACAGCTCTATTGAACTTCACGCAAACAGCTCTCTCAGGTCCAAATAATGCAGCTCTACTTGGAATTCTGTCAATCCCAGTGGGCAGGGAGGGGAGTCTTTTTGTCATGCCTCCACTGTTACTTGGATAAAAATGACACATCCCAAGGCTTGAGTCTGGCATCAATTTGAAAGTTAACCCACTTTTATTTGTGAAATATTTGATAGATTTTATCTTTCTAGAATGAATTGGCCAAATGGACTTCCTGAACATTTGAAATAAGCACCTTTTTCTCTTTCATATTGTCCAGTCAGCACTTTAGAAATAGAGAAAGGAGAGGAGGTACTAGGAGGGACAAGATGAAGGCCTTCACTTTAAATAAACGACACAGCTTTATTACTTCCCATGGTTGTCTCCGTAATAACTTTCAGAGACCAGAAGCTTTTAGAGATTCACATTCTGTGTGTCATACATCATCCCCAAGGCCATTTTGGCCTCCAGATGATTGCAGAAAGATGAGTGTATTGATCAATCTCTTCCCTATTTTCAAATCTGTGTAGTTGAAAATGAGAAAATGCATCCTTTTAGTTAGGAGTGGATTTATGGTGATATCTCTCTTCAGCCAAAGCTAGGGTAACACTACAAGCAGGGATCACGTGGAGCGAGAAGATTATATGACTCCTCATGGCTCTCAGAGGGTTTATGGTGGCCAGCTTCCCAGACTGGTGCATATCTCAGTCCACATCTGGTGGTAGGAAGTTTATGGAGAGTCTGGATTTCGTATTTATAAAGCTTCCATTACCTGTTTTAACTAGGTGTTAACTTGATAAAGAACTTCACTGATAGTTAGGATTGTCTTTTTCTCACTTTTATGAACTGCTAAAAATGTTTGCAAGAGTCAAAATGTGGAAGATGTTTTTTTCTTTTCTTCCTTCCTTCCTTCCTTTCCTTTCCTTTTTAAGTTATGGGGCCAGATTTCTGGGTTTGTGTTTTATATTTTTTTCAGTTGTAGCGAACTGTTTGACATATTTTAAAATCCTTTAGCAGAAAGAGCAGAGGTCGAGCAATGACAAAACAGGCCAACTCTTCCTTACCATACAGGTTCAATGCAATCCAGCTCTGTCCCAAACAAGTTACATGAATTTAAGCATACCATTTAAGCTTTTTGAGATTGGTTCCTTATTTGAAAAGTGAAAATAACAAAAATCTGCCCTACCTCCCTCACAAGAGTGTTGTGAGGGTCCAATGAGATGATCTATGTGAATACCTTTTGTAAAATGTTGGTTATATTATGGTCTCAAGCAACCCAGCCAAGCATTAGCTATAAATTACTCTCTTTAGGTTCATTCATGCTACAGGATAGTCACATACTAATTCTATCTGATCACATATGTTCCCCATTGGTGAATATCTTTAACAAATTGCTTGTCCCTCCATTATCTCATTCATATATTCAACTCTTGTCCCAAGGCCGTGAAATACCAGTTACTCAGTTTGACCGCTAGAGGGAGCAAAGCCTTTTTGTTTCCTTTTCCTCAAGTCAAGAGAGTTAAGCCTGTTGAGCCATAGACAGCACTCCTATATTATGGTACCTACTGAAGTAATAAGTAAATATGTAGAATTACAAGTAAGCGGGTGGTCCGTGGTCTATGTCTCTTTGGGAAATATCTCAAAAGAGAACAGAAAATGTATCTTTTCTTAACTAATTAAAACTAAATTAAAATAAATTTGTATATCTTTATATGTAGTTATTTATTCATTTGTTTCTTCTTTATATTTATTTCCTAATTCTGTCCACTGAGAAGACCTGGAAGCAATGACACTCCAATAGCAACAAGCACATCTAGCGCCCAGATCTTGGTTTCTAAATACCATTCTCCAAAAAAAGGAAGGCAAGACTCCCTGGAGAGAGGGTTGATTCCAGGGTTAGGGCAGGAACAATATAAAATGAGCTTAGAACATCTTATGGTACCATAAATGACAGAAGCACTTCAAAAAATTATGACTGCATGTCTAACAAACACAGGAGTCAATTGAAAGAACTCCCAATGGCCAAAGCTGGGACCATCTGAGTGACAAAATAAATGGTAATAAAATAAAATAAACAATCATGAATCCCACTGATATAAACAATTGAATAAACAAATAAGAAGGGAGAAGAAACAGCTCTTCTTATGGTATAATTCCAATTAATACACGTAGAAGGAATAACGGAAGTAGAAAAATCACCACTGGGCAACCACCACAGTAATAGTCATTACTGGCAAGAACCGTCAATGATTGCTAAAATTAGTGGGAGAAAGTTTAAGAAACAGGATATTTGCACAGTCTCAAGTATCTCCCCCATAAGACACTTATTAATTATAAAGGGAAAAACTGTAGCTTTATGGTGTTGAAATCTGGATGCCACCTTTACCAAGTGATCAAAGGTAACATCATCAGTTATAAGAAATATCAACATTCTGTACCTCCTGATACCCAACATCACCCCTGTGGTATTTTTGCCAAATATACATCACCTCAGCCTAAATCCTGAAGAATCATAAGACTAACCCAAATTGAAGGACACTGTGAAAAACAACTGGCCAGTATTCTTCAAAGTGACATGAAAGACTGAGGACCTGTTACACATTGGAGGAGATTAAGGAGACATGACAATTAACTGCAATTCCAGATCCTAGACTGGACCAGAAAAAAGACATTAGTGGGACAACCGGTGAAATTCAAATAAGATCTATAGATTATTTAATAGTTTTGTATTGTAACTAGTACTAACTACCTAGTATTAACTAATAACTAGTATTAATTTTCTTGTTTTGATCATTGTATTGTGGTTATATAAGATGTCGACATTAGAGGAAGCTGAATGAAGGACATATGTGAACTCATTTCAAAATAAAAAGCTTAAAAACTGGATTGAAGTTAAGAATTCGGAAATACTTACCATATGCTTGGCACTGTTCTAAGTGTAATATGTAATATTAACTCATTTAACCCTTGCCCTAACTATGTGAAAGATACTATATTATCTCTATTTTTTAGATGAGGAAATTGAGGCCAAAAAAAGGGCTAGGTCAATTGCCAAGGTCACACCTCGTGAGTAGTGGAGCCAGGATCTGGCCGTAAGCCTCTGGCTTCGGATTTCCTGCTGTTAGCATTACATTGAGCTGCCCTTCACATAAGTACCATATACTTAGCTCTTCAGCAAAGAAATATTTCCTCAGCATTTATGAAGTAAAAACTGGTGTGCTGAATCCACATTTTGCAAAAATGTATAGAAGAAGGTCTTCTCCTCAAGCAGCTTCTAGTCTGGAAGGGAGACAGGGCATGACCATCAACAATAGCAACAACCATTTACTAAGCACCTATTATGCACTTTGGTATACAATCCACTTTTAATGGTAAAAATACAAATGAATCTCAGAGAGATTTAATGACTTGTAAGTGCCACACAGCTAGTAAGTGGCAGAACCAAGTGGCAGGTCTGTACTCATTTATTCAACAAATATTTATTGAGCACTGCTGTGTGCCAGTAGTGTGCTGGGTGGTGGGAATGCAACAGAGACTGAGGCAGACAAAGGACCTGTCCTCAGGGAGCCCCAAAGCCTGGTGTTCTTTACACAACTTTTAAGAACGCAGTCAGCATCTTACAGATCTAACCTGACGCTTTACTTCCTAGTATTTAGCACTCACCTACCCACACACCCTTTCTCACTGACAAGTGCTTTCTAATATCAGGGATATCCACAGGAACCAGCAGACGCACAGTTTATTCCTTAAAATACAGCTTGATGGCAGCCATGCAGCACTTCAAAGCAAAGACTCCTGCTTACCAGGATCACACACACTGAGTCTACTCCCTTTACTTCTGTTTCCAATAACTGGCTTTCTCACCAAGTGCCTGACTCACCCCTCCAACCGCTGCCTACCATGGATGACAGATGACCAGAAAGCAAGAGGAATAAAATCTGGCCATCTGGTGAGGGTCTATTTCTAACCATTCTTTTCTGCCTTCTCCCCAGCTATGATAAAAATGACTGATTCCTGGACATTAAGCTCTGTGAGCACCAAAAGGCGCCAGCCTATTTAGCTTTTCCTGAGATTGCTTCTTCTAAAACCTCTGAACGTGAATGGGTACGACTCTTGGAATAACTATTGATATATAATTACTTTACCAACAACAGAAATCACATGAACTGTAGTCGTTATTTGGCAATGAAGCCTTGGGTATGGGAACATCCAGTCAGAAAAGTGGGGAAACCCAGTCCCCTGTGTTATAGATCCCATTATCTTTTGTTTCTTTAGTCCCTCTAGGTTCTATAAGTCTCTACATGTTGCCATCCACGTGCATGCCTGGATGGTCTGGTTAGCTCTGGGGATCACGGGCTTTAGCAAGCCTTGCATTGTGTGAGGATCCCTTCTTTGGCCCAGCTTCCAAAGGTGCGCTAGACTGTAGCATTGATTTTGCTCCTTTAAACTTCTTTTTTTCAGGTACAAATAGCAAGGCTTTTCTCTTGGACCTCTGCGTCCAAGCCCTACATTGCATTTGGGGACCCGATTCCCTGCCTTGAAACCTACCCAGAACTTCTGGAACTGGATGTTTTATCTGCCGCTTTCTCCTCGGGCCTCCTTATTGACCCTTGGCTCCTTGCTACCTGACACCGTGTTCTGCCTGTCCTTTGCCCAGCTGCCTATTGTTAGACTTAGTTGATACAGAAACTCCATCTACCTGGCTCTCCAGTCTCCTGGGGACCACTCAAGTCAGTTGCCCTGACATTGGCCATCTCCAATCTGTCACCAATAGATACGCATAAATTTCAAGCTCAAATAACTGAGAATAATGATGGTGTTGATATGAAGAGTAAAGTCAGGAGAAGAAGAGGTGGGGATATGAGTTAAATATGATGAAAATGGTACAACTGCTAAATGCAATAAACCAGAGAGGGCAATTGTGAATGGAATTTTAAGTGTAAAGCTTTTTACTGAAGCTGTGAGAATAAACGAATCCTCCAAGAGACTGTAGCTCAAACCAAGTATTCAGTCGCTCCACAGACAATATGGAACTGTGGCCTGTTGGG